>NC_064634.1:69230510-70655510 GCF_023864275.1 Schistocerca cancellata
TGGATTTATTAGAAGCGTTTTCCCGGTCCCACCTGGTGCGTCCAAGTAAATAATTCTACCAGTATGAAATTTTCACTCTACAGCGGAGTGTGCGCTGATTTTGAAGCTTCCTGGCAGATTAAAACTGTGTGCCGCGCCGAGACTCGAACTCGGGATCTATTGCCCACTCCCAAGTTGTATTAAGGTCTGGTAGTTTATCGATAAACATTTATCTTCTAGGCGAATGAGTGTTTCATTGAATATGGCGTCGTTGAATTCAATGGTCAGTTCAGGATGAGCTTTTCAGATTGGGTACAGTATGTCATCACTCATACTCTCTTTGAAGGCGTTCCATATCTGTTTTGGATTCGATGGCTTACATGTTGTTAGAATTACGGCGTATAAGTCTCACATTTGTTCAGCTGAGTCTGGGAGTGGAGCTTATTGTAATGTTAATTCCCAGTGGTTGTCGTTTTCCAGTAGTCCTAAGCGTTAACATGCTTCTCTGTACGTCTGGCGTAGGTAACCGTCAACAGCCTTCAGCTCTATGAAACTTGTTCGTCCCTGTATTTCGTGTAGCAACATTTGGAGCTAGAAACATTCGGCGTTGTTCGGTTGTAGGTGTATCCTAGGCCTAGTGCTCTAGTTTTCATGGTTCCTATACGATCTTGTACTGGAATTCCTTATTGTTGTCGTTGAAATATTTTCCTTGTTGTGTTCCACGTATAATAGGTAGGGACGTCGATGTATAGTAATGTTTTCGCGAATGGATCCGTTTCGGACAGTTGCTGTGTTTTGGAGACGTTCGCTTACCATTTTTCTGGCGGTGACTTTTGTGAAGTACACTCTGTCGATTCACCACATATAACGCTAAATGTCGCACAGTTGATTCGCGTTCGTGTGTGGGAAAACCGAAAATCCGCTACGCTGTTTCGTTACGTACTGTTGCTGTATCTTCCCATTTGGTACATGATTATCTCATCGTTTCTGTTTTCTTGCTCGCTGTCTTTGGATAGTTGAAATACTGCCATATCTCTGTCTTTGTTCACATACTTACAGATATATTTGATGGATTTCAATGAATTGTAGTAGTCTACGTTTATGTGTGCTTGGAACATTTTGGAAAGTAGTGTGTTACATGGTACTAGATTATCTATTTACAGTTCGTCGCTGCCTCGTATTCGCAGTTTTGCTGTGAAGCCACCATTTTTGGGTGATCATCTTCTGTATTTGGGCAAGCCATCAAATCCGGTTTGTGAGTCGTCCAAGTATGGTTTTGGGTACTTTTTTGTACATTTTCCACCACTCATACACGGCGAGTTGGCGTTTAACGTCCCGCATGGTCAGTGAATCATGTTTTTCATTATTACGCGGCGTGTTTTTTATGTAATTACCGTTTTGAAATTAAAAAAAGACATGCTAAGATATCTCAATAATTTTATTTTTACATGAAAGCCTGTACCTTAATCTACTTTTCCACATAATATCCGTCATTATTGAGGCACTTGTCATAACGTTGTACCAGTTTTTGAATACCCTACTCGTAGAAGTCTGCCGCCTGACTTGTTAACCACTGCATCACCACTGTTTTGACTTCGTCATCGTCTTGAAGACGCTGACCGCCCAGGTCTTCAAGTGCAGGAACAGATAGTAGTCACTGGGCGCAAGATCGGGGCAGTACGGAGGATGATCTAGAGATTCCCATCGAAAAGATGTGATGAGATCTTTGGTCTGATTCGCCACGTGCGGACGGGCTTTGTCTTGCAGCAAAACGATGCCCTTGCTCAACTTCTATGGTCTGTTGCTTTGATTCTGGTGTGCCACCCATGTTTCATCGCCCGTAACGATTTGGGACAAGGAATGAAAGAGGAGAAAGACTAATTGAGCTCTGTAACAAGTTTCAGCTAGTAATAGCGAATACCCTGTTCAAGAATCACAAGAGGAGGAGGTATACTTGGAAAAGGCCAGGATATACGGGAAGATTTCAATAAGATTACATCATGGTCAGACAGAGATTCCGAAATCAGATACTGGATTGTAAGGCGTACCCAGGAGCAGATATAGACTCAGATCACAATATAGTAGTGATGAAGAGTAGGCTGAAGTTCAAGACATTAGTCAGGAAGAATCAATAAGCAAAGAAATGGGATACGGAAGTACTAAGGAATGACGAGATACGTTTGAAGTTCTCTAACGCTATAGATACAGCAATAAGGAATAGCGCAGTAGGCAGTACAGTTGAAGAGGAATGGTCATCTCTAAAAAGGGCCATCACAGAAATCGGGAAGGAAAACATAGGTACAAAGAAGGTAGCTGCCAAGAAACCATGGGTAACAGAAGAAATACTTCAGTTGATGGATAAAAGGAGGAAGTACAAACATGTTCCGGGAAAATCAGGAATACAGAAATACAAGTCGCTGAGGAATGAAGTAAATAGGAAGTGCAGGGAAGCTAAGACTAAATGGATGCAGGAAAAATGTGAAGACGTCGAAGAAGATATGATTGTCAGAAGGACAGACTCAGCATACAGGAAACTCAAAACAACCTTTTGTGACATTAAAAGCAACGGTGGTAACATTAAGAGTGCAACGGGAATTCCACTGTTAAATGCAGAGGAGAGAGCAGATAGGTGGAAAGAATACATTGAAAGCCTCTATGAGGGTGAAGATTTGTCTGATGTGATAGAAGAAGAAACAGGAGTCGATTTAGAAGAGATAGGGGATCCAGTATTAGAATCGGAATTTAAAAGAGCTTTGGAGGACTTACGGTCAAATTAGGCAGAAGGAATAGATAACA
Organism: Schistocerca cancellata; assembly: GCF_023864275.1. Lineage (NCBI taxonomy): Eukaryota > Metazoa > Arthropoda > Insecta > Orthoptera > Acrididae > Schistocerca > Schistocerca cancellata. The sequence continues at coordinate 69,233,286 of NC_064634.1, forward strand.
TTCCATCAGAATTTCTAAAATCATTGGGGGAAGTGGCAACAAAACGACTATTCACGTAGGTGTGTAGAATATATGAGTCTGGCGACATACCATCTGACTTTCGGAAAAGCATCATCCACACAATTCCGAAGACGGCAAGACCTGACAAGTGCGAGAATTATCGCACAATCAGCTTAACAGCTCATGCATCGAAGCTGCTTACAAGAATAATATACAGAAGAATGGAAAAGAAAATTGAGAATGCGCTAGGTGACGATCAGTTTGGCTTTAGGAAAAGTAAAGGGACGAGAGAGGCAATTCTGACGTTACGGCAAATAATGGAAGCAAGGCTAAAGAAAAATCAAGACACTTTCATAGGATTTGTCGACCTGGAAAAAGCGTTCGACAATATAAAATGGTGCAAGCTGTTCGATATTCTGAAAAAAGTAGGGGTAAGCTATAGGGAGAGACGGGTCATATACAATATGTACAACAATCAAGAGGGAATAATAAGAGTGGACGATCAAGAACGAAGTGCTCGTATTAAGAAGGGTGTAAGACAAGGCTGTAGCCTTTCGCCCCTACTCTTCAATCTGTACATCGAGGAAGCAATGATGGAAATAAAAGAAAGGTTCAGGAGTGGAATTAAAATACAAGGTGAAAGGATATCAATGATACGATTCGCTGATGACATTGCTATCCTGAGTGAAAATGAAGAAGAATTAAATGATCTGCTGAACGGAATGAACAATCTAATGAGTACACAGTATGGTTTGAGAGTAAATCGGAGAAAGACGAAGGTAATGAGAAGTAGTAGAAATGAGAACGGCGAGAAACTTAACATCTGGATTGATGGTCACGAAGTCAATGAAGTTAAGGAATTCTGCTACCTAGGCAGTAAAATAACCAATGACGGACGGAGCAAGGAGGACATCAAAAGCAGACTCGCTATGGCAAAAAAGGCATTTCTGGCCAAGAGAAGTCTACTAATATCAAATATCGGCCTTAATTTGAGGAAGAAATTTCTGAGGATGTACGTCTGGAGTACAGCATTGTATGGTAGTGAAACATGGACTGTGGGAAAACCGGAACAGAAGAGAATCGAAGCATTTGAGATGTGGTGCTATAGACGAATGTTGAAAATTAGGTGGACTGATAAGGTAAGGAATGAGGAGGTTCTACGCAGAATCGGAGAGGAAAGGAATATGTGGAAAACACTGATATGGAGAAGGGACAGGATGATAGGACATCTGCTAAGACATGAGGGAATGACTTCCATGGTACTAGAGGGAGTTGTAGAGGGCAAAAACTGTAGAGGAAGACAGAGATTGGAATATGTCAAGCAAATAATTGATGACGTAGGTTGCAAGTTCTACTCTGAGATGAAGAGGTTAGCACACGAAAGGAATTCGTGGCGGGCCGCATCAAACCAGTCAGTAGACTGATGACCCAAAAAAAAAAAAAAAAAAAAAAAACAAAAACGATTTGGCTTAAGAAATCATTACCGCCGTTGTGGTACCGCTCAAGTAAAGACAATGCACTGTCTAAACGTTTGGTTTTGTGCACATCCGTCAAAATTTTCGGTAGCCAACGTGCGCACAATTTTCGGTAATTCAAGTGCTCGGCCACAATGCCATATAAAACACTACGAGAAACATTAGGAAAGTCATCCCGCAAGGAGGAAATCGTAAAGCGTCTGTTTTCTCTCACCTTATTGTCCACTTCCTGCACCAAACTTTCATTAACGACCGAAGGACGCCCACTCCGTTGTTCATCATGTACATTTGTGCTGCCGTCTTTAAATGCTCTCACCCACTTTCTTACCATTTCATCACTCATAATGTTTTCTCCGTAAACTGCACAGATCTCACGGTGAATGCCAATCGCTTTTAGGCCTTTAGCACTAAGAAATCTTATAACAGCCAGTACTTCACAGTCGGCAGGGCTCAACGATTATGGGAGGCATCTTAAACACTCAGTACACAACGTAAACAAGGAAGAATCAGACTGTAATGGCGTCAGTGCCTAGATTAAGGTACAGGCCTTTCATGTAAAAATAAAATTATTGAGATATCTTAGCACGTCTTTTTTTAATTTCAAAACGGTACTTTTTTAAAAAACACGTCTCGTATGTCGTACATTTCCGGATCTTCTTGTTGACTGCGAAATTCAGCTTGGATTATTTTGTTGATATCCGTGGGATGAAATCTGCCGTGTAGCCTTATGAGATTCTGTGGGTGAGAGTCCTCGTTTCTGCCATTCGATTGTGTACATCCAACATCAAAAAGTTCCAAATATGTGGTATTTTCTGTTAACTTCAACAAATGTCAAATGTTTTCGTCTGAAAACTCTGGCTATTATGTCTTGTCGATTCATGGGGGCTTGTCCGTGTACTAGTTGTTCTTTGATTTCTTGCCACGAAGAGTTGCATGTGAATGTTATGAAGAGGTCAGGTCGTCCATATTTTCTTATATAGGTCATGGCATCCTGAGTATAATTGAGCATGTGTCTCAGACTTCCTATGTATGATGGGGTAAGATTACCATTGTTGCAATGTCGTCAATGTTTCCATCATTTATGATTGCGTCTCGAAGGTGGACGTATTCTTCCGTGGGTAGTTTCTTCTGATTCAAGCTTATGTAAAGCATCCATTCCGGTTCTCTTTTTGCATACGTATCTACCAGGAATTGTTGGAACAAATGGCGAGTGTTGCGAATGTAATTGTCTGTTTCATTGTCTCTGATCATTAAGCGGTAAATATATAACTCGTTGGAAGTGACTTTTTTGTTTGTTTCTACGCCTGCTTCAGGTTGGATTTATATCGCGTTAAAATAATATCCGTCCTCTCCTTGAAGAAATATTAATGGGTATTGGAGGGCATCATATGAAAGGAGTGTCTCTGCAATGCGTTGTGGTCCTTCTATTCTTCGTTGTACATTTATGTACGGCTTGTGTTTTCATTGTCCACAATTATGATGGAGACTTCGTCCTTCTGAGGTGCATTAAATCGACGTTCGTGTTCTCCAGGCGATCTTTTGTCGGCTCAAAATATAACTTTATAATCATCAGAAATCATTCGGTCTAGTGTTGTTTTGAATGTGTGAATCAGTTGATTGTATTTGTGTAAGATCGTATGTACATCTAGGAATACTTCTCGTCTCAGACCACTGATACTTGTGCAGCGTTGATCAATTTCTGTTTCTTCATTTCCGATGAAATATACTTGCAAAAAGTTATGGTCTTCGTTGGATAGTGGTAGTAACGATCCCATGTTGTGACAGATTTGTCTTTGGATGGAAAAAATGTGATCGATTTCACCTCATCTCTGTTAGTGTTGCTCGAAGTGACACCCAAAGAAGTTATTTGGAAGTACGCGTGTATGCTTTTATTTTTTGAAAAATGTGATTCAGGAGTTTCTCCGGTCACGTAACGTAAAAAATCCTGCGGAGGTGCTTCCAGTAGCGGTAATCGAATTTTTCTGTTCATGGAACAGAATCCTGGTGTTTCTCTACTGAAGTTTTAGGCGTTGCAAAATTTCCAGCTGTTATCAATTTTTCCAGGTACGACGTGTTTGTGTTTGTTATATTCTTTCGTCGGGTCGTAGTGGAATGCATCATTTGTTATGTTGTACTGCTTACTTGTCCTCGTCCGCGCTTCTCGTAGGGTGATATTTTTATGGCTGGTTTGAGTTCGCAGTCTTTTATTATAAGATTGTGTCACAATTCTTGATTCTTTAGTCCGTTCATTTCGTTGTTCTTCTGTTTCTCTGCTTCTCGCGGCGCTCATTCCCGTTCGTTGTGAACTTAAACGTGCTTCACGCTGTTTGTCTGTTTAGTTTTATAGCTGTACTTCTTGTTTTCGCCGTTTTGCTTTAGAACTGGCAGGATCTCCTCCTCTTTTACGTTTGGGCATTGTCTAAAACATAAATCAAATCAACTTTTTACTAACAAATACACTAAATACACTTTACACACTTTATTTTCGATTTGTGTTCCGTCACTGTATCTCTTTAGCTACTCACGCTCCGCTGTTTGTTTTTATTCACTCACTGCACTACTTTTTCTGTTCCACCCTTCGTTACTGATGAGAACCCACGTCGGCTCTAGCTTTATATACCCCTACTAATGGGTAGCCCCACCAGTGCCAAATTTCAGAACATACCAAAATGGCTTAGAATGGTCTATGATGTTCCAGAACGTTTCAAAATATTCAAGGTTGTTTGGAATGTTCCATACTGAACTAGGATGTCTTGGGATCTTCCCGAACATTCTGGAAACTTCCCGAATGTTCCAGACTATTTTCCAACATTCCAGAATATCCCGGATCATTGTGGAACATTCTGGAATATTGTGGAATGCTCTCGAGTACTCTCGACGTTCTGTAATGTTCTCAAATACTCTAGAATGTTCTGTAATATTCTACAAATTACTAGAGGGCGTAACTTCCCAGCTCTTATAATTTCAAAAGCACACCCTTCAGGTAAAAACAGGAACCTTCATCATGGATGGGGGATAGAGGGCTACCACACCATATAACTCACTTGATAGTACCGAGACTCGTTTCTGAGTTTTAGCGCTACGCACAATGTACACTTACTTTCGTAAACTTGAGAATTTAACTAATCAGTATTCTGTTTGGTACCTTCAGTTGTATGCAGTCAGCCAGTGTGCAGGTCGATTCTTTCAACCACATTAAATCAGATGCAAATAATATTTGTTTCAGTCGGGTACCGTCAATCAGATTAGGCTTTTATGCAAATTCTCCACCTTAGGACCTATGCCTAGGGCCATAATTTCGCGTTATCCACACTATTTTGTGCGGAATTAAAATCTAAAGGGTAGATAAAAACGTGACCTGCCCGCAATTAGTTTTTATGGATCGGGAATTTAACCACGAGAGGATTTCACAACATTGTGTTCACTGCACAGACTTTCTTTAGCGGCTCTAAAATGATAGTGCCGCAGGCTGTAGCATCACTGGGACAATGGACAGAGCAGTTGGCAGTGTATCTGGCAGAAAGCCTAACTCCCTTTCCCACAATTTTCCTGTCCCAATTTGCGTTAAGATTATCTGATAACAAAGTTTCCTTTTACGAGCAACATGCACTGCCTGACAAAAAACTGGAGCACCCAGAAGAGGTGAAGTAAATCAGATGAAACTTCACAGGTTGAGGGGGATAGGTGATGTTATTTTAGTGATCACAAATCGAGTCAAATTTACAAAGAACTTGGCAGTATGAGCCCACTTACGAGTACGATGTTGCCCCTCCCCCCCCCCCCCCCCACCACTCTAGCCTGGATGTATGCTCTGATTCAGTTAGGAAGCTTGTCATAAAGCCGTTGTACCCTCTCTGGAGCCAAGCTACCCCAACTTTGTAACTCGTTCTTGATACCCTGGCCACTGGCAGTGAGATCGAGTTGACATCCTACCAGCCCTACACATGTTTTGTTGGGGGCACATATGGGAGAGCTCCAAGTCCAAAGAATGTGCTTCCAGAGCGCCATCTGTGTCTACCGTTTAATAGGGAATGCTCACAGCTAGAAGGCTCAGTGTCGTGCAAACGTGTGAAGCAAGCAGGCGACCATGCCACGTATAAGCTCCCGTCTCCTTGGAGATTATATGGGTTAATTAATGATTATTATGTTACATTCCTCCTGTTTTAGTTGACCGTGTATATCGAGACTTCGTTCATTGTTAAATGCAATGGTGTGGTACTAACTGATGGAGACGCATTAAGAACTTGTAAAATTTAATTTATTTCCTTTATCACACTGCACAAACATAAACACACTATTATTCAAACTGCGTGCCACTACTATTAAACAGAGATAAATCCTTCGCTAAGCAACCGCCTTTGGCTCACGCAGCCTACACCTTCCACAGCCTCTCAGCAACTGCCTCTGCTTGCGACTCTCTGCGCTACTGGGCATTGTCGCCCTCCAAAGAACAACCACTTACAGATACTACACACTAGTACCCTGACACACGGACACTCACTCGTGCTTCCTACAGCCAAAGGAGCGGCTGTGAAAGGGGAATTGTCGCCCTCCAAGTGGCGGTATGGTCCTTTCAGAGAATTACCACGCAAGTTTGATGTGATCGTCAGTTGTGCAACGATGCTGGTGTGAGATGTCACATGAACGGACTCACAGTCTCTTGATGTCCACGCAGCACAGACGCCCCCAGGATCGTCGTATAGGGCAGTAGTGACAGATCGTAAAGCTACCACAGCACAGATAAAAGGGCTTGTGTGCTCAAAAGTGTCAACACGAACTGCCGCGAAACAGTTATTAGCATCTCTAGCCCTTCTTCCACTCAAGCCACAGCATCGACATGCACAGCTCGAGTGATGACGTCAGACAATCCCTTGGAGAATGGAATGGCACGCCGTGATCTTCAGCGATGAAATCAGAGTCTGCCTGCATGCAAGTGATGGTCATTTGCGCACACGATGAAGACCTGGTGAGCGCTGTCTTGTAGAGCACATTCATCCAAGACACAGTGGCCCCACCCCTGGCCTCATGATCTGTGGTGCGATGAGCTACAACTCTTGTTCACATTTGGTGTTTCTGAAGGGGAATATAATCAGCTGTTGGTACGTGCAGAATGCTGTTAGACTCGTTCTTTTACTGTTCTTGCAGCGGGAAGGTGATGTGTTGTTCCAACACGATAATGCTCGCCCGCACATTGCCCGTGAAACTCAACGTGTTCTGCAGAACGTGCAGCAGATTCCCTGGGGAACAGGATCTCTGAACTCGTCTCCAGTAGAACACGTGTGGGATATGATGGGACTCATCAACCAACGACTCTTACAGAACTACGTGAACAGGTCGAGCAGACGTGGCATAACGTACTTCAGGACAATATTCGTCGTCTGTACGATCGACTGGATGCCAAAGTCAGCGCCTGCATAGCCGCCTATGGAGGCCCCGCCACGTAGTAATTTGGGTTTTTCACCTTGGGTCGATACCTGGTACCTCAGAACGGCTTTTTCTATTGATCTGGAAATGTAATCTTTTCATTCACTCCATATACATTGCTGCAACATTAAGTCTTGATTGAATTGGAGCCGCGCAGAGTGGCCGCTCGGTTTGAGGCGTCTGCCCCTCCCGTCGGAGGTCCGAGTCCTCCCTCGGGCATGGGTGTGTGTCTTTTTCTTAGCATAAGTTAGTTTAAGTAGTGTGTAAGTCTGGGGACCGATGACCTAAGCAGTTTGGTCCCTTAGGATTTCAAATGGTTCAAATGGCTCTGAGCACTATGGGACTTAACTTCTGAGGTCATCAGTCCCCTATAACTTAGAACTAACCTAAGGACATCACGCACATCCATGCCCAAGGCAGAATTCGAACCTGCGGTTACACACTGCAGCGCCTAGAACCGCACGGCCACATCGGCCGGCCCTTAGGAATTCACACAATTTGAACATTAATTGGAAGTCTCTAAAAGGGTGTAACACTTTCTTCCAGCAGCGTGTATGAGAGAGAGAGAGAGAGAGAGAGAGAGAGAGAGAGAGCAAGGTGACAAAAGGGATAGTGGCAGTTATTTCTTACCACATGCCTCGCACTATCATTTGGCCGAGGCAGAATACAGTCCTGCTCACTGAGTAAATATATTCCCATCTGACATGACTGACAATGAGATACTTTGAGCAAAGTAATGGTCAGGCAGCTGTATCTAGGCGCAAGGCAGCAAGTGCTAGGTACGAAGTGCGTTTGTGTTAGAGTTCCCTCAATGACTACCAGTCATGACGTAATACGCAAGGACTACCAATTTAATATTTCTTACAGAAAGACTGAGATTGTCGCTTTTAACAGAAAGATCCAAAACAGAACTAAATGATCATTTTTAGAACTAGTTTCACATTTTAATTTCTGAAGTTTTGACTCAAGCTACTAGCTTGAAAATTATGTAAAAAATAAATTAAATAAATATGCAGGTGACTTGGCACAGTACATAGAATGCTCTTCATTCAAGTTCAGAAAAGAACAAAAACAATTTTTTTAAAGCTTTCATCTCAGTCCTAATGTGTTGAGTCGTGTACTGTATGTGATACAAGGAGCCATCCCAATATCCCAAAACCAAATCTGCAGTCAATAATATGGATTGGCAAAGTTGGAATCTGCACCGAAAAACAAAAAAAAAGCCATAGTATCGTGACAATACCATATTTTGGCATATGGCGAAACTGCCTGTTTCCCACAGCTGCACACACGTCAGTATTTCGTTATGAAGAGTGATGAAGCTACGTCCATCCCGTCAGCCCGAAACATCGGCATCCCGCATGACAGAACAGAGATGTGGGATGCCGTCATCACAGCGAGTGAAACCAAAGCAGGTGTTTACGGTACGACCGAGATCGCTGCCGGAGACGAAAATACTACAACGTAACCATCCAGTACTGGTAGTGGTAAAACTACCTAAGTAGGAAGATTACCGTCGCTTTGTCATGTCTACCGTCTATAGTAAATGGTTTCTTAAATTCGTGTGGTCCACAAAATTACTGGCCCCTGCGAGTTATTGCCGGGCCTAGTGGAAGGTTTTAGCCAACCGGTAAAAATTTGAACGCAACGGATAACGCAACATTTTTTAACCACTATAGAAGGGCATAATAGGCAGTGTATAGCTTTTTATTTGCTTCCATGACCCAGAATTCAACTGTAGTACTGACTTTGACCCATTCTTCATGATGGAGGGAGCAAATAATTAGTCGAGGGTAGAGATTAATTGATATTTATTCAGTACCTATGGTATTTCAACAACTAGTCGTTTCTCTTGCAATATACATCATCAAAACTGGTCTCTCTACTTAACATGGTTCAGTTTCGCCACGTAATTATGGAGTGGGACAGGGGAGCGCAGTCCTGCGTTCAATGTAATTTTATACAAACACAATTATACCTAAACCCATACTTACTACATTCAGTAGCTATAGGTGAGTCAGAACAAGTTCAGCAAAGACACCACAAGCAAAACTAGGTCAAGGTGGAACGGGCCTTAAACTCACGGTCGCATTATTGCTCTGTGCTTAACGTAAATTCACTCATTCAGTGTGTTTTAATCTGCTCTTTCATTTACAGTAATATTTTGGGGGATTTTTATTTATTTTACATATGTTTGTTTGTGAACTTGTTTTCGCGCCACGTGGTCAGTTGGAGCAACCGCCAGATTGATAAATTGTAGTTTCGTTCTGAAAATGTCTTGTACACGATAAATAATCATACGATAGTCGGCGAGTGTAAAATAAGGAAGAATAATCTTGTGATTCTTGAGTTTCTCCCGACGTATTTGATAATCAAAATATCCACGGGTGTGCTGCCGGTCTAGTGTCCAACGGGCACAATAATTCGGGGATCATACATGTCGCCATCATCAGGTGAACTGACGGACTGAGCTACTGTGAACGTGCCGGCACGGAGATCCGTATGCTATGGCTGCTCAGAGGGAACTGGGTTCGGTCGCGGCGGCGACCGATTTAAATACCCTCTGCATGCGGCGCGCTCCCTCCGCCGTCCGCGCGGTGGAACAGATTGCGACGGCATCTGAGATGACGTCGGTGTGATGGCTCTGTCCGCCGTGGTCGTCACAACTATACGTTTGCTCGATTTACTCTTGATTAACCCAATCGCTGGTTCCCAAGCCTTGCTAAGATTATAGCCACAGTCACGGTTTATGAGGTCGTCATTGGTGCGAATTTCGATGGCCTCTCTAACAACGCTGTCCCAGTATCTCGACGTCTGTACCAGAATCCTCGTGCGGTCATACTCCATGGCGCGATTTTCCGACAAACCATGTTCAGCGACCGCCGACTTGCTCGGATACATCAGTCGAGTGTGCCTCTGGTGTTCACGGCATCGATCCTCGACGGTACGCATCGTCTGACCAATATACGACTTGCCACATTAACACGGAATCTGGTACACGCCGGCCTTCCTCAAACCGAGATCATCTTTGGCGCTCCCCACCAGTGCACGAGTTTTATTTGGAGGACAAAACACAGTTCCGACCTGGTGTTTCTTCAGAATGCGGGCGATTTTCCCCGAGAGTGCGCCTGTGTATGGAATAAATGCAGTGCCTACCTCCTCTCTCGTGACTTCATCCATCTCAACAGGTTGTGCTGCATTGGTTGGGCGGAGAGCACGTTGAATCTGCCAATCTGAGTACCCATTTTTTCGAAATACAGTTCTCAGGTGTTCCAATTCCTGGGGTAGACTCTCTGCGTCAGAGATAGTGCGCGCCCTATGTACTAGAGTTTTAAGTGCCCCGTTCCTCTGTGAAGGGTGGTGGCAGCTGTCTGCGTGCAAATAGAGATCAGTGTGCGTTGTCTTCCGATACACCCCATGACCTAGGGTGCCGTCAGCCCTTCTCTTGACCAAGACGTCAAGGAAAGGTAATTTACCCTCCGTTTCAGTCTCCATAGTGAATTTGATGTTGGGGTGTATGGAGTTTAGATGTGTAAGGAAGTCAAGGAGTTTATCCATACCATGTGGCCAGATGACGAACGTGTCGTCCACGTAACCGAAAAAGCAAGTAGGTTTCCATACGGATGACGACAGGGCTTCCTCCTCGAAGTTCTCCATGTACAAATTCGCTACCACTGGTGGGAGTGGGCTACCCATGGCGACTCCCTCCGTTTGTTCGTAGTATTCTCCATTAAAAAGAAAATACGTGGAAGTCAAGACATGCCTAAAAAGTTCAGTGGTCTTCTCGTCAAACTTCTGACTAATCAATTCTAGTGACTCTCGAAGGGGTACCCTCGTAAACAAGGAAACGACGTCAAAACACACCATGATATCTGACTCATCCAACCTGAAGCTATCAAGGCGTTTAACAAAATCCACGGAATTACGGATGTGATGAGGGCATTTACCCACATAAGGACTTAATATTCCCGTCAGGTATTTGGCCAACAAATATGTAGGTGCCCTGATGTTGCTGACAATGGGGCGTAATGGTACCCCCTCTTTGTGAACCTCCGGGAGTCCATATAGTCTAGGCGGTACCGGACCTTGGGGTAACAATTTCTTAGCGTCACCCTCCGGTAAATCTGCGTCCTTGAGAAGCGCCCTCGTCTTGTTCTCCACCTTCTTTGTGTGTCCGTATTTTTCTGGATTTCAGTTGGCTACCGAAACTGTGTTGAATAGCATTGAAGTGACGATGTTTCTAGTGCTCCCCCATAACTATTTGATTTGTTAGCGATGTTGAGCGTAAAGTAAAATACCATCCGTACTGAATAAATATCAATTAATTTCTACCCTCGACTGATTATTTGCTCCCCCCCAATCATTAAGAATAGGTGAAAGTCAGTACTACAGTCGAATTCTGGGTCACGAAAGCAAATGGGAGATACGATACTGCGTGATGAGCTTGACAGAGCACTGAAAGACCTGAGTCGAAACAAGGCCCCGGGAGTAGACAACATTCCATTAGAACTACTGACGGCCTTGGGAGAGCCAGTCCTGACAAAACTCTACCATCTGGTGAGGAAGATGTATGAGACAGGCGAAATACCCTCAGACTTCAAGAAGAATATGATAATTCCAATCCCAAAGAAAGCAGGTGTTGACAGATGTGAAAATTACCGAACTATCAGTTTAATAAGTCACGGATGCAAAATACTAACGCGAATTTTTTACAGACGAATGGAAAAACTAGTAGAAGCCGACCTTGGGAAAGATCAGTTTGGATTCCGTAGAAATATTGGAACACGTGAGGCAATACTGACCCTACGGCTTATCTTAGAAGCTAGGTTAAGGAAAGGCAAACCTACGTTTCTAGCGTTTGTAGACTTAGAGAAAGCTTTTGACAATGTTGACTGGAATACTCTCTTTCAAATTCTGAAGGTGGCAGGGGTAAAATATAGGGAGCGAAAGGCTATTTACAATTTGCATAGAAACCAAATGGCAGTTATAAGAGGCGAGGGACATCAAAGAGAAGCAGTGGTTGGGAAGGGAGTGAGACAGGGTTGTAGCCTCTCCCCGATGTTATTCAATCTGTACATTGAGCAAGCATTGAAGGAAACAAAAGAAAAATTCGGAGTAGGTATTAAAATCCATGGAGAAGAAATTAAAACTTTGAGGTTCGCCGATGACATTGTAATTCTGTCAGAGACAGCAAAGGACTTGGAAGAGCAGCTGAACGGAATGGACTGTGTGTTGAAAGGAGGATATAAGATGAACATCAACAAAAGCAAAACAAGGGTAATGGAATGTAGTCGAATTAAATCGGGTGATGCTGCGTGAATTAGATTAGGAAATGAGACACTTAAAGTAGTAAAGGAGTTTTGCTATTTAGGGAGCAAAATAACTGATGATGGTCGAAGTAGAGAGAGAATAAAATGTAGACTGGCAATGGCAAGGAAAGCGTTTCTGAAGAAGAGAAATTTGTTAACATTGAGTATAGATTTAAGTGTCAGGAAGTCCTTTCTGAAAGTATGTGTATGGAGTGAAGCCATGTATGGAACTGAAACATGGACGATAAATACACTCCTGGAAATGGAAAAAAGAACACATTGAACCGGTGTGTCAGACCCACCATACTTGCTCCGGACACTGCGAGAGGGCTGTGCAAGCAATGATCACACGCACGGCACAGCGGACACACCAGGAACCGCGGTGTTGGCCGTCGAATGGCGCTAGCTGCGCAGCATTTGTGCACCGCCGCCGTCAGTGTCAGCCAGTTTGCCGTGGCATACGGAGCTCCATCGCAGTCTTTAACACTGGTAGCATGCCGCGACAGCGTGGACGTGAACCGTATGTGCAGTTGACGGACTTTGAGCGAGGGCGTATAGTGGGCATGCGGGAGGCCGGGTGGACGCACCGCCGAATTGCTCAACACGTGGGGCGTGAGGTCTCCACAGTACATCGATGTTGTCGCCAGTGGTCGGCGGAAGGTGCACGTGCCCGTCGACCTGGGACCGGACCGCAGCGACGCACGGATGCACGCCAAGACCGTAGGATCCTACGCAGTGCCGTAGGGGACCGCACCGCCACTTCCCAGCAAATTAGGGACACTGTTGCTCCTGGGGTATCGGCGAGGACCATTCGCAACCGTCTCCATGAAGCTGGGCTACGGTCCCGCACACCGTTAGGCCGTCTTCCGCTCACGCCCCAACATCGTTCAGCCCGCCTCCAGTGGTGTCGCGACAGGCATGAATGGAGGGACGAATGGAGACGTGTCGTCTTCAGCGATGAGAGTCGCTTCTGCCTTGGTGCCAATGATGGTCGTATGCGTGTTTGGCGCCGTGCAGGTGAGCGCCACAATCAGGACTGCATACGACCGAGGCACACAGGGCCAACACCCGGCATCATGGTGTGGGGAGCGATCTCCTACACTGGCCGTACACCACTGGTGATCGTCGAGGGGACACTGAATAGTGCACGGTACATCCAAACCGTCATCGAACCCATCGTTCTACCATTCCTAGACCGGCAAGGGAACTTGCTGTTCCAACAGGACAATGCACGTCCGCATGTATCCCGTGCCACCCAACGTGCTCAAAGGTGTAAGTCAACTACCCTGTCCAGCAAGATCTCCGGATCTGTCCCCCATTGAGCATGTTTGGGACTGGATGAAGCGTCGTCTCACGCTGTCTGCACGTCCAGCACGAACGCTGGTCCAACTGAGGCGCCAGGTGGAAATGGCATGGCAAGCCGTTCCACAGGACTACATCCAGCATCTCTACGATCGTCTCCATGGGAGAATAGCAGCCTGCATTGCTGCGAAAGGTGGATATACACTGTACTAGTGCCGACATTGTGCATGCTCTGTTGCCTGTGTCTATGTGCCTGTGGTTCTGTCAGTGTGATCATGTGATGTATCTGACCCCAGGAATGTGTCAATAAAGTTTCCCCTTCCTGGGACAATGAATTCACGGTGTTCTTATTTCAAATTCCAGGAGTGTAGTTTAGACAAGAAGAGAATAGAAGCTTTCGAAATGTGGTGCTACACAAGAATGCTAAAAATTAGATGGGTAGATCACATAACTAATGAGGAGGTGTTGAATAGGATTGGGGAGAAGTTTGTGGCACAACTTGACTAGAAGAAGGGATTGGTTGGTAGGACATGTTCTGAGGCATCAAGGGATCATCAATTTACTATTGGAGGGCAGCGTGGAGGGTAAAAATCGTAGAGGGAGACCAAGAGATGAATACACCAAGCAGATTCGGAAGGATGTAGGTTGCAGTAGGTACTGGGAGATGAAGCAGCTTTCACAGGATAGAGTAGCATGGAGAGCTGCATCAAACCTGTCTCAGGACTGAAGACCACAACAACAACAAAGCAAATAAAACCTACATACTGCCTATTAAACCCTTCTGTTGTGGTTAAGAAAAAAAATTGCGTTATCCGTTGCGTTCAAATTTTTACCGATTGGGTAAAACCTTCCGCTAGAAATTATTAATACCCGGGAATAGCTCGCAGGGGCCAGTAATTTCGTGGAGCACACAAGTTTAAGAAACCATTTACTACAGACGGTAGCTTGCAGGAGCGGTACAACAAGGCAAAGCGACGTAATCTTCCTACTTAGGTAGAGCTTTACCACCACCAGTAATGGATGGTTACGTAGGTACAAAGAAGGTTGCTCCGAAGAAACCATGGGTAACAGAAGAAATACTTCAGTTGCTTGATGAAAGGATGAAGTACAAACATATTCCGGTAAAATCAGGAATACAGAAATACAAGTCGCTGAGGAATGAAATAAATAGGAAGTGCAGGGAAGCTAAGACGAAATGGCTGCATGAAAAATGTGAAGACATCGAAAAAGATATGATTGTCGGAAGGACAGACTCAGCATACAGGAAAGTGAAAACAACCTTTGGTGACATTAAAAGCAACGGTGGTAACATTGAGAGTGCAACGGGAATTCCACTGTTAAGTGCAGAGGAGAGAGCAGATAGGTGGAAAGAATACATTGAAAGCCTCTATGAGGGTGAAGATTTGTCTGATGTGATAGAAGAAGAAACAGGAGTCGATTTAGAAGAGATAGGGGATCCAGTATTAGAATCGGAATTTAAAAGAACTTTGGAGGACTTACGGTCAAATTAGGCAGAAGGGATAGATAACATTCCATCAGAATTTCTAAAATCATTGGGGGAAGTGGCAACAAAACGACTATTCACGTTGGTGTGTAGAATATATGAGTCTGGCGACATACCATCTAACTTTCGGAAAAGTATCATCCACACAATTCCGAAGACGGCAAGTGCTGACAAGTGCGAGAATTGTCGTACAATCAGCTTAACAGCTCATGCATCGAAGCTGCTTACAAGAATAATATACAGAAGAATGGAAAAGGAAATTGAGAATGCGCTAGGTGACGATGAGTTTGGCTTTAGGAAAAGTAAAGGGACGAGAGAGGCAGTCTGACGTTACGGCTAATAATGGAAGCAAGGCTAAAGAAAAATCATAGGATTTGTCGACCTGGAAAAAGCGTTTGACAATATAAAATGGTGCAAGCTGTTCGAGATTCTGAAAAAAGTAGGGGTAAGTTATAGGGAGAGACGGGTCATATACAATATGTACAACAACCAAGAGGGAATAATAAGAGTGGACGATCAAGAACGAAGTGCTCGTATTAAGAAGGGTGTAAGACAAGGCTGTAGCCTTTCGCCCCTACTCTTCAATCTGTACATCGAGGAAGCAATGATGGAAATAAAAGAAAGGTTCAGGAGTGGAATTAAAATACAAGGTGAAAGGATATCAATGATACGATTCGCTGATGACATTGCTATCCTGAGTGAAAGTGAAGAAGAATTAAATGATCTGCTGAACGGAATGAACAGTCTAATGAGTACACAGTATGGTTTGAGAGTAAATCGGAGAAAGACGAAGGTAATGAGAAGTAGTAGAAATGAGAACAGCGAGAAACTTAACATCAGGATTGATGGTCACGAAGTCAATGAAGTTAAGGAATTGTTACCTAGGCAGTAAAATAACCAATGACGGACGGAGCAAGGAGGACATCAAAAGCAGACTCGCTATGGCAAAAAAGGCATTTCTGGCCAAGAGAAGTCTACTAAAATCAAATACCGGCCTTAATTTGAGGAAGAAATTTCTGAGAGTGTACGTCTGGAGTACAGCATTGTATGGTAGTGAAACGTGGACTGTGGGAAAACCGGAACAGAAGAGAATCGAAGCATTTGAGATGTGGTGCTATAGACGAATGTTGAAAATTAGGTGGACTGATAAGGTGAGGAATGAGGAGGTTCTACGCAGAATCGGAGAGGAAAGGAATATGTGGAAAACACTCATAAGGAGAAGGGACAGGATGATAGGACATCTGCTAAGACATGAGGGAATGACTTCCGTGGTACTAGAGGGAGCTGTAGAGGGCAAAAACTGTAGAGGAAGACAGAGATTGGAATACGTCAAGCAAATAATTGAGGACGTAGGTTGCAAGTGCTACTCTGAGATGAAGAGGTTAGCACAGGAAAGGAATTCGTGGCGGGCCGCATCAAACCAGTCAGTAGACTGATGACAAAATACAGCCTCCTCGTGTCTCAGTCAGGACCCGCTACTCGAGCACCGCGGATCGACGGTAGCGCTAGAGGCCGCGATCAACAAGCGGACTATTTCCCTAATGTGTCTGCCAGTTCAGCTAACTACAGCTGGTGACGTGGGCGCCTCCCCCCTTCCAATTGCCCTAACGCACGACGCAGCGGCACTGCCGAGGGATATGGGCTGGAGCACCACCACCTAAAGAGGTGGTGGTGGCTGGAGCTTTTCATCTATGCACGGTGTTCAAAAATGGCTCTGAGCACTATGGGACTTAACATCCATGGCCATCAGTCCCATAGAACTTAGAACTACTTAAACCTACCGAACCTAAGGACAGCACACAACACCCAGTCATCACGAGGCAGAGAAAATCCCTGATCCCGCCGGGAATCGAACCCGGGAACGGGAAGCAAGAGAAATTACAATTTAAGTTAAAGATAAAGAATCTTTTTCCGTAAAATACTTCTAGTTTGGAATTGCGTGAATGCTTGCAGCTTGTGAATTTTACGGAAATGTCAGAAATGAAACTTAATTTTTTTTCTCATTGTTCTGTATGCATCAAAATCGCATGATATAGGTTCAGGGTTCATGTCCTCATTTTTCATCTTTTCGTGAAGTGGCGCAAAAGACGGATTAAGGCTTTGGATATTCTTTTTTTGTCCGTGAACGAAATCTGGCGTAAATATTAGTGAGTCTTCCTCACTCATTATCGTGTTGTTAGTGTCCACTGAATATGGTGACCGTTTGGAAAATACACAAATAGCCGAAGCGCTGTGGCGTTTGTGAATTCATATTTGGAACAAGCAGATGAATGCAAAAAAGCGTGTACAAAAGAGAAAGGATTTCCCATTATTTACATAAGAAGTAAAGTAAAATCGTTGTCATCACAAACAATGGCGTCTACTGAAGGAAACACGAATGCACGGAATATCAAACTAGGTGTGTGATTCAACCACAGAGTTTCTATCAAACAGAACACAGCATGTTATTCTTAATGGAGAGAAATCTTCACACGTAAAATTAACTGTGGGCGTACTCCAGAGGAGCACACACTTCACAACATGACTTGTCCTATGGTGTAGCCTCGGACGCTCCATAAGGCTTTTCTCGGATGATGCTGTTGTGTACAGTGAAGTCTCAACGCTAGAAAACTCGGGCGAAATGCGTGACGACCTGCAGACGTTCGACACTTGGCACAAGGATTGCCAGCTGACTCTCAGCATAACGATAATGTATCGTATTGCCTTTAAATAGGCAGAAACGATAACAGAACTGTTAATGGAAGCAGTAACATCCACATAATATCCGGGAATGCATGTACAAAGAGATTTAAATTGGAACGACCACATAACACTAATCGCAGATTAGGTAAATACCAGACAGATTCATTGGAAGAATCTTCAGGCAATGTGGTCCACCCAAAAAGGAGGCAACTTACAAAACCATTGTTCGGTCAACACGTGAATATTGCTCATCAGTCTCTGACACGTACCATTAGGACTGACAGAAGAAAAGCAGAAGCCCTGCTAAACCCACAGGACAGAACAGGTAGTTTAAGCTGTGGAAAGGGGCCAAAATAAGCGGCTGTCAGTTACACTCGAACATAGAACTTTTTATTTGATCAAACATTAAAAGAGACAAGAAAAATTTAAAAAAAGAAAACACAGCTCTAGTTTTGGAACTTAATTAGCTGCTGAATTTGCCCTTACGGCAAGACCACTTTAATTTAAAAACGGCTGAAAGCCAATAACTTAAAGCTCAACAAAATCAGAAGTTTAAAAGGCAAAGCCATCTCTTAAAACAGTTCCTTAACTAGGCCGAAGGCCCAAAGAATCTGACACTTTAAGAGCAAACAACTTAAATTCAAAATCGACTGGAGGCCCAACACTTAAGACTCAATAACATTAATATTAAAAATGCCAAAGGCTTTACGTAAAACAGTTCTCAAATTAGGCTGAAGGCCCAAACCATCTGACGCCTTAAGGGCAAAACAACCTTAATCCAAAAATCGGCCAGAAGCCATACAAGTACAAAAACAAACAAGAAAAGGCAGTACACCCAAGGGCGCTCAGAAGTTCCGAGGGTCGGCCTGGAATTCAAACACTAACGCTCGCTTAGGTGAGACAGGCAGTCGGCCCAACCATTGTCGATCCGACGACAACCCAACCGACAGACAGTCAACGGACCCACCAACAAGATAACCTCCGCTTCACCTGACCAGTACACAACACGGAGTTCAATGGAACAACATAGAAGGTGTTGGCGCCCACAACCAATTATACGTTGAGCTGTCAAACTACACACAGTACTGGACAGTGACAACACGATGAGGAAAATACACTGCCTGAATCTACGTCAACGGCCAGGGCGGGTAACCGGAACGTTAACGGCCACAATGCAGAAGATTCTGCTGGTGCACTTCAATTCAAATAACCAACTACAGTTAAACTCCACCGAAGGGTGGCTAAAATTTACCAACTTGAAAACACACATTGTTGCTCGCGGGAGTATCCCAACAGCTGACAACGAACTCCAAACGACACAATGTGAACAGTCGTGAGTTACTGGTAGATTCAGTCAAAACTCAACTTTCATGTCCAGGATCGGTGAGCTACGAACCTCGTAGCAGTGGGAACAGCACCACACTCTCTGACACTGCATAGAGGCCGCCAGCGGGCCCGGCCAAACTACACGCTGTGGAGATTTCCTCACTGTTCCACGCCAACCGAACAACAGCCCAGGCCCGGAAACAGTGAAAGGACCAAGTACACGTCGGCCGATGAGACGACCAACGAACGACCAACCAACAGTCGTCCCGCTCCACTCTCCCTGCACTACTGGTCCATCCCGAACTGACTGCCAAACAAGACACACGACTACCCGGAAATGTTACCGGTCGCTCCAGAGATGGTACGACAGTTCACTTATCGATATGCGCTGCTGCTGCCCCTCGCGGGCAAGTAAGGCACGAAGTTAGTGACGCCAGTGAATGGAATAAGAAAGCGAGGCGGCAGTACCGTAATAGAAGACGACAGACAATAAAGGGGATCAACGCGAGCCATGCACGGCTCAAGTAGCTCTTTTCGTCACAAGTTCGTTTAATAATCGAACGATGATGCGCAGTCAATTCCAGTATCAGACATTGCAAGAGAGGGGTTTTGTATCACCGTTTGTTTGCTTTTAGATCCAGAGAGTCAGCCAGTATATTGCTTCCTCCTACCAGCCAAGTTACATCTCGCGAAAAGACTACTAACGTAAAATTGGAGAGATTATAACCCACAGCAGCAGTGATTCGTCTCGCGAACCATTCGCTACCGGAACAGAAAAAAGTGAAAAGGGACAGTTCTGCACAAAGTACCCACTGAATGGTGGGCTCTCCCTCGTTGCCTTGGGGATGGGAGGATTGGGCATACAGGGCTTGAAAACCAATCGTGACACAAGTACATTTTAACTACACTTTATTATAATCGCCAAGTTCCTTGACAATGTAAAAATTAATAGTGCAATAAAAAAAGTGAGTTGAAGAACAAAGAACAAGTCTCAAAGTTTCAACTCCGACTGCACCGGTCACTCCAGCAGGCACTTCACATGCTAGACTGCTCCTGAACTCAGACGCTATCTCACTCTGAAACACAGACGTAAAACAAACTTTAAATGTGTACAATAACAAAATATCAGATTAACACTTTATACATCATTACTGATCACAAGAAATTTTCTTTTAAAAACAAACTGAATGCGCTTGATTATTCTTCTTCTTTCTTTCTTCCTTTCTTTTTTTTTTTCAATGCACAAATGTGCGCTGAAAGGCATAATCAGTCTTAAATGATGATGATTATGCACAAATGTTCAGATGGCTAGCAAGCTACACACCTTAACCAACTATGAATCAAGTGTCTGTATGTCCATCTTATTAGAGATGGTTCGGGGACTCGGCTGTTCGGTACAGGATGTCAAAACAAACACCTTCCAGCAGTCTAGTTTTCAAAATTATTTTACTTCATTTGGCTAGCAGCATCAGGGGCCTGAAGATGTCGTAGTAAATCGCCAAAACTGGTAGCCAAATAAAATAAGCTTAGAAACTACACACATCAAAAATGTTTTCTATCAACTCGGTTCAGAGAGTTTCGGAACCTGTACAGAAAATTGGAATAGAGATCAACATAAACATCATTTCTGCCCTTTTTATTGCTCATGAAAACCACACAATGCACGTTGTACCATTATACAGCGAGACCTTCAAAGGTGGTGGTCCAGACTGCTGTGCACACAGTTACCTCAAATACCCAGTAGCACGTCCTTTTGCATTGATGCATGCCTGTACTCGTCGGGGCATACTTTCCTCAAGTTTATCAAGGTACTGTTGGTCCAGATTGTTCCACTCCGCCTGCCGGAGTGGCCGAGCGGTTCTAGGCGCTACAGTCTGGAGCCGCGCGACCGCTACGGTCGCAGGTTCGAATCCTGCCTCGGGCATGGGTGTGTGTGATGTCCTTAGGTTAATTAGGTTTAAGTAGTTCTAAGTTCTAGGGCACTGATGACCTCAGAAGTAAAGTCCCATAATGCTCAGAGCCATTTGAACCATTTGTCCCACCCCCCAACGGCGATTCGGCGTAGAACCCTCGGAGTGGTTGGTTGGTCACATCGTCCATAAACAGCCTTTTTCAACCTAATTCCACGCATGTATCGAGAATATGCTGGCCACTCTAGTCGAACAATGTCGTTATCCTGAAGGAAGTCATTCACCAGATGTGCACGACGGGGGCGCGAATTGTCGTCCATGGAGACGAAAGCCTCGCCAATATGTTGCCGATATGAATGCACTAGGAACAAGACGTTTGGTCAGGCGAATACAGGGCTATAAATACAAAATCAAATAGGGGTAATGCAGGAGTAGGTTTAATAATGAATAAAAAAATAGGAGTGCGGGTTAGCTACTACAAACAGCATAGTGAACGCATTATTGTGGCCAAGATAGACACGAAGCCCACGCCTACCACAGTAGTACAAGTTTATATGCCAACTAGCTCTGCAGATGACGAAGAAATTGAAGAAATGTATGATGAAATAAAAAAAAATTATTCAGATACTGAAGGGAGACGAAAATTTAATAGTAATGGGTGACTGGAATTCGGTAGTAGGAAAAGGGAGAGAAGGAAACGTAGTAGGTGAATATGGATTGGGGGAAGAAATGAAAGAGGAACCCGCCTGGTAGAATTTTGTACAGAGCACAACTTAATCATAGCTAACACTTGGTTCAAGAATCATAAAGGAAGGTTGTATACATGGAAGAACCCTGGAGATACTGAAAGGTATCAGATAGATTATATAATGGTAAGACAGAGATTTAGGAACCAGGTTTTAAATTGCAAGACATTTCCAGGGGCAGGTGTGGACTCTGACCACAATCTATTGGTTATGAACTGTAGATTAAAACTGAAGAAACTGCAAAAAGGGGGGAATTTAAGGAGATGGGACCTGGATAAACTGAAAGAACCAGAGGTTGTCCAGAGTTTCAAGGAGAGCATACGGGAACAATTCACACGAATGGGAGAAAGAAATACAGTAGAAGAAGAATGGGTAGCTTTGAGGGATGAAGTAGTGAAGGCGGAAGAGGATAAAGTAGGTAAAAAGATGAGAACTGCTAGAAATCCTTGGGTAACAGAAGAAATATTGAACTTAATTGTGTAATCTCTCCACAGAAATTATTTAAATTAGTAACCAGGAACCAAGTGTAACCTCCGCACAAAAATAATAATTAAATGAATTTTATATATTGTAACCTCTGAACAAAATTGGCTCCCATTTATAATCTCTGTGCAGAAATGCATTCACATTTAATGTAACCACAAAATTCAATTCCTAAATCCGAAAATAATAAAAAATTCAGTAACCTGGTAAATTTTATGACGACAGCAGCGCTGCGCCTCGGCCCTGTATTCTGAATAAAAAAGGAAAAATTCTTACCTCAATAAAAACTGCGAATATATCTGCTCTTACATAAAAACTTTTCGGCACAGTTTCGTGCAATGCTGGGCTATATTTTTTTTTTATTCTTGGAAGGAATGATCATGCATTGGAAATATTCTTTAAATTGAAATGAATGCTTTTCTTAAAAAAATTACTTTATATTATAAAAATTATTATTGGAGCATTTTTTAAAAGAAATTAATGACAGTTAATATACATTACTAGATATGTGCAAGGCTGCTTCTTTACCTTCTACAATAATACTCATCCTCCAGAGTCCCGACCATAGCAGACTGCCGACACGCGCAGGCACGCGCCGACTACTGTCGACTACTGCAGACTACAGAAGACTACTGCCGACTAGCGACAAGCAACAACTAACTACATACTACTCTCTGGTCAGAGACTCTGCCATGCCTCGCCCATCGCCGGCAACGCATACGTCTTACATAACCCTCCACTGGGGGGGGGGGGGAAGGGGGCTAAAATTTGGCAGCTATGGTGAGTCAATTGGACTTGCCATGAGCAACAATTTTTTCTTAATTAACTAAGTTTTCAATCACAGAATATATACATATATATATAAGTGCAGAACATGAAATAAAATATTGTGCACATGCACTGAGTACAGAACATATCAAGCAAAGACAACATGTATACACAATGAGTACAAATCATATTAACAAATGACATAAAGGGCACACGCACTGTAGTTGAGAATATATCAGCAAATCACAAAATGCATACAGAATGAGTACAAATCATATTAACAAATGACATAAAGGGCACACGCACTGTAGTTCAGAATATATCAGCAAATCACAAAATGTATATGCAATGAATACAAAACATGTTAACAAAATGACAAAAGTGCACACGCACTGTATATACTTTTTTTTACTATTTTACAAGAACTAGGATAGGAAAGGGAAGGATTGCATCATGGTTGTAGCACTTTAGGTTGCACGCAGCTGCACTGAAAGTCCGTATCTTTCTACAGAAGCACAACACCAAGTGAGACAATCTGAAGTTCTTTTCCTTGAAGTATTAATCAGTGTAGCCAAGACACTGAAATGTCGTAGTAATATTCCATGTTATCATTTTGGTAGTACATTAGGTACACCAAACAGTGGGACCATAATAACATCTCCATCGCTCAAGGTGGTAGACAGCATGTCGTGTCAACACCACGTTCTTGTAAGGTACACCAACGTAGAATTAGTGCAAAAACCAAATATAGTGCTCCACGATCATGAGGATAGACAGGTTAAACGGATATTGCAGTAATTTCTGGTAATTAGGTCAGAAGGTGAAGGACATTAAGTCACATACTAGTCTTCATTGACAATTACACTAGTCTAACAACTGATTTGAGTAATTGGTGGCACTCATCGCCCAGTTACTGAACATTTCTGTACCATGTATGAAGTATTACAGAATAATGTTCATAAATCATCTGATTACAGTGAACATTGGCACTCATTGGCCAGTTACAAACCATCAGAAGTCATCATTGAAAACAGGAGCTAATGAATGGCATAGTATTAACATAATTCACTTAGTTATAGTAATCATTGTCACTCATTGGCCAGTTACAAAACATCAGAAGTCATCATTGAAAACAGGAGCTAATGAATGGCATAGTATTAACATAATTCACTTAGTTATAGTAATCATTGGCACTCATTGGCCAGTTACAAAACATCAGAAGTCATCATTCAAAACAGGAGCTAACAAATGGCATAGTATTAACATAATTCACTTAGTTATAGTAATCATTGGCATTCATTGGCCAGTTACAAAACATATAGCAAGTATTGAATAGTACAAAACATTTTCATCATTCAAGTGACATACAACATATTTAAAATAATTATTGGCACTCATTGGCCAGTTACAACGTATTCTTATTTTTTTATAAAACCTTATTCAGTATTATTCAGAAGTTATCATTCAAAATGAGAGTCAATTATTGGCATAGCATTTATAGAGTATAACAAAAATATTATTTACAGAAATTATTGGCATAGCATGTATGCATTATTACAAAATATCATTCACTATTACTCAGAACTGATCATTCCAGTGACATAGGACATATTGAAAATGTAACATACTGTAACTATTATTCAACGTCTGTGACTAGAAAACATCATTCAGTATTACTCAGAACTCTCTTAAACTGGTAGCGTTATTTGGGACAGGTAATACATTTTTTTTGTGCTAGCAATGCATTGCGTTAGGATCGATAATTAATTACTGGGGGATAACGATATTTGCATTTGACTTATTGCTGCAAATGAAGATGTGTAACGTCATTCGTCATGAGTCAGCTGTAGCAAGGTTATGAAACAAGTAGAGTATATATGATCACATTCATGAATGACACACACAAATGGGTAAGAAAAAATGCAAGTACTAGAAAAGGTTTAATGATTAACTGCTTATAGTGTATTAATTTCATGAATAATTTCTCCTGCAAAAAATACAAAATGGATTATTAAACTGAAAGAAGAAACGCATATTATGCTGAAAAGTAGTGAACTTCGAATTAACAGGTAGTGAAATGTGTATGAAATATATATGTTCTCTAGCTGTCCTTTCCAAAACCTTCAGTCATCATACCATGCGACATAAGACATACTGTCAAAACGAACTGCAACAAATACTTAAATAACTACATAGCATAAATACATAAAGTTCAACGTTATTCTCATCTGCAAAGAAAAACTTCATTATACATATCATCATAACTCCATTATTATTATCAGCACCTGTAAAGAAAAACTTCATTATCCATGTCATCATAACTCCATTATTATCATCACCTGTAAAGAAAAACTTCATTATCCATATTAACATATTCTTCATCATTATTCATCACCATTCATTATCATCTGCAAAAAACTCACTTCATTATTCATTATACAACTATTCCTTATTTCTAGCATATTTCATCACTAAAACTAAGATGTCTAGATCTGTCTGACAGCCTGCATCAATCGCCTCGTATTCTGAAAGAAAAAATTGGTTAAGACTGCTATCATACGATGTGTATAGTATATTCTTGTTAATACTTGTTCATTCTGATCCATTTACTCTTCGTGACGAGGTATTGCATCTTCTTTCGTTCATTCCGAAGGTGAAATTCCCATTTCTGTTTAATTTATTTCTTTTGCACGTTATTTCTTTCTGAAAATGATGAACAAAGATTAATGTCTTGCATTTAAATCAAATACCCATTAAACAGAAACTGGTTTCTAGTGATATAATTGAGCATACAGCATAGCACGACGGAAAACGTAATATGTCAAAAACACAGAAGTGTGCAGGTGCAAAAATGTACACAGAGTATCACAATGTAGCAGCAAAAAAAAAATGTAAAATAGTCACTATGTTGAGATATCATAAGGCAAAATGTTAAAGTCAACTGGTGTTTGTTATATCTTAAATATTTCATAGTGCATACAAACAAAACAGGAAAACAATCATACACACATAAAAAATGGAAAATGTCCACGGTCTGATATATAACGACAAGAAATGACTTTCTTTGTGTTCAGCTGGTATGTTGTGTAGTTAATAGAGGCGAGAATTGAAGACTTTAATGGAGAGAGAATTTGATAAAATTAATATGTCACTAGATACAATTGCATAATTGTTCATAAAATATGTAAGTTTATGTGGAAAAATGTGCACGGTCTGCTGTGTAACGACAAGAAAAGCGACCTGCTAACCTTACCTTGCCGGGCACTTGCCAAGAAAAAAATATGATAATCATAAGTAAGTGTTCATGTGAATATAATTGCATAAGTGGTCATAAAAAAATCAGGAAATGGCATTACAGTGTGATAATCATAAAGTATGTTCATTCAATAAAGGGTTTGATGTTGGAGACATGGTGATTGCCCTTGCTTTTTCTGGTTCTCAAAGTTTCGACGTGTACTACATTGGGGTGAGGAATGCTGCGAATTCGATATGGACCTGCATATAGAAGCTCAAATTTACTGCATCTATTCTTTCCTCTGTTGGATAAATAGTGTGTACGTACTAATATCTTCTGTCCAATGTGAAAGTCACGGCGTGTACAAACCTGTTTTTGCTGTCTTCTCCGGCGCTCTGCGGCACGTTTGATGTTGTTCAGCGCAATGTCAATTATTTCATGGTGTCGTAGTCGACGAGATGTAGGAAAGGTTACTAATTCTTTAATTTTGTTAGGTGGTTCAACAATTTTCAGTATAACAGAAGGAGATAGCATAGTAGATTCATTTGGTATGGAATTAATTACATCCTGGAATGAGAGTATGTGTGTGTACCAATCAATATGTCTTTTATGGCAGTATATTCTACACAGTTTACCAATTTCTTTCATTAATTGTTCACAAGGGTTCGAAGAAGCATGGTACCTGGATATATAGATCGGAGAAATGTTTCTAGCTCGTAACACACGTGTCCATATAGCAGATCGAAACTGTGGTCCATTGTCGGAAATTACTTTCAACACATGCCCTACTTGATATACAAAATGTTTTACAAATGCTTTCGAAACAGTTTTAGCAGTAGCTTTGCGTAACGGAGTGAAGGTAACAAATTTAGAAGGGAGTTCAACAGCGACAAAAATGTAGCAAAAACCTCTATCAGTTCTGGGAATCGGACCAAAAATGTCTACAGCGGCCATGTGTCTCAATTTAACAGGTACAATGGGATGTAATGGAGGAATATGTGAAATCGTATCTGACTTAGCTTTCTAGCAGATTTTGCATGACGCTAAAACTCGTCGAATATGTTTCTCCATGTTGGTAAAATAACAGTTCTGTCTCAGTATAAGAAAACATTTTCTGGCTCCGTAATGTGCGTAACTTAAATGAGTATACTAAATTAATTTGTTAACAAGTTCGTCAGGAATGCATAATAACCAATTGTTGCTGTCAGGGTGAGAGCGGCGAAACAGAATATTATTGCGTACAGTGTAATGGTTTCTAATGGTAACATTATTCCTATCTTGCCAAAGGTGTTTAATCTCTTTCCATACGTTGTCTTTACTCTGCTCTTGTGCTATGTCTTGTAATGACGACGAAATGAAATTTTCAAATGCACCTTGTTGAATGTACACGACGCTGAAATTTGCTTTGCAGAAGTTGGTTGCGATGTCTTGCTGATTGTTGCTGAGAGAACGGGTAGTGCGTCTGCTACAATATTTTGTGTGCCGGGAATGTGAACAATTGTAAAATCAAATTCCTGCAAATAAAGTTTCCATCTGCTTAATCTGTCGTGTGTAAATTTAGCGGAAAGTAAAAACTGTATCGCTCTATCGTCTGTATAAACGGTCGTATGTCTTCCATAAAGGAAATGCCGAAATATCGTAAATGCCCATACAACACATAATGTTTCAAGTTCTGTAACAGAATAATTACGTTCAGCAGGTGACAGAATGCGACTCGCAAAGGCGATGTTTTTAATTACTGTAGAACTATCTTCTTCAATTTCCTGAAAAATGTGTACGCCCAAAGCGGTGTTAGAACTGTCGGTGGCAATGGAAAAATTTCTAGTAAGATCTTGGTGCGATAACAGTGGTGCATTCAACAAGTCATGTTTAAAATAACATTTTCGTGAACAAGATTCTGTGTATCTGAAGTATTGCTTACGTTGCTAGAAGATGCAACCTGTACTGTATTTAGTCAAATTCTATCTGATGTGCTATTATTTTCGGGAGGATGCTGTGGCATTTCCACTATTTGTACTGTTCTGTTATTTCTTCCTGACGTATTACGTTCGGGATGATATCTACTGTCTGGTTCATTCATGATAATATGTTGTTGTGGATGATTTTGCTGTTGGTAAGACCGACTGTTATTAAACGTACGCTGAAAATTGTGCCCATTACTTTTACGTCTGTCATGATAATCATTTCTATACGGTGCATTACGATATGAATTGAAATGGTGTGTTTTCTGGACGTACTGATTCCCTTGTTGCTGTGCGTTACTATTTGTTGGAGCTGACGCTATACGCGTAGGCGGCGAAACATTAAAGCTTGGTTGACCTTGTACATTACATTGTTGGTTAGGTATGCTAACCGGCTGGCTTTGATGCTGTTGTGGGGAAAAACGTCTATTGTTATCAAAATGTGGTTGCTGATAATTTTGACGATTGCTAAAAATGTTGTACATACTGATGATTACAATTTCATCTGTTATTAAAATTACGGCGGTAGTTGTTATTTCGGGAGTGTCTAAAGAGAACTGTCACTTTCGGTAAAATTTGTCATGTCAGGTTTTCTTTACTCATTCTTAATTATAGATAGATCGATAGTTGAAGAGCTGTTTTAATAGATATAAAGGATAGTAGAAGAGAAGGCAGCAGAGCAGAAAACTAAAGATGAAATAGCACTACTACGGCTCAGGGCCCTGTGCACGCTACGGCACATGTTCATTAAAGCGTAATGAATCCCCTGAGGTTTATTACGCGCTGCAAATAAATTTCAGTTTCTGCGTTACAGGCAATGCCGGTGAAAATTCAAAAGCAAGTTGTTGTATCAAGTCCAAAGCTAGTTTCTGCGTTACAGGCCAAGCTGGTGAAAGTACAAAAATAAATTGTCGTACACAATTCAAAGCGTGTATCTGTGCTCTGTCATTTTTAAATACCTTAGATTTTCTCACGGATAAAAATTGCTTATAATCAACGTTATCGTCTCTGAATGTGTGAACAGGTTCAGGATTGCACGAGAATCTGTTTGTCTGTGTCACTTCGTATTCTAAGTCACGTACTCTCTGTAAATTACTTAAATTATACTGGCTGTGTGAGTGTGAGAAATGTTCGGAATGTGCCGTATGCTGTGACGTGTTATTGACTGAAATAATTTTCATCTGTGTCACTTCTTGCTGCAAAGTTGACAATTTTCTACGTAATGTATTATTGGACGAATCTATCTCACTGATCGTCTGCTGTAAATTTTGAAATTCAGGTGTTTGATTAAACGAAATCGGTGAAGTATCGTCTGATTTACTGTCATTATTACTTTCAATAACGTCAATACGACTGGCCAATTCATCATATTTTTCAGTCAGTATTTTTACCTGATCATCGTTTTTAGTGTCACAAGCATTAATTTGTTTTTGTATTTTACGTGTGGTTTCGTTCAATTTTTTAACGTCTGTTTTGATGGCATCGGGATCCTGTATTAATTCTAATTGTTCAAGTCTGTCGGTCACTGTCTGAAAGTCTACTGTGTGTGTATCTGTTTTTGATTTAAGATCGGAAATTTCATCACGCAATTCGGTGTTCAACTGTTTGATTGTATTAATTTCGTCTGATACCGTAGCAATATTGGTGTCTACGTATGTTTTTGCTTTCGTAAACAATTTGCGTTTATCTTCCTGTCTCTGTGCGGTAATTGTTTCCATGACTTGTCGTTTTACTTTATTTTGTTCCTGCATGAATTTACGGTAACGCGTTTCACTGTTTTGTAGGTGGTGATTCAAACGTTCGTCAATTTGACTGTTCTGTTGGTCAAATTACGCGCCTACTTTTGCATCCGTGTGTGCGAAAGTTCTGCTGACATTAATTTAAACTCGTCGCGTAACTGTGTTGCGTTTTCAGAGCATTGCTTACCGACTGCACTAATTTCGTCTCTAAGTGATTCTGTTGTAGCTGTTTGTATATTCCTTAATTCTTGAGCAACAGATCTAATTTCTTCACTACTTTTCCTAGCACAAGCCTTAATTTCCTCACGTAATTGTTCCTTACTATCATGACATTGCGCGGCAACGGCTGTAATCTGTTCACTAAGTTGTTTGTTGTGTTCATTAAGTTGTTTAAAATTTTCATTAAGGCTGTCTTGTTTTTCATTAAGTTGTTTGAAATTTTCACTAAGTTGTTTGTGATTGTTGTCTTGTCTTTCATTCTGTTGTTTGGAATTTTCATTAAGTAATTTGTGATTGTTGTCATATTCTTTCTTAAACTGTAGCAATACTGCCATAATTTGATCCAAGCTAGAATTAGCGACTCTATTTTCTATGCTGTTTAATGGTGTATCTGCAATTGTCACGTTTTGTGTAACCATTTGGTCATTCTGTGATTCTTGATAATGTTTGCTAATCGGATGTGCACTGTTAGTCACTAAATCGGAATTAAATAAATCTGCCGTACTTTGAGTACACTGTTCATTTTCGTTAGAAAAATTTATCTGTTCACAATTCAAATTTTGCAAATCGGGTGTGTTAAACTGGGCAGCGTTCATTGTAACAGAACGTGCCGCGTCATCAATTGTCGTTAAATTAACAGAGGACACAATTGAATTTGTTTGTTCATCACTAGGATCAAAATCAATATTAGTGGTCGGTACGCACTGATTGTCTACAATTAGGGGATTATCATCATTACACTGAGTGTCGCAAATACTATCGGTCAAATTATTCGAGTCGGCTATTTCACTCATTACACATCACGATGTACTGTTAACAGTTTTTCGCGGCATTTTTCACAAATCAAAATTAAGCACAAATGAAACAAGGACAATGCAAAAATGCAACAAACACAATTACTACAAAGAGCAACAAATTGCCGATGATCTGTGAAAGAAAGAGTGACAAATTAGTAAATGCGTTACGCCAGATGCAAATTACGTTTAAATAAATAAGAGCAGATATATGACTACTTATCAGAAGATTCACCAAGAAATACGATCCTGGCCGGATGTCGCCAAGTGTAACCTCCCCACAGAAATTATTTATATTAGAAACCAGGAACCAAGTGTAACCTCCGCACAAAAGTAATAATGAAATGAATTTTATATATTGTAACCTCTGAACAAAAGTGGCTCCCATTTATAATCTCTGTGCAGAAATGCATTCACATTTAATGTAACCACAAAATTCAATTCCTAAACCCGGAAATAATAAAAAAATTCAGTAACCTGGTAAATTTTATGACAACAGCAGCGCTGGGCCTCGGCCCTGTATTCTGAATAAAAAAGGAAAAATTCTTACCTCAATAAAAACTGCGAAAATATCTGCTCTTACGTAAAAACTTTTCGGCACAGCTTCGTGCAATGCTGGGCTATATTTTTTTTTTTTTTTTATTCTTGGAAGGAAAGATCATGCATTGGAAATATTCTTTAAATTGAAATGAATGCTTTTCTTAAAAAAATTACTTTATATTATAAAAATTATTATTGGAGCATTTTTTAAAAGAAATTAATGACAGTTAATATACATTACTAGATATGCGCAAGGCTGCTTCTTTACCTTCTACAATAATACTCATCCTCCAGAGTCCCGACCATAGCAGACTGCCGACACGCGCAGACACGCGCCGACTACTGTCGACTACTGCAGACTACAGAAGACTACTGCCGACTAGCGACAAGCAACAACTAACTAAATACTACTCTCTGGTCAGAGACTCTGCCATGCCTCGCCCATCGCCGGCAACGCATAGTCTTACAATTGATGAAAGGAGAAAATATAAAAATGCAGTAAATGAAGCAAGCAAAAAGGAATACAAACTTATCAAAAATGAGATCGACAGGAAGTGCAAAATGGTTAAGCAGGGATGGCTAGATGACAAATGTAAGTATGTAGAGGATTGTCCCACCAGGGGTAAGATAGATACTGCCTACAGGAAAATTAAAGAGACCTTCGGAGAAAAGAGAACCACTTGTATGAATATCAAGAGCTCAGAGGGAAACCCAATTCTAAGCAAAGAAGGGAAAGCAGAAACGTGGAAGGAGTATATAGAGGGTCTATACAAGGGCGATGTACTTGAGGACGATATTATGGAAATGGAAGAGGATGTAGATGAAGATGAAATGAGAGATACGATACTGCGTGATGAGTTTGACAGAGCACTGAAACATCTGCTTCGAAACAAGGCCCCGGGAATAGACAACATTCCATTAGAACTAGTGACAGCCTTGGGAGAGCCAGTCCTTACAAAACTTTACTATCTGGTGAGCAAGATGTATGAGACAGGCGAAATACCCTCAGACTTCAAGAAGAATATAATAATTCCAATCCCAAAGAAAGCAGGTGTTGACAGATGTGAAAATTACCGAACTATCAGTTTAATATAATACTGCAAAATACTAACGCGAATTCTTTACAGACGAGTGGAAAAACTGGTAGAAGCCGACCTCGGGGAAGATCAGTTTGGATTCCGTAGAAATAATGGAACACGTGAGGCAATACTGACCCTACGACTTATCTTAGAAGCTAGATTAAGGAAAGGCAAACCTACGTTTCTAGCATTTGTAGATTTAGAGAAATCTTTTGACAATGTTGACTGGAATACTCTCTTTCAAATTCTGAAGGTGGCAGGGGTAAAATACAGGGATTGAAAGGCTATTTACAATTTGTACAGAAACCAGATGGCAGTTATAAGAGTCGAGGGACATGAAAGGGAAGCAGTGGTTGGGAAGGGAGTGAGACAGGGTTGTAGCCTCTCCCCGATGCTATTCAATCTGTATATTGAGCAAGCAGTAAAGGAAATTCGGTGCAGGTATTAAAATCCATGGAGAAGAAATAAAAACTTTGAGGTTTGCCGATGACATCGCAATTCTGTCAGAGACAGCAAAGGACTTGGAAGAGCAGTTGAACGGAATGGATAGTGTCTTGAAAGGAGGATATAAGATGAACATCAACAAAAGCAAAACGAGGATAATGGAATGTAGTCGAGTTAACTCGGGTGATGCTGAGGGAATTAGATTAGGAAATGAGACACTTAAAGCAGTAAAGGAGTTTTGCTATTTGGGGAGCAAAATAACTGATGATGGTCGAAGTAGGGAGGATGTAAAATGTAGACTGGCAATGGCAAGGAAAGCGTTTCTGAAGACGAGAAATTTGTTAGCATCGAGTATAGATTTAAGTGTCAGTAAGTAGTTTCTGCAAGTATTTGTATGGAGTGTAGCCATCTATGAAAGTGAAACAAGGACGATAAATAGTTTGGACAAGAAGAGAATAGAAGCTTTCGAAATGTGGTGCTACAGAAGAATGCTGAAGATTAGATGGGTAGATCACATAACTAATGAGGAGGTGTTGAATAGCATTGGGGAGAAGAGGAGCTTGTGGCACAACTTGACTAGAAGAAGGGATCGGTTGGTAGGAGATGTTCTGAGACATCGAGGGATCACCTATTTAGTATTGGAGGAGAGCGTGGAGGGTAAAGATCGTAGAGGGAGACCAATAGATGAATACACTAAGCAAATTCAGAAGGATGTAGGTTGCAGTAGTTACTGGTAGATGTAGAAGCTTGCACAGGATAGAGTAGCATGGAGAGCTGCATCAAACCAGTCTCAGGACTGAAGACCACAACAACAACAACAACAACATGGTTGCACTATCGATCGGAGGATGGCATTGACGTATTGTACGGCCGTTACGACGCTTTCCATGACCACCAGAACCGAACGTCGACCGCACATAATGCCACCCCAACACATCAGAGAACCTCCACCTTGCTGCACTCGCTGGACAGTATGTCTAAGGCGCTCAGCCTGACAGGGTTGCCTCCAAACAAGCCCACGACGATTTTCTGGTTGGAGGCATATGCGAAACTCATCGGTGAAGAGAACGTGATGTCAATCCTGAGCGGTCCAATTGGCATGTTCTTGGGCGCTGTACCGCGCTGCATGGTGTCGTCGCTGTAAAGACGGACCTCGCCGTGGACGTCGGGAGTGAATTTGAGCATCATGTAGCCTCTTGGGCAGAATTTGAGTCGTGACACGACATCCTGTGGCTGTACGAAAAGCATTATTTAACAATGTGGCGTTGCTGTAAGGTTTCCTCCGAGACATAATCCGTAGGTAGCGGTCATCCACTGCAGCAGTAGCCCTTGGGCGGCCTGAGCGAGTCATGTCATCGACTTTCCTGCCTCTCTGTATCTCGTCTATGTCCGAATAACATCGCTTTGGTTCCCTCCGAGACGCCTGGACACTTCCCTTGTTGAGAGCCCTTCCTGGCACAAAGTAACAATGCGGGAGCCATCGAACCACGGTATTGACCGTCTAGGCATAGTTGAACTACAGACAACACGAGCCGTGTACCTCCTTCCTGGTGGAATGACTAGAAGGGATCGGCTGTCGGACCCCCCTCCGTCCAATAGGCGCTGCTCGTGCATGGTTGTTTACATCTTTGGGAGGGTTTAGTGACATCTCTGAACAGTCAATCCGGCCTGTGTGGCCGAGCGTTTCTAGGCGCTACAGTCTGGAATCGCGCGACTGTTACGGTCAGAGGTTCGAATCCTGCCTCGGGCATGGATGTGTGTGATGTCCTTAGGTTAGTTAGGTTTAAGTAGTTCTAAGTTCTAGGGGACTGATGACCTCAGAAGTTAAGTCCCATAGTGATCAGAGCCATTTGAACAATCAAAGGAACTGTGTCTGTGTTACAGTACCCACAGTCAACGTCTATCTTCAGAAGTTCTGGGAACCGGGGTGATGAAAAACTTTTTTTGATGTGTGTATATGGCTGAAAGGTGTTTGATTTGACATCCTCCAATTATCAATCAGTTCAGAAGACACCTGAAATGTGCGCAAGGGTTAACAGCTGTGTCAAAATTTGGGAAACGTACACTCTCTCAAACAACTGTTAGAACAAGTGTTTTCAATTTAATAAAGATAACATTCTTCCACAATGTGTGCCAAACCCCGAACAACTTGCATGACAAAGCAGTAAACAAGAAACGGGCTGCTTCCGCCCGTTTCGTCGTATTAAGAACACGTGGATCGTACGGTAGCTTGAGCTACAGAGCCAATAAAGGATGACAGCTCCCGTCAACACGCGCAGGAAGGGAGCAGAATTTATTTACCCTGTTTCACAAGTTACCAGGATTAAATAGTCCATATAGCCGAAACACAAGCGGAGACTGCATTAGAGGATTTTTTCAAAAACCACAGTTCTTAAAAAAACATAATTATTACAGAAACAAGAAATACACTTTAACGGAGACTGAACTGCACCATATGCAAATTTGGCAGTCTAAACATACTTGTCCGGTCCCGTAAAACCAAAATTATACCAGAATAAATAGCATTTCGGTTCAAACCTCAGAAAGAGTATAGATGTAGACGGTTTGAACGCCAAAGAGCTTTATTAAACACAGTCCTACTCGATGTCGTACGCCAATGGTTGAAAGAATTGGTCGCGCAGGAATCTGTGTTGCTCCAATGTCACAATATGCCACACAACAAACGTTACCACAAGTGAAGTTCCAATACGTGCACACCCGTAACAACCGTCTGACAAGTTGCTACAGAACACAGGTTGACGCCTTCCCCCAGTGGTAGATCCCCTTCGCTGCCAGCTGCTGCCCACACGAACACTGTCAATGTGATGAACACCAGGCAGCTTGCTCCTCTCGCCTGGCCCCACTCCCGTCCGTCCAAGTTGCCACGGCCAGCACGTCGTACGTGCTACAGGAAAGTCTTTGGCGACGAACCCCGGACCCAAACTGGCTCGTGTCAGAATAAAATTGTCACCCACTCCTGGCTCTGCTCCATAGCGAACCTCGCTATTCGACGGCCGAACGTCAAGAGAGCGAGCCCCCTTAACGCTCATATCAGTTCACCAGCCACACTCTCTGACCAAATATGAATGCACTTGAGATCCTAGTGCGACCTATCGATTAGTGTCACCGCTCTTGCTCCTTGCGGAGCATAGATGCGGATGGTTTGAACTAAATACAGTCGTAAAATAGGAATATAAAAAAAGGGAGGAAGGTTTATCTGTTTAGCAAGAGTAATAGAAGGCAGATCTCAGACTACCTAACAGATCAAAACGATAATTTCTGTTCCGACACTGACAATGTTTAGTGTTTATGGAAAAAGTTCAAGGCAATCGTAAAATGCGTTTTAGACAGGTACGTGCCGAGTAAAACTGTGAGGGACGGGAAAAACCCACCGTGGTACAACAACAAAGTTAGGAAACTACTGCGAAAGCAAAGAGAGCTTCACTCCAAGTTTAAACGCAGCCAAAACCTCTCAGACAAACAGAAGCTAAACGATGCCAAAGTTAGCGTAAGGAGGGCTATGCTTGAAGCGTTCAGTGAATTCGAAAGTAAAATACTAGGTACCGACTTAACAGAAAATCCTAGGAAGTTCTGGTCTTACGTTAAATCAGTAAGTGGCTCGAAACAGCATGTCCAGACACTCTGGGATGATGATGGCATTGAAACAGAGGATGACACGCGTAAAGCTGAATACTAAACACCTTTTTCCAAAGCTGTTTCACAGAGGAAGACCGCACTGCAGTTCCTTCTCTAAATCCTCGCACAAACGAAAAAATGGCTGACATCGAAATAAGTGTCCAAGGAATAGAAAAGCAACTGGAATCACTCAACAGAGAAAAGTCCACTGGACTTGACGGGATACCAATTCGATTCAACACAGAGTACGCGAAAGAACTTGCCCCCCCCCCCCCTTCTAACAGCCGTATACCGCAAGTCTCTAGAGGAACGGCAGGTTCCAAATGATTGGAAAAGAGCACAGGTAGTCCCAGTCTTCAAGAAGGGTCGTCGAGCAGATGCACAAAACTATAGACCTATATCTCTGACTCGATCTGTTGTAGAATTTTAGAACATGTTTTTTGCTCGCGTATCATGTCATTTTTGGAAATCCAGAATCTACTCTGTAGGAATCAACATGGATTCCGGAAACAGCGATCGTGTGAGACCCAACTTGCTTTATTTGTTCATGAGACCCAGAAAATATTAGATACAGGCTCCCAGGGAGATGCTATTTCTCTTGACTTCCGGAAGGCGTTCGATACAGTTCCGCACTGTCGCCTGATAAACAAAGTAAGAGCCTACGGAATATCAGACCAGCTGTGTGGCTGGATTGAAGAGTTTTTAGCAAACAGAACACAGCATGTTGTTATCAACGGAGAGACGTCTACAGACGTTAAAGTAACCTCTGGCGTGCCACAGGGGAGTGTTATGAGACCATTGCTTTCCACAATATATATAAATGACCTAGTAGATAGTGTCGGAAGTTCCATGCGGCTTTTCGCGGATGATGCTGTAGTATACAGAGAAGTTGCAGCATTAGAAAATTGTAGCGAAATGCAGGAAGATCTGCAGCGGATAGGCACTTGGTGCAGGGAGTGGCAACTGACCCTTAACGTAGACAAATGTAATGTATTGCGAATACATAGAAAGAAGGATCCTTTATTGTATGATTATATGATAGCGGAACAAACACTGGTAGCAGTTACTTCTGTAAAATATCTGGGAGTATGCGTGCGGAACGACTTGAAGTGGAATGATCATATAAAATTAATTGTTGGTAAGGCGGGTACCAGGTTGAGATTCATTGGGAGAGTCCTTAGAAAATGTAGTCCATCAACAAAGGAGGTGGCTTACAAAACACTCGTTCGACCTATACTTGAGTATTGCTCATCAGTGTGCGATCCGTACCAGATCGGGTTGACGGAGGAGATAGAGAAGATCCAAAGAAGAGCGGTGCGTTTCGTCACAGGGTTATTTGGTAACCGTGATAGCGTTACGGAGATGTTTAACAAACTCAAGTGGCAGACTCTGCAAGAGAGGCGCTCTGCATCGCGGTGTAGCTTGCTGTCCAGGTTTCGAGAGGGTGCGTTTCTGGATGAGGTATCGAATATATTCCTTCCCCCTACTTATACCTCCCGAGGAGATCACGAATGTAAAATTAGAGAGATTAGAGTGCGCACAGAAGCTTTCAGACAGTCGTTCTTCCCGCGAACCATACGCGACTGGAACAGGAAAGGGAGGTAATGACAGTGGCACGTAAAGTGCCCTCCGCCACACACCGTTGAGTGGCTTGCGGAGTATAAATGTAGATGTAGATGTAGATGTACTGGATGTGGTACGCCAGTGATTCAAAGAATTGGTTGCACAGCGATATGTCTTGCCCCAAGACTACAATATGCACACAACGAACTTAATTACAGGGAAAATTCCACAACGTACTCACTCCACAACGTGTCTGACAAATTGCTAGAGAACACAGATTGACGTGGTTATAGTAGTCACCTTCGCCCAGCGGTAGAATTCATTCGCTGCCAGCTGCTGCCCTGAAGAACACTGTTAAGCAGATGAACACCAGGCGGAGTGCTCCACTAAGCAGACCCCATTCTCGTAAGCTCAAGTCACCATGGCCACCACGCCCTGTATGCACCAGGAAAGACTTTGGCGATGAACCACGGACCCAGACTACGAGGCCACTTGAGGCAACATGGAGTAAAGCTGTGACTCACTCTGTGGGGCGGTTGGTGGAATTAGTTGCTGTTTAAAATGTTGTAGAATGTTATGTAGAAAAGATGCATTTCCCTGCCGATTAACCATATGTGGGGCGGCGGGTAGAATTATTGTTATTTAAATGTTCCTCTTATTTATGCTGTTGTTTTGCCGTTCTCAACACTGGCTCTCTAACTACAGTTTTGGCAACCAGAAAGTGATTAGCAAAACGTGAAGCCTGTAATTAGAATTCCTAGTGCCCACTTCATCTGAGAAATACACTTATAGCTACAGCTTATAGCTCTGAGGAATTAGGAGATTGTCTGGGATTCATAATCAAAAACGATCGTGAAAAAAACATGTTCTCTGTATTCTGAAAGTCACAGATAAAAAAAGAAAGGAATCCACACAACCTGACTAACAAAGCAGTTCAGAGTCTAATGCGCTGATGCAACTATAACTGTCCAAATTGAATGTTTAAATGAGTGCTCGCCATAATTTGATGAATATGCTCATCAAACGCCACGCTAAATAATGGTAGAATGTCTGTCCCGCAGCGGCACGTGAAAATACGACATACGCAAACTGAAGATAGATAATTAAAGTCATCCCCGAATTAACACTTCACTCGAAAACGATTTCATGGTTACGCGTATCCCGAGTAACTTAATACGGCATCCAAGGCTGTTTATAACAATGACACCGACGCGACGCGACTCCCGACACAGATGGTGTGCTATTCAGCGTCTGGAGAGAACTGGGGCCTTTTTCTCTCGCGCAGCGTTCTTATATATAAAGCCGCGGTGCGGGCGGCTAAGGGAACGCTTCATCAAATCGGCTCTCCCGACTAGCCGCTGGGCTAGTAATGCACCACTTTAAGTTATTGAATAAACCATAGCTCCTTTTGCTGATGGCCGATGAAGCTCTCAATTTATATGTGCAATCAGCACACAGGTAAGTAGTCATAATAAAAGTCTAACGTGGCTAAGTAAAATATTTTGGGAGAGAGAATTAATTTAATTACACTACAAGCAGTAGACGAGCTTTGAACTTGCCCTTTGGAGATACGCTATCGCTATAGTTTTATAGTTATTCAATTGAAACTTCTCACATCTTTATTATTATAGCGGATCTCCATTCTACTTAAATATAAAGATCCTAGCCTTATTTATTAGCCTACTTAATCTATCTTGCTTCCTTAAATTTTAAGTAAAAAACCAGAATATCATGAATTTCAACTAAAATCTTAATTTGTGAGATCCAAAGTACTGTTCCTATTAAATTATTATGAAAAGGGAATCTAAATATAAATTTTTAAGTCTCTAGTTCTTTTCTGTTGCGCCAATGATTTTTACAGAAAAACGTCCAAATTTCGAAAATGATTAAAGTTATCGTACTGACATTCAACACATATTAATTTAGTATTACTCCTGACAGGGTAAAACCGTTTCAGGTTATTCACTCGAATTTAAAGTATTGCGCAACATTTATGACGTCGGAGCTAGTTACAGCGGACTGGCTGGCACACAACGGAAAGACTGATAAATTTTATACGGCGTGAGTAGGCTGCTTCCCTACAACTCCTAGCTCTGCTCCTTACCAAACCTCACTGTCCGGCAGCTGAAATTCAAGATAGCGAGCCCCATTACATCGTGGCATATCAGTTCACCAGACATGAACTCTGGCCAAAAATGGATGCACTTGAGAGCCTGGTGTGACCCTGGTGCCTTTCACGGCACAGCTCACCCTAATTTCGGAGTATAAATGCAGATGATTTGAACACAATAGTGGTTTACCAGACACGGTGCTACTGGACGTAGTCTGCCCTCGATCTTTGAACTGAGTTATCCAGACAGTCATAGGGGGGCCTACAGTGTGACGTGGACTCCGAACCAAAGGCTGCCTTGTATTGACAGTACAATTAGAATCGCTACACATCCATTAACCAGACTGCCCACGCTACGCCTGTCCGTCCTCTACTAGAGTGTTGCTGTGCAGTAAGGGATCTGCATCAGATAGGATTGACGGAGGGCATCGATATACACTCATGCTCATAAATTAAGGATAATTGCAGAATGTGGTGCCACACAACGTGCCACTACACAAAACTGGCGCTAATAGCATATGCACATAGGTAATACACACGGCACAGATCTGTAAGTCCACGGTATTGGTGATAAGTTGAGAAAACCGTCCCCAAACACTTGTGCTACAAAACGCCACTGTTTCCTGCGCATGTACCCCGACATCAATATGGGATATGATCACCATGCACATGTACACAGGCCGCACAACGGGTTGGCATACTTTGGATCAGGTGGTCGAGCAACTGCTGGGGTATAACCTCCCATTTTTGCACCAGTGCCTGTCGGAGCTCCTGAAGTGTCCTAGGGAGTTGAATACGTGCAGCGATACGTCGACCAAGATCATCCCAGACGTGCTCGAAGGGCTTTAGGTCTGGAGAACGGGCAGGCCACTCCATTCGCCTGATATCTTCTGTTTCAAGGTACTCCTCCACGATGGCAGCTCGGTGGGGCCGTGCGTTATCATCGATCAGGAGGAAGGTGGGACCCACTGAACCCCTGAAAAGGCGGACATACTGATGCAAAATGACGTCCCAATACACCTGACCTGTTACCGTTCCTCTGTCAAAGGCATACAGGGGTGTATGTGCACCAATCATAGTCAAACCCCACACCATCAAACCACGACTTCCATACAGTTCCCTTTCAAGAACATTAAGGGGTTGGTATCTGGTTCCTGGTTCACCCCAGATGAAAATCCGGCGAGAATCCCTGCTCAAACTATACCTGGACTAGTCCGTGAACATAACCTGGGACCACTGTTCCAATGACTTGACACAAGGCTTTACGGGCTCTCCTGCGACCAGGGGTCAGTGGAATGCACCTTGCGCCGCGCGGGATTAGACGAGCGGTCTGAGACACTACAGACATGGACTGTGCGGTTGGTCCCGGCGGAGGTTTGAGTCCTACCTCGGGCATGAGAGTGTGTGTTTGTCCTTACGATAATTTAGGTTAAGTAGTGTGTAAGCTTAGGGACTGATGACCTTAGCAATTAAGTCCCATAAGATTTCACACACATTTGAACGTTTTTGAATGCAACTTGCGGGTCTCCGGGCGAATATACCATGTATGTTCAGTCGTCTGTAGACTGTGTGTCTGAAGACAACTGTTCCAGGTGCCGAGCAAGGCTACCTGCAGTAC
Source organism: Schistocerca cancellata (assembly GCF_023864275.1). Taxonomy (NCBI): domain Eukaryota; kingdom Metazoa; phylum Arthropoda; class Insecta; order Orthoptera; family Acrididae; genus Schistocerca; species Schistocerca cancellata. The sequence continues at coordinate 69,275,153 of NC_064634.1, forward strand.
GCCGTGGCCGTCTGTGGGCACTGATAGTGAGATATCGGTCTCCTTGTGGTGTTGTACACTGTGAACGTCCCGTACTGTAGCGTCTGGACACGTTTCCTGTCGGCTGGAATCGTTACCATAATCTTGAGATCACACTTTGTGGCACACGGAAGGCCCGTGCTACGACCTGTTGTGTTTGACCAGTCGCCCTAGAATTCCCCTCACAACGACATCAATATGTCTTCTTTGAGCCATTTTCAACACACAGTCACCATTAGCACGTCTGAAAACGTCTGCACACTTAATCGCTGCACCGTACTCTGACATGCACCAACACACCTCTGCGTATGTGGACTGCTGCCAGCACCACCGTGTGACGATCGCAGGTCAAATGCACCGCATGGTCAGACCCCGAGGTAATTTAAACCCGCAAACCGCCAACCAGAGCGTTGTTTCACCATGTATCAGAATTATACTTAATTTATGAGCATGAGTGTAGTTCAAAGCAGAGCACCTTGTTTTGTATTATCGCAAAATAGGGGGACAGAGTGTCACAGATATGATATGCGAGCTGGGGTGGCAATCACTAAAACAAAGGCGTTATTTACCGCGGCGAGATCTTTTCACGAAATTTCAATCACCAACTTTCTCCTCCGAATTCGAAAATATTTTTTGACGCCCAACTACATAGAGAGAACTGTCATCTTAATTCGCTCTGAAAGATGTAAGTGTTCCTTTTTCCTAAGCGCTGTTCCAGAGTGGAATGGTAAAAAAAAAGTGTTACAGTAGTTGCTGTGCAGTAAGTGGCCAGCATCAGATGGGGCTGACGGAGGGAACCGATGTAGTTGAAAGAAAGGCAACTTGTTTTGTATTATCGCGAAATAGGGGGAGAGAGTGTCCCATGGATACGATATGCGAATTGGAGGGGCAGTCACTAAAAGGCATTATTTACTGCGGCGAGATCTTTTCACGAAATTTCAAGCACCAATTTCTCTTCCGAATGCATGACCCCCACCTACATATGGAGAATTGTCATCGTAATTGACTTTGAAAGTAAATGTTCCTTTCTCCCATGCGCTGTTCGAGGGTGGGATGGAAGAAAAATAGAATGAAAGTGTTTCGATGGACCTCTGCCGGGAAATTTAGTGTAAACTGCAGAGTAGTCATGCAGATGTAGATGGTGCAACTCAGAAATGACAAGTGATACATAAAAATCATAGGAGTGGCCTGGGGTTGAACCTGTGACTTTGGATTAGTGGTCTGCCACGTTACCACTGAATCGAATTACATCAATCTTTTGATGCTTTAGGAATGCACGCAAGCAAAAAACCAATACGCAACTGGCTGCAAAAGTGTTTCGCGTTTCCATTCATGTCTCTCTTTTGGAAAGGAAGATCCACTCGTGTGAAGAACAGGTCACTGTATTCATACATAATCGTAGATCCAGATGTACAGGTAGATTCCGTCTCCCTGAATGCCCGAAACGTGTTCGACGCTCTTCAAAAAATGGTTCAAATGGCTCTGAGCACTATGGGACTTCTGTGGTCATCAGTCGCCTAGATCTTAGAACTACTTAAACCTAACTAACCGAAGGACATCACACCCATCCATGCCCGAGGCACGATTCGAACCTGCGACTGTAGCGGTCACGCGGTTCCAGAGTGAAGCGCCTTGAACCGCTGTTTTCTCTCGTTTATAACAGGTGTTTCTTTTAATTTTTTGCTAGTAACCGAGTAAAATACTCAAAATATCAATTCGCCACAGCAGTAGCGCTAATTTTTTTCGTTTCTAAATAAACCTATTTTTAAAAAGGAGTAATTTTTATTCGTAAAGTTTGCATTGATTTTAAATACTGCATTATTATAGAAAATGGGGAAAGCGATCAGTGCTATTTTAATAACGGTCCTGCAAACGAGCAATAAACACGTGGTATAAGAATTGGTACAGTACTGCTGAGACAATAACGTCCCTGTTGCTGTTTGTCGTGGCTTAGGGTACATCTGCATGTGCAGTGTGCAATACTTGCCGCCACCTTTTCTATACGAGAGTTTCCCACTGTCGTTGGCGGACATCCATCTACATCTACATTTATACTCCACAAGCCACCCAACGGTGTGTGGCGGGGGGCACTTTACGTGCCACTGTCATTACTTCCCTTTTCTGTTCCAGTCGCGTATGGTTCGCGGGAAGAACGACTGTCTGAAAGCTTCCGTGAGCGCTCGAATCTCTCTAATTTTACATTCGTGATCTCCTCGGGAGCTATAAGTAGGGAAAAGCAATATATTCGATACCTCATCCAGAAACGCACCCTCTCGAAACCTGGCGAGCAAGCTACACCGCGATGCAGAGCGCCTCTCTTGCTGAGTCTGCCACTTGAATTTGCTAAACATCTCCGTAACGCTATCACGCTTACCAAATAACCCTGTGACGAAACGCGCCGCTCTTCTTTGGATCTTCTCTATCTCCTCCGTCAACCCGATCTGGTACAGATCCCACACTGATGAGCAATACTCAAGTATAGGTCGAACGAGTGTTTTGTAAGCCACCTCCTTTGTTGATGGACTACATTTTCTAAGGACTCTCCCAATGAATCTCAACCTGGTACCCGCCTTACCAACAATTAATTTTATATGATCATTCCATTTCAAATCGTTCCGCACGCATACTCCCAGATATTTTACAGAAGTAACTGCTACCGGTGTTTGTTCCGCTATCATATAATCATACAATAAAGTACGTAGAGTGGTACGAGCCCTAATCTGAAAATATTTTTACGAAATGATGCACCGTTGAGCTGCAATGTTTCATTTGCTTTGAAAGATTAAAGATTTGTTCGCCATTTCTATGAAATAGTAAAAAGGAAGAAACTATAGACACAGTAATAAGTTAAAAACTTACCAGTTCGTTCACGGTATAGAACAAAAATAGAAAGTTGGTGTTCTGCTGCCTGTATCTGCATAGCATGCCTTAATCCGCTTGCAACACTTGAAAACGGACAAACTGGCACGAGAAACAGAGTTCTTGAACCTTAGTATTCATCCTTCAGCACTGACTTTTCGTAATTCCCAAATCGTGGAATGATCCTCGATTACAACATGATTTTTGAGCAGAGTTTCAATTAATTAGGATCGACAGGAGAATACTTGGAGATTTTTTTGTAGTATTCGACCACAGGCATGTTTTCTTTATTTGCCTATTTAGTTTAATATTTTGCTTCTATGTATCTTGAAACTGAGAGGGTTAAAATGTTTCAATCTTTGTTCGATTTCAACGTTTATCAAGGAAATAATAGGAATAAAAAACAAAAAATCGTTTATTACATAAACCGGTTAGTTTGAGTGGCCTTAATAATCAGGTTAAACAGGTGTAATAACAATATAAACGTAAACCGGTTGTATCCAGAATAACCACCCCAGAACATGGAGGGATTCGTAGCACACTGTTGGCGGACATGAGCACTGATAAGATTTCAGTGCCAGGACTACCTCGTCTGCGCGCCCTCCGCCTGTGACGTCACTGGCAGGTAGATAAGAGCGCGCCTGTGGACGTCAGTGGAGGCTTGAGACAGCGCGTACGTTGAACCGTTACAGGAGTGCGTAAGCACGAATTCCATGTGAGTAGTGCGCAGGCGTGGACTGGCTAGCCGCTTGACGCACAACTGTTACGTCTGTCCCATAGTCTGTATAATGATCCGTAGGGTAGCTCATGGAGCGACAGGACGACGACGAAACCTTTCAGTGGCTCTGCTGGCCGACAGGTGCTGTCTGCGCTTGTCTCCACTCCCACAGTTCAGTACTACCCGTCCACATGCAAAACAGTTTAATTGCAGAATCACACTTATGACATTCGAACTGTCAGTTTAATAAGTCTTTAATAAGTCACAGCTGCAAAATACTAACGCGAATTCTTTACAGACGAATGGAAAAACTGGTAGAAGCTGACCTCGTGGAAGATCAGTTTGGATTCCGTAGAAATGTTGGAACACGTGAGGCGATACTGACCCTACGACGTATCTTAGAAAATAGATTAAGGAAAGGCAAACCTACGTTTCCAGCATTTGTAGACTTAGAGAAAGCTTTTGACAATGTTGACTGGAATACTCTCTTTCAAATTCTGAAGGTGGCAGGGGTAAAATACAGGGAGCGAAAGGCTATTTACAAATTGTACAGATGGCAGTTATAAGAATCGAGGGGCATGAAAGGGAAGCTGTGGTTGGGAAGGGAGTGAGACAGGGTTGTAGCCTCTCCCCGATGTTATTCAATCTGTATATTGAGCAAGCAGTGAAGGAAACAAAAGAAAAATTCGGAGTAGGTATTAAAATCCATGGAGAAGAAATAAAAACTTTGAGGTTCGCCGATGACATTGTAGTTCTGTCAGAGACGGCAAAGGACTTGGAAGAGCAGATGAACGGAATGGATAGTGTCTTGAAAGGAGCATATAAGATGAACATCAACAAAAGCAAAACGAGGATAATGGAATGTAGTCGAATTAAGTCGCGTGATGCTGAGGGAATTAGATTAGGAAATGAGTCACTTAAAGTAGTAAAGGAGTTTTGCTATTTGGGGAGCAAAATATCTGATTATGGTCGAAGTAGAGAGGATATAAAATGTAGATTGGCAATGGCAAGGAAAGTGTTTCGGAAGAAGAGAAATTTGTTAACATCGAGTATAGATTTAAGTGTCAGGAAGTCATTTCTGAAAGTATTTGTATGGAGTGTAGCCATGTATGGAAGTGAAACATGGACGATAAATAGTTTGGACAAGAAGAGAATAGAAGCTTTTGAAATGTGGTGCTACAGAAGAATGCTGAAGATTAGATGGGTAGATCACTTAACTAACGAGGAAGTATTTAATAGGATTGGGGAGAAGAGAAGTTCGTGGCACAACTTGACTAGAAAAAGGGATCGGTTGGTAGGACATGTTCTGAGGCATTAAGGGATCATCAATTTAGTATTGGAGGGCAGCGCGGAGGGTAAAAATCGTAGAGGGAGACCAAGAGATGAATAAACTAAGCAGATTCAGAAGGATGTAGGTTGCGGTAGGTATTGGGAGATGAAGAGGCTTCCACGGAATAGAGTAGCATGGAGAGCTGCATCAAACCAGTCTCAGGACTGAAGACCACAACAATAACAACTCATATTTATATTCTAGCAGGTAACAGCAGGTCCCAGAAGAGTGTCTAACTCGTTAAATTATATTATACTCTACCTGAAGTGTGTCTAACTCGTCAAATTATATTACACTCGTGCAGAAATAACAGAAGAATCTCACCGTGCCTCGGCAGCATGCCGCACTGCGCGTGGTTCGTTACATCTACATCTACACTTCGCAAGCCACCTGGCGGTGTGTGGTGGAGGGTACCTTGAGTACCTCTATCGGTTCTCCCTTCCATTCCAGTTTAGTATTGTTCGTGGAAAGAAAGATTGTCGGTATGCCTCTGTGTGGGATCTAATCTCTCTGATTTTATCCTCATGGTCTCTTCGCGAGATACGTAGGAGGGAGCAATATACTGCTTGACTCCTCGGTAAAGGTATGTCCTCGAAACTTCAACAAAAGCCCGTACCGAGCTACTGAGCGCCTCTCTTGCCGAGTCTTCCACTGGAGATTATCTAACATCTCCGTAACGCTTTCGCGATTACTAAATGATCCTGTAACGATGCGCGCTGCTCTCCGTTGGATCTTTACTATCTCTTCTATCAACCGTATCTCGTACGGATCCCACACCGGTGAGCAGTATTCAAGCAGTGGACGAACAAGTGTACTGTAACCTACTTCCTTTGTTTTCGGGCTGCATTTCCTTAGGATTCTTCCAATGAATCTCAGTCTGGCATCTGCTTTACCGACGATTAATTTTATATGGTCATTCCATGTTAGATCACTCCTAATGCCTACTCCCAGATAATTTATGGAATTAACTGCTTCCAATTGCTGACCTGCTATATTGTAGCTAAATGATAAAGGATCTTTCTTTCTATGTATTCGTAACACATTACACTTGTCTACATTGAGATTCAATTGCCGTTCCATGCACCATGCGTCAATTCGTTGCAGATCCTCCTGCATTTCAGTACAATTTTCCATTGTTACAATCTCTTAATATACTACAGCATCATCCGCAAAAAGCCTCAGTGATCTTCCGATGTTATCCGCAAGGTCATTTATATATATTGTGAATAGCAACGGTCCTACGGCACTCCCCTGCGGCACACCTGAGATCACTCTTACTTCGGAAGACTTCTCTCCATTGAGAATGACATGCTGCGTTCTGTTATTTAGGAACTCCTCAATCCAATCACACAATTGGGCTGATAGTCCATGTGCTCTTACTTAGTTCATTAAACGATTGTGGGGAACCGTATGAAACGCCTTGCGGAAGTCAAGAAACACGGCATCTACCTGGAAACCCGTGTCTATGGCTCGCTGAGTCTCATGGACGAATAGCGCGAGCTGGGGTTCACACGATCGTCTTTTTCGAAAGCCATGCTGATTCCTACAGAGTAGATTTCTAGTCTCCAGAAAAGTCATTATACTCGAACATCGATACGATCAACTTAAAATCTTTTTGGTTTTCTTTTCAATTCGAGGGAAGTCATCTCCTGACTGCGTATAATTTAATTATTTAATTATGACTTTTGCGGTTGTTTAGCCGCCTAGTGTAACTCTTTTTATTTGACGCCACTTTGTCGACTTATTATGTGTCATCATAATAAAATGATGATGACACAACAACTCCCAGTCGCCGAGCCGATTAAATCTACGACCCGGTCGGGATTGGAACCCAGGCCCGGCTGCCCGCTGCTCGGGCCACTCACCTAAGGAGCCGGACACGAGGAAACATAGGATCTTCCACATTCTTATGTTTCATTCACCCTTACGGACAAATTTATTCCATGTCCTGACGTTTAATAACGGCGCAGTTTAAATCAAAACTTCTTCTTCCGATGTGGCGTGCAATTCTCTTTAGAGGGTACCGTGCCTCAATCGGTAAAAACGGTACCCTTATAGGATCACTTCGTTGTCCATCTGACTGTCTGTCTGTTTGTCCGAGGGTGTCAGGAACCCTTTTTTCTAGGCAACGGACGTAACAAGTTGAAATTTATGTTACGTAGTGATGGCTACTATCCCTTGGTGGTGTAAAAAATTTGAGCTTGCAAGTCAATGGAGCCAGAAGATGCGGCAATTTATGTAATGTATAATCTTGAAATTCAGCAATAAGCAAGATTTCACAGTATAAGTAAGTGAAAAAATCCGAAATTTTTTAATTTGTGATAGTATCGCATGAAAAAAGTATTTGTTTGTCGTTGGTTATCCATCTGCCTGTCCGTCTGTTAAACCCCTTTTTCTCACGAATTACAACAGCAAAAGCGAAATTACACAAAAAAGTACTTAAAAATTAAAATTGAAACATTCTCGAAAGTCGTTGAATACCAGGGGCCGATATCTTGCCATTATCGATGTTGATAAAAGATAAGAATAAAAAAAATTCGATTATCGGGATGGATGAACTATCTATATACATAATTAAGTTGGTACGGAAGCCTCAGAAGGCGAATTCTATTCGCATTTGGCCAATGTTGTTTCCTTATTTCTTTTTTTCTTTCTTTTTTTTGTTTGTTTTAAAAAGATGTGGGTACTGTCTAGTTCATAGGCATTTCACTTTCTGACTTCTTCCAAGATTGTATCCAGTGGAAGGTGAGCAGATTTTTGCTCGTAATTTCTTCCTTCCCCTGTTGCTGGAAGTGCCAATGACCCACATCATGCTTATGAACCAAGTGTGTCGGCTAAAAGGAAGAGTAACAGGTTCCAACCATGAACTCCTTCACTTTGATCCCAGCTGGGTAAAATCCATTTACATTATTTTTTCCCTGTGTTTTCATATGCCGTTTACCGGTTGATTTTTACATACAAGCGGCGTTGCAAATGGTACCAACGAAACGAAAGTTTACCGTTACAAGTGTCACCATACCGGTGACCGAATTTTCGTTCCATTAGTACAACTTGTGACACATCTCAAGCTGATGAATGAATCATTACTGCCGGCCGGGGTGACCGAGCGGTTCTAGGCGCTTCAGTCTGGAACCGCGCGACCGCTACGGTCGCAGGTTCGAATCCTGCCTCGGGCAAGGATGTGTGTGATGTCCTTAGGTTAGTTAGGTTTAAGTAGTTCTAAGTTCCAGGGGACTGATGACCTCAGATGTTTAGTCCCATAGTGCTCAGAGCCAACTGAACCATTTTTTTTAGTCATTACCCACCGTTTCAGTTACTTCTCTCCATGAAGCGAAGTCACTGACTTTTTTGATACTCTACTTCGTGCTACACTAGTTAGACATCGGAAATATGCTGGAAACCCTGAATAATGTGTACTTTCCTCGAAGCCGTGAAGTCACAGAAGAGAGCAGTTAACAGCAACCTTTATGTCACGAGATGCATCGATGTGTCCTTCATGCCGCCGAAGGGCTGACACCTGATTGAATACTGTGTTACACAGATTCTCATGTTTTCTTTATTGTCTTCGCCACAATTTCTTCTGCCTTGGAAGCATGCGCTCTTTTTTAACATACCTCCGAAACCTCTTGTGGAGTTTACATCAGTGTTAACATATCGCATAACCACGGAGTCAATTAAGATATCACCGTGCGTCACAAGTAACCGATAGCGACAACGTTCGCGCATGCGCACTACAGGAGTGGCGCGAGGTATATATGCTACCTCTAGCTATTGTGTAATACGGTGGTCAGTCACCCGTTGACAAGCGCGCGTGTTGTCAACAGTTGCGGCGGTGCGGATACGGCTGTGTGATTCCTCGCTGTGTGCTGCCCGACATGAAGGTCCACGTGCAGGTAACAGGGGCTGTCTGACTCACTGCTGCTTCACACGGACGGCCATCTGTCTTTCGCGAATATAACACCAAAACAATGAAGAAACACAATTCGCCTCATTTCCAAGCTTACATCTGCCTCTACATACATAAGGAGCATGGTAGACTGCACTCTATGTTGTTGTTGTTGTCGTCTTCAGTCCAGATACTGGTTTGATGCAGCTCTCCATGCCGTTCTATCCTGTGCAAGCATCTTCATCTCCCAGTACCTACTGCAATCTACATCCTTCTGAATCTGTTTAGTGTATTCATCTCTTGGTCTCCCTCTACTATTTTTACCCTCCACACTGCCCTCCAATACTAAACTGGTGATCTAATGCCCTCAGCATCACCCGACTTAATTCGACTACATTCCATTATCCTCGTTTTGCTTTTGTTGATGTTCATCTTATACCCTCCTTTCAAGACGCTATCCATTCCGTTCAACTGTTCTTCTAGGATAGTATTCATGAACACGAAATTTTTGTCGTTGTTTAGCGTAAATACACACACACACACACACACACACACACACACACACAAGTACTGTATCGTAAGGAAGTGGTCTTGTAAAAGATGCAAGGTATGGAAAAAAATATTTATTTGAATCTATTTTTACGAGTGCACACAAAAATTCAACATCGCTCTCCTCCACCTCCTCCTCCTCCTCTTCATGGGCAGCAAATACCAACTTGGAGGTTCGTCCATGTATAGTGGTGGCGAGGGTGATGCCGGTCCATCAGCTAGTGGATCTGTAAAATAATAAAATGAAATTAGCTCTATGAATCACCACACACACAAAACAACAGCTGCATACTGAATTCCGACCCGGGTTTTGTTCTGAGTCTTTAGTAAACTCCACCACAGATACCTCTTCATAATAAGTCAAAAAATGGCTGTAAGCACTATGGGACTGATAAGCGTGTTTCTACACTACTGGCCACTAAAATTGCTACACCACGAATATGACGTGCTACAGACGCGAAATTTAACCGTCAGGAAGAAGATGCTGTGATATGCAAATGATTAGCTTTTCAGAGCATTCACACAAGGTTGCCGCCGGTGGCGACACCTACAACGTGCTGACATGAGGAAAGTTTCCAACCGATTTCTCATACACAAACAGCAGTTGACCGGCGTTGCCTGGTGAAACGTTGTGATACCTCTTGTAAGGAGGAGAAATGCGTTCCATCACGTTTCCGACTTTGATAAAGGTCGGATTGTAGCCTATCGCTATTGCGGTTTATCGTATCGCGACATTGCTGCTCGCGTTGGTCGGGATCCAATGACTGTTAGCAAAATATGGAATCGGTGGGTTCAGGAGGGTAATACGGAACGCCGTGCTGGATCCCAACGGCCTCGTATCACTAGCATCTTATCCACGTGGCTGTAACGGATCGTGCAGCCACGTCTCGATTCATGAGTCAACAGATGGAGACGTTTGCAAGACACCAACCATCTGGACGAACAGTTCGACGACGTTTGCAGCAGCATGGACTATCAGCTCGGAGACCATGGCTGCGGTTACCCTTGACGCTACATCACAAACAGGAGCGCCTGCAATGTGTACTCAACGACGAACCTGGGTGCACGAATGGCGAAACGTCATTTTTTCGGATGAATTCAGGTTCTGTTTACAGCATCATGACGGTCGCATCCGTGTTCGGTGACATCACGGTGAACGCACATTGGAAGCGTGTATTCGTCATCGCCATACTGGCGTATCACCAGGCGTGATGGTATGAGGTGCCATTGGTTACACGTCTCGGTCACCTCTTGTTCGCATTGACGGCACTTTGAACAGTGGACGTTACATTTCAGACGTGTTACGACCCGTGGCTCTACCCTTCATTCGATCCCTGCGAAACCCTACGTTTCAGCAGGATAATGCACGACCGTATCTTGCAGGCCCTGTACGGGCCTTTCTGGATACAGAAAATGTTCGACTGCTGCTCTGGCCAGCACATTCTCCAGATCTCTCACCAACTGAAAACGTCTGGTCAATGGTGGCCGAGCAACTGATCCTCACAATACGCCAGTCACTACTCTTGATGAACTGTGGTATCGTGTTGAAGCTTCATGGGCAGCTGTACCTGTACACGCCATCCGAGCTCTGTTTGACTGAATGCCCATGCGTATCAAGGCCGTTATTACGGCCAGAGGTGGTTGTTCTGGAGACTGATTTCTCAGGATCTGTGCACCAAAATTGCGTGAAAATGTAATAACATGTCAGTTCTAGTATAATATATTTGGCCAATGAATACCCGTTTATCATCTGCATTTCTTCTTGGTGTAGCAATTTTAACGGCCAGTAGTGTACGATTATCAGCACTCCATTGAGCTAGAACGAGATGGTGTGGTAGGGCTACGAGAAGCTGGATGTTCGTTCTTCAATACTGCTGAAAGGCTTGGCAGGAATGTAGCCGCTGTACACGGTTCTTGGCAGCAGTGGTCACGAGATTGCAATGTCACAAGAAGACCGGGCTCAGCACGGCCACGTGGCACTACCGTGAGGGAAGACGACCGTGTTTGGCGTATGGCTGGCGCATCATACTGCATCTGCAGCAGCAGTCTGAGCAGCAGTTGGTATCACAGTGACACAAGAAGCTGTTACAGTCGGTTACTTCAAGAACAGCAGCGTTCATTCCACTGACCGCAAACCACTGCCATTCGCGACTTCAGTGGTGTCAAGCCAGAGCTGAATGTAGGACAGCTTGGGGGGTCTGTAGTGTTTTCTATTGAAAGCTTATTCTACCTCTGTGCCAGAGATGGCTGCGTGATAGTTAAAAAATAGATCATTTGAGGGCCTGCAACAACCTACCTGATTGCTACACACACTGGACCTACACCTGTAGTTATGAAGTGTGGTGTGATTTAGTATTTCAAGTGGAGCACTCTCGTGCTTGTCCCATGCACCCTGACTGCAAATTTGTACGTCACTCAGTTGATTCGACCTGTTTGTACTGCCATTCCTGAACAGCATACCACTGGGTGTTTTCCAACATGCCCTACAGAGTGTCAACATGTTGACTTGGCCTGCCCGGTTACCTGACCTGCGTCCAGTTGAGCGCATATGGGGCATCATCAGACGACAACTCCACAAACAGCATTAACTGTTCCTGTATTGACCAACCAAATGCAACAGTCCTGGAACGCCATCCCAAAAACTGACATCCGTCTCCTGTAAAACACAATGCATGCACGTTTGCATCTTTGCAGTCAACATTCTGGCGGTTACACCGGTTATTAATGTCCAGCATTTCACATTTACAATGTCTTATCTCACGCTTAAGCCGTCGGCACACTGTTCGTGCATCCGAACGTTGAGCGTTGAGCGTGCCGAGTTTCTGACGTCATAGCGTGGAATAGCACGTTCGGGAGTCTTTCCGAGCGTGCAGAGCAATGTTTGGCATGTCAGATATTCTGAGCGTGTGTCTGAGCGTTGACCAATGAGATGGCACAACGCCACCTACGTCACACATACGCCGTCTCCCTTCAGTACAGAGTTGTGAGGCGCCATATTGGCATTCATTTCAAGCCTGTATGTATATATGCCGTTTCTGAGCAACAGCAAATTGAGAATCGCTAAAAAAAACCGTTGTTAACTGTGTGATTCGTTCCAATAAAATAATGAGAAACATCATATTCGTGGCAAAAGAATTGTTGTAACTTGCGTATTATGAGAGTAGGGTATTTGAAGCCAGCGACACACTGAAGATATACCCAAAAGGCATTGTTCTTGGTACAATTTGTTATAATTAAACTTCAATTAGTAACGTATCTACGATTAAGGTTTTCTGCATGTGCTAAGATACTGTGATTAGACATTTGAAGCACTTTATTGCTGTAGCGTAATGACTAGCGTCACTGCGCTGCAGATTATTTTAATGGGGTGGTGGTTCGTGTCTTGCCACTTCCAAATTTTTTTCCTAACATTCGCCTTTTTATTGGGTTCTGATACTTTATTATTAGTTTAATATAAGTATATACTATAATATTTGATGTTATGTAAATATAAGTTCACCTTTTTTTGAGGGGTGACTTTGTTCGATTGGCTTAATCTACAGGACAGCTTGCGCTACTTGTATAAAGATATTTTGCTCCTTTTTCTTTTTCGCTTCGTAATTCACGTGTTGCAAAGATTCTGCTACTGGGTAGGAACACTGATCAAGTAAGACTGACCTTGGGGGTCTTACTAAAATGTGGGAATGATGAAATAATGTTTATGTTATACGCAGAAGTATTCTAAATTTGTACCGCACTGTTTGTAATGGAACTTTTATAAACCTGTGTCCTTATCGATTGGACATAGAACTTTCCTTTTCGTGGACGATGGAGGAAATGTGCGTTTTAACAGCGCCAATGTGGGAATTTTACGCGCGCCCGTTGAGTAAACGGTGTGATTTACGAACTAGAAACATCCCTCAACTGCCGCTGGAGTGCGTTGCGATCGCGTATGCCACGTTGGGGCCCACGTACCGTATGCACGAGTCGCATCGTTCCTGAGCGTTCTGCAGCACGTTGAACTTGTCACGCTCAACGTTAACGTTCGACAGCACGGTCCGTGTGCCGACGGCTTTACGTTAGCCTGTGCTCTTGCAATCGCTTAAAATGTTACCTTGACAAATGTATTCCTGATATTACATTACTCTACATTAATTACTTCTTGTGTTGCGATATTTTTTTCCCCTCCTTGTGCTTCAGAACTAACTTACACTTGATTGTTCAAAGAGCAGATAAAATTAGCAAATAACGTGCTCCTTAAAGTGTACTGCTTATTCTCCTGCGAACTGAATTTCCACTAGCATCTGTTTGCCATGTCCGAAAAACAAGTACCACATGGTGGTGACTGGAAGCGAGTGGCAGACTGCTAATAAGACACCCCTCAATGGATTAGACTTTCATTCATGTTAATTGCAAAGTTGTGGTTGCCGCTGGAGTGGAGGTCGTTGGCATAGTGAGACAGCCTGGACAATGGTGTGCAGGCAGTATCACCCTCTGGCATTAGAAGGACCACGTGGTCGACAATATGAATAGCATCAGCAGGGCGGAATGGGCAGCAATGTGACTAGGCAGTATCACCTGCTGACATCAGAAGGACCGCCTGGGCAGTGGTGTGCATGAGCACCATCAACCACTGTCATCAGCAGGACAACCTGGGCAGCGGTGTGCATAGGCAGCAGAACCCACTGGCGTAGGCAGGACCGCCTGGAAAGAAGTCTGCGTAGACAGAGTCACACCCTGGCATCATAGGCACTGCCTGGGCAGCTGTGTTAATGGGCAGCGTCACCTTCTGGTGTCAGCAGGACCACCTGGGCAGGAGTTTGAATAGGCAGTGTAGTGTCACCCGCTGGTGTTGGCAGGGCCACCCGGGCAGCTGTGTGCGTAGGCAGCGTCACCCCCTGTTGGGCAGCAGTGTGCGTAGGCAGCATCACCTGTTGGTGTCAGCAGCACCACATGGGCAGGAGTTTGAATAGGCAGTGTAACGTCACCTGCTGGTGTTGGCAGGGCCACCTGGGCAGCCGTGTGCGTAGGCAGCGTCACCCCCCCCCCCCCCCCCCCTGTTGGGCAGCAGTGTGCATAGGCAGCATCACCTGCTGGCGTCAGCAGGACGACTGGGCAGCCGTGTGCATAGGCACTGTCATCTGTTCGTGTTACCAGGCCTGACTGGGCAGCCGTGTGCCTAGACAGCATCACTCGATGGCATCAGGAGGAAGGCAGTAGCTGACAAACGGTTCAAATGGCTCTAAGCACTATGGGACTTGACATCTGAGGTCATCAGTCCCCTAGACTTAGAACTACTTAAACCTAACTAACCTAAGGACAGCACACACATCCATTTCCGAGGCAGGGTTCGAACCTGCGACAGTAGCAGCAGTGCAGTTCCAGACTGTAGCGCCTAGAACCGCTCGGTCACAGCGGCCGGCAGTAGCTGGCAGGGACAGTGTGCCAGGGACAGTGAACGGCAGCCATGTCCAGGCTGCATGCCTGCCTCAGACCATGGAATACAGTATATGGAAGGATGCTATTCAAATCATAGCTCACACCCTGTTCGACATCAAATGCATTTGCCTGCCCTGGGTGTTGGTCAGCGACTACTTGGTCCTCGAGAACTGGAGTGCAGAGAGAGGGTAGTCTGGCAACTACCATTCTGGACTTAAACACACGTCCCACATGTGAGGTGGATGCCCTCAGACCCACTAGGTGACTCAAATGAAGATGCCAAGTATCCCTGTACAGTCTTCTGCTCAAGTGGATGCCTGTAGCTTCTCTAGCCTAATCCAGAGTACGTGGCTACTGTGAACTTCGTATGGTCTTCATCTCAACCTTAAGGATGGCACTGGCGGCGTAGCTCTGCATCACCTACACAGCTATACAGGGTGTTACAAAAAGGTACGGCCAAACTTTCAGGAAACATTCCTCACACACAAATAAAGAAAAGATGTTATGTGGACATGTGTCCGGAAACGCTTAATTTCCATGTTAGAGCTCATTTTAGTTTCGTCAGTATGTATTGTACTTCCTCGACTCACCGCCAGTTGGCCCAATTGAAGGAAGGTAATGTTGACTTCGGTGCTTGTGTTGACATACGACTCATTGCTTTACAGTACTAGCATCAAGCACATCAGTACGTAGCATGAACAGGTTAGTGGTCATCACGAACGTGGTTTTGCAGTCAGTGCAATGTTTACAAATGCGGAGTTGGCAGATGCCCATTTGATGTATGGATTAGCACGGGGCAATAGCAGTGGCGCGGTACGTTTTATCGGGACAGATTTCCAGAACGAAGGTGTCCCGACAGGAAGACGTTCGAAGCAATTGATCGGCGTCTTAGGGAGCACGGAACGTTCCAGCCTATGACTTGCGACTGGGGAAGACCTAAAACGACGAGGACACCTGCAATGGACGAGGCAATTCTTCGTGCAGTTGACGATAACCCTAATGTCAGCGTCAGAGAAGCTGCTGCTGTACAAGGAAACGTTGACCACGTCACTGTATCGAGAGTGCTACGGGAGAACCAGTTGTTTCCGTACCATATACAGCGTGTGCAGGCACTATCAGCAGCTGATTGGCCTCCACGGGTACACTTCTGCGAATGGTTCATCCAACAATGTGTCAATCCTCATTTCAGTGCAAATGTTCTCTTTACGGATGAGGCTTCATTCCAACGTGATCAAATTGTAAATTTTCACAATCAACATGTGTGGGCTGACGAGAATCCGCACGCAATTGTGCAAACACGTCATCAACACAGATTTTCTGTGAACGTTGGGGCAGGCATTGTTGGTGATGTCTTGATTGGGCCCCATGTTCTTCCACCTACGCTCAATGGAGCACGTTATCATGATTTCATACGGAATACTCTACCTGTGCTGCTAGAACATGTGCCTTTACAAGTACGACACAACATGTGGTTCATGCACGATGGAGCTCCTGCACAGTTCAGTCGAAGTGTTCGTACGCTTCTCAACAACAGATTCGGTGACCGATGGATTGGTAGAGGTGGACCAATTCCATGGCCTCCACGCTCTCCTGACCTCAACCCTCTTGACTTTCATTTATGGGGGCATTTGAAAGCTCTTGTCTACGCAACCCCGGTACCAAATGTAGAGACTCTTCGTGCTCGTATTGTGGACGGCTGTGATACAATACGCTACTCTCCAGGGCTGCATCAGCGCATCAGGGATTCCATGCGACGGAGGGTGGATGCATGTATCCTCGCTAACGGAGAACATTTTGAACATTTTCTGTAACAAAGTGTTTGAAGTCACGCTGGTACGTTCTGTTGCTGTGTCTTTCCATTCCATGATTAATGTGATTTGAAGAGAAGTAATTAAATGAGTAACATGGAAAGTAAGCGTTTCCGGACACATGTCCACAGAACGTATTTTCTTTCTTTGTGTGTGAGGAATATTTCCTGAAAGTTTGGCCATACCTTTTTGTAACACCCTGTATATCAGCCGTGTACATCTGAGCACACTGAGAGAGGGAGTGAGAGACTCAAACACTATTTATGTGAACCAGGCTGGCTGCTGCTTTCCCGTCGCCATCACCTTAGCCTGGAAGCCAACACAAGTCAGTGGGGCATGGGTGTGTATGTTGTTCTTAGCGTAAGTTAGTTTAAGTTAGATTAAGTAGTGTGTAAGCCTAGGGACCGATTACCTCAGCAGTTTGATCCCATAGGAACTTACCACAAACTTCCAATTTACCACAAGTCAGTGACGTTGTCACAACGTGTAGCAATAGTGAGTTCACTTGGGCTGCTTTTCTCATTCGGTAAGCTTTTTTGGATGGCTTGTCATAGCTGAAAGGTGTCCCAACTTCGCTTTTTCAGATGCGGTGGCGGCTGTATTTCCTATCAGAGGAATACTGAACAAGTATTCTTGCACTCTGAATACGTCTTCTTACCTCATACTGTGTGGTCACCATAATGACCGTACCACTCTCCATATTATGTCATTTTGCTGTATTGGCGCTAGGCAGTTTAATACTCCAGCCTAAACCGTGACGCAACACTTCATCTTATTCTTACAATAATTAATTATTTTGTACATTATTATTTTTGTAGCTACCCAACAGAATTTCCTCAAGGGATCAATTTTTTTTTTTCTGGAGCGGAAAAAAATCTGTTTTTTTTTTAAATTTTCAGTGTCATCCCAACATTATTGATACATGAATAAAAATAACTTAGCTTTATTTCGTAAGTACCAGGATCTGTTGCGTTTAATCAAAAAATGTTCAAATGTGTGTGAAATCTTATGGGACTTAACTGCTAAGGTCATCAGTCCCTAAGCTTACACACTACTTAACCTAAATTATCCTAAGGACAAACACACACACACCCATGCCCGAGGGAGGATTCGAACCTCCGCCGGGACCAGCCGCACAGTCCATGACTCCAGCGCCTTAGATCGCTCGGCTAATCCCGCGCGGCTGCGTTTAATCATTTGAGGATGTGATCAAAAACCATTAAATGAAAAAGGTGGCATTCATATAAATAATATCAAATTATGTACTTCGTATATTTGCTTATCTTTCAGGTATGAAGTAATTTAGCTCAAAGGCCCAAGTGATTGGGAAAAGGCACATGTGACTCTGTATGCAAGAAGGGTAAAAGGATGGGCCCACGAAATTACAGACCGATATCCTTAAAATCGGTATTCTGCACAATTCTTGAACATATTCTCAGTTCAAATATAAAAAAAATCCTTGAGACAGAAAAGCTTATGTCGAAGAATCAATACGGTGTTAGAAAAAATCACAGATGTAAAGCTCAGCTTGCCATTTTCTCACATGATATCCTGCAAAATAACGCATGAATGGTAACAGGCATATTCAATATTCCCAGATTTCCGTTATGCATTTCACACCGTGCCTCACTACAGACTTTTAACGAAGGTACCACCGTAGGGAATAGGTTCACAGATACGTGAGAGGCTCAAAGACTTCCTAAGTAACAAAACCCCAGTGAGTTGTCCTCGATGGCGACTGTTCATCAAAGACAAGGGTATCGTCTGGAGTGCTCCAGTGATGTGTGATAGGGCCGATGTTATTTTCTATATACATAAACAATCTGGCGGACAGGATGGGGAACAATCTGCGTCTGTTTCCTAATGATGCTGTGATGCATGTGGAGGTGTCGAAGTTGAGTGACTGTAGGAGGATATGAGATGACTTCGACAAACTTTCTGGCTGGTGCAATGAATGGCAGCTAGCTCTAAATGTAGAAAAATACAAGTTAATACAAATGGTTCAAATCGCTCTGAGCACTATGGGACTTAACTTCCGAGGTCATCAGTCCCCTAGACTTAGAACTACTTAAACCTAACTAACCTAAGGACATCACACATATCCATGCTCGAGGCAGGGTTCGAACCTACGACTGTAGCGGTCGCGCGGTTGCAGACTGTAGCGCCTAGAACCGCTCGGCCACTCCGTCCGGCCAAGTTAATACAGATGAGCAGGAAAAACAAACTCATAATGGTAGAATGCACCATTATTAGTGTGCTGCTTGATAGAGTAACGTCGATTAAATATCTATATGTAACGTTGCAGAGCCAAATGAAATGCAACGAGCGTGAAAGGTTTTTAGTAGGGAAAATGAATGGTCGACAGTTGGGAGAATTTCAGGAGACGGTGGTTCATCTGTAAAGGAGGAAACTAGTATGACCCCTTCTTTCGTACTGTTCGAGTGTTTGGGATCCGCACCAGGCCGGACTAAAGGATTACATCGAAGCAGTTCAAAGTTGGGCTGCTAGATTTATTACCGGAAGATACGAACAATGTGGTTTCACCGTCAGACACCACACTTGCTAGGTGGTAGCCTTTAAATCGGCAGCGGTCGGTTAGTATACGTCGGACCCGCGTGTCGCCACTATCAGTGATTGCAGACCGAGCGCCGCCACACGGCAGGTCTAGAGAGACTCCCTAGCACTCGCCCCAGTTGGACAGCCGACTTTGCTAGCGATGGTTCACTGTCTACATACGCTCTCATTTGCCGAGACGACAGTTTAGCATAGCCTTCAGCTACGTCATTTGCTACGACCTAGCAAGGCGCCATATTAAGTTACTATGTCTTCTGAACAGATAATATTGTGACTCATGTACCGTCAAGAGCGACGTTCATCATTAATGGAATAAAGTTAAGTATCAAACTAATTACGTACGCTTTCTGAATTCTAATTCCTTGTCATGTTCCAGACCGCACGTCAGTATAGTCCTTCCCTTCTCACGGCTGCCTGCGTGAGCTAAAACGCGTGCCTTTGGGCCTCCTCTAGTAACACGGTGTTGGCCCTTCTGCCAACACAACAAACAACACGTTAGTCTTACATAGATGCTTCGGGAACTGAAACGGGAATCCCTGGAGGAATGGTGACATCCCTTACGAGGACAAGCCGACTGAAAAACGATTCTTCTGCCGCCAACGTACATTTCGTGTAAGGACCACGAAGCTAAGATAAGAGAAATTACGGCTCAAATGGAGGCAAACAGACCTTTTTCCCTCGCTCTCTTTTGAGTGGAACAGGAAAGGGAATGAGCAGTAGTGGTAGAGAGTATCCTCCGCCATGCACCGTACCGTGGTTTGCGGAGTACGTATGTAGACATAAATGTAGACTTCATTTTGCAGCAATACAGTACTCCGTCACCAATTCCTTCATAGGTTCGTGATCACAGCCCCTAACTGCCTCAGCGTCAAATTGGACGTCTTTTGCATCCTGACTCTCGTCTTCTTCTGTGGCCCCCGTAGTCACCTGGTTTAACGCCATGTGATTTCTTCGTGTGGGCTTATGTCAAAGACTCTGTGTTACTGCCTGAGCTGCCACTTAATTTGGAAGAGCAGCTAGCAGTCGCCACTTCGCAAACAGCATGAATACAGAGCACCTGTAATGTGACTTTAAAACTCTGGAGCATCCTCTAGCCACTCATACATGTCTGTTTCCTGTGCATCTGGTAGTCTTTGGGTGGTCAGTCCCTGAAACCCTGAAGAAACTTGTGAATAAGCCTCTACTGCACTCCCACTGCTTTATAAGTGACCCATAGACAACGAGTGACGGGCTGCGACAGAGGCCTCAGTGAGGATGTGACGGTGTTGCAGGTGGCGGCGCTGATGTCGGTGATGTGGTGCTGCCTGCACGCAGTCCGTGGCGCCAACATCCTGGCCGCGTTGCCCTGGGAGGGCCGCAGCCACTGGATCATGCACCGGGAGCTGCTGGTCGAGCTCGCCCGTAGGGGCCACAACCTCACCGTGATGACGCCATTCCACCAGCCGGGCGATCCCTGGGAAGTCATCCGGACCCACGCCCCATTCGTAGAGGGTGGCAGTGAGTTCCATCTTCCTTCATGTGCCGTTCGGGGCTGCCCGAAATTGATTCTGCTGAATCGCTAACGTTCTTGACTCCATAAGAAAGACAGCTTGGTCGTTTATTTCGAGCTTTTACACACACCAAAAAAAGTTTTGCATCACCCCGGTTCCCAGAACTCCTGAAGATAGACGTTGACTGTGGCTATTGTATCACACAATTCCTTCGACTGTTCACAGATGTCATTAAACCCGCCTAAAGATCTAAACAACCGTGCATGAGCAGCTCTTATTAGACAGAGGGGATCCGACAGCCCATCATTTCCAGTCATTCCATCGGGAAGGAGGTACACAGCTCAACCATGCCTAGACAGTTAATACGGCAGTTCTACACTCCTGGAAATTGAAATAAGAACACCGTGAATTCATTGTCCCAGGAAGGGGAAACTTTATTGGCACATCCCTGGGGTCAGATACATCACATGATCACACTGACAGAACCACAGGCACATAGACACAGGCAACAGAGCATGCACAATGTCGGCATTAGTACAGTGTATATCCACCTTTCGCAGCAATGCAGGCTGCTATTCTCCCATGGAAACGATCGTAGAGATGCTGGATGTAGTCCTGTGGAACGGCTTGCCATGCCATTTCCACCTGGCGCCTCAGTTGGACCAGCGTTCGTGCTGGACGTGCAGACCGCGTGA
Organism: Schistocerca cancellata; assembly: GCF_023864275.1. Classification (NCBI taxonomy): domain Eukaryota; kingdom Metazoa; phylum Arthropoda; class Insecta; order Orthoptera; family Acrididae; genus Schistocerca; species Schistocerca cancellata. The sequence continues at coordinate 69,296,498 of NC_064634.1, forward strand.
GACGACGCTTCATCCAGTCCCAAACATGCTCAATGGGGGACAGATCCGGAGATCTTGCTGGTCAGGGTACTTGACTTACACCTTCTAGAGCACGTTGGGTGGCACGGGATACATGCGGACGTGCATTGTCCTGTTGGAACAGCAAGTTCCCTTGCCGGTCTAGGAATGGTAGAACGGTGGGTTCGATGACGGTTTGGATGTACCGTGCACTATTCAGTGTCCCCTCGACGATCACCAGTGGTGTACGGCCAGTGTAGGAGATCGCTCCCACACCATGATGCCGGGTGTTGGCCCTGTGTGCCTCGGTCGTATGCAGTCCTGATTGTGGCGCTCACCTGCACGGCGCCAAACACGCATACGACCATCATTGGCACCAAGGCAGAAGCGACTCTCATCGCTGAAGACGACACGTCTCCATTCGTCCCTCCATTCACGCCTGTCGCGACACCACTGGAGGCGGGCTGCACGATGTTGGGGCGTGAGCGGAAGACGGCCTAACGGTGTGCGGGACCGTAGCCCAGCTTCATGGAGACGGTTGCGAATGGTCCACGCCGATACCCCAGGAGCAACAGTGTCCCTAATTTGCTGGGAAGTGGCGGTGCGGTCCCCTACGGCACTGCGTAGGATCCTACGGTCTTGGCGTGCATCCGTGCGTCGCTGCGGTCCGGTCCCAGGTCGACGGGCACGTGCACCTTCCGCCGACCACTGGCGACAACATCGATGTACTGTGGAGACCTCACGCCCCACGTGTTGAACAATTCGGCGGTACGTCCACCCGGCCTCCCGCATGCCCACCATACGCCCTCGCTCAAAGTCCGTCAACTGCACATACGGTTCACGTCCACGCTGTCGCGGCATGCTACCAGTGTTAAAGACTGCGATGGAGCTCCGTATGCCACGGCAAACTGGCTGACACTGACGGCGGCGGTGCACAAATGCTGCGCAGCTAGCGCCATTCGACGGCCAACACCGCGGTTCCTGGTGTGTCCGCTGTGCCGTGCGTGTGATCATTGCTTGTACAGCCCTCTCGCAGTGTCCGGAGCAAGTATGGTGGGTCTGACACACCGGTGTCAATGTGTTCTTTTTTCCATTTCCAGGAGTGTATCACGTCCACATTGTTACTTTGTGCTAAGAAGGGCTCTCAACAAGGGAAGTGTCCGGGCATCTCGGAGTGAACCAAAACGATGTTGTTCGGACGTGGAGGAGACACAGAGAGGAACTGTCGATGACATGCCTCGCTCAGGCCACCCAAGGGCTATCACTGCAGTGGATGACCGCTACCTATGGACTATGGCTCGGAGAAACCCTGGCAGCAACGCCACCATGTTGAATAACGCTTTTGGCGCAGCCACAGCACGTCGTGTTATGACTCAGACTGTGCGTAAAAGGCCGCATGATGCGCAACTTCTCTCCCGACGTCCATGGCGAGGTCCATCTTTGCAACCACGACACCATCCACCGCGGTACAGATGGGCCCAACATGCGGAATGGACCGCTCAATTAGCATCACCTTCTCTTCACCGATGGATGTCGCGTATGCCTTCAACCAGACAATCGTCGGAGACGTGTTTGGAGGCAACCCGGTCAGGCTGAACGCTTTAGACACACTGTCCAGCGAGTGCAACAAGGTGCAGTTTCCCTGCTGTTTCGGGGTGAGATTATGTGGGGCCGACGTACGCCGCTGGTCGTCATGGAAGGCGCCGCAACGGCTATGCTATGAGAGAGTGCCATCCTCCGACCGATAGTGCAACGATATCTTCAGCATATTGGCGAGGCATTCGTCTTCATGGACGACAATTTGCGCCACCACCGTGCACACCTTCCTTTAGGATAACGACATCGCTGGACTAGAGTGGCCAGCATCTTCTCCAGACATAAATCCTGTCGAGCATGCCTGGGATTGAAAAGAGCTGTGACCCAACAACCACTCTGAGGGATCTACGCCGAATCGCAGTTGAGTAGTGGGACAATCTGGACTAACAGTACCTTGATGAACTTGTGGATAGTATGCAACGACGAATACAGGCATGCATCAACGCAAGAGGACGTGCTACTGGGTATTAGAAATACCGGTGTGTACAGCAATCTGGACCACCACCTCTGAGGGTCTCGCTGTATGGAGGTACCAGTGCAATGCTTGGGTTTCATGAGCAATAAAATGGGCAGAAATGTTGTTTATATTGATCTCTATTCCAATTTTCTGTACAGGTTCCGGAACTCTCGCAACCGAGATGATGCAAAACCTTTTTTGATGTGTGTAGATATGTCTGCAGTCGTTACAGTTTGCTCACAGTACTGTGTCCGTTTGGATTCGTAACATTCAAAATGGATTTTTAGCGAACAGTTAAAAAAGTTTTGCAAGTTTTCAAACCCAATAGTCGCGTATTAAATGGATCAACAAAACTTCTCATTGTCACGAGAGCGTCGTTTGTTGTACAAGATTCTGTGACGCTTTTGTTTTGAAGCGTGATATTTTTTTGGTGTATGATAGAGTAAATATCTGTGAAATAATTGACGTACCCAGGTTGCGTATGCAAATGAGATTTGTAAAACACTTCGGAAAATTGCCAGTAACATCTGATTACTATGGCGACCGAGACTTTCAGAACAGAGAGTCCAGTCATTGAAAACAATGTAAGACCCGAATTGAAGAAGGCTCCAAGATCAATCAAAGAGGTTTATAACACTCCTGTCTGCTAATACTGTACGATAACCTCGAAACTGGAGGCAGTTTGCAAACAGAATTATTATGTTAAGTTAATAATGGTATAAAGTAACAGAACGGTGTTACCCTCTGAGAGGAATTTTGCTAGGTTAACCGTGTTGTACCTAACGGGAATGGCTTATCGGAATGAAAGTCAGAATTACGTAAATGTTTGAACAGTAACAAACAAAATTTTGCCTATCTGTACTGTTCAATTGATAAAGAGAACGGTCGCCAGCCTAATTAGGCAAGAGAAAGATTAACGTTCTTGTTTAAGAAAGTAGATATAAGTAACTATAATGGACAAACACAACCTAGACTTAGCCACACGCGAGTGCAATAAACTCTGACACACACATATGTTTTAAGATTGAAGCTAACAGTTAGAGCAGCACAAACTTTTTGCAAAATTATAACATATACCGAAACACACTATTACTTTCAGGGCTTACACAAAGTGAATGGTCTTTATAACATTACTATTAATATGCACTTCTAATACACAAGAGAGACAAACACTTAGCAATCATGAACATATAGTTTTCTACTATTGCAGTTTCCCACTTTTACTACAGCGAAACACAATGTTGACAAAATTGCAAGAAACTGACTCACCTTTTTGAATTTACTACAGACAACCATGTGATCATTTACTTTATAAGCCTCAGTCTTGAGAACTTTTAATTTTGAAGTTAGCAACAGCACTTTAAATAGCAGTTTTAACAGGAAAATTATTTTGAGCAAATAACATTTACTTTAACTCACTCTATTGCCACATTAGCTTTAACTTTCTTTTTACTAAGTTCAAGAGGCATTAATTAGCAAAACTCTAGGCTTTAATTTCTTTTAGTAAGGACACTCGGATATCACTTTAGCTCAAACGGAGAGGAACCTGAGAGGTGTTATGATGAGGAGAAAAATCAAGGTAGGTACATAAATTCAGATACAAATTACCTTATATTTCAGCACATTAGCACGTCCATTAAGCTGATCCTTCACTGTACATCATTATAGTATTACGTAGCAATGATTGCGCAATGTAGTGGCATCTGCATGTTGGTAGGTGGAATTGTAGGTAGAATTGTTGGACTCTGTCATTTCTTGGTGGCGATGATAGATACAAACTCCAGAATAGTTCCAGCTATTTATCCATCCATCCGAGGCATTTGAAAGCGGCAGGAAAAGCCTCTCTCGGAACCATCACAATATGCATCTGTTACTCGGCAGTGCACGGACTCGTAGCTCGTCTCCGACTCCTGGCTCGCCCCCGACTGCTGGCTGGTCCCCGACTCGTAGCTTGTCCCCGACTCGTAGCTTGTTCCACCTTTTCCACCTAGGCCAACCACAATTTGCGCGCGCTACACAGTTCCGTTCCCGAGGGGAACCACTGCACCTTTTACATACAGAATAACTAAGAGCCCTAAGTGAGGATCAGCAATTTACATAACAACAACCAAATACATTAAATAAAACAAAACATTTACACATATTGACATCTCTACAAAAAATTATTCACACAAAATTACAATCATATACAGTAAGTTTTGTTCCCTCCAAATGGGACAAAGATTTTAAATTACAGATACACTACTTTGCATTGAAACAAACCACGACATCAAAGTTTTAACAAAGAAAAGAGTACACAATTTTATGTTATCGATCCAGACACATTTACAGACGATCAACAATGTAACATTAAATAAAGCAAAAAAAACAAAATAAATCCATACAGCATAAGAGCTGTGGTGTTACACATGCCCCATGTTTCGTTGAAGTTTCCCGTCAGGGATACTTCAAGGAAACATCTATGACACCTAAGTGGTGCTGGCTGCAAAAAAAAAAAAAAAATTATTCCATCCAACTTCAGTTGGGAGAAAAAAAACACACATTACAAACATACAGTATATACACTAAGAAATTGCATACATTTCTTCCAAAAAGATTTTCAAAATAAGACATTTACAGAAATTTTCATATTCACACTGGTTTAAGGAAACTAATTTTCATCATTACACTAGATATCTTTAAGCATGTTCATTTCATACACACACAGTTCAAATAATTGACAAACAGTACACAAACTAATCTACATATTAGTATAATAGGTAAAGCCTTTAAATAAAATAAAGAAAATACACATATACAACAACACAGAACATTCTAACTCAACAAAGCAGAAATTTGTCTTTCAATATTTTTCAAGGAATGTAAGTTTCAGACACACAAGTATAGTCATGATCACAGTACATTTTACAAGGTTCAGCAATTAATGAAATATTGAAAATATCAGTTTGTATCCACATATGCACAAATATTTACACAAACAGCTATGAGAACCTTTTCCAACCGACTCTTTAAATACTAAAGTAACTTTGCAAGGTTTTTTCTAAATAATTAACTTTAAAGCTGCTCTTCATTAATAGCAGTCCAAAATGTTTGTTGCACATAAACACACTAACATATTCAGAGCCTATCTTTGATCATCACTGCTGTGTTTTAAAATAAGGCAGTCCAAAACTTAAAGTTATTTCAAAAAACCTAGTATCAAAAACATTTACATCCATTTAAATAAGAATGCATATTTATTTTATTATAACTTTTCACTGACTTCAATGAGAATAGTCAGTTCATAACACATTGACCAACAAACCTAACTTACTTCACTGCTTGCCTCAGCACTAGCAGTCCATGTTGTTCATTCTGCCCGTTATTGGTTTGGCAGTCTTTGTATGTAAACATTTAGGGACAAAGATTTTAAATTACAGATACACTACTTTGCATTGAAACAAACCACGACATCAAAGTTTTAACAAAGAAAAGAGTACACAATTTTATGTTATCGATTCAAACACATTTACAGACGATCAACAATGTAACATTAAATAAAGCAAAAAAAATAAATAAATAAATAAATCCATACAGCATAAGAGCTGTGGTGTTACAGGTTCTCCTTCAAAGGAGACTGCTTAAAAACACTCATGTGTCTTATCTTCGAATATTTCTTAAGCAAAGGGATCCATATCAAATAGGGTTAATAGGAGACACAAACCAACCTTAGAACTGGCTTACCCAGTTTAACGTAGACTCCCCGCCCTAGTGCAACATGCCACTTTTCGCGGTAAAAATTCGTTGCCAGAAAATATAGCCCTCAAATGGAATTGAACCCCTGACCTCCAGAATAGCAGTCAAGTGTCTACCGACTCAGTTGCCGAACCCACTGTGCAATACTAGTTATACCCAGACATACAGCATTTTACTGGTGTATGAATCTACACTGCGCAACAGAATTCAAGGATCAGTTTTAGAAAACCTCTAATTGTCTTCCATTGTGAAACAACAGTTTGAAGTGTGGATCAGAGGTGTCTACAACGCTCCTCTGTAAATTTTTTGCACATCCATCCTTTTGACTGAAAGTCTGGTGAGACTATGGCCATTGACTGCGAGAAAATGAAATGTGGTGAAGATGATTCCATTGCGATGTAGAAGTTTGAAATTTCACTCAAAAGTGTGTACAATCTTACTTTGTAATTTTTTTTTTGTATGTATCCTTTTGACTGGAAGTCTAGGGGGGGACTACGGTCGTTCACTATTGTAAGGAAACGAAACACCTACAGCCGTCCTTATGACCTTCTTTATTGTGTAGCTACCAGATTCGACATTTCAGTGCACCACCTCCAGGCCTTAGTTGATGCTGAAGAGGTTATCACGATCCACATATACGATGCACCAGCGGCCAATATAAGTGGTTTGCGCAAACTGACTGCATCTGTGATGTCTCCCCGACTATCAACCCAGGTTGGTAAGACGACATCACATTTACAGTTGCGTAAACCAGTTATATTGGCCACTGATGCATCGTATAATGGATCGTGATAACCCCTTCAGCACTGAAGCTCAGAAAGTGGTGGGTACACAGTAAATGACATCGCAAGGACGGCTCTAGATGTTTGATTTTTTTTACAATCCTCTGTAATGGTGCAAGAAAACGGGGCGCCCTTAGACGTCACCCTCAAGAGCTCGACGGCACTGCAAGGTGTCAACATTTCCATTTTTTTAATAAGTCATCAGTTTTCAGACTGGCTTGATGCGGCCCGCCACGAATTCCTCTCATGTGCTGCCAACCTCTCATCTCAGAGTAGCATTTGTAACCTACGTCCTCGATTATTTACTGAATGTATATATATCTACAGTATATACCTTCTACAACACCCTCTAGTATTACAGAAGCTGTTTCCTGATTTCTTAAAAGATGTACTGTCATCTTATCCCTTCTCCTTTCAGTGTTTTCCACATATTCCTTTCCTCGCCGATTCTGCGGAGAACTTCCTCGTTCCTTATCAGTCCATCTAATTTTCAACAGTCTTCTGTAGCACCACATCTCGAGCACCTCGTTTCTCTTCTTTTCCGGTTTTCTCAGACTCCGTGTTTAACTTCCATGCGATGCTTTGCTCCAGAGGTGCATTCTCTGAACTTTCCTTTTCAAATTAAGACCTATGTTTGATATTGTACGTTACCCATCTTTCGCTATAGCTTAAATTCCTATGAATTTCGAACGTCTTCTACATCTACATCTACATCTACATCTATACTCCGCGAGCCACCTTACGGTGTGTGGCGGAGGGTACTTATTGTACCACTATCTGATCCCCCCTTCCCTGTTCCATTCACGAATTGTGCGTGGGAAGAACGACTGCTTGTAAGTCTCCGTATTTGCTCTAATTTCTCGGATCTTTTCGTTGTGATCATTACGCGAGATATATGTGGGCGGTAGTAATATGTTGCCCATCTCTTCCCGGAATGTGCTCTCTCGTAATTTCGATAATAAACCTCTCCGTATTGCGTAACGCCTTTCTTGAAGTGTCCGCCACTGGAGCTTGTTCAGCATCTCCGTAACGCTCTCGCGCTGACTAAATGTCCCCATGACGAATCGCGCTGCTTTTCGCTGGATCATGTCTATCTCTTCTATTAATCCAACCTGGTAAGGGTCCCATACTGATGAGCAATACTCAAGAATCGGACGAACAAGCGTTTTGTAAGCTACTTCTTTCGTTGATGAGTCACATTTTCTTAGAATTCTTCCTATGAATCTCAACCTGGCGCCTGCTTTTCCCACTATTTGTTTTATGTGATCATTCCACTTCAGATCGCTCCGGATAGTAACTCCTAAGTATTTTACGGTCGTTACCGCTTCCAATGATTTACCACCTATGGCATAATCGTACTGGAATGGATTTCTGCCCCTATGTATGCGCATTATATTACATTTATCTACGTTTAGGGAAAGCTGCCAGCTGTCGCACCATGCATTAATCCTCTGCAGGTCTTCCTGGAGTACGTACGAGTCTTCTGATGTTGCTACTTTCTTGTAGACAACCGTGTCATCTGCAAATAGCCTCACGGAGCTACCGATGTTGTCAACTAAGTCATTTATGTATATTGTAAACAATAAAGGTCCTATCACGCTTCCTTGCGGTACTCCCGAAATTACCTCTACATCTGCAGATTTTGAACCGTTAAGAATGACATGTTGTGTTTTTTCTTCTAGGAAATCCTGAATCCAATCACAAACCTGGTCCGATATTCCGTAAGCTCGTATTTTTTTCACTAAACGTAAGTGCGGAACCGTATCAAATGCCTTCCTGAAGTCCAGGAATACGGCATCAATCTGCTCGCCAGTGTCTACGGCACTGTGAATTTCTTGGGCAAATAGCGCGAGCTGAGTTTCACATGATCTCTGTTTGCGGAATCCGTGTTGGTTATGATGAAGGAGATTTGTATTATCTAAGAACGTCATAATACGAGAACACAAAACATGTTCCATTATTCTACAACAGATTGACGTAAGCGAAATAGGCCTATAATTATTCGCATCTGATTTATGACCCTTCTTGAAAATGGGAACGACCTGCGCTTTCTTCCAGTCGCTAGGTACTTTACGTTCTTCCAGCGATCTACGATAAATTGCTGATAGAAAGGGGGCAAGTTCTTTAGCATAATCACTGTAGAATCTTAAGGGTATCTCGTCTGGTCCGGATGCTTTTCCGCTACTAAGTGATAGCAGTTGTTTTTCAATTCCGATATCGTTTATTTCAATATTTTCCATTTTGGCGTCCGTGCGACGGCTGAAGTCAGGGACCGTGTTACGATTTTCCGCAGTGAAACAGTTTCGGAACACTGAATTCAGTATTTCTGCCTTTCTTCGGTCGTCCTCTGTTTCGGTGCCATCGTGGTCAACGAGTGACTGAATAGGGGATTTAGATCCGCTTACCGATTTTACATATGACCAAAACTTTTTAGGGTTCTTGTTTAGATTGTTTGCCAATGTTTTATGTTCGAATTCGTTGAATGCTTCTCTCATTGCTCTCTTTACGCTCTTTTTCGCTTCGTTCAGCTTTTCCTTATCAGCTATGATTCGACTACTCTTAAACCTATGATGAAGCTTTCTTTGTTTCCGTAGTACCTTTCGTACATGATTGTTATACCACGGTGGATCTTTCCCCTCGCTTTGGACCTTAGTCGGTACGAACTTATCTAAGGCGTACTGGACGATGTTTCTGAATTTTTTCCATTTTTGTTCCACATCCTCTTCCTCAGAAATGAACGTTTGATGGTGGTCACTCAGATATTCTGCGATTTGTGCCCTATCACTCTTGTTAAGCAAATATATTTTCCTTCCTTTCTTGGCATTTCTTATTACACTTGTAGTCATTGATGCAACCACTGACTTATGATCACTGATACCCTCTTCTACATTCACGGAGTCGAAAAGTTCCGGTCTATTTGTTGCTATGAGGTCTAAAACGTTAGCTTCACGAGTTGGTTCTCTAACTATCTGCTCGAAGTAATTCTCGGACAAGGCAGTCAGGATAATGTCACAAGAGTCTCTGTCCCTGGCTCCAGTTCTGATTGTGTGACTATCCCATTCGATACCTGGTAGATTGAAGTCTACCCCTATTACAATAGTATGATCACGAAACTTCTTCACGACGTTCTGCAGGTTCTCTCTGAGGCGCTCAACTACTACGGTTGCTGATGCAGGTGGTCTATAGAAGCATCCGACTATCATATCTGACCCACCTTTGATACTTAGCTTAACCCAGATTATTTCACATTCGCATTCGCTAATAACTTCACTGGATATTATTGAATTCTTTACTGCTATAAATACTCCTCCACCATTGGCGTTTATCCTATCCTTGCGGTATATATTCCATTCTGTGTCTAGGATTTCGTTACTGTTCACTTCCGGTTTTAACCAACTTTCCGTTCCTAATACTATATGCGCACTATTTCCTTCAATAAGAGATACTAATTCAGGAACCTTGCCCTGGATACTCCTGCAGTTTACCAATATTACGTTAACTTTTCCTGTTTTTGGTCTCTGAGGACGGACGTTCTTTATCAACGATGATAATGTCCTCTCTGGTAAGCCGTCAGGTATTTTATCGTTTCGCCCAGGGGGGGGGGGGTCCCTCTAACCTAAAAAACCCCCGTGTGCACGCCACACGTACTCTGCTACCCTAGTAGCTGCTTCCGGTGTGTAGTGCACGCCTGACCTGTCTAGGGGGGCCCTACAGTTCTCCACCCAATAACGGAGGTCGATGAATTTGCAACCATTATAGTCGCAGAGTCGTCTGAGCCTCTGGTTTAGACCCTCCACACGGCTCCAAACCAGAGGACCGCGATCGACTCTGGGCACTATGCTGCAGATATTAAGCTCAGCTTGCACTCCGCGTGCGATGCTGGTTGTCTTCACCAAATCAGCCAGCCGCCGGAAGGAACCAAGGATGGCCTCAGAACCCAAGCGGCAGGCGTCATTCGTTCCGACATGTGCTACTATCTGCAGCCGGTCACACCCAGTGCGTTCAATAGCTGCCGGAAGGGCCTCCTCCACATTACGGACGAGACCCCCCGGCAAGCACACCGAGTGCACACTGGCATTCTTGTATCATTTTACAATGCCGAACGCTTGTTCCAGATCGACAGATTCTATCAATCAGTCTCAATTTTTCTAAAGTCTTGCTTCTATTACCCAGTGTAACGTCAGAACTGCCTCTCTGGTCACTTTACCTTTTCTAAAGAGAACTAATCGTCATCTAACACATCCTCAGTTTTCTTTCCCAGATAGTAAGTCGTATGCGCACTAAATTTGGATCAAATTGCATGAGTGCTCTCGTATCGTGGTCTTCGTGCTAAGCCGGCCGGTGTGGCCGTGCGGTTAAAGGCGCTTCAGTCTGGAACCGCGTGACCGCTACGGTCGCAGGTTCGAATCCTGCCTCGGGCATGGATGTGTGTGATGTCCCTAGGTTAGTTAGGTTTAATTAGTTCTAAGTTCTAGGCGACTGATGACCTCAGAAGTTAAGTCGCATAGTGCTCAGAGCCATTTGAACCATCTTCGTGCTACTTCTCCTTACATCCCCACCCTTAGGAGTTAAATGCCCTCGAATTATCACCCTTTTCACAGTCCCATTCCATCCTTAAAAAGGATAGTGCTTGTTTACCCACAGTGCATTTTTCCCTACATAATAAACCGTGAACGTACCAGGTGTGGTTGAGACTGGTCCAGGCGTTAAACAGTTACACCACTTTCTCTCACCATTACAAATAGGGGCGCTAGCAATGAGAGGAAGTCGTCGTGGATCGGTTCAAACCACCCAGAAGACCGATTAAAAAAGAGATCTTCCCTATCCCCACAGTAACTGTCCCCTGGTATTAAGTCACGGTTATGAATAACTAGGTTAAAATTTGCTTAGGCACTCCATTGCTAGTTGGAACATACACATTAGCCTGGCTCTTATTTGGAATTATTTTAATTTTTTTTTATTATTTCTCTTGCACTAATCCCCACCCCCTTTTGGTTCCACTCGATGTAGAAATGAGCTATGTGAATACTGGGCTCATAGAGAGGGACGTCAAGCGCATGGGAGATTATAATAAATTAATTACATACAACGAGACACAGAGACGATATCTACTTCAGGCAGTATCCGGGTACAGATTGGGTTTTCAAGATACTGATAAGAGACTTTCTCAAAAGACAATAATTGTAACAGAACATCTGATTTCTCTTGCACTATTCCCACTGCCCCCCCCCCCCCCCTTCATTTTGGTTCCACTCGATGTAGAAATGAGCTGTGTGAATATTGTTGTATGAACAACGTTCTGGGAACGCTTTATTTCCATGTTAGGGCTCAGTTCTACAACTCTTCAACACATTAATCACGGGAAGCACCACCGAGCGAGATAGCGAAGGTGATAGCACACCGGACTCGCATTCTGCAGGACGATGGCTCAAATGCGCGTCCTCCCATCCTGATTTACATTTTCCATGATTTCCCTAAATCGCTTCAGGCAAATTCCGGAATAGTTGCTTTGAAATGGCATGGCCGACTTCCTTCCTCATCCACCCAAAACCCGATAGATGACCTCGCTGTTTGCTCCCCTCCCTAAAACCATCCAACAAACGGGAAACATACAGGAAAAGATCGTATCAACACCGTGTGAAACAATTTTCATAAATTAAATGTTCAAACTGCCCTCCGTTAGCAAGGATACATGCCTCAACCTGCTGTCGAATTGAGTCCTTGATGCGCTGATGTATACCTGGAGAACTGCATTTGTTTTCACGGCCTTCCACACTATGGGCACGAAGGCTATGCTAATCTTCGACTGGGGTTCTGTACAGAGGCGCTTTCAAATGCACTCGCAGATAAAAGTGTATTGGGTTTATGTCCGCAGTGCGCGGAGAAATAGCGACTGGTCAACCTCTATTCATCCACAGGTCAATTAATCTACTGTTTAGAAGCCTAAAGATGAGATGAAGAGGAGCTCCTTCGTGTATGAAGTACATGTTTTGTCGCACATGTTCCAATAGAAAAGGTACAGTATTCCCTAAGAAAGCATCGTAAGTTTGTCCCGTATAGCTTGGGCGGAAGAACAAGAGGCGCTAACAGTCACCAACAATGCTGACCCGAACGTTAGCGAAAAATCTTTGTTAATGACCTTGTTGCACAATTTCGTGAGCGTTCTAGAAGGCCCATACATGCTGACTGTGAAAGTTTACAGTCTGATTGTAACAACAACGACGCTGTACTATTGTACATATAAGTAATTTTTTATTTTAATTTTTCGATAAACTTGTGTAATTGATGTTCTGATTTCATTTCTTTCTTGTTTCATGTCATTATGTTAAGAAAATTGTAAATAAGTTTCAATGTGAATATTAATGTTTATGTCAAATGTCAAGCAATATTGTAATAGAATTGAAATGTATCAAATGTTGAAACTGTTGTAAGATGTTTAAAATTGTAACTGTGCGTCTGGTCCATACGTAGGCAATGTGTTAGGATATGTAGAATGCAAAACCTCGGGTGAATACCCGGTCTGTCAGGGAGCGGTAAAAGGTGGATGGCAGGCGAGCGCGGGAAAATGCGCTCGGGGACTGCACGGCACAACGGGCTCAGTGGTAGTTGGGGTTTGGCACTGGTTTGAGCAACACCTTCTGGAGCGAGGAGGCCCTCCTGGAAGACATAGCTTCACTGAGCCTCGAGTATGCCGTTCCAACGCCCACACAGCATGGAAAAATTCCATAGGCACTAAATGGAAAGGTATTGCGACGCTAAGAAGAATTAAAGTGCCGATACGTCAAGAGCCATAGCTGTGGTTGTATGTGCGCTCTGTGCCTCGCCATCTCGACGCCCGCCAACCGCCGCATCGATACTAGCAGGTTGAAACTTTTAGTACTGTATTCGTGTGGATCAGAGAGTGAACTGTGCAATAATAACCTAAATTTTACTAGAAGTTTCCCATGATTTAATTATCCTCATAACTAACCTAGACAGGGTCCTTTCCAAATGTTGTGCAATCCGAGTGTCCTAAAAAGAAAATTAATAATAATTATTTACAGAACTAGCTATGTTAGAATGGTGTTTAAATAAATGTTTTGTTAATGAACCAGTAAATGAATAACGAAGGTCTAACGAAGTTGAAAGATACCTTTAATATTGATATAGTAATGAAGTTTATTATTTCGAGACAGACATAAAGGTATTTAAATGAGCAGTAAATAAGATGAAAAGAGTAGTAACTTATATATTGGAAATCTTGAACGCATAATAAATTCAGTCATCATTTTTTTTTAAATACAGCGGTCATAACAGTTTCAGGGTCCCCCCTCATTCATTTGAATTCTGATGTGTTCTAAATTGGTTTGACCAGCAAAAGTTAAAGTCAATATAAAAGTCAAAATTTATCAGTGTTTTCTCTTTATCAAAATTGACATTGTGTGTGTGACACGAAAGTGCTATTTCTTGGGTAACCTATGCCCGATTTTAATCAGATTAATAGACAGTATAAAGTTTTGTAGTATACATTATAGTGTTGTGTTATGTATTCATGGTTTTCCATAGCAGTACAGAACGTGAAACTATCAGTTCAATAGAATTTTTGGTTCTAAAATTCTACTTTATTATGCAGTGTTACTACTTGTTGTTTTGCATGAATATATACCAACTTGTACAGGGAAGAAACTCAGTTAATGTCTAATTAGGCTGGCGACCGTATTATTAACTAATTGGTAGCATCTTCAGAGTTGCTTTTGGTCCATCCTGACGTGTAATTGCATTTCGAACTTACTTGACGTATCATTGTTATCACAGAGTGGATGTAAGTCTGATTTGCCACCATTCAGGTTCACACGGTCGATATCTATACGAAAATCCTTTCTCATAAGGTGAACCCCGCTCACTTACCATAGTATAGGCTTTAACGAGTAATGTGTGCCACACAGATTAGATGATCACGTGAAAATAAAGCGTCATCCTTGACAGCACATTTACACTAAAGTGAGGGTTGGCACATTGTTGAATAAACCATTCGTAGAAGTGTACCCGTGAAGAAAAGTTTAGCTGCCGGCAGTGGCTGCGCACGCTGTACATGGTACCTGTAGCAACTGTCTCGCGCTGACACTAGGATTGTCGTCAACTTCAAGAAGAATTTCCTCCTCCAGATGAGGTGTCGCCATCCTAGGCCTCCCACAATGGCGAGAAGTAGACTAAATCGCCCCATGCTCCCTACGACGCCAATCAGTCGTAAGGTGAACCCCGCTCACTTACCATAGTATAGGCTTTAACGAGTAATGTGTGCCACACAGATTACATGATCACGTGAAAATAAAGCGTCATCCTTGACAGCACATTTACACTAAAGTGAGGGTTGGCACATTGTTGAATAAACCATTCGTAGAAGTGTACCCGTGAAGAAAAGTTTAGCTGCCGGCAGTGGCTGCGCACGCTGTACATGGTACCTGTAGCAACTGTCTCGCGCTGACACTAGGACTGTCGTCAACTTCAAGAAGAATTTCCTCCTCCAGATGAGGTGTCGCCGTCCTAGGCCTCCCACAATGACGAGAAGTAGACTAAACCGCCCCATGCTCCCTACGACGCCAATCAGTCGTTTCAAACGTCCTCGTATAGCGACACAGTCGTTTCGTAAACCACTCCCGGCAGAACCGTTGAGCGCCACGTCCATTACCGTCTGTTAATCCGCACTCAAAAGGGCATCTGCAATTCCGCATTTGAGTACACTTTCATTGCAGTGTACTGGAAACCAAGTCCACGAGAGATACTATACAGCTGGTGCTACGTGCTTGATGCTAGTAGAACAATTACGTCAGTCCAGTGGCGCAGTGAACACTCGCGGTGGACCTAACAATTACGACTTACTGTACATTCTAACCGAATGTAACTAGAGGGTCTGTAGAACATTTAATGTAAGGAAACGTTTCGTGTAATGCTGGTACATTCTGTTTCTATGTTTCCCTCGATTAATGTGAGGTTGAAAATGAACTCTAGTATGGAAATAAAGCATTTCAGAATTAATGTGCATATAACACCTTTTATTCCTCTAGTATCGAACTCGACAATCCTTCAGAATTGCTAAATATGTATGACTGTTGGATATACAGCCTAAATTCCTTGCCCCCTCCCTCTCTTTCTGCCCTTTTCGTCCTCCCCCTGTTTGTCCATCCCTCCTCCTCTAATCCCTCTCTCTGTGAATCACCTCCTCGCCCCTTTGTTTGTCTATCACCATTTCCTCCCACTCACCCCACTCCCTCTGTCTTCTTACACCTCTCTCTGACCTTGAGCCTTCTTTATTGTTATTGCAAAGAAATCTTCATTGGTAATTGCAGTCACGTAAAATGAATGGGTAAACTGACAGCTGTGTGAGACTGATCACAGCACCTGATGGCCATAGTTGCAACTGGACGTCGGTGCTGCGATGCATGGAAATCAAGCACCCCATAGTCTGGACACTGATGCTGCCAAGTTTGGTCCTCATACAGTTGTTGGTTTCCATGTTATAAGGTTTAAATAGGGAAAGCTGCTAGCATGAGTTTCTTAGAAGTAGATACCTTAGGGGTTGCGAAGCAACTCAAATCGCTTGATACGGGCAAGTCTTCAGGTCCAGATTGTATACCGATTAGGTTCCTCTCAGATTACGCTGATAAAATAGCTCCCTACTTAGCAATCATACAACCGCTCGCTCACCGATAGATCTGTACCTACAGATTGGAAAATTGCGCAGGTCGCACCAGTGTTTAAGAAGGGTAGTAGGAGTAATCCATGGAACTACAGACCTATATCATTGACGTCGGTTTGGAGTAGGGTTTTGGAGCATATACGAGGGCAGTTCAATAAGTAATGCAACACATTTTTTTTCTCGGCCAGTTTTGGTTGAAAAAACCGGAAATTTCTTGTGGAATATTTTCAAACATTCCCGCTTCGTCTCGTATAGTTTCATTGACTTCCGACAGGTGGCAGCGCTGTACGGAGCTGTTAAAATGGCGTCTGTAACGGATGTGCGTTGCAAACAACGGGCAGTGATCGAGTTTCTTTTGGCGGAAAACCAGGGCATCTCAGATATTCATAGGCGCTTGCAGAATGTCTACGGTGATCTGGCAGTGGACAAAAGCACGGTGAGTCGTTGGGCAAAGCGTGTGTCATCATCGCCGCAAGGTCAAGCAAGACTGTCTGATCTCCCGCGTGCGGGCCGGCCGTGCACAGCTGTGACTCCTGCAATGGCGGAGCGTGCGAACACACTCGTTCGAGATGATCGACGGATCACCATCAAACAACTCAGTGCTCAACTTGAATCTCTGTTGGTACTGCTGTCACAATTGTTCACCAGTTGGGATATTCAAAGGTTTGTTCCCACTGGGTCCCTCGTTGTCTAACCGAACACCATAATGAGCAAAGGAGAACCATCTGTGCGGAATTGCTTGCTCGTCATGTGGCTGAGGGTGACAATTTCTTGTCAAAGATTGTTACAGGCGATGAAACATGGGTTCATCACTTCCAACCTGAAACAAAATGGCAATCAATGGAGTGGCGCCACACCGACTCTCCTACCAAGAAAAAGTTTAAAGCCATACCCTCAGTCGGTAAAGTCATGGTTACAGTCTTCTGGGACGCTGAAGGGGTTATTCTGTTTGATGTCCTTCCCCATGGTCAAACGATCAACTCCGAAGTGTATTGTGCTACTCTTCAGAAATTGAAGAAACGACTTCAGCGTGTTCGTAGGCACAAAAATCTGAACGAACTTCTCCTTCTTCATGACAACGCAAGACCTCACACAAGTCTTCGCACCCGAGAGGAGCTCACAAAACTTCAGTGGACTGTTCTTCCTCATGCACCCTACAGCCCCGATCTCGCACCGTCGGATTTCCATATGTTTGGCCCAATGAAGGACGCAATCCGTGGGAGGCACTACGCGGATGGTGAAGAAGTTATTGATGCAGTACGACGTTGGCTCCGACATCGACCAGTGGAATGGTACCGTGCAGGCATACAGGCCCTCATTTCAAGGTGGCGTAAGGCCGTAGCATTGAATGGAGATTACGTTGAAAAATAGTGTTGTGTAGCTAAAAGATTGGGGAATAACCTGGTGTATTTCAATGCTGAATAAAACAACCCCTGTTTCAGAAAAAAAAAGTGTTGCATTACTTATTGAACTGCCCTCGTACTGTATTCAAACATTATGAATCACCTCGAAGGGAACCATCTATTGATATGTAATCAGCATGGTTTCAGAAAACATCGTTCTTGTGCAACGCAGCTAGCTCTTTATTCGCACCAAGTAATGGCCGCTATCGACAGGGGATGTCAAGTTGATTCCGTATTTCTAGGTTTCCGGAAAGCTTTTGACACCGTTCCCCACAAGCGACTTCTAATCAAGCTGCGGGCCTATGGGGTATCGTCTCAGTTGTGCGACTGGATTCGTGATTTCCTGTCAGGAAGGTCGCAGTTCGTAGTAATAGACGGCAAATCATCGAGTAAAACTGAAGTGATATCAGGTGTTCCCCAGGGAAGCGTCCTGGGACCACTGCTGTTCCTCATCTATATAAATGACCTGGGTGACAATCTGAGCAGTTCTCTTAGGTTGTTCGAAGATGATGCTGTAATTTACCGTCTAGTAAGGTCATCCGAAGGCCAGTATCAGTTGCAAAGCGATTTAGAAAAGATTGCTGTATGGTGTGGCAGGTGGCAGTTGACGCTAAATAACGAAAAGTGTGAGGTGATCCACATGAGTTCCACAAGAAATCTGTTGGAATTCGATTACTCGATAAATAGTACAATTCTCAGGGCTGTCAATTCAACTAAGTATCTGGGTGTTAAAATTACGAACAACTTCAGTTGGAAAGACCACATAGATAATATTGTGGGGAAGGCGAGCCAAAGGTTGCGTTTCATTGGCAGGATACTTAGAAGATGCAATAAGTCCGCTAAAGAGACTTGCTTACACTACACTCGTTCGTCCTCTGTTAGAATATTGTTGCGCCGTGTGGGATCCTTACCAGGTGGGATTGATGGAGGACATCGAAAGGGTGCAAAAAAGGGCAGCTCGTTTTGTATTATCACGTAATAGGGGAGAGAGAGTGTGGCAGATATGATACGCGAGTTGGGATGGAAGTCATTAAAGCAAAGACGTTTTTCGTCGCGGCGAGATCTATTTACGAAATTTCAGTCACCAACTTTCTCTTCCGAATGCGAAAATATTTTGTTGAGTCCAACCTACATAGGTAGGAATGATCATCAAAATAAACTAAGAGAAATCAGAGATCGAACAGTTAGGTTTAGGTGTTCGTTTTTCCCGCGCGCTGTTCGGGAGTGGAATGGTAGAGAGGTAGTACGATTGTGGTTCGATGAACCCTCCTGCCAAGCACTTAAATGTGAATTGCAGAGTAGTCATCTAGACGTAGATGTAGATGAAAGTTTAATTGTAACCACCCGGCATACGCCGGTACAGCAACGGTGTTTTTCTCTTGCTGGCAGAGTTTGACTTCCTGGAGTACGGCTCGCTTTCGCCATTCACGCAGCAGACGGTGGTGTCAGATATCGGCACGGACGTGTGCCGGCGGCTGATGGACGACCCGGGAGTTCGCGACCTCATAGACTCCCGGCAGCGGACGTACGACCTGCTCATCATGGAGGGCTTCTTCCACGACTGCCTCCTCGCCTTCTCGCACAAGTACCGGGCGCCGACCGTGCTCACGTGCACCTTCGGCGGCGGCGGCAGCTGGAGCAACCGTCCGATGGGCAACCCGTACCCGCTGGCGTACTTGCCCGAGGCCGGCTTGGCCTACAGCAGCAGCATGAGCCTCTTCCAGAGGACCTACAACGCCCTGTTCTCGCTCGCGATCAACCTGCACCGAGTCCTCGTCTACTTCCCAGCCCTGGACGAGATGGTGCGCGAGCACTTCGGGGATCCCAGTATGCCCCCCCTGGCGGAACTGGAACGCAACGCGTCCCTGCTGCTGGTCAACAACCACTTCAGCTTCGACTACCCGAGGCCACTGGCGCCGAACACCGTGCAGGTTGCTGGGATGCACATCAGGCCCCCTAAGGCACTCCCGAAGGTAAGGACTACGAGTACCGAGCAGTGTTGCCAGGTATTTTTTACCCTATAAGGGACTGAACCATCAATTAGGGCGGTTCACAAACAACTCAAGTACACATGTTATTCCAAAACGTAATCGTGGAAGTAGGGGCCAGGGGGTGCTGGTGAAATAACACACACTACTAAAGATACCTTTTTATTTTAAAGACTTTCTCAATAATAAATTTTTAAGTATGGCATTTAAAAAAAAAACAATTTCAAAAACAATTTCCAATAGCTGACAAATTTTCTTTATGAAAAGGAGATTGCAAGATATGACGTTAACAACTTACCAATAATAAGATGTTATTAACAACAATTAAAAAAAGAAACTCTGGCAAATTTTCTCTACATCTACGTCCATACTCCGCAAGCCACCTGACGGTGCGTGGCGGAGGGTACCTTGAGTACTTCTATCGGTTCTCCCTTCTATTCAAGTCTCGTATCGTTCATGGAAAGAAAGATTGTCGGTATGCCTCTGTGTGGGCTCTAATCTCTCTGATTTTATCCTCTTCGCGATATATACGTAGGAGGGAGAAATATACTGCTCGACTCCTCGGTGAAGATATGTTCTCGAAACTTCAACAAAAGCCCGTACCGAGTTACTGAGCGTCTCTCTTGCAGTGTCTTCCACCGGAGTTTACCTATCTTCTCCGTAACGCTTTCGCGATTACTAAATGATCCTGTAACGAAGCACGCTGCTCTCCGTTAGATCTTCTCTATCTCTTCTGTCAACCCTATATGGTACGGATCCCACACCGGTGGACAGTATACAAGCAGTGGGCGAACAAGTGTACTGTAACCTACTTCCTTTGTTTTCGGACTGCACTTCCTTAGGATTCTTCCAATGAATGTCAGTCTGGAATTTGCTTTTCCGACGATTAATTTTATATGGTCATTCCATTTTAAACCACTCCTAATGCCTACTCCCAGATAATTTATGGAATTAACTGCTTCCAGTTGCTGACCTGTTATATTGTAGGTGAATGATAAAGGATCTTTTTTTCTATGTATTCGCAGCACATTACACTTGTCTACATTGAGATTCAATTGCCATTCCCTGCACCATGTGTCAATTCGTTGCAGATCCTCCTACATTTCAGTACAATTTTCCATTGTTACAACCTCTTAATATACTACAGCATCAAATGGTTCAAATGGGTCTGAGAACTATGGGACTCAACATCTTAGGTCACAAGTCCCCTAGAACTTAGAGCTACTTAAAGCTAACTAACCTAAGGACATCACACACACCCATGCCCGAGGCAGGATTCGAACCTGCGACCGTAGCAGTCCCGCGGTTCCGGACTGCACCGCCAGAACCGCTAGACCACTGCGGCCGGCACTACAGCATCATCCGCAAAAAGCCTCAGTGAACTTCCGATGTTATCCATAAGGTCATTTATATATATTGTGAATAGCAACGGTCCTACGACACTCCCCTGCGGCACACCTGAAATCGCTCTTACTTCGGAAGGCTTCTCTCCATTGTTATATAGGAACTCGTCAATCCAATCACACAATTGGTCTGATAGTCCATGTACTCTTACTTAGTTCATTAAACGATTGTGGGGAACCGTATCAAACGCGTTGCGGAAGTCAAGAAAGGCGGAATCTACCTGGGAACTCGTGTCTATGGCCCTCCGAGTCTCATGGACGAATAGCGCAAGCTGTGTTTCACACGATCGTCTTTTTCGAAACCCATGCCGAATCCCACAGTGTCTTACTTCCGAAAATATTGTCTTTTATTTTTTGCTTAATCTTTTCGCGAATCCCGTGCCGTTCAGCATGCATCTCAACAACTGACAGAGAATTTGATTCAGTCTTCTTCATTGTTGTTTCTGCTGAAAACATTACGCTATGCAGAAATACGAAAACGCCAAATTTTTTTTTTCTCTTCTTCACATGTGATTATCTTTTCTAGGAGACAAGGACATTCACCGCGGAGTTCCAGAAAACGAAATTTTAGTGCAGGGCATTTTTAATACCCTTTCGACAGCAGGACCAAGATATAAAAATCTTGTAGCCACATGTTTTTTTTTTTCCATTACACCTCATGCGCTTCAAATTGGAGTTGAAAGTACGCTCTCCGTTTGGCAGAGCTACTGAAGTGACTGTATATTTGCAGTATCATACTTTCTACATCCACTTCCAGTTTATCAGTACTGTATTTTGCAGCATTGTAGAGAATGTGGACGGGGAAACCAACTCTGACGATTTACCATTTTCAGCTTAAAGAAGCGTATAAATGTAATGGTTTCTGCCGTCGTTTACTTTAGCGTGCCAGCGACGAAAGCCGAAACGCTATTTAATAACTTCGAAACTTGATATGCAAGTTCATCGTTACATTTTACAAATTCCAGTTGACCATATACAATCCCAGAATCATAATCAAAGACGCGTAAGCAAACGGGAAACACTTTTCAATTTTTTTTTCTTACTTGCATCTGCCGCTGTAGAAAAGATTTTTTTTTAATGGTCCATAAATTATTTTGAATAAATTCTTTGGCCAATACTTCGCATGCAGCAGCTTCCACTTTTGTTCTTCCGCTACTAAAACTTTGGTCAATTTTTGAATCACTGCAGATGTATGAAGAATCTACACCCTTGTAACTAAGAGAATGCTTTACAGTGTGATAAACAGACGCCTGTTTTCGAGCAGTAATCTTGTCCCTTTCCGAGACGGATGGTTTACGCTTCGAGAAATACACTCCTGGAAATGGAAAAAAGAACACATTGACACCGGTGTGTCAGACCCACCATACTTGCTCCGGACTTTGCGAGAGGGCTGTACAAGCAATGATCACACGCACGGCACAGCGGACACACCAGGAACCGCGGTGTTGGCCGTCGAATGGAGCTAGCTGCGCAGCATTTGTGCACCGCCGCCGTCAGTGTCAGCCAGTTTGCCGTGGCATACGGAGCTCCATCGCAGTCTTTAACACTGGTAGCATGCCGCGACAGCGTGGACGTGAACCGTATGTGCAGTTGACGGACTTTGAGCGAGGGCGTATAGTGGGCATGCGGGAGGCCGGGTGGACGTACCGCCGAATTGCTCAACACGTGGGGCGTGAGGTCTCCACAGTACATCGATGTTGTCGCCAGTGGTCGGCGGAAGGTGCACGTGCCCGTCGACCTGGGACCGGACCGCAGCGACGCACGGATGCACGCCAAGACCGTAGGATCCTACGCAGTGCCGTAGGGGACCGCACCGCCACTTCCCAGCAAATTAGGGACACTGTTGCTCCTGGGGTATCGGCGAGGACCATTCGCAACCGTCTCCATGAAGCTGGGCTACGGTCCCGCACACCGTTAGGCCGCCTCCGCTCACGCCGCAACATCGTGCAGCCCGCCTCCAGTGGTGTCGCGACAGGCGTGAACGGAGGGACGAATGGAGACGTGTCGTCTTCAGCGATGAGAGTCGCTTCTGCCTTGGTGCCAATGACGGTCGTATGCCTGTTTGGCGCCGTGCAGGTGAGCGACACAATCAGGACTGCATACGACCGAGGCACACAGGGCCAACACCCGGCATCATGGTGTGGGGAGCGATCTCCTACACTGGCCGTACACCACTGGTGATCGTCGAGGGGACACTGAATAGTGCACGGTACATCCAAACCATCATCGAACCCATCGTTCCATCATTCCTAGACCGGCAAGGGAACTTGCTGTTCCAACAGGACAATGCACGTCCGCATGTATCCCGTGCCACCCAACGTGCTCTAGAAGGTGTAAGTCAACTACCCTGGCCAGCAAGATCTCCGGATCTGTCCCCCATTGGGCATGTTTGGGACTGGATGAAGCGTCGTCTCACGCGGTCTGCACGTCCAGCACGAACGCTGGTCCAACTGAGGCGCCAGGTGGAAATGGCATGGCAAGCCGTTCCACAGGACTACATCCAGCATCTCTACGATCGTCTCCATGGGAGAATAGCAGCCTGCATTGCTGCGAAAGGTGGATATACACTGTACTAGTGCCGACATTGTGCATGCTCTGTTGCCTGTGTCTATGTGCCTGTGGTTCTGTCAGTGTGATCATGTGATGTATCTGACCCCAGGAATGTGTCAATAAAGTTTCCCCTTCCTGGGACAATGAATTCACGGTGTTCTTATTTCAATTTCCAGGAGTGTATTAGGATAAGGTGCTTGGTGCTCTGTTACTAACAAACAGTCTAGTGAGTCTAGTAATTAAAACTTCCGTGTTACCCGCAGCTGGCAACGAAACGTCAGAGAGAAGTATTTCTACTATTAGACCACGGCCTCTTAGCCCGGAAGTTTTAATTACTGAACACGCCGGCCGTGAAAGCCTACACACGAGTCTAGTGAGTCTTAGTAGAAGCATGTTGTTTCACATCAGCAACCCCTCCATGAGCACACGAGGAATCTTTATTGCACAGGCGTCATTACGCCTTGTGTGAGATTTCTTTTCTATTTTCCTTATCGGCTTATACTTAGTAAGCCTTTTGGCTTTCGTAGAAGGTATTCCATCACTTCTAGACGAATTATCTGAGCCACTGTCACTTATATCACTCATTTTGTCTACAGCTTTAGAAATAATTCACAAGCGTAACACGTTCAACGCTCGGCAGTTCTCGAAAAACAATGAACGATGGAAATTTAGCGCGGACATCAAAGCGAGAGGCGTATAATAGTTTCCACAACGAAACTTTGTCTCAAAAACTAGCAGAAAATCCAAAGAGATTCTGTCCGTATGTGAAGTAGGCTAGTTGCAAGACACAATTTCTGCCTTCTCTGCGCGATAGCAATGGAAATACTATCGACGACAGTGCTGCCAAAGCAGAGTTACTATACACAGCCTTTTGAAATTTTTCACAAAAGGGACGAAGTAAATATTCCATAATTCGAATCAAGAACAGCTGCCAACATGAGTAACTTAGAAGCTGATATCCTCGGAGTAGTAAAGCAACTTAAATCACTTAATAAAAGCAAGTCTTCTGTTCCACACTGTATACCAATTAGGTTCCCTTCAGAGCATGCTGATGCAATAGCTCCATACTTAACCATCATATACAATCGCTCTCTCTACGAAACATCCATACCCAAGGGCTGGAAAGTTACACAGGTCACACCAATATTCGAGAAAGGTAATGTAACTATAGTCCTATATCATTAACGTCAATGTGCATCAGGATTTTGGAACATACACTCCTGGAAATTGAAATAAGAACACCGTGAATTCATTGTCCCAGGAAGGGGAAACTTTATTGACACATTCCTGGGGTCAGATACATCACATGATCACACTGACAGAACCACAGGCACATAGACACAGGCAACAGAGCATGCACAATGTCGGCACTAGTACAGTGTATATCCACCTTTCGCAGCAATGCAGGCTGCTATTCTCCCATGGAGACGATCGTAGAGATGCTGGATGTAGTCCTGTGGAACGGCTTGCCATGCCATTTCCACCTGGCGCCTCAGTTGGACCAGCGTTCGTGCTGGACGTGCAGACCGCGTGAGACGACGCTTCATCCAGTCCCAAACATGCTCAATGGGGGACACATCCGGAGATCTTGCTGGCCAGGGTAGTTGACTTACACCTTCTAGAGCACGTTGGGTGGCACGGCATACATGCGGACGTGCATTGTCCTGTTGGAACAGCAAGTTCCCTTGCCGGTCTAGGAATGGTAGAACGATGGGTTCGATGACGGTTTGGATGTACCGTGCACTATTCAGTGTCCCCTCGACGATCACCAGTGGTGTACAGCCAGTGTAGGAGATCGCTCCCCACACCATGATGCCGGGTGTTGGCCCTGTGTGCCTCGGTCGTATGCAGTCCTGATTGTGGCGCTCACCTGCACGGCGCCAAACACGCATACGACCATCATTAGCACCAAGGCAGAAGCGACTCTCATTGCTGAAGACGACACGTCTCCATTCGTCCCAGTGTCCGGAGCAAGTATGGTGGGTCTGACACACCGGTGTCAATGTGTTCTTTTTTCCATTTCCAGGAGTGTATATTGTGTCCGAACATTACGAATTACCTCGAGAATTCTTGTGAAACACAACTAGCTATTTCCAACTAAGTGTTGAGAGGTGTTGACAAGGGAATTCAAATTGATTCCGTATTTCTAGATTTCCAAAAGGCTTGTGATACTGTACCACACAAGCGGCTTCTAATAAACTGGGTGCTTGTAACGCCGGAAATGCATATCCTCCTATTTCCATCTATTGTACTATTATTTTTTTCCCTGCTTTGTTACCTCAAGATATGACATTTCTGTCTCTTTGTATATTGTAATTGTTTTACTGTTTGTATATATATTGATACATTTATGTCGATGTATAATTGGTTTGTTTCGTAAATATTATTTGTATTTTTACGCTGGGTCTTGCCTAGGGAAGACTGCTATCGAACGATTACGTCGATAGGTCGTGTGAAGAATCAAAGTGTGTAGGATCTTTGGTAGTGTTAACTCTGCCGCGTGGAGCGCGGGCTGAGCAGAGGGAGTGTGGCTGGAGTAGCGAGTGAAGCAGGTGTGTTGTGTGACGCTCCCGCGAGTTGCCGCGCTTTCGGGGTTTGGCAGCATGTAATTGCGCTCGACTTGCGATGATAGTTTCTGACATGGTGTCGCGGACGGGAAACATTAACTAGCGCACATCAAGAGCCCGTTTCGTCTGGTGACCGTGTCGAGAAGAAGGCGCGCCAACATCCAGCTTCTGCAACAGCGACGGCTGACAATGAGTGACTGTCGCCACCTCCTCGACCGACGGCTTCAAACCTTCAATCAACCGACAAGGAAGACTGGACGCACGTAAAGTTTTAGAACTGTATGGCAGACCTCAGCTTTTCAAACTGTTCCATTTTCGTCACTATAATTACAGCAACTTAGCATGAACGTTTGTTGCTCATTGTCCCAATTGCATTACCAAGCAGAGTCCCTTCCTTTTCCGAAATGAACCCGAGTGTCGTTGAAATTCAAACGCCAGCATTAAAGTAATATAGCTAACTCGTTTTCACTGCTTTAATTTCAAAATTCGGTTAAAGTATTTATAGCTGGCTACACTATTTAGATTACACAAGCACAAATTAAGAGTGCGAGTTTTGTTACCATATTTTAGCTTACCTGTGACTGCAGCTCAGCTTGGTACGTACTAAATTTTACTATTGTTAATTGTTCAGAATCATTTAATTCAAGTTCAAAGTTAAATCTCTTATTTCTAAATTGCGTAGATTCAAGTAGCTTTTGAAATGATTGTTGAGGTAGTCCAAGACTAACCGTGTTTTACTGAATTTCGATGTGCTTCAGAAAGAAAGCTCACTATTAACTTCAGTCACTAAATTAACTTTCGATTTTCCTGTTTTATTAATTCTTTTGCTAAATTAAGTCAGAGTGTAGCGAAATTTATTACTTCTGACAAACTTTCAGTTTTCACACTACACGTGTCAACCTTCAGTTGCCACACTTCTAGTGCTAATTATATGTGTAATAACCTTTCTTTTTCAGTTACTATAGTAATTGTCCTTAGGACTGGCGACCGTAATTTCCCCCAAATCTCAAATAGCTAATTACCGCTAGTTAATTGTTAACGTAACGGCTGCACATTTACTTTCTTTATTAACTTTACCCCTTTTCAAAATTAATTTCCACCAGTTTCATTAGCACTTTTCCTTTCATTTAGATGTAACCCTTTCCTCCCTCTTTACCGACAGATTAACTTCAGTGACGATTGCTTTTCCAAAACTCCCATTAAGTACACGCGGTTTCATTTTTCACTGTCATTAAGGTCGGTAAGTGAGGGGGAGGTTACACGTGGCGACCTGGTGACAGGACAATCTTCGGATTTGAGGTTGTTCTGGACACGAATTTTGCATTGTGCAAATCTCGTAACAAAGTACTGGTTACGTACAGGCCGTTACGTCAGCGAGATTAAGTAGTGGGAGTAATCCTAATTAGATTTGAAATTTGTCATTTATATTGAAAATTATTAAAATGAGTGAAGGCAACAATTACCAAAATTTGGTAGATTTGGATACGGAACAATCGGTCGAACAGTGGGAAACGCGCACGGCGGTTCCCATTGTTCAGGGGCAGGCGGCTAGCATGAAAGACGCGACCGCCGAAACGCAACAAAGAGCAGAAATGGAATTCCAAACTTTAGAAAATGTTTCGGAATCGGAAGCGAAAATCAAATCTGTACCCCTTGATGATGAATACGGGGGAACATATATAGAGGAACCAGCTACGGAAGTAAAACCGGTAGTCTCCGGGAATTTAACTGATTTATTGAATGTTTTGATTAATGAAATCAAGAGTCAATCGGCAGAAATTATAGCTCTGTCTGCCAAGCAAGAAGCTCAGTCTGCCAAGCAAGAAGCTCAGTCTGAAAAAATTGAACGAAAGCTAGACAATCAGAACAAAGCTATTAATGTTGTTAACAACAATGTTGGAGTTGTTAATACGAAAGTTGATAAAATCAAAGAAGATATTGTTGTAATTAATACCGAAATCGGTAATCTTAAACAGGAAATGATAGGCGTTCAGGCGGAAATTGCGAGCATAAATACTCGTTTTGATTCCGAAATTAGCAGAATCGAGAAAAGTGTAGGAGAAGCAGTTGCTCCGATCATCGAGAATAAGGTGACGGAACAAATTCAATTAGTGAAAAAAGAGGATCAACAGAAGGTGGAAACTTTAAAGGCTTTAGTGTCCGAAGTAGACACTAAAGTGAGGGAGCAGGCTAATACCTGCGAAGAGAAAAAGAGGGAAGTGGAAACGCTTGCGACAACCACTTGCCAAGTAATTACGAGAGTGTCGGAATTAGAAAAGAAACTTGACGAAAAACAGAGCTATGTGCCAATCTGTGCACATAGTTCGGAATTGTTGACGAAAGAGGAGCGGTTCGACCCCTTGAAAAAAGGCGGTATACACGCGACGGATTTCATTAAAAATTGTGAAAGAGTTTTACCCAGATCATGGACTAATGAGAGAAAAATTAATGCGGTTATTGATGTGCTGGCTGGTGATGCCAAGCGTTGGGGCTTAAACCTCAACATTACGAACCTGACTTTTGACGAGTTTAAAAATTTGTTTCTGGCTGAATACTGGTCAGAGCAAAAACAGCAAAGTGTCTGGCGCGAATTTGTCGTATCGAGGCCTTTCGATGCGAATTCGTGCGGTTCGATGAGGGAGTTTTGTGAGGGCTGGATCCGCAAGTTGGAATATTTGCGTGATCGCCGCACGGAATCCGAAATAGTCTGGGAACTCTACAAGAAGCTTCCAGATGATACAAAACGCTACGTAGGAAGCAATTACAGGACAATCAATGATTTCCTGGAAGGAGTTGAGGACGAGGACAACTGGCGCAATAATCGCGACAGTGTGGACAACTGGCGCAATAATCGCGACAGTGTTAGAGGCCGTGGTAACAACAACGGGTACCACCCCAACCATAACAACGATAACCATGGGAATAATGCATACAGCAGCAATAACAATAATGGTTCGGACCGTAATAACAATCGGTACAATGCAAATAATAACAGGAATGACAGAAACCAGTATCATACTAACGTGATACGGGCTTCACAGAATAGTAATAACGCCAGAGGGTGTGATCATCCGCCTCAGCAGCATCCGGGGAGCGTATCTGCTGGGACGAGACAGGGAAACCATTAGCCGCGCCGGTGAGGGGCCGAGCGGGCGTGGAGAAATTTTGGCGGCCCAATAACAGGAGAAAACCCAGGTATCGTCATTATGAAAATTCCGTGTGGAATAATCAACGGCGGGAGTGTGTGCCAGTGTTAGGAGAAAGGAGTGCGCCCACAAGTAGTAGATCAGCTGTATACACGGCAGTAGGTAGTACATTCACTGTCAGTGAGAACAATTTAAGTAGTGTTCCGGAAATCGATTATAAAGTGGCAACTGTAATACCCACAGCGGAACTGGAGATTGAGTTTAAGAATGATTCGCAATTGTTGAGAGAAGATCAGATGTCGGATAATACGTCCGTCATCGAGCGAGGGGATGCAGAGGGGGATGAGGTCTGGTTAAGGCAGTTCGGACGCTTATACGACGAACTAAGAGATTATAGGGGTCTGTATGGGAGAAGCGTTTATGGGGAGCGCGTGCAGGATTTGCCGCGTCTCGTCCCGCAGGAAGATAGTGTTTGTGAAGTGATAGAAAGTTCTGGCCCTAACCGGCAGACTTTACTAAAAATAGTTGATGTTAATGGGGAGCACGAGCAAGATTCGTCGTGTTTCGTCCCGCAGGAGTTGGATGTTGAAGTAGTAACGGAAAGTTCTGGCCATAACCGGCAGACTTTACCGAAAGTTATAGTGGTAGAAGTAGCCGACCCATCCGACGCAAACCTCCAGTTTAAACATTGCGAAAGTATTAAGGAGAAAGATTACGAAAATTTCAGTGATAGCCGGACACGATTGGTAGAAAAGCACGTAGATTACAGCGTGTATGAGGTTAGAGCTGACGTTATACGGTCAGACGGTAGCAGTGTGGGTTGCGCAGATCCAGAGGAAGTAATTGCAGATAATACTGGGCACATTCCTCCAGGTAGATTGGCAGATGAGATCAATCTGACCAAAGTGGAATCAACGAAGGTGACAATTAGTGAATTGATAGCAAAGCAACACTCACTAGTTGACGAGTTACAGGAAAAGGTTTCGGTATTGGAGGCGAAGCTACAGACTAAGCCTCAGGACGAACGTGTTGCAATTAAAACTGTATGTGAACAGAGGCTGAAAAAGCCGCCAGATAAGCCGGATTTAGGATCAAAGCCGGATGGTTTTTTTCTGGAATGACCTGGATATAGACGAGGATTTACTGTGGGAAAATAAAGAAACAATCGAGGGCAAGTGTAGACAGGTAGTAGTGTCTGTTAATATGCACGACCTACAACTAAATGTGTTGATTGACACCGGTGCAGAATTGAGTGCTGTATCTGGGAAAATATTTGAGTTACTGAAAGACAGACCTGGCATCGTAGTTATGCCAGTAAGAGGAGTGAAAATTATCGGTGCTACTGGGAAGGCCAGTAAACCGGTCACAAAACAGATTTTTGTCCACTTCGAGATATGTGGGGCACGATTTGAACAAGAGTTTGTCGTCGTGCCAGACTTAACTACGGAAGTAATTATCGGGTTAGATTGGCTATTAAAGTACCATTCGGTGATTAATTGCGAAAGCAAAACTTTGACATGTACGTCACAAGATAAAACGATAGTAGATAGTTTTGACGAGGCAGGAGACGGTGTGCATAGGCAATACCAGCCTATACACATTGTTAACTGGCCAGATGACATTGACGTAGGAATGAATTTGAACTGCCGTAACGTGAGGAATCTCGGAAGTGACAAAAGTGTAGAAAGTGAATTGGAAGAGATAATCAAATTCCCTCCACGGATTGACATTAGTATTGGTGTGAAAAAAGATCGTTTGCGGGAAGTAATGAAGCTAAAAGCCGATGCTCGCATACGTCGTCATGACGCTAAAGCGCGTTTTGCTAAGTTTGCAATCGGAGACTTAGTACTTGTAAAAGCTCATGAGAAATCGAGCAAGATAGACAATGAAATTTCTAAATTTAAGTTTGTTTATAATGGACCATATAAAGTCATTGGTATACCTCACA
Organism: Schistocerca cancellata; assembly: GCF_023864275.1. NCBI lineage: Eukaryota > Metazoa > Arthropoda > Insecta > Orthoptera > Acrididae > Schistocerca > Schistocerca cancellata. Next base: position 69,327,746 of record NC_064634.1, read on the forward strand.
CAAATGCTTATTGCTTAGAGTATCCAAGCTCTGGAAAATGATTAGGTATACGGAATATTGTAGACTTGAAATTGTACCAACCTAGGATCGATTAATACCACACAATGGGTAACTTGTGCAGTATGTAAATATAGAGTGTAAGATTTAAGGATGTGCCATGTTACGATGCTTTTGCCTGACCTAGAGGTCATTAAAGAAGTTGTAATTAATAAGTAATTAATTTTGACTAAATGATTTAAGAGTAACTGATTAGTAATCATCTGAAAAATCCAAGCTGCTAGTTTAAGTTTTCAGCTGAGTCACAGTAGATTAAGGAATGTAAATATGCTTTTGTAACTAGCTGCCAGATTTCATGAATGTGTGTTTTACTAGTCATTGCCGATGTACTTAGACGCTGTTTTAAGTTTCAGGCTAGTACATGCGTGTGATGAGGGACAGTGTTGAGTTATCCACTGTGATAGTATTAAGGGACTCCTTGAGATTACTCGGGAGTGAGTTTTTCCTAAAGAATTCAGTGAAACAGACGTTCTGGAAATGCCGTTACGCGGGCGAGTGAGATCAAGCGTGCCGCACAGGCGGGCGCAACAATAGTGGCGAGGCGGAGCCGCTGTCGGCTCTGTGCCGCTGTCGGCTCTTGTGCCGCTGTCGGCATTCTTTGTACTTGCGAGTACGGAAGGCGGAATTGTTTTTCTTCCTGGACAGCTGAAAGAATTCTACTGTCAATATTTATGGTTTTTTCGATCTGCTGAATATTATTTTCTTGTTTAGCATTAAGAGGACTCTCATGGCGAGAATATTAATTATGAAAAGTTTATATAAAATATGTATTCTATGTAATTAATAATTAATTTGCGTATTTTGATCTACCTGTTTTTATGGCCATGTACTCTGATTAATTTTGTAAATTGTATTCCATTTCTTGATACTGTTAGGAATTTTGATGATTTTAGAATAGCTAAACCATTTTCTATGTTTTCTATGAATTTTAATATGTTGTCAACCTGTTTTATTTTGATCAAGATGACAGAGTGGAATAAGATTAGAAGTGTCTCCACTCAATTATTATCGTCTAAAAATTGGTTTATGGTTAATTAGACGAATGCTAAATTTTTTGATGTTTTGAGCATATGCATTTCCGCTGTTTCTTTTTTGGGACATTTTCTGAGTCTGTTTACGTTACACGAACATCCTCAGACAATGTGGGGCATGTGTAATGCCGGAAATGCATATCCTCCTATTTCCATCTATTGTACTATTATTTTTTTCCCTGCTTTGTTACCTCAAGATATGACATTTCTGTCTCTTTGTATATTGTAATTGTTTTACTGTTTGTATATATATTTATACATTTATGTCGATGTATAATTGGTTTGTTTTGTAAATATTATTTGTATTTTTACGCTGGGTCTTGCCTAGGGAAGACTGCTATCGAACGATTACGTCGATAGGTCGTGTGAAGAATCAAAGTGTGTAGGATCTTTGGTAGTGTTAACTCTGCCGCGTGGAGCGCGGGCTGAGCAGAGGGAGTGTGGCTGGAGTAGCGAGTGAAGCAAGTGTGTTGTGTGACGCTCCCGCGAGTTGCCACGCTTTCAGGGTTTGGCAGCATGTAATTGCGCTCGACTTGCGATGATAGTTTCTGACATGGTGTCGCGGACGGGAAACATTAACTAGCGCACATCAAGAGCCCGTTTCTTCTGGTGACTGTGTCGAGAAGAAGGCGCGCCAACATCCAGCTTCTGCAACAGCGACGGCCGACAATGAGTGACTGTCGCCACCTCCTCAACCGACGGCTTCAAACCTTCAATCAACCGACAAGGAAGACTGGACGCACGTAAAGTTTTAGAACTGTATGGCAGACCTCAGCTTTTCAAACTGTTCCATTTTCGTCACTATAATTACAGCAACTTAGCATGAACGTTTGTTGCTCATTGTCCCAATTGCATTACCAAGCAGAGTCCCTTCCTTTTCCGAAATGAACCCGAGTGTCGTTGAAATTCAAACGCCAGCATTAAAGTAATATAGCTAACTCGTTTTCACTGCTTTAATTTCAAAATTCGGTTAAAGTATTTATAGCTGGCTACACTATTTAGATTACACAAGCACAAATTAAGAGTGCGAGTTTTGTTACCATATTTTAGCTTACCTGTGACTGCAGCTCAGCTTGGTACGTACTAAATTTTACTATTGTTAATTGTTCAGAATCATTTAATTCAAGTTCAAAGCTAAATCTCTTATTTCTAAATTGCGTAGATTCAAGTAGCTTTTGAAATGATTGTTGAGGTAGTCCAAGACTAACCGTGTTTTACTGAATTTCGATGTGCTTCAGAAAGAAAGCTCACTATTAACTTCAGTCACTAAATTAACTTTCGATTTTCCTGTTTTATTAATTCTTTTGCTAAATTAAGTCAGAGTGTAGCGAAATTTATTACTTCTGACAAACTTTCAGTTTTCACACTACACGTGTCAACCTTCAGTTGCCACACTTCTAGTGCTAATTATATGTGTAATAACCTTTCTTTTTCAGTTACTATAGTAATTGTCCTTAGGACTGGCGACCATAATTTCCCCCAAATCTCAAATAGCTAATTACTGCTAGTTAATTGTTAACGTAACGGCTGCACATTTACTTTCTTTATTAACTTTACCCCTTTTCAAAATTAATTTCCACCAGTTTCATTAGCACTTTTCCTTTCATTTAGATGTAACCCTTTCCTCCCTCTTTACCGACAGATTAACTTCGGTGACGATTGCTTTTCCAAAACTCCCATTAGGTACACGCGGTTTCATTTTTCACTGTCATTAAGGTCGGTAAGTGAGGGGGAGGTTACATGCTTATGGAATAACGTCTCAGTTATGTGACTGGACCCGTGGTTTCTTCTGAGAGAGGTCATAATTCATAATAATTGATGGAAAGTCACCGACTAAAACAGAAGTGATTTCTAGTTCCCATAAGTAGTGTTAATGGGCCTCTCTTCTTCCTTATCTGCATAAACGATTTAGGAGTCAATCTGCGTAGACGTCTTAGTTCGTTTGCAGATGATGCTGTCATTTATCGTCCTGTAAACTCATGAGAAAATCAAAATAAATTCCAAAACATTTATAAAAGATATCTGAACGATGCGAAAATTGGTAACTGACCCTAAATAATAAAAAGTATGAGGTCATCCACATGAACGCTAAAAGGAATCCATTGAACTTCCGTTACACGATAAATCAGTCAAATCTAAAGGCCGTAAATTCAACTAAATACCTAGGAATTACAGTTACGAGCAGTTTAAATTGTAAAGAACACATAAAAAATGTTGTGGAGAAAGCAAATCAAATACTGCGTTTTATTGGCAGAAAACTTAGAAAATGTAAGAGATCTACTAAAGAGACTGCCTACACTACAGTGTGTTAACTGTAAGACGGCAGAGTTGAGAGGGGAGTGCGGGGAGAGGAGGAAGCAAGCATTGGCTGGCGAGGGGACAGGAGCCGTTGGATGGGGGGGACAAGGCACGCCTACCAGTTGCAGTGCTGGCACTACAAATTGCGCGTGGTGCTTACACGAAAGCAGACGAAAGGCTTGGAAGTAAAACTCGCTTTAAATGTTGTTCGTAAACGAAACTGAATTCGTCATGAACATTAAAATCTATATATATATATATATATATATATATATATATATATATATATATATATAAATGAATGTATGGATGTTTGTCTACTATGCGCTCACAAACCATTCATCCGATTGCAATGAAACTTTGGTGAGTTGTTCTCCGAACTCCCGAAAAGAGTAATGGACAACGTTTCACCAGTAAAATCAGTGTCGCAATTGATTAAATAAAGTGTTGTCATGCACCGGACCCGCGTTCGATTTCCACTGCTCGCAATTCTTTTATTTCATTCCACGCACTGTTAAACTATTAATTATAAAATTTAAATATACTTAAACAGGTCATATAGTATAACGTAACTGTCAATCTCTATATATAAAAATGAATGTATGTATGTCTGCCCTCCGTGCGTTCCCAAACCATTCATCCGATTGCGATGAAATTTTAGTGATTTGTTCTCCGTACGCCCACGAAGGTTCCTAGCCGAAAAAAAAGGAAATAAGACACATTCTTGAGGAGATATGACGTCATAAACAATGAGATGCCACCGCGGGAAAAGACCCAGATTTATGCGCCCACTATTTGAGAATGAGAGCACTTAGCGACTAGCAACAAACGTTACATACAATTTCAAACCTTTACGAAAATTTTTCTCGCTGACACCCCCCACAAAATAATGAAAGGAAAGGTTGTCGCTTACTACATTTTCTCAGTACATACCGTAAATCTGCCGCAGTAGGCACGAAATTTGAATGTATTATTTCGTTACTATAACTCTAATCGCAACATACACTCCTGGAAATGGAAAAAAGAACACATTGACACCGGTGTGTCAGACCCACCATACTTGCTCCGGACACTGCGAGAGGGCTGTACAAGCAATGATCACACGCACGGCTCAGCGGACACACCAGGAACCGCGGTGTTGGCCGTCGAATGGCGCTAGCTGCGCAGCATTTGTGCACCGCCGCCGTCAGTGTCAGCCAGTTTGCCGTGGCATACGGAGCTCCATCGCAGTCTTTAACACTGGTAGCATGCCGCGACAGCGTGGACGTGAACCGTATGTGCAGTTGACGGACTTTGAGCGAGGGCGTATAGTGGGCATGCGGGAGGCCGGGTGGACGTACTGCCGAATTGCTCAACACGTGGGGCGTGAGGTCTCCACAGTACATCGATGTTGTCGCCAGTGGTCGGCGGAAGGTGCACGTGCCCGTCGACCTGGGACCGGACCGCAGCGACGCACGGATGCACGCCAAGACCGTAGGATCCTACGCAGTGCCGTAGGGGACCGCACCGCCACTTCCCAGCAAATTAGGGACACTGTTACTCCTGGGGTATCGGCGAGGACCATTCGCAACCGTCTCCATGAAGCTGGGCTACGGTCCCGCACACCGTTAGGCCGTCTTCCGCTCACGCCCCAACATCCTGCAGCCCGCCTCCAGTGGTGTCGCGACAGGCGTGAATGGAGGGACGAATGGAGACGTGTCGTCTTCAGCGATGAGAGTCGCTTCTGCCTTGGTGCCAATGATGGTCGTATGCGTGTTTGGCGCCGTGCAGGTGAGCGCCACAATCAGGACTGCATACGACCGAGGCACACAGGGCCAACACCCGGCATCATGGTGTGGGGAGCGATCTCCTACACTGGCCGTACACCACTGGTGGTCGTCGAGGGAACACTGAATAGTGCACGGTACATCCAAACCGTCATCGAACCCATCGTTCTACCATTCCTAGACCGGCAAGGGAACTTGCTGTTCCAACAGGACAATGCACGTCCGCATGTATCCCGTCCCACCCAACGTGCTCTAGAAGGTGTAAGTCAACTACCCTGGCCAGCAAGATCTCCGGATCTGTCCCCCATTGAGCATGTTTGGGACTGGATGAAGCGTCGTGTCACGCGGTCTGCACGTCCAGCACGAACGCTGGTCCAACTGAGGCGCCAGGTGGAAATGGCATGGCAAGCCGTTCCACAGGACTACATCCAGCATCTCTACGATCGTCTCCATGGGAGAATAGCAGCCTGCATTGCTGCGAAAGGTGGATATACACTGTACTAGTGCCGACATTGTGCATGCTCTGTTGCCTGTGTCTATGTGCCTGTGGTTCTGTCAGTGTGATCATGTGATGTATCTGACCCCAGGAATGTGTCAATAAAGTGTCCCCTTCCTGGGACAATGAATTCACGGTGTTCTTATTTCAATTTCCAGGAGTGTATTTCGCATGCAGTATCCACATATATCAGTAAATGCGCCGGCAAATTTAATGAAATATAAGGTACCTCGGACGAAATGGGGGCTCTTTCAAAGTGATCGCGAACAAAATATCTGAAATGGAAACTCACGTTTTCTCGCCAGGCGTTTGTGGTGATACGCCAGGATGATTCTTGGAAAACTGAATCTTCCAATGCTACGCATGCTTTGTCCTATGTATGTAGTAGCTCTCATTGAAGATTTGTAAATGGGGTGAAGCAATTTTCTCTGCTCCCTTTCCCTTCCACAGCATTCAATCACACGCAATATAATTTTGCGAGCATCTCTACGTAACACTGGTTTTCTTCTAACCGTAGGCCTACCGGTAGGGGTTGTTGACGACTCCCGAGACGGGCTAGCAACAGCCTCTTCACTCATTTTGATAATGTTTAGCACAACTGCACAATAAAAACACGCAGAACAGTACAGCCAAAAAATTAACGAAGCAGACGACAATGGCTACCTTGTACAACACAGTCTAGAACCGCGCGACCGCTACTGTCGCAAGTTAGAATCCTGCCTCGGGCATGGATGTTTGTGATGTCCTTAGGTTAGTTAGGTTTAAGTAGTTCTAAGTTCTAGGGGACTGATGACCTCAGAAGTTAAGTCCCATAGTGCTCAGAGCCATTTGAACCATTTGATTAATGCGTCGCAGGGGTGACATGAAAGTTGATGGCGAGTTTATTTGTTTATTTACACGTCAAGTTCCTTAGGACCAAGTTCAGGAGCAAATCTCCAAGGTCATGGAACGTGTCACTATATGAAATTACAACATAAAAGTAATAACAGATAAAAATAAAATGTTTATAAGCCCAAAAAAAGTCAATCCATAAGTTCAAGTAAACGCAATCAACAATACAACAAGAATCAGCTTAATTTTTCAAGGAAATCCTGGACAGAATAGGAAGAGTAACCCATGAAGAAACTCTTCAGTTTCGATTTGGAAGCGTGTGGATTACTGCTTAGATTTAGAATTCGAGTAGTGGCTTATTGAAAATGGATACATCAGTGTACTGCACACCTTTCTGCACAAGACTTAAGGAAGTCCGATCCAAAGGCAGGTTTGATTTCCGCCGAGTATTAGCTGAGTCAAAGCTGCTTATTCTTGGGAATAAGCTAATATTGTTAACATGAAATGACAGTAAGGAATATATATATATATATATATATATAGAGAGAGAGAGAGAGAGAGAGAGAGAGAGAGAGAGAGAGAGAGAGAGAGAGGTCAATGTGAAAATACCCAGAACAAGAGGTTCGTTAACTTAAACACTACTTATTGCCCGAACCGCCCGTTTCTGAGCCAAAAATATCCTTTTAGAAAGGGCAGAGTTACCCCAAAATATAATACCATACGACAAAGCGAATGGAAATAAGCAAAATAGACTAATTTTCGTGTCGAACGATCACTCACTTCAGATACGATTCGAATAGCAAAAATGGCAGCATTAAGTCTTTGAACAAGATCCTGAACATGGGCTTTCCACGACAACTTTACTATCTATCTGAAAACCTAGAAATTTGGACTGTTCAGTGTCATTAATCACAAGCCCATTCTGTGAAATTAAAACGTGAGTTTTTGTTTAATTGTGTGTTAGAAACTGTAAAAACTAAATCTTACTGTGATTTAGAGTTAGTTTATTTTCTACAAACCATGAGCTCAGGTCATGAACTGCACTTTTTGAAACAGTGCCGATGTTGCACACAACATTCTTTACTACCAAGCTAGTGTCATCACCAAACAGAAATATTTTAGAGTTATCCGTAATACTAGAGGGAATATCATTTATATAAATAAGGAACAGGAGTGGCCCCAACACTGATCCCTGGGGCATCCCCCACTTGACCATACCCCACTCAGACTCCACATCACAGCCATTCTCAACATCGTGTATATTGATGTTTTGTTGTCTGTTACTAAAGTGACAGGTGAACCCATTGTGAGCTACTCCCCGTATTCCATAATGGACCAACTTCTGCAGCAATATTTTGTGATCAACACAATCAAACGCCTTAGTTAAATCAAAAAATATGCCTAGCATTCGAAACCTTTTGTTTAACCCATACAGTGCCTCACAGAGAAAAGAGAATATAGCATCTTCAGTTGTTAAACGAGTTTTAAAGCCGAACTGTTCATGTGACAGCAAATCGTGTGATGCAAAATGATCAATTATCCTTACATACACAGCACTTTCAATAACTTCAGCAAACACTGATGGCATAGAAATAGGTCCAAAATTATCTACATTATCCGTTTCTCTCTTTTTATAGAGCGGCTTTACTACTGAGTACTTAAATCGTTCAGGAAACTGACATTCCTAAAGGAAAAATTACAAGTATGGCTAAATACATGGCTAACATGGCCAGCACAGTACTTTAATATTCTGCTAGGCACTCCATCATAACCATGAGAGTCCTTAGTCTTCAGTGATTTAATTAATGACTCAATCTCCTCTTTGTCACTATCACAGAGGACTATTTCAGACATCAATCTGGAAAAGGCATTTGCCAAGAGAGTTATATGACTCCCCGTAGAAACTAATTTTTTATTTAATTCACCAGCAATCCTCAGAAAATTATTGTTAGAAACTGTGCACATATCTGATTTATCAGTAACAGAAATATTTTTACTACGAACTGAACTTTATATCTTGGACCTTGTGCTGCTGACCAGACACTTCCTTCACAACTGACCATATGGCTTTAATTTTATCCTGTGAATTAGCTGTTCTGTTTGCATACCACATACTCTTTGCCTTCCTAATAACATTTTAAGCACCTTACAATACTGTCTGTAATGGGCTACTCTAGCTTGATTGTGACTACTTCTATCATTTTGATATAATTCCCACTTTGTTCTACATGATATCCTTATCTCACTAGTCAACCACCTGGGCTGCCTATTACTGCTAGTACCCCATTTAGAACATTCTAATGGACAGCAACTCTCAAAGAGCGTGAGAAATGTGTTAAATTCAAATGGTTCAAATGACTCTGAGCACTATGGGACTCAACATCTGAGGTCATCAGTCCCCTAGAACTTAGAACTACTTAAACCTAACTAACCTAAAGACATCATACACATCCATGCCCGAGGCAGGATTCGAACCTGCGACTGTAGCCATTGCGCAGTTCCAAACTGAAGCGCCTAAAACCACATGGCCACATCGGCCAGCTGAAATGTGTTAAGGGAAGCATTATATTTATCATCTATGTTATCAGCACTATAAGCATCCTGCCACTCTTGTTCCTTGACAAGGTTTAAAAAATTCTTTGTTGCTGTTGGATTAAGTTTCCTACATGGTTTGTAATTATATGTGACATTTGTATGAGAACAAAAGCCGTTTAGTGTTAAAATTTGTGCATCATGGTCCGAAAGGCCATTCACCCTTTTACTAACAGAACTCCCATCTAGTAATGAAGAATGAATAAAAATACTGTCTATGGCTGTGCTACTGTTCCCATGCACCCTAGTTGGAAAAAACAGTCTGCATCAGATCGTATGTATTTAGGAGATCTACCAACATCCCTTTTCTTGCACCATCATATACAAAATTTCTACTGAAGTCACCACATATGACTAATTTCTGGTACTTCCCACAAAGTGTATCAAGAACCTTCTCTAGCTTGAGCAGAAATGCTATGAAGTCAGAGTTAGGGGACCTATAAACAACAACAATTAGAAGTTTAGTTTCACTAAATTCAACTGCCCCTACACAACTTTCAAATATCTGTTCAGTGCAGTGCCGTCATATGTCTATGGACTCAAATGGAATACTGTTTTTTACATACATAGCCACTCCCCCACACCACAAGGAACTCCTTGAAAAACAGCCAGCTAATCTGTATCCTGGTAAAGGAAGCCTCTGAATTGTTAAATTATTTAAATGGTGCCTCAACATATCAATAATTTCAGAGTCACTAACTTTATTTCTAACATCTCTTATATTTTGATGAAATATGCTAATTCCTCCTCTACTTGGAAACATGACTTTGTCTGAAGGTGAGCCCTTAGTTAGAGGGACTTCCTTTAAGCAGGTATACCTATCAGCTGACTTCAGTCTAAAAAAGGTGCAGCTCTAACACTAACTACTACAGGAATTTTTTCCATCAGTGACCGCACCACCACCCACTACACTGTCACCTATAAGCTTTGCCAGCCTCCCCTTCCCATACTTTTGAGGTGCAGGCCATACCTAGTGAAACCCGATCAATTGGTGGACCCAACCGGCACCACTGAAATGTGAGCCACACCCTCTGCCATCAGCACCTGCCCCAGCCCCATGTTAATGTGCCTAACAGCCACATTAAGATGAGGCCGACCATGGTACTGAAACAGTTGCTAAAAGTGAACATTAATGCCACCAGTTTGAGCAGCTATCTTTACAGTCTCACCACCTACATCATATTCCCCATCCCTGTCAATACTGTTCCCTGCTCCACCCAGTTTCACTACCTGATCCTCCTTCGTAAAATTCCTACACAACTCCTCTATGCTGTCAGTCACCTGGGCCAACCCTGCACTTGGTTTCACAGTGCTGCTGCCCTTGTACTCGCTAAGCGAACCAGAGACAGCCTCTTAACCAGTGGTGGCTCATAAGTAAACATTCTGGGTGTTCACAAACTTTTGAATTCAGATAAATATGAGAGTGTGAAATTAATAGCATCTGCTGTATAATGGTTATGGTTATCAACATTTTCATACAACTTCAGCCATTGTCAATAATAATAATAATAATAATAATAATAATATGAATATGAATAACTTGTCTGAAAAAAGAAACAATTGCTTTTGTGCAATTTTGTTGTTTTGTACATAATTAACTATAGTTTATGGCAAGAACGAAATAATGTTTAAGCTTTCACTACTCTCCATTCCATGTTTTTGTGCAAGTGGGAGTTTTCATGCTTTTTTAACTTTTTTGGACAAATGCACAAGATTCTTAATACATCTAATTAAGAGAGGACAAGTTACTCTCTCACCTAAATTTTGTATATGGAAAATTGTCAAAGATTTTGTTACAACCTGATGCACCTTGAGCGAGACTCTAGAAAGTTAACGGCCTGAGCAGATGTTGATGGAACCTGGTAGGACGCTTAAAGCGTGACGTATTTTTATGGGTCTTAGCTCATAGAAACGGCATGTTTAGAGCTGAAAGCAATTGGTGGCGATCCCATCCCTCAGTAAATCTTGCTGGACAGGTCCACAGCTGTACAGGGCAGAAGAACAGCCCCTCATTGAGACAAGTCTCCAGCAGAACAATGTCATGATACCTGCATTGGTGCCAGCCGAAGGCTGGGCTGGGGGTGACAGACTGAAGGGACGTATCTATACAGTGGAGGTTGAGCCCTGCGTGGCTCATGTTCCCATCATCATGTATTTTACACCCTGTTTTTAATGTACTTCCACCTCACTACATTAATTTAAATTACTGGTGTCACTGAGTTGCTGCTTTGCCTGACTGTGAACAGTGCTAACAGCATGTATCTATATATCCACTCTCATAGTATCTTTGCTCGACTGCTATAACTTCCTGCTCGTTGTCTGTCGTAAGGAGTTTGGGTCACAAGTTCAGGCTGCCAGTCAGTTGGGACCCATCTGGAGTGCAGTCCAGACCTGCCAGTCGGGGAGTTGCAATGTGGCACTAGTGCAGTCGGGTTGGAGAAGTGAGGTCTGCGTCGACATGGCTCTCCTGACCATTGCCGCCATGCATCATTTGAGCCAGGCCACGGACTTGGAGGATCGTCGGTCGGTCGCCCTACCGGACGACGCGTTTTGGCTCGCCGATCGTTCCTGAGTTGGCTGCGTGTGTGTGTGTGTGTGTGTGTGTGTGTGTGTGTGTGTGCATCGACTCAAAAATGGCTCTGAGAACTTAGAACTACTTAAACCTAACTAACCTAAGGACAGCACACAACACCTAGCCATCACGAGGCAGAGAAAATCCCTGACCCCGCCGGGAATCGAACCCGGGAACCCGGGCGTGGGAAGCGAGAACGCTACCGCACGACCACGAGATGAGGGCTGCAACGACTCCTGATTTGTCTTCTTGCATGCTTAGTTACTGTTGGGTATCGTTCAGGTCTTCATGCAAGTGATTCTCAGGTTATGTATGTAGTTGGCGTTATTTCCACTGATGACTATTTTAGAAGTTGTCGGCATTCTGAGGGCAGTCGGTTGGTTGGTGTGGACCAGGGAGGGTATCTCCATGCGGTGCAGTTAGCTGGGTCCACTGGCGGTGCCTGCACAATGTCGGAGTGTGTGTGGAGCTGCCTGATCGCTACGAGCTTCGTGGCTCACTGACCCAGGACGTCAAAGTTCAGTGGTGTGTTAAGTACCCAAGCCACATCCGTTCATGTTGTGTCGTTCGTTTCGGTGGTTCACTGTTGGGGTGCTTTTCCTGTGAGCAACACCAAGTGTTTGTAGTGGTGAAATCGCGTCGCCATGCAGTGGAATTAACTATATTGGTTCATTACAATTCAAGTGCACCAGCGGAATTTTCTGCCTTGTGGCCGTTAGTGTTCTGGTTACCTGCCCTGGCCACTGACGTAAATTCAGGCAGTGTTCCTTTTCGGTGAAGTTAGCTATATTACCTTATTTCAAATTCAAGTGTACCAGCGGAATTTTCTGCCTTGTGGCCGTTAGTGTTCCGGTTACCTGCCCTGTGCCCTGGCCACTAACGTAATTTCAGGAAGCGTCCTTTCGTCACCTGTTGTCGCTGTCCAACATGGTGTGTAGTTTTGACAGCTTAATACATATTTCATTGTGGATAATCACGTCCATAACAGTTTGGTCTTCGAGTTTTTATGTACCGATTGGTGGCTAGCAAGTCGTTTGGTTGGTCGGTCTGTGACTGTCTCTTGGTTGGGTTACTGACGGATCAAGTGTAGTTGGGCCACCACCTGTCTCACCTAAGTGAACGTTAATGTGTCAATGGCAGGCCCACCCCCACCCCCCACTGGAGGCGTCTGAGTGCCGTTGTCTATATTGTCCTTTTCATGGGTGTTTAATGGTCTGTTGGCAATCTATTATAGCCAATGCTTTAAAGGGAAAAAAATGCATGGTGTTTTATGTAAATCAGTTGAAGTAAATCAGTTGTGGGCCTTCAGCCACTTAAAAACTTATTCTTAAATTTAGTTATCGTCGTTGCGTTGCTTCTTCATTTAGTGTGTGTTCGGCCATTGAAAACTTAAAGGTTAAAGTTTTTTTAATTTTTGGAAAATCAGCTGTGGGCCTACAGCCGCTTAAAGCCTGATTCTCAAAATTTCCACTTAAGCGAAAATATTGCTGCCTGCTGCCTTAAAAGATTATGGTGATATATTTTAAAAGTCTGAAATTTAATTGTGGTCTTCAGTCATTTGTATTGCACCTTGTATATGTTTGTTCTATCCAGCTGTGATATATATATATTTGCAATTTTAACTGCATGTCTCCAGTCACTTCAAATTAATCTTGTTGCTTTTTAACATTTCTTGTTTGGAGGCCTTCAGCCATGAAAGAATTGGATTTTGAAACTTGTAGTTGTAAAGGTTTGGCTATTTGCCATTTTGGTTTAAGGGTGTTATTAAATAACAAAAAATTACAATTTTGGAGTGAAACTGACTGACACCTTATTTGGCCCTTTCCACAATCCTAATCACGGGCGTCTCAGAGTTGTAAATCGAGCATTGTGTGGAGAGGCACAGGTAATAAAAATTCACAAGTTTTCGTGTTCGCCGATACTGCAAATAGGCCTGTGACCCACTTCCATTAGCTGCCTCGGTTGTATAAGAAACTCTGGCGTTTCAGAAAAGTTTAGAGATAGAATCTCTATTACACCTCACAGCTAGGACTAACAAGCTCCAAGGCACAGGTGATTTAGATAAAGATCTTTAAGATTGTATCTGTTTGCTTTTTGGTGTGGGAAGCGACATGACTTTGGAGAAAAGCATCTTCCCCCTCTGCAAAAACTTAAAAAAAACAGTAATTGGCGGTTTCGTTTTTTCCAGAGATGCAGGTTTAACTCTTGCCCTGGTTCTACAGAGCTTTTGCTGTCATGTGGGAGGGGAGATTTAGCACCTCCATGATTGGCTCAAGACAGCGTGAAGGCAGTGTCGTTCGTGCACTTCATGGGAAAACGGATTTTTTTCTGAAGATATGCAAGGTACTCGGATGCTGGAGTTTGGTCTGGGAGAGGATTTCTGGTCGATGCGCTGGAATGTGTGGTTGGTGCTTGGGACCTGTCCTGAGACTGACATCACTTGCGAGTAGTTAGACTGGAGAGCCTGTGGTGAAGTTCTTACTGTACTGACAGTGTGACTTCAAATGTCTCGGACTACTCATTTGCCGAGGGCACACTTATTCGTTTTTGGTTTACCAGTCGTGACGTTTGGTATCCTTGTGCATTCCATTGTATAAGTGAGCCAAATTGGTCTTGGTACGAACAGTGAACGGGTGTGTCACTCACTGAAATCTATTGTTATTTCAGGGCTCTGGTGGAGAGTAAACTGTGATCCGTCTGCCTGATCGCTAGACCGTCAGATTTTGCATTTCTTTAACGGCCGCGATCGATTAACAGGTGCCGCCTCACGTCTCACCCCCGCCGCACCCATCTTGCCAGCTGGCATTGCCGCACAAAGCAAACAGGGTAACGTACGGATGCTCCGGCATTGTGAGGGCGTACAGATCCCAATCGCCACTTGCTCTAAGCTGCACCTGTGTAGTGAAAACACAGTAGATTTAATCAATCTAAGTCTGCTCAGCATCAGATCAATTCAGATTGCGTTATCCACATTTTTAGGACCAGAGTACTTGACTCACAACTGCCACCCAGGATCCGTGTCCATTGTACTCTTAAACCAACTGTTAGTTGTTTACAGTATTCAATCAATAACTTGTTTAGCATGATTTATGTCTGTCTATGTTTTGAGAAAATAAATGTTGTTAGTAAACTAAATTTTGCATACATTCTCAATCATTTTACGAGGGTTGTTTTTTAAGTAAGGGCCATTTTTATTTTTAAAAAAAAGATACAAATACTTTTGTAAAAAAAACTTTTATTTTCTGATTCTACACACTTTTACCTATTTTTCTACATAGTTGCCTTGTTTATTTAAGAACTTGTCATACCGTACAACTAAGTTTTTAATTCCCTCTTCAAAGAATTCGGCCGCCTGCTCCGACAGCCAAGAGTTCATGGCCGCTTTCACTTAATCGTCGTCATTGAAGTGCTGCCCGCCAAGATGGTGTTTCAGGTACCGGAAAAGGTAGCAAGGTCGGGGCTGTATGGTGCATGGTCCAAAACTTCCCAGCCAAAAGAATCAATCAAATCCCAAGTCTTTTGAGGGGTGTGAGGCCTAGCGTTATCGTGCAGGAGCAAAACTCCTTTTGTCAGCATGCCGCGCCTTTTGTTTTGAATTTCTCTGCAGAGCTTCTTTAGAGTTGCACAGTAGGCATCTGAGTTGATTGTCGTTCCTCGTGGCATAAAGTCCACTAGCAAAACATCGCGCCGGTCCCAGAACACAGTTGCCATAATCTTGCGCTTTGACAGCATCTGTTTGGCTTTGACCTTGATGGGTGAGGTTGTGTGTCGCCATTCCATCGATTGTCGCTTGCTTTCGGGAGTGATATGGGATACCCATGTTTCATCTCCAGTGACAATTTGACTCAACTTGTCATCCCCTTCTTCCTCGTAACGAATCAAAAAGTCCAATGAAGTGGCAAATCTCTTCCCTTTGTGGTCCTCTGTGAGGAGTCTGGGTACCCACCGAGAACACAGTTTCTTAAAGTTTACGTTTTCAGACACAATTTTGTACAAAACCGATCTTGAAACTTGTGGAAATTCCAAAGAAAGAGTGGAAATTGTGAATCTTCTGTCCTCACGAATCTTTGATTCGACTGCAGCCACCAAATCATCAGTGATCACAGAGGGCCGGCCTGAGCGTTCTTCGTCATGGACGTTTTGACGGCCATTTTTAAACTCTCTAACCCATTGACGCACTTTACCTTCACTCATTGCATTCAAGCCACAAACTTCTGTTAACTGAGGATGAATTTCTGCAGCTGATAGGCTTCTCGCGATCAAAAAACGTATCACTGACCGTATCTCACACGCGGCGGGCGATTCAATAATCGTAAACATTATAAAGTAGCACAGCGATGCGTACACGTCAGCTACAGAGCTGCAACTTGCATCAGTGTGAACGGGAAGGATGCCAGCAAGTGGCGCGGTGGCTTGTTGCGGCGTCCGCGCGAACTACGGGACTATACGCGCGAACGGCCCTTACTTAAAAAACAACCCTCGCATATAGTCCCCATGGGGTTAATTTTCATATTAGTTAACAAATTGACTTTTGGGCTGAAAATCAGACATTCTTACATGAATATCTCACATGAAAACTTACGCTTATTTACACACTTCTATATTAAATGTTCGCTTGTAGTCACACTTATTTGATTTTGTCGCTTCCTCAGACAACGGATCTGCTCTGGGAGGACCCAGTTCCTTTGCGGCTAACTTTTTCTTGTCATTTTCCTTTCTGTTACCTCTTACAACGTACTCAGCAGAGTTCATACTGACACTGCATAGGATTTCCGATTCATGTACAATAAACAACCAACTTCAAACACAAACTGCCATCTGCGGAAATGATTAAATTCGGGGAGAAGAGGAGTTTGTGGCACAACTTGACAAGAAGAAGGGACCAGTTGGTAGGACGTGTTGTGAGGCATCAAGGGATCACAAATTTAGCATTGGAGGGCAGCGTGGAGGGTAAAAATCGTAGAGGAAGACCAAGAGATGAATACACTAAGCAGATTCAGAAGGATGTAGGTTGCAGTAAGTACTGGGAGATGAAGAAGCTTGCACAGAATAGAGTAGCATAGAGAGCTGCATCAAACCAGTCTCAGGACTGAAGACAACAACAACAACAACAGTACTCTGTACCAATATGGTCACTTGGCTAGAATACAAATGAGGCGCTGGGAGCCACTAATGCCCAAAAATACACCTTCCTCGACCACACACTTAAGTGAATCTTAGAGACACCTGTGAGATAGTTTTTCATGAATGTTCATATATACACTCCTGGAAATTGAAATAAGAACACCGTGAATTCATTGTCCCAGGAAGGGGAAACTTTATTGACACATTCCTGGGGTCAGATACATCACATGATCACACTGACAGAACCACAGGCACATAGACACAGGCAACAGAGCATGCACAATGTCGGCACTAGTACAGACGATCACCAGTGGTGTACGGCCAGTGTAGGAGATCGCTCCCCACACCACGATGCCGGGTGTTGGCCCTGTGTGCCTCGCTCGTATGCAGTCCTGATTGTGGCGCTCACCTGCACGGCGCCAAACACGCATACGACAATCATTGGCACCAAGGCAGAAGCGACTCTCATCGCTGAAGACGACACGTCTCCATTCGTCCCTCCATTCACGCCTGTCGCGACACCACTGGAGGCGGGCTGCACGATGTTGGGGCGTGAGCGGACGACGGGCTAACGGTGTGCGGGACCGTAGCCCAGCTTCACGGAGACGGTTGCGAATGGTCCTCGCCGATACCCCAGGAGCAACAGTGTCCCTAATTTGCTGGGAAGTGGCGGTGCGGTCCCCTACGGCACTGCGTAGGATCCTACGGTCTTGGCGCGCATCCGTGCGTCGCTGCGGTCCGGTCCCAGGTCGACGGGCACGTGCACCTTCCGCCGACCACTGGCGACAACATCGATGTACTGTGGAGACCTCACGCCCCACGTCTTGAGCAATTCGGCGGTACGTCCACCCGGCCTCCCGCATGCCCACTATACGCCCTCGCTCAAAGTCCGTCAACTGCACATACGGTTCACGTCCACGCTGTCGCGGCATGCTACCAGTGTTAAAGACTGCGATGGAGCTCCGTATGCCACGGCAAACTGGCTGACACTGACGGCGGCGGTGCACAAATGCTGCGAAGCTAGTAGCGCCATTCGACGGCCAACACCGCGGTTCCTGGTGTGTCCGCTGTGCCGTGCGTGTGATCATTGCTTGTACAGCCCTCTCGCAGTGTCCGGAGCAAGTATGGTGGGTCTGACACACCGGTGTCAATGTGTTCTTTTTTCCATTTCCAGGAGTGTATATACTGATGTCCAATCTAATTTTACCATACAGTAAGTGAATTTGCATATCTAAGGAGTATGCTACTGTGTAGCAGGATTTATGTCAAACGAATGGGGATAAAAGTATGCTGCAGTGTGCTACCACCTGATGGCACTAATGTAAACTTGGAGCTGAGTGGTCGGAACTAGTTGAACACGCCATGAATCGTGCACATTATGCATCAGATCCTACGTATTTGGCTCGTATGTGAGGCCCACAAAAAGACAGACCGCAGCACATACGTCACAAAGGTAGGCCGAACTCACTCAACTCAGCAGGGAAACTGTGTTTCTACACCTGTTAACTCGTAACTAGGTGTGTATGTACAAACAAGAATTGCATCTTCTACTAGAAGCCACTATTACGGAGCGATATTGTTATTAGTCCTACAATCATAGGAAGTCCACAAGCCCACCAATAATTTATTACAGTTATACTGGGGTATTAAAAAATTAAAATCATTCCCAAATGATTATCTGTTGCATAAGGCTCCAAATCTTGTATGACATGTGAACCGTTAACCAGAACAGACTAAACGCTACAAGCAAGCTGTTATATCATTTGTGTCGAAAATTGATCTTAAACTTTGTTGTACGATTAGTAATCAGTAAGATCTCATAATAGAATATTCCAGTAGAAGGTGCAATTCTCGTTAATACGTACACACCCAGTTGCGAATTAAAAGGTTCAGAAATGCATTTTGCCTGGTGAGTGTGTAAAGTGTAAGGTGGCAGAATAAATGGTCAGATTCGCACCTTACACCACAACGAGAAGGTGAAGATCCCTGACGTAATTCGGCGGTTATGAGAACATTTGCCTATCAGTATGGAATGCTAAAAGGGATGACAGACAATTGACAGTAATTAATACACCATTCCTATATAATGCATGTGTTTGAGTGGAAGGTGGAACAGGCAACACAAGTCGCTTTTAGTTTTGAAAAGCCAGCCATAGAACGGCGTAGAAAAGGCGTGTTACGATGGAAACCACTTAAAGGGGTGGCAGGAGGAAGGTCAGCGATCCCAGGTCAGGTGATTCAGGCTGGAGGAATGCGTGTAGCGGCTCATCTGCACAAGGGACAGAGAAAAAGCTTTAGAAAGCTGCGTTTCAGAATTCCAACGGGATACGAACGAAAGTCAGTGACGCATTTCGTCCAGCGAGTGCGACACACAGAGAGGTCAATGTACTTTAGCCATCTAGAATGGGCACAAAAGTCCGATTGGCGAAAACGCACTAGCAAGGAGACAAATACTGAAGTTTCGACAGAGTTTAATAGAAGGGACATTGTGATTGGTAGAGAGAGTTTCTACAAAGTAAGAGAAATGCTCCTATTGGAGGGAGGCAGTTCTGCCATGAGTAGGACAAAAGAATTTTTTTGGGTGACTCTTCTCTGATATGGCGTCAAGTGCAGAACAGAGCACTTAACGATCCGTACGACACAGAGAAGAAATTTGTGTGGACACTGCGTTCACAGCAACTGCACTCCAGCTAGAAATTAGCTGTAGCAATTTTTAGCTCCAACTGTGGAGGAACATACCAGCCAAACTAGTTAATTGTTCTTGTGAGAACTGAGAGGGCACTATAATATGCATGCTGTTCCAACCATGCGCATGTACCTACAAAGACTAGGGATGATTACATGTGTTCTCACATAACAAGAAACATAGGGAGAGTTTCTGCTGGAAAGATCAGCAAAGGCCAGATTAGTTTTATAGGAATTTCAGCGGGAGAAGCGGGAGAGACCGGCCTTGCAGACAGCAGCACTTCACAGCTTGAGGTAGATACCGCATACAGAGGCGTAAACTCTGTTGGTTCACCAGCTTGCATCCACTGTAAACTCGAGCGGCCTTGGGTAATCTTGCGCTCCATCCACTGCAGACTTGATTGTCATCCTAAATAGTACCGAACTTTGAACTGGAATCGGACGATTTTCGTAGTACTGACCAACATCATAATGTACGTGTAGGAACAATTTTGTAAAGAAAATTCCAATTAAAGTTTCATAATATTGTGTTTAGGATTAATGTTCTTTCAGAGAGTTAATATTTCACATTGTTGAGTATAAAATTGTTTCACTTTTTGATGTTGGCAAGATGCATTATCCAACCCCCTTTTTTATGTTGTCAAGTTGAAAACTGTGTAAAATCGTGTAATTTTGTGAGAAAAATTGCGTCATTAAACTTGTCATTTCACCTTACACAGTTGTTGTCAATTCTACGTAGAATAAGCAAAACCGCACCTTACAAGTGGAGCGAGCGAGCAAGCGAGCGAGCTCAGGCCTACCTTCGTGATGTACGCGGCGCGGCCTGTCTTTCTTGTGAGCCTCGACCATAAGGTATATACACTCCTGGAAATTGAAATAAGAACACCGTGAATTCATTGTCCCAGGAAGGGGAAACTTTATTGACACATTCCTGGGGTCCGATACATCACATGATCACACTGACAGAACCACAGGCACATAGACACAGGCAACAGAGCATGCACAATGTCGGCACTAGTACAGTGTATATCCACCTTTCGCAGCAATGCAGGCTGCTATTCTCCCATGGAGACGATCGTAGAGATGCTGGATGTAGTCCTGCGGAACGGCTTGCCATGCCATTTCCACCTGGCGCCTCAGTTGGACCAGCGTTCGTGCTGGACGTGCAGACCGCGTGAGACGACGCTTCATCCAGTCCCAAACATGCTCAATGGGCGACAGATCCGGAGATCTTACTGGCCAGGGTAGTTGACTTACACCTTCTAGAGCACGTTGGGTGGCACGGGATACATACGGACGTGCATTGTCCTGTTGGAACAGCAAGTTCCCTTGCCGGTCTAGGAATGGTAGAACGATGGGTTCGATGACGGTTTGGATGTACCGTGCACTATTCAGTGTCCCCTCGACGATCACCAGTGGTGTACGGCCAGTGTACGAGATCGCTCCCCACACCATGATGCCGGGTGTTGGCCCTGTGTGCCTCGGTCGTATGCAGTCCTGATTGTGGCGCTCACCTGCACGGCGCCAAACACGCATACGACAATCATTGGCACCAAGGCAGAAGCGACTCTCATCGCTGAAGACGACACGTCTCCATTCGTCCCTCCATTCACGCCTGTCGCGACACCACTGGAGGCGGGCTGCACGATGTTTGGGCGTGAGCGGAAGACGGCCTAACGGTGTGCGGGACCGTAGCCCAGCTTCATGGAGACGGTTGCGAATGGTCCTCGCCGATATCCCTTGGAGCAACAGTGCCCCTAATTTGCTGGGAAGTGGCGGTGCGGTCCCCTACGGCACTGCGTAGGATCCTACGCTCTTGGCGTGCATCCGTGCGTCGCTGCGGTCCGGTCCCAGGTCGACGGGCACGTGCACCTTCCGCCGACCACTGGCGACAACATCGATGTACTGTGGAGACCTCACGCCCCACGTGTTGAGCAATTCGGCGGTACGTCCACCCGGCCTCCCGCATGCCCACTATACGCCCTCGCTCAAAGTCCGTCAACTGCACATACGGTTCACGTCCACGCTGTCGCGGCATGCTACCAGTGTTAAAGACTGCGATGGAGCTCCGTATGCCACGGCAAACTGGCTGACACTGACGGCGGCGGTGCACAAATGCTGCGCAGCTAGCGCCATTCGACGGCCAACACCGCGGTTCCTGGTGTGTCCGCTGTGCCGTGCGTGTGATCATTGCTTGTACAGCCCTCTCGCAGTGTCCGGAGCAAGTATGGAGGGTCTGACACACCGGTGTCAATGTGTTCTTTTTTCCATTTCCAGGAGTGTATGTCACGTCAGTTGCACATGCGAAAAGCTCCTTAAAATGTGCACAACTGATGGTGTAGGTTGGCTTGTTTCTGGCAGTGTGTGGATGCCGTCACACAGATCACGCAATTCAAGTAAATTAGAGGTTAGCGATTCGAGGCCGCGGACAGCATCAGACAGCATTCCAGATGTATCCCACTGGGTTCAGGCCAGAGAGATTTGGTCAGACGTCAACGTGTATTCATTATCATGCTCCTCCAAAGCACCTAGCATGATTGTGGCCTTATGACACAGACAGTTACCGCTGGGTCAACATGGCAGCACGCGGGGAACATTTTGACATTTTCTGTGGAGCCCACCTTCAAGTGTGTGTTCTGAGCGTTGAACTCTGAGACACAGCACTCTACTCTGTCGCCATATCTGTCACAGATGTCTACCTATCCTTGTAGCGTGCATCTAGCTCCAACTATCATCACTCATTCATCGTCTGTTAAGTCCAGTTGTGCGCCCATATATCACGTCGGAGACCTTTCCATAAGAATCAACTGATTACAAAAGGCATCTCGAACAATGCGCTGCCCTTTTGTGTTTGCGATACTACCGCCACCCGTGTCTGTGCATGTCGCTGTCCCATTTAACCTCAGCATATACTGACTTTCAGCTTCAATTTTCATGCTACACCACGAAGATGACGTGCTACAGGCGCGAAACTTAACCGACAGGAAGAAGATGGTGTGATATGTAAATGATTCGCTCTTCAGAGCATTCACACAAGGATGGCGCCGGTGGCGACACCCACAATGTGCTGACATGAGGAAAGTGTCCAACCGATTTCTCATATACAAACAGCAGTTGACCGGCGTTGCCTGGTGAAACGTTGTTGTGATGCATCGTGTAAGGAGGAGAAATGCGTACCATCACGTTTCCGACTTTGATATAGGTCGGATTGTAGCCTATCGCGATTGCGGTTTATCGTATCACCACATTGCTGCTCGTGTTGGTCGAGATCCAATGACTGTTAGCAGAATATGGAATCGGTGGCTTCAGGAGGGTAAAACGGAACGCCGTGCTGGATCCTAACAGCCTCGTATCACTAGCAGTCGAGATGACAGGCATCTTATCCGCATGGCTGTAACGGATCGTGCAGCCACGTCTCGATCCCTGAGTCAACAGATGGGGACGTTTGCAAGACAACAACTATCTGCACGAACAGTTCGACGACGTTTACAGTAGCATGGACTATCAGCTCGGAGACCATGGCTGCGGTTACTCTTGACGCTGCATCACAGACAGGAGCGCCTGCGATGGTGTACTCAACGACGAACCTGGGTGTACGAATGGCAAAACGTCATTGTTTCGGATGAATCCAGGTTCCGTTTACAGCATCATGATGGTCGCATCCGTGTTTGGCGACATCGCGGTGAACGAACATTGGAAGCGTGTATTCGTCATCGCCATACTGGCGTATCACCTGGCGTGATGGTATGGGGTGCCATTGGTTACACGTCTCGGTTACCTCTTTTCCGCATTGACGGCACTTTGAACAGTGGACGTTACATTTCAGATGTGTTACGACCCGTGGCTCTACCCTTCATTCGATCCCTGCGAAACCCTACATTTCAGCAGGATAATGCACGACCGCATGTTGCAGGTCCAGTACGGGCCTTTCTGGACACAGAAAATGTTCGACTGCTGTCCTGGCCAGTACATTCTCCAGATCTCTCACCAACTGAAAACATCTGGTCAATGGTGGCCGAGCAACTGGCTCGTCACAATACGCCAGTCACTACTCTTGATGAACTGTGGTATCGTGTTGAAGCTGCATGGGCAGCTGTACCTGTACACGCCATCCAAGCTCTGTTTGACTCAATGCCCAGGCGTATCAAAGCCGTTATTACGGCCAGAGGTGGTTGTTCTGGGTACTGATTTCTCAGGATGTATGCACCCAAATTGCGTGAAAATGTAATCACATGTCAGTTCTAGTATAATATATTTGTCCAATGAATACCCGTTTTTCATCTGCATTTCTTCTTGGTGTAACAATTTTAATGGCCAGTAGTGTATATGTGTATGGAACCCCAAGAAAAACAGTCATAGTTCGAACTAGAAAAGACACAATGGTGAGCTGGGTTTCTCCTGCGCAGGACTTGCAGGAGTTCATGGACGCTGCCACTGAGGGCGTGATCTACTTCAGCATGGGCAGCAACGTGAAGAGCACGGACCTGTCGGAGGAGCTGCGCGCCGTCTTCCTGAAGACGTTCGCACGGCTGAGGCAGAAGGTGCTCTGGAAGTTGGAGGGCGACTCGCTGCCGAACCAGCCGGCCAACCTCAGGATCAGCAGTTGGTTTCCGCAGAGCGATCTACTCTGTAAGTTGGTTGGTAAAAAAAGATAAATAACTTCTTTTTCATAATTCAGAACATAATTGCCATCGAGCACAATATCTTCTAACGACAGCTTCTCTCAGAATATTGCTTTTTTTTTATCGCGAATCTCTCGCCCAGCAGACAGTCCCAAACGACTGCAAAAAAGCGTAGGTGACACCTGTGAAAAAGAAGGATCAAAGAACGGACCTGCAAAATTATAGACCAGTATCCTTAACATCAGTTTGCTGCAGAATTCTACAATATACTCTGAGCTCGAATATAAAAAAATTTACTTCACAAAGAAAAGCTTCTGTCCACGATACCAGCACGATTCTAGAGCGCATCGTTCGTCCGAAACTCAGCATGCCCTTTTCTCACTTGACATACTCCGAATTATAGATGGAGGGCAACAGGTAGGTTCCATATTCCTACAGCGTCCCATTGCGGATTGTTAACGAAGGTACGACCACATGGAATAGGTTCCTAGATATGTGAGTGCCTCGAAGACCTCCGTCATTGTTTCGACTACATTTCGCAATGCCCAGAAATGAGGAACGTCCTACCCACAATCCGGTGTTCCACTGCCTACCCAATTTACGCAGTATCTTGGTCCATCCTGCTCCTGACCCTCTGCACAGTGGCTGATGCCCCTGTGGAAGTCCGAGGTGCAAAACCTGTGCAATGCTCCACCGACTTTCACATCCTGCTCTAGCCTGCCACAGGCTTACCTTACCCTAAAACCCACACGACACGGAGTATGATTCCCCGTGAGCTTACTTGCTGGTTTTCGCTATGGAGCGGCATCGTCGACTGTTAAGTTGCTTCCCTGCAGGGAACTTCACACGTTTTCACGTGATAGCGCCAGAGCTATTTCCCTTGTAGGGTTCAGTGCACCCCACCTGCGCTGACCAGTCAGGAGTGCCAATGACAAAAAAATTCACCAATAGCCCTGTACTTTTAGATATTGTTTTATTTTATTGTGAAGGCTACCAGTTTCAGCACTTCATTAAGCCGTCTTCTGGTCCCATATGCATCTACCCACATATACGAACTCGTCGTATAGCGTCATCAATCACTGTAAATCGTGATCCAGTGATTGGTGGCGCTAAACGACAA
Source organism: Schistocerca cancellata (assembly GCF_023864275.1). Classification (NCBI taxonomy): domain Eukaryota; kingdom Metazoa; phylum Arthropoda; class Insecta; order Orthoptera; family Acrididae; genus Schistocerca; species Schistocerca cancellata. Next base: position 69,352,940 of record NC_064634.1, read on the forward strand.
GTTAGTTTATTTGTATACAAGCGAATGGGTCCTGAAGATGACATAATAAAATGCAGAAACTGGTAGCCTTCACAATAAAATAAAATAGTATCTTAAAGTACACCGATATTGGTGAATTTTATTGACATTGACATTAACCAGCCGACGCCCCTGGCCGTGATGGACCAACAGAGAAGTCAGGAATGCTGTCAGCATTGTCATCACAACCTGGAAGCCGGGGTCTCAACGCAACCGCGGCCATAATATGGACGCACTCGGCTGCAACATGGTGGATCAACGACTCACTGTACCAGACAAGTATCTTAGTTTCCGAATAACCATTAACTGACCTGCCAGATCACCTGACCTAACTTCTATAGATTTCTGTTTATCAGATCACCTGACCTAACTTTTGTAGATTTCTGTTTATGGGGCTGGTTAAAGGGGGATGAGTACGCTACGAAGGTGGATACACGTGAAAAACTTGTAGCTCGCATCACCGACACTGTAGTCCGCATTAAAGCCCACCATGATGATGTTCGATGGGCAACACAACAAATCCATATGTCTCCAAGGAAAACCGAATAAAGCGTTATTGCATTCAGTGATTCATATAGGAAAGAGTTGTTGTTAAATGCTGAAACGCTGAGAGCAAACTCCCACTTATTGTAACAAACATCCGTACTTGAAGCGGACATTTTGCCACAGTGCTTCGCAGAGAACGATCTATTGACACGCAGTTCATGTGGTGTCACCGCCAGACACCACACTTGCTAGGTGGTAGCCTTTAAATCGGCCGCGGTCCGTTAGTATACGTCGGACCCGCGTGTCGCCCCTATCAGTGATTGCAGACCGAGCGCCGCCACACGGCAGGTCTAGAGAGACGTCCTAGCACTCGCCCCAGTTGTACAGACGACTTTGCTAGCGATGGTTCACTGACAAATTACGCTCTCATTTGCCGAGACGATAGTTAGCATAGCCTTCAGCTACGTCATTTGCTACGACCTAGCAAGGCGCCATTATCATTTGCTATTTATCTTGTGATTCATGTACCGTCAGACCGATGTTCACCAATTATGAATTAAAGTTAAGTATTCCAGAAGCTACGTACCTTTTTTACTAGACTCAACTCCTGTAACTGTTCCAGACCTCACGCCAGCCTGCGTGAGCTTAAACGCGTGCCTTTCGGCTCCCTCAGAGTGGCTTGGTTGTCTTGCCAAGTCACAACAGTTCAAATGGTTCAAATGGCTCTGAGCATTATGGGACTTAACATCTGAGTCATCAGTCCCCTAGAACTTAGAACTACTTAAACCTAACTAACCTAAGGGCATCACACACATCCATGCCCGAGGCAGGATTCGAACCTGCAACCGTAGCGGTCGCGCGGTTCCAGACTGAAGCACCTAGAGCCGCTCGGCACACCGGCCGGCGACACGTAGTCAACACGGTTTTAGAAAACGTCGTCTTTCTGAAACACAACTGGCTCTTACTCACATGAAGTGCTGAGTGCTCTCGACAAGTGATTTCAAACTGATTTCTTGATTTCCAGAAGGTTTTTGACACCGTATCTCACAAGTGGATATCGTCTCAGTTTTGCGAATGGATTCGTTATTTGACGGCCGCTGTGGCGGAGCGATTCTAGGCGATTCAGTCTGGAACCGCGCTGCTTCTATGCTCGCAGGTTCGAATTCTGTCTCGGGCATTGATGTGTGTGCTGTCCTTAGGGTAGTTAGGTTTGAGTAGTTCTAAGTCTAGGGGACTGATGACCTCAGATGTTAAGTCCCATAGTGTTTAGAGCCATTTGAACCATTTGATTCGTTATTTCCTGTCAGAAAGCACACAGTTCGCAGTAACTGACGGAAAGTAATCGAGTAAGACAGAAGTGATTTCTGGCATTCTGCAAGGTACTGTTATAGGCCCTCTGCTGTTCCTTACCTATACGAACGATTTAGGAGACAATCTGAGCAGTCGTATTAGGTTGTTTGCAGGTGATTCTGTCGTTTATTGTCCAGTAAGGTCGTCAGAAGATCAAAACCAATTACAAAACGATTTGGATAAGATGCCTGTATGGTGCGAAACTTGGCAATCGATCTAAATAATGAAAAGTGTGAGGTCATCCACATTCCTTTTAAGGAATCCGTTAAATTTCGGTTACACGATAAACCAATAAAATCTTAAGGCTGTAAGTTCAACTAAATACGTGAGAATTGCAATAGCGAAAAACTGAAATTGGAAAGAACACATAGAAAATGTTGTGGAGAAGTCGAACCAAAGACTGAGAAGCGTTCTCGAAAATATACCTCCACAAAGGCATTTGGGTTTTCTTTGGAGCATCGATGTGTTATTGACACCGCCACGAGTTGAAGTCGCTTCACCAGTAAACAGTGTTAATGGAACTCCTCGCAGTTAAGTGATTAGCCAACGGCAAAATTCCAGTCGCCTACCTTCACCTCTCATTCTCCATACTTCATCTCGTCTTGTTTTCGTTAGGACGTGGTATTCGTGGTTGGTATGAATTATTATTCAATGTCTTTAGCCGCGCGGGGTAGCCGCGTGATCTAGGACGCCTTGTCACGGTCCACGCGGCTCTCCCCGTCGGAGGTTCGAGTCCTCCTTCGGGCATGGTTGTGTGCGTTGTCCTTAGCGTAAGTTAGTTTAAATTAGTTTAAGTAGTGAGTAAGGTCAGCAGTTTGGTCCTATAAGACTATACCACAAATTTCCAATTTTTCTATTGCTTTGCTACGTGCCCTTTGTTATTTTTTGTAGATTGAAAACAGTTGAGGACAGCTGCGCAAGTTGAGATCACGTGACTTGACTTGACGTGAGGAGACGAGAGGGAGTGTGTGCGTACAGTCTGATGGGATGACGTCATGACGTGACAGTGTGAACTGGCCTTAAACGTTCTTGAATGTGGCGTTCTGCTGTTAAGAATTCGTCACTGCATTCTCTACTCGTAGCAACAGCGGTGCTACTACAACAAAACCCGTACACAAATACCATATCGACATACTCAGCATCTACACTCATGCTCATAAATTAAAGATAATTGCAGAATGTGGTGCCACACAACGTGGCACTACACAAAACTGGCGCTAATAGCATAGGCACATAGGGAACACACACGACACAGATCTGTAAGTCCACGGTATTGGTGACAAGTTGAGAAAACCGCAACGAAACACATGTGTTACAAAATGCCACTGTTTCCTGCGCATGTACCCCGACATTAATATGGTATATGATCACCACGCACACGTACACAGGCTGCACAACGGGTTGACATACTCTGGATCGGGTGGTCGAGCAGCTGCTGGGGTATAGCCTCCTACTCTTGCACCAGTGCCTGTCGGAGCTCCTGAAGTGTCGCAGGGGTTTGAAGACGTGCAGCGATACGTCGACCGAGAGCATCCCAGACGTGCTCGATGGGGTTTAGGACTGGAGAACAGGCAGGCCACTCCATTCGCCTGATATCTTCTGTTTCAGGTTACTCCTCCATTATGGCAGCTTGGTGGGGCCGTACGTTATCATCCATCAGGAGGAAGGTGGGACCCACTGGACCCCTGAAAAGGCCGACATAATGGTGCAAAATGACGTCCCGGTACACCTGACCTGTTACAGTTCCTCTGTCAAAGACATGTAGTGGTGCAAGTGCACCAATCATAATCCCACCCCACACCATCTAACCACAATCTCCATACAGGTACCTTTCAAGGATATTAAGGGGTTGGTATCTGGTTCCTGGTTCACGCCAGATGAAAACCCGGCGAGAAACACTGTTCAGACTATACCTGGACTCGTCTGTGAACACAACCTGGGACCACTGTTCCAATTACCATGTACTGTGTTCTTGACACCAGGCTTTATGGGCTCTCCTGTGACCAGGAGTCAGTGGAATGCACCTTGCAGGTCCTCAGGCGAATAAACCATGTCTATTAAGTCTTCTGTAGAATGTGTGTCTGGAGAAAACTGTTCCAGTGTCTGCAGTAAGATCCTGAGCAATGCTACCTACAGTACTCCGTGGCTGTCTGTGGGCACTGATGGTGAGATATCGGTCTCCTTGTGGTGTTGTACAGTGTGGACATCCCGTACTGTAGCGCCTGGACACGTTTCCTGTCTGTTGGAATAGTTGCCATAATCTTGAGGTCACACTTTGTGGCACACGGAGGGCCCGTGCTATGACCTGCTGTGTTTGACCAGCCTCCAGTCGCTCTAGTATTCTGCGCCTCATAACGTCATCAATATGTGTTCTTTGGGCCATTTTCAACACACAGTCACCATTAGCACGTCTGAAAACTTCTGCACATTTACTCGGTGCACCGCACTCTGACATGCACCAACACACCTCTGCGTATGTGGACTGCTGCCAGCACCACTGTGCGACGACCGCAGGTCAAATACACCGCATGGTCATACTCCGAGGTGATTTAAACCCGCAAACCGCCCACCAGAGCGTTGTTTCACCATGTATCAGCATTATCCTTCATTTATGAGCACGAGTGTATAAATATAAGCAGCATGCATAAACGATACAGTACCATTTGTCAAAAAATATCAATCGCAGTGACAGTTGAAAAATTCAGATACGAGAGGTGTGACAATAAAGTAATGAGACTGATGTGAAAAAATGTTGCTTACCGTTTTAGTCAAGTTTAGTGTTGCCTCCTTCAATGTAGTTCCCTTCTGAATGCGCACACTTTTTCCAGCGCTTCTGCCATTGATGGTAACGTTTCTGGAACTCATCTTCTGTAATATCCTCCAAGGTCCTCGTCACAGCTTTTTGAACATCTTGTGTTGTTTGAAAATGGTGTCCCTTGAACGCCGTTTTGCTCTTGGAAATAGAAAAAAGTCGCACGAAGCGATATCTGGTGAATAAGGTGGCTGTGGTAGTACTGAAATTTGTTTTGAGGTTAAAAATTGTTGTACTGACAGAGCAGTATGGGATGGCGCATTATCATTATGCAGAATCCAATTATCAGAAATGTTGGCATGGACACGAAGAACTCTTTTACGAAGTCTTTCTAAAATTTCTTTGCAGTAATATTGGTTAACTGTTTGTCCAGGAGGCACCCACTCTTTATGAACAATTCCCCTGGAATCAAAGAAGCACGCAAGCATCCATTTCAGTTTTGACTTTGACGTGCGAGCTTTTTTTGGTCTGGGTGATCCCTTTGAGCACCATTGCGAACTTTGGCGTTTTTTCTCTGGATTGTACTGAAAAAAAAAACTTTCATCACCAGTGATAACATAGCTCATCAATTCTGGACTGATTTCCGTTTGCTCTAACAGATCGGCTGCCACATTTTTCCGTGTTTCCCCCGTTGTGGTGTGAGATTTTTGTAGAGCATTTTTGCACAAATCTTTCTCATACCAAGATCTTCAGTTATTGTTAGACGAACCATTTCTAGATTGATGTTCAGTTCTTCTGCAATCATTTTCACAGATAATCTTCGATCAGATCGTACGAGTTCACGCACCCTGACCAAGTTGACATCCGTCTGTGAGGTTGATGGTCGTCCACTGCGGTCTTCATCTTCAACATTCGTTCTGCCTTCACTAAACGTTTTATGTCAACGAAAAACTTGAGCTCTTGAGATAACCTCCTCTCCAAAAGCCTTCTGAAGCTTACCATAAGTTGTCGTCGCCTTTTCAGCCAATTTAACACAAAAAGGAATATTATGCAGTTCCATTTCCGTGACGAGAGACACGCCTTTTAACTTATTACAGCAGAACTCACGACTGAGCCGTTGCATCGATGAGCCGCTTGGACTAAAAGCAGTTTATAGACCAAGGTCAAAGATATTGTGCCTACGCAAACCTGCAGAGTTGCCACATCTTGCAAAGAAAATCAGTCTCATTACTTTATTGTCGCACCTCATATAACTTCAAGCACAACTTCACTATTTGACTTTCAAAACAAAAATGACAATCGATAACTGAACCCATGGTAATTGGTGTGCCAACATGCGAAATGAAACTTTACCTCTGTGAAGGGCTGTATCTGTGTAAGCAATAAAACTTTGACATATGTTATATCGAATATATTTATTCGAATCAGTGTGTACTACCACCTCCTAAAATATTTATTATTCCAGACATCCCTGTATAGCGGTGTAAGAGTAGCCAAAGCCTGTTCTAAATAGCATCCACTGCACAACTGGCATGTATGATGTCATTCAGAACAAACTGCTGTGGATGTCTGGACATTATGGCCAAATGATATGGTTTAACTGCCTGGGAATACTCCAGGTTTTAAGCCTGTGGGCAGATTGGTAATTCTGATGTCTTATGGAATAACAGTAGGATAGTGTAAAATCCTCCAAATCCCATACATTGGTAGACATGAGTGAAAATCAGTAGTGATATTCGTGTTTCAGCTCTAATATCATTTCCCGAATGTCTACAGTCACATACATGACTACATCAAAAAAATGGTTCAAATGGCTCTAAGCATTATGGGACTTAACATCTGAGGTCATCAGTCCCCTAGACTTAGAACTACTTAAACCTAACTAACGTAAGGACATCACACACATCCATGCCCGAGGCAGGATTCGAAGCTGCGACCGTAGCAGCAGCGTGGTTCCAGACTGAAACGCCTAGAACCACTTAGCCACAGCGGTCAGCTGACTACATCGGTGCCAAGGTTTAATTAAAATAAACATGTTAAGAAATTGATATTTCGTCAGAGGATCATGTAGTATTGTCATAAAATATTGTTATCTTTAATGTCATGGTCATCATCTAGGGATTGACTGAGAAGTCCGAGGTTGTATTTTTAAAACAGCATAAATGAAACATTTTCTTGTAGTACTGGTTCCATAATACCGAAAAATAAGTTCACATCGGATTTTTACACTTTATTGGTTCCAGTTTCTCTACTACTGCTACAACAATAACTACTTTCTATCACGCAAGTAAGAGTCACCTTACTTACTTCTGAGTGCTCTGACTTGAGTTTGCCTTGTACTGGCCCTTTAATAACACTGAAATAATACACTCATGTAGTGTAAATTATGAGAATACATACAGTTACAAAGTTGGAATTATAAGTTGTGTTTTTCCAAAAGTTCACGTATGCCAATAACTTTTACTGTGAAGACTTACCGAATCAAAATTATTTATTTCGACGAACTAATTTTATTCATACAAATTTTCATAAAATTTGCATTGTCAACAATTACTTTTTTAAAAGTTGCAGATTTCTGCTAAATTATGTCGTTCTTTTGATTACCAACATTTACATATGTGCCAACTCTATATTTCATTACTAATTACTCTTTGCTTAGCCATGTTGATTTTCTGGTACTTCCTAAGGGATAATTTCACACAAAAGGCAGCATTTTAAAATTTGTGTAGTTAATCTTTTTAATTTGACCATCTTTTTTTAACTGAATATAAACTCATAAATTGTCATTTCTATCTATTGCAAATCATGGTTTTGTTTATGACAGGTAACTCTCTCTCTCTCTCTCTCTCTCTCTCTCTCTCTCTTTCTCTCTCTCTCTCTAACGCGACACGGCCGTTGATCTCTTCAGTGCAGATGCACACCACCCTCGAACTCTTACGGGAATCGGCGAAATGCAGCGATTACTGAGAATAATGGACAACTGGCACTGCATTGGCAGTGTCTGGATAATTTGAGAGCTTGGGTCAGACTGGAGGCGTGCTGGGGTAGTCCATGCAACTGCAATGAGCACTGTGTCCAGAGGGCTCAGCAGTCAGACCATCTGCCTAGTAAGCACCAGACGCAGGTTCCAGTCTGTGTCCAGCACAAATTTTCGGCTTTCCCCATTGATTTCAGTCAGTGCCCGCTCGCAACCAAAATATGTAAATCCTTTGTGCCTTATCACACGTTTGACCGCATTACACAGGTCATATGCGCTTCCCCCAAAAAAACACTAAGTAATGAATGATACATCTGAAAGAAATTAGTACTGAAGTAATCATTTCATAACATGCTTCTCACAATACACTAAAAGCTGTGTATCGTGTACTCAGATACACTCCTGGAAATGGAAAAAAGAACACATTGACACCGGTGTGTCAGACCCACCATACCTGCTCCGGACACTGCGAGAGGGCTGTACAAGCAATGATCACACGCACGGCTCAGCGGACACACCAGGAACCGCGGTGTTGGCCGTCGAATGGCGCTAGCTGCGCAGCATTTGTGCACCGCCGCCGTCAGTGTCAGCCAGTTTGCCGTGGCATACGGAGCTCCATCGCAGTCTTTAACACTGGTAGCATGCCGCGACAGCGTGGACGTGAACCGTATGTGCAGTTGACGGACTTTGAGCGAGGGCGTATAGTGGGCATGCGGGAGGCCGGGTGGACGTACCGCCGAATTGCTCAAGACGTGGGGCGTGAGGTCTCCACAGTACATCGATGTTGTCGCCAGTGGTCGGCGGAAGGTGCACGTGCCCGTCGACCTGGGACCGGACCGCAGCGACGCACGGATGCACGCCAAGACCGTAGGATCCTACGCAGTGCCGTAGGGGACCGCACCGCCACTTCCCAGCAAATTAGGGGCACTGTTGCTCCAAGGGATATCGGCGAAAACCATTCGCAACCGTCTCCATGAAGCTGGGCTACGGTCCCGCACACCGTTAGGCCGTCTTCCGCTCACGCCCCAACATCGTGCAGCCCGTCTCCAGTGGTGTCGCGACAGGCGTGAATGGAGGGACGAATGGAGACGTGTCGTCTTCAGCGATGAGAGTCGCTTCTGCCTTGGTGCCAATGATGGTCGTATGCGTGTTTGGCGCCGTGCAGGTGAGCGCCACAATCAGGACTGCATACGACCGAGGCACACAGGGCCAACACCCGGCATCATGGTGTGGGGAGCGATCTCCTACACTGGCCGTACGCCGCTGGTGATCGTCGAGGGGACACTGAATAGTGCACGGTACATCCAAACCGTCATCGAACCCATCGTTCTACCATTCCTAGACCGGCAAGGGAACTTGCTGTTCCAACAGGACAATGCACGTCCGCATGTATCCCGTGCCACCCAACGTGCTCTAGAAGGTGTAAGTCAACTACCCTGGCCAGCAAGATCTCCGGATCTGTCCCCCATTGAGCATGTTTGGGACGGGATGAAGCGTCGTCTCACGCGGTCTGCACGTCCAGCACGAACGCTGGTCCAACTGAGGCGCCAGGTGGAAATGGCATGGCAAGCCGTTCCACAGGACTACATCCAGCATCTCTACGATCGTCTCCATGGGAGAATAGCAGCCTGCATTGCTGCGAAAGGTGGATATACACTGTACTAGTGCCGACATTGTGCATGCTCTGTTGCCTGTGTCTATGTGCCTGTGGTTCTGTCAGTATGATCATGTGAGGTATCTGACCCCAGGAATGTGTCAATAAAGTTTCCCCTTCCTGGGACAATGAATTCACGGTGTTCTTATTTCAATTTCCAGGAGTGTACTAAGTTTAGGGCTGTTACGTTATGGTCGCGCACCCTACTGAGCAGACGTGACTGTTGCAGCCCACAGGAACACGCGCCTCTTCATCACGCACGGCGGCATGATGAGCGTGCTGGAGGCACTGTACGCCGGCGTCCCACTGCTCGGCTTCCCCATATTCGGCGACCAGGTGCCGAACGTCCTCAGGGCCCGTGACTCGGGCTATGGTCTGCTGCTCCACCACCGCAACATCACGCAGAAGTCGTTCGACTGGGCCGTCAATGAGCTGCTGACTGACCCGAGGTAATCCTAGCACCCGGTACTGGGTTATCTTACAATTTTATTGTCTTACCAGCGCTAAGACTGTGGTGGGTTATCGCTTTTGATCCAGTCCTTCATGCATCCACCCATTTATCCATTTATTCCTTCATTCATTTCCTGTCAATAAGGAGAACGTTCAGGGATGTGGAACGAGTCAAGGTATACGTTAACACGAGAAAAAATATTCATAGAAACTTCATCTGGTCAAGCTATAAACAACAAACCATCATTTTACTTCTAAATGCTAATCATACTTACATCAAAATTAAATCGAGTACATCAGTAAGATAGCTGCTACTTTGAATAACGTGCTGCCTTCAAAATTTTATTATATAGCTGCCGTTTATCTGTTATTAGCATATTAAAATTTACTTGCTTACAATGGTACACTACTGGCCATTAAAACTGCTACATCAAGAAGACATACAGATGATAAACGAGTATTTATTGGACAAATACATTATACTAGAACTGGCATGTGATTACATTTCCACGCAATTTGGGTGCATACATCCTGAGAAAGCAGTATCCAGAACAACCACCTCTGGCCTTAATAACAGCCTTGATACGCCTGGGCATTGAGTCAAACAGAGCTTGCATGGCGTGTACAGGTACAGCTGCCCATGCAGCTTCAACACGATACCACAGTTCATCAAGAGTAGTGACTGGCGTAGTGTGACGCTCCAGCTGCTCGGCCACCATTGATCAGACGTTTTCAATTGGTGAGAGAGCTGGAGAATGTGCTGGTCAGGGCAGCAGTCGAACATTTTCTGTATCCAGAAAGGCCCGTACTGGACCTGCAACATGCGGTCGTGCATTATCCTGCTGAAATTTAGGGTTTCGCAGGGATCGAATGAAGGTTAGAGCCACGGGTCGTAACACGCCGGGTGATACGCCACTATGAGGATGACGAATACACGCTTCCAATGTGCGTTCACCGCGATCTCGCCAAACACGGATGCGACCATCAAAAAAATGGTTCAAATGGCTCTGAGCACTATGGGACTTAACTTCTGTGGTCATCAGTCCCCTAGAACTTAGAACTACTTAAACCTAAGTAACCTAAGAACATCACACACATCCATGCCCGAGGCAAGATTCGAACCTGCGACCGTAGCAGTCCCGCGGTTCCGGACTGCGCGCCTAGAACCACTAGACCACCGCAGCCGGCCATGCGACCATCATGATGCTGTAAACAGAACCTGGATTCAACCGAAAAAATTACGTTTTGCCATTCGTGCACCCAGGTTTGTCGTTGAGCACACCATCGTAGGCGCTCCTGTCTGTGATACAGCATCAAGGGTAACCGCAGCCACGGTCTCCGAGCTGATAGTCCATGCTGCTGCTAACGTCGTCGAACTGTTCGTGCAGATGTTTGTTGTCTTGCAAATGTCCCCACCTGTTGACTCAGGGATCGAGACGAGGCTGCACGATCCGTTACAGCCATGCTGATAAGATCCCTGTCATCTCGACTGCTAGTGATAGGAGGCCGCTGGGATCCAGCACGGCATTCCGTATTACCCTCCTGAACCCACCGATTCCATATTCTGCTAACAGTCATTGCATCTCGACCAACGCGAGCAGCAATGTCGCGATACGATAAACCGCAATCGCGATCGGCTACAATCCGACCTTCATCAAAGTCGGAAACGTGATGGCACGCATTTCTCCTCCTTACACGAGGCATCACAACGTTTCACCAGGCATCTCCGGTCAACTGCTGTTTGTGTATGAGAAATCGGTTGGAACATTTCCTCATGTCAGCACCTTGTAGGTGTCGCCACCGGCGCCAACCTTGTGTGAATGCTCTGAAAAGCTAATCATTTGCATATCACAGCATCTTCTTCCTGTTGGTTAAATTTCGCCCCAGTAGCACGTCTTCTTCGTGGTGTAGCAATTTTAATGGCCAGTAGTGTAGTTTTAAGGAGGATTGGTTTGACATTAGTGACTCTGCATGTCCATGAAGATCTTCGGAATTTGATGAATATCGTTTAAACGCATTAATCCACAATGATCCACGTCTGTGTATTCGAGAGCTGAAATATGTGATGAACTGTGGTTATTCCAGCATCGTGCGACATTTGCATGCAATGGCGAAGTTCAAAAATCGGGTGTATGGGTACCGCATGCTGTAAGATAAAATCACAAAAATCTGCCGGTGACCATATGTGCACCTCGGCTCTCTTGTCACCAGTTGGCCTGTGAGCAAAACCCACCGTTCCTATCCTGTATTGTTATTGGTGGCCAGAAATTGTCTCTTCTTTATGTTTACAAAAGAAAAAGAAAGGAATGCTTGATCCCCAACGAAGCAGAAACTCCTCATATAAAGACGTGCGCACGTACACAAAAGATAGTGTCATGCATCATGTGAAATAGCAACGGTGTGATGTACTACGAACTGCTTCCCCGAGGTGTGACCATGTCTGCTGACATTTGTTGTCATCAAGTGAGATATTTTACAGACGCAGTCCAATAACAACAACCAGAAAGACTGTGTGAATTGATGCTACCCCATGATAAGGCCTACCTGCATTCTGCTAGACTGATAAAAAACGCTAAACACGAGTTTCGTTGTAAAGTCATTATGCAACCACCTTATTCATATGATTTTGCTCCCTCAGATTTCATCCTTTTCCGTTCTCTCTCGAACAATCTTCAAGGAACTTCCTTTCCGGATGAAAATGCGCTCCGAACGTGGCTCCACGAACTCTTCGCCTCAAAATCACGCGATTTCTACAGACGCGGAATTGAGTAGTTGCACCAGCGTTGGCAGACTGTTGTAAATACTGAAGGACAATGTATTAGTAATGACTGAAGATTCTATTCTGTGTATGTGTTGTGTTCATTAAACTTACGGAAAATGCTACGAACTATTGCACCAATTCAATAAAAAAGCTGTACAACAAGTACACTACTGGCCATTAAAATTGCTACACCACGAAGATGACGTGCTACAGACGCGAAGTTTAACCGACAGGAGGAAGATGCTGTGATATGCAAATGATTAGCTTCTCATAGCATTCACACAAGGTTGGCCCCGGTGGCGACACCTACAACGTGCTGACATGAGGAAAGTTTCCAACCGATTTCTCATACACAAACAGCAGTTGACCGGCGTTGCCTGGTGAAACGTTGTTGTGATGCCTCGTGTAAGGAGGAGAAATGCGTACCATCACGTTTCCGACTTTGATAAAGCTCGGATTGTAGTCTATCGCGATTACGGTTTATCGTATCGCAACATTGCTGCTCGTGTTGGTCGAGATCCAATGACTGTTAGCAGAATATGGAATCGGTGGGTTCAGAAGAGTAATACGGAACGCCGTGCTGGATCCCAACGGCCTCGTATCACTAGCAGTCGAGATGACAGGGATCTTATCAGCATGGCTGTAGCGGATCGTGCAGCCACGTCTCGATCCCTGAGTCAACAGATGGGGATGTTTGCAAGACAACAACCATCTGCACGAACAGTTCGACGACGTTTGCAGCAGCATGGACTAAGACCGTGGCTCCGGTTAGCCTTGATGCTGTATCACAGACAGGAGCGCCTGCGATGGTGTTCTCAACGACGAACCTGGGTGCAAGAATGGCAATACGTAAATTTTTCGGATGAATCCAGGTTCTGTTTACAGCGTCATGATGGAAGCGTGTATTCGTCATCGCCATACTGCCGTATCACCCGGCGTGATGGTACTGGGTGCCATTGGTTACACCTCTCGGTCACCTCTTGTTCGCATTGACGGCACTTTGAACAGGTGACGTTACATTTCAGATGTGTTACGACCCGTGGCTCTACTCTTCATTCGATCCCTGCGAAACCCTACATTTCAGCAGGATAATGCACGACCGCATGTTGCAGGTTGTGTACTGGACTTTCTGGATACAGAAAATGTTCGACTGCTGCCCTGGCCAGCACATTCTCCAGATCTCTCACCAATTGAAAACGTCTGGTCAATGGTGGCCGAGCAACTGGCTCGTCACAATACGCCAATCACTACTCTTGATGAACTGTGGTAGCGTGTTGATGCTGCATGGGCAGCTGTACCTGTACATGAGATCCAACCTCTGTTTAACCCAATGCCCAGGCGTATCAAGGCCGTTATTACGGCCAGAGGTGGTTGTTCTGGGTACTGGTTTCTCAGGATGTATGCACCCAAATTCCGTGAAAATGTAATCACATGTCAGTTCTAGTATAATGTATTTGTCCAATGAATACTCCGTTTATCATCTGCATTTCTTCTCGGTGTAGCGATTTTAATGGCCAGTAGCGTAGAAAATCATTTTGTTGCCACGCTCCGTCCAATTTCATTATCACCGTAGACGGCGCAAATATTTCTGGCTCCCAACGCTGCTTTCAATCCTCCATTGAACTCAAACAGAAGAATATGTCGGAAAAGTTCTAATTTCTCCACTTGGCACTCCATTTTCTAGCGTTCACTGCTCCGTTCATTATCTCCAAATAACAAAATGACAATAAGTAAACTCAAACTTCAACAGTGACCTGCAAATAAAAAATTAAAGTCGATAAATAAACCCATTTCTATCGGAACACGAGCATGCAAAACAGAAACGCTACGAACTTGTGCACCAACTTAATATAAACACTCCTACTCGCCATGTGGCTAAAAGAACTCTTCAGTCCCTAACTCTAACTATTTAGATGATTTGTAGAAAGAATTAATTTCATTTTGAACTGGTAGGGATTGCCAATTTCTTGCTTTATCGTAGGTGAGATCTAGTAGAATATCTTGCCACCAGACTACATAATTTCATTCTGAACCCTGCACAAGGAGTCCAACATCACATAAAAATTATTTTTGTGTCTTGTGATGTGCTTATGTATATCAAAATTCAGCTGAAACTCAGTTTCGTTATTCGCAATATAAACCATTAAGGAGTAAATAAAGGGTGACAATTATTGAGCTATATGAAAAAAAGCTAAATTAGTTACAAATTACGGCGTGCACTCACTTTATTGAACATGTAAACGTCACTACAGATATTCGGATTTAGGTTGTGACATGTTCGATATGCCTGCCATCATGGGCAGTGATGTGGCGCAGACGAATAGCGAAATTTTGCGCGACCCGCTGAAGTGTCGGAACATCGATGCTGGCTATTGACTCCTCAATGGCTGTTTTCAGCTCAGCAATGGTTTTGATGTTACTGCTGTACACCTTGCCTTTAATATAGCCCGACAAAATGGAGTCGCGTGTGTCCAGATCCGGAGAATATGGCCGCCAATCGCGGCCCATGCCAGTACCTCAGAGTCAGAATGCGGTCCCCAAGCTGCTCCTCCGAGACATCAAATACTCTCCAGCTTCGATGAGATCGAGTTCCGTCTTGCGTGAACAACATCCTTTGGATCTTCTTCTTCTCCGGTTATCAACCCACAGGTTGGTTGGCAGCAGCACGCCATTCCGTTCTTTTGTCAACTTTCTTCTTCATATCTGCATAGGTCTGGCACCCGATGTCATTTATTACTTGTTGAATGTAGGTTAATCTAGGTCGTCCTCGGCGAGTTCTTCCTTCAATGATTCCTTCTAATATTCTCTTAATGAAATTGTTATGCCGTAAAATGTGACCTATGAAGGTTATTCTTCTTTTCTGTATATTTCGCCAAAGAGATCTGTTTTCTTTCACTCTTCTGAGGACATCTTCGTTTGTAGCCTTGTCTCGCCAGCTGATTTTTTCCATTCTCCGGTAGCACCACATTTCGAATGCCTCTAATCTTCTCTTTTCTTCTTTTCCACACCGTTTGTTCCGTGACCGGACATTGGACACCACACAGTCACCCGTTGAGGGTAAAGAGAATTTTCGATCGGGAAATGCGGATTCTCAGTCCCCCAAATGCGCCAGTTTTGCTTATTGACGAACCCAGCCAGAGGAAAATGGGCTTCGTCGAAAATCAAACCATACAGCGCATTGATTCTATCTTGGTACTCTTCCATTTGGTCCGTGTTTGCATAGAAAAACAGTAATATCAAAAATTGAGTCCGCCTTGATGCAAAACACCTTGTTATTCGTTTATTTCTTTATTATCCCAAACTATGTAAGTCTGCAAGCTTTCGTGGCCGTTGTCACTGAAGTTAAAATCTTCTGGCCTATTAGGCCGCGTCATGTTTCCTCTAAAATGTTCGACGTTTAGACCCCTCTGCTGGGATCTTCCTCAGGATCTTTTGGTGTCCACTACTGCTAGAACACTGTTCTAGCAGTAGTGGACACCAAAAGATCCTGAGGAAGATGATGATAGTGGTGATGATGGTGGGTGTCCACTACTGCTAGAACAGTGTTCTAGCAGTAGTGGACACCAAAAGATCCTGAGGAAGATCCCGGCAGAGGGGTCTAAACGTCGAACATTTTAGAAAAAACATGACCCGGCCTAATAACCCAGAACATTTCAACTATCCCAAACTAGTTTCCGCGACAAATGTCACCATCATCAGTGGTTTTTTTTTTAATCTAAAACATGCAGAAAATAGCATGGTTATACAAACACAGTAAAACATTATTACATTTTTACTATTCGTCTTTTGAAATATAGTTTTCTATGGATACTTCCATACTACCTTCTTTAATGTGTGTTACAGCATGTTTTAAGCAATTACTGGCGCTGTTTCTGTGCTCTTTTTTTTCTGTTGCCGTTTTTTACTTAGCGAACATCATGACATCTGTTTTACTATAGGCTGTTTATATTTTCTTATTGGCAACGTTACGTAGCGCTCTGTATGAAAATCACTGGCTGTGCTGTGTGCAGCCTGTGGCTAGTTTGCATTGTTGTCTGCCATTGTAGTGTTAGGCAGCGGCAGCTGGATGTGAACAGCGCGTAGCGTTGCGCAGTTGGAGGTGAGCCGCCAGCAGTGGTGGATGTGGGGAGAGATATGGCGGAAGTTTTGAAATTGAACTGCTATATATATTATGATTATTAAGGTAAATACAGTGTTTGTTCTCTATTAATATCTTTCATTTGCTAACTATCCCTATCAGTAGTTAGTGCATTCCGTAGTTTGAATCTTTTATTTAGCTGGCAGTAGTGACGCTTGCTGTATTGCAGTAGTTCGAGTAACGAAGATTTTTGTGAGGTAAGTGATTTGTGAAAGGTATAGGTTAAAGTTAGGCAGGGCCATTGTTTTGTAGGGATTATTGAAAGTCAGATTGCGTTGCGCTAAAAATATTGTGTGTCACTTTAGTGAATGTTTGAATACGTTCAGTTTAGCTCAGCTGTTTGAAAAGCAAATAGTGTAAGAGGTTTATCAGCACAGTCGTGTATAATTGTTCTAAGGGGACGTTTCAGTATAACCATGCTATTTTCTCCATGTTTTAGATTTAAAAAAAAAAAACTGATGATGGCGATATATGTCGCCGAAATTAGTTTGGAATAATAAAGAAATAAACGAATAACAAGGTGTTTTGCATCAAGGCGGACTCAATTTCTGATATTACATACAGCGCATACTCATTCCCATCATGCCCCGCGGCCAACCGTGCATTTTGGACGTCCTAACGCAAACCGTTCAGAAGTTATGACGATTTTGTTCCAATAGTTCAATAGCTGTCACACTGCGTATTGGGAAGTGAGTGTACAAATTCCAAGGTCCTTAAAAAACCTTCTCCAAGATGTGTAGTTATCTACGTTATAGAGTATTCTTACTGCTCGCTTCTCCTGAACGCACTTTATGTACTGCAGGTGCACTGCCCCGAAGATATTTCCATAAGAGAATAGGAAATGAAAATATGCAAAATTAACCAACAGTTGTGTCTTTAGATTAACGCCTATGAGAGACGCATTTTTCATGTGAGCTACCCCTGCTACTACCATTTTAACTGACAACAAGTTGTAATTCTTCCTGCCTTTTGATTTTAACTGAGCGTCAGAGAGTATTGCGGAATGTTATATCTGTATAACAACTTAGATTTCCTCCGTTATTGTAGGGGTCATTATTGGTGATCTTCCTTCTCAGAAATGTAGTTTTCTACTTGAATTCGTCCTGCATGTAGGAACAAAAATATTGCACTCTAATTGCTGAAATGATGTACACATGACTCTAGATTCATTTTCGTTGTATTAACAAATCCCATAGAAAAACACAGATCTCGACATAAGAAACCGTACTGCACATTTCTTTACTGGTTCTCACACAACACTCCGAGGACACAACTACAAAGCGTGCTTCTCACCGTGCCACACTATGCATCGTACAGCGTGACAGATATTGAACTAAATGAAATAAAATCGTCATAACTTCTGGACGGTTTGCGTTAGGACGTTCAAACTGCACGGTTGGCCACAAGGCCAAGTGCATTATCTGAAAACTACTTCGAGCAGTTAAACAGAGAACCGACTCGTGGCGATAACATATTAGACCTCCTGGTGACAAACAGACCCGAACTATTTGAAAAAGTTAACGCAGAACAGGGACTCAGCGATCATAAAGCGGTTACGGCATCGATGATTTCAGCCGTAAATAGGAATATTAAAAAGGGTAGGAAGATTTTTCTGTTTATAAAAAGTGACAAAAAGCAGATTTCAGAGTACCTGTTGGCTCAACACAAAAGTTTTGTCTCAAGTACAGATAGTGTTGAGGATCAGTGGACAAAGTTCAAAACCGTCGTACATTTCGCGTTAGATGAGTATATGCCAAGCAAGATAGTAAGAGATGGAAAAGAGCCACCGTGGTACAACAACCGAGTTAGAAAACTGCTGCGGAAGCAAAGGGAACTTCACAGCAAACATAAACATAGCCAAAGCCTTGCAGACGAACAAAAATTACGCGAATCGAAATGTAGTGTGAGGAGGGCTATGCGAGAGGCGTTCAATGAATTCGAAAGTAAAGTTCTATGTACTGACGTGGCAGAAAATCCTAAGAAATTTTGGTCTTATGTCAAAGCGGTAGATGGATCAAAATAAAATGTCCAGACACTCTGTGACCAAAATGGTACGGAAACAGAGGCTGACAGACTAAAGGCCGAAATACTAAATGTCTTTTTCCAAAGTTGTTTCACAGAGGAAGATTGCACTGTAGTTCCTTCTCTAGATTGTCGCACAGATGACAAAATGGTAGATATCGAAATAGACGACAGAGGGATAGAGAAACAATTAAAATCGCTCAAAAGAGGAAAGGCCTCTGGACCTGATGGGATACCAGTTCTATTTTACACAGAGTACGCGAAGGAACTTGCCCCCCTTCTAGCAGCGGTGTACCGTAGGTCTCTAGACGAGCGTAGCGTTCCAAAGGATTGGAAAAGGGCACAAGTCATCCCCGTTTTCAGGAAGGGACGTCGAACAGATGTGCAGAACTATAGACCTATATCTCTAACGTCGATCAGTTGTAGAATTTTGGAACACGTATTGTGTTCGAGTATAATGACTTTTCTGGAGACTAGGAATCTACTCTGTAGGAATCAGCATGGGTTTCGATAAAGACGGTCATGTGAAACCCAGCTCGCGCTATTCGTCCACGAGACTCAGAGGGCCATAGACACGGGTTCACAGGTAGATGCCGTCTTTCTTGACTTCCGCAAGGCGTTCGATACAGTTCCCCACAGTCGTTTAATGAATAAAGTAAGAGCATATGGACTATCAGACCAATTGTGTGATTGGATTGAGGAGTTCCTAGGTAACAGGACGCAGCATGTTATTCTCAATGGAGAGAAGTCTTCCGAAGTAAGAGCGATTTCAGGTATGCCGCAGGGGAGTGTCATAGGACCGTTGCTATTCACAATATACATAAATGACCTGGTGGATGACATCGGAAGTTCACTGAGGCTTTTTGCAGATGATGCTGTGGTGTATCGAGAGGTTGTAACAATGGAAAATTGTACTGAAATGCAGGAGGATCTGCAGCGAATTGTCGCATGGTGCAGGGAATGGCAATTGAATCTCAATGTAGACAAGTGTAATGTGCTGCGAATACACAGAAAGATAGATCCTTTATCATTTAGCTACAAAATAGCAGGTCAGCAACTGGAAGCAGTTAATACCATAAATTATCTGGAAGAACGCATTAGGAGTGATTTAAAATGGAATGATCATATAATGTTGATCGTCGATAAAGCAGATGCCAGACTGAGATTCATTGGAAGAATCCTAAGGAAATGCAATCTGAAAACAAAGGAAGTAGGTTACAGTACGCTTGTTCGCCCACTGCTTGAATACTGCTCAGCAGTGTGGGATCCGTACCAGATAGGGTTGATACAAGACATAGAGAAGATCCAACGGAGAGCAGCGCGCTTCGTTACAGGATCATTTAGTAATCGCGAAAGCGTTACGGAGATGATAGATAAACTCCAGTGGAAGACTCTGCAGGAGAGACGCTCAGTAGCTCGGTACGGGCTTTTGTCGAAGTTTCGAGAACATACCTTCACCGAAGAGTCAAGCAGTATATTGCTCCCTCCTACGTATATCTCGCGAAGAGACCATGAGGACAAAATCAGAGAGATTAGAGCCCACACAGAGGCATACCGACAATCCTTCTTTCCACGAACAATACGAGACTGGAATAGAAGGGAGAACCGATAGAGGTACTGAAGGTACCCTCCGCCACACACCGTCAGGTGGCTTACGGAGTATGGATGTAGATGTAGATGTAGATGTAGGCATGATGGGAATTACTATGCGCTGTACGGTATGATTTGGCGACGAAGCCCACTTTCATTGGAATGGGTCCGACAATAAGCAAAATTGGCCCATTTGGGGGACTGAGAATCCGCATTTCGCGATCAAGAAGTCTCTTCGCTCTCGACGGGTGACTGTGTGGTGTGCAACGTCCAGTCGCGGAATAATTGTTGCGATATTCCTTGATGGCACGGTGACTACCGAACGGTACGTGAAGATTTTGAAAGATGATTTCGTCCCCATTATCCAAAGTGACCCTGATGTAGACAAGATGTGGTTCATGCAAGATGGATCTCGACCTCCATTTGAGCAGAAGAGTGTTTGATGTCCTGGAGGAGCACCTTGGGGACCGCATTTTGGCTCTGGGGTACCTAGAGGCCAATGAGATGGGCCTCGATTGGTCACCATATTCTTCGGATCTGTTGCAGAGCTGAAAACAGCCATTCAGGAGGTCATCGACAGCATCCGTGTCCCGACACTTCAGCAGGTCATGCAAAATTTCGCTATCCGTCCGTGCCACATCATCAGCGAACACATCATAACCTGATTCCGAATATCTGTTGGTTGGTTGATTTGGGGCGAGGGGACCAAACACCGAGGTCATCGGTCCCATCGGATTAGGAACGGATGGGGAAGGAAATCGGTGGTGCCCTTTCGAAGGAACCGTCCCGGCATTTGCCTGAAGCGCTTTAGGGAAATCATGGGAAAGTAAATCAGGATGGCCGGATGCGGGTTTGAACCGTCGTCCTCCCGAATACGAGTCCTGAGTGCTAACCAGTGCGCCACCTCGCTCGGCCCGGATATCTGTAGAGACGTTTACATGTTGAATAAAGTGTGTGCACGCCGTAGTTTGTAAATAATTTATATTTTTTCATATAGTTCAATAATTGTCACGCTGTGGAAACAGATGTACTTTCTGAATCTCATTACTGAAACAATTAAATCACTTCACTACCAATCGAAAATTTACATATTATATAAGGTTTCTTACACTGTGCAAAATCAGCAAGTGAAATAAATCTTCTGTCGTTAGTATTGTTCAAACTGTATAAAGTTTTCGCATGAAATTAACTTAAAGGCTGTTTGTTCTCTGTACAATTACTTTGCATAAAGCTTTAATTACATATTGATTACTTTAGTGAGATTGTCAATAACATATTTTCAGTTTCTGTTGTGTTACGAACTCTATTCTGTACAAATATTTTAATACCTGATGACAGGAACTGCTGACAAGACGATGTTACTAGAACGTTTTAAGGGGGGTAGGGCGCCAAACGGACCGACTTGGAGCAGGAGAGACACCACAGGACATTTTAATTTTCACTATCTATACTTTTACAAATACATTCAGAAAACTTTGTCAGCATGACCAGGAAGCATTCAGGATTCACACTCATAGCAGTGGAAGTTCAAAAACATCCGGAAATATTTTTTTTTACATGTGAGATTTCATCATTTTTTCACTTACTATTGGCTGCGTTTGTTGGTATAGGTACACTTTTCTTCATAAGTAAGAGAGATTCTTCGATGAATTTTGCACAGCATAGAAACCGTACTTACAGGTGTATGAAACTCTAGAATTTTCCAAATCTATTAAAATTGAGGTAAAAAATAAGATATATAACTAAAAAATTTGAGTTTTTTCTAAACATGATATTTAAAATGTTACAACTCATTTATTTTCTCTTAAGTTGAATAAATGGTAGAGTTTCTTACATATGTAAATATAGGTTGTATGCTGTGAGAAATTCATCGAAGAATCTCTGTCACTTATGTTAAAAGTTTACCTATAGCAACAAATGTAGGCAATAGTAAATGAAAAAAATGATGAAATTTCACATGAGAAAGAAAATTATTTTGTTATATTTTTGAACTTCCATTGGTATGAGTGTGAATCTTGAATCCTTCCTGTTCGTGCTGACAATGTTTTATGAATTTACTTGTAAAAGTATAGACAGTGGAAATTAAAATGTCCTGTGGTACCTCTCCTGCTCCAAGTCGGCCCGTTTGACGTGCTATCCCCCTTAAAGAAGATTAACACGATACAAAAGTGCCTATAAGGTTGGTAACAGAGTGGATATGCAAATCGATAACACAGCAGTTGCTCAAAATGTGTGAGGAAAGCGCGCCAATGTAGGATCCAATAATTCACTAGTCCCAGCATCGGTCGTTTCGGTAAGTGGTGTTCTGCCGCGCTAAGTGTCCACGGTCTGAATTTTGCAGGTACGCAGAGAACGCGCGAGCGAGTGGATATGTGAATAGATAAAACAGCAGTTACTCAAAATGAGCGAGGAATGTACGCCACTGTAGGATCGAATAAACTACTGGCCATTAAAATTGCTACACCACGAAGATGACGTGCTACAGACGCGAAATTTAACCGACAGGAAGAAGATGCTGTGATATGCAAATGATTAGCTTTTCAGAGCATTCACACAAGGTTGGCGCCGGTGCCGACACCTACGACATGCTGACATGAAGAAAGTTCAAATGGTTCAAATGGCTCTGAGCACTGTGGGACTTAACATCTGTGGTCATCAGTCCCCTAGAACTTAGATCTACTTAAACCTAACTAACCTAAGGACATCACACACATCCATGCCCGAGGCAGGATTCGAACCTGCGACCGTAGCAGTCGCGCCGTTCCGGACTGCGCGCCTAGAACCGCTAGACCACCGCGGCCGGCCATGAAGAAAGTTTCCAACCGATTTCTCATACACAAACAGCAGTTGACCGGCGTTGCCTGGTGAAACGTTGTTGTGATGCCTCGTGTAAGGAGGAGAAATGCGTACCACCACGTTTCTGACTTTGAAAAAAGGTCGGATTGTAGCCTATCGCCAATGCGGTTTATCCTATCGCGACATTGCTGCTGGCGTTGGTCGAGATCCAAAGACTGTTAACAGAATATGGATTCGGTGGGTTCAGGAGGGTAATACGGAACGCCGTGCTGGATCCGGACGGCCTCGTATCACTAGCAGTCGAGATGACAGGCATCTTATCGGCATGGCTGTAACGGACCGTGCAGCCATGTCAACAGATGGGAACGTTTGCAATACAACAACCATCTGCACGAACAGTTCGACGACGTTTGCAGCTGCATGGACTATCAGGTCGGAGAGCACGGCTGCGGTTACCCTTGACGCTGCATCACAAACAGGAGCGCCTGCGATGGTGTACTCAACGACGAACCTGGGTGCACGAATGGCAAAACGTATTTTTTTCGGGTGAATCCAGGTTCTGTTTACAGCATCATGATGGTCGCATCCGTGTTTGGAAACATCGCGGTGAACGCACATTGGAAGCGTGTATTCGTCATCGCCATACTGGCGTATCATCCGGCGTGATGGTGTGGGGTGCCATCGGTTACACGTCTCGGTCACCTCTTGTTCGCATTGACGGCACTTTGAACAGATGACGTTACATTTCAGATGTGTTACGACCCGTGGCTCTACCCTTCATTCGATCCCTGTAAAACCCTACATTTCAGCAGGATAATGCACGACGCATGTTGCAGGTCCTGTACGGGCCTTTCTGTATACAGAAAATGTTCGGCTGCTGCCCTGGCCAGCACATTCTCCAGATCTCTCACCAATTGAAAACGTCTGGTCAATGGTGGCCGAGCAACTGGCTCGTCACAATACGCCAGTCGCTACTCTTGATGAACTGTGGTATCGTGTTGAATCTGCATGGTCAGCTGTACCTGTACACGCCATCCAAGCTCTATTTGACTCAATGCCCAGGCGTATGAAGGCCGTTATTACGGCCAGATGTGGTTGTTCTGGGTACTGACTTCTCAGGATCTATGCACCCAAATTGCGTGAAAATGTAATCACATGTCAGTGCTAGTATAATATATTTGTCCAATGATTACCCGTTTATCATCTGCATTCCTTCTTGATGTAGCAATTGTAATGGCCAGTAGTGTAATTCATTAGTCCCAGTATCGGTCGTTTCAGTATGTGGTACCCCGTTCTGCCGGCCTAAGTGCCCACGGTGTGGACGTTGCAGGTACGCGGAGAACGCGCGGAAGTTCTCGCGGCTGTTCCGCGACCGGCCGGAGCCGCCGCTGGAGACGGCGGTGCGCTCGGTGGAGTACGTGCTGAGGCACGGGGGCGCGCGCCACGCGCGCCCCGCCGCTCTCGACCTCGCCTGGCACCAGTACCTGCTGCTCGACGTCGCCGCCTTCGCCCTCCTCTCCGCGCTGAGCACCGCCGCCGTCGCGGTGCGAGCCGTCAGGTTCCTGGTCGGAACATTTTTCAGAAAATCCGCTGTATCAGCTTCGTCAAAAAAGAAGACTGCAAAGAAGGACTGAGGATGTTGAAATGGGCTTTCACCGTTTGTTAACACCACCCAAGGGTGAATGACGGAAGGTGTGGACCAAAGGGATTTGAGGCACTTCATTCACTGTTTTATTTTTTTTACAACACACTTCTTTATTAATAACATTGATAATACTTTTAAAAGGAAACAACACAACAGGCCTTGTAAATCGCCTAACTGCGTAAGTGAACTACTAAAAATAATCGTTAATATGTTTAGGAACACAATAAACTTCAACTCACAAATAGCATTCAGTTGTTTAGTAATTAATTAAATGTCTGTTCAAGGCAATTTCCCCACATAATCAACACAACTTGAAACCAGAATTCAATACAGTTCCTTGCTATTAAATGTCTGCATAAATTAATGGTCATACATAGTAACCTCTGAACAACAATTCAATTGACTTAAAAAAACACAACCTCCTAAACATGTTTACAGAATTATGGGAAAGAAATGCATATACACATTCTGTTTAGCAAATGAACCACTTTCGGCCTGAGCCACCAACAACATAAGTCGTGCTCATTACCCACATAGAGCCACTCCGAGGTACTGGAAGCAAAACATAAGTCTTCCACGTGTACACCAAAGGCACGGTTTCCCAGACTGCAAGCCGTAAGAAACCAGTCAACACGCTCCCGCCACCAAGTACAGGAAGGCGTCGGGCTAGT
Source organism: Schistocerca cancellata (assembly GCF_023864275.1). Classification (NCBI taxonomy): domain Eukaryota; kingdom Metazoa; phylum Arthropoda; class Insecta; order Orthoptera; family Acrididae; genus Schistocerca; species Schistocerca cancellata. The sequence goes on from NC_064634.1 coordinate 69,378,250, forward strand.
AAACAACGCCCGCTACGGTGGGCGGGCGCGTCTACGTAACTCCTTGCCACAGTGGGTCGGTTCCTCTCGCAGCCTCTGCGAAGACCGGTGGCGAAATTAATGAAATTAGCACCACCTGTGACACAAAGGGCAAGCAACTCACCAACGTAATAAGGACATATATTATTTGCATATACAACGTGTCCAAAACAGCTGTCTATCCACTACTTCCAGCACATCAGGGGACACCAGTTAACACACTGAATTCAGAGTCATCTAAACATACCGCGCAATCTACGCAAAACCACATAAACTTCCCGTGCATGAGCACACTACGCTTAAGATAAGGAGTACTAACTTAACACACTGAATTCAGAGTCATCCAAACATACCGCGCAATCTGCGCAAAACCACATAAACTTTCTGCATGAGCGCACTATGCTTAAAATAAGGAGTATTAACTTAACACAACATACAACTTCTAAATCTCCGGGTGACTGGCCTAGACTCGTGAAATGGATCTACCAACACATCATCATGGTCAATAAACCGCCTCCGCTCTCCACTTGCGAAGCACAAATAGAATATGTCCTGCAACACACTGATTAAAATATCTAAAACAGCGTTCGTTACAAGATTAACACTCAGTGCCACAGGGAAACATTAGACAGAAACAGACATCGGTTCGTTACAATAAACCCACAAATTACGTGGCTGAAAAACACAACCAAGTCAGTGGCACACAAGAAGGTCAGTAATAGTAAGGCCCTTTATCATTTTCCCATTCAGAGGGGCGTAAAACAATAACACTTAAGCAGAGAAGTATGAATGCATATGAGCAATTCAGTGACTGACAACAACTATGTTTTTAAATGCAGAACACAAGTCCTCACAGGACAAACGCGGCCTTACGCAATGGTCTCCTAATAGTAAGGGCAAGCGTCCAACACACACTGCTCAATAAATACACCACAGCGGCAAGCACACTCAGTAATCGCCAGAACTATGGACACTGACAAGGGAACCTCCCCATCGCACCCCCCCCCCCCTCAGATTTAGTTATAAGTTGGCACAGTGCGTAGGCCTTGAAAAACTGAACACAGATCAATCGAGAAAACAGGAAGTTGTGTGCAACTATGAAAAAAGAAGCAAAATATACAAACTGAGTAGTCCATGTGGAAGATATGCAACATCAAGGAATGCTTGAGCACAGCAGTGCCGTGGTCCCGTGGTTAGCGTGAGCAGCTGCGGATTGAGAGGTCCTTGGTTCAAGCCTCCCTTCAAGCGAAAAGTTTAATTTTTTATTTTCAGACAATTATCAAAGTTCAGGCACTCACATAATCAACTTCGCTCTCCAAAATTCCGGGACATGTTCAGATTTGCTTGGACATATGCAGGATTTGACGGTCTACACACGGAAAAATTTGAAAACGCTAAAAACATATGTTTTGACAGACTACAAGGAAAACTGTGCGACTGTGAAACTATTGCAATCATTTGTTGCAGTTTATGTGACAAACTCTTATTATTTCATCACTTTTTTGGGAGTGATGATCACATCCACAAGAAAACCTAATTCGGGCAAGGTAGAAGAATCTTTTTACCCATTCGCCAAGTGTACAAGATAGGTGGGTCGATAACATATTCCTTTCATGTGACGCATATGCCGTCACCAGTGTCGTATAGAATAAATCAGACGTGTTTTTCTGTGGACGAATCGGTTGACCTACGACCATGCGACCAAATGTTTTCGCTTCCCATTGGAAAGGCACGTCCTTTCGTCTACTAATCACACGGTTTTGCGGTGCGGTTGCAAAACACAGACACTAAACTTATCACAGTGAACAGAGACGTCAATTAAGAACGGACAGATCATAACTTTGCGAAAATAAAGACAATAAATTTGTAGCTCGCGGGAAGATTTGAACCAAAGACCCCTCGTACCGCAGTTCCTCACGCTAACCACGGGACCACGGCGCTCTAACACTTGCACTCTCCTTCATGTTGCCTATGGTTTGCAAGGACTACTCAGTTTGTATATTTTGCTTTTTTTTTATAGTTCCACACAACTTCTTCCTGTTTTCTTGATTGATCTGTGTTCAGTTTTTCAAGGCCTATCCACTGAGCCAAATTATAACTAAATCTGAGGGGGGTGCGATGGGGAGGTTCCCTTGTGAGAACAAAATGCTGCTTATATCCAAACCAACTGTGCTCGCAATGGCATCACATTAGTCACAGAACCATAGAGACGAGAATGTAGTCACTAGAGGCAAACGGTAAATCCATCATAAACAAGGAAACTGCATGTTCCCGACAGTATCGGCGCCTCTACCCACTAAGTCTGCCGCAAACGCCCAAACACAATCAGACAACGTGGCAAACTTTCCTCTTGCCACCACACACGGCGTCGGCAGACGGGGCTTCACGCCCGCGCACTACTGCCTATCTCACTGTTTCTGCTCGCCCTCCATAATCCAACTACTCGATTGTCCAGGAGGCTCGCCGACTTTCCCCACGAGGGGCGCCACCTCTCTCTTTCCTCCGCGATACAGCGATAATATTATACGCGGTACGTTCGATAGATCAAACCCGCGCCGCCACGGCTCAGATGTGGTACTCTCGTCGAAACGGATATTACCAAATTGGTTAACTGAATAACCGTGGTCTTGAAAGTAGTATCCACGAGACGAGACAAGATCCACAGCTACGAACCCAGCTGACTCTCTCTTCCTATCCTTCCCAATGCAACAGCGTCGGCTTGCGTAAACTGCCACCTCCTGTCCCCTCTGTCCGTATCCTTTCTGTGAAATCCGGGCAACCCCCACCCCCCCCCCCCTACCTGGTGACGTGTACATCACCTTTCCTTCACATAAACCAGTGCAGTCACCAGCAAGCAACAGCACAAATATTGTAACAGTTGGTTGGTTGGTTTGGGGAAGGAGACCAGACAGCGTAGTCATCGGTCTCATCGGATTAGGGAAGGATTGGAAAGGAAGTCGGCCGTGCCCTTTCAGAGGAACCATCTCGGCATTTGCCTGGAGTGATTTAGGGAAATCACGGAAAACCTAAATCAGGATGGCCGGACGCGGGATTGAACCGTCGTCCTCCCGAATGCGAGTCCAGTGTCTAACCACTGCGCCATCCCGCTCGGTATATTGTAACAGTCACACTGTAAAATATTCACCATATTATGTCTTAACAGTATATCATTGTTGTACATAAATTTTTATTTTCCCACCTTTTGCTGAATTACGTAGCTAGTGTAATTTTTTTTATTTATGGATTCTTCCGCTACTTCTTCATGGAACAATTCCACATTTAAGACTGAATAACAAGTACACTGTTTTTGTTCTACTGATTGAACACGAACGTAGTTGGAGACTACATAAGTCAGACTCCGCCTGTGCTGAAGGAAGGACACAAATACCAAGTCCACACAGAAGTACACAGTAAAGGAAGAAAACTAAGACTGTTAGAAGTGCTTGAGGTAAACAATTTAGCTCAAAAGCTCCATCTGGTTGTAATCTCCCCCCTCCTTCCTTTTTTCATCTATTGTCCATATTAAAGTCTTTTATGAAGACGTGAGAGGAGCTTACTTAGCTTGTCATGTTGAGATGGCTCCAGTTCTTCTTATCCTAGGGATCTGATTCTTGGAACTGAGAAATGTCACATCAGGTCCTCACGGTTGGTTTGGACAAAATAAATTTAAAGATTGTTGCTGCAACATTTTTTTGTTACAGAAATATATTTACTCACATTTTAGTATATCAAAGAGTATTTTGATTTTTCACATTAACAAAGCCAAAATTACATTGTTCGCACCTATTGCACAAAAATACGTCCAGTAACATCAGATGCATGCTTACGACTCTCACACTCTGAGGAAATAACAATATTCCAAAAGGTTCACAATTTTTCGAGACAAATGAATTTCTATTAGCTTCCATTACATTATTAATTTCGATTATTATTTCATAAATGAATCCAGAAAAAGTATAGTAAACAGTAGAGGATTGCGTAATTAATAATAGAAAATTTAAATGTGCCAATAATTCGTAATTTCAAATACTTCCAAAAAAATAATTTTAACTGTACATTCAGAACTACTACTTATCCATTATAACATCGACACTAAAATTTTTATAAAGTAATTCCTTTTCACAAATTTTAGCTTGAAATATAACACACTGTGTATAAAACTGAATAAAAGTTTTCAGAAAAGCAACTGAGATAATACTGACCAGTCCAAAATTCGAAAAATAATACTGGTATCGACAACTACTGTTGATAAAAAGTAATGCTAGAGGAGGGTGTCCCGTTACATGGTTCTCACTGATCAGCTGCAGCTGAGCGCATCCCCACTTTCAAGCTTCACATGATGCAATCAACCAGGCACATACCTGAAAACCACCACAATGACATACTTTGCTACACAAAATCAAAACATAATAGAATTTCCTATTCCTTACCTTGCTTATCCCACAAACTTTAACAATACATCTTGTAATACTTTGATATTGTATATTTAGACCACCGACGGTGTTTAACATTGCCCATTGCATAAAAGTGTTATTAGAATGTAAAACAGGTTTGTTGCTCAACATAAGTTACTAGTGCTCAGACATATGGTTCTCAACCAATGTCACTACCTCGCAAACTATGGCATCATAGCCATGTAACCTGTAATACCGTAACATTATGTATTTTAATTGTTGTGTATATTACAGATCATCGCCTAAAGTTTAGTTTACGATGTTGAAAAACATGTTTTTTTGCTCAACATAAATGAAGAGTACTCAGTTTAACAGCTCCTCAGACGATGTCAGAAACCTTTATAACGATTTAACTAGTAATATTATGTAGTTTAATTATTTGTTGCCCTCAACATTGTATGTTATCTAATGTGTATTTTCAACATTAAGAAACAAGTTTGATGCACAGCACTCTATGCTAATCATTGTATCTTTGCCTATAATGTTTCGTACCTAGGAACTAGTGTCTCTTTCAGACGTTAGTCGATTGCTTCCTGAAGATTGCCTAATAAGCATAAAACTAATTTGCGGTAAACAAAAATCAGTAGCACAAAAACATTGTACTTTTATTAAACCTTAAATAGTGTAATTTTATTTGTAAGATCGCGTAGTTATTTTAAAACAGTTCAAGCACACTCCTACCCATTGGTGGTGAGTGAGTTGTAAAAGAAGAAAGAAAATGGAAAAGTGAAACAGGCATCACATTTCCCCCTGTTTTACAAGAATTAAGGGAGCAATATTAGTTTTACTTGTTGTTCCTGTGGTCTTTAGTCCAAAGATTGGTTTGATGCAGCTCTCCATGCTACTCTATCCTCTTCATATCGAAGTAACTACTGCAACCTACCTGCTTAATGTATTCATCTCCTGGTCTTCCTACACGATTTTTACCCCCTACACTTCCTTCCAGTACTAAATTGGTGCTGTCTTGATGCCTCATAATGTGTACTATCACTCGATCCCTTCTTTTAGTCAGGTTGAACCACAAAGCTCCCTTCTCGTCAATTCTATTCAGTACCTCCTCACTAGTATGTAATCTACCCATCTAATCTTCAGTATTCCTCTGTAGCACCACATCTCAAAAGCTTCTGTTCTCTTGTTGTCTAAACTATTTATCGTCCATGTTTCACTTCCAAACATCGCTACACTCCATACAAATATTTTCTGAAAGGACTTCCTGGCACTTAAGTCTATACTCGATGTTAACAAACTTCTCCTCTTCAGAAACACTTTTCTTGCTATTGCCAGTCTACATTTTATATCCTCCCTACTTTGACCATCATCAGTTATTTTGCTCCCAAGTACCAAAACTCATTTACTACTTTAAGTGACTCACATCCTAATTTAATTCCCACAGCATTACCTAATTTAATTCTACTACATTCCATTATCCTCGTTTTGCTTTTGTTGATGTTCATCTTATACCCTCCTGTGAAGATACTGTCCTTTCTGTTCAACTGCTCTCCCAAGTCATTTGCCGTCTCTGACAGAATTACAATGTCATCGGCAAACCTCAAAGATTTTACTTCTTCTCCTTCGACTCAGTATCATATAGCAAATTATTCTTTTGTTTCCTTTACTGCTTCCTCAGTATACAGATTGAATATCATCGGGGATAGGCTACAACCCTGTCTCACTCACTTCCCCACCACTGCTTCCCTTTCGTGCCCATTGAATCTTGTAACTGCCCTCTGGAACCTGCACACATTGTAAATAGCCTTTCACTCCACATATTTTTCCCCTGCCACCTTTAAAATTTGAAAGAGAGTATTCCAGTTAACATTATCAAAAGCTTTCTCTGAGTCTACAAATGCTATAAGCGTAGGTTTGTCTTACTTTTACTTATGTTTCAACTGCAACGAACTGATGAAATTAAATCCAATAACAGGAGTGAAACAGGACCTACGTCAATAGAATGCAAACATCACATAGTTTATTTTGCACATCCTGATATAATAACAATAATAATAATAATAAATTGGATTATTACGACTTGGCAATCCAAACTGGTCAGACACTAATCTGCACTCTCTGTTGGTGTGATCAATATGTCTCCCCCTTTCTCTTGTCTCCATGTTCTGGAGACATCTGAATGTTGTCCCGAAAACAGAATGTCTCGAGTGAGCTCTCTGACTATGGAAAAATTTTATCAGTAGCTAATGAGCAGCACTGTGAAGGTCTAAACTACTCAGCTATACGGAACGATTAACGCCATTGGAGGACGATATGACATTTCACACAGTCCCGACTCCATTCTTTTATACAAACAGAAGAGCCTACATTCACTATCCCTATACTTTTGTATATCGGGCAGTACCGAACCAGAAGTCAGATCATGTGCCCTAGATCTCATTAAAGTTTTTGGGGGACTTCCCTCATTCATCAAGTTCATCTCGATGCCAGTAGTTAGTACATGTGTACCATTGATAGCTGTTGCAATTTCTTCTGTATTACGTGCATGTCTTCAGCATTAGTAGGTGAGCTGATCTTAACAAATCAGTGCTTTTGTGAGCCAGTCTTCCGCTTCGCCACTGACATGTGTAATAAATATGATCTTATCAGTGATGTATTGCACCGTGTCCAGAGACAAATGACCTGTCATTCGATGAACTCCATATCAATTCACTGACTGGGGGTGGGAGAGTGTACTTTCACAGTCTCAGAAGTTGTTGCATTTAAAATATCTTAAAACTCAGAATGAAGTAAGAAAATCCATTAATTTTCGTTTTCTCCAAATAAAGGCTTAACAGTGACACAGGCTTCCAAAGATTACGTCTCGATAGACATTTCCTCACCTTTTTGGCAAAATATGAAAATTATCTATGTCTGCATTCCTATAAGGTGTTTTGTTGTTTTTTGTTTCATTTGAAATATAATAGTTTTCTTAATAAAAGTATGTCCTCCGTTAAGAAAAATACTGTGTCCAAGTTCTTTCACTGTAGAAGTCTTATATTCTTTACTTCAATCCAAAAACATTTTTTCTAAAACTCTCTAGTCCCAAGAATTTTTATATGTTTGCAGTTGATCAGCTGTGTAGAGTTCCACGTTCTCTGAACAGTTTTCAATTTAACAAGTTTTATAAATTATGTTCGTGTTTTAACTTCAGGTTCTAATTTCTTTATCGTAGCTGTTTTATAATTCTCTCATCTCGAAACCATCAAATTCATATATTATGATTATTTTAGATGCACTACATATTCAAGGACACTACATATCATATTATTCTGAAGAGTCTTTGGATAGATATTTCAGATTCATCAAAATTCTTTAGAACAATGAGAAAACTTCTCATTAATTCCGGAATGGAACAGAACCTTCTATACCATACTGGAAAACTACAAGTGAAAAAGTAAATGACATTTAAATAATTTTGACAAATAATGAATATAATCCATGTATTATTTTTATCGCTGTGATTATGAAATTAAAACTGTTTCTCCATGTGATTTCAGAATGTAACAATACCTTCTAAATGTTCAAATGGGTGTGCCAATTCCTAAGGGACCAAACTGCTGGGGTCATCGGTCCTTAAACTTACTCACTACTTAAACTAAATTATGCGAAGAACAACGCACACACACACCCATGCCCGAGGGAGGACTCGAGCCTCCGGCGGGAGAGGCTGCGCAATCCGCGACATGGCGCCTCAAACCGTGTGGCCACTCCACACGCGAATACCTTCTAGAATAATATGAAACTATCCAGATAATTATGTTTGTTTGGCCTCACATATAAAAGACAGGTAGGAGAATTGACACTTCAGATGTTAAGAGCGAACATAGGCAGCAGTCACCAAATTTGTAGTCCAGTGGTACTTGTAAGCATATGTGATTTTTTTTAAGGATTATCTTTGATATATTTTCTGATTGGCGTACTGGAGGGTCAAGTGTGCTTTTTTTTGTATCAATGAAAGAGTGATATATGATACAAGGTGAGGCAGACTGGACTCCCTAGTTTCAAACAATCACTGAAGAGTGCGCACGTGCAGTAGTGAAGTAGGAGTAGTGGCGTTAGGTGGGGGAAACGACGCCATTTTCAGTAGTCATCATGCCGTGGTCTGGTGAGCATCGAGGCTTTGTCGTAGAAACGTTCTTTAAAAACGATGATAGTGTGGTGATGACGTAGAGGACTTTTTGTAGGCGGTTTGGTTTAAATCGTTATAACAGGGTTCCTGAAGCTAAAACCATTAAGAAATGGATCACTAGTGTTACAGCGACAAGAGGTACATTACCTAGGCAACCAGCTGGCCGACCTAAAAGTGTGAGGACATCGTAGCAGTGAGAGCGTCCAACGAAAGGTCTCCACATGATCTGCGTGGAAACGTGTTGCTGCTCTTGGAATATCAACCAGAAAGGTCAGGCAAATTTTACACTGTGCCTTTCATTTACACCCCTATGAGTTGATGTTTGTTGAAGAACTTTGTCCAGAAGACAGGTGAAAAGTACAGATTCTTACAAAGCAATCTTAGCCACTGTGTAACCTGACACTATTCTGTGGTCTAGCGATGAAGCGCATTTTCACCTATGCGGCTCAGTAAATAAGCAAAATTTTCGTTACTGGGCTACTGAAGACCCCCCTTAAACTTCACCAAAGACCTCTGCACTGTACCAAAGTGACAGTTTGGTGCTCTACATTCGCCATAGGCATTACTGAACCTTAATTTTTGGTATCTCGAGGTGCAACTGTTACTGTGAACCCTATGGGCTATTGTGACATGCTGGAAAAATTTTTACTCCCCAAAATGGAAGAGTATGGTGATGAATGTCACATAGAAGCCTTTTGGTTTCAACAGGATGATACCACGGCTCATACTGCCCGTCGTTCACGCCAAATTCTGCATGACTAGTTTTCTGGCCGGCTGACCTCCTTATGAGGGGATGTTCCATGGCCCTCTCGCTCCCTGGATTTGAGCCCCTGTGATTTTTTAATCTGGTGATACCTCAAGCAGAAGTTTACAAAGTTCAACCAAGGACCTAAGAAGCTCTTAAGATGACAATTACGGATGTCATCGCTGGAATAACGCAAGATATGCTGAGAAGAGCTTGCGAAAACGTTTTTTAACGACTCAGTATGTGCATCGCTCGCCAAGTTCGCTGCCTCGATGGTATAATTGCAAAACCTAATGAAAAATAAAATGGCACTGAATGTAGTTCCTTTTTTTTTTTCAAATCACCCATCAAATCCGGGAGTCCATTTTGAGCCCCCTTGTACTAGCAAAAAAACTCAATTTCTTCACCATGGGAGTATCACTGGTCATTTCAACCTCTGTTTCAAACTAATGATCTTTCTAATAGAGACTCTCTATGTTCTCTCACACGCTGGCACAACCTGTAGATGCCAATGCTGCTGCCCAGGGCTGGGGGTCACATTGTAATTAAGAAGTCGATTGAAGTGTGAGAGTGAGAAATGCAGCAGGCGCCAGAGATACAGCAATATCTGCAAATACTTTTACTGATCGAGCAAAGCTTACGAAGGTTAGCTTCTTCAAAGCTGCAGGTGGCGGCCAGACACATGTGGCGCAAAGTAATGATGATGCCTCGTCAGTGCTGCCACAACTCCTTACCTCTACTGCATGCAGAGGTGGAAATGGTGGCAGGCAAGGCATGCACGTCCCGCAGGACTTATATGGTGGCCTAGATCAGCTACCATATCATCGCTCTCGATGATCGCCCTGTCATATGCTCAGGTGAAATCTGCCAACTGTTGTCCGAGATGCTGGTTGTTGTGCAAAATGTGCAGTCACTCACCACGTATCGACCAAGACTGCAGCAGATGCTCACCCTGCCACGGTTGGCCGGTGAGAAGATTGCAATTCGTAGATCATCCGTTATGACCCAGAGGAGGAGGAGGGCTGGCTGTTCACCACACTTGTCATCTGCAAGGACCCAGTGGGCAGCAATGGCAGACCACAGCTGTAGTATGCACCTGGCTTGGCTGCCTTGGTGTTTGTCAGTGAGCAGGTAGCGGGCTGGTCATCATCTAACAGATCGTTATGGTTTCACTGAAACTCGATAGATCGTCATTTTGTCTGGTTCTTTGACATGGACATTTGTTCCCATTTACCAGAACTGTCAGCACTCGATGCCACGCTCTGGTAATTTTAGTAATGAATCTAGATCGTCGAGATAAGTTTTTCCATCAACATATGACGTTGCAGCAGTGGTCAGACTTGAAGTTACATAGTCTTACCTCATAATGCCTTGCTAAGTAGTCCAGAGGTGTTAGCACTTCTGCCTTTCCCGTTCTCGGTCTCTGTTGCATTGGCAGTACACCATTTTGATGTAACAGTTGGCACACCAGTTCAGCTCCAGCCTACTCCGTTCTGAGCTTGTCTGATGCAATGTTAATAAAAATTTTAAGCTGCACGATAAAATTATGCTGCTGTCTAGCTGTCTATCTCTCAAAGTATAGAAACCAGAGAGGTTGCATTATAAGAGAGTTATTTCACTGTATCGAAGATGGTAAAGTGTTCGTAGCTCTAAGGGTGTTCACTTTAGAGCTCATATTTACTGGACTTTTTTTCTTGGTTTGGTCCTTACTAATATCATTCAAAGAAAGGAAATCAAAGAGCTTGCAGTTGAAGAGATTCGTTTCATAGTATCGAAGATGAAGTGCTCATACCTCTTAAGATGTTCATTTTAGAGCTCATGTTTACTAGACTTTTTACTTTGAATGATCGTTCCTATCATAACCCTGAACGCTGACCATTCCTCCTGGGACAACCTTTATACAGGAAGTTTATACAGTCGATTTCTCATTTAGAAATCATATTTGAATGTTGTGTAAAGTGCCTTCCACATGTACCAATTCTTCGTCCGACGAACCAGCTACCCTATTTCGTGGCAGCCCACTCATATCCTGACCAATAGCACTCAGAAACTGCAGCACTAGTCTGTTCCTGTCGCTGGTTACGTATTGTTTGTAAGAAAGTTCATTGAGGTTATGTTCGATGAGATGTCGCTTCTTTAACACAGAAATAAAAACTGGGATTTGCCTTGGCGGTTTTAGAGATAACAAGGCTAAGAAGAGGCGAGAGAAAGCTGTTGGGAAAAATGTGGCTTATGCAAAGAAAGCGTGGTGACCTAGTAGCAATCTAGTATTCCAACAAGGAATTTCTTTGGACAGCGCTGCAGCTGCAATGTAGCTACAACCTCTGACTCGGTCAGCTCTAATCTTGTGTTGTGTACCAATGTGCTTTGTATGTGTCTTTGTCAGTTAATTAAGTATAGACACTTGGTATCCACAGTCTCCTTCGTTCCATCTGGAGTATCTCTACCTATGTCTATGCTACGTTGGTGATCCCATATCGAATGACACTACCAGCTACAAGCTATTTTGCTTTCTCCATCTCATTTTGCAAGCATCAACAATGGACCTATCAACCAAATTTGTGGCTGAAGACCAGCAGTTACAAGACAGTGTCTCATTCGGTGTTGAGTTCAGTAATATACAACAACAGCAACGGCTATTGCCTTCAGTTAAACGTGAAAGTGACGTTCTCTCATGCAGCGTTGGTGATAACAACAGCGACATTCTTGTAACCGAAGAATGTGTACCAGTTCAGATATGAATGCCACTCTTCCACAACCAGACAAGATACTTCCCAGCGAACTGCCACGGACAGACATTGATTGATGTTGTTCGATCATGTCGCACCTCCCATGTTGCATGCGATGTTCTTCCAGGAGTGCTAGTTCTGCAAGGTTCGCAGAAGAGCTTCTGTGAAGTTTGGGAGGTAGGAGACGAGGTACTGGCAGAATTGAAGCTGTGAGGACGGGTCGTGAGTCGTACTTGGGTAGTTCAGTTAGTAGAGCACTTGTCCACGAAAGGCAAAGGTCCTGAGTTCGAGTCTCGGTCTGGCACACAGTTTTAATCTGTCAGGAAGTTTCAATACGAAGCCTGTCTGGTCAGGCTATGCACAGATACTCTTCTGGATTTTTACGTCCATTAGACGGCCTCCACCAGAAAGCTCGTCTGTCATCGCTTTCCGAGCTATATGGACCTCAGAATTTACATGGCAGTGTTGTGCGGCTTAATTCATCACCCAAGCTGCCATCATTCCGCCCTGAAAAACCAAACATGTGGTTCGCTGTCATCGAGTGGCTTTCCATGATCAGGGCGCTACTGAAGATAGTTCAAAGTTCGTCACCTTACTGTGTCATCTCGGCCAGCATGCAGATCTTATTAGTGGTATAATATCTTCACCCCTAGATATCAGCAAATACGGTGCAGCAGACTGCTGTGACTCAACATCTCGCTCGAAGACCACAAAAGCAACTACGTCAAGTTAACTATGACGAACGTTTCGGCATAAAAATATTTTCTGACATGAGCATTATTTCACTATTTCACCGATCTACCACCTTCCATCTCCATGCGGCAAACAGTTCACACACTACAGTGTATGGCCGGCCGGAGTAGCCGAGTGGTTCTAGGCGCTACAGTCTGTAACCGGGCGACCGCTACGGTCGCAGGTTCGAATCCTGCCTCGGGCATGGATGTGTGAGATGTCCTTAGGTTAGTTAGGTTTAAGTAGTTCTAAGTTCTAGGGGACTGATGACCTCAGAAGTTAAGTCCCATAGTGCTCAGAGCCATTTGAACTACAGTGTATGGAACAGAACCTTGAATAGTAGATTTCCATTTGGAAGCCAATTTCTCTTGAAAATTTTTCATGTTGATGTCAAAGAATTTGGGGCTGACTTTCTAAAGCATATTCGTTTTGATTCTGAAAAAAAAAAGGCTCTGAGCACTAAGGGACTTAACATCTGTGGTCATCAGTCCCCTAGAACTTAGAACTACTTAAACCTAACTAACCTCAGGACACCACACACATCCATGCCCGAGGCAGGATTCGAACCTGCGACCGTAGTGATCACACGGTTCCAGACTGAAGCGCCTAGAGCCACACAGCCACACCGGCCAGCGCTTCCATCACAGCAGCAGATGATCTGTCACTGGGATTTATCAGCAGTCCTCTATACGTTATGAAGCCAATGACCAATGACTATGGACCTCAGCTCACAAACTGTCAATGTAGTCGACACGTGCAAGCACTGCCTCTCATCGCCACTGGAATGTGACATACCTTCCAGCAATGCATTGATGTATGACAGGAAATACTTCACCTACGCAAAAAACCTCACACAATACGTGACAGAATTCGCTTGTCAACAGACGAGCTCACGACTTCACGTAAATACCTGACACAACTCACCCAGGAGGGGCGTCATCACCCTCCTCGTCTCTTGACAAACAAGTCATCAGACGTGGGACAGACTGTAGCAGATACACACCGCCAGAGCAGCTTGCAACAGCTTCATCAGCATCTTTACAGGTCAGTCAGGTGAATTCCTCCTCTGGTGCTCGTGCCTCACATTTACTCGCAGGTGCAGTTCCAGCAGTACACTATTAGTAACGGTACAGTTCATAAAATAAACACCATCACCACCAGTTCAACACAAAGCACCTAGACAGGTTCCTGATAGAATCCGCATAACTAAGCTTGATACAGAGCAGTACCTGCGATTGTTAGACAATTCAGTAGCCCCTGGGCCCTCCGCAACTAAGCTTGATACAGAGGAGTATCTGCAATTGTTAGACAATTCCGTTGCCCCTGGGCCTTCCCCATTCTTAGTTCAACACAAAGCACCTAGACAGGTTCCTGATGGAATCCGCATAACTAAGCTTGACACAGAGGAGTATCTGCGATTGTTAGACAATTCAGTTGCCCCTGGGCCTTCCCCATTCTTAGTTCAACACAAAGCACCTAGACAGGTTCCTGATGGAATCCGCATAACTAAGCTTGATACAGAGGAGTACCTGCGATTGTTAGACAATTCAGTTGCCCCTGGGCCCTCCCCAACTAAGCTTGATACAGAGGAGTATCTGCGATTGTTAGACATTTCAGTTGCCCCTGGGCCTTCCCCATTCTTAGTTCAACACAAAGCACCTAGACAGGTTCCTGATGGAATCCGCATAACTAAGCTTGATACAGAGGAGTACCTGCGATTGTTAGACAATTCAGTTGCCCCTGGGCCCTCCCCAACTAAGCTTGATACAGAGGAGTATCTGCGATTGTTAGACAATTCAGTTGTCCCTGGGCCTTCCCCATTCTTAGTTCAACACAAAGCACCTAGACAGGTTCCTGATAGAATCCGCATAACTAAGCTTGATACAGAGCAGTACCTGCGATTGTTAGACAATTCAGTAGCCCCTGGGCCCTCCGCAACTAAGCTTGATACAGAGGAGTATCTGCGATTGTTAGACAATTCAGTTGCCCCTGGGCCTTCCCCATTCTTAGTTCAACACAAAGCACCTAGACAGGTTCCTGATAGAATCCGCATAACTAAGCTTGATACAGAGGAGTACCTGCGATTGTTAGACAATTCAGTTGCCCCTGGGCCCTCCCCAACTAAGCTTGATACAGAGGAGTATCTGCGATTGTTAGACAATGCAGTTGCCCCTGGGTCTTCCCCATTCATCCCGCGCCCAAGAACGATGACACCTCCAAACTACGCGATGACTATCAGGCACTACACCAGACAATTACTCTGCTCATTGCTTGACAGGCGCCTCAGTTTTCAGTGTATTGGTTTATAAGAAAGCATATTTACAGATCGCTACTATGATGTTCCAAAGACAGCTATCACTGCCCCTTGTGCACTGTAATAATTTCTTTATATGCTCTAGGGTCTTAAAAATGCAGCACAAAGCTGCCAAAGATTTGTAGATTATGCTATTTTCAGATTCGCCTTTTTCTGAAGTTACTTGGATGACATTTTACTTCTCTCTACCTCCCGAGAGGAAGACGAACGAGCAGCAGTCACATGTTCCAATGAGGAAATTCTGTGGAAAGTGCTGCAGCTCCGCTGTAGCAGCATTCACTGACTCGGTCGGCTCCAGTCCTGTCTTGTACACGCGTGTGTTTTGCATGTGTCTCTGTCAGTTAATAAAGGATAGGTAGGTGATATTTACATTTCGTTTATTCCATCTGGAGTATCTCTAACTATGTCTACACTGCAAAAGAAATTCACCCGCACTCTGTGAATTTAGAAGCTAGGAGTCGATGATTTCCTTAAGTATCTAATATTGACTGAGACATTCGTTTCGGAGCTGCTGAACATCATGACAACATTCTTGACGAAAAGGAATTCAGTCATGAGAGTGGCTATAAGCAGCAAGAAGAAGCTGTTATTCACATTAAGACCCGTTCATACCGGCGTCATGGCACCGTCACATCACGTCAGGTTATATTCACACTGACCATCATGTCACGTCACGTTACTTTGCTTAGCCTAGTACTGAACAGCGAAAGTGAGGTCATGAGTCACCATCTGTGAAACAAAAAAGTCACAGTATACCATGGCAACGTCACATCGCACCACCATCACGTCAGCAACTATTCACACTGGCCATCATGTCACGTCACATTGTCAGACAGATGACAACTCTGCACAGGCACGGGACTAATGTGCTCACTCCACTTGCACAGGATGCGGCGGGTCCCTAATCTGCGCCAACGGGTGTGATTACACGTGCACATGAGAATACCATTAGCTATGCTACCACCACTGGTTGACATATAGCGCACAGTGCGGTAGATCAGCTCGCGTTGAAGCAGCTAGCAATCTTTGTCAACAAACACCTCGTCCCTGTAGCGTGGGCGCCTGCGTCTGCCGCACTAATTTACACATAATTTTGGCGTCACTTCCGGATAGTGTAATAGTCTCTGGCCCTAAACGAAAATACTGTAATTCTGTCATTAACGTATACTTTTTCTATTCGCTTCACCTGTGGCCAATAATGAAGAACATAAATATGTATTGTTGTTTTCAGAAGCACACAAAAAAGCAGTTTCACTTGCTGAAGGGTACACGACAAGTCATGTAAAATCCCATCTCAGTGATTGCATGAAAGTGAATTAAAGTATCAAACAGTATAATGTTAGTGGTAAATAAAAATCAAGAAGGTTAGAAGATTTTAAAAAAGTGCTTGATAGAAACAAAATCACTGAAGCGCAGAATATTATGATGGAGTTTGGCGTTGCGAAGTTAACACTTTACAACCTTGACGAATATCGAGATAAAGCTTTGGACTTTTTCCATAACAAGATGAACTAGCCAAAAACCTAAATGGATAACTGAACAAAACAATCTGTAGATAATAAATTGTACACCTGGTACAAAGAACAATACTTTGTCAGAATTCTCGTAAGAGAAGTCTAACTGCAAGATGCAGCAGAATTGTTTGAATATAAATCAGGCCAAATACGTTTCTAGGCTACCCGCATCTCGTGGTCGTGCGGTAGCGTTCTCGCTTCCCACGCCCGAGTTCCCGGGTTCGATTCCCGGCGGGGTCATGGATTTTCTCTGCCTCGTGATGGCTGGGTGTTGTGTGCTGTCCTTAGGTTAGTTAGGTTTAAGTAGTTCTAAGTTCTAGGGGACTGATGACCATAGATGTTAAGTCCCATAGTGCTCAGCGCCATTTGAACCATCGTTTCTAGGCTAGTACTGGGTGGCTGTTCAAACCCTGTAATTGGCATGAAATCTCCAACAGAACTGGCTGTTGGGGAAAGTTTACATGCTAATGCTGAAGTGTTAAGCCATTTCGTAGAGAATTAAAATTTGTCTTGGGCACAGGTCTGAAATACAAATGAAAGTGCTTGTTTTGGAAGCCCATCCCCTGCAGTACACAGATCAGCAGAAAAGACACCTTGAGGTACAGTTTAGTGACTAACGAATCAACTGCTGGTCTTTTGTGGACTAAAGTTCATGGTTCACACTGTTTAAAATCACGTGTAATTGGGAAATGCGTTAAACATAGGGCAATAAAAATATTATGCAGTACCTCTCAGTCATTTACAAAGCTAACAAAACGGCTTGGTTTATCACATAGTCACTTTCTTAACGGTTCAAAAAAGATTTTGTCTCTGAAGTTAAAAAAATCTAATTGAAAAAGTAAAATTGAAATTGGAATTTGTGAAAATGTTATTCATTTTAGACAATGCTCGATCTGTTAAGTGATAATGGACTTTTTAAGTGTATATTTCTCCCTCCAAACACTACTGTGTTGATCAAAGAGTGATCCTTGCTTGTAAACACCTCTGTAGTTGTGAGTAGCTTGATAAATATATGGTGTTGTTCAATGCTGAACACAGTGGCGAATGCAATACAAGCAAGCATGCTCTAATGAAACTGAAAGCTTATAATATCAAGAGCAACATTTTCAACTGGGCAGCAGCTGTAGTGAAGTTAAGAATAGGACTCTTGAAAATGCATGGAGCAATCTTTTGTGCAACAAAGAAACAGAGTTTGATCTTGGAGGAATCGAAGACTCAGATTTCCAGGGTGCACTTGCAGCTACAGCCATGTAGAAATGGAAGATGTACATGACTGACTGGATAAAGATGAAGAAGCTATCGGCATCAAACGCTTACTGATAAGATAATGGACAAGGCACTAAGAGCTTCCAGTGAAGAAGAGGAAGACAATTGTATTAGTGAATGTACAGGTAACAGGCCGATGTTTAAACTGTCAAAGCCGATGTTTAAACTGTCAAAGTCAAGGAACATGAACTTCACTAACAATAATTTGGATTACGAAAAGTATTACCTTATGCTGAAAAAATGAAATGCTCATATGGCATTTATTTGCCGGGATATCCCCTTCGGGGTTTGGCCGCCGTATTGCAAGTCTTTTTAGTTGACACCACTTCGGCGACCTGCGTGTCAATGCTAAAAGAGGTGTGACAATAAGTTATAGAAGAACAGTGCACAAAAGAATCAATTAACAATAAGTTCCTTCTTTCAGACGTTATCAACAGGTAATGGAGATGAAAGTATTGCCGTACCATCAGCTTCTCATAGTATTGCCTGCTGTTGGCCACTTCACTCTAAATTCAGATAACAGTAAAAAATAACTGGTAAAGAATGTACCATTCTATGAGACTCTTAAAGCAGTATATGAGTTTTGATATTTGGGTAGCAAAATAACTGATGATGGCCAAAGTAGAGAGGATATAAAATGGAGACTGGCATTGCAAGAAAAGCGGTACTGGAGAACAGAAATTTGTTAACATCGAGTGTAAATTTCAGTCTCAGGAAGTATTTTCTGAAGGTATTGGTTTACAGTGTAGCCTCATATGGAAGTGAAACATGGAGAATTAACAGTTTAGGCAAGAAGAGAATCAAAGCGTTTGAATCATGGTGCTACGAAAGAATGTTACAGATTAGATAGGTGGATCACATAAGTAATGAGAAGGTACTAAGTAAAATTAGGGAGAAAAGAAATTTGTGGCACTAATGACTGAAAGAATGGTTCGGCTAACAGGACAAATTCTGAGACGTCAAGGGATTGCCAATTTAGTATTTCAGGGAACTGTGGGAGATAAAAATTATAGAGGTAGACGAAGAGATGAATACAGCAAGCAGATTCAGAGGATTGTAGGTTGCAGTAGTTATTCGGAGATAAAGAGGTTTGCACAGGATAGAGTGACTTGGAGAGCTACATCAAACCGGTTTTCAGATTGAAGACCACCACAAAAACAACAACTTAGTTCACCCACATTTGCACTTAGGACCACTGCAAATCTTGGGGACAAACTGATCAGTAAGTTGACATATTTTGCTTATTTTCGTACAATAATTTCATATGACATAACGTTCTGGGTTGTGCTCACCCATGATCATCTTGTAGGTATCTGTTTAATGAGTTGGGAATTCTGACTACTGCTTCACAGTATATTTATTTCCCTCATGTCGTTTGTTGCAAATAATCCACTGCAATTAAAAGAGCCATTTATGTACGTAATTAGAATACCAGGAGGAAAAAATGTCATTCACTATTTCAGATTAAGGTTGTCTTTAGCACAAAACAGGGTGTACAGAGCTGCGACTAAAATTTTTGATACTAACTACTATAAAACGTTTGCCAGACAGGAAACTAAAATATAAAAACGAACTGAAGAAGTTTCTCCTTGATAACTCCTTTTGTTCATCAGGAGAGGTTTTTTAATGTAATGTCTAAGAAGAGGTGGATAAAAATTACTAACTGACATCTGTAAATAAATTTATAAATTTTCAGCAATGTAACTTGTGATGTGAATGTAAAACGACTCGTTCCACATCATTGTCATTTATCTTGAAAACTGATCCATGTAGCATGAAGCTAACTAACTTAATTAGCTTGTTGTATGTTGCTGTTGTATCACTAGGTTAGTGGCTTTCAGATTAAATACTATTTAGCACGTTTCACTTAATACCACTGTTCATCGAGATTTTATTCAACCACTACATATTCTAAGTATTATAAACCTAATTATAGCTTAGAGAACAATGTGCATACGCTGGAATAGGCTCCATGTACGAAGTTCCTGGGTTTCCAGCTGGATAGTAAACTGTGGTGGCACCAACACTTGGATAAGTTAACTAAAAGCCTCAGTCCTGCCTGTTTTACACTCAGAAATCCCTTACTGGGGAGACAATGTTGCTATCATACTTTCACTCACTTCTGTTCTATGGCATTATCTCATGGGACATTGAACTAAGGTGGAAAAAGTGTTTATTCTACAAACGTTGTGGCGTTACTGAACTGTTGTTGCTTGATTCAGCTGGATCTTTCAAGACTTCAATGAAGTTCCGAACACTTTTTGAAGCCAAAACCTTTTTCCCAATTTCTTTGGCATTAGTTCGAGCACATGTCATCTTCTTACCCAAATTATAATCATAGAAAGTATCCCTCGATAATTTGTTTCCACAATCCGCTTCTGTAGATGATACTATGTTAGACAGTAGAAAAAATTGTTGATAGGTCACCTGAAACGTTTTTAATGTACTTTCTTCTATTACCAAAATTTGAGAAAATTTGAGGATGCCTTCACTGCTTTTTGGGCGCTCTGATAATAAACTTCTGTACGAGAATGTTGGTTGCAGTCAGGCATTACCCCTTTGAGCAATGATGAAGCTATGCTTACATCGCACACAGTAGGCTTGTTGGAGTCAGTAGAGAAGCAAATAATGTAACAAGTATTTTTAAACGAGTATGCCTCTACTGAATACTCCGCTTTCACGAGTCCTTGTTACTTCAGCGCCTTATTTGTACCATATCAGCTGATCGGTACAAGGTGAGCTCATCCATTTGTTGTCTGTTGTTGTTGTTGTTGTTGTGGTCTTCAGTCCTGAGACTGGTTTGGTGCAGCTCTCCATGCTACTCTATCCTGTGCAAGCTTCTTCATCTCCCAGTACCTACTGCAACCTACATCCTTCTGAATCTGCTTGGTGTATTCATCTCTTGGTCTCCCTCTATGATTTTTACCCTCCACGCTGCCCTCCAATACTAAATTGGTGATCCCTTGATGCCTCAGAACATGTCCTACCAACCGATCCCTTCTTCTAGTCAAGTTGTGCCACAAACTTCTCTTCTCCCCAATCCTATTCAACACCTCCTCATCTAATCTTCAGCATTCTTCTGTAGCACCACATTTCGAAAGCTTCTATTCTCTTCTTGTCTACACTATTTATCGTCAATGTTTCACTTCCATACATGGCTACACTCCATACAAATAATTTCAGAAACGACTTCCTAACACTTAAATCAATACTCGATGTTAACAAATTTGTCTTCTTCAGAAACGCTTTTCTTCCCATTGCCAATCTACATTTTATATCCTCTCTACTTCGACCATCATCAGTTATTTTGCTCCCCAAATAGCAAAACTCCTTTACTACTTTAAGTGTCTCATTTCCTAATTTAATTCCCTCAGCATTACCCGACTTAATTCGACGACATTCCATTATCTTCGTTTTGCTTTTGTTGATGTTCATCTTATATCCTCCCTTCAAGACACCATCCATTCCGTTCAACTGCTCTTCCAAGTCCTTTGCTGTCTCTGATAGAATTAAAATGTCATCGGCGAACCTCAAAGTTTTTATTTCTTCTCCCTGGATTTTAATACCTACTCCGAATTTTTCTTTTGTTTCCTTTACTGCTTGTCAATATACAGATTGAATAACATTGGGGAGAGGCTACAACCCTGTCTCACTCCCTTCCCAACCACTGCTTCCCTTTCATGCCCCTCAACTCATAACTGCCATTTGGTTTCTATACAAATTGTAAATAGCCTTTCGCTCCCTATATTTTACCCCTGCCACTTTCAGAATTTGAAAGAGAGTATTCCAGTCAACATTGTCAAAAGCTTTCTCTAAGTCTACAAATGCTAGAAACGTAGGTTTGCCTTTCCTTAATCTTTCTTCTAAGATAAGTCGTAGGGTCAGTATTGCCTCACATGTTCCAGCATTTCTACGGAATCCAAACTGATCTTCCCCGAGGTCGGCTTCTATCAGTTTTTCCATTCGTCTGTAAAGAATTCGCGTTAGTATTTTGCATCCGTGACTTACTAAACTGATAGTTCGGTAATTTTCACATCTGTCAACACCTGCTTTCTTTGGGATTGCGATTATTATATTCTTCTTGAAGTCTGAGGGTATTTCGCCTGTCTCATACATCTTGCTCACCAGATGGTAGAGGTTTGTCAGGACTGGCTCTCCCAAGGCCGTCAGTAGTTCCAATGGAATGTTGTCTACTCCTGGCGCCTTGTTTCGACTCAGGTCTTTCAGTGCTCTGTCGAACTCTTCACTCAGTATCATATCTCCCATTTCATCTTCATCTACATCCTCTTCCATTTCCATATATTGTCATCAAGTACATCGCCCTTGTATAGACCCTTTATATACTCCTTCCACCTTTCTGCTTTCCCTTCTTTGCTTAGAACTGGGTTTCCATCTGAGCTCTTGATATTCATACAAGTGGTTCTCTTTTCTCCAAAGGTCTCTTTAATTTTCCTGTAGGCAGTATCATTTTTGGGGCCTTTTGTATTCCTTTTTGCCTGCTTCATTTACTGCATTTTTA
Source organism: Schistocerca cancellata (assembly GCF_023864275.1). Lineage (NCBI taxonomy): Eukaryota > Metazoa > Arthropoda > Insecta > Orthoptera > Acrididae > Schistocerca > Schistocerca cancellata. The sequence goes on from NC_064634.1 coordinate 69,400,661, forward strand.
TATTTTCTCGTTTCATCAATTAGATTCAATATTTCTTCTGTTACCCAAGGATTTCTACTAGCCCTCGTCTTTTTACCTACTTGATCCTCTGCTGCCTTCACTACTTCATCCCTCAAAGCTCCCCCTTCTTCTTCTACTGTGCTTCTTTCCCCCATTCCTGCCATTTGTTCCCTTACACTCTCCCTGAAACTCTGTACAACCTCTGGTTTAGTCAGGTCCCATCTCCTTAAATTCCCACTTTTTGCAGTTTCTTCGGTTTTAATCTACAGTCATAACCAATAGATTGTGGTCAGAGTCCACTTCTGCCCCTGGAAATGTCTTACAATTTAAAACCTGGTTCCTAAATCTCTGTCTTACCATTATATAATCTATCTGATATCTTTTAGTATCTCCAGAGTTCTTCCATGTACACAACCTTCCTTCATGATTCTTGAACCAAGTGTTAGCTATGATTTAGTTATGCTCTGCACAAAATTCTACCAGGCGGCTTCCTCTTTCACTTCTTACCCCCAATCCATATTCACCTACTATGTTTCCTTCTCTCCCTTTTCCTACTACCGAATTCCAGTGACCCATGACTATTAAATTTTCGTCTCCCTTCATTATCTGAATAATTTCTTTTATTTCATCATACATTTCTTCAATTTCTTCGTCATCTGCAGAGCTAGTTGGCATATAAACTTGTACTACTGTAGTAGGCGTTGGCTTCGTGTCTATCTTGTTGTCTGTACTAACCAAGAAACAAGTAATCATTCCCACTATCACACGACCCCTGTAGATGTGTAGGTTATGTCATTTTTTCTCTGCTTCTTGCATTGCCTTGAGCGTCCGCCCCCGGTAGCTGAGTGGTCAGCGCGACAGAATGTCAATCCTATGGGCCCGGGTTCGATTCCTGGCTGGGTCGGAGACTTTTCTCTGCTCAGAGACTGGGTGTTGCAATATCCTAATCATCATAATTTCATCCCCATCGACGCGCAAGTTGCCGAAGTGGCGTCAAATCGGAAGACTTGCACCCGGCGAACGGTCTACCCAACGGGAGTCCCTAGTCACACGGCATTTATATTGCCTTGAGCCAAACCGTCTTCTTTCTGTAGGAGCACGGATTTAAAAAAACTGCATGTCGACAGTGGTATCTATTGTCATGGGAAAATGTTTTGAGATTTGTCTGTCAGGGATTTCGAATTATCGATAGTACTTCACAGGATTAATATTCATAACAATGATCATTGAAATACACAGGAGAAAATGTCCAAATGTGTGTGAATTCCTAAAGGACCAAACTCCTGAGGTCATCGGTCTCTAGACTTACACACTACTTAAACTAACTTATGCTGAGAACAACACATATACCCATGATCTCACTCGAACTTTCGGTGAGGGGGGCAGCGCAATCCGTGACATGGTGCCTCACACCTTGCGACGACTCCGTGTGGCTACACAGGAGATTGAGGCGGTAAATAAGGGAGCCAGGAGGGTTAAACAAAAATTGCTGTAATACAGGAAATCTCGGGGAAAATGGGAGATTTGGTCACTTTAACGCACACGTACCCCACCTCTGCAACCACATGGTGAACAACATGTCTTCGTACATAAAGCATTGACAGATTGCGAATATGTTATACTCTGGGATGTCACAACTGCGCAGTGTTACTACCTCCTTACACAGGATCACATCCAGTCCTTAATCCTTAAGGGACGAGAGAATATCTTCGACATCCTGCTACACAGGAAGCCTTCCATGGTTTCCTTATAGCAATTAACCCACGATGTACCACAGCTTCTGAGACAGGATGACATTAACTACAACCTTAGGCGTCTACAAGGGAGATGGCAACAGGGATATTTGCTCCTCTTAGTATCTGAGGCATAGATTTTTAATTTCTTACACGATTCTCACACATTTCTAGAGATGATCGTGAATCTACTATACTATATATCTAGTATTGCCGTGTGTGACGATAATATTGTTGCTTTAGCACTCAACATGAATTTGCAAGGTTGTCAGACTGATCATGGGAAATTATACTTTTTGCTTGGAAGGGCAGTAGTTTCAGCGATGTGTGAAAGCCAAGGCGAACTTGCAAATTTACAGAATGTTGCCAGAACGACGTTGCAAATCGTTCTCTGTTCCTTCCCCATACAGCCCCTATCGAGCTGCAGAAAGGGTCCATTCCAAAACGTTAGTACGTGGCTTCCTATGCCTATTCCCAGAACAAAATAAATGTGGCTGTCGTTGCCATCCCAAAATACATCACCAATTGCTACAAAGACACCCTCTCTTTCTACTGCACAACTTAATCACAACAGTAGTTTATCATTCGTGTATGGGCCATAAAACCCGTCACCCCTTGCTGAGACCTCATTCAACTTTACAATCGCAAATCAGTTGTAGCAGACTCTGAAAAATATGGTCTTGCTTTACTTATGTGTATTAATCTATGATTCATCTACGGACCTAAATGCATCAACTGAAAAGAGAAACAACATTTTATGCATTAAAAAAAATCAAAGAGTGTGATGTGGTCTTCACTCCAAGAAATAATCCTTTGTCAAAATCCTTAGGCTGTAACCTATAGTGTGCAAACCAGTTAGCCTGATTGTGCATCAATTTTTCAAACTGGTGGGGACAAGGACAATGTTGGTTCAGTCCTAGGCTGTTAACAGTCGGTTATACTCCCCAATCTAATGACGTTATGGAAGGTTTATCACATTTATCTCGTCGAATACGCACTACAGTCTCACCCTTTCCCACATCACTGTTAAATTCACTGTTTCAGTATCATCACTATTTTCAAAAGCTTTGAGAGGAGTACGATTACAAAATAATAACTTTTTTACGTACCTTGATTATCTTGTTGTTGTCGGTGGCTCAAAGTCTTATCTAGGGGTACATTCTTGCTGTTGAAACTTTTGATTTTACATAATGGGTTCTTGCTGCACAAAATAACTGTTGAAGACTTGCCTGTTGCTGTAAATATCTTTTTATTTTACCCCATTCTTATAATCACAGCCACTTTATAATTTCCATACCGTATTCAAAAAACCAATAATTATATTGTTGTTGACAAGTTAAGCCAAATACGTGCATTTCCATCTGAGGCATGCCCACCTCTACTAACATTCTGCGATACTTACATTATTCCAAACAGTTTACAAAGTAAAAGAGTTTACAAAACAAAAGATGGATCACACTAAAATATATCATTATTTTATAAATTAATCCAGAAATGAATTTAACTATTAATGTTAGATTGTGCAACTAATCACATGAATTTTAAGTATGCCACAGATTTTGTAATTTCTAATATTTTGAAAAGAAGAGTAATAGTAACTGTTAGTACATATCGATTGTAACACATTGTTTTCTTCTTTATACATTTTAGCCTGAAATATAATACATTGTATACAAAATCATATGAATTCTTTTAGTAAAACAGCTGAGATAATTTTAACCTATGCAGATATCGATAGTTTATATGGTATCTCTATACACAAAAAGGTAACGTTAGAGGAAAATGATTCATTACAACACCAATGGTCCGCTCTACAAAAAAAAAAAAAAAAATGTAGCTTTCCAAAACCTGTTTCATTAATCTTTAATTATATCTGTCAATTTAAAAAGTTGAATACATAAAACAATGCATAAGATTCAACAAAGAAAGAGTTAAGGTAGCAACAAAGTCAAAAAACATTTTAAAAACGTAGTGAGTTGAAACTATCAGTCATTTGATATACAATATGTTTTGGATATTTTCAGTAATATGATACGCAATATGTTTTGTGTACTTCTCATCAAATTTGTTCTGGGATACAATATCATCTCAAACTCAATGAATCAGTTACATCACAAATGACAATTTTTAATTTTGCTCCCTCCTGAATAAATTTCCATGGTTGTCCGTGGGTGCAGCCATCACCCCACACTACCTTCATCAATATTATTGGGACTAGGGGGATACAAAAGCATGCTTCTACCAATGAGAAATAGTCCAGTTGCTGCTCTTCACAAACAACCAGCCACAACAAGTGGTCAGAAGAGGACAGTGCAGAAATGGTGCAATTGTGATTTGTTTTGCAGCCTGACACAGCACTCACACTCAGGCAGTTGGACAAAGAGTTCTTTGCACCAAAGAGGTGATGTCTTGTACACAATTATCATTGACAGACATGCTCTTTGGATTGATTCACATCTTCAGAGAGCAGTAGGAGTGTGTTCACTCTTTGTGTTTAAAGTATGTTAACGTATTGTACTTTTGCTCATCAATGTAACGATTAAAATATTGTCAATATTTTCTACAAATAATGTGCATCTGTGGATGAGTCAAAGGCTTCAGTACATTCTGAGCTACAATATGTTGCAGACATGTTATTGTATCGCACTTTGTGAATAAAATGTATGTGCAATTCTTCATACCAGTCTACCTGGGTTCCTACATATTATGGTCATGTTTCACAAAATTTTGCCATTAAAGCAAAGGAAGCAACGGAAACTGAAGGCCATGGACCATCTAATACGCCAGTTCCTTCTTCAAAATGGCAGAAGAAGTTGGACAGAAGGTAGACAACTTTCAAGGCGTTTGTCATTTATTAATGAAGATACTGAAGAAGCAAGAACAGTGTGGTGTCTATGCCATGTATTTGGCATACAAATTATGGGGACTGACACCATTCTAGAGAGTGAACAGAAATAATCAACAGAATTAATCAAGTGATTCTGAAGCAAAAATACAGTGCTCTTAGTGAGTGTGGATGTGGCAGAGACATCAAAATGTACTTATTCTCCTGTCACATTCACAGCAAGCAATGGTGAAGATATAGGTGAAATTGTGGGGATACCAACTCTGACATGAATCACTGGTGAGAGAGGAGAGGAACATCTGTGGACGAGTCAAAGACTTCAGTGCATTCTGAACTACAAGATACTGGGAGCTGCATTTATTACCACGCCACAATTTCAGCAAGTTCCCTCATCACCAACACCAGTTTGGCTGGCCGTAACCATTCTGCACCACAGTCATTATCTACCTCACAAACTCAGGTCCCAGCCTGAACTACCGCTGTTCCAACATGAATAACCTGCTTTATGGTTCCCCTTTGTAGAGTGCATATTTGACTCATTACAGATTTTACACAGTGACACCTGATTCATCACCCTGATTTGTCATCTGTCAGAGCACATCAAATTAATCATAGTCGTCACCGTAGCACCACCTACACTCAATAAGTATGATGCACCCGGACCTGCACTGCTACAATGGCTTTCTCCAACAAGTGAGCAATAATTAAAACAGGCTGTCTATGACGAACATTTGGACGATAAAACGCCATGTCATCTTTGGCTATGACTCCAATCTACTTTGGACATTAACCTCATGCTGGATGCTGTTCTTTGGATGCACTGTATTGTTAAACTTCCACCACATCTACAACTGGCAATGACATAACACGAAACTGGACTGCAGGAAAAATGGGTGGCTCTCGCAGACAGAATCTTCAGAGTACTATAACAAATGTACTGAACAAATTACAAAGACACAGATACCCATCATAGGACATTACTAGCTGGCCAATTGCTCATTGCTCCAGACCACCCCGAGCAGAGCCGAGGACTGCTGACAGTGACCTCTCCACCTCAAACCTTGGCTCCAACTAGCAGGCTGCATATGACACAGCTCCTACAGTCTGCCATAGGTGCTGCAGCTCGTGTAGAGATGTCAAGTCCCAACAGTCACCACAGGGACCTCAAGCAAACTCAGAGCATGATGCCATATGTCACAAGTGAATGGAAATATCTGAAGTATGCTACTTTTATTGTCTACTTGTCACAAGCAGATGAAATTGAGTGGAAGGCAAATGCTGTAGAGTTCAGTCTTTTACATAGGTCGATGATGTGAACTAACCAGTTTAGAGCCACATGGAGGGGCTGTGCGGTTAGAGGCGCCATATCACGAATTGCGCGGCCCCTCCCGCTCGAGGTTCGAGTCCTTCTTCGTGCATGGGTGTGTTTGTTGGCCTCAGCATAAGTTAATTTAAGTTAGTTTAAATAGTGTGTAAATCTAGGGACCAATGACCTCAGCATTTTGGTCCCTTAGGAATCCACACACATTTGAAAATTTGAACCAGTTTAGAGTGTTGTTAATGCGTAATCCCAGGAATCTGGAAGACTCAACTATCAACATTCCTTTGTCACCAAATTTTATTTCAATATTTTCCAGTTTTTTGTTGTTGTTTGGAACTGAATGAATTCAGTCTTGTTAACATTCTGGGACTGACCATTTAAAGGGAATCAGTCTAGAGCTTCCTTGAATATCATGGTTGCAGAGTTCTCTAGGCTACAGTTGGGTACTTTATCTATCATAATGGTTATATCGTCTCCAAATAGGGTGAAGTGTGTTTTTTGTGTCATAAACCATGGCAGAAAATTGATAGAAATTAAGAAAAGTATGGGACCAAGCACCAAGCCCTATGGTACTCCACATTACATTGTGCCCAAGTCAGAGTAGGCAGCTGCTATTGCAGAATTATTCAATACTACCTGCTGCCTTCTGTCATCTAGATATGATTTGAGCCACATCTCTGCTTTACCATATAAGCCGTACTGCTCAGCATTGATAAGTAGAATTTTGTGATCTACCCAGTTAAAAGCTGTCTAACACCATTGAAGATTGCAACTGGTGACATTTTATTGTTTATGGATTCAAGGAGTTGGTTGATAAATGAAAAAATGGCATGTTTTTTTTTAATTGAAATACCCTGTTAGAATCCAAACTGATTTTTATTAAGAATGCTATGTTTATTAAGATGATCCATGATTTTCTTGAACACAAATTTCTGTAGGATTTTAAAAAGACTAGTTAGAAATTAAATTGGCTGTTAGTAGGAAACCTCAGGTCTACCACATTTTATGAACAGTGGGTTAACAACTGTGTATTTGAGTCTATCAAGGACAATACTTGTTATCCACACCAGTGGAACTTTTATTTTTCATTTGGCTTTTTACCTTTTCAGTCTCATTGGTTGTAATATAGGTTGTATGCATCTGAGTAATTTTGTTTTGCACTGCTTTTTGAAGAAGGTTCATTCCTTGAACCATAGATCCTTTACAATCAATTTGATCCGCTATTGTCAGGAAATTGTTGGTGAAGATACTGGCAACTAGATCATCTTCATCTACCACACTTCAATTATGACACACTTTGATACTGTCTGTATCTCCTGAAATTTTTCCTGTCTCCCTTTGATCACCTTGTAAATAGATCATATTTTATAAGTTGATCTGTAAAATTTGAATTTAATGAACATGCTCATCGATTTTAATTATTTATGATGCTACAGTATAATTTGTAGTGGTCCCTATCTTAAGATATGTTAGAACTTCTGAACGAAATATATTGCATTCTCTTTGTTTTATAGAATGTTTTGATTCCCTTCCAAATGGGTCTGAGCACTATGGGACTTAACATCTATGGTCATCAGTCCCCTAGAACTTAGAACTACTTAAACCTAACTAACCTAAGGTCAGCACACAACACCCAGTCATCACGAGGCAGATTCCCTTAGTGAGCCATTGCCTCCAATAACCATTGAGTTTGAAACTTTTTGAAATTCTCTTAGGGAATACATCTTCAAAAGAGTAACAGGTTCGTTCAGGAATAGGTTAATTTTATCAACGACATTTTTAGCCTTATATAGTGGTCCCACTCTTAACTGCAACAAACGTCTGCTGAAGGTTTCCAGATTCTCACTGTTCATTCATCTAAAACATCTATTTATTGATAAAACTGCCCTTATTAGTAGATCTCACATCACACTTTTTAATAGTTGCCTGTCATGGTCAGAAAGACCATTTAAGATTTCTGTTACACATGTGTTATCAATTCTGTTACTGTCTACAAACATACTGTCAATAACACTTGTGCAGTCCTTTGTCACTCTTGTGGGAAGGTCAACAACTGCCAGATTAAAAGAGCTCATTACAGTCTTAAAATCTGTTCTTTTATTATTATAAGTAAGAAAATTTTGCTGAAGGTCACCAAGCATGATTATTTCTTCGGTTTCTGAGAACTTGCAAGTGATTCTACCTGAGGAATATACTAAGCTTTCCTGAGGGAGCTCTGTAAACAGTAATCACATAAATAGAAAGAGTATTAACATGGAGTTCAATGCAACAAGCCTCAAAATGTTCCTCAACACTATAATTTTGTACATCTATAGACTCATACAGTATATTATTTTTAACTTACATTATAACTCTGCCTTTATCCATTGTATTCCTAAGGTTTTCTGTGATTTCCCTAAATCGCTCCAGGCAAATGCCGGGATGGTTCCTTTCAAAGGACATGGCCGACTTCCTTCCCCGTCCTTCCCTAATTCGATGAGACCGATGACCTCGCTGTCTGGTCTCCTTCCCCAAAACAACCAACCATTGTATTCCTATTGTAACAACCTGCTAAGTTATACTTATGTAGTTGTATCATTTCAGTCCTTTCACTCAAATTATGTTATAAAATGTAATTATTAACATTATTGTATAATAATATTTAATAAATGTCAAGTAAGAATAATGAGCATCAATTACAGTAATAAAATATTACATCACCAATAATCTTAATAATTTTAGAATTCGAATCACCTTTAAACGAAATGGAAATTACCTCAGACTTATTTATCTTACAATCCTTTGCCCTCAAAACCAAAGGCCACTACAAACGCAATACGAACGACCCATATACTCTCCAATCTGAAATGTCTGGTAAGCAATGACATCACAACCGTTGACCCTCTCAAGACCAGGAACCTTTTTACCATCGGAACAATGTACTATAGCAACAGTTACCCAAGTGTTGTCATGTCTGCACGCCATCACTCTTAGTCACAGTATAGTTCAACACACAGGCGACAAACAACGATGATCCCTGCAAAATAACTTGCCCTCCAACTTAAGATGATGTAGTCAGTATAGCTTTACACTCAGGAGGCCCACGCCTATGACGCCTATACCAGTAGGAACGACAAAGCAGCATCACAAACACGACAGCACTGCTCAACAAGTCAAATGGTAACTCAATCAGTCGCAGTGCCGCACTGATAATGGACTCAGAAAATTAAGTGTTCCGTCAGCTAGGCGAGGCGATACCCTGTACTCGCGGTCTGGCATCACCAGAGCCCACGCGGCGTCCACAGCCTGATAAGCGAGTGGTCGGACGAGATAAGAGCGCTAAAGAACGCGAGCTGTTTACCCTAAATTACCTTGTATTAGCCTTTATTATCCAATTACAGTAATAAAATTTTACAGCACCAGTAATCTTAATAGTTTCACGATTGGTTGGTTTTGGTTTGGTTGTTTGGGGAAGGATACCAGAAAGCGAGGTCATCGGTCTCATCGGATCAGGGAAGATGGGGAAGGAAGTCGGCAGTGCCCTTTCAGAGGAACCATCCCGGCATTTGCCTGGAGTGATTTAGGGAAATCATGGAACACCTAAATCAGGATGGCCGGACGCGGGATTGAACCGTCGTCCTCCCGATTGCGAGTCCAGTGTCTAACCACTGTGTCACCTCGCTCGGTGCAGTTTCACAATTCAAATCAAATTGAATAGTAAAGGCTAATAAAACTACACATTGATCTTGCTAAATGCTGAGAGCCGATTTGTTTCCTTTTGTAGCACCTCTGGGACCCTGGGTTTTCTGGGTCCCAGGGGTCTCAAAACAATATCCTGATGACATAGTGTATCTACTGACAGATTTATTAAGGTGGTTTGGTTAGTGGGTGGTGTGGGTGGGGAATTCTGTGAGCATTGGCCTCAAAGGATGTTATTGCCTGTTACATAATCTAGTCTAAAAAGATAACAGTATCAATTTTGATTGATAAGGTCATACAGTATGAGTATCCTGATCGTTTTCATTTGGTTGACCCCAATGTGTTTGCATTTGTTGGTATTTGTCCTTATCACCATGTTATGTTGTTTGAAGAAATTGATTGGGAGAGTTGGAAGCCGTTTACCTCCCAGTTGAAACGCTTGTTTGAGGGCAAGGACTTTAAGATACAGGAGAAGTATGGCCATTGCAAAAGAAATGCGTCATACTAATCCTATTATTTGTGTTGCTAATTCTTACATTATTGGGGACGCTGCTAATGATAGGCGTTTGAAAAGTGTTTTGGCTGAGTCTCCTTATTGGTCTGGTAACAGTGTCAGTGATGAGGTACTAACGTCGGGTCCGCCATCGCATAACACCCAGGAGGTATCGTTGGTGGAGGATGGTAATTCGTCGCCTACGTCATCACCCTCACCGGCGGTTTCATCACCGACGCCAATACTGCAGGTCTCGTTACTTAAAAGGTTACATGAGATCTAGGCATTACAGAGCTAGGTTAACTAGATCTGTTGTACCTGCGCACTGTGTAGTGAGGATTCTCTTTGGCCTAAACGACAATATTTCTAGCACATGAACTACGATAAATATCACATTCATCCGAAAACATAAACTTGGCACAGTTCACTGCATTTGGAAACTGAGTTAACAAAGCACGACACGTTAAACCGCGTTCATTCCAGTATGTATTCGACAACTCTTTTACAAACGTCAGTCGAAAATATCTGACCTTAAGGCCTTTCTTCATGAGATTTCACATTTGTTGTACTCGATATACCGAGTTCTGAAGCTCCTTTATGTCTCGCCTTCATAGGAGACTGTTCAGTCGAAGCAAAGTCTCTGGCACATGTGTCTTCTAGTGTCTTCTTCCCTCCACTCCTCGGCCTGTCTTTAACACTGCCAAAAGCAAAAGCACGTCTTCCAAATCCATAAGTGTTACATTTCGTAGTGGAGCCTTATTAAATCTTTCTTGGAGTGGTCCCATAATCTGTCTCATTGACTGTCCTGTGTCGTTTGTACACCCACACACTTGTCATTAAGCGCTCCTTGACTGTGTATCTACAGTGACAACTCACATCTGCCATGGCTACAAATTGAAGCTCGACTTCGACTGCGTAAACGTGAATTCAAAACAATTGATAAGAAGCAACATTGCTACCAACCTGCAAAATGGCATTTGCTACTAAGGAGAAAATATAAAATATCAGGAAATGAAACAGGCAAAAAGGAGTACAAACGTCTCAAAAATGAGATCGACAGTAAGTGCAAAATGGCTAAGCAGGGATGGCGAGAGGACAAATGTAAGGATGTAGAGACACATATCACTAGGGATAGGATAGATACTGCCTACAGGAAAATTAAAGAGACTTTTGGGGAAAAGGGAACAACTTGTATGAATATCAAGAGCTGAGATGGAAAACCAGTTCTAAGCAAAGAAGGGAAAGCAGAAAGGTGGAAGGAATGTATAGAGGGTTCATACAAGGGCAATATTATGGAAATGGAAGAGGATGTAGATTAAGACGCAATGGGAGATATAATATTGCGTGAAGAATTTGAAATGGCTCTGAGCACTATGGGACTCAACATCTTAGGTCATAAGTCCCCTAGAACTTAAAACTACTTAAACCTAACTAACCTAAGGATATCACACACACCCATGCCCGAGGCAGGGAAGAATTTCACGGAGCACTGAAAGACCTAAGTCGAAACAAGGCCCCAGGAGTAGACAACATTCCAGTAGAGCTACTGATAACCTTGGGAGAGCCAGCCATGACAAAGCTCTTCCATCTGGTGAGCATGATGTATGAAAATGGCGAAACACCTTCAGGCTTCAAGGAGAATATAATAATTCCAATCCCAAAGAAAGCAGGTGTTGACAGGTCTCAAAATTGCCGAACTATCGGTTTGATAAGTCACGGCTGCAAAATACTAACACAAATTCTTTACAGACGAATCGAAAATAGGGTAGAAGCTGATCTCGGGGAAGATCAATTTGGATTTCCGTAAAAATTTTGGAACACGTGAGGCAGTACTGACCCTACAACTTATCTTAGAAGATAGAATAAGGAAAGGCAAACCTAGGTATCTAGGATTTGTAAACTTAGAGAAAGCTTTTGATAATGTTAACTGGAATACTCAATTTCAAATTTTAAAGGTGGCAGGGGTAAAATACAGGGAGCGAAAGGCTATTTACAATTTGTACAGAAACCAGAAGGCAGTTATAAGAGTCGAGGGACATGAAAGCGAAACAGTGGTTGAGAAGGGAGTGAGACAGGGTTGCAGCTTATCCCCAATGCTATTCAATATGTATATTGAGCAAGCAGTAAAGGAAACAGAAGAAAAATTTTGAGTAGGTATTAAAATCCAGGGAGAAGAAATAAAAACTTTGAGGTTTTCCAATGACATTGTAATTCTGTCAGAGAGAGCAAAGGACCTGGAGGAGCAGTAAAATAGAATTGACAGTGTCTTGAAAGAAGGATATATGATGAACATCAACAAAAGCAAAACGAAGATAATGGAATGTAGTCGAATTAAATCAAGTGATGCTGTGGGAATTAGATTAGAAAATGAGACACTTAAAATAGTAGATGAGGTTTGCTATTTGGGGAGCAAAATAACTGATGATGGTCGAAGTAGAGAGGATATAAAATGTAGACTGCCAACGGCAAGGAAAGCGTTTCTGAAGACGAGATATTTGTTAACATCGAGTATAGATTTAAGTGTCAGGAAGTCCTTTTCGAAAGCATTTGTATGGAGGGTAGCCCTCTATGGCAGTGAAACATGAACGATAAATAGTTTAGACAAGAAGAGAATAAAAGCTTTCGAAATTTGGTGCTACAGAAGAATGCTGAAGATTAGAGGGGTAAATAATGAGGAGGTGCTGAATAGAATTGGGGAGAAGAGGAATTTGTGGAACACCTTGACTAGGAGAAGGGATCGGTTGATAGGACATGTTCTGAGGCATCAAGGGATCACCAATTTAGTACTGGAGGGTAGTGTGGAGGGTAAAAATCGTAGAGGGAGACCAAGAGATGAATACACTAAGCAGATTCAGAAGGATGTAGGTTGCAATAGGTACTTGGAGATGAAGAAGCTTGCACAGGATAGAGAAGCATGGAGAGCTGTATCAAACCAGTCTGTGGACTGAAGACCACAACAACAACAACGAAGCAGGGGTTATGTAGATAAGGGGGCTTCTCACCCACCCTTACAATATGTACAAGAACATCACCAATAATCTTAATACTTTTACAATTCAAATCACCTTCAAACCAAATGGAAACTCCCTCAGACTCATTCACCTTACGACGATTCATTTCCTCAAAGCCAAAGGCATACTAGAAACGAAACACAAACGACCCATATCTTCGTTATATACCTCTCCAATCTGAAATGTCCAGTTAACAATGATATCATAACTTCTGAAACTGACAAGACCAGGAACCGTTTTAGCATCAGAACAACGTACTATAGCAGCAGTTATCCAGCCATTACCATCCTGCACGTCATCACTTTTAGTCACAGTAAAGTTCAACACACAAGCGACAAACAACTACAGTGCCTGTAAAATAACTTGCTCTCCGACTTTAGACGATGTAGTCACTAACACTCAATAGATAGCTTTATATGTTAACTCTTATCCTAACTTTTAGTTAAGAGTTTATAATTTTACATACTTATTTAATTATGTTATAAAACATAATATATATGAACATTGTTTATTGCACTCTGTCATTAACAGGAGCAGACAACTGGTCCAGTTTGTTTCTTGGACCCATTATATTGTGGTGAAAAATATGAAGTTTGTCATTTCCTAAACTCTCTGTTCTGATGTCACTGTTTTTTGTAAATTGCAATTAGAGGTTATAGGATGTGTACCTGCTGGTTTATGACGTAAGTTAGTCCTGGAACTGAGGCTGGATAGCAAAAATACTGTAGAGTTGTGGATTTCCTGGTTCTTGTGTTTCTTCTACTTGCCTCTGTTATTGCTGATAATAGCGGAGACACATCAGGTGGTTATTGCACTGCTGCATATTGTGGGGGGCTAATACTGCTGAACAGTCTCGAGCCGCTGATGGAATGTCAACAGTAAATGATGAGCAGTAGTTGTAGGTTTGATGGCTACGTTTTTAGATTCCAAGTTCACTATTACTGCACCTCAAGTTTTCGATAATATTCCTGTTGATTCTTCCATTGTTTACACTGGTATGGTTGGATCTTTTAATTTTACCACTGCTGGTAACGGAACTGGTATGCTGTTTACTTCACTTGTTGATAGAACAGCTTTTATTTGCCCACCCCTAGCAACTTTACCTTTGTTATTTCGGTGCAGACCATGAATTGTAAAGTGTGCTCTTACAGAGCTGTCAACTAGTATGAAAGTTGCACTGAGAAATGATTTGCATTTTTTTGTAGTTTCCTGTTAGTGGTCATGATTTCAATTTTAAGATAAGATTTTTCTATAAATCTTGCCTCCATAGAACAGTCACAGCAAAAAAGATAATATGTGGGTCATTTCGAACTTTATCTTTCAACACCCTCATTGCTTCGAGACTGTAAGAAGCTTCCACAGTTTTTCAGAATTTCAGATGAATGGCGCCTCTGGTTTGACAGTGCCACTTATCTAAAGTCTTTGTTGAGCATTATGGGATATTTCCGCGATTCCTGTACCATGGCTATTGCAATAACATGGATTTTGCGATTTTTCTTCAGTTTCTCTTCAGTCTTCAGTTGCATCCACTTTTATTTGAGGTTTATCACTACCTTCCCAATCACCAATTTTTTGTCATTTCTTTTCCTTCGGATTTACAGCCTTCATGTTCAAGAAGATCGAATTTGTTCTCCATCTACAAGACAAATTTCTCTGTCAGCACTAAACGAGCTGGATTTTTAGGTCTAATATAATTATGTTTCCTGTTGTTTTTCGTCCTGCACATATTCTTCATGCTGAGTTGCGTTAATACTGATTTAATATTCCAAAAATAATTTTCAGTTACTGGAAATTCTTTTCTGAGTGTTTCTACCACAGATTCTTCCAAATCAACAATAAGTTTCGTTTTCACATTTTTTTGGTGGCTAAACCACAGTCGCATGATGAATTTGTCGTACTTAAATTCGCCAAACAAGATAGGTGAGCCCACAGATGTACCACTGGGGACATTCGAACACATTTTATCACAGTTTTTTCACACACTATATAGTTTAAGTTAATTAGATTCGGAAATTTTCCAGAGCGATTTTGTACTGTGTCTACAATTACAAGTAACTCAATAAAAACGTCAAATCGAATAAGATGAGGAAATATGTGATTCATCCACTGGTGAACAACCTATAAACACGTTTCCATGTATTGATACTTGGGAGGCACACACTGTGACCGTGCACTTGCAGACAGCATTTCTGAAATAGACGTATCCAAATTGCTTTCATGCGTGCAAGTAATTACGTATTGGAAACAACAATCAGTCACATAATTTCTAAGAATCATTAAGTTATGGCAGCAAGTATACCAGATGGAAGCTTTGTGCTACGCGAGGCTCTCTGCATTGACACGCTCATACTCGATACGACCCCGAAAGTTGATAGACATCTCTAAAGGTCGAAATTGGACTTGTACCATGCTATTTTCGTCAAACTTCTTTGACCAAACTACTTCACTGGTGCTATTATACGATCATAAAATTTTTCTTTATACACTCCTGGAAATGGAAAAAAGGACACATTGACACCGGTGTGTCAGACCCACCATACTTGCTCCGGGCACTGCGAGAGGGCTGTACAAGCAATGATCACACGCACGGCACAGCGGACACACCAGGAACCGCGGTGTTGGCCGTCGAATGGCGCTAGCTGCGCAGCATTTGTGCACCGCCGCCGTCAGAGTCAGCCAGTTTGCCGTGGCATACGGAGCTCCATCGCAGTCTTTAACACTGGTAGCATGCCGCGACAGCGTGGACGTGAACCGTATGTGCAGTTGACGCACTTTGAGCGAGGGCGTATAGTGGGCATGCGGGAGGCCGGGTGGACGTACCGCCGAATTGCTCAACACGTGGGGCGTGAGGTCTCCACAGTATATCGATGTTGTCGCCAGTGGTCGGCGGAAGGTGCACGTGCCCGTCGACCTGGGACCGGACCGCAGCGACGCACGGATGCACGCCAAGACCGTAGGATCCTACGCAGTGCCGTAGGGGATCGCACCGCCACTTCCCAGCAAATTAGGGACACTGTTGCTCCTGGGGTATCGGCGAGGACCATTCGCAACCGTCTCCATGAAGCTGGGCTACGGTCCCGCACACCGTTAGGCCGTCTTCCGCTCACGCCCCAACATCGTGCAGCCCGCCTCCAGTGGTGTCGCGACAGGCGTGAATGGAGGGACGAATGGAGACGTGTCGTCTTCAGCGATGAGAGTCGCTTCTGCCTTGGTGCCAATGGTGGTCGTATGCGTGTTTGGCGCCGTGCAGGTGAGCGCCACAATCAGGACTGCATACGACCGAGGCACACAGGGCCAACACCCGGCATCATGGTGTGGGGAGCGATCTCCTACACTGGCCGTACACCACTGGTGATCGTCGAGGGGACACTGGATAGTGCACGGTACATCCAAACCGTCATCGAACCCATCGTTCTACCATTCCTAGACCGGCAAGGGAACTTGCTGTTCCAACAGGACAATGCACGTCCGCATGTATCCCGTGCCACCCAACGTGCTCTAGAAGGTGTAAGTCAACTACCCTGGCCAGCAAGATCTCCGGATCTGTCCCCCATTGAGCATGTTTGGGACTGGATGAAGCGTCGTCTCACGCGGTCTGCACGTCCAGCACGAACGCTGGTCCAACTGAGGCGCCAGGTGGAAATGGCATGGCAAGCCGTTCCACAGGACTACATCCGGCATCTCTACGATCGTCTCCATGGGAGAATAGCAGCCTGCATTGCTGCGAAAGGTGGATATACACTGTACTAGTGCCGACATTGTGCATGCTCTGTTGCCTGTGTCTATGTGCCTGTGGTTCTGTCAGTGTGATCATGTGATGTATCTGACCCCAGGAATGTGTCAATAAAGTTTCCCCTTCCTGGGACAATGAATTCACGGTGTTCTTATTTCAATTTCCAGGAGTGTAGTTG
Source organism: Schistocerca cancellata (assembly GCF_023864275.1). Lineage (NCBI taxonomy): Eukaryota > Metazoa > Arthropoda > Insecta > Orthoptera > Acrididae > Schistocerca > Schistocerca cancellata. The sequence continues at coordinate 69,417,653 of NC_064634.1, forward strand.
TTTGGGAATGGATGACAAACAGTAAACAACAGCATATGTGGTGGCAAGCGTATTGCCTCAGAAGAATGAGAAATGGAAACGATAATGGGTGAAACAGAGAATAGCGAGAGAAGAAGCTCGAGGTGTTCAACAGAATTTGCTTCGTGAGCTACAGTGAAACAGCATAAAGAAGAACAAAAATTGTTTGAGAATGGGCGAACAAACGTTTCAGTTTGCCCTCACGAAAGGGCCCCCCCCCCACCTGAAACTGTGTCATTGATGATTTGAATAATGAAGCACTGCACTAGTTACATATTTTTTCGTTCTTAGTATGACATTTTTGATTATGTATTCTCATACCAAAACGAATATTTACGTAGGTATGTGAATATTCGTATTACATATGGTAGTCATGTAAACTGCACTACTAACAGTCAACCACATAATGATTTGAGTAGATTTATTCAACATGAGAACACAATACAACACGACACTTTACAAAGCATGGGACAAAATGTAAGAGAAGAGAGACAAGTCAAAGAAGTCAACCTAGAGAGGATACAAAACCAGTGATTACACTTTGCCGTGATCAACACTCACCACAGAGACCCCCTACCCCCTCCCAAGTATTGCGGAGCATGGGGTAAGTGTAGAGCTGGAAATAGTGTCTGACAAAGTCTTGAAGCCATCCAGAGGGGACATAGGCGGTCTCCCAAGTGAGAGCAGAGTTGGTCTCCAGCAGTCGAGGTGAGAGCAATCGACAGCAGGCAGAGAGGCACGTGGATTGAAAGGATGCCATCACCTGAAACAGTTGCTGCTAGAGAGTCGATGTCGGCGTCGTTGGGGACATTGAATATTAGGAGAGGCAGGACATCGATGTGCGGCGATGTGTCCTGTGGTGGGGTTCAAGAAACGTTGAAGATGATGCCACCGCACACTATGATAGATCGTAGATGGTAAGACTGTAGACATTGACATGGAACACTGACCTGCGTAAAGGAACAGAATCATACTCAGAGGAAGAGACACTCCACTCAAGGACGAAAGATCCCTGGAGGAGTCACTTGGAAAAGAAATAGTAACCTCGCCCTGGGGGCCGACAACTGAAGAATCATAACTGTCATCCATACTAGGTGAGATATGAGCTAAACACCAGGCTAGTCTGAGGCGATTAAGGGACACTGTTTGCGTCTTCCCGTTAAATAGATTGTTAAAGGTTTTCTGTCATCTACTGAGCACTCTGTGTGGCCCAGGGTAAGGAGGCTGGAGTGCAACTCTGACTGAGTCAACATATAGCATAACATATCCGCATTGTTTGAGGTCTTTATGACTGAATACACGAGGAATAGTGTGAGCCCTTCTGTGGGGGGGGGGGGGGGTAAATATTTTAGAAATGCATTTGTGCACTTGTTTAACAAGTTCCAGGAGTTCATCTGTAGTTAGAATGGGCCCTGGGTCGACAAACTGAGCAGGTAGGACAAGGACTTCGCCATGTAAAAGTCTGCTAATGAGGCTTGGAGGTCGTCTTTATGCACTGTGCTCACCCTGAGTAGAACCCATAGAAGTGCAGAGGACCAAGAGACGCTGTGGCCACCTTCAGAGTACGATGCCATCTCTCCACTAAGCTGTTACTCTAGGGATAGTATGCTGTTGTATGGAATTTCTCCACTCCACAGACCACACAAAGGCATGGTAATAGTCAAAGAGCAACCGAATCAAGCATTCCAGGCAATGACGAAGGCAAGAGCTATTCTCAGCCTTGATATTGGAGAGTGTGACAGCTTCAACCCACTGTTCGTACAATCGATAATAGACAGTATGTAACGGAAGCAGTGAGAGAGGTAGAGGATTGATGATGTTGATGTGGAAGTATCATAACATGCCCTTCAGTATGCTAAACATTCTGATGGGTGACTGGACATGTCTACTGGCTCTGCTCCTTTGGCGCAGACCTTATGCATGTGTCCACTCCCTACAGTCCTTTTTAATACCCAGTCAGATGAATCATTCCGTTGTGATGGTAGCCATAGCGTCAATCCCCAGATGGGTGAGGTCATGAAGGAAGTCTAAAACTGCATGACAGACATAGGTTGGGACAACTGGGCAAAGTGTACCTACGGAAGTGTCACAGTAGGTAGGTGTCGTGGAGCCTGGAAGGAGATGTTCTCGAGCTTTAGAGTACAGTTCAAATCCTGAAGCATTTCTAACAACTCTGGGTCATTTGCTTGTAGGCCGGCAAGATTGTTCATATTCATGAGGAGGTAATAGAGTTCACATGGGAGAGATAGTCCATGATGGGTGACTGGACATGTCTACTGGCTCTGCTCCTTTGGCACAGACCTTATGCATGTGTCCACTCCCTACAGTTCTCTTTAATACCCAGTCAGATGAATCATTCCGTTGTGATGGTAGCCATAGCGTCAATCCCCAGATGGGTGAGGTCATGAAGGAAGTCCAAAACTGCATGACAGACATAGGTTGGGACAACTGGGCAAAGTGTACCTACGGAAGTGTCACAGTAGGTAGGTGTCGTGGAGCCTGGAAGGAGATGTTCTCGAGCTTTAGAGTACAGTTCAAATCCTGAAGCATTTCTAACAACTCTGGGTCATTTGCTTGTAGGCCGGCAAGATTGTTCATATTCATGAGGAGGTAACAGAGTTCACATGGGAGAGATAGTCCATGAAGGCATCGTCCACACCCTGTATATACCGCACATCAGTGGAGTATTGAAATGTGAGGTCCATGTGCCACAAGCATTGTGCAGATACACCCTTGCTCAGGTTTCGAGTCGCACCTGCGAAGGGACAGTGACTTGTGTAGTTGGTGAACTCGCCGCCCTCAGTGTCATCACGAAAGTATCGTACTGCTTCGTAGACTGCCAGTAATTAACGGTGAAATGTGGACCATTTGCGCTGAGAGGCTGTCAGTTTCTTGGAAATAAGTTTCAAAGATTCTGTTATATCGTACATGTGTTTCTGTAACGTCACATCTATTGACGAATCACTCACATCAGTCTGATGGAAATGTGAAAAGTCTGGGGTGGGATGGGACAGACTAACAGCACGGAACAGAGCCGACTTCAGTGCGTCGAAAGCCCAATGCAAGTCTTCCGTCCAAGGAACCTTTCTTGCACCAGAAGTGTTTTTCCCTTTAAGGACATCACGGACGGAAGCCTGAAGGGATTTAACATGTGTAAAGTGTCATCTCTAAAAGTTCGTAATGCCGAGAAACCGCCGCAACTCACTGTAGTCACAGGGAAGACGAAGGTGCTTAATGAAATCAACCCAGTCAGAAGTAGGACAGACGCCTTCTGCCGAAACTGTATGCCCTAGGATCGTCAGGTCTCCTTTGCACAGTTTAGATTTCTCATGGTTTATCTTGACAGCGTTCCTCTGTAGTATGTTCAGAACATGAGCAAGGTGTAATTCATGTTCAGCCACACATGAGGAGAAAATAAATATGTCGTCTAGGTACACATATGCATATGGTATGTGCTTTTTAAGCACGGAGTCAATAAAATGTTGCCAGGTCTGGAGAGCGTTTTTTAGCCCATATAGCATATTACAGTATTCAAAGAGGCCAAAGGGTGTAAGCTCTTGGGTTTTTGGAATGTCCTCTGGACCATTAGGATCTGATGATAGGCTTTGCAGCAATCCAAGACACTGAACACCGACGCGCCATTAAGCAGCTGCACAAAGTGCAGGATCAGATAGTTGCCTATAAAAGTGAAAACATTAAGAGCCCTACAATCACCACAAAGCCTGGCCGAACCATCTTCCTCTTGCATGGGGGGTATGTGAAAAGACCAATTGCTATCTGATTGGCAAACAAATTAAGGAGCTCCCTAACAACAATTAGGCCTGGCAGAGGTCTTTTTGGATTGAGCTGACGGGTTTTGTGACGAACATGAGGTCCCTCAGTGGTACTGATTTTACGATAAGTACCTTTAGCAATGCCTGTAGGTGAGAGTCATCTGGCACCACAAGGGGAACTTTATGGTCGACTTGTGTAGGGGGAAAACACTGTCATTTGGTAACAGAAGGTATAGTTTTACTGACCTGACTAGTTAAGGCAGCTGTTGTGGGGTCCACACTTGGTACTGTCGTGATGGAGTTATGACATTGTTGCATAGACGACAGTTGTTGCAGCAGCCAATGTGTCTGTGCCAATTCCTCAGATGCCACTTCATCCATTGCCGAAGGACATTGTTGTGCCTGCAGAGAATGTCAGTTGTAGTGCACTCAGAGGTGAAATAAGTGAGCAGTGTCGTAAGGCAAGCTAGTAAAGATGAGCACTAGACCAAAAGTGTGTAAGTGGATCCTTGACAGAGGGAAGGCGTGAGGAAGGGCCAAACGAGCCTGGAATTTAAGTTCCTGAAGCATGATGCAGCAAGGCAGCTTTGCAAATATTTGGCGAAAAGCCGAAATGTTGTAGAAAGTCCATGCCTATAATGGGTTCGTCAGTGTCTGCCACAATGAAAGTCCACATCAAAGTGAGTCCAGGAGCAAGTTGCACTGGAATTTCGCCTGTGCCAAGGATGTTAGTAATAGAGTTATTCATGGCGTATAATGTCGATTTAGTAGTTGTTATTTTTGCCAGAGTTAGTGCAGGGGTTATCACACTGGTCTCAGCACCCGTGTTGATCAAAAACTTATAGCTGGATACACTGTCCAATATGTAGACGTGGCCACCTCTGGTCGTTGCACACGTCGCTGTTACATCTGTAGGCACCGAGAGGAAGTCAGGCAGTCCAGCATGTCTAAACCAGATCATGTGCGGAGTTTGGGTATGCACAAGGTGTGCGACCATTATGTAGAGCATCACCAACGTGGAGTGGAACGAGCACAGTGTGTACTCTGATTAAGGGGGGGGGGGGGGGGGTTGGCCATTGCATGTGCACCATCTGTCAATGGAGTGGTGCAGGTAGGAGCACTGCCAGATAGTAATTTAGCAGCTCTCAGAGAGGGTCATGTGCTAGGTACAGGCAATGCACATAGGTTACTGCCAGGAGATCGCCATCGCCTGTCACATGTGGACTGCACACGCACTACTCTGTGTTCTCCTCCAGCAGGGTGGGAGGGGGCAGTGGCGGCGGTTGCCTCTTGTTTCTTGACATCATTGGTGGTATGGACCAGCCAACAGTGTTGAAGTAAGGTGTAAGCTTGGTTGGCGAAACATAATCTCGAGTCTACAGGTTCTGATGCATGTGACAGCAGATGAACCTGAAATTCAGGCAGAACTTTAATGAGCCAGACAGTCCATAGAGCCAGACCCAGCATGACAGTGGCGTCAATGAGATCATGAAGACAGTGCCACAGCTGTGAAGAATTCTTTTCCCCCAGAGACTCTTCATGTATAATTTGGTGAAGCACTTCAGGTGGGGCACAGGGGAGGTGCTGGATAATTGTGTTCTTTATGACAGAATATTTATGATTAGGGGGGCACCATGCACCAAGTCACTAAATAGGTGGAGGAGAAGGAGGAGATTAGTGTTTAATGTCCCATCGACAACAAGGTCATTAGAGACAGAGCACAAGCTCGGATTAGGGAAGGATTGGCAAGGAAATCGGCCATGCCCATCCTGGCATTTGCCTGAAACGATTTACGGAAATCACACAAAACCTAAATCAGAATGGCTGGAGACGGGTTTGAACCATCATCCTCCCAAATGCGCGTCCAGTGTGCTAACCACTGCACCACCCCACTTGGTCACTAATTAGGTCCATGTGGTCATGGAAAGGGGTGATCAGGTGCACAACGCGAGAATCGTCATCCAGTGTACCATGCAAGTTGAATAAGTTCGCGATGAGAGCAAACCAAGTGTGTGGGTTGTCTGTTGAGGGTGGAGGCAACGTTAGCGGTTTGCCCATGAGTAAGGGGTGTGAGTAAACCAATGTGGGAGGTAGGTCGTCTGGTGTCAAGAGGTGAAATCAGATTGAGTACAGGAGGTTGTCCAGCAGATTCGTTGCCCTGGGCTGTTGTGGTGCAGGGCTCACTGACCGGAGCAGTGGGCACAGAGACAAAGTTGACTTGCATAGTAGAAGGTGGCACCATCATCAGATACAGTAATGGGGAGCATGCAACCACATTAGGGGATGCATCACCCAAGGTCTGGGTTTGGTGGTAACAGTGTAAAGCACACAAAACAGGTGCAGACATGGTGCAGTCGACCAGGATGGCTGAGGTGATTGGTATCGTCAGATGTGAATTGGGTGAAAGCCTGAGTACAGTGAATGCCATATGTGTTGTGTCACCTGAGGCCCTAGTGCTGGCAGATGGTGTGTGGAAACACGGTCACCTGGCACAGCAGGTAAAAACTGCCATAGTTGTGGATGACGAAAACAGAATGGTAACGGAAGGCGCAAGCAGAATACAAGTTGCCCTGAACACAGTATGTCGTGTATAATGGTCTGTGGGACCCCAGCTGCTAAATGTCTGTTCAAGGGAGAATCACACACTGGAGCCACACTGTATGCTAAAGCCAGATCTGAAACACACACGAGGCAGAGGCTAAGGCATCTGAGCAGGAACACACAAGTCCAGTCCAGATGGAGATGCAGAATGTGAGATGCCAAAACCATGCAGTTGTGGAGTCGTATAGGTTATGACATGTGGATATGGTGAAATGCCAGGCACATATTCATGTTCCGTTTTAATAGTTGTTTGCATTGTATGTTGCACTGGGTTCTCACAATCTTGATGTGAAATGCCTTGTGGAAGTACTTGGAAGTGTGTTGGTAATGGTGGAAGGTCCATTGTGCATAGTAAACAACACTCCTGGTCGAATAATTTTCGAGGAGATGAAACAAATGACAAACACAGTCCGTGATCACAAATGTGGAAATTACAAAAGGTAGTGATGTAGACTATGCTAGTAATAGTCACCAATTTAATGATTTGAGTAGATATATTCAACATGAGAACACAATACAACACGACACTTTGTAAAGCCTGATGTGAAACATAAGAGAGGAGACACAAGTCAAAGAAGTCAGCATACAGGAGAATACGTAACCAGCGATAGTTGTGTTTTTATGATTCACTGCAATCAGACAATATTTCTTTTGCAAGATTTTCCAAAATTCCACATAAAATACCTTTATAAATATTTGAACTTGATCATGAGAATAAATTCTTGCAAAGCATTGTGCAAAATTGAAAAAATACTTAACTGGTGCAATATTTCATTATTTAAATCATTATAGCTATTTCTGTTAAAGATTGTCTCACAGCTAAGTTAAGATTTTAGGAACGGGCAAAAGCTATTCCCCCCTTCAATGCAGAACTTGAATCCCAGAGTGTACCATTTTGCATATTATTGCAGAGACATGTGAACAAATATATAAATCACCTAATGAGGAAGTTTGAAGGTTAAGTTAGATTATTTAGAGTACAAATAGATTTGAAACTTCCTGGCAGATTAAAACTGTGTGCCCGACCAAGACTCGAACTCGGGACCTTTGCCTTTCGCGGGCAAGTGCTCTACCATCTGAGCCACCAAAGCACGACTCACGCCCGGTACTCACAGCTTTACTTCTGCCAGTATCTCGTCTCCTACTTCGTGCTTCGATAGCTCAGATGGTAGAGCACTTGCCTGCGAAAGGCAAAGGTCCCGAGTTCGAGTCTCGGTCGGGCACACAGTTTTAATCTGCCAGGAAGTTTCATATCAGCGCACACTCCACTGCAGAGTGAAAATCTCATTCTACAAATAGATTTGTTTTATTTATTTACACTTTGAACAGAGTTGGTTTTTAACATCTCCATGCAAGTCTAACATAATCCACAGTGCAACAACTTCAAATGCAGGTGATTAACATAATCCACAGTGCAACAACTTCAAATGCAGGTGATTGGTACAGCTTTTTCTTTGTAAGATTCCAACCACTTATTATGGTTCTTGTAGGCAGCATTCTATGTGTTATGGAGAATTTCGTATTCTTCACACTGTGCAGTGATCACTGTGGTGTAGCCACACACCAAATATACTTCATCACTTCATAGTCTACTTGCACTAAAGCAAGCTGAGCTACTTGTAAACAATGACCCTCGCTCGCTAGAAGTTTCCCTTCTACACTGTCGAAGATTCGACCAAAGGGCTTTGATAGATTTTATCATTGGTCATGAATCTGACATTATTTATGTAACACAGATGTACACATAGCCTGTATTTATTGTGGGCCACAATACATGTCATAGTGATGCAGTGAAGAGGTGAACCTAGCTTCTCCCAGCTAGACCAAGGCTAAAAAGGAAAGGCCAATTCTGATATGTACTAAGATACGGGAAACAAACATAACTAAATGTAACAAACTTATACAATGCTGATTGGTCACTAACGATGGGTCTTGGGGTTCCATAGAAATATTATATTGAATCCAAACTCTTTATTATACATTTCAGGCTTGGTGCATCATCAGATAATCTGTAAAAATATGTAAACATCATGAGCACAAAAATGCTTCATGACCCACACAGTAAGACAAAACAAGTGACACTGTGCATTTACAGAATACATTCCAGTGTACATAATAAGCAAGTTGCGTGAGCACTGGGACACAGTGCAGAGGAGCAGAAGATTTTACAAAAAAAATGGGGGAAAGTAAAGTGAACAAATCATGGTAACCAGAGCAATGTAAACCAGTAGCCTGTCAGTTGGTATGCCAAACATAGTGCCCCAAACGATGTCAAATACAAGAAAAATTACAGGAAGTAACAAAAAGGCTACAATAAGTCATGTGTGACAATGAATATTATCAAAATTCACAGTGTTAATGGGGACAACCTGTATAGTATCGTGAAATACATTAAAATATAGATCTATTAAATGGCAATAACAAATTATAGTAGTAGCTTATACAGACGACATTATTCAAACTAGAGACAGGGATACAAGGAATGGAGGGAAGAGGATATTTTACATTGGTTTTTAATTTTTATACAAGTACAGAAATTCGTAATTAAAGTAATATAATAAAACCATAGGAATAAATCATAAAACCATTCATAAAGAAAGCTGCTACATGACTGCATACTGCACTCAGGACAGTATAGATGCAGTCCTTGCCCTCATTTTTAAGAATGGAAAGCTAAAATATTTTTCACACAATCGAAACTGATGAAAGTACATAGGCAAACAGCAGTCTCAGTGGGACATTCTTGAATATAAAATCAGTGTCAACAAAAATTACAATGACAGCAATTAAAAATTTTGAGCAAACAATCAATCCTTTATTTAAAAAAAAAAGAAAAACTATTGCAGGAGGAACAGGCTCCACTCAGGGTGGCGATACCCAGTCATCATCATCAGGTATATTCGTACATAATAACATGAGCTAAACTTCAGCCAATAAAATTCCAAGTGTTAGACAATCTAAGAAAGTGAGATACACATTTTCACAAAGGGTCACATGGGCATCCCAAAGTCCAGTATCCATTCACATAGAATGCCGATTAGACTTCGTGCTCTCTGTTCTAGTTGTGTAGGGACAGTATTTATTGCTTGGGTATGTATCAGTCCTGGGGATGTGTAAGTTATCCCCAAGGTTCCCATCAGCCCTGCCTGTAACATGTCAGAAATGTGTTTTGGAGCAAATATCGACTGTTCTCGACTTATTGATTGGAGTTTCATACTCCAGCCTTTGCAACCTTTGCTACTGCCTCTTCCTCTGTTTCCTGTCTGGTTAAGACATGAACATCCTACCCACTTCTCGGTCTCTTTGCTGATTTCCCAAGTTGTGGTCCGGCTGCAGCTCTTGATGAGGAGGCTGGTGATCAAGCAGGAACTGCTGATGAGGCAGGAACTGGTGATGAGGCAGATGACAAAATTTCTGTAATACTTCCGTCTTCATCTAATTCAGAGACGTGTAGAAAGAAACAACAAAGTTCATTGATAATATTGCTATGCCTAATCTCTAAATTTATGATATTCCTGAAACACCTTAACTTGGACCCTCAAAAATTGAATATCATTACAATGGCATGCTGTCTTCTGCATGTTTACATTATGCAGGAAACTCCCCAAGTCATCTGCACGAACAGGTTGAAAAAGAATACTACTGGCAATATCACAAGACATACTGATCGAGTGAGCAGAGATCTTTTGCAATCGCAAATGGGGCGACTTCTGAATGCAAACACTGCAACAGTAATAATGGAGACAAATTTCCTAGCTATTTTCCTAATAAGAAGAAAGTTCCTGGAAAGGTAACGCCATCTTACAACAATTAAGTAATATAAAGCGGCATTACAGTAACGTTCGATTCCACTCATCTGCTTTGACCAATGATATCATCACTACGGCGGAAGTGTATACAAAGTGACGACAATTACGTCACTACATACACATGCCAACAATCGAGAACAAAAATATAAATGACACAGAAACGTCTCACTCCAAAAATAAAATGAAACTATAGGGACAACTACAGAAAACAGAGTTGTTAAATATAAAACAACAAAAAAACACAGTACCATCCCAAAACAAATAATAACCAAGAAATATCTAAATTTCAGCACCAATAAAACCACAGGAATCGGACATTCCCCTTGATTTATACAGCTCAACCGCAGCAATCGATACCATAAAACCAACACCTTCAAGCCAGAAAAGTGGAACCAGAACCCCAACAACTCAAAACTCAAATACCCTATACTGGTTGGTTGGTTGATTTAGGAGAGAGGACCCAACAGCGAGGTCATCAGTCCCACTGGATTAGGGAAGGATGTTGGCCATGCCCTTTCAAACTATCCATACTGGCATTTGCCTGAAGCGATTTATGAACCCACAGAAAACCTAAATCAGGATGGGCAGACTTGGGTTTGAAATGCTGTCCTCCCGACTCCGTGTCCAGTGCGCTAACCACTGTGCCACCTCACTCAGTCACTCCATATTCACTACATCAATTAAAACACAACTGACTTACTATAAATATACAACACACAAAACATCACAATTGCAATAGAATAAAACCAAAACAAAAATTACTTACCAGCAAAAGCCTTCGACTATACCACCTACGTTTCGCACCATGCCCATGCATACCAGGGGGCACACTTGCATGCACACACACACACACCGAACTAATCTGACATAACAAAAACGCCGAATTCATAAACAAAAAATCTTAATGACTCATTGAAAACACCACCACAACCCACTTAACTGCACCTACTACCTAAACTCAAAACCACGTTAGCTCGATATCAACCAAAACTCAGATGAACCCAACACCACATGTTAAACTCATCATGTCCCCCATCCACCACCAGAGGACACTCTCAAATACAACAACATGATATCTATTTTTTTTACCACTTCCGATGACAGATATGGATCCACATAGCTCTCTGTCTCAATCAAAAAATGAAACGCCTAGAACGTCCAGCACTTTGGTGTGCAGACATCTGAAGCTCCAGCTGCAGAGTGCTTACCACAGTCTAACATAACAGTCGTGACAATATATGAAGGTAGTATCTGTTCCCGAAAGAACAGTTACCGTTGATGACCATGCAGCTTCGCTATCAATTATCATTACAGTCGTGACACTTGCTGCTGTAAAAGTTGTTACCATTTGACAGCTGGAGCGACACTAGCACTCCAAGCGGCGAGAAAGGAGAGCGTCAGACGCATCATAAGCATAATGTTTGTTTTACATCCCTTTCCTACGTGATTTACGAAATATTTGAATTATTTTACTGCTTCCAAGAGTTTGTGTGATATTAGAAGACGTAGATGTTTCTAAAAATGATTCTAAAATATGTGCAAGTTGACAGAGATTACTGCGCCTGAACTGCTGAAGATGGTCGCAAAATCATTGCGTGACAAGACGTTCGCGCATCACAATACCCCGTACCCTTTTACCGCCTCCAGTGTTCCTAAACCACCTCTACCCCATAAGCCTTATGATTTCGGTTGGGCAATTGCAAATCTGTCCGCCATCATTCCTAAGAGGGACTTGGACCTTATAAACCGCTTCCCTATTTTTACCGATTATGACTGGCAGCGTATAATCGCTGCTATTCCGAGAGTTAAGCAGAAGAAGAACAAACATTCTTCTTCCTCTCGCCGCTAGTTTCCTAGCACTTCTTGTATTTTATCCTGTCGAGCTCAGACAAGTTTTAGCAAACCCTTTTTTATCCCAGCCAATTTTATCTTTATACTTGTGGAGTAAATGTCAAATGACAACAGACTCCGATATTGTAGACCACCTCAGAGGAGGTTGTCCATATTAGAGAGCTGCAGGAGGGCAGGATAATATTGTCAAATCGTCAGTACTCGGCCTCGCACACGTATGTATCGACAATACTGAAAATAATTTGGTTTCCATGAATAATTCTCATCAATATTTCTAGTAATGACAATACGTCAATAAATGCCCTCAGACAGTCAATATATTGTCGGTTTGACAGTATTATTGAGCGTGTGAGGGCCCTTTGAAGTCACCAGGTGGCGCGGTCGAATGGCATGTCATTTACATGTCTTTGGTACCAAGTTCTTTGACTAAAATTTTACGAAGCGTGTGTTTGTTGTCATTAAGTTTTAAGAGATGCTTGAAATAGAGCGATATAGTGACAGTGGAAATATGAGTTCTGAATCATCAGAAGACGAAAACATTCAGCAACTCAAAGATGCACTAGATGTCTCTATGTTCAGTAGCAGATCAGACGCTACGGGTAAATAAAATAATGTGATTATTGTATGACAAATAATTTTGCGGTGGACGTCTTTAATTTCATATTCTCCGTGATGAGCGACAATTTTTGTTTCAGTATGTTTACAAAACAATTTCTTCGCTGTGTGGAGCTGAGAAATACTGTGGTAAAATGTTAATGTTAAATTACAGAGGGACGAGATGAGAAACCATCTAACAGAATATCACTGGACGAGAAGACTGAACAGCCTAGTGCACTGAGAGTAACACCAGAATTCCAGGCGTTCGTTGCAAAACGTTTGGCGAAAATGATTGACAAGTGAGTTTTGAAACTCCGTATTCATCGTTGAATCAAGTGTTAATTCTTCAAATTGAAATGGGAGATGGTTGTGTGTTTCACATCGTTCAGGTAACTCTGAAGCACTATCTTTAATTTTTTAGGAACAATATCTGGGCATCTAACTTTTTTGTAACAATGTAGGGCATATATATTGAAATATAACTTCAATTTCGGACAAAGCTGTAGAATTTCTTAGTTGATATATTCTGTAGTTCAAACCTAGCGTTTTGAGAGGTAGACGTAATTGCAGAATTAACTATTATTACCATTTTGCGTTCGCAATGTTATATTTTATTATTCCAATAATTTAAATTTTGTTACACATGTTAAAGAGTATTTTAGTAATATAATGGAATGAGGTAAGACTGTGTATTGAATATGTTTTAGGTGCTCACTTCTAGTAGCAGAATGTTATTACTGAATCGCTGGCAATAAAAAATGCTGAAAATTAAAGCGCTAAACTCTTGATTGTTATGACACTGATATGCAGTGTAGCCCAAGATTTATGTTTGGCACAGAAATATTGACTCCAACTTAGGTTTCTCGTGGTTTTGTCCTACTGTCGTCATTCTGACAGGGTGAGAATCCTTTCTGATCAGTTAGCCCATTTTTGCTTTTAGACAGAACATTCACTCCACCTTTAATACACTTTTCATTATTAACAGAAAAGTTTAACTTAGTAATATTTTATTACTTCATATAACAGAACTGTTTGTTTTGGTGTAATAACTGTAAGTATTTGCCATTTACTAACTACCAGTGTGTAAAATATGTTACAGTGTCTGTAATGACCCTAAATTTGATAGTTTATGGTGCAGAGAATAGATGTAAACTATTGTAATATTCAGAACACCAGTTAACTGTCAGCTGTTCCTTTTTCATACTCTTAAGCAATCAGTGGATACAATCTGCCATTATTTCCACCTTGTGGTTGTCTATACTTAACTAGTGCTGTACAACTTACTACCAATGAAGGCGTCAGGCAGGAACTGCTGGATTATGTTGATAGAGATGAGGGAAGGACTGCATGTATGACTTCATGGTTGTCCTAGAACCATTTAGGAAACAGTTTGTCCAGGCTCAACTATATTTCCAATTCTGTGTTGAAAATTGATGTATTTGCTCTTTGAATACCTTATATTGCTCGGGAAGGGATACTGTCCGACCACCGCAGATAAAGCAATGATGGGTCACCATTGCATTCTTTCCCAAGTGAGGTGGCCTAGTCATTAAGTCACTGAACTCTTATTTGGGGAGTAGAGGGATTCAGTTCTCATCTGCCCATTCAATCTTAGGTTTTCTGTGGTTCTTTAAATTTAGATGAATACTGAAATTTTTAAAAATACTGCTGATTGTAAGGGGATGGAGAGACAGGAAGATAACATAAACTTTCTCTCCGCTCGTCTTAAATGTGAGAAATAAAAGTACTTGTTTATAATAAATGATTTTTCGGTTTTATATATCCATGGTTTTCAATGCAGCATTATCCACAGAAAAAGAAAATTTTGCCTGATATTATAATAATGATTATTACTAAGATATTGGAAGTGTCACTTGCCCTGTAATCATTTATAGACAAAAACTGAGTGTGACTTTAATTGCTTCCAAACGAGCTGCTAAGTAACTGCTCAGAGTTTCTCTTTCTTTCTCAGTTCTTACGACACACTTTGCTCCTCTTAGAGAAAAATACTTTACTGGCTTGTGCAGTAAATTGTAAGTGTTTGAAATTTTTACATTGAACTGGAGAAAACACACACGAGCACATACTGTTCTATACACCAATGGCACATCATTATTTTGTTCTTGTATTCATAAAGATTGCAAACAGTGGTAAACAACAGTACTTTAATGAAAAGTGACATTCTACTGTTTGAATCTGCCTTCCATGTAAAGCATTCAACAAGAATGAGTTGCAATAATCAGTTGAGAAGGCAGTCAGGTAAAAGTGCACATCTGTCTATGATCGTAGCATTGCATGCAGATGCTGTGACATCTTGTTCTGAACAGTGGTAATCGAATACAGTGAGAGTTGGTTGTTGGTTACCGGTTGGTTGGCAGTAGCCAGTCAGAATGCTTCTTCATAACTTCCTGTGGTCCACAACAAAAGATAATCTATATTTTGTTCTACTAGATTAGAATTTAACAACAATATGAAAGATTTCAGAAAAAAAAGATGTACAAGTAGGTTATTGCAGTGACAAATACTTTCATATTGAGACTTGTTGGCTTTTCTATGTCACAAGCAAATTATCACCTGCCTACCTAACCTAGGCCTCTGACTACACTACGTCAGTTTGTCAACACATCTAGTTTTTTTCCAACTGTCAAAAAATGCAAAAATAAGTACCTAGCCTTAAAATTCATAATAACCAGTGATAGTTATTCTGACAATCTCCGTATTGAAAAGAAATGTAATGAATTTGTGTCTTCTGCAAAAAGAAACGTTGGACTCTGAAATTCGCATTCTCTAGTGTACATTATTACTTGATTGGCTATGGCGAGTGTCAATACAAGAACTACCAACACCGTAAGTTCACTTTAGCCATGTAGACAATGTAGTGTACAACAATTTCGTTATGATATCATCCCTAATATACTTAAGAAAACCGAGCGAGGTGGCACAGTAGTTAGACACTGGACTCGCATTCGGGAGGACGACGGTTCAATCCCGCGTCCGGCCATCCTGATTTAGGTTTTCCGCGATTTCCCTAAATCACTCCAGGCCAATGCCGGGATGGTTCCTCTGACAGGGCACGGCCGATTTCCTTCCCCATCCTTCCCTAATCCGATGAGACCGATGACCACGCTGTCTGGTCTCCTTCCCCAAACCAACCAACCAACCAACTTAAGAAAAGTGTTCCTATACCGATTCCACAGAGCTGTTGTGAACTTGCACAGCTTGTTAAACATTGCAGTATGTTGGCTTGGAGTGTAAAGTGTTGGTGTTGTTAAAGTTACTTCCCAGAGAATCAAACAGATTTTTGTATAGTGATGTTAGTGTGTCTGCACTGTCACCTGAATCGTGGTAGTCATTATAAGAATTACTGAATTCCACAAGCTAATTATAGCCTATAAGTCAGATCATTGAGGTTACTGGTAAAGTAGTAATATTCCAGTAACTACTGTAACAGAAGACTGTTCTCTTATAAGACACAGGGTCATCACTGGCACTATTGGAACTTCAAGCCACAATCCAGATTTCTCTTGCTGGGACTACTACCCTCACATAAAGATCAAATGGAGTGAAGGAAGTCATTCTGAGATTACTAAATAGCACAATAATGTGTCATGATGACATCATTAACATGGTTACATGACTTTGCCACTCATAACTAAACGAGACTTAAATCTGACGCTGCAACTGCCACTGCCACTGAAAAGCGGCAGTATTACAGTGCTCAAGAAACTCACTATCTACACTACATCTGTGTATGCCTAGCGTATAACGCAGTCTAAGCTACCACACAAAATGACTAAATGACAGGTTTTTAAAGAACACTAATGTCCTTACAGACAAAATATACAACCCATTATATAGCATAGGACATTTAAAACTGCATACCCTAGGGTTAACATTGTTCACTAGATCTACCACTTCTACCACACTGACACCGAAACATACACAGTTTTCTTCATTTTGTAGGGTATGACACACAGTGTCAGTTAAGCATTGTGTAATGTAATGTGATGTATATGGATTTGAAGATAGAAGTTGCTCTCCACTCATTTGATAATACACTTTTGCTGGGACTACTTTCACCCTCACTTACAGATCAAATCTTCCTACTACAGTAGATGCCTGTTATTTCGAAATTGGGTAAGCGTAAACTCGGTTAACCATTAGTAGTTGTTTGGTTCCTGCCAAATTACATCAAAAAATCCACCACTTACACTGAATTTAGGATAATGTATGAAATAACACAGAAAGATGGAGTATCTGGGTTTGTGTGTTCCGAGGGCTGGCTGTAGCATTTTTAGAAGAGGCATTAAGTCAGTGCTGTAAGTGTCTGTTGGGAGGCACAAAGATGAAATGAGTTAGATGCCAATGAGTGGGCACAGAAATTTCAATCAAAATTCTCTCATTTGTATTGCCCAAGAGATGTGTTAATGTGGATGAATCCGATGTTTTCTATAACTTGATGCCTGAAAAAACACTACCTTTCAAGCACAAAAAATGAAACTGAGGAAAATGCAACTGTTGGTGATCTTGTGTTGTAATTCAGATGGTTCTGAGAAGTTTAAACCATTAGTTATTGGAAGATACAACAATCCATGTTGTTTTAAAAATATCAACTTCTTCAATCCACTATGCTCCTATGAGAATAACAATAAAACTTGGAAGACCAAATAGGTCTTCTGTAGCTGGCTCTTGAAGGTTCAACAACAAATGGCTTTGACAAAAAGAAATATTTTGCTAACTGTGGACCATTTCTTGGCACATCACTTCGATGACCTGGAATTTCTGAACATGGAAACTAACTTCTTAGGCCGGTATTACACTATCAAATTTCTTTGTCCAGTATCTTTGTCAAAGATATTTTATGGTGTAATAGGGAACTTTGACAAATGTCGTCCAATATTTGATCAAATCTAGGGCGAGGCCGTAGATTTGATCAAAGAAATTGCTTGTCTTATGTTCACTGCAATGCGATATGTTACCACGCGGAGCGCCAGCATCGCTGGAGCGTTCTGTCATCTTTAGTGTTTGTAAACATGGCTGCAAAATACAGTTGGTGTGTGCAGTGTACCACAAAATTAATTGAAATGTATGAAGCGGATGAGGCGCTTTACAATGTGAGGCACACTGATTATAAAAATAGATTAAGCAGAGTGGAGAGTTACAAAAATATAGTAGAGATTATTAGCCGTGACATACGGCCTGGATGTACGGCTGAGGATATCAAGAGGAAGATAAATGGCCTCCGCACTAGCTACTCTTACGAGAAAGCAAAAGTACGTATTGACATATTCGTTCATATTTATTTATGCAAGTAAAGTTTACATGTCATGCAAATGATTAGATTAATTTGTTCACTGCAGCGACTTGAAGCATACAATAATGTTTACGTAACCTATAAGTAGTTTAAATTATTTTCATTACTAATATTGCAGATGCATAAAAGCAAAAGTGGAGCCAGTGCACAGGCGGCGTATACACCACAAGTGTACTGGTTCCAAATGCTCAAATTTCTCGACCAGGCAACAGAGGTGGACGAGAGTGTGTGCAATATAGAAAGCACGGAAAGTGAAAGTGAACGTGCCACACCGATGTTCGAAGAAATGTTTGAGGTATGTACATTTGTTTACATTTTATGTAACTAAATGTGATTATCTTGCCAGGGCAGTTTCCTAGCGCCATTGTAAAATATCTTAAAGTATTCCCTAACTGCTCTCCCATGTACTGAACTCCCAGAAGCAGCTTGGCAAGCTATTGGTTCCATTCGCTGTGGGTCCTCAGTGCTTTGTGTCTCAAGATAAGTGCAGTCTCCTACTATGGCAGACACTGTTTCCTGACGAGTGTACAAGTGTTTCCTTCTCTCAGTTAACAAGTTGTGCAATGTGCAGGCAGCCAGTGTAATTGTGGTAACTTTTCAGGAGGCAGATTAATGGTAGTAAGAAAAATCCTGAAATGACTTGCAAGAATGCCAAAGCTGCTCTCCACTAATCTTCTCCCTCGTGACAGTCGGTAATTGAAAACCTTTTATTCTTTGTGATTCCTTTTAAGGGGTATGGCTTCATAATGTTATAACTCAGAGGAAAAGAGTCATCTGCCAGTACTACCATTGGAGTTGTAATGTTTGTGTTCCCAAGCTTCCTGCCTTCAGGAATGTTGAGCATAGATCGGTCGATGAGACACTCACGTAGTTTGCTTTTTGAAAACACTCCAGCATCACCAACACGCCCATTAGTTCCTACATCGACATACAAAAATTTGTAGGAAGCATCTACCATGGCAAATAAAATGATACTGTTGAAGGATTTATAATTGAAAAAGTGAGATCCACTAGTTTGTGGACATTTAATACGAATGTGCTTTCTGTCCATTGCTCCTATAGTGTTATAACAGTTCCACTTCTTCTTGAAATCCTCTGCAATTTGCTCCCACTCTCCTCTGCTTGTGGGTACCTGTAAATAAATAAGATTTATGTATGTGCAAGGAAGTACGTAACTAATGGCTTTTATCCCTTATTTTATAGCATGAGATGCAAGAGCCTGTCGCATGTAGCGAGGCACAGCCCCAGCCCCTGCGTCAAGAGCGGCCTCCCACTAAAAGGAGGAAAGTCGCACCAGACGTGGCAACAGACGTCATGGTGGAGGCCAGCAGGACACTTAAGGCTATGGCTGATGCTGCCAGAACCATGCCTGTCCATGAAGACCACTACGGTACCCTTGGCGCCCACATCGCAGCAGATCTGCGTGAAATGGAAAAAGTGGGTGGCAGGGAATACACCACTGCCACAATGCACTGTGTGGAGCGGAAATTAAAGGACAGGTGGGATTTGCTGCATGCGACAGCCCGTGCACAACAAGCACAACTGTCCACCTCTGGGTATATCCAGGCTGCCTAGCAGCGGGCTGGAATAGAGGAAGAGGATTCAATTCTATAAATATATATGTATATAATTTTTGTATCTCTCCAATCTTCGTAATCTATTTTTATAATCAGGGTGCCTCACATTGTAAAGCGTCTCATCCGCTTCATACATCTCTATTAATTTTGTGGTATCACACATCAATTGAAATTTGTTGTGTAAATAAAATTTAATAATTAAAATAATAACAATTTATCTTCATGAACATAAAGTGTATCGAACATTTATTTACCTTCAGACAGTGGTCCTTTAGTGCTTTATAAATTGCTTCACACGTTTCAGGTATTATTTTACTTAATGTGCATTGTGGAATTCGAGTGTTGTACTGTAAGCTAGAGTAACTTTCTCCTGTAGCAAGGAATCGAAGTGTTACAGTGAGCCTGTCTTCTGCAGATATAGCAGTTCTTAGGTGAGTATTGTGTTTTGAGATACGAGGAACATACTGAAAAGTATGCTCATCCATTCGCAAGAAATTTATGTATGACTTGACATCTTCCACTATTAGCTCACATAACAAGTTTTGCTAAATGCTTTTTTCGTCTCGTCGTGAAACCCACGGCTTCACCCAGGTACGTTTTTTTTTTTTTTTTTCGCTCCTGTATCACATGTGCACACACAGCAATTGTGGCACAAGCAGCAGCTGCTGTGGGAAATAACAGTTTGTATTTGTCAGCCATCTTGAACTTTGACGAAAACTTTGATGACAGTGTAATACCCCGTCTAGCGCTACGTCAAAGATCTTTGTCAAATATATTTGACGGAATATTGGATCACATCTTTGATCAAATCTTTGACAAAGAAATTTAATAGTGTAATACCGGCCTTACCACCATGAGCCATCTGTTGCCATTGAATAAGGAATAATTGCCTCAGAGTGTAGTTATGGATGCCAACTTGTTAAGGCTGCCAATAGTGCAGAGGAGCAACTGTGATCAGTTCCACATTGGAATGTATTGGAAGCTATATACAACATATCTGCTGCTCGGGATGAATTTCCAGTAGACATGATAACTAACAGTTTAAGATGGCCTGGACAGCAACTGATAATGCCACTAAAACTGAAGAGGAAACCGATGATCCAACATCTGAACTTACTAATAATGCAGATACAACTTTGGATTCCAGTGCTGCTATTCTACAGGCTTACACCCGGTTGATGCACTCTTGTTCTGTTAATGTAGAAGAATGGATGCAGGCAGATGACATCATCTGTGCTGCTGAAGAACTCTTCAGTTCTGCTGTTGTTCCATGATAAGTATGTAATTGTTTCATTTGAGGGAAAAAAAAACAGCATTTGACAGTATGCACATTAGGGTGACTTGTAGCTATACTACAGAAGTGCCTTTACTAACACTGTTTATGATTTAGTATTAATAAAATTATGATATATATTATATACGACAAGGTAAATATATAGGTCTTAAAATAGGGTTATTTAAATAAGTATATCAAATAATAAGGCTTTTTTTTAATAATAATGATAATGTGAAACTGCACAGCAAAAATTCAGAATTTCTTGGTCAATGAGGGTCATCTTGTAGTTGTCCAATTGAACTGAAATTTTGCACATATTGTTTTTTTACTGATTATAAGAAACTAGGGGGGTGGGAGCTAAACTTTTTGAAAGTTGGAAATTAAGTGACACAATAATGTACATATACTTTCTCAGTGAAACAAATGTCAGAAATACTGTTCTACATATACAGTGTAGTTATTTTTCTCTTAGAGCACCCTCATTCATTGGTATACAAAAACTCGTTAATTTGAACGTCGTTGAACTCAATTGGCTACATTTGGTAGCTTGAAATTCTCTTAAACAATGGTCTTCCAAAGTCCAAGTGAAATTCTTTTAAGCTGTTTTTTATCTGCAAGGAGCTGAAACATGTTATTCACACTACCAAGATTTCAAAACTCATCAGTAGCTACCACCAGTGATAATTTTGGTCTATCTGCAGTCCACCCACATATATGGTATCTGAAAATGTTTGTGGGGCAAGTATATAAAATTTTGCCATAGAGAAGGTCGTAAGAAATTATAGAAATGTAAATTAAACTGTGAGTATCTTCTGCATAAGATGATAGATCACATGGCCACACAAGAAGTGGTGTTTCACAGCATTGGTGATACAGTACAGTACATTTTGTGATGCAATCTGACTCCATACCCACATCATAAGCCTACACTTCGTCCAGTCCTGCAGAGTGTGTACATATAAAACACATAACATATGTGTAAGAAGTGTCTGAACACGGGTTTATGTCTTCAAATAAACTTAACCTATTGTGACATACAATAAAAGATTGAAAGCCTTTAGTTATCATTTCCTTTTATGTGGGTGTTTATAATACAGCACTTAGTTTCAAAAAGATGTGACTGGATTCTGTCATCTGTCAGTATTTGCATTTCACTCAGGATTTTCTTTTATTGTAGTAATTTATCCTACAGGTGTGCTTCATAGCTATTTTTTCCAGGATATAAGTGCCCTACACACCTAATATCTTCACTGTTTCTTCCACCCTGCACTTCATGCCTTCCTCTGTTAATCAGTAGACCCAGGTAGCTGTTCTCTGCTTTTAAAATTAGTCCACAATATGAAGCACAGAGAATCGTAAGGGTCTAAAGCAAGTTGCCATCGATTTTGAGATTTTCAGCGTATATGGATGCTCCTGACATCTTTTGAAGTGTGTTAGATAAATACTTATGTATAACGTGTATTATAGTAATCTTAAATATGTATGCCTAGAAATGGCTTTCAGCTGTATATTTATAACTTGATTTATCAAATGTGCTATGCATAAGCTGCTTTGTAGGCAACAGGACCAATAAAATGAAACAGCTTCACCTATATCTGTAGCCGTACGTTGTATATACGAATATTCTCAAAACTCTATCTCACCAGTTTCTTGGTTATTAATTTCCATTTGGGCGCAAAGTACAAACTGTAATTTTATTGCTCTGCACTGCTCAATTGCTATCTAGGGTACACAGGATACTTAAATGTCTATGTCATGTACATAGCAGTAATACTTCGTAATTGGAGGTTTATCAGCAGCTTTATCTGAACCTCAAGCCACAGACTATGTTCAACCAAAATAACGAGGTTCTGCATTACATTTAGTACCTGTTCATGTTATAATTTAGTTTCACATAATTACAAATTTACAACTTTAAAAAGACACTTTTGTCACTAGTCTATACGGGAAAAATTCATGAATTGACATTAATAATAAATATAATCTTAAATATTAATATTTCATAACATAAAGTGAGTGCATTATTTTTTCATAAGAAGTATAGGATATTAAGATTCACTTAAAAAGATGTTCAGAACTATGAGACTGGTAGTTTGTCCATAAATTTGATTTTCACAAATATCTATGTTTCTCAGAACATTCTTTCTGCGCTTTTGGCCCTTAAGGTTCTCGGTGCCTCATTTCTTTTGCTCTGTAGCTCATCTCCTAGGATCTTATAATTTGCCCTTGTTATCATTGGTTTTTTTAGGCTTGATAACCAGTAATTTCACCTGGTTTTACTATGCACAGCACAAGTCATCACTGATTTCATACCTAATTGAAGAACTTTGTTTCGTATTGGATACATTTGTGGAATCAAAGAAAGTTGTTTCCCAGTTTGCAGATGCTTAGGACTAGTATTCTATTCCACTGTAATTTAATATTCCTCTGTCTCCTTTTTTTTTCAGTGAGCTGGAGGAAGTACCCAGTGTTCACAGTAAACAGAAGCAGGGAAAGAAGAAGAAGAAACCCAAAGGTGGTGTTCGACTTCTGTCATCATCGTCAGAGTACTTGTCTGCGGAGGATCCGATAATTGTGTTTTCTAGCCACAAGAAACAGCAAGCTGTTGATTTTGATGAAAGTAGTGCAGCTATGGAAAGATTTTCCGAAGCTGCTGTTCCATCTGACTGGATTACATCCAAAGAAAGTGTGAAAGGGTGGATTCCTTTTGAAAAAGGTGAAGTCATAAAAGTAAAAAATGGTGTCTGCGTTGAGGTAATAAAAAAGAAATTGCCTGATCAGACTGGTGTAGTTTCACACCACACTATAGAACATATTAATGGTGAACAATTCACTGCCAGGAACTCGCCACTCAAAGTAACAAGTGATAGTTCCACCACAAAAAGAAAGAAAAGTGAGGAAAGTAGTCATAAACATAAAAAACACAAAAAAATCCATGTGACTGCTCTTGCAAATAATTATACTGAATAAATGTAGATTCACAATAAATAGTTAACACATTTTGATTATTTGCTGCTGATTGTTTTTAGCCGTTACCTGAAAATTTCTACCTTGAAACGAATAATACGTGCCTATCACTAGTGATACAGAACGCTACACAATGTTAACTATTTTGAGAAAGTGAGCAGAGAGCTTTAGGCACGTGGCCAAGCCGCATGCTTTGAGAGATAGACAGACAGTGGACAAATGAACTTCGTATTGCACAGTCAGAGTTGCCAACAATGGCAGACAGTACCTCACTTAATTACACAGCTACATGCTCACCACATTTGACACTGGCATTCATTGGACTGAGCATGTCTGCACAGAGGTTGATAAACTGTGAGTGTGCAGGTATGCTGTGCATCCGTAACTCGCAACAACGCCTTGCGCTTATGTCAGTATGGTCAGTGCAGTTAACATCATCAGCTGTATCAAATATTATTTGTGGTTTTTTTATTTATTTATTTATTATTATTATTAATGTTAGCTATGTCATTTTTATAAGATGAGGGACTGATAGCTGAACATTCATGCAGGACCAATCCTTGCTGATCCAGATTTTTAGGATTATCAGAAAGAGGATATCACAGTATATTAAGATCCCTTAATGTAACAGCAGCCACAATACTTTATATTGTGGGTTGTTTATCCCACTGCATTCTTTAGAATGTTCATGACTTGATTTTTGTGGCTAGTGTAGTAATGTACACAAATGAGCTTTCTGTAGTTAATTGACAGAAGCATGTCAGAAGTTAGTCACATACATTATTGGCTGTGGTTTTTGCACACACTTTTTTTGTCTCTTGGGTCCAGTACACACATCGTTCCATTTCTAATGTTTGCTGCTGTGCTAAGGACATGTCTGAACATGACGACTCGTCAGACACTGTGACAAATAGCCTTACCTTGCCAATGTCATTTGTGATTTTCTTTTTTTTTTTTTTTTTTTTTTTTTTTAAGTGTTTAACAGCCATGTCACAGTTGTGGGTAATTTTTAAAAAGGGATATATCATGATCGGCTGGCAATACCATAATATATAGTACGTACACTGAGCTAGTGATACTGACAATGAGTTCTTTATTTGTACATTAATGTTTTCATCTGTAAATAATATTAAGTTCAAGCCCCAATCAAGTCCAAATCCAAAGGCAGGGTCATCAATGAAATGCAACACATAGAACTAAAAGCATGTTTATTACTGGCAACAACATAAAACCAGAAGAGGCCTGTGATGGACAGAAAGTCAGCTATTGATACAAACAAATATTCCAGAATGCTGTCATTTATATAAACATCAAACATTCGGAACACAATGTACCTAAGAAATTTCCAGAAACAATGAATACTAAACAAAAAATTGCCGGTAGTCATATTTGAACTGGTGTTTCAGAAGTTCTCACTGAAACCAACTACATCACCCTGGATCTAGATCCTGTCAGTGGTCTTTTGTATGGTGGCACTAGCAGATCCCTACCCTCCGGTCATGTTGTTACATATGTTTCTCTCTGAGGAGCATCGAAGGTATCCCCTCTTGTCGAAGCTTCGTGATTGTTCAATGGATCTTCAGTTTCCTCGAACCTCTCATAAGCCAGCACCTCCTCTGGACTGCAGTAGAGCTTCATATGGAAGACGTGGATGGCATCTGAGAGCTTTTGTCTTTTTGACGAAGAGTTGTAATCTTTGACTTCACATATGACATCCAAAAAGCAAAGAAGGGTATATTACAGCCCAAAATAGTGCTATTGTAAAATTTCCAGTAGTCCTAAGTAAGGCACAGGAATAAAGATCCATACCAAGTCTCCCGGGCTGTATCTCACTGACCAGTGCTTGTCATTTAGCACTCTGTCTTCCTCCTTATATGAACCATCTGCCATACTTCTTTGTTCCTGGTGATGAGGTGTTGCATGTAAACATCCAGAGTATCATCTGGTTGAAATGGGAACAGTGCATTCATTGTCATTTAGCCATCAGAGCTGTGTAGCAGAAAGCACAGTCTAAAACCTTTAGTGTGTTGCTTTGCTTTGTTGTATGCAAATATCACAAAGGCTAGTATTACAAAACAATCTCTCTTTTTGGCGTCAACATACATGGGGAACAAACCTTCCAAAATCATATTAAAATGGTCTGTGAGGCCATTCATGTATTGATCGTAGACAGTTGTGATATTACAGCATGAAAGCAGCTCTGACACTAGCCTCGACTGGAAAATTTTTCACAATGAGAGGTAATCACACTGGGTCCTCTGTGCTTCAAATATCTGCTGTGAGGGACTTTGCAATTTCCAGAGACTCATTAGTTGCCTCAGTTTTAATGATAGCTTAGCAGGTGAGGTAGCCAGTGCAGACTATTATTGATCAATTGCTGTCTGTCAACTTCAGGAATCTTTCCAAGAGGCTAATTTCAGTGTAGTGGAATGGTGCTGCTGCAGCTAGGATTGTTGCCAGATCCCCGGATGCAGTTGCAACATGTGCCTCTGTCTGCGGCATTCCTTACAGTGGCTCACATAGTGTCAAATGGGTCAGTAGAAACCTGGCCACCCTGATTCTGTCTAGAATCTTCACGGATCCCAGTGACCATATGTTGGAGCGTTGTGGCAGTACTCCAAGATAGCTGGCCTTTGTTGAACTGGGATGATGAACAACAGTTTTCATCCTATTGGATCGTAGTTCCTGTTATATAATGCTCCATTAATTGGAATTCTCCTCCTTCAAGGCTTTTATGGTTTTCAGCAATGCTGGATTTTCCCCTGTTCAGCAGCGATGTCACGTTATGAAGTGATACCTGAGACTTCATCTACACTATTGTGTTCCTTGAACGGCAGTCAGCATCCTGGTGTTTAAGTGTGCACTTGTATACCTTTGTGACGACATACTCTTGAAGCCTCATCTTGGCAGTTGACCCTGCAGATCCCTCAGGCTAATTAGACAATATAGAGAATGGTTGTCCATCATAATGGTGAATGTTTTGCCAAATAAATATGGTCAGAACTTGATGGCCCAAACAAGTGCAAAGCACTCTTGCTTCGGTTGCAGAGTAGTCCATCTTATACTTGGAGAGTACTCTGGAAGCATAAACTGTCAATTTTACAGTGCCTCCTTGCATTTGCACCTATACCATAACCACTAATGTCAGTGTGAAGTTCTGTCATAGAATGCTTGGACTGGAGATGTTAGCCCCTCCTTAAGGACAAGGAAAGATATTTCTTGGCCGCACAGTTTGAGGTGTATGAGAGGGGTAAAATCATGGTGGTCTTCCACAACTGCAATAGGGATCACATTCAGCATGCCCTTTTTTTTTTTCAGATTCTTTTCCTCGGTTTGCTGACACCATTTCATGATCTCCTCTGACATAACACCTTTTACCAGAAGAGCATGGTACATATCTTTTGCAACTCCTTCCCTCATATGGTAGATTTTTGTCAGCTTCTGTCATATTCAGATTCACAATGTGGTATAGGTCCAGAACATTATGTGTCATTTCCCTGTGACATTGGGCCCTGTTCATTTGTTCTGCTAAAAGGATTTGCTACCGATTGTCATAAATGTTTTTTCAGTTCAGCAAGGAATTTGTCCCATTTATCGAACTTCTCTTTCTTGTTCTTCAACAAGAAAAGGTACAAATTTACCAAACATGTCACGTCATCCCACCTGTTGTTTTTTGGCTACTCAGTCGAATCCTTTCAACCAATTTTTTGGGTTCTGGCCAGTGTCTCTGGAACTCGCTGATAGGTGTCTGACTTACTACTGTTTTGGAATCCATGTATCTCCTGAATATATGGGCCTTAGGAACAGTATACTGCCTGTATCCCTGGTTCCTGTCTGCGAAGGCGATGGCTTTTACATTGTCTAATTGGAGCCATGATGAGTTAGGTATTCTGAAGTACCTAGTGTCTCCACCAAAAGTCATATTCAAACCACACTCAAGTATCTGAAGACAGTCATCAGTGAAATGCGGCACTTGGAAAGCTCATTCAATTACTCAATGTGCAGTCAGAACAGAACTGAAATTTTGAATGAAGAATGCAGCTTGTGATGAAGCAAGCTGGGATATTTTTTACTTCCCATGTTTTACCATCTGCCTCCTTAAAATTAATCTGTTTCACTTTTGAACTAATTACCATTAACATACTTGAGTGTAATCTCCATTTTCATATAAGAGAAAAGTTGGCACTCAGTTTTAAAGAATATAACAGCAGCTCTAACTTTGTGCTTAGTTTTATATATGTAATTGATTTTCTAATTTATTTTGACTATTCCTAGTTAGTATGTTTTGTTATAGGGTGAAATCAGTAATTGTTTCATAATTTAAATTCTGTTATTGACATATAAACAAATACAAATTCTGTACTAATTATAAACTTTTGGAAGATGAAATACTAGTACTCTTAAAGGATGTATTTGGCTCTATTCGAAAACATGTTAGGAAAACCAGCCCTTCATTAATTCCAAAGTAATCAACAGTTTTGTCAAAAGTATTGTTTACATAACTATGTTGTTAGTTTCATGATTTAAACAAATAATTCGGCCTAACTTTTGTAGTAGAAGAAACTGTTAAAAAGACGAAATTTTTCAATGTAGTCAGTTAATTTAATGAGTTAAGTTTTAATTGTAATTTCTGTACTTAGGACACTGTGTAATATCAGTACCTATTATTGTGAGGATATATAAGGGCCCGATTTTTTGTCCCGAGACAGTCAGTTCACAGCCAAGTTTCATACGGAAAACCCGTGTTGGTTAGATCAACAACAATGCATCAACTTAACTGTGAAATAAGTGTAACACAATTAGGCTGTGTGTTAAAACAATGACTGTGTTTCCATACGTATCTGTTTATTGTTCAAGAAATGTGAACTATGTGCTTAGGCTTTTACTGCTCGTAGATGTTCAACAGGAAACTATTGTAGCAATATGTGGATGTTCACTTGCAACTTATTAATGAGGCTTATGAAAAGTTAAACAATAGTGCACTGGCCATGTAACTGTGTATTATTAGGGGGTTGTGAACAGTGGAAGTAAAGTACTGCGCACCTGTCGGCTACATCATTTAAAGTAGACAGTACTGCATTTCCACCCCCTATTTTTTCAGCCAGTATGTTGACACCGAGGATGATCAATGAAGAAATAAAGCAGGGAACATCATCACAAGCTTTTTATACAAACAATGTATATTCCAGAATGCTAGTATTTATACAAACATAATATATTACAGAATTTACAAACATATTTCAAGAACCTTCCAGAAGTGATAAATAACAAATAACTCCCAATGGTCGGGTTTGAACGGGCATCCCGCAGCACACTAGCAAGCAACACAAACCACTACGCCACACTGCATGCACAATACTTCATGGCAACATAGTATATTTGCATAATGGAATAACTTGCAGGCATAAACATAATAAATACTGATGGTTTCAAAAAACACACACACAGATATACATACACCACCACACCCTGTATCGTGTGGGTAATACAATGATTGTATTAACGCAATTGCAGAAACTTCTGCCTTAATGAGATTTGTGGACTTACAAAAACATTATTCTTGACATACTAGCATCCTAATGGAACATAGGCTGTATTTATCAAATACTTGTTGCACTCTTTCACAGCAAAAGAAAGGAAGATTGGGGTAAAATGTCCTGTCTGTGATAAGGTCATTAGTGATGAACAAGCTTATATTGGGAAAGAATTTAGCCACACCCAAGAATTTAGGATGTGACCACTGTGTCAGCTCTCTCATTTCTTTTGCAGCAATCAATTTAGTATCGGTAGTCACAATGCCATTAAAATCTTACCTTATCTTTAAATTAATTACTCGACAGCACAGTCTAAATAAATGCTATATCCTGCGATGTACCTTGATTGTAGGCTGTAGCCTTAGTTTTAAACATAATTATTTGCCTCAAAACTTGCTACTTATAATAAGTTATCGTGTTTTCAATATCCGTCTTTTTCCACTTGCTCTGTGCAGTACATTACTCCCTTTCATCACTTTAGCTACAGTCGGGTTGCAAGTGTTATTACTTATGTACTTCCTGCAGTTGAGCTAAATCAGTGTTGTTGGTTATCATTTATATTGGTTATATAAAATTGTATGAGTCAATGTGGTGATACTCAGTGAATCTCTGGGATAAAGCATATACTTTCTCCATAGACGAGATAGGAACTGTACAACGAAAGAGGAATCCCAATTTGAATTGCATATTTGCCACACCCATGCAGGGCTGTAAAAGTGGCCCAATGCTTAATATTAATTCTGAAGTTTGGAAAGAATGTGTAGAGGTGCTGGCTAGTGCAAGCCACAGGTCCAGTCACTGCTGTGATTGCAGTAACCAGTCAGTGCAGCATTCAGTCATCACAGCTGGCCCCCACACATCGGTACAACCACTCAACAGGCAACAAGCGGCATTGCTGAAATCCAGGATGCTACTCCCATGTGGCCCAGAGAAGCATCATCACTCCGACTCCACCCACTAGAGCAGTAACCATCGTCATTTATGCTGCGGGCCACCTGTTTGTACGGTCCAGTGTCGCTTCTGACAGGCTGAGTGTTACAGAGCCACCACTAGACTGTGAGGCAAGAATGCACGGCCAGCAGTAACTCAGCAAAAGCTACACTAACTGCGTGCCTAACAAGGATGCTCTGCTCCAAGGTGCACAGCACTGTATACAGGCTGTAGCAGGCTCCAGTTAACACATTGTGGGTTTGACTCCCCTCTACCATCCACTGTACATGGGCATTGAATCTCTGATGAATGCTAAATGTAATAAATAAATCAACTACTTCCAATTAGAAGTGCAAATACTGACATTCATTATTTGAAATTTGCAAATGCTGAGACAGTATATTCAGGTAATTATTGTAACAGCTAGCCGATGAACATCATTGAGAGTTAATGGCATCGACTCACCATATACAACAAAATAAATTTTGTGAAAATACTTATCTTTGCGGTGTAGAGTATCTTGTTGTAGGTGTTTTCATGTAAATTAATAACTGGGTAACTATTTGTACTTGATCTTGTGTTCACTGTTTCACTAGTACCAGACAAAAACAGATCTTTGTACTGTCTTTGTTTCACTTACAAATAGCTACAGAACCTTTTACAACTTCATTGTATGGTGATGAGTACATACACAAAGCAGATCTTTCTACAACATAATGGGAACTTAACTTGTGGGTGCTGCCATTGTGGTATAAGAAAACATGCAGTAACACCATATTACAACCTATTATTGACATGCTCACAAAATTAAAATTTTGATTGTAAATTACGTGTGTACAAAAGTTTTAAGTACAATGCTGAGTTTCATAAAAGGACTGAAAATATTTGCAATAATCAAAATTACAGAAAGTTAGTTTTCTATACAAAATTTGGAAAATGTAATTTTAATTGGGTCCAAATAACATTATACTTACTAATAACAAAATTATTTTAACCACTATTATTTGCACAAGGTCTGTTTAGGAGTTGTACATTTTAGTTTCACAAGTTTTTTATTGCATTATGAAATATATCATTAAACAGAATGAACACTGTAATTTTTTTAAATAAGAATCTTACATGATATCAGTGGTGCTGTAACACTGAAATAGTTGTACTTTTAAATTTGATATCATCTGACATACTATGTTGTAAATTCTAGACCTGTATAAGGCAAAGTCACCTTTGAGCATTTACTCTTATGGTAACGGAAAATCCTGTGGTGAATACAAGGATTAAATACGAGATGTGAGAATTATTAGCTGTCTCAACAACGTGTTTTTAATCTCATCTGTGGTCATAAAATGATACCTCTAAGGTTCTTTTTGGGAACAAAAAAAAGTTACATGGAGCTATGTTGTGAATATAAAGGCTGATGATTCATTACACTGTTGTTTTTGGCCGAAAATTCATAATCAGATAACATAGAGTGAGCAAGTGTAATTATTGTGGTGTAAAAGCCATGAATGGTTTGTCTACAAATCTGGCCTTTTTCCTGGAATGCTGCATGCAAATGGCATTGGGCTTGTAAGTAGCAGTCATTGTTGATCATTTGACCTTTGAGTCGTGGTACACTATATTGATAAAATCAGAGAATACAACAAATGTTTGACTAGATCCTGTTACAGTTTTGGTATTCACAGTGCTTCCACTGCAAGACTGAGCCTTAGTTGTCACATGATAACTATAAATCCTTTTCCTCACATTCCAGTAGTTCTGCATCATTGTCGACTTCATCTAGGGACTTCATCACTGTTTTTTTCCATTCTTATATCAAAATTGAATACAAAATTAATAAATCACTAGCACTACCAAAACATACACAACCATTTTGACAATTGACAACAGACTAAATATCCAGTATGGCAAATCATGTTTAGATACTTTTTAGTTGGGTTTTCCAACACAGCACTGAAAAAATTGTACAAATTAGACTAGTACAGAAAACAAAAGTACTAAATTCTCATTAAACACACCTCATATAACTTGTTGCCATTTTACAATGGAGAGTCCAGGATGTAATAACAATATGGAAAGGATAAATTGCTCCTCATCGCGTAGAGATGGCTTTGAGTCACAGACAGGCATAGTGAAAAAGAATGCTAGAAATATTTCAGCTTTTAGAGTTGGCACATCGATACAGGGGTCGCGCGCGCGCGTTTGTGTGTGTGTGTGTGTGTGTGTGTGTGTGTTGTTGTTGTTGTTGTTGTTGTTGTTGTTGCTGTTGTGTGAATCTGGGTCTCTCTACTTCCGGAGAAGGGCCTTGTCCAAAACGGAAATATTTCTAGCATGCTTTTTGATCATGCCCACCTCTATTTCAGCACCTCCTCTGTGATGAGTAGCTATCTATCCTTTCCATATTGTTATTTTGTACCATGAAATGGAGCCATTTAGTGGCAGATAAGCTCATATCCAAAGAGCTGAATATACCAGTTTGATTTGTGTGTTGTTTTTCAGAGCATTCTTATACACGTAGCTACTTATCCTGATGCAGCAACTCCGTTATTTTAAGTAACTCTTCAACACACGTTACAAAATTGATGGACCACCTATCACCTATCATAGCTGCTTCATTAAAACATTACAAAATTATAGCATTGAAACAATGTTCAGAAGGTGATTTCCTTAGCCCAAGAACCAAAACACATCATCAAATGCCAGTAATGAAGTGGGTGTTTTTAGATAAACAATAAACGACATTTTACATTCATAATTAACTCTTATCTGTAATGCAGGATTAACAAGACCTGGGTTCTTATTTCATAACAACCTGACACACATTTCTTCCAACTTTTCTTTCCTTCAGGTGCAAGACAAAGTTACACGTAACATCACAGCCAATACATTGTGTGACTCAGTATCCACTACTCAATTCCCAAATCACCTAGTTCTAATTAGAACTCTAAATACTCACTCACATTATTTGAAATGTGCAAATGCAGAGATAGTATATTCAGGTAATTTTTATTGGAACAGCTATCTGATGAAAATCACAGAGTTAATGGCAATATATTGTCACTTAGATTAAATACAATTGCTTTTACCAAGCGAGGTGGCGAAGTGGTTAGCACACTGGACTCCCATTCAGGAGGACGACAGTTCAATCCTGCGTTCGGCCATCCTGATTTAGGTTTTGCATGATTTCCGTAAATCGCTCCAGGCAAGTGCTGGGATGGTTCCTTCAAAAAGGCATGCTCGACTTCCTTCCCTAATCCCACGAGACTGATGACCTCGCTGTTCGGTCTCTTCCTCCAAAACAACCCAACATTTGCTTTTTAAAAACAGTTATGTCACTTTTCATTTTCTCTAATATTATTGATTACTTAATTAATATGTCTTAAACAGTTACCCATATGAGTCCAACTATCTAACATTGATTGGGATATGAAATTCACTTTGCCTTTCAGATTAATGTCTCAATTTCTTTATAAATTAGAATTTTTTAAAAAAAATGGCCAGTGGACTGCCCCATGCATCTGTAGTTTTATCAAACATTATTAGTTTAGCCAATTGTTAGATTCAAATTTTCATAAAGTAAAATTCTCTGAAAAATATGAAATTATGGAATATCTATGCAAAATTAAAATACAATGCAAAGACTGAAGAAATATATTATGAATATGAAATATACATATGTAATAAATTGCACGATAGTTTCTTGTATTGTCTACAATACATTGGCAGTTCCATTACAGTCACTTAGAATTGGCATTCACACTCAGTTTGAATGCAGTAATAAAAGCTACCAGCTGAAACAGTATCAATGTTGCCAGCTAAAACCTAAGTTATAAATGTAGAATACAAAATCTTAGATTTTGACTGCTATATTTTCAAAAAATTTACTGCTATTATATGTAGATCATACAGTAATTGTAATTACTCAAACAAAAGGATTACATCAGTGAACTGAACAATTGAAGGTGTCACTGAAACAAAGTGCTAGCCTACAAGTGCATATTTTGAGTGGTTGTGTGCTACATGTTGGTTAAATTCAAAAACAACATAATTACACAAAAAATAGTAGTTAGCTATTTTCTAGCAATAAATATCTAGAAACTTGTTACTAGCATGTTACCTTCATTATTGTTTTTGTCATTCACCCCCACAGACAGTATCAATTTTACAATAATATTACCACTTAAAATCACCACAGTTTAAACTATTGTATTGAAGTGGCTACTATGAAACACCCTCCCCCCATGAACCATGGACCTTGCCGTTGGTGGGAAGGCTTGCGTGCCTCAGCGATACAGATGGCCGTACCGTAGGTGCAACCACAACGGAGGGGTATCTGTTGAGAGGCCAGACAAACATGTGGTTCCTGAAGAGGGGCAGCAGCCTTTTCAGTAGTTGCAGGGGCAACAGTCTGGATGATTGACTGATCTGGCCTTGTAACATTAACCAAAACGGCCTTGCTGTGCTGGTACTGCGAACGGCTGAAAGCAAGGGGAAACTACAGCCGTAATTTTTCCCGAGGACATGCAGCTCTACTGTATGATTAAATGATGATGGCGTCCTCTTGGGTAAAATATTCCGGAGGTAAAATAGTCCCCCATTCGGATCTCCGGGCGGGGACTACTCAAGAGGACGTCGTTATCAGGAGAAAGAAAACTGGCGTTCTACGGATCGGAGCGTGGAATGTCAGATCACTTAATCGGGCAGGTAGGTTAGAAAATTTAAAAAGGGAGATGGATAGGTTAAAGTTAGATATAGTGGGAATTAGTGAAGTTCGGTGGCAGGAGGAACAAGACTTTTGGTCAGGTGATTACAGGGTTATAAATACAAAATCAAATAGGGGTAATGCAGGAGTAGGTTTAATAATGAATAAAAAAATAGGAGTGCGGGTTAGCTACTACAAACAGCATAGTGAACGCATTATTGTGGCCAAGATAGACACAAAGCCCATGCCTACTACAGTAGTACAAGTTTATATGCCAACTAGCTCTGCAGATGATGAAGAAATAGATGAAATGTATGACGAGATAAAAGAAATTATTCAGGTAGTGAAGGGAGACGAAAATTTAATAGTGATGGGTGACTGGAATTCGTCAGTAGGAAAAGGGAGAGAAGGAAACATAGTAGGTGAATATGGATTGGGGGGAAGGAATGAAAGAGGAAGCCGCCTTGTAGAATTTTGCACAGAGCATAACTTAATTATAGCTAACACTTGGTTCAAGAATCATGAAAGGAGGCTGTATACATGGAAGAAGCCTGGAGATACTGACAGGTTTCAGATAGACTACATAATGGTAAGACAGAGATTTAGGAACCAGGTATTAAATTGTAAGACATTTCCTGGGGCAGATGTAGATTCTGACCACAATCTATTGGTTATGAACTGCAGATTGAAACTGAAGAAACTGCAAAAAGGTGGGAATTTAAGGAGATGGGACCTGGATAAACTGAAAGAACCAGAGGTTGTAGAGTGTTTCAGGGAGAGCATTAGGGAAAAATTGTCAGGAATGGGGGAAAGAAATACAGTAGAAGAAGAATGGGTAGCTCTGAGGGATGAAGTGGTGAAGGCAGCAGACGATCAAGTAGGTAAAAAGACGCGGGCTAATAGAAATCCTTGGGTAACAGAAGAAATATTGAATTTAATTGATGAAAGGAGAAAATATAAAAATGCAGTAAATGAAGCAGGCAAAAAGGAATATAAACGTCTCAAAAATGAAATCGACAGGAAGTGCAAAATGGCTAAGCAGGGATGGCTAGAGGACAAATGTAAGGATGTAGAGGCTTGTCTCACTAGGGGTAAGATAGATACTGCCTACAGGAAAATTAAAGAGACCTTTGGAGAAAAGAGAACCACTTGCATGAATATCAAGAGCTCAGATGGCAACCCAGTTCTAAGCAAAGAAGGGAAAGCAGAAAGGTGGAAGGAGTATATAGAGGGTTTATACAAGGGCGATGTACTTGAGAACAATATTATGGAAATGGAAGAGGATGTAGATGAAGATGAAATAGGAGATAAGATACTGCGTGAAGAGTTTGACAGAGCACTGAAAGACCTGAGTCAAAACAAGGCCCCGGGAGTAGACAACATTCCATTAGAACTACTGATGGCCTCAGGAGAGCCAGTCATGACAAAACTCTACCATCTGGTGAGCATGATGTATGAGACAGGCGAAATACCCTCAGACTTTAAGAAGAATATAATAATTCCAATCCCAAAGAAAGCAGGTGTTGACAGATGTGAAAGTTACCGAACTATCAGTTTAATAAGTCATAGCTGCAAAATACTAACGCGAATTCTTTACAGACGAATGGAAAAAGTGGTAGAAGCCGACCTCGGGGAAGATCAGTTTGGATTCCGTAGAAATGTTGGAACACGTGAGGCAATACTGACCTTACGACTTATATTGGAAGAAAGATTAAGAAAAGGCAAACCTACATTTCTAGCATTTGTAGACTTAGAGAAAGCTTTTGACAATGTTGACTGGAATACTCTCTTTCAAATTCTGAAGGTGGCAGGGGTAAAATACAGGGAGCGAAAGGCTATTTACAATTTGTACAGAAACCAGATGGCAGTTATAAGAGTCGAGGGACATGAAAGGGAAGCAGTGGTTGGGAAGGGAGTAAGACAGGGTTGTAGCCTCTCCCCGATGTTATTCAATTTGTATATTGAGCAAGCAGTAAAGGAAACAAAAGAAAAATTCGGAGTAGGTATTAAAATTCATGGGGAAGAAGTAAAAACTTTGAGGTTCGCCGATGACATTGTAATTCTGTCAGAGACAGCAAAGGACTTGGAAGAGCAGTTGAACGGAATGGACAGTGTCTTGAAAGGAGGGTATAAGATGAACATCAACAAAAGCAAAACGAGGATAATGGAATGTAGTCAAATTAGGTCGGGTGATGCTGAGGGAATTAGATTAGGAAATGAGACACTTAAAGTAGTAAAGGAGTTTTGCTATTTAGGGAGTAAAATAACCGATGATGGTCGAAGTAGAGAGGATATAAAATGTAGACTGGCAATGGCAAGGAAAGCGTTTCTCAAGAAGAGAAATTTGTTAACATCGAATATAGATTTAGGTGTCAGGAAGTCGTTTCTGAAAGTATTTGTATGGAGTGTAGCCATGTATGGAAGTGAGACATGGACGATAACTAGTTTGGACAAGAAGAGAATAGAAGCTTTCGAAATGTGGTGCTACAGAAGAATGCTGAAGATAAGGTGGGTAGATCACGTAACTAATGAGGAGGTATTGAATAGGATTGGGGAGAAGAGAAGTTTGTGGCACAACTTGACTAGAAGAAGGGATCGGTTGGTAGGACATGTTCTGAGGCATCGAGGGATCACAAATTTAGCATTGGAGGGCAGCGTGGAGGGTAAAAATCGTAGAGGGAGACCAAGAGATCAATACACTAAGCAGATTCAGAAGGATGTAGGTTGCAGTAGGTACTGGGAGATGAAGAAGCTTGCACAGGATAGAGTAGCATGGAGAGCTGCATCAAACCAGTCTCAGGACTGAAGACCACAACAACAACAACTATGAAACACATGTTTAACAAATAGATTACAATATACCGTAAATTACAATAATAAGACAATGATGTAGGAAAACAGCAGAATTGTTGCTGTTGTCATTGGTGCTGAGTTGCAGCTCAGACAGGCACTGTTCTGTCACCAGAGAAGTATTCTTCTATACTGTACAAAGGTTGCTCTTTAGTATAAACACCATTTTAATCCTAAATTGTTCAACTGGAAGTGACAGCATATCATCCTGTGTCTTAGTTAATCAACATCTTGGTGTGTCTATACTGTCAGTATAGTGAGTGCTGTATTTGTGAACTTAATTTCTCTTCATGTAGTATTCATGGTTCGTCTTTGTGTGAACAAGGTAGTTGAAAATATATTGGCTGAAATAGTCGGAACTACTAATTTGGAAAAAAAAAAATGGCTTGCAGAGGTCAGTTTTTTTGTTTGAGGCAATGATCCTCATTGCCTTCTTTTGTCTAAACACACACTCTTGCAGCCTGCAGACTGGCCCCACAGTAACAGTCCATAGCTGTTGTGACTGTGGAACATTTCATGGTAGACTGTTAATAGGTACTGGTATGGTATAGCACAGCACT
The DNA here is from genome assembly GCF_023864275.1 of Schistocerca cancellata. Classification (NCBI taxonomy): domain Eukaryota; kingdom Metazoa; phylum Arthropoda; class Insecta; order Orthoptera; family Acrididae; genus Schistocerca; species Schistocerca cancellata. The sequence goes on from NC_064634.1 coordinate 69,456,009, forward strand.
TTTTATTTTCCTCAAGAGATATGCCTGTGAGAGTTTGGAACATACAGGTTTAGTGTGCTGTAGCCAGGTTAACTTTGTATCAATGAAAAATCCCAGAACCTTAACAGTTGCTGTGTCACGCAGTGTTACAGTATCACTTAGGATGCTTATCATCCTGTGTGTTTTGTGTTCATTAATTTTTGTCTTGTTCATGATGAACCAGGCCTTGGCCTCTCTGAATAGGACTTCTGCTTGTTGAACAGCTTGAAGTACATTCTCCCCTTTTGAGAACAAAGTTGTGTCATGTGCAAACTGCAAAGTGTGCCCATTGGAGCATATGACATTAATGAAAATTGAGAACAATGGGGGCTCTATTACAGATCCCTGTGGCACACCTAGTTTTAACTTCATTTCACCTGATTCTGCCCCTTGCACTGTGCACTGATACAATCTGTTGTCTGTTATTTAGGTAGGATTTGAGAGTTCATAGCACAGCTCCTCCAATACCATATGATTTTTAGTTTGCTGAGCAGGGCATTATGTGGGATACAAACAAGTGACGTACCACGGCCTCAGCGTACCATTACTATAGAATCCTTGTCTTCAAACCCTTGACTTACACTTGTAACTAAGTCAAGTACTGCTGTTGTAGTTGACTTGCCCTTCCGAAAGCTGTGCTGTGTATCATAGGTTATTTCCTTCAAAAATAACTTATTATCTGATCTTTTATTATGAACTTCATCACCTTAGCTATCACTGGTATTATAGATATAGGCCTGCAGCTTGACACTTCAGGTGGATTACTTTTTCATAAACTGGCACTGTGCATGATACTTTCAGGAAGTCTGGAAATTCTCTGGCATGGAGGCATTTATTTATTACTACTGACAGTGGTTTAGCAGTTTTGCAGACTGTAGTTTTTAAAATAGTACAGGACATGCCATAAATGTCAGGGCTCCCTGAGTGTTTGTAGTCTTTTACTATTTTTATTATCTCTTTTGGGTATGCACTTTTACACATTACCAGGCTGCATTTATTTTCATTTTCACAGTAATTGCAGGACCTGTTCTGAAGCTAGGAATTTCACCTCCTGTGCTTTCTGTTATGTTTATAAAATATTCATTAAATTCATCTGAACTGCAAAAATTTGAGCAAGAGATGGGCTTTTGCCTATGTTTATTTACCAGTTGCCATGCTGCCTTGCAAGGATTGTGAGATTCTATAATGAATCTGGCATTGCTTTCATTCTTTGCTTGAATGGAAAGACCTGATTCCAAATCATGGACATCCTTTCTAGTGGATAGCGTAACACTAGAGATCTGAGAAGCTAGTTTACATTTTCTTACGACCTCAATCAGCACATGCTGTTTGTGATCCTTCTCAGTCAGTCATTGCCTATAACTCAATGGATTTATCACCAAACCTCTGACATGGTATCGAGACAGAAACATGCTATAGAAATATCTAGCTGGGGTGGCGTGAGGGAGTCGCAAATACATCTTACATACCACATTCCTTAGCCGAATCACTTTCAAAATCCAGCGATTTTGTTACGAGGTTGCACCATAGGCGACGTGTAATCGGAGTGCTGGTCTGATACTATATACTCCTGCAATCGCCGTCACAGTATTTGTCCGGACAAAAAGCCACATCATTCAGAGGTAATATACCTCGATTTATAAAGCCAGTATAACTTTTAACATGGATACTTGTGTGCACCTGTAGAACCATGAAGGCTTGTGACAGTAATATACCGTAGTTGTTGGTATTGAGGTTTTTTTTTTAACATATGGCGGTTAAACCTCTCTTTCTAGGACATGATGGTGGCACTAACAAGAAACACTTATGAGACATGTCCACCCATGGTTGATTTTCTCTCAGTATTATTTTGTGTCGTAGGTAATCAGTTATTGACAAAGTATTATACTTAGTAGTAGGGAGTGGGTGATATGTTTGCATTTGAGCATCAGGCTTATAAAGTATGTGTTTGTGTTCCTACATGTGTAAAGGTAGTGACTATGTCCAGATGTAAGGAAGATAAGGATTTAATGTGGAGTACTGTGATACCATGGGAAGAGTATGTCAAGTAATGTTACTGTAAGTAAGAATGTTACTGATAGTTCTATTTCCAGAGCCACAGTCGTCAACAGAGTGTATTTCTGATACTTCGCTCATTGTAAAATGTCATTCATCTGAGACCGTAATCACAACATTTAGTTGTAAGTACAGGGATAAAATATATATGTGACCGATTTCTTAGGATAAACATTCTACTTGTATGTACTTGGCCTGCAGCGCCAGTGACCTGTGCTGGGGTGATTCACATTTCCCATTAATAGTAGGAGCTGTCAGAATGGAGATGCCTTTTGGAGTGTAGGAATGTATATGAATAAACCGTGTTGCCCTCTGTAATGACCAAATAGCGAACTAAAACTTAGTATGTGTTGGATAGCTTTTGTGATCGCGTGGAAATTTGAGAATGAATATGGATTGTTATTCCTGCCCATGTAATTTGTTTGATTGACTGCTTTTGAACATTTCACCCCTTTATTTACTTGAGAGAACATAGATTGTGGTGTGTGCATCTAGCATGTGGAAGACATGTTTGGCAGTTCTCTAGACATGAGAAACACTTTAGTTGAACTTGTAAATTATAGGGATGATTTGGAATCTACTACATCACCGATATCGGTATTTGAGAGTGGAAATATCAGTTTCCTCTATTTGTTGCAAGTTGATGAGTAAAGGTCTTCGCAGACAGGATAAGTTTCTAGTTACTCAATGGTCTAGAGCATGCTCCACATAGCTAAAGTTTCGGAGTTGTAGAGAAATAATTCCCAGTCTGCATCTTTGGAATTATGTTGATGAGCGATCGGTAGGATACTGCTGTGTGCAAACCATGTGAAAATTTATTTGTTCTTGTAATCCCAGAGTCTGGAAATGGGTGTAGAAAAAAACAAGCAGGTCTGGACCAGAAACAGTAAAGTGTTTGTGTCTAGGGAGAAACGGGCCAGTTTTTGCACAACGGTTCTGAGAGTGACTGCAATCAACTGACGGCTTTCTGATGTAAAAGGGATGATTTTGTATGGTGGAGGATATGAATTGTATGTTTACTACATCAACACGGTACACGGTGATATATTGCTGGGTTAGAGATTGGTTTCACACTCTAATATTCAATCTCTTGCCCTCAGTGGGAGAGCAGTGTAATTGAGTAAGAGCCTTTCCATATTTGATGACATTTATGGCACTTGGAGAGCTTTAGTTGTTGGTGCAATATGACGATCAGTGAAAAACAGTTTATTGCCACTGAATGTCACGTCTGTAGAATGAAAAAAAAAGGCAGACGGTGCTTCCCTAGGACTGAGGGGAATCGTGACATACAGCCGGTGTGAGTGTAGGCATACCATAATTTTTTCGGGTGCTGTACAGATATAAAAGATAACTGCCTTGTTTGTGTAAAATGTGTATATATTGCATTTTAACATTACTGTGGCTTATGTTACGTAAAATGTGTGTATATTGCATTGTAAAGTTACTGTGGTTTATGTTGTGGCATGACGAGACGATAACTGTGTGTGCTATTGTGAGGGATGTATAGAGTCAGCACATCGATAACTGGGAAAATATGAGAGAGATTTTTTACATGGAAAATTATGTGTGCTGTGATACTGATATTCGTTCCACAAGCAGCCGTCATGAGGAGACATTACCTGTACATCGATCAATGTCGGACAGTAGCAGTAATCGTTGTATTTAATTGTAGTTACACTGGCAAATATGTTCCTAGCTTGCAATATTCTTGTGAGTCTAGTATGTATTTGATGATCTGTAGACAGCTTAGCAGGTTTAACTGTCAATGAAATTTAGCGATCTGTCGAAAATAATTTTACCGCTGAAAGTCTCATCTGCGGAAAGAAAGAGAAGGTGGATGGTGCTTTGATACTGGCGGCATCAGTAATTCAGCGGGTAAATTCAATAAGAGCCAGTCATAATGCTCGATTCATTCACAAGACATCCTTCGTGCTGGGATATAGGAGTCTACATAGCGGTGAGAACATTTGCAGATGTTGAGAGAAGGAAGGGTACCAAGTTAGGACTGCTGGGAAGAGTGCATTCGATGTTATTCTGCACTACTTTCATAAACAGGTTCTGTTAGGGAAAGAATTTCCCTGCATACAACCTGAGACATCACGAAAACTCCTACAAAAGCGCATGTTAAGCATTTCTGGTACACTATGCAATTTACTAGAGTTTGACTTGGTTATTATTTTAGATAGCTATGTGGCTTCAGTATGCGCTGGTATGTAGCTATGCGTCAGCCAAACGCCACACATGGTCCATTACAGTCGCTAGGGAGAAAGCAGCTTGTGCTATCTGGAATATATTTCTGCAGTGTCGCTCGGCAATAAGCTCTACGCAGGTAGAGGGAGGGTTCACACCAGCAATGGTAAACGCACGCGGCCCATCTTGGAGTGTTTGCACTTTGTATATAGGTCTTGGCTCCCATCCAATCGTGTCATCAATAGCACCTAAGTGAACGAATATTTCAAGAAGAATTTCTCAGATGTTGAGTATGAAAGGGATGCCGCCACCTCATGCATGCGCCTGTGTGTGGTTTGACAGCTGCCGGCCGCAATACTTTGCGGGGCTGTCGGTGCATCCCGACTTCAGGGAGTGTGTGCGGTCCAATGGACAGTGGGCGGTGTCTGTGCATGTCTGTTGCATTATTTTGTGAGCAGGTCTGTAGGCTGTGCTATGCGCTATGTGGACAGTTTGTGAGTACTCAGAGTGTCTACACATCACTGTGCTGCATTATTTAGGAGCAGTTTGCACGTCTGTTCTGAAATTATTTCTGTAAGTTAGGAGTTGTTTGCCTGTCTGCAGAGCATTATTTAGGAGTAGTTTACAGGTCTGCAGACTGTGTATTGTGACCCCAAGCACATCGGGGCGATTGTTTTGCATCAGTGTGGTAAATATACTCTGTCCTTAAATAAAATGTTCCAAAATAAATAGAGTACACTCCTTTCTTACCCTCCCCAGCAGCCCAGGCTGAGTCATTTTCGCGCCATTTTCCCCCTCCAGACCACCATCTTGGATTGTTACAGGAGAGGTGACAATATCCTCTGGTGGGCAGTACTGTGTACTAGGTCAGTTGGACTCTATATCTGGTGGTGGAGAGGCTGCCTGCAAAATAAAGACTCGTGTCCAGCACAGGCAGAGTCCTTTTCCCGCCATTTCCCCCCACCACCTTGGATTATGTCATGAAATGGACGACAGCACCCTCTGGTGGTGGTACTGTGTACTAGGTCCAGAGCTCGTGGTGAACACACTGTTTGCCGCCATCTTGGAAAACCACTTCTGTTATCAACTGACATCAAGGCTGCCATCTTGGATTATGTCACAGAATGGACAACAGTGCCCTCTGGTGGTGGTACTGTGTACTACGTCTGTTGGAGTGCGGACCTCTTGGCGAACACACTGGATGGTGGTGCAGTCTCTAATTGTTTAAATAAAGACATGATTTCGACAGTTGACGATTAGCAAGCATGTTTGCAGAATCTTTTAGATGGATTATTATTTTGACAATTTACGAGTTGTTCAGCTCTCTGAACGTAAATGTATTACATTATGGGTGGTATGCATGTCTGTAGGCTCTGTAGTGCGTTATTTTAACAGTTTACAATTAGGAAGTGCGTGTGTAGAGCATTATACATGAGTTATTTAGGAGTAGTTTGCAGGTCTGTATGCTGTGTGGCATGTCAGAGCATGTGTTCTGTATCACTGTGATAAATATACTCCATCCCTAAATAAATTGTTCCAAAATAAATAAAGTACACTCCTTCCAGCAGCCCAGTGCAGGCTGAGTCCTTTTCCCACCAATCCCTTGGAAGAGGTGCCGGTCAGGTGACTTAGGTTAGTGGAGGTAGTCCAAGTGTCCCTTCTTTCGCGCCATTTTCTTAGCTTACTAGAGACAGGCGAATTGAGCTTTCTTTACCGCCAAAATTCAAACTTGGCGCCAGTTCCTAGGAAGAGGTGGTGGTCGGATGACTTAGGTTAGTGGGGGTAGCACTAGTGACGTATCATCCCCTGTTTTTCTTAGGTTAGTAGAGGTAACCATGGTGTGATGCACTATCCTGTTTGTATTTGAAGTTCCCGCTATTTTTCTGGACGAGGGAAGGGGGGGTTAGGTTAGTGGAAGTAGCCCAATTTACCTATCTTCACACCAAAATTCAAACTTCTCGCCAAAAGCCGCCGTGTTGGACGACGCCATCGCCGCCGTCTTGGACGACGCCGTCGCCGCCGTCGTGTATAACGGTACTTTGCCCCAGAACATAGGTTGTCCCAATAATGCACTCAGCCTCGTGATGCCGGTTGAGGAGCTGCTTGATGGAATAGTAGTGGCTCTGGTTGCAGAAAATGACAACGGCTGGGAGAGCGCTGTGCTGACCCAACGCCTCTCCTACTGCATTCAGTGACACCATTGGCAGAGGAAGACACGGTGGTCGGTCGGTACCGATGGGATGCCAGACCTGTGGATGGAGTTTATGTTTACCTGTTAATGTAGGAAAAAATTAAAGTTCCGTGCTTTACAAACCATAACAGCACTTGACTTTATGAATACATAGTCACAACTGATATAATGTCATGCGAATACTTGAAATAACAAATCATGAAGTGAAGTCAAACTATGATATTCGTTTATTTGTAAGAAATGTAAGCGGCTTCTTTCAATACTGGAAATTACAATTAATCTACCAGATTGCAAATAAAACTTACGTGCCGTCTATGTAAGACTAATATGAATTGGGTGGGATGTACAAAAGATTGAGCTAATACCGGAAAAACTGCATGCACAAAGAAGGGTAGTGTAAATGGTAAGAGGTTTGTTTTTTTGCCAGAAGGGAGTAAGGAAAAATGGTGCAAAATTTAAACTGGCATGCGCTACGCACTGAAGCCTAATGTCTCGACAAAACCTATTTACAAAATTCCAAGAACTTGTTTTCAGGACTGCACCTACGAATATTAATCTCCTTACCTGTCGAATCTCTAGCAGGTGTGAAGGCAAATTCAGCCTAACAGAAAGGAGTATAAGCGATAATTTTTCTCATATTCCACCAGTGAATCGAATGAAGACGCGTCAGTGTAATGTTGCAATAAAAAGATCCCCACCCCCCGCCAAGCGCTTTACGCTGGCTTGCACGTTATATCATATAGATCTATGCCACAATCTGCTTTTACCTCATCCGGAACAGTAGGTTTTTGGATTAAATGTTGTTATATCATAGGCCTACCAAATTCGTTTTTCACAGTTTCATGCATCGCCATATGTTTTTGCTTTTATCGATATTGGTACATTACCTAAACCTTCCCCTTAGAAATGGGAGTCACACAGTGCAATTTGTGCATGTAAAACAGGCAACACATCGAACTATAAGCTTGACATCCATGCATGATCAAGCACTTCATGCAAGCATGCTTGAACGTCTGTTGGGTAACTTTACGCAAGCATCAGACTGAACAGTCATGCGAGCATATCAAAGTACAGAGTGTCCATAATTAAAGTTCCAGTTAGTAAGAGAACCACTGCTCAGAATAACGTTAAATTTGAACAGCTTATTGCTGCAGGGGGAAACGTCATGAAAAAAAAAATTAACGAAAATTTGACCAATATATGCTGCTGTAAGCGTCAGAATATACACACCAACAGATGTTGCTCGACGTCTGTCGAAGATGTGGCCACAACAGTGCAGGACAGGTCGAGCGATGATGTGCAAACATGCAGTACAGGGGGAATAATTGCCCTGATGTTCTATATGACTGCGAGAAAGGGGCATAAAATCCTTCGAAGCATCCTGCATTTCTATCCACACAAAAATCACCCACGTTCAGCGTTACTTCCTACCGATCTGCCACCAGAGACGAACGTTCGCTCTGGAATTTCTTGCTAGCATGGAAGTGAACAATGAACAGCCACGGAACTTTCTGTGGACAGACGAGACCAATTTCTATCTCCAAGGACATGTCAATACTCATAGTTGCAGAATATGGGCAAAGGAAAATCTGCACCCACATCAACTGGTAGCACTTCATTCTGCAGTGGTGACTGTGTCGTGCGGGTTGACGGCATCGTTTATCACAGGGTCGTATTTTTTCGAGGAGATGGGTCCTGCGAGTTCTGTTTCCTGTACTGTCACTGGTAAACACTATGAGAGTCTTTGCGCTCCAACGTCATACCAACCCTTCAACAGCGTGGATTGCGCAGCCAATAAAGCGCCTGCTGCAGAGGCATTTCGGAAATGCTATAATTATTATTCCCTACAGTCTGGCCGACCAGACTGATTTCAGTCCGCGGAACTTTTGGCTGTGGGGTTGTCTGGATGATGTGTTCAGCGCTTCAGTTGCAAACGGAGCCGAACTGAAGGCACACATTGCGCATCGCATTCTGAAAGTGACCCTGAGAGTCTTCGATCTGTTGCGAAACATGCTGTTTCTCGATTTGAACTTGACACGAAACAGTGGACACATCTCTTGCGCCAGCCTCATGATAATTATAAACCGGTGTCATTTTGCTTTTTATGCTGTTTTTGGCAGACTTTTTGATGCGGTTTTTGGCCTCAGGACAATTAAAATTCGATTTTCCCCATCCGATGTGGCATAACCTTGCCGTTGTGGATGGGCTTACCTGGCTAACAGTGCTACAACTGTTTACTGCCGACCTTTTGCAGTCATGCAGATTGAACAATATGGATGGTGTAACATGCAACTCAAACCATAGTCGTTGTATTGCGATTCATTAGTCATTTGTAGCAGATCCCATTTACGATAAGAAGCCTACGGCGCCATCTATTGGTAAAATTTTCGTTAACTTTTTTCTTCGAAGACGTTACCCCTTGCGTAAATAATATGCTGTTCAAATTTTACGTCATTCTGATCAGTGGTTCCCTTTCTACAGTGTTTTGAAATTGGAACTTTAATTATGGACACCCTGTACGTATGAAAAACGGAAATTGAAAGGATTTCAAGGCCAGATCTTACATTTATCAGAGAAGCAGAAAACAATGAATCTCTCTTTGTGCATAACTTACTTGTACTAAAAAAAATGAAAATGTATTCTCATAGCGCAGAATTGTGCCGCCCACCACACCACTGAAAAAAAATTATGAGACAAACTTGAAAATAAAAAATTGATTAAGAACGTCCTAAGTGCCATATCACGAAACTGATGTTTCTAAGTGCCAGTACGAAAGTTTTTGTTTCAAGTGTCATTAATGCGGAGGCACTACGTTTTATTTGGGATAATACACTTACAGAAATACAGCGGTTGTATTTTAACTAGTAGAATTGTAATCAACAAAAAATATTTCTCTTCTCTTTTAAATTTATTACTAGAATTAAAAAATTAAATTAAAAAAAAATTCTCTGTATTGATCTCTGTGTCGTACGTAACACCATTCTTGGTATGAGATATTGCGTAGTTTACTGTAAAACCACAGTCTAATATAACAGTCGCGAAACTTCGCCTCGATCTTGTTGCCTACTGGTCCAAGCGGCCAGTGAGTTAAACGGGGCTGGTCCCGGCGGAGGTTCGAGTCCTCCCTCGGGCATGGGTGTGCGTGTGCGTGTATTTGTGTGTGTGTGTGTGTGTGTGTGTGTGTGTGTGTGTGTTTGTCCTTAGGATAATTTAGGTTAATTAGTGGGTAAGCTTAGCGACTAATGACCTTAGCAGTTACGTCCCATAAGATTTCACACACACAGTTAAACTGTTGAGATCGACGCGATCGTGAAAGCGAATAGCAGTTGTTTATTTTTGTTTGTACAACGGCTTTTTCAAATAGGAGCGTAACGTAGCACAATAAATTGCAGCAGCAACAACAAGAAGTAGATACCACATCTGTCTTTTTTAGGTTTCATAAGAATCCTGAGAGGTATATGCCATCATGTTACTAAACTGTATCGTCAGGATTCGTTTGCAAACTACATGGATATTGATGATTAATGTTTCGTTTTAGGAGCAGAAAATCGCTAGAGAATAGCAGATGAAAAGATCGTATGAAAAAAGAACCTGATTATCTTCATAATACTGTTTTTTCCGCTACACGTCGAACAAAACCAGTTCATGAATGCAGACAAAAATAAATTCATGTGGTATGCAGTTAACCACATTGAGGGCATTCCAAACAAGCCACTTCAACTGACGATGAAGAGGAAACTGCCACAAAGACTCGACAACCCGTCTAAAGCTGTAAAACACTCCTATGGCACAGAAGCAGCCAGTTCATCTCTTCATATATCAGTGCCAGATTCATCTCAATCGTCAACACCGACCTGCTTTGACGATTAAGTGGTAGAATTAAGAGCAGTTATTCGTGTCTAGAAAAAGCGTGTGGAGTATCAAATTTGCAGATCACTAGACTTTGTGCAAAACTGTTACGGGACAAGGTAAGTGCCTCTGGAATGAAGCGCATGTCTTTGAACCGATGTTCTTTGACTTTACTTTTAGTTCACTTTGTGTATCTCTCGCTGCGCGCCATGTTCGACAGTTTCTCTTGTATTCACTTTGTTCAGTGGTAAAATAGATGTTCATTCGACTGCAAAAGTGTGTTTTTACTGTTCTACACCATGTGATACCACAGTGGCGACACCGACATCGTCATCATGTGTTCATAACTTACTTTGTGCTTCTTTTCACAGTAACGAACTTTGTGTGCCGGCCCACATTGTCCTCAGAACAATGGATCTACCAGCGTCGTTTTGGGCCAGTGCCTCGCACCCTATTAACTGTGCTTGCGTTTTTACTAGTGTTCCCGATGCACATTTGGTTAACAGTGAACAATTATCTGGCCCCAGCCATGCCAGCAGCCACTTAACCGTTACCGGGCCAACATGGACACCGTGATATGCTACTATGCAGTAATGTTTGCTGCACGGACAGTGCACGCCACTTGTGATATTGTGAACGATAATTGTGTGAAGGACGTTGTGTTTCACACCTCAGCTAAACAGTCGCCTCTGGCTTGATTTGATGTACCGCTGAAGTTCGAAAACTGTAATTCGAACATTCATGTACATGGGGTTGCACATTCTTATAATGCCTGACATCATTGCACCCCTCCTCCCCCACACACCGCCTTGGCGATACCGCGCCAGTTTCTGCAACCCTCGCTCCGCGGTCACACTACGCTTGCTTTCCACCTGCTCTCGTAACAGCACTGGCCATTTCATCTGCGCCGGTTACCGGATCAGCCCCCTTTGGCTGCATCGTGACCACCTTCTGCTCGTTGTTGTAACTGCACCGGCCATTACGCTCATGCTGGCCTGCCTCCGGGCCTGGAGTTGGGACACATCGTGCCGTCGGGTGTGCCAGCTCACTCCACATCGTGTGCTGCCTGCAGCTGCCCACCCACACAGACTCAAGCGACACATCGTCCACTACTGCTGCACTCTTGGTGTCAGGAGCTTCCTACACTACTCACCCAGATTTTCGCCTCCCTGTACTGCATCAACATGTATTAGCCGGCAGATTTCCTAAACTGCCTGTGTTGCAAAAGGACAACTCTAAGACTTGGTTTGCATTGGTGGATCATCTACTGGATATCAACGGGATTTTGGACGATTACAGACATTTTGTATGCCTGGTGAGCCACCACCATGCTCATTCAGACCTCATCAGTGATCTGCTCCTCTCACTGCCCACCTCACCTAAGTATTTAATGGCAAAAGCATTACTCATTAAACGCCTTTCTTGCCTTCCAGCAGAGGCTATCCACCACATCACCCATGACGAGCACCTCGACGACCACACACCTTCGCAGCTTTGGCAGTGCCTTTGTGCATTAATTGATGACTGAGCTCTACCAGATGCCACATTGTGTACCTTGTGAATGGTCAAGCTTCCGTTGGATCTACAACTTCACCTACTATCTAATGTAGCAGACCCTCTCGATGTTCGTCTATGCATAGTCGATCAGGCCTGCGCAATCATTTGCTACTGACACCATCTGTCATGGACGACATTGCCTTCAACTTCAACTGATTTGCCTGCACCTTCAGTTCCCTGCTTGTAGGGGTCAGTGCATATGGTTCAGCAGGGGCTGCCTCCTGACGGCCTACAGGAGGTACTGCCTGTGACCTCCAGACAGCAGCCGACCTCACCTGAGCAGCAGCAACTGCCGTGCACCTTGTGCGTACCCAAATGATTCTGGTGGGTACATTTAGGTGCGACGTCCCACCATGATGGTTGACGGCACCAATCTACTGACGCTGCACCACTTGCTCCAGTGGCGCAACGCCTCTACGTCATGGACCTGTCATCTGGCATACGCTTTCTAATCGACACCATCGTCGATGTCAGCATTATCCTGGCCAAGCTAGTGGGCAACACACTTTCTCCTGCTAACGTCACTTTGATAGCAGCAAATCATTCTCCTATTGCAGTCCTGGGCTCCATCAAGATATCACTTCGCCTATCATTGGTCGCAACCTTTCCTCGGGCCTTCCATGTCGCCAACGTTGATGAACCTGTGATTGGGCTGGACTTTCTACACCACTATGAACTTTTGCCAGACCTGCAGACTGCAAGGCTCCAACACGTGCCTGGTTCTACCGTTCCATGCTCAAATGAGTTCAGCACAACTCCACTCTCCACCTTGCCACTACACTTTCCACCTGTGCATCTCTGCCTAAAGGTATTACTGGATGTCTCTCTGACTTGGCGGACACCCGCATGCAGATCAACGGGCTCCACACGCATAACAAGGAGTTATGCACACGCATCTGCCACCTCGGCTGAATTGGTTCACACATGGAGTACTATTCACAGTCTGTTTGCAGAGCCAGTTCTCTGAGATTCTTCAGCTGCTTCTACTGCATCTTCATTCTGCATCGCTCCTAGGTCGAGCTTACCATTCCCTGCTTCCTGTTCCACACTGTCACAGTTGAATCTACAAGACGTGCATATTCCCGCTGCGCAGGATCCTCGCCATTCTGGCCCGGCAATGTCAGTGAACTGCTATCTCTCGCGCCCCCCCTCCTGCCCCCTTCCCCCCCCCCCCCCACCTGTCTCTCTTCACAGGTTTTGGCAATCAGCAACAGCACTCATAGAATCCGCACCATGGATAGCCCATCCGTATGACATGAAGCTCAACGTCTTAATGCTTGCAAATTGCTGTGAGTGAAAGAAATTGTTCAGGGTTTATTGGCTTCGGGTGTGCTCTGACCATTGGACAGCAACTAGTCTTCACCTATCCACCTTGTGCCCAAGAAGGACGGCTCACTATGCATGTGCGGGGACTACAGGTCCCTTAATGCTAGGACAATAATTGATAACTATCCTATCACTCATTTAAGGGATTTCACTCAGCTATTGCATGGTTCAAAGTTCTTCTCTGTCTTAGACTCTTCGAAGGCATACCACCAAATTCCCATGCACCCACCTGATATTCTGAAGACGGCCATCATTACACCATTCGGTATATTTGAATACTGTTACATGCCTTATGGCTTCAAAAATGTTGGGCAGATGTGGCAACGTTTAATTAATTCAATTTTGCTACCTCTGCCTTTCGCTTTTGCCTATTTGGGTGGCATACTTATCTTTTCCTCATCTCCGGAGGAACACAAATTTCATCTTGATGCAGTTCATACAGCTCTCATGGCCAACGCTGTGATTATCAGTGACGACAAATCCCAACTCTGCTCGGCATCAGTTACATTCCTTGGCCATTAGGTCTTGGCCGATGGCCTCTGACCAACGGATTCTCGTGTCGAAACCATTCTCGCACTGGCTCTCCCTGAGGATTACATGCAACTCCGGCACTTTCTAGGTATGGTTAACTTTTATCAACTCCATATCCCCCGGGCTGCCTCTGTCCAGTTACCCTCTCAGGTAAAAATACCACAGGCAAGCGAAAACTGGCCTGGACTCAATCCATGCTCAATGCTTTCGACAATTTGAAATCAGCCATCGCAAAAGCAGTCACTTTCGCTCACCCCTACCCCGAGGCCCATATTTCTATCACTACCGATGCTAGTGAGTTAGCTGTGGGCAGCCGCTCCATTTCTTTTCGAAAAACCTAGCAGGAGTCAGTGTAAATGGTTGGCCTTCGACCACGAGCTTCTCACGGTTTATGAGGCAGTCAAACAATTCAGGAGCAATGTGGAGGGGCGTCCTTTCACAATCTACTCACACCATAAACCCCTCATTGGCGCAATACGCAACCCAGTGAAGGATCTACCGCTACGCCGCTTGCGACACGTGGACTTCATTTGCCAACATTCTTCGGATGCTTGTTACATCCACCGTGTGGAAAATGCTGTAGCTGACTATCTGTCTCGTATCTCGGTGATCTCCACACCCTTGAACTTAGATGAACTGGCGCGACTTCAGACTGAGTATGCAGACACCCAGCAACTGGTTTTGGATGACGAGTCATCGCTCCCCATCAAACCTCTTACCCCGCATGGGTTGTAGACCCCTGTCCCCTGCGACATTTCAACTGGTTCTCCCGCCCCTCGGTGCTGCCCGCCCTCTGGCGAGGGATCTTCTGCGCTTTACACAATCTGGCCCCACCTGGGGATGTGGGCAATGACTAGACTAGTGACTGAAAGTTTCGTCTGGCCAGACGTGTGGCATGATTGCTGCTCCTCGACACATATGTGTGTGTTCCTTGTCAACTTAGTAAAGTGAGCAGACACGTGCAGCCTCTTTTAGGACAGTTCAACGTTCCCAAGGATCGGCTGCAGCACATGCGCATTGACGTGGTCGGTCCTCTTCCCCGTTCCAAGGGGTACAAATACATTTTGCCTATGATCGACTGCATAACCCATTGGGTTGAAGCGGACCCTCTGGTCGAAATTACCACAGAGACTATAGCTGGTGCTTCCTTATCAGTGTGGGTGGTGAGATTTGGCTGCTCCCTTTCACTTACTACAGACCAGGGATAACAATTAGAGTCCTCGCTTTTCGCTCAACTGTGTGAGCTGTGCCGAGTAGCGAAATTTCACACAAAGGCCTATCATCTGCAGGTGAACAGCTCAGTGGAGTGATGGCACAGAACTCTTAAAGCTGCACTGATGTGCCATGGCCAGGCTTTGGTCTGAGGCTATTCCTTGGGCCTTACTCGGCATCCTCTCTGCCCACAAGGACGACCTGAATGCTTCACTGACGGAGGTTTTATATGGAGAACCTCTCATCCTGCCAGCCAAATTCATTGAGGACACACCCCCGACCGACGCAATTGACCTTCTGGCCATTGTAGAATGAGTACATGTGCACATCGCTTGCCTTCGCCAATCCCTGCCTCGTGCTCATTGCACGCCACCAGTGTTTGTACACAAAGACCTGGCAGTGTGTGAATTCATCATGCTATGAGACGACTCTGTAGGGGCGGCTCTGCAACCACCATACTCTGGTCTGTACTGTGTCTTGTGCCACGGAGTTAATACCTTCAGGACAGTACTCAATGGATGACCGACTACGGTTTCAGTGCACCGTTTAAAACCTGCATCATCCATCTCTGAGCCACGTTCCACTGCCCCCAGTTGGCCTACCTTCACCAGAACCTCGCCCACTGATGCCGCCAATGTGACCTCCGACGACTCCCCGCCGCCTGTGCAGTTGTCCGATGTGGCTTCTGAGGCGCCAATTTTGCGTGCTGGATGCCTCCTTCATCCGCCATGCTCCGCGCTGGCACGAGGATTTTGTGTTGACATGAGTTAGCTTCGCCCCCATGCTCTGCACTGCCGGGGGGTGGGGGGGGGGGGGAGCTCTGGTGTGAAGCGCCATGTCTTTGAGCCGATGTTCTTTGACTTTACTTTTAGCTCACTTTGCCTATGTCTCACTGCATGACATGTTCGATAGCTTCTCTTGAATTCGCTTTCTTCGGTGGTAAAATAAATGTTGATTCAACTGCAAAAATTTGTTATTAGGGCTCTACGCCACATAATACCCACATGCCTATCATTTTAAGTACAACAGAAACTGTATCATAAGGATCAAGTGACGAAGGACAAACAAATTTGGAAGACTATATGATCCCAATATTTTTGAAAAAGATACCCTTGACTTGTTGTTAAGCCAGCTTATCATGTCCTCTGTAAGATGGAAAGACGAAAATAAGCTGTTTGCTCTAAATTTATTATATTATTGCACTTAGGCATACAGGTTTTGTCAGAATGTTTTGTGTTTCCATCAGTGCGTACATTACAGAGGTATGTGGAAGGCAGACAAATAAAATGTGAGATAAGTGACAATATGTTCCACCTTTTAAAGCAAAAGGTACAGCATTTCTCCGATACTGTTAAACTAGTGCACATGTCATTGGATGAAAAGTCTCTAATGACAAATTTAACATATGACAGCACTTCTGATAGTGTTATTGGCTTTGAGGTCTTGGGGTTTATACTCACGGTGTACTTCTCCCACTATTTGGCAGTTGCTTGTCTCACTTAGAATGTCATACTTGAGGCAACAGGCGACAATGACTAAAACACAGCAGGCTTACGGAACGACAAATGGGGCGTCGATCCCTTTCGCATGCAGAGGTTTTATTGTGTTTCTTATGTGTGAATCTCTGTGATTATATTTCGTTGATATCAGCGTGGTAAGCTACAGTTCTATCTAATGTCACGTGTTCCTTCACGAATGTGTTGTAACTTGCCACTGGATTTATGATTTGTATCCCTACTTGAGCGTATTTTACATTCATTTTTAGAAACATCTATGTCTTGTGATATTATACAAACTTTTGGAGGCAAAAAAAAATTAAAATATTTCGTAAATCACATAGGGAAGGGATGCAAAACAAACATGCTTACGACGCATCTGAAGTTCTCCTTTCTCGTCGCTTGGAGCACCAGTGTCGCCCCGGGTTCCCGGGTTCGATTCCCGGCGGGGTCAGGGATTTTCTCTGCCTCGTGATGACTGGGTGTTGTGTGATGTCCTTAGGTTAGTTAGGTTTAAGTAGTTCTAAGTTCTAGGGGACAGATGACCATAGATGTTAAGTCCCATAGTGCTCAGAGCCATTTGAACCAGTGTCGCACCAGTTGTCAAACGGTAACAACTTTTTTTTTTTTTTTTTTTTACAGTGTTGCGACTGTTGTGTTAGACTGTGGTAAAACTCCCAGTGCCGCTGAGGAATAAATGGCAACGCCCTTAACAGGTCTTCCTGTTTCACAACTGATAAACATGGCTAGTCTTTCACATGAAGTACGTCATGGCACATATCAGCCGTGGTCTTTCCTGTTTTGAAGAAATTAACGTGTACCATTCTTGTGTTTTCACAGTAAGTATTTTTAACGTCTGTTTGAGACGGATGTGTATGAGACACTTTGTTCATACTGCATTTAGAGATTTTACATGCCTGCGTTGACAAGTGTTGCAACAGCAACGTTAAACGCAAAGAAGTCAGTTGTGTGAATTGGAATTACACGGAATACGTTCGTAGCTTCGGCTGACTCGACAATCTTGTGTAAATCATGGGAAACTAAGGCCTTGGTTGCCTTCCTTCGTTTCTTTATAATTGCAAAAACTGTGCCCACTCATCAAAAACTTGTGTTTCACTTCTTCAAACTATCCCACGCTAAATGCAGAAGATTTGGCCCTTGGTATTCCAGAGCGAAGCACTGCACCATGCGCCAACTAACACATGTTTGAAATATTTTCATCATGATTTTTTATAAGTCTATGGGTTTGGCATTTGAAGCAAGTCTAGGGACATGTAACAGGAAGTCTAGGGATATGTAACAGAGTACCAAAAATACAATATTACTGAAAACGCTTTTTGCGAAAAAAGGCAGTTAGAACATTTTCAATTTCCACTCTTCATGTGCTTTAACCTATGAACAGGTAACGTGCAGGTTTGTGCAAAGGTAAGCTATAAGGCAATCCTCGTAGCGACACCACGTCGATGGGTACAAAGCACATCTATCACAAGCTGCTGGGAAGGTTTTTGAGTATACGAAAACTGACCTTGCTTCAACAGCATTAAATCGAAAGCATATCACTGTAAGGAAAAGGTGAGTTGTTGCATACATTATAGTTTTAACGAGATACAAAGTAGCTGGCCCTGTCGTAGACAAACGTGACAGTATTAAAAATATAAATTCTCCCAGACCAAATTAAAGGAGGGGAAAATCGAGGCTATTAATTATCGGGCAACAAGAAGGGATGAAGTACGTAAGTCATCATATAACAGATGTGGGTCTGACTATAAACGTACTGTTGATGCATATTTGAAGTGTTCATAACCCCTTCGGAAAGGGAGAAATCGCAATATTGATGTCTGCTTACCGTTTGTGTTACAGTCCCTTTCATGATTGTAATTCACTTTTTCATCGAATGTGATGTGAATAATAAGAGGTCGAACAATGGATCTCTATTTATCCAAAAACACCAGTCATGTGTATATATTTTCATCTCTAAATAACTTAATGTGAAACACGTTTTTCGTTTCATTGACCAGTCTTTACAGCACGTAACACGTTTCCTGTTGTGTCTTTTCCCTTATCACAATTGCAAAAGCAAGTTCCACAGTGCGCCGGCCGCTGTGGCCGAGCGGTTATAGGCGCTTCAGTCCGGAACCACGCTGCTGTTACGGTCGCAGGTTCGAATCCTGCCTCCGGCATGGATGTGTGTGATGTCCTTAGGTTAGTTAGGTTTAACTAGTTCTAAGTCTGGGGGACTGTGACCTCAGATGTTAAGTCCCATAGTGCTCAGAGCCATTTGAACCATTTGAAATTCCACATTGCATTTCAAGTTGCGGTACTCACACTGATTATCAATGGTGCGTGAAAACATTCCACAACGCATTTCAAGTACAGCATTCACACGGAGGGAGACATGACAGTGTGTCGTTTGCTAACACAAGAAGTTAGGCTATCGTCGCCGCGCTCACACACGTTGTAGCAGTGGATTTTGTGCACTTGTATATCTTTAGCTCGCATACCATTGTTTACTTCGTTTTCTTGACACCTTTCAAAAGTGTCACGATGAGTCGGTTATTTTCTCAGCGAGTGTACTTCCACAAAAGAGGCCAGTTATCTGAAAGCGAAAAATGACTGAAGTTTCACAATACCTGGTCAAATAAAATGCCTACCGTTTGTCTAAATAAGAACATAAAATGATCACACAATTTTCAGTAAATAACATTTTTTAACAATGGAATAATCAGCTTCACTGAAGGAGAAAAATACAGTTGTTTTTCAGCTAATTTGGTATCAGGTACTGAGAATGAAAGAAAACAATTGAAGGGCAGTCAAATGAAAACCGAATACCCGCCATAATGGAACCATGGAATGGTTCCGTTCATAAATAATCACCACACACGTTAAGACATTTATTCACTGGGAGACAAGACGATCGTTTCCTGTTTGGTAGAATGCTGTCGGGCGAATTTAACCTGTTGCGCTATAACGCCCGCCCCCACGCTGCCAATCGGACAAAGCCTACACCTCACCGGTTGGTTAGGGATCACTCCATCATCCTCCATACAGCCTGGATCTTTCACAGGGTGTTTTTTTACATCTTTGGCGACTCGAAGAAAGAGACGCGTGGACGTCGGTTTCAGTCATTAAGAGGGAGTGCAAGAGAGGGTGCAGTTATGGGATGAGTCGGCGGCTGACTGCGCTCTCCCAAAAGAAACTGGTCGCCTCATCTCCCAGTGGGATAAATGTCTTGACACGTGACGTCATTAACTGCGAATGGAACCATTCCATGGTCCCGTTAGGGCGGGTGTTCGGTTTTCCCCTTACGCACTGGTGTGCAAAATTAAAGCAACTAACGGAAATTTTGCAAGGTCGCGTTTATTTTACCACAGAACAGTATAAACAGGTGATAGTAAAGTAGAAACAACGTAAAGAATTCGCAACGTAGTCACTGCGACATGCATAACGGTAGACAAAAATTATCTTCGTTTTTTTTTTCAACTTACAGGATTTGCACACACATCTGGTTAATGTGCTCAGTATGGGGTGTAACCGCCTCTGGCATCAGTACAGACCTGAAAACGATGGGACATGCTGTGAATGACGTCATCAATCTCATGTTGAGGCAATAACGGCCATTCTTCCTGCAGAGCTGCTCACAAGTCTTGGAAAGTGGTTGGTGGATGCTGACATGCTGCAACCCCTCCCCCTAGTGCATCCCAAACGTGTTCTATGGGATTCAAATCGGAGAGCGAACAGGCCACGTCATGCGTGCAATATATATAAATGACCTAGTAGATAGAGTCGGAAGTTCCATGCGGCTTTTCGCGGATGATGCTGTAGTATACAGAGAAGTTGCAGCATTAGAAAATTGTAGCGAAATGCAGGAAGATCTGCAGCGGATAGGCACTTGGTGCAGGGAGTGGCAACTGACCCTTAACACAGACAAATGTAATGTATTGCGAATACATAGAAAGAAGGATCCTTTATTGTATGGTTATATGATAGCGGAACAAACACTGGTAGCAGTTACTTCTGTAAAATATCTGGGAGTATGCGTGCGGAACGATTTGAAGTGGAATGATCATATAAAATTAATTGTTGGTAAGACGGGTACCAGGTTGAGATTCATTGGGACAGTCCTTAGAAAATGTAGTCCATCAACAAAGGAGGTGGCTTACAAAACACTCGTTCGACCTATACTTGAGTATCGCTCATCAGTGTGGGATCCGTACCAGATCGGGTTGACGGAGGAGATAGAGAAGATCCAAAGAAGAGCGGCGCGTTTCGTCACAGGGTTATTTGGTAACCGTGATAGCGTTACGGAGATGTTTAACAAACTCAAGTGGCAGACTCTGCAAGAGAGGCGCTCTGCATCGCGGTGTAGCTTGCTCGCCAGGTTTCGAGAGGGTGCGTTTCTGGATGAGGTATCGAATATATTGCTTCCCCCTACTTATACCTCCCGAGGAGATCACGAATGTAAAATTAGAGAGATTAGAGCGCGCACGGAGGCTTTCAGACAGTCGTTCTTCCCGCGAACAATACGCGACTGGAACAGGAAAGGGAGGTAATGACAGTGGCCCGGAAAGTGCCCTCCGCCACACACCGTTGGGTGGCTTGCGGAGTATAAATGTAGATGTAGATCTTCTGTTTCAAAAAACACCCACGCTCTGTGAGGTCGTCGAGCATTATCGTCCATTAACGCTGAGTCTGGGTGCACAACACCTCGCAGCAACAGTGCATGAGATCCCAAGATCTCCTCACGGTACCCGCAAGCAGCGAAATCTTGCTGACTCACCAGAGTTAGCGTCAGCCACTCGTGGACAAGGAAGAAACTGAAATTGAGAGTGACAAAGCGAAAGCAGAAATGCTTAACTCTGTTTACGAATGTACCTTTACAAAGATAAAGTCAAGAGTATCGCCCCATTTTAATTCTCATACCACTAAAAAGAAGAGTGAAATAGATATTAGTCTCAATGCTCAAATAGCTGAAATGATTGAAATACAAGGTGTACAACTTTGCTTCCGCCGTTTTTCCCCAACATTTGAGGCTTTAATGAAACAAATTGGTTACACATGTATCATTCAAAGTATTTTCCATCGCTGGACACTACTTTCTCCCATCTTTCGGGCAGTGTACGAATCCCGCGTCGAAAAATTTTTCATCTTTTGAAGCGATCCACGAATCGATTCAATTTGTGACTTCTTCACGAGATCGGAAGTTTTGGTCAGCCAGGCCATGCGCCATTGATGTAAACAGGTGATAGTCAGAGGGAGCAATGTCTGAAGAATACGGCGGGTGGGGCAGGACTTCCCATTTTAACGTTTCCAAGTACGTTTTGACCTCTTTTGCAACGTTGGGTAGAGCGTTGTCGTGCTTCAAAATCACTTTATCGTGCCTCTCGCTGTATTGCGGCCGTTTGTCTTTCAATGCTCTGCTCAAACGCATCAATTGCGTTCGATAACGAGCACCTGTGATTGTTTCACTTGGTTTTAACACCTCATGGTACACGACGCCGAGCTGGTCCCACCAAATGCAGAGCGTGATCTTGGAGCCGTGAATATTGGGTTCCACCGTCAACGTGGAAGCATGGCCGGGATATCCACATGATTTTTTGCGTTTAGGGTTATCGTATTGAACCCATTTTTCATCCCCGATCACAGTGCGATGCAGAAATCCCTTCCGTTTTGGCCTCTGAAGCAACTGTTCACAAACACACAAACGCCGTTCAACGTCTCTTGCTTTTAGCTCACATGTGACCCAAGTTCCTTCTTTCTGAATCATGCACATAGCCTTGAGACGTTTTGAAATGGCTTGCTGTGTCACTCCCACTAATCGTGCCAATTCTTCTTGAGTTTGACGCGACTCTTCAGTCAGCAATGTCTCCAATTCTGCATCTTCGAAAACATTCTCTCTTCCACCAGTCTGCCGGTCTACGACGTTAAATTCACCCTTCTTGAAGCGTTGAAACCACTCACGACACGTTCTTTCACCAATAGCGTCCTTACCATACGTACTTGAGAGCATTCGATGAGACTCAGACGCTGTTTTCTTCATACTGAAACAAAACAGTAACACCTCCCGCAAACGACGATAATTAGGCTCGTAAACTGACGTTTTCAATCAAGAACAACTTTATGTTGCAGACACAAATCGACTAATGTTTGAATGAGATTATGTTGACCGAGGTCCAAGCTAACTGCCTGACATCTGCGATCTGTTTCTTTCGACCACTACTTACAGTTGTCGCCACCTATCGGCAAACGGTGGAAGCAAAATTGTACACCTTTTACAATAAAGCATCAGTGACTGATGGAATCCCTATCAAATTCTACACCTAATTTGCAGCTGAGTTAGCCCTTCTGTAAACTATAATCTATCGTAGATCCCCCGAACAAAAAAAGAAGAAAGCATAGGTCACACTTGTTTACAAGAAGGGTAGCAGAAGTTCAAAAATGGTTCAAATGGCTCTGAGCACTATGGGACTCAACTTCTGAGGTCGTAAGTCCCCTAGAACTTAGAACTACTTAAACCTAACTAACCTAAGGACAGCACACAACACCCAGCCATCACGAGGCAGAGAAAATCCCTGGCCCCGCCGGGAATCGAACCCGGGAACCCGGGCGTGGGAAGCGAGAACGCTACCGCACGACCACGAGATGCGGGCGGTAGCAGAAGTGATCCACATAACTACCGTCCAATATCCTTGACAGCTATTTGTTGTAAAATCTTAGTACACATTCTTCGCTCAAACATAATGAGATACCTCTAACAGAAGGACCTCCTCCACGCTAAACGACGTGTGCTCGTAGAAGTAACGTCGGGTGTACCCCAGAGAAATGTTTTGGACCCCTTGCTGTTCATTTTGTATTTTAAATGCTCTTGCGGACAATATTAACAGTAACCTCAACCTTTTTGCAGGTGTCGCAGTTATGTACAACGAAGTTCAGTATGAACAAGACTTACAAATATTCAGTCATACCTTGACAAGATTTCAAAGTGGTGCAAAATTGGCAGCTTGCTTTAAATGTTCAGAGATGTAAAACACTGCACTTCACAAAAAGAAAAAAAAGCTTAGTATGCTATGAATATAATATCAGTGAGACACAGTTGGGATCTTTATACTCATAGAAATACCTGGGTGGAACTCTTAGTAGGGATATGCAAGAAATAATAATGACGTGTGGCAAGGGCCTCCCGTCGGATAGACCGTTCGCCTGGTGCAGGTCTTTCGATTTGACGCCACTTCGGTGACTTGCGCGTCGATGGGGATGAAATGATGATGATTAGGACAACACGACATCCAGTCCCTGAGCGGAGAAAAATCTCCGACCCAGCCAGGAATCGAACCCGGGCCCTTAGGATTGACATTCTGTCGCGCTGACCACTTTTTTTTAAATTTCATTTTGTTCGTTTTTTCGTTCGTTGCATCTGATCGGGGTGGACGTCGTAAGACACCCTTTTAAGTTCGTTGTTGATCTATTAACTCAGTTTTTTTATTACAGAGGGCAGCTAACCCTCTGACCGAACACGCTGAGCTACTGTGCTGGCAACGCGCCGACCACTCAGCTACCGGGGGCGGACAGGGACATGCAACGGAACAACCGCACAGATTCCGTGGATAAAGCAGGTAGCAGAGCCTGGTTTATTGGTGGAATAATATGGAAATACAATCAGTCTACAAAAGAGATTGCTCAGAAATCACTCGTGAGACCGGTTCTAGAATACTGCTCAAATGTGTGGGACCCGTACCAAATAGGACTAGCACGGGATATTGAACGTATACAGAGAAAGGCAACACAAACGGTCAAAGGTTTGTTCGACGTGCGGGAGAGTGCGACAGAAATGATGAACGAGCTGAACTGGCAGAGTCTTGAGGGCAGACGGGAACTATCCCCAGGAAGTCTGTTTACAATATTTCGAGGACCAGCTTTAAATGACGACTCTGAGCACGTACTATAACCGCCTCGCTGCCGTAGGGACAGTGAGGACAAGATTAGCTTAACTACAGCACCCACAGAGGCATGTAAACAACCATTCTTCCCGCGCTCCGTACGTGGATTGGATGGGATAGACCCTAATAACTGGTACGGTGCGATGTAGCTTCTGCCAGGCTCTTCACATTGGTTCGTAGAGTATAAACGTAGATGTAGAAGTCCCGTTCCGCTATGTTCCATTGATGTCCAGTGTGAATCGGCCTTTAACACTTTCGCTGCGGCTTCGGTGCCGGCGCTCAAGTCTCCAGTGCGACCCGGCAACGTGCGAGTGCGGGCCGGTAACACTCCGAAAGGGCAGGTACATCTACATCTACATCTACATTTATACTCCGCAAGCCACCCAACGGTGTGTGGCGGAGGGCACTTTACGTGCCATTGTCATTACCTCCCTTTCCTGTTCCAGTCGCGTATGGTTCGCGGGAAGAACGACTGTCTGAAAGCCTCCGTGCGCGCTCTAATCTCTCTAATTTTACATTCGTGATCTCCTCGGGAGGTATAAGTAGGGGGAAGCAATATATTCGATACCTCATCCAGAAACGCACCCTCTCCAAACCTGGCGAGCAAGCTACACCGCAGATGCAGAGCGCCTCTCTTGCAGAGTCTGCCACTTGAGTTTGTTAAACATCTCCGTAACGCTATCACGGTTACCAAATAACCCTGTGACGAAACGCGCCGCTCTTCTTTGGATCTTCTCTATCTCCTCCGTCAACCCGATCTGGTACGGATCCCACACTGATGCGCAATACTCAAGTATAGGTCGAACGAGTGTTTTGTAAGCCACCTCTTTTGTTGATGGACTACATTTCCTAAGGACTCTCCCAATGAATCTCAACCTGGTACCCGCCTTACCAACAATTAATTTTATATGATCATTCCACTTCAAATCGTTCCGCACGCATACTCCCAGATATTTTACAGAAGTAACTGCTACCAGTGTTTGTTCTGCTATCATATAATCATAAAATAAAGGATCCTTCTTTCTATGTATTCGCAATACATTACATTTGTCTGTGTTAAGGGTCAGTTGCCACTCCCTGCACCAAGTGCCTATCCGCTGCAGATCTTCCTGCATTTCGCTACAATTTTCTAATGCTGCAACTTCTCTGTATACTACAGCATCATCCGCGAAAAGCCGCATGGAACTTCCGACACTATCTACTAGGTCATTTATATATATTGTGAAAAGCAATGGTGCCATAACACTCCCCTGTGGCACGCCAGAAGTTACTTTAACGTCTGTAGACGTCTCTCCATTGATAACAACATGCTGTGTTCTGTTTGCTAAAAACTCTTCAATCCAGCCACACAGCTGGTCTGATATTCCGTAGGCTCTTACTTTGTTTATCAGGCGACAGTGCGGAACTGTATCGAACGCCTCCGGAAGTCAAGGAAAATGGCATCTACCTGGGACCCTGTATCTAGTATTTTCTGGGCCTCATGAACAAATAAAGCGAGTTGGGTCTCACACGATCGCTGTTTCCGGAATCCATGTTGATTCCTACAGAGTAGATTCTGGGTTTCCATAAACGACATGATACTCGAGCAAAAAACATGTTCTAAAATTCTACAACAGATCGATGTCAGAGATATAGGCCTATAGTTTTGCGCATCTGCTCGACGAGCCTTCTTGAAGACTGGGACTACCTGTGCTCATTTCCAATCATTTGGAACCTTCCGTTCCTCTAGAGACTTGCTGTACACGGCTGTTAGAAGGGGGGCAAGTTCTTTCGCGTACTCTACGTGGAATCGATTTGGTATCCCGTCAGGTCCAGTGGACTTTCCTCTGTTGAGTGATCTCAGTTGCTTTTCTATTCCTTGGACACTTATTTCGATGTCAGCCATTTTTTCGTTTGTGCGAGGATTTAGGGAAGGTACTGCAGTGCGGTCTTCCTCTATGAAACAGCTTTGGAAAAAGGTGTTTAGTATTTCAGCTATACGCGTGTCATCCTCTGTTTCAATGCCACAATCATCCCAGAGTGTCTGGATATGCTGTTTCAATCCACTTACTGATTTAATGTAAGACCAGAACTTCCTAGGATTTTCTGTCAAGTCGGTACATAGAATTTTACTTTCGAATTCACTGAACGCTTCACGCATAGCCCTCCTTACGCTAACTTTGACATCGTTTAGCTTCTGTTTGTCTGAGAGGTTTTGGCTGCGTTTAAACTTGCAGTAAAGCTCTGTTTGCTTTCGCAGTAGTTTCCTAACTTTGTTGTACCACGGTGGGTTTTTCCCGTCCCTCACAGTTTTACTCGGCACGTACATGTGTAAAACGCATTTTACGATTGCCTTGAACTTTTTCCATAAACACTCAACATTGTCAGTGTCGGAACAGAAATGTTCGTTTTGATCTGTTAGGTAGTCTGAAATCTGCCTTCTATTACTCTTGCTAAACAGATAAACCTTCCTCCCTTTTTTACTATTCCTATTAACTTCCATATTCAGGGATGCTGCAACGGCCTTATGATCACTGATTCGCTGTTCTGCGCTTACAGAGTCGAAAAGTTCGGGTCTGCTCGTAACCGACTCTCCTAAGCACACCTAAGCTGCAGGCTGACGTCAAGACCTTGTAAGATCTGAAGGATCATGTTCTGTACCGACTTAATGATGACACCTTAGATACATTACTTCAAATAAGCTTGGACTGCACTGTGGTTATGTTTTAAAGTCTGTTTGCAGTCTGACACCTACAGGGGTCACAGGCGTCATTCAAATGTTCGTGATTTGTTGATAATGTAACAAAAAATACAGTTCAAACAAGCAACAAATCCACTGCAGTCAGGAAAAATTTGGATTCCAAACGCAAATTCTTAAGAAGGAAAAAAAAGGAAACAGGAAACTGGATTCATTTGAAATTATATTTACTTCAAATGCGCATTTTTAAGATTGTCTCTGACAGAGGTCTTCAGTTTAGTAGTATGTTTGCTCCTGGTGTGAGAGAATTAGCCGTCTACATTTATCATAGACGCCCAGGGGACGCCCGGATGTGTAGAAATTAGTAAGCGAAACACACGCTACGTGGAGGCTTCTCTCGTGTCCCCCATCACTTCAATTGCGGCGCTATTAAAACAAATTTAGCGCAACAAATTCTTTCGCAAAAATCTGGGAAATTATAAAGCTGTTCAAGCAGTATCCAGGTTTGTCTGGGCAGGTTGTACACTCGTATGGTGTATCAGGGCGCTTGCCTTGTTCCGCGCACTTCTTACACCGCTTCCTCATAACTTGCTTCTTCCCTGCTGTAGCTTCCCGCTTTTGCACAACGTGTGTTTGTTTGTGATGTTTCTCGCTCCATTTCGTGGAACGTCCATTGGTGGAAGGAAGCCCTTTATAATGTTCATTCTGTCATCGATCAACGTAATTTTATTTCCTGAGTATTTGTTGTACAGATATGGAGAATTGAAAACTAGCATGTCACTGACATGAAAGTATAGTTTTTTCGGCCAGCGGATAGTCTTTAGTTCACATACATAACACGATAACATCTGATCTTGTTTATCAGTCCCAGACATACACGCATTCAGCCTGCCAGAGTGGCCGAGCGGTTCTAGGCACTACAGTCTGGAACCGCGCGAAAGCTACGGTCGCAGGTTCGAATCCTGTCTCGGGCATTGATGTGTGTGATGTCCTTAGGTTAGTTAGGTTTAAGTAGTTCTAAGTTCTAGGGGACTGATGACCTCAGAAGTTAAGTCCCATAGTGCTCAGAGCCATTTGAAAAAGAATGTAACGTGTATCGTAGGAGACGTTGACACGAAGTCACAAAAAATTAAGCTGGAATTGTTAAGCATCGATACTCATGCCCCTGTGATCTGGGCTGACGCGTTTGATTCGTTTGCCCCCCAATAATAAGACGACGCTGTACTGCTTCCCTCCCCCTTCCGCTGGTTCCCGCCGCGCGGCGTGTTGATCGCGCATGCGCACTGGTGGCTGCGGCGGGGTTGGTAGCGTAGCCGGCGCGGGTCCGCTGGCCGAGCTTCATTCCAGCGTTGCGTCCCGACCCAGACGCTACAGGTGTCGCGCGTGTTAGGTGTGGTGGTGAACTCTTGACTCCCTGCAACAATGGCTTCCTTCCTGGTGAGGTCCGGCGTGCGGGCGGTGTTGGAGGCGGCGGCGTCGGCGGGCGTCGTGACGCCCAGGCGTCTGGTGGCGGAGCAGCAGCGCCTCTTCAGCAAGGTAAGTCTGCAGTCATCTACTTAGCGACGCGCATTTTGTACCCGGGCGATTGCTGCCTTTCAGAAAGAGAGTGTGAGTAAACAGGTTTTTCAGAGACCGTTACTCGTTATCCCCAACATGTTTTCAATTACGGCCCTACCTTCAAACACAAAAAAAGGCAGTACAAAAAATTTGACATGAAACCACACAGATCTTTGTTTTCTATGTAGGCACGTATTTTGAACTTCTCTGTGCATCATAGATATTTGTCCTCTTGCAGCGTACTCTGTGTGTTCTTCACAAGTTTGTAAACAGATAGCCACAGCGAATGGAAGAAACTCAATACGACACAAGAATACAGCAATTTCTGATTAACAGAGTAGACCAGAATACTTGCCAAGATAAAACCATGTATTTTCATGTTAAATGTTTTTATATTACCTTTTTTTGCCTGATGATGGGATCGTACTTCGAAATATGTTGCAATATTAAATAACTAGCTTAGCGCCCGGTGTTTCGCTCACGCAGACTGTACGGTCTGCACAGATTTGCTTCTTTTTTTTTTTAATCGAATTTTTATGTTGTTTACAAACTGCAACACCTTTTAAACTTTACACGCTAATTAAAGCCATAGTACAAGGGTCTTTTCTGAATGAACTTCTGACCAAAAAGCAGTTCTGGTAGGTGGAGTCCAAGGTTTTCGTTGATCAAGTCTTTTGCGTTCTTGTCGTGATGTTTCCATAGAAACTTTCAACCCCTAACGCAGATTTCTTTATATCCAACCAAGAAGTCAAATACCAATTTTCGTAGCTGTATCTTTAAAACGCTTAGTAGTTCTTTAATAATGGTTTATTTTCGAAGAATCTTTCACTTTCGTAAAATCCTTCTTAAACAACGCCTACAGTAAAAGAACAACACTCTCTCCAAAGTTCAAAACTCTGTCTTGAACGGTTTGGGCTGGGCCTTGATGAGTCAGTCAATCAGTCAGGGCATTGCCATATATAAGCAAGTTAACAACAAATTGTGATTGATAGCGGCTCTCAATATCCTGCCACAACATCGCCTTGTATCTCTTCTAGTACGGTATGTGTCAGTATTATAGCAGTCGGGCAACAGTAGCTCCGTTTCAATAAACGTGCGACTAGATTCCTCTTCACTTTCGGCTACGACTGACTTGTCATCAGTGTGCAAAGGCGGCCACACACGTGACTGCAAGTCTGACAAACATGCACGAGCAAGCATTCTTGACTGTCTGTGGCGCAATTTTGTGC
This sequence comes from Schistocerca cancellata, assembly GCF_023864275.1. Taxonomy (NCBI): domain Eukaryota; kingdom Metazoa; phylum Arthropoda; class Insecta; order Orthoptera; family Acrididae; genus Schistocerca; species Schistocerca cancellata. The sequence goes on from NC_064634.1 coordinate 69,485,831, forward strand.
ATTATGTAGGACTGTTTAAGCTGCTTGACGCTTCATCGATTTTAAATCATGCAAGCTCGTGCAAGCGTATTAAAATACGTAGCAAAAGTTAGTTCTACTGCAACCTTCCTAGCGATCTTATTTCGAGAAACTTGAAGCAAATCAAGGTGGACAAGTGTATTCGAGTATACGAAAACTAGCCCTCCTTCAACAGTCGGCCAGAGTGGCCGAGCGGTTCTAGGCGCTTCAGTCTGGGACCGCGCGGACCGCTACGGTCGCAGGTTCGAATCCTGCCTCGGGCATGGATGTATGTGATGTCCTTAGGTTAGTTGGGTTTAAGTAGTTCTAAGTTCTACGGGACCGATGACCTCAGCTGTTAAGTCCCATAGTGCTCAGAGCCATTTGATCCATTTAAACCTCCTTCACAACATGAAATCGAAAGGCTATCACGGCAATTCAAAGAGGAGCGTTGCATATGCTAAACTTTTCACAAAATACCATCCATTCTTAAAGAAACTTGACATTATTAAACCGATAAATTCTCCTGGAATCGATTGCAGTACGGGAAAAATTGAAGGACGAGCGAAAGTACTCAAATCAACAATCGCGTATTACAGATGTGTATAGATGAAAACACCCAAAGGTAATGGGACGGAAATCGCGAGATTTGATGTACATATACAGACAAAGAAATGATGACAGTTTCGGAAAAACTGGATAATTTATTCAAAAGAAAGCAATTAGGCAAGTCAGTGACGTGTTGATCCACCTCTGGTCCTTACGCAAGCAGTTATTCGTCTTGCCATTGATTGATAGAGTAGTTGGATGTCGTTCTGAGGGATATAGTGCCAGATTCTGTCCAGTAGGGCACGTTAGATCGCCAGAATCCCGAGATGGCTGGAGGGCGTTGCCCGTAATACTCCAAAGGTTCTCAATTGGGAAGAGATCCGCTTGCCTAGCTGGCCAAGGTAGAGTTTGGCAGGCACGAACAGAAGTAGTAGAAACTCTCGCCGTGTGGGGGCGGCCATTATCTTGCTGAAATGTAAGCCCAGGGTGCCTTGCCGCGGAGGGCATCAAAACGGGGCTGTAAAGGCGCCGCGGGTGCCAAGCAAAGAGGTCCCACTATGAAAAGAAATGGCACCCCAAACCATCATTCCTGGCTGTAGGTCCGTATGGCGGCCGACGGTCAGGTTGGTATCCCGCTGTCCAGGGTCTCGATAAATGTCTTCAACCTGGAATCTTATTGAGTGTAGTAGAATTGTCCTCTGTGATGAGTCCCGCTTCGAAATGGCGAAACGTGTCTGGAGATGCCCCGAACAGCAGTGGGATGTCAGCCTAACTGTCGCCACCACTACGGCCCGACAACAGGGAGTAATGGTCTTGGGTGCCATTTCTTTTCAGGCCTCCTTCGGTTATCATCCACGACGCCCCTATAGCATATCGGTATGGCGACGATATTCTACGCCCTGGTTTGTTGTCCTCCGTGGCAAGCCGTCCTGGGCTTACATTTCAACAAGATAATGCCCGGCCGCACATGGTCAAAGCTTCTACTGCTTGTCTTCGTGTTTTCCAAATCCTACTTTGGGCAGCAATTTCATCTGATCTCTCCCCAGTTGAGAACGCTTGGAGCATTATGGGCAGGGCATCCAACCATCTCGGGATATTCACAATCTCATGTGCCTATTGGACAGAATTTGGCACGATTGAACAATAGCTTTCATAAGGGCCAGAGGTGGACCAACGCGTTACTGAGTTGCTCAATTTTTGAAGCTCTTTGTCTTGGATAAATCATCCCATTTTTGTGAAATTGTAATCATATGTTTGTCTGTACATGTAAATCACATGTAAGGATATCCGTTCCATTCTTTAATTCCTTCGTCGTGCGTTGCTCTTTTATTATTTGGTGTCATGATAGAGATTGTTCTGTTTACCCCGAAATAACTATAACAGTCATGTGGATACATCTTGAAAGCAGACTCTTTATTTTTTCTTCTTCTATTCTTTGTATTTTTTTTTTTTTTCGTACCGGAAAGGGAAAACCAGCCGAAACTAGCAAATCAAAATGGTTCAAATGGTTCTGAGCACTATGGGACTTAACATCTATGGTCATAAGTCCCCTAGAACTTAGAATTACTTAAACCTAACTAACCTAAGCACATCACACAACACCCTGTCATCACGAGGCAGAGAAAATCCCTGACCCCGCCGGGAATCGAACCCGGGAACCCGGGCGCGGGAAGCGAGAACGCTACCGCACGACCACGAGCTGCGGACTAGCAAATCATCTTCCTTCGAGCTCTACGTATTGCTAGCACAGGTTGATATTTGAGCGAGCTTGCTTGGACTGTGTAGAAGAGAAGGGTATTCGTGCATGCTCGCACAAAACGCTTAACAATGCCTGCTTGTCAAGTTTGCAGTTATCTGTCTGGCCACCTTAACACACCATTTGCTGTAAACCTCTGTCGGCTCGTGCTGGACGCAGTTGTAAAAGCCAAAGGGTCCTGATCAGAAGCGGCTTCAACTGAATTCTATTAGTCAGAAATGGAATGGGCCATTGAAAGTGTTTGAATTCTGCCCATCACTCTGATTGGGTCGAAGGCCTAAATGTTGAACGATTTCGTGGAGCGGTTTTAGAGCTCGCGAAATCAGTGTGTCAGCGGGGGACGTGTTTTAGCCGAATATTTCAGATGTCGGGGGAAGGCGACCGTGCTCGCCGAGTTATTTCTTGCAGTAAGCAGCGAGTGAGGACTAGGCGAGGTTTTCATTGAAGCTAATGAATCTTAAGCGTTTCCGTGGGCATTTGAGGCTTTTTCTCGCGAGGCACGGAAGGAAGGTTTCAAATGACTCGTTATCATGCTAGCCTTTGCGGCTGCGAGACGTCGAACCCTAATCTTGCTCCCTTTTCTTTGAGCACACAAGGAGCGTCGAAGCTGTTAGAGAGCCAAAGCGCAGCACTGCCGTCTGTAAACAATGCTTGTCTACTCGGTGACAGATAACACTTGCTGGGAGAACGTCCGCTGGCTCCTTCTGTCCTCCAGTATAAACACACTGCTGGGTGGCCGCTGCCATGCACTTGCTGCATCGGAACCGTTGGATTGGTTGCCCGGGGGGGGGGGGGGGGGGCAGTCCCAGCAGCAGTTAGGGCCTTGTCCGCTGTCAGCGGGGGACAGGGGTGGCCAAGGAAGGCGTGTAGACCGCAGAACTCAGCCAGTCCAGATGGCTCAGACAAAGACCCTGTGGCGGCGGTCAGAGAGCGCCTGTCTGACGGAGCTCCCTCCACATTGTTAAGCCATCAGGTTCGTTCGAGTAAGGCTATCGAAGCCGAATGGAATCGTTTTCAAACTGTCTCTACTGCACATGCGCAGAACTCTTACTCGGAAGCATGATTTGCGTGTTTCGTTGCCTGACCACCTGTAGCATTAGTTGAACCTCTGGTCTCTTCGCTTTGCTCAAATGTTTCTTATGTAAATAATGAAACAGTGCACCGGGTACGTATTTTCTTTCTTTCTTTTTTTTTTCATACTTGGCACTACGCGTTTCGAGAATTTATTCTCGTTGTCAAGTCAAAATATTTGCGTAAGTATATTGTGTGGTGTTTCAACTGTGGCCGAAATACTAAATGTCTTTTTCCAAAGCTGTTTCACAGAGGAAGACTGCACTGTAGTTCTTGCTTCACATGGCGCTGAGCACTATGGAACTTAACATCTGAGGTCATCAGTCCCCTAGAACTTAGAACTACTTAAACATAACTAACCTAAGAACATCACACACATCCATGCCCGAGGCAGGATTCGAACATGCGACCGTAGCGGTCGCACGGTTCCAGACTGAAGCGCCTAGAACCGCTCGGCCACATCGGCCGACTGTAGTTCCTTCTCTAGATTGTCGCACAGATGACAAAGTGGTAGGTATCGAAATAGATGGCAGAGGGAAAGAAAAACAATTAAAATCGCCCAAAAGAGGAAAGGCCGGTGGACCTGATGGGATACCAGTTCGATTTTATACAGACTACGCGAAGAAACTTGCCCCCTTCTTGCAGCGGTGTGTCTAGAAGAGCGTAGCGTTCCAAAAGACTGGAAAAGGGCACAGGTCATCCCCGTTTTCAAGAAAGGACGTCGAACAGATGTGTAGAACTACAGACCTATTTCTCAAATGTCGATCAGTTGTAGAATTTTGGAACACGTGTTATGTTCGAGTATTATGACTTTTCTGGAGACTAGAAATCTACTCTGCAGCAATCAGCATGACTTTCGAAAAAGACGATCGTGTGAAACCCAGCTCGCGCCATTCGTCTCCGAGACTCAGATGGCCATAGACACGGGTTCCCAGGTAGATGCCGTGTTTCTTGACTTCCGCAAGGCGTTTGATACAGTTCCCCACAGTCGTTTAATGAACAAATTAAGAGCATATGGACTATCAGACCACTTGTGTGATTGGATTGAAGAGTTCCTAGATAACAGAACGCAGCATGTCATCCTCAATGGAGAGAAGTCTTCCGAAGTAAGAGTGATTTCACGTGTGCCGCAGGGAAGTGTTGTAGGACCGTTGCTATTCACAATATATATAAATGACCTTGTGGATAACATCGGAAGTTCACTGACGCTTTTTGCGGATGATGCTGTAGTATATCGAGAGGTTATAACAACGGAAAATTGTACTGAAATGCAGGAGGATCTGCAACTAATTGGCCCGCCGGAGTGGCTGTGCGGTTCTAGGCGCTACAGTCTGGAACCGAGCGACCGCTATGGTCGCAGGTTCGAATCCTGCCTCGGGCATGGATGTGTGTGATGTCCTTAGGTCAGTTAGGTTTAATTAGTTCTAAGTTCTAGGCGACTGATGACCTCAGGAGTTAAGTCGCATAGTGCTCAGAGCCATTTGAACCATTTTTTTTGCAACGAATTGACGCATGGTGCAGGGAATGGCAATTGAGTCTAAATATAGACAAGTGTAATGTGTTGCGAATACATAGAAAGAAAGATCCTTTATCATTTAGCTACAATATAGCAGGTCAGCAACTGGAAGCAGTTAATTCTATAATTATTTGAGAGTAGGCATTAGGAGTGATTTAAAATGGAATGACCATATAAAATTAATCGCCGGTAAAGCAGACGCCAGACTTAGATTCATTGGAAGAATCATAAGGAAATGCAATCTGAAAACGAAGGAAGTAGGTTACAGTACACTTGTTCGTCTACTCCTTGAATACTGCTCACCAATGTGGGATCCGTACCAGATAGGGTTGATAGAAGAGAGAGAGAGAGAGAGAGAGAGAAGATCAGATCCAACGGCGAGCAGCGCGCTTCGTTACAGGATCATTTAGTAATCGAGAAAGCGTTACGGAGATGATAGATAAACTCCAGTGGAAGACTCTGCAAGAGAGACGCTCAGTAGCTCAGTACGGGCTTTCGTTGAAGTTTCGAGAACATACCTTCACCGAGGAGTCAAGCAGTATATTGCTCCCTCCTACGTATATCTCGCGAAGAGACCATGAGGATAAAATCAGAGAGATTAGAGCCCACACAGAGGCATACAGAAAGTCTTTCTTTTCACGAACAATACGAGACTGGAACAGAAGGGAGAACCGATACGGGTACTCAAGGTACCCTCCGCCACACACCGTCAGGTGGCTTGCGGAGTATGGATGTAGATGTAGATGTGTTGTGCCTCTCTTGCGCTGTATTGTGTTTTTGAGGTCAATGTACAGTACTGTGCCTACCATATTATGCAGAACACACACACACACACACACACACACACACACACACACACACACACACACACACACTGTTAAATTTCACAAACAGCAAGAATGGTGGGTTGTGTGTGTCTTGTTTTCTGCATAATGGAGAAGACAAAGTATCTTATAACCACAAAAAGCCGGCTACAGTACAAGGCAGGCAACACAACACAAAAATACTAGTGTAAATATTTGATCATGATGAAGAGAAATTCTCGAAATTCGTCGTGCGAAACATGAAAAAAATACCTAAGTTTCATTACCACATTTAAAGAGTGATTGACAGTTGCAAACAAAAAACATCTAATACCCTACTGGCCATTAAAACTGCTACACCAAGAAGAAATGTAGCTGATAAACGGGTATTCATTGGACAAATATATTATACTAGAACTGACATGTGATTTCATTTTCACACAAATTGGGTGCATAGATCCTGAGAAATCAATACCCAGAACAACCACCTCTGGCCGTAATAACGGCCTTGATACACCTGGGCATTGAGTCAAACAGAGCTTGCATGGGGTGTACAGGTACAGCTGCCCATGCAGCTTCAACACGATACCACAGTTCATCAAGTGTAGTGACTGGCGTATTGTGACGAGCCAGTTGCTCGGACACCATTGACCAGACGTTTTCAATTGGTGAGAGACCTGGAGAATGTACTGGCCAGGGCAGCAGGCGAACCATTTCTGTATCCAGAAAGGCTCGTACAAGAGCTGAAACACGCGGTCGTGCATTATCCCGCTGAAATGTAGGGTTTCGCAGGGACCGAATGAAGGGTAGAGGGCCGGTCGGAGTGGCCGAGCGGTTCTAGGCGCTATGGTCTGCAACCGCGCGACCGCTACGGCCGCAGGTTCGAATCTTGCCTCGGGCATGGATGTGTGTGCTGTACTTGGGTTAGTTAGGTTTAAGTAGTTCTAAGTTCTAGGGTACTGATGACCTCAGCTGTTGAGTCCCATAGTGCTCAGAGCCATTTTGAACCAAGTTAAGTCTCATAGTGCTCAGCCATTAGAAACATTTTTGAGGGGTAACACATCTGAAATGTAACGTCCACTGTTCAAAGCGCCGTCAATGCGAACAAGAGGTGACCTAGACGTGTAACCAATGGCACCCCATACCATCACGCCGGGTGATACGCCAGTATGGCGATGACGAATAGACGCTTCCAATGTGTGTTCACCGCGATGTCGCCAAACACGGATGCGACCATCATGATGCTGTAAACAGAACCTGGATTCATCCGAAAAAATGACGTTTTGCCATTCGTGCACCCAGGTTCGTCGTTGAGTACACCATCGCAGGCGCTCCCGTCTGTGATGCAGCGTCAAGGGTAACCGCAGCCATGGTCTCCGAGCTGATAATCCATGCTGCTGCAAACGTCGTCGAGCTTTTCGTGCAGACGGTGGTTGTCTTGCAAGCGTCCCCATCTGTTGACTCAGGAATCGAGACGTGGCTGCACGATCCGTTACAGACATGCGGATAAGATGCCTTGTCATCTCGGCTGCTAGTGATACGAGGCCGTTGGGATCCAGCACGGCGTTCCTTATTACCCTCCTGAACCCACCGATTCCATATTCTGCTAACAGTCATTGGATCTCGACCTACGCGAGCAGCAATGTAGCGATACGATGAACCACAATCGCGATAAGCTACAATCAGACCTTTATCAAAGTCGGAAACATGATGGTATGCATATCTCCTCCTTACACGAAGCATCACAACAACGTTTCACCAGGCAACACCGGTCAACTGCTGTTTGTGTATGAGAAATCGGTTGGAAACTTTCCTCATGTCAGCACGTTGTAGGTGTCGCCACCGGCGCCAACCTTGTGTGAATTCTCTGAAAAGCTAATCATTTTAATATCACAGCATCTTCTTCCTGTCCGTTAAATTTCGCGTCTGTAGCACGTCATCTTCGTGGTGTAGCATTTTTAATGGCCAGTAGTGTATTATGAATCAAATTGAGTGAAACTGCCCTGTTTCCCACTTGTGGTCAGCATTTCTTGGAGAACCAGTGATACAAAATGTTAACTGAGGAAGTTCGTAATTATTCGTGACACCACTTTCCTCATCAACATCCTGTTTTCTTTGACATATTTTGACTATATGTATATGATGAAAAAATTTGATCAGCTTATCTTATTTATTACCAATTAGTATGGCTCTGAGCACTATGGGACTTAACATCTATAGTCACCAGTCCCCTAAAACTTAGAACTACTTAAACCTAACTAACCTAAGGACATCACACAACACCCAGTCATCACGAGGCAGAGAAAATCCCTGACCCCGCCGGGAATCGAACCCGGGAACCCGGGCGCGGGAAGCGAGAACGCTACCGCGCGACCACGAGCTGCGGATACCAATTAGTAGCAATATCAACAAACAATACTTTAGTAAATATCCAAACGTTACAAATGCCGGAAATTATGTAATTTGAAGAAAAATTATCGTTGGTTTATTTGGTGGTGAGTGGCCGCAATGTACCCACTGATTAAGAATTTGGTATGCAGCTTAATTCTACTAATATACAGGGTGAGTCAAGAGGATAGGTACATGCTTTGAGATGCGATAGTATTAGTGATTCTGAACAAAAAACTTCATGTGGACGTATGCCTATTGCAAATGGTTTCCGAGATAGAACACGTTTAGTATCGGTTTCGCAAGTTTTTCTTTAATAACTCGAAAACCGCACGTGTCTCAGAACGCAATTAAATTAAATTTGCTACATTTTATTTTCTGTCTGGGACTAACAGTTTGCCGAAGAAATCGCGAGAATACTGAAAATCTCGCGTGACGCGCATGCGCCGTAGCTTAGCCGCTTTTTGTAGGCCAGTTAGAGGTAGTTTTCCTACTTGATAGACCACAAGCGTCCTGTATTAAAATGTTCGTCTCAGCTTCCTCTATATTACTGTAGTACGTTGTAAACAATGACAATGAATAATACAGAAAATAAATAGAAATGCACATTAGAAGTGTTCTATCTCGGAAACCATTCGGAATAGGGCATATATCCACACCAAACTTTACGCTCAGAATCACTAATGCTATCACCCGTCAAAACACGTACCTTTCCTCCTGATTCACCCTGTACGTGTATCAATCAGCATAGCATGCTTATATGTCCGAGCGTCACCTCTCCTGTAAAGGGAGCCAACTTAATGTGCGAGTGTCATTTATAGCAATGAGTGTAGTATGTGCCCCCCAATTATCGGCTATTCTGATTGTATCCTTATATGGAAGAGAGAAAATTAAAATATAGTAAGATCCTTTTGATTGTGACACCCCAGGCTTTAAGCGAGAAATCCGGGTTCGAGACCCGGTCCAGCATAAATTTTCACTGACGTCATTCCATTCTTCATCTGATGGTTGTCCGTACTGTGAATACATGTAATGTTTCATAACGGCTGTAGTCGCACTGCCTGTTCCTTTGGACACGCTCGCACGTCGAAAGGAACACTGCATCGTAATCAGAATAACGCAGGCACTGCAATATCGCAGTACGTGTAGGTTTACTGACGAAGAGTTAGCCGATGTGTACCTGGTTTATGGCTTCACCAAATCCAGTGCAGGCATGGAGTGACGACACTGATGAGCTTTCCCCACAGCCACGGCAACCACATCACACTACTTTTGAACCAGTTTTCTCATTGCTTTCTGCTTAGTGTTGTACGTTTTGGTAATTGCATGCTTTTTGTTGGTCGTTGATTGATTCGGGAGAGGGGACCAAACAGCGCGGTCTCCGTCCAAACGGATTAGAGAAGAATGGGGAAGGGAGTCGGCCGTCCTCTTTGGAACGAACCTTCCCGGCATTTGCCTGAAGCGGTTTAGGGAAATCACGGAAAACCTGAATCGGATGGTCGGACGTGGGATTGAACCGTCGTCCTCCCGAATGCGAGTCCTGTGTGCTAACCACTGCACCATCTCGCTCTGTGAGACTGCTCTGCACATGCGCGCGCTGATCTCTTTGGAGCAGGCTTATGAAAGGCTTTGGAGCCAGTCACAAGAATTTCCTGTGATCAGTCGAAACTAGTTGCAACCGTCCATTGGCCGCAGCTCGATTAGTTTTCTCCCAATCACAAACCACGGAAACTGGGAGAATTCGCGTGGATGCAACAGTATCACGAACGAACCTGATCGTCACACGGGACATGGCAGCTAACGCTGACGTGACGCGGATGGGAAATCCAGCCTCTCGTGTCATGGATCGTGCTGGTTAACCCCCTCACGGGCGCATTTTTTGTAGCAACTCAGTGAAGATAATTTTTTTTGCTATTATCTTAGAATTGTGACTACTGACTATATTTTTTGATAATTTTCTTGTGATTTAGTACCAAAAACTGTGGTAGTACATACATCACCCTGGTACTTTTGTGAGGTATTAAAAATATTGTGGTAAATGGATTCTCCACTTCCCTTTTGTGAGCTGCCATGTGTTGCCACTATACTTAAAACAATAATGAACAGTGTGTTCTGTTTTTATTTTATATTTTCTTTTACTTTCTTGTAAAAAATACATGTTGCCGATTTTAAAGTTCACTTACTACAACGTGAGAAGTGTCCTAGAAACTTTATCATGCAATAAAGGTAAGAGCTGATACATGTCACAATATTTTTTTATATTTTTTTTATTTATTGATTTATTTAACCTGTCAAGATTAGGGCCATCAGGCCCTCTCTTGCATCTAACCAGGCATTCTACTTATTTTACATTCATTTGTTTTAGTAGGCATGTTAAACTACATCTAGTGCAAAAAGTGAAATAAACAATTACAAAGCACACCTGGAAAAATTCATACATATAGTGTTTATATTCGTAGATCATAAGTACTGTTATAATTAGACATTATTGAAGAGACAGATTTTAGATAGGAGTGCTAGCAGCAGAGAGTATGAGGGAGACTGATGGTGAAGGGAGGAGAAGAATAGAGACATGATGAAACATAATTAAGGAAATATAATAAAGGAAAAGAAGATTGCGAGGCTAATAGAGATAGATGAAGAGGAAGGCATCTCAGGAGCAAGATAGGAGACGCTAGCTTTGCTGTTTGACAGATGAGAGGATTGGCCTTGTACATCAATTTTGTGGAGAACGTTGTGAGGATGATAGTAGGAAATGCTTCAACTTCTTGTTAAAAGCAGCAGGGGATTCAATCAATAATGTATATTGCATAAGCGAAGCAGTGTGTTCCGACAACAGTAGTGATCCTACAACAAACAGAAACTGATTGTTGTATCAGTTTTCATACACCAGGTGCAGTATACTACCACAAGATTTCAGGCATAGACAGGGGTGGTAAGATGTACCCCTAAGTTGGTGGTAAGTACGCTTCGCAAAGACCACAAATGACAGATTAATTTTGTGGTAAGCATACTTCCCAAGCCCCTTCCGGAAACTACTTTGGTGGCAACCATACTTTCCTAGAACCATTAAAACATTGTTTGGAGGGATACATACTTCCCACAGTCCTGAAGGCTATATTTCACAGCAAACAGAAAGAATGTACGGCGGACTGCCGCTAGATGCCAAGAGCATACAGAAGCGGTAACACATGCCCCGTAAACGTTGTAAATAAATGCATGTAGTGGGAAGTACAGTATATCCCCCAGGGCCAGCAAAAGCGTTAACCTGCTTTGCCATTGTAGCGCTATCCAGCGGCAGCCGTCGGCTGTATCTGGCTCGCAATTCACACATATTGTTTATCTGTTACACAATGGCCGGCCGAAGTGGCCGAGCGGTTAAAGGCGCTACAGTCAGGAACCGCACGACCGCTACGGTCGCAGGTTCGAATCCTGCCTCGGGCATAGATGTGTGTGATGTCCTTAGGTTAGTTGGGTTTAAGTAGTTCTAAGTTCTAGGGGACTTAATGACCACAGCAGTTGAGTCCCATAGTGCTCAGAGCCATTTGAACCATTTTTTTTGTTACACAATGGACACGCGTAAAATTTCTACGTCAGCTCTATTAAAACGCACATTTCCTCGCGTGTCCACACGCTGGTTATGTTGTTCCGTAGTATACATAATGGAAAACTTCAATATCCATGAACGTCTTATAAGATACAAAGGAAAGTTGTCTGCATCGACAGTAAGGACGTCAGCTTATAGTACTTCACAGCATCGGACAAGCTCACTCCCGAGAGAGAGGTCTCAAACTTAGCTCCCGCCGTTATTTCTCAAAGTTTGAGGCTTTATTATGAGAAACTTACAAAAATGGCTCTGAGCACTATGGAACTTAACATCTATGGTCATCAGTCCCCTAGAACTTAGAACTACTTAAACCTAACTAACCTAAGGAAAGCACACAACACCCAGCCATCACGAGGCAGAGAAAATCTCTGACCCCGCCGGGAATCGAACCCAGGCGTGGGAAGCGAGAACGCTACCGCACGATCACGAGATGCGGGCAAGAGAAACTTACAGTAACTTTTCGATGCAAAGTACTGACCATCATTGGCCACTACGTTCTCCTGTCATTCGAGTAGCATACGAATCCTGCGAGAGAAGAACTGGGCGTCTTTTGAGGAGATCCATGAATAGATCCAATTTTGCACTCGTTCGAACAACCGGAAGTGGTGGTCAGTCAGGTCGTGTGGTATTGATCGAAAAACGTGGTAGTCAGAGTAATGTCTGGAGAATACGACAGGTGGGGTAAGACGTACCATTTCAATGTTTCCAAGTATGTTTTGACGAGTTTTGTGGCCTGCCGTCGAGCACCGTCAGGCTGCAAAATCACCTTTTCATGTCTATCGCTGTAGTGTGGTCCTTTGTCTTTTCAGTGGTCGGCTGAAACGCATCAGTTGCTTTCGATAGCGATCTCGTGTGATTTATGGAATATTCCGTCGGTCGTTGGAGGAACGTAGACATATTAAGACTTGAATAAACAGTATTAATGTTCCATGATAATAATTATTTAATGGTTCATTATAAACCGGCTTTATGCTTCATAGGCTATCGTCAGACAATTTAATACTAAACAGATAGTCCACACAACTTCAGTCTTTACCACAGCATTTTCTGACCTTCAGTCGTAGATTTCTTCATGTTAAAGCAGAAAATTAAAATTTCCGCCAATGACAAGAATTTGGCTCGTAAATTGGCAAAATCAATCGACAATAACTTTACGATGCAATCACAAATCGACTAATCTTTTCATGGCGCTTTGTTTGCAAATATTTGTACTAATTTAATAAGAAAGACCCACACCTTCTAGAAAACGTAGGGGCGAAAAAATATTCGACAGAGCAAAACGAGAAACCTTTACCCATTGCTTCATAGCTCGGCATCTCGACCAATAATGCTACGCTGAACTTCTACATAACGATTTTGCAATTTAGGTTACGATGTTTTGGAGGCTTTAATCGACGATATGTTATTAACTGGCATTTGATCATAAATCCTACGAAGAACGACGCAGCAACAGGAAGGCGTAGTGTGGCACAAGCGAAAGTTGGTAGGCCTGATTCTACATCTGAAACATGATGCCTATTCAGATTTTGCGCCAGTCGCGTAAGAGTGGCGCTAGTAGTGCCGCTATGAGGATGTAAACCATGTTTGATTTAAATACACGCTCGAAGGGCCGTGAGCGTTAGTTAGCTTTGGGATTGGACGTGGTGAGTTGATCTTACTCAAGAATGCCTTTAAGGCAACAAAGATGCCTTTACGAACACCTCACTGAGTATGAATAAGGTTGTGTAATAGAGCTACGAGAAGCTGGATGTTCCTTCTACGGTTCTGCAGAAAGACTTGACAGGAATGCAGCCACTGTTAGTGATTGCTGGCAGCGGTTCAAATGGTTCTGAGCACTATGGGACTCAACTGCTGAGGTCATCAGTCCCCTAGAACTTAGAACTACTTAAACCTAACTAACCTAAGGACATCACACACATCCATGCCCGAGGCAGGATTCGAACCTGCGACCGTAGCGGTCTCGCGGTTCCAGACTGCAGCGCCAGAACCGCGCGGCCACTTCGGCCGGCGCTGGTAGCGGTGATCACGAGAATGTACAACAGCAAGACGACCGGGCTCCGGCCACCACATGTCACTACCGAGAGGGAAAACCATCGTGTCTCGAAGTGGAAAACTTTACATTTATCTACATTTATACAGGGTTATTACAAATGATTGAAGCGATTTCACAGCTCTACAATAACTTTATTATTTGAGATATTTTCACAATGCTTTGCACACACATACAAAAACTCAAAAAGTTTTTTTAGGCATTCACAAATGTTCGATATGTGCCCCTTTAGTGATTCGGCAGACATCAAGCCGATAATCAAGTTCCTCCCACACTCGGCGCAGCATGTCCCCATGAATGAGTTCGAAAGCATCGTTGATGTGAGCTCGCAGTTCTGGCACGTTTCTTGGTAGAGGAGGTTTAAACACTGAATCTCTCACATAACCCCACAGAAAGAAATCGCAATGGGGTTAAGTCGGGAGAGCGTGGAGACCATGACATGAATTGCTGATCATGATCTCCACCACGACCGATCCATCGGTTTTCCAATCTCCTGTTTAAGAAATGCCGAACATCATGACGGAAGTGCGGTGGGGCACCATCCTGTTGAAAGATGAAGTCGGCGCTGTCGGTCTCCAGTTGTGGCATGAGCCAATTTTCCGCGGGCTACGCGTGAAACTTGCCCGCACGCGTTCAACCGTTTCTTCGCTCACTGCAGGCCGACCCGTTGATTTCCCCTTACAGAGGCATCCAGAAGCTTAAAACTGCGCATACCATCGCCGAATGGAGTTAGCAGTTGGTCTATCTTTGTTGAACTTCGTCCTGAAGTGTCGTTGCCCTGTTATGACTGACTGATGTGTGTGCATTTCAAGCACGACATACGCTTTCTCGGCTCCTGACGCCATTTTGTCTCACTGCGCTCTCGAGCGCTCTGACGGCAGAAACCTGAAGTGCGGCTTCAGCCGAACAAAACTTTATGAGTTTTTCTACGTATCTGTAGTGTGTCGTGACCATATGTCAATGAATGGAGCTACAGAGAATTTATGAAATCGCTTCAATCATTTGTAATAGCCCTGTATATAGTTGCGTATTTTTCACACGAGACTGACTGGAAAGATTTGATGAGGATTCAATACTGGGCTGGAAGCTTGCGTTTCGAGGAACACTCTCTGACAAGAATTACACTGCCAAAAGCGTTTGACGAGTCTCTCAGAGGAAGTTCTCCCTCCCTCTCTCTCTCCTCTCTCTCTCTCTCTCTCTCTCTCTCTCTCTCTCTCTCCTTTTTTTTCTTTTTAATATGATCACGCTCCAACTTCTACTACACGACTGCATATCGTGAAGGTATCCCAGTACATCGTCAAAGATTTTATAAAAAAAAACTGGTTCAAATGGCTCTCAGCACTATGGGACTTAACATCTGAGGTCATCAGTCCCTTAGACTCAGAACTACTTAAACCTAACTGACCTAAGGACATCACACACTTCCATGCCCGAGGCAGGATTCGAACCTGCGACCGGCCGGCAGATTTTATAAACCATATTTTATTAAAAAAGTCTTTAAGGTTACTTTAATGTATAATAAATACATTATACTGACCGAGCCTTCCAAGTGGACTCACATCCTTCACAGAGCACGCTCCAGTGCATGTTGAAGTGTTTATTACTAGTGCGAGGTGCGCCAGACAAGCTTCCGTACAGTTTGGAAAACAGGATAGAGACCCTTGTAAGCGGTGGTCAGTGTAAAACTGTCCAGAAGAACACTGCCCAAGGCTGGAGAAAATCCAGGTAAGAGTCCCAAGCTGGCACACAGTTTTAATCTGCCAGAAAAATTCTAAACAGCGCACACTCCCTCTCAGACGGAAGGATTTATTTCAGCCAAGAGCAGATTACAGCACGATACCTATTAATAGTGCCCTCCTATTACATCTTCCTGGCGCAGACGGTATGAAGTCAAACTAATTAGAGCACGCATAAAGGTATACAAGCGAAATAGTCTGTAAATGAAACGGAAAGAAAATTTAATATATGATATGATGAGAAAGTACCTCCATCGCCGACTTATCAGTGATTTGTGGATTTGGAGAACAGTTTCTGGGCCCCATTACGAAAGCATCCCCTTTTCCCCTCTCTGAATTGTGCCACCGGTCTCGTCTTGTAGCTCGATAACGTTATCTTGTCCGCTGTGTGAGCTCTTCCAAGACCTACTGTTCCGCTATGTCTATAAACAGACGTCTGCTGCAACTCCGTTTCTAAGTGAGCGTTCAATACGTCACTGAGCCGTTTACAAGCAGTTTACGCTTTGCTCATCATTCTGAAACGAGCACGAGGAATGTATAATAAACTAAATTTGAGCCAAACGTAGAAGAGACAATGACTTAATCATTTTCTTAAACGGTTTCTGCTTCCATCTTTTCGGCCACGTCTCCTTCGGGCGTGTTATGCCAAAGCTATATGGTTTCACAGCACTGTCAATTTGCAAAATAGCCATCTTTTTATGCTTGTCTCTTACTAACAGTATTAGTGGTGGTGGTGGTGGTGGTGGTGGTGGTGGTGGTGGTGGTGGTGGTGGTGTGGTGATGGTGATTTAACGTCCTGTCGACATCGAGGTCAGTAGACGGAACACGAGCTAGAAATGTTTCAAGGATGAGGAAGGAAACTGATAGTGTACTTTCGAAGGAACCACGCCGGTAATCGCCTGGGCAATTTAGGGAAATCACGGGGAATCTAAATCTGGCTGGCCGGACGCAGATTTTAGCATTCGTTTTCCCAATTAGTGATGGGGACATGTTGTTGTTGTTGTTGTTGTGGTCTTCAGTCCTGAGACTGGTTTTATGCAGCTCTCCATGCTACCCTATCCTGTGCAAGTTTCTTCATCTCCCAGTACCTACTGCAGCCTACATCCTTCTGAATCTGCTTAGTGTATTCATCTCTTGGTCTCCCTCTACGATTTTTACCCTCCACGCTGCCCTCCAATACTAAATTGGTGATCCCTTGATGCCTCAGAAAATGTCCTACCAACCGATCCCTTCTTCTAGTCCACTTTGGAGACATAGAAATGTCATATTTCATAAAAATTCGCGTGACCGATCGTGTTACTAGGTCAAAGCCTTGCGTAACAGTGGTTAAAACAACTGAATTTTTATGCACTGATCATCAAAACTCTGTATCAGTCGGATATAGTGCCCAGAAAACCAAACGATTTTTTTTTATATAAATAAATGTAAGAAAGGAAAGAAATGGAACCCAGCGTAGTTGCAGTAAGGTATGTAAACGAACGACTGATGTGGATAGATTTGACAGTGTTTAGCAAGAAAATTAGGATTGTGTCAGTATATTCGCACTGTGAAGGGACAGATCAAGATAAGATGGATAGTTTTTATGAGGCACTCAGTGATGTAGTTGTTAGAGTAAAGGACAAGGACAGTGTTCTGCTCATGGGTGATTTTAACGCCAGGATTGGAAATCGAACAGAAGGGTATGAAAAGGTTATGGGTAAATTTAGAGAAGATATGGAGGCCAACAGGAACGGGAAACAACTCTTGGATTTCTGTGCCAGTATGGGCTTAGTAATCACAAACTCCTTTTTTAAACATAAGAACATTCACCGGTATACTTGGGAAGGCAGGGGAGCCAGATCTGTCATTGACTATATAATAACAGATCAGGAATTCAGGAAGGCTGTGAGGGACACACGTGTATTCAGGGGATTCTTTGATGACACTGATCATTATTTAATCTGCAGTGAAATTGGGATTGTGAGGCCGAAAGTGCAGGAGGTCAGGTCCATATGTAGGAGGATAAGAGTGGAGAAACTTCAGGATAAGGAAATCAGCCACAAGTACATAACAGCGATCTCAGAAAGGTACCAGTTAGTTGAATGTAGTCAATTACAGTCATTGGAAAAGGAATGGACAAGGTACAGGGACACAGTACTAGAAGTGGCTAAAGAATGTCTTGGAACAGTAGTATGTAAAAGTAGGATGAAGCAAACAGCTTGGTGGAATCTCACAGTCAAGGCAGCCTGTAAAAGGAAAAAGAAGGCGTATCAAAAATGGCTACATACTAGAACTCAGGTAGACAGAGAAAGTTATGTTGAAGAAAGAAACAAAGCCAAACAGATAATTGCAGCATCCAAGAAGAAATCTTGGGAAGACTTTGGAAACAGCTTGGATACTATGGGTCAAGCTGCTGGAAAACCATTTTGGAGTGTAATTAGCAGTCTTCGAAAGGGAGGTAAGAAGGAAATGAGAAGTATTTTGGACAGGTCAGGAAAACTGCTGGTGAATCCTGTGGATGCCTTGGGCAGATGGAGGGAATATTTTGAAGAGTTGCTCAATGTAGGTGAAAATACGATCAGTAATGTTTCAGATTTAGAGGTAGAATGGGATAGGAATGATGATGGAAATAGGATCACATTTGAGGAAGTGGAGAAAATGGTCAATAGATTGCAGTGCAATAAAGCAGCTAGGGTGGATGAAATTAAGTCGAGACTCATCAAATACAGTGGAATGTCAGGTCTTAAATGGCTACACAGGATAATTGAAATGGCCTGGGAGTCGGGACAGGTTCCATCAGACTGGACAAAAGCAGTAATCATACCAATCTTTAAACATGGAAACAGAAAAGATTGTAACAACTACAGAGGTATCTCTTTAATCAGCGTTGTGGGTAAAATCTTCTCAGGTATTGTTGAAAGGAAAGTGCGAGTATTAGTTGAGGACCAATTGGATGAAAATCAGTGTGGGTTTAGGCCTCTTAGAGGTTGTCAGGACCAGTAGCTTACGGCAAATAATGGAGAAGTGTTATGAGTGGAACAGGGAATTGTATCTATGCTTTATAGATCTAGAAAAGGCATTTGACCGGGTTCCTAGGAGGAAGTTATTGTCTGTTCTACAAGATTATGGAATAGGAGGCAAACTTTTGCAAGCAATTAAAGGTCTTTACATGGATAGTCAGGCAGCAGTTAGAGTTGACGGTAAATTGAGTTCATGGTTCAGAGTAGTTTCAGGGGTAAGACAAGGCTGCAACCTGTCTCCACTGTTGTTCATATTATTTATGGATCATATGTTGAAAACAATAGACTGGCTGGGTGAGATTAAGATATGTGAACACAAAATAAGCAGTCTTGCATATGCGGATGACTTAGTTGTGATGGCAGATTCGATTGAAAGTTTGCAAAGTAATATTTCAGAGCTAGATCAGAAATGTAAGAACTATGGTACGAAGATTAGCATCTCCAAAACGAAAGTAATGTCAGTGGGAAAGAAATATAAACGGATTGAGTGCCAAATAGGAGGAACAAAGTTAGAACAGGTGGACGGTTTCAAGTACTTAGGATGCATATTCTCACAGGATGGCAACATAGTGAAAGAACTGGAAGCGAGGTGTAGCAAAGCTAATGCAGTGAGCGCTCAGCTACGATCTACTCTCTTCTGCAAGAAGGAAGTCAGTACCAAGACTAAGTTATCTGTACACCGTTCAATCTTTCGACCAACTTTGTTGTATGGGAGCGAAAGCTGGGTGGATTCAGGTTACCTTATCAACAAGGTTGAGGTTACGGATATGAAAATAGCTAGGATGATTGCAGGTACTAGTAGATGGGAACAGGAGGGTGTCCACAATGAGGAAATCAAAGAGAAACTGGGAATGAACTCTATAGAGCGAACAGGCTTAGATGGTGGGGTCATGTTACACGCATGGGAGAAGCAAGGTTACCCAAGAGACTCATGGATTCAGCAGTAGAGGGTAGGAGGAGTCGGGGCAGACCGAGGAGAAGGTACCTGGATTCGGTTAAGAATGATTTTGAAGTAATAGGTTTAACATCAGAAGAGGCACCAATGTTAGCACTGAATAGGGGATCATGGAGGAACTGTATAAGGGGGGCTATGCTCCAGACTGAACGCTGAAAGGCATAATCAGTCTTAAATAATGATGATGATGATGATGATGATGATGAAATAAATGTATATTTGTTCGGCTTCATGGGCACAAATGTTGCTGCACCATACACTAAATACATCTAATGAGTAGTACCCCATTTTCAACAACCAGACATGAACTTTGAACATTTGTTTCGTTTTTCAAGATATTGTCGTCAGCGCCGTTGCGACAGGCATCTGTTTCTGCGGAAACACAAGTGATTTATAAAACTTTTTTTCTGCTTCGGTTACTTATTTTATTAATATTTTTTAGCACGACGCGCTCTGATAGCATGCTGCAATCATCAGATAGTTTACAGCTACATTTGGCAGTGAGGTTATGTATCGAATTTTACCGCTTTACAGAAAGATTAATTTATTTCTGTCTATGCTTTAAGTGACTTGTATTTTTAAATTATCTAACTGATGTCCTTACTTACATTTTTGGTGAACGTGTATTTGTCTGGCACACAGAGCACAGTATTTGAAACAACATCACTTAAAACAATTTCACATTCAGTTGTTTCCATCACAAAGATTCTTAGCTGCTAAGATAATACGTATTTCAATTGCTAAGATAGCACAAACAATAAAAATATAAGAAGACTTTTACTAAGGGGCTCGTACAAGTCACTCATGTATGACCTCCTAACACCTGAAATATTCATAGTAGGCCATTTGTTTCCTACGTATATGTACTCATTTTGGAATGGTCTGCTGTCCGTTTATTTTTGATCACGATTTGGGACCTACTGTACGATCCAATATCGTACTTCCATTACCAGGCAGGTTAGTCAGTCAACAAATGGACCAAAAATGTATCTAGCTCAACAGAACTATTTACGCCTACAGTGCCTGCTCTACTGCTGTTACAGCTAAGGCTATTTCATACATCTGAAAAGTCTGAATGAACATCTGCCGTTCTTGAAAGTGACGTTCTGGAGTATCGTATGGACGTTTCGATCATTTCCTTGCTCGACTGATCACCGCTTGTGATGCGAGCGAAGTCTAAAATTTATATATGAACCATTTACCCCATCTCATCTGAAGGTAGTCTTCAATGGTTTTGCACTGGTGTCGTCACTGCTAAGTTCAATAGAAGAGGCAAACGGAGAAACTGAGAGAAATTTCCTTTTACAGATAGGAAATAAACTGGTACACAGATTATTGAACTACTGCGTTTCAAGGTTTCGGTTCCACAAGATAAAAATATAAATAAAAATCTCTGGAGTACTGCTTCTTCCGTCATCATTTCCAAATACTTGCAAGTGTACTGCGTCCATCGGCGTCATTATCGAGTGGACGTCTTCTCCAAAGAGAAAAATAAACCTTTCACAAATGCTACATTGCTGACAGAATTGCGTATAGGATACAGGCCAACTGGAAGTCCCCTGCTTTGCCGCGGGGAGAACTGTACTGTGTACTGCTGGAAGTAGGTGGCCGATGTCAACAGGTTGTTCCGCGTCCGGCACCAGTCCTTTGTAGCAACAGGTAGCAAACGTCTGACGTCTCACCAGGGGAGGGAACTTCAACGTGGCAACAGGGGAAGTGGTGTTCCTTAAGCTGCCCCAAGGCCTCTGGTGCACCGGCGGTGTCAAGTAGTCCCGTCTGGTAACAGTTCTCCAGACCAGCAAGACACAGAGCAAATGCCGTTCTTGAAAGACACGAACGATTCTCTCTAATCCTTGTCAGGAATTTGGTAAGTTTTTGTTGAAGGGGGAGGGAAGACAGGGCGAGTCGTTGAGGCGATGAACATTACAACTTAGTCACCTGTGGTTCATCTTGCATTCATCTCTTGGTCCCCCTGTACCATTTTTAACCCCCACGCTTCCCTCCATTTCTAAATTGATGATCCTTGACATCCCATACTGTGTCAGAGCAACCGAACCCAGCAAAGCAAAAGCAGAAACGCTGAAGTCCGTTTTCAAATGTTCCTTTACATATGAAAATCCAATTTAATAATCGCATCACTGCAAACTACCACCGTCATACCTTAGCAAAAGATCTTGTTGAAAACTCGAGGAAATTCTGGTCTTACGTAAAATCGGTAAGTGGGTGAAGGCTTCCATCCAGTCACTCACTGATCAGTCTGGCCTGGCAACGGAAGACAGCAAAACGAAAGCTGAAATTTTAAATATAGCATTTGAGAAATCTTTCACGCAGGAGGATCGTAACAAACATACCGCCGTTTGAGTCTCGTACAGATTCCCGTATGGAGGACATAGTGATAGACATACCTGGGGTTGTGAAGCAGCTAAATGGGTTGAAAATAAATAAATCGCCAGGTTCTGGTGGGATTCCAATTCGGTTTTACAGAGAGTACTCTACTGCATTGGCTCCTTACTTAGCTTGCATTTATCGCGAATCTCTTGCCCAACGTAAAGTCCCGAGCGACTGGAAAAAAGCGCAGGTGACACCTGTATAGAAGAAGGGTAGAAGGACGGATCCTCAAAATTACAGACCAATATCCATAAGATCGGTTTGTTGCAGGATTCTCGAACATATTCTCAGTTCGAATATAATGAATTTCCTTGAGACGGAGAAGTTGCTGTCCATGCATCAGTACGGCTTTAGAAAGCATCGTTCCTGCGAAACGCAACTCGCCCTTTTTTCACATGATATCTTGCGAACCATGGGTGAAGGGTATCAGGCGGATGCCATATTCCTTGACTTCCGAAAAGCGTTTGACTCGGTGCCCCACTGCAGACTCCTAACTAAGGTACGGGCGTATGGGATTGGTTGCCAAGTATGTGAGTGGCTCGAAGACTTCTTAAGTAATAGAACCCCTTACGTTGTCCTCGATGGTGAGTGTTCATCGGAGGTGAGGGTATCATCTGGAGTGCCCCAGGGAAGTGGGGTAGGTCCGCTGTTGTTTTCTATCTACATAAATGATCTTTTGGATAGGGTGGATAGCAATGTGCGGCTGTTTGCTGATGATGCTGTGTTGTACGGGAAGGTGTCGTCGTTGAGTGACTGTAGGAGGATACAAGATGACTTGGACATGATTTGTGATTGGTGTAAAGAATGGCAGCTAACTCTAAATATAGATAAATGTAAATTAATGCAGATGAATAGGAAAAAGAATCCTGTAATGTTTGAATACTCCATTAGTAGTGTAGCGCTTGACACAGTCACGTCGATTAAATATTTCGTCGCAACATTGCAGAGCGATATGAAGTGGGACAAGCTTGTAATGGCAGTTGTGGGGAAGGAGGATAGTCGTCTTCGGTTCATTGGTAGAATTTTGGGAAGATGTGGTTCATCGGTAAAGGAGACCGCTTATAAAACACTAATACGACCTATTCTTGAGTACTGCTCGAGCGTTTGGGATGCCTATCAGGTCGGATTGAGGGAGGACATAGAAGCAATTCAGAGGCGGGCTGCTAGATTTGTTACTGGTAGGTTTGATCATCAAGCGAGTGTTACGGAAATGCTTCAGGAACTCGGGTGGTAATTTCTAGAGAAAAGGTGTTCTTTTCGTGAATCGCTACTGAGGAAATTTAGCGAACCAGCATTTGACGCTGACTGCAGTACAATTTTACTGCCGCCAACTTACATTTCGCGGAAAGACGACATCCATGCTCGAGGCAGGATTCGAACCTGCGACCGTAGCAGTCGCGCGATTCCAGACTGAAGCGCCTAGAACCGCTCGGCCACAACGGCCGGCATTGTACAATATAATACGCTTGACATCCACTTATTTTACAATACAATGGCATCCTCCTTGCTAGCCAGCATGGATTGAGAAAACTTCGTTCATGTGAAAGCGAGCTCACACAGCTTTTCTTACGTGATATCATGAATACTATGGATCAAGGCAGTCAGGCAGATGCACAACTGTGATTATTATCAAAACTACACTCTCACGTGGTATCAAGCGAAAGTTGAGACGGGGTTGAGGATTTTTTGGTGAGGAAGACAGCTTGTTGTTTTGGGTGGATAGATAGCGGCAAGTGTAGAAGCAACGTCGGGTGTGTTGGGATTCTTGCTGTTGATGTTGTAAATTAATGCTCCTGTAGACAATATTAACAGTACCATCAGACGTTTAGCAATGATGCAGTTTTCTGTAATCAAGTAGTGCCTGAAAAAAAGCTGCAAAAATATTGTCGGATCTTCACAAGATTTGAAACTGGCGCGCGGACTGGCAACTTGCTTTAAACATTCAGAAATGTAAATTTGTGCACTTCACCAAACGGAAAAACATAGTGCCCGCGCGGTCTGGGGCGTCCTGTCACGATTCGGGCGGCTCCCCCCGTCGAAGGTTCGAGTCCTCCCTCGGGCGGGCGGGCGGGCGGGCGGGCGCGCGCGCGCGCGCGCGCGCGCGTGTGCGTGTGTGTGTGTGTGTGTGTGTGTGTGTGTGTGTGTGTGTGTGTTGTCCTTAGCGTAAGTTAGTTAAAGTTAGATTAAGTAGTGTGTAAGCCTAGAGACTGGTGACCTCAGCAGCTTGGTTCTGTAAGATCTTATCACAAATTTCCAAAAACATAATATCCTATGACTGCAATATCAATGAGTCACAGTTGGAATCGATCAACTTATACAAATACCTCAGCGTAAAACTTTGTAGAGATAGGAAATGGAACAATCACATACGCTCGGTAGTAAGTAATGCAGGTGACAGACTTCGTTCCATTGATAGAATACTAGGAAAAAAAACAGCCTACAAAAGGGATCGCTTGCAAATTATTCGA
The DNA here is from genome assembly GCF_023864275.1 of Schistocerca cancellata. Taxonomy (NCBI): domain Eukaryota; kingdom Metazoa; phylum Arthropoda; class Insecta; order Orthoptera; family Acrididae; genus Schistocerca; species Schistocerca cancellata. Next base: position 69,510,114 of record NC_064634.1, read on the forward strand.
TCGACCTATCCTAGAATATTGCTCAACTGTGTTTTACCAGTACCAAATACCACTAACAGAGGGTATTTAACTTATACAGAGAAGGCCAGCGAGAATGGTCACATGGTAGTTTGTGCCACAGAGATGATGAAGAAACAGAACTGGCAGACAGTTGAAGACAGGCGCAAACTATCCCTAAAGTTTCATGAACCAGCATTAAATGATGAATCTAGGAACATACTACAGCTCCTTACGTGTCGCCCCCATTGGGATCGCGAGGAAAAGCTTAGATTAATTACAGTCTGTACAGAGGTATTTAAACAATCACTTATCCCGCGCTCCATACGTGAATGGAACGGGAAGAAACCCGAACTACTGGTACTGTAGTCTGTACCTTGTGCTATGCGCTTCACAGTGGTTTGTACAGCATAGATGTACATGTAATTGGTGTGAAGCTGTGGTAATAAGTGTACACTACATGACGTAAATGCTGCATGGGTGGAGATTTGACTACATTTGTTATTTAAAATTATGTACTGTACAGTTTGATTTGCTTTGAAGCCAGCCCGGTACAGAGAAAGTGCTACGCTTTACGTTTCGTGCACGAGTGGAGGTTGACACGCTGTGCAAGGGTGCTAGTCTCACTTTCAGGATGAGCTGGGTTCAGATCCCATCGTCGTCCGCTCACATTTCGCTTTCCTGGTGTCTTCCAAGTTTTCTTCTCCCATCCATGTCCAACTTGGATGGTTGTCAGCCTTTAATGACTTCGCTGTTGATGAGATGTTAAATTCTCCCCCTGCTTCCTATTCGTCGCCCCTAATTATAATTTCCTGTAGCACCCTGACAACTCATTACACGAAAACTGGAGTGAAGTTAATTACTTTAAAATTAATAATAGTGTTTAAAATTTCTCTTGGAAATTGGAAATTTGTGGTAAGGACTATGGGATCAAATTGCTGAGGTCATCGGTCCCTAGGCTTACACACTACTTAATCTAACTAAGGACAACACACACACACACACACACACACACACACACACACACACACACACCCATGCCCAAGGGAGGACTCGAACCTCCGGCAATTTTTCTTGTAAGCGCGTTGTTTACCTTGTGAAAGACTCCAACACCATAACAATATTTTCCGAAATTTCTAACGGTTGTTTCGGTTAACACTTTTGTTAGTAGTGTCGCCGAATGTCATACAGATGCAAAGCTTACTCGGTGTTTTGTAGTCACTGCGAAGCAGTAGTACTGAACGTAACAGGATAGTGAACCGGTGAGTAGGTCGGAAGAACCAAAGAAGTATACCAACTCGAGTACCGTAGAATAGTTACGGTTCTGGATTCGCTTTCTGGGAAACGGTAGCGCAAACACCCGTGCGTTAATCCTGAATCAGGTTTTCCATGATTTACGTCAAATGTCTTTAAAATGATTCCCTTTGCTATCTTTGTTCAGTCCGAACTTGTTTTCTGCCTCCGATGACCTCGTTATCGACGGGACGTTAATTACTAATCGGCTTTCCGTTCTTCCTTTCAATAGAGTCACACGTTGTGCAGCTCTGTGTAGCTTTTACCAGCCATCGTTTTCATTACTAAGTAACGTATCTTATTGCGAGCCAAACTTCCTGTACCAAAAACTTGTAACACAAGAATTGTAGTCATGACTAGACAGAACTTGATGAAGACTTGAAACTAGCTGCTGGTGGAGTTCATTACGCGATTAATGCGGCTCAGCTGCAGCCAGTAATGCTGCACAAATAGTTGGGAATGAAACAATTGAAAGACAGAAGGTAAAGGAACCTGATGATAGATGCATTGGGAGAGTCCGGATGAAACTGTATTTTAGCCTGCAAAACATTTGAAGGCCTAGATTGATAATGACGTGTTTGGAATCAGTGAGATTGAAATAACATACACAAATAGGGTGTAGAAAAAACAGTTTGAGCAGAAGTGTAGGGCAGAATGACTCCATAAAACGAAGGGCTTTGAGTATTTGAGCTACAGGTCTGGACTAAACTCCGCCCGAACAGGCGAACGGTACCGACCGACCGCCGGGTCATCCTCAGCCCACAGTCGTTACTGGATGTGGATATGGAGGGGCATGTGGTCAGCACACCACTCTCCCGGCCATTTTGTCAGTTTACGAGACCAGAGCCGCTACTTCTCAGTCAAGCAGCCTCACAAGGGCTGGGCGCACCCCGCTTGCAAACAGCGCTCGGCAGACCGGATGGTCACCCATCCAAGTGCAGGCCCAGCCCGACAGCGCCCTACTTCGATGATCCGACGAGAATCGGTGTCGCCACTGCGACGAGGCCGTTGGCATTGAACTATGGGTCTCAGTTGCATATTTTCGGCGCCACATGAACGTAACTGAAACCTGACATATGGACGTCTTTACTTAAAATGGAAAAGTAATTCACATAAAATGTACACGTAAACAAAATGTTTGGACTAACTAATCGTCAGGATGAGAATAAGAAAAACTTCATCACATACTCGTGCACGTGTTTCGTACTTAGCTGACGTACCATACACCACTTATTTAGAAAGGAAGACAATCGTCCATGTTTCGTGTTATAAGTCCTAAAATGGTGAAAGTAAATGGAAAAGGAGTATGTTCTTGTATACAGGCTCGCCACCATTTAACTGACACGAGTCTGTTGCAGCAAATGTTCAAACTGACCACCGTTTCCATTCTGGCGTATAACGCTACGGCTATGAAGGGATTGGTGTTTTCTCTGAGATACACCAGGTATAGTATGAATCACTTATGCTGCTACCACAGTGCGATCCACCAACTACCGTCCACTCGCAGCTGATGGTGCACACGAGCAGTCTTTCTTGGTATCCCAGAGGAAAAATTCCACCGGTGTCAAGTCTGGCGAACGTAGAGGCCACCGCGTTTTCTACCGTGTTCGATCCATGTGCCAGCAAATGTTCTCGAACAGCATGTGCAACATGTGGAGTTGCGCCGTCATGTTGGAACCAAAGGTTCTGCCTAACTCCAAGCGGTACATCCTCCAGGATTGCAGGCAAAACTTGCAACAACGCAAGGTACGTGTGAGCACTCAACCTTTGAGATAACATATAGGGCCCAGTGAGAGGAAGAAGAGAAGGAGATCAGTATTTAACGCCCCGTCGATAACGAGTTCATTAGAGAGGGAGCATAATCTCAGATTAGGGAAGGATGGTGAAGCAAATCGGCCGTGCCCTTTCAAAGGCCGGTCAGAGTGGCCGAGCGGTTCTAGGCGCTACAGTCTGGAACCGCGCGACCGCTACGGTCGCAGGTTCGAATCCCGCCTCGGGCATGGATGTGTGTATGTCCTTAGGTTAGTTAGGTTTATGTAGTTCTAAGGGACTTATGACCTCAGCAGTTGAGTCTCATAGTGCTCAGAGCCATTTGAACCTTTCAAAGGAACCATCCCGGAATTTGCATGAAGCGACTCAGGGAAATGACGGAAAACCTAAATCAGGATGGCCGGGCGCGGGTTTGAACCGCCGTCCTTCCGAATGCGAGTCCAGTGTGCTGAACACTACGCCACCTCGCTCGGTCCCAATGAACGAGTCATTCACAATTCCCGCATATATGTTTGACCACGGACATTCGTTGCGTGACGTTAATGTAGTGCCCAAACGTAGCTGTTGTGTGACTTGAAAATGCCTTCACGGTTAAAGATAGCCTCGTTCGCAAACTCCACACGTTCAGGAAAATGCGGCTGTGATGCTACTCGTTGTAAGAAGCAGTTAACAAATTCAAGACGACTAGGGAAATCGTCCGGACCCTTAGCTTGTGCCTTCCGTCGGTGGAGAGAATGTACACCAATCTCATGAACGACATTCCACATGTGACACCGATCCACGTCAAGTTCAAGAGCGATTCGACTGCTATCTGTCGTTGGATCTTGCTCTACGCGATCTTCGTCAAGCTCAACTGTAGCCCTCAGAGATCCTATCTCTCATTCTTCTGTCAACTGACACAAAAGTGGTTTTTTTTGAGGAAGCCTGCATTGTGGATAACATTCCTTGTAAATCCTCTGAGCCTCCCTTGAATTGCCATGAACAGTGCCTTAGGCCGAGTGCACGTCACTTAGCTCATTTCAGGTGAAACCGTATTCCATGTTGTTTCTTCACAAAATTCACTCAGTCGTTGGTACCTACTCTAGTCGGACCACTGTAGTTACTGCGTACGATGGAAGGGTACTTAAAACCGACATTCTGCTCTGCACATCAATCTTACCCCAGTGACAGTGAGTAGAGTGCAGTTTGTTTACATTTAGCAAACACGAACACGTTTCAGACTTGAAGACCGTGACGCAGCCGGAGTTGATGTTGATGCATGTAAATAGTAAATATGCTACAGCGACCCCTAGTTCCTATACTCAGATTCCTTTGCTTGATGCTGTCTTTCTGTCCTGCATCATTGCAGGCCATTGTGGCCGAGCGGTTCTAGGCGCTTCAGTCTGGAACCGCGCGACTGCTACGGTCGCAGGTTCGAATCCTGGCTCGGGCATGGATGTGCGTGATGTCCTTAAGTTAGTTAGGTTTAACCCTTTAGTGACCAAATTATTTCCGGAAGTTGTAGACTTTTTATGATCACTTTATTGGGCTTAGAAACCATTCATAAAACCATAGTTTAAATCTTGAAAGTGAGAGTTTAGCCTACGAGTATAAAAAAATTAGTGGGAACTATTGTTCCCACCGAACTCTACAGTAACTTCACTTGCTTATTTAAAAAATGTATTTCCTTTATTTTTTAGTACAAAAACATGTTAAACATTACATTTATATTTGTATTAGTTCATACTGTCCTTTAAGTTCACTAAGGTGATGTACTATGGAACTTAGAGAAGCATGGTGCTACACACAAAGGTACACGACAGTTGCTACACATTATTTTTGTTCTCTTTTCTTTGTTCTTGGTGCTACATTGGCGGCATCTTCTGTTTGTTGTACCTTTTGTAGGGAAATGAGTTCCAACTTTTTCCAGACAAACTTCATCTGGTACTCCAGACACACCTCTTTTTGGTGTTTGAAAATGAACAGGCCTTCCTCTTCTCTTACGACTTGAGAAGCCAGAGATAAGCTGCCTTGCCAAATGAAATCTAATTGTTAGCTGGTCTGCTTCTGTGTTCTGTAGCTTCTACATAACGTAGGAACTGACAACTGCCAAATCCACAAGAAACAAGAACAGTTTGTGCCACCACTTCCATGAAAGACAGCCTACAGCATACAGTTCACGCAGCTGATCAAATCTATCCACGCCTCACATTATTTTATTACACTCTGCCACAGCCAATGGGCAGAACACTTCACTTCTGCTTCCACTAACATACCTTGTAATATTTATGTAATTTTCAGTCTAATCCAGCAAATATACGTGAATACTATCTCCCTCATAAATATAAAAGTAGATAAATACAACACAAGTCACTTCACACGCAAAAGGAAAGCACACTATCCAAAAAACGCTGTAGCGGTCGAAACAGTGGCTCGTTTTCAGGCGGGAACTGCACTTCTGCATTGATTGACTCACAAGGTAGAAATACAACGGCTTTCGCCTAACCGTTGACAATCTACATATAGTTAGCACACTCTAACAGAGGTGGTAGCACAAGTTAGAAGTGGGAACACGGATTACCACTGAAGTTACAGCGAAAACAAATAAGTGGGAACTATAGTTCCCACTGGTCACTAAAGGGTTAAGTAGTTCTAAGTTCTAGGGGACTGATGACCCCAGATGTTAAGTCACATACTGCTCAGAGCTATTTGAGCCATTTTTTTGTCCTGCATTTCTGGTCAAATTGCTTTTCCGCGCACTGCAGAAGACCCGCGCGAATGATCACAGGATTGGAGGTGCCGTGTGTTTACTCTTTAGTAGAGGATAAACTGCATGTAAATTTAGGAGAGTTAAAACTGTGTGCCGGAAGAGGGTTCGAACTCCAGTTCCCTGCTTCGTGTTTATTCTTCTACTAGCTGCGCTATCAGACTGTACCTCACGGACTGACTCTTAACTTTCCTCCATCAGTCTCTGCAGACCTTTAGAATTCCACGGGGCTCACCGCGTTGTTCTCATGGGAGAGTGATGCATAAATGATCCACAATCGGATTAAAAAAGGGCGTAAAGCAGTGTTCAATTCCTTCTCCTCCGCTACTTCAACTGTATGTTGAAGAAACGACGAAGTAAAAACGAGAAAGATTCTGAAGTGGGATTAAAATTCGTGATGAAATGACGTCAATAGTGACGTTCGCTGACGACAAAGGGTATCTTCGTGAAACTAGGTAAGAATTACAAGACCTGTGGAATGGAAAGCACAACCTGCAGAGTAAATACACTCAGGTGATAAAAATCATGTATGCGTATGTACAGATAGCGGTAGTATCGCGTACACAAGCTATAAGAGGGCAGTGCAGTAGTCACTTGAACTCAGTAAAATCATGTGAACAGGTTTCCGACGTGATTATGGCCACATGACTAGAATTAACAGACTTTGAAAGCAGAATGGTAGTTGGAGCTAAACACATGGGACATTCCATTTCGGAAATTGTTAGCGAATTTAATTGTTCCGCGATCCACAGTGTCAAGAGCGTGTCGAGGATACCAAATGTCAGACATTACCTCTCACCACAGATTACGCAGTGGCCGACAGCCTTCACTTAACGACCGAGAGCAGCGGCGTCTGCGTAGAATTGTCAGTGCTGACAGACAAGCAACATTGCGTGAAATAACCGCAGAAGTCAATGGGGGACGTACGACGGAACGTATCCGGTAGGACAATGAGGCGAAAATTAGGCTTTAATGGGCTATGGCAGCCGACGACGGTTGCGAGTGCCTTTGCTAATTGTACGACATCACCCGCAGCGCCTCTCCTCGCTTCGTGACTGTATCGGTTGGACACTAGACGACGGGAAAATCACGACCTGGTCAGATGATTTCCGATTTTAGTTGGTAAGAGCTGATGTTAGGGTTCCACTGTGGCGTAGGCCCCAGAAGCCATGGACCCTAGTTGCCAACAAGGCACTATGCAAGCGGATGGTAGCTCAATAATGGTACGGCGTGTGTTTACATGGAATAGACCGGGTTCTCTGGTTTAACTGAGCCGATCATTGACTGGAAACGGCTGGGATGGGCTAGTTCGTGACCATTTGCAGCCATTCGTGGACTTCAAGTTCTCAAACAACGATGGAACTTTTTATAGACGACAGCACGTCATGTCACCAGGCCACAATTGTTCACGATTAGTTTGAAGAATATGCTGGATAATTCGAGCGAATATTTTGACGACCCAGATCGACCTACACGAATCCCGCCGAACATTTGGTTGGTTGGTTGGTTGGTTTAAGGATTAAAGGGACCAAACTGCAGAGGTCATCGGTCCCTTTTTCCAAAATACTAAAAATACCCACAGAGAATAAAAAATGTTCAACAGAATAGGAGACAGACGACACAGAACAAAAGAAACATAGACAAGGACCAGACAAAACGAAATAAAATCACACGGAGTGTGACGGTGGTTGGCCGACCATAGGAACAAAAAAAAAGGAAAAGCCAACCACCGAAAACACATTAAAAACTTAGTTTAAAACCGTAGGCCAAAGGCCAGAATCAACACAAAACAATAAAATAAAACAGAAACACTCAGATTAAAGAATAAAAAACCCCTGCCCTAATAAAACGTAAAACTAAGTCAGCCAGAACAGGGTCATCAGATAAAAGGGTAGGCAGCGTATCAGGCAGCGCAAATGTCTGCCTGACCACAGCTAAAAGGGTGCAGGCCAACAAAATGTGGGCCACTGTCAAAGCCGCCCCGCAGCGACATACAGGAGGGTCCTCCCGGCGCAGTAAATAACTGTGTGTCAGCCGGGAGTGGCCAATGCGGAGCCGACAAAGGACGACTGAGTCCCTGCGGTTGACTCGCATTGATGACCGCCACACAGTCGTCGTCTCCTTAATGGCACGGAGTTTATTGGGCGTGATCCGATCGCGCCATTAAGCGTCCCAAAGCGCAAAAACTTTTCGGCGGAGGACTGCCCGCAAATCAGTCTCTGGGAGGCCAACATCCAGAGTCGGTTGTCTCGTGGCCTCTTTCGCCAGGCGGTCAACATGTTCATTGCCCGGGATACCGACATGACTGGCGGTCCACACAAAGACCACAGAGCGGCCGCAACGCGCAAGAGTATGCAGGGACTCATGGATAGCCATCACCAGACGAGAACGAGGAAAACACTGGTCGAGAGCTCGTAAACCGCTCAGGGAATCGCTACAGATAACGAAGGACTCACCTGAGCAGGAGCGGATATACTCTAGGGCTCGAAAGATGGCGACCAGCTCAGCAGTGTAAACGCTGCAGCCAGCCGCCAAGGACGGTTGTTCGGAATGGTCCCCTAGAGTTAGCGCATACCCGACACGACCAGCAACCATCGAACCGTCAGTGTAAACAATTCCAGAGCCCTGATACGTGGCCAGGATGGAATAAAAGCGGCGGCGGAAGGCCTCTGGAGGGACCGAGTCCTTCGAGCCCTGTGCCAAGTCGAGCCGAAGGCAAGGGCGAGGAACACACCACAGGGGTGTACGCAGATGTGCCCGGAAAGAAGGTGGAACGGGGAAAAACCCAAGGCCGCAGAGAAGCTCCTTGACGCGTACGGCGATCGGACAACCCGACCGGGGCCGACGGTCTGGCAGACGGACGACTGACTGCACTTAAGGCCGAAACATTTGAGACTCCTTTTAGTCGCCTCTTACGACAGGCAGGAATCCCGCCGAACATTTATGGGGCATAATCGAGAGGTCAGTTCGTGCGCAAAATCCTGCACCGGCAACTCTTCCACAATTATATATGGCTATAGAGGCAGCATGGCTCAGTATTTCTGCAGATGACCTCCAACGACTTGTTGAGTCCATGCTAAATCCAGTTGCTGCAATATGTCGGGCAAAAGGAGGTGCGACCCGATGTTTGTAGGTATCACGTGACTTTTGTCTCCTCACTGTATATGGATTCAGAGTAAACCAATGAAAGACGAAGTAATTGAAGACCACCAGAAATGAGATTAGCGAGACATTTTACATCGAAATTTGGGACCATTTGTTGGCCTATATGAAGGAATTTTGCAACCTCGGAAACAAGATCAGTCGTAGCAGACCAACCAATCAGGACATAAGAGGCAGACTAGTGCAGACAAAGAGACTACTCCTCGCCAGAAGAAGTCTAATAGTGCCAAGCATAAACCCTAACTTGAGAGCCGGCTGCTGTGGCCGAGCGGTTCTAGGAGCTTCAGTCCGGAACCGCGCTGCTGCTACGGTCGCAGGCTCGAATCCTGCCTCGGGCACGGATGTGTGTGCTGTCCTTAGGTTAGTTAGGTTTAAGTAGTTATAAAGTGTAGGGGATTGATGACCTCAGATGTTAAGTGCTTAGAGCCATTTGAAACATTTTTTGAACCTAATTTGAGAAAGAAAATGACCGGAACGTACGTTTGGGGCACAGCATTGTAAGGAAGTCGATCATGGATTTTGGGGACACCGGTAAAGGAGAGAATCGTTGCGTTTGAAATGCTGCCTATTCAAAAAAAAAAAAATTGTTTGCACTACACACACACAACTACCTTGGTAGCAGCCTCTGATGATTAGTGCACACCTGACTCGTTTTGGGAGAGCCTATAGTTCCAATGGCACACGTCAAAGAAATAACAGCTTAGCATGTCACAAAACTTTAAAGCGTAAGTCTGGGCAGGTTAAATAAGCGAATAAACAAGTACAGTTGATTAGGTTACTGGTATAGTCATTAATGTTGTTCCTAATGATATATAATAGAGATTAACCTCGACAGCATACAGGTTGCAACATTTCTTTCTGGAATCGACAGTACAAGAAATCTGTTGTCGTCTTGCCACAAAAAAAAAAGAAAAAGAAAAAGAAACTAAGGTCCAGCTTCCTTATGGTGCGATTTGTCGTTATTAACATAGGCTAAAATCAGAAGAGCACTATAGGCATTTGAGTTCGGTTCCTCCGTAATGCGAGCGCAGAGCTTTGGACCGGTGGGCACCAACAGGTTGAGCGTAATCTCCCATGTAGCCGGTTCCTACCTTGCAATAGAGAACGGCGAAAACTTCCACGCTTCTTACAAGACCAGTCCACTGGTTGCGCTAGTGGTGCTGTTATTAAGGCCGCATTGTGGGGTAATTAAGACTCCGGCCTCCCATTCGAGAATTTGCCCTAGAATTTCAACGAGCCTTAATAACATCGTTTGCTGTGACATTTAACTGCGTCCCGGCCAGGTGCAGTGGAATCGGTACGGCGCAACTTTCTCTGCAACTCGCGAAAGCATTGCAGTGTGTGTATCGAATAGCGCACGCCGACGCAAAAATTGAGTCTGGCTAACTGCGTCCTCCACGGCTATCAAGACTGCCGTAGCTGTAGGGCCAACGCGGAGCGAATGAAGGTCGAGTGACAAAAATGGTTCAAATGGCTCTGAGCACTATGGGACTTAACTTCTGTGGTCATCAGTCTCCTAGAACTTAGAACTAATTAAACCTAACTAACCTAAGGACATCACACACATCCATGCCCGAGGCAGGATTCGAACCTGGGTCTGTAGCGGTCACGCGGTTCCAGACTGAAGCGCCTAGAACCGCACGGCCACGCCGGCCGGCGTCTAGTCACAATAGGGACGCATACACTGAGGTCACATTGTAACCTCCCCGCAAAAATGAGAATGATAAATGATAATGTAAATGAGCCAAGCGTAACCTCCTCAAATAAAAAAAATGAAAATGTGAGCCAAGTGTTAACTCCCCACAAAATATCGTTAAATGGAAATGGAGACAAGCGTAGCCTCGCCACAAAAAATAATAATTAAATGAATTTTAAATATTGTAACCTCTGAACAAAATTGGCTCCGATTTATAGTCGCTGTGCAAAGAATGCATTCACACTTAATATTCCCACAAAATTCTTTTCTCATTTAATGTCAAGTTCGGAATAGAAAAATTCCTAAACACCAAAAATAATAAAAAAGTTTCTGTAACCTGATAAATTTTATAAGGACAGCAGCGCTGACCTTCGGCCCTGTATTCTGAATAAAAAAAGCAAAAAAAGTTCTTACCTCAATAAAACTGCAATTATATCCGCTCTTAATTACTCATTTTTCGACACAGCTTCGTGCAATGCTGGCAAATATTTTTTGATTTTTGGATGCAATGATAATGCATTGGAAATTCTTTAAATTGAAATGAATGCTTTTCTTTAAAAGAGTTGGTTTATATTATAAAAATTATTATTGGGGCATTTCTTTGAACAAATTAAATTACAATTAACATACATTATTAAATATGCGCAAGGCTGCTTCTTTGCCTTCTACAACAATACTCATCCATCAGAGTCCTGACCAGAGTCGCGAACAGAGCACACAGCCGACGCATGCCGACTCCCGCCGACTAGCACGGACTGACGACGACTACTCACTCGCTACTACTACTGTCTACTCGCGCGGTCAAGCGCAGACTACCAACAGCTAACGATAAACTACTCTCTGGTCAGAGATTCTGTCATGCCTCGCCCATCGCCGGCAATGTGTACGTCTTTCAACATAAGTCATGGAATAATCCCTAATATTATGTCCGCCTCCGTTGCGCAGCGGTAGCGTTACCGCCTACCAAGCAAGGAGGCCCGGGTTCGATTCCCGGTGTTGTGTGTCTTTCATCATCATTGACACGCAAGTCGCCGAAGTGGCGTCAACTAAAATAGGACTTGCAATATGTCGGTCGAATCCCGAAGGGGATATCCCGGCCAATAAATGCCATGCGATCTTTTTGTTCCATGTCGAATCTCCTTTTCCCCTGCATAGTGCAGAAGCTCGACGTGGCAAGGACTCAATAAGTCGTTGAAAGTCCCCTGCAGAAATACTGACCCACGCTGCCTCTATAGCCGTTTATAATTGCGAAAGTTCCGCCGGTGCAGGATTTTATGCACGAACTGACTTATCGATTGTGTCCCATAAATGTTCAATGTGGTTCAATCTGGGCAGCCAAATCATTCACTCGAATTGTCAGGAATGTTCTTCAAATCAATTAGCAGCTGTGGCCTGGTGACATGGCGCATTGTCATCCATAAAAATTCCATCGTTGAATGGCTGCAGGTGGTCATCAAGTGGCCGAACGTAACCATTTTCATAATAAATGAAAAGCACCAGTTTGCTTTTGTTCTACAATACTATTTTTATTGCTAACCGGTTTTCGGCTTACAAGGCCATCTTCAGGCATTTACTGAGTATTATCACCAAAGAAGTTAAATGTTAGCAGACAACATTGGAAGAGAAGTAACACATCTAGAGTGAAGTAGAAACATACAGTGAGTAACATCTTTGCAATGAAATAGTAAAAACTGAACAGTACATAAATAACAATGGAGTTGACAGGAAAACCTTTTGCACATAATAAGAATAGCATGCCTACATAACACTTTCTATTGATAAACAAAACTATTGAAATAAGATAAAATTAGTACTAGGCAAGGCTGCATCAAGAGGTATGAAACATGGAGAGTAATACACAACCAAATAAAAAAGAAGAGACAGTTGTCAATGTAAATACAGAATACACGAGGAAGTTAAGCCATATCAATACAATAAACAGAAATTACTAAATGCAGGAAAACATCTTGCTCACAGTCCAGATCTCATCCTAAATGACCAGACACAACTCAACACTTCCCCTCTCCTAAACTTCATATAATCATCTTTGTTGTTCATTATTTCCCACACTCTCTCTTCCTACATATTCCCATTTTCCTGTAGTCATTAAGTTGTTTTTATTTGTTGCAGTTGTCTTTGTATTCCACGTATGCTGTAGTTTCAATAGTTAAGGGTTTGCTTTTAACTTGTACTTGTATTACTGTCCATGTTTAACTCCCTTTCTAGTTGTCTCATCAAATACTGTTCATATTTTACTTCGCTCATTTATTTAATGTAAACTGGTATACAGCCACTGCTTTGATTATAATGTTAATGTTAAAATGCAGTACTACCACACTCTCAAACTGTAGGTTCCCTCAAACACCTCAATTTTCCTGCATTTATTTATTTCTGTTTATCTTACTGATATTGCTTAAGTTCCTTATGTATTCTGCATTTACATTGATAACTGTCTCTTCTTTTAATTTGTTCTGTATCACTCTCCCTGTTTCATACCTCCTGATGAAACCTTGTCTAGTACCAATTTTATTTTATTAGTTTTGTTTATTAATAGACACTGTTATGTAGGCATCCTATTCCTATTTTGTGCTAAAGGTTTCCTGTCTACTCAATTGTTATTTATGTACTGTTCAGTTTTTACTATTTCATTGCAAAGATGTTACTCACTGTTTCTACTTCACCCTAGATGTGTTACTTCTCTTCCAATGTTGTCTGCTAACATTTAACTTCTTTGGTGATAATACTCAGTAAATGCCTGAAGATGGCCTTGTAAGCCGAAAACCGGTTAGCAATAAAAATAATATTGTAGAACAAAAGCAAACTGGTGCTTTTCATTTATTATTATAATGTTGTTCTACCAAGAACCGACGGAATATTCTGTTAATATGGTAACCATTTTCGGTCAATAATCGGTTCAGTTGGACCAGAGGGCCCAGTCAATTGCTTGCAAACACAGCCCACATCATTGTAGAGCCGCCACCACCAGCTTGCAGAGAGCCTTGTCGACAACTCGTGTCCATGGTTTCGTGGGGTCTGCGCCACAATGGAATCGCACTGTCAGCTCTTACCATCTGAAATCTGGGCTCATCTGACCAGGCCACGGCTTTCCAGTCCTCTAGGGTTCAACCGCTATGGTCACGAGCCCAGGAGCGACGCTGCAGGCTGTGTCGTGCTGTCAGCAAAGGCACTCGCGCCGGTCGTTTGCTGCCATAGATCATTAACGCGAAATTACGCCGCATTGTCCTAACAGATACGTTTGTCGTACGTCCCACATTGGATTCTGCCGTTATTCCACGCAGTGTTGCTTGTCTGTTAGCACTGACAACTCTACGCAAACGCCGCTGCTCTCGGTCGTCAAGTGAAAGCTGTCGGCCACTGCGTTGTGCGGGGTGAGCCATGATTCCTGAAATTTGGTATTCTTGACACGCTCTTGACAGTGTGGATCTTGGAATGTTGAGTTCCCTAATGATTTCCGAAATGGAATTTTCCATATACACTACTGGCCATTAAAATTGCTACACCACGAAGATGACGTGCTACAGACGCGAAATTTAACGGACAGGAAGAAGATGCTGTGATATGCAAATGATTAGCTTTTCAGAGCATTCACACAAGGTTGGAGCAGGTGGCGACACCTACAACGTGCTGACGCGAGGAAAGTTTCCAACCGATTTCTCATACACAAACAGCAGTTGACCGGCGTTGCCTGGTGAAACGTTGTTGTGATGCCTCGTGGAAGGAGTAGAAATGCGCACATCACGTTTCCGACTTTGATAAAGGTCGGATTGCACCCTATCGCGATTGCGGTTTATCGTATCGCGACATTGCTGCTCGCGTTGGTCGAGATCCAATGACTGTTAGCAGAATATGGAATCGGTGGGTTCAGGAGGGTAATAAGGAACGCCGCACTGGATCCCAACGGCCTCGTATCACTAGCAGTCGAGATGACAGGCATCTTATCCGCATGGCTGTAACGGATCGTGCGTCCACGTCTCGATCCCTGAGTCAACAGATGGGGACGTTTGCAAGACAACAACCATCTGCACGAACAGCTCGACGACGTTTGCAGCAGCATGGACTATCAGCTCGGAGACCGTGGCTGCGGTTACCCTTGACGCTGCATCACATACAGGACCGCCTGCGATGGTGTACTCGACGATGAACCTGGGTGCACGAATGGCAAAACGTCATTTTCTCGGATGAATCCAGGTTCTGTTTACAGCATCGTGATGGTCACATCGGTTTTTGGCGACATCGCGGTGAACGCACATTGGAAGCGCGTATTCATCAGCGTACTGTCGTATGACCCGGCGTGATGCTATGGGGGGCCATTGCTTAGGGTCCCCTCTTGTTCGCATTGACGGCACTTTGAACAGTCGACGTTACATTTCAGATGTGTTACGACCCGTGGCTCTACCCTTCATTGGATCCCTGTGAAACCCTCCATTTCAGCAGAATAATGCACGACCGCATGTTGCAGGTCCTGTACGGGCCTTTCTGGATACAAAAAATGTTGGACTGCTGCCCTGGCTAGCACATTCTCCAGATCGCTCACCAATTGAAAATGTCTGGTCAATGGTGGCCGAACAACTGGCTCGTCACAATACGCCAGTCACTACTCTTGATGAACTGTGGTATCGTGTGGAAGCTGCATGGGCAGCTGTACCTGTACACGCCATCCAAGGTCTTTTTGACTCAATGCCCAGACGTATCAAGGCCATTATTACGGCCAGAGGTGGTTGTTCTGCGTAATGATTTCTCAGTATCTATGCACCCAAATTGCGTGAAACTGTAATCACATGTCAGTTCTAGTATAATAAACTTGTCCAATGAATACCCGTTTATCATCTGCATTTCTTCTTGGTGTAGCAATTTTAATGGCCAGTAGTGTACTTAGCTCCAACTACCATTCTGCGCTCAAAGTATGTTAATTCCCTTCGTGCGACCGTATTCACGTCGGAAACCTTTTTACGTGAATCACCCGAGTACAAATGACAGTTCTGCCAGTACGTTGTGTACACATACTACCGCCATCTGTATGTGTCCCATGAATTTTGACACCTCGGTGTAGTGCAAAAGGGTCACAAAGTTTGCTCATATTTCGCTCTATTCTGGTACATACTTGGGTGTAACAAACGCTACTGTTATTTGATGCGTTTCTCAAGCATTTGCGAGAAATCGACGTCCTAAGGCTCACGGGTTTATTGAGTTCCACGAGAGCGCCAGCCGTCGTGCAGCGGCTATAGCTCAACGGCCTGAAGATGCGAGTAGATTCACACTTCAAGGAACGGAACGCCAAAAGATCCACAGTGCATTCACATTCACTCAGGCGGCCAACGGAACGGAACGGAAAATCGACGTCAAGGTTGAATTGTCGACGATGAGGGACAGTGCCCTCGTACGCTGACATCGCGTCCCTTTGCGTCTTCCTAGTCTTTATATTTCATTATTCTGCTTTGTTTTTGCAACAGTTCCATGGAACTAGCACCTTTTTCCACTGACTGTTCGCCCAGAAGACAAATCAAAATTTGAAAGCGAAGTATGATTTAGGTTGTCCAACAGATAAACAGAGCGAAAGCCTACACGGTGTGTAATACAGGCCATTAATTCATTAAGTAATTTTCATTAGATAACTTTTTTTAATGGTGAAAAAGGAGTAAATTACAGTTTTTTACGTTTTTTTTAAAGTCTGTTGTGAGCAGGTTCTTTTCGTAAGAACAATTTCTCATTACAATATTAATAAAGTTTCATCTGCATCACAATTTTTGTATGATACATTACGCCTTGTGAAGAAGACAATTTGACAATTTCGAAATTAGCTCAAGTGTTCCAATAAACCTTCAGTTGCAAATTGTTGGCTAATTTTCTCAGCCTCCCCAAATTTCCCTTTCATTATTTTTATGGTTCAAATGGCTCTGAGCACTATGGGACTTAACATCTTAGGTCATCAGTCCCCTAGATTTAGAACTACTTAAACCTAACCAACCTAAGGACATCACACACATCCATGCCCGAGGCAGGATTCGAACCTGCGACCGTAGCGGTCGCGCGGTTCCAGACTGAAGCGCCTTTAACCTCGTGGCCACACCGTTTTCTCTATGTATTGCCTTACAGCTTACAAATATGTTTTGCTGTTCGTATATACGCGAGTTGGGACTTTCAAAGTGGCATCTATTTATTTACAGCTCGTGCAAAATAGATACGTGTTTCAAAGTTTTACTGAC
The DNA here is from genome assembly GCF_023864275.1 of Schistocerca cancellata. Taxonomy (NCBI): domain Eukaryota; kingdom Metazoa; phylum Arthropoda; class Insecta; order Orthoptera; family Acrididae; genus Schistocerca; species Schistocerca cancellata. The sequence goes on from NC_064634.1 coordinate 69,527,002, forward strand.
CTTCAAAGTAGTCTCCAGCATTGAGTATAATTCGTTGCCAGCGATATGGAAGTCGTAGGATACTCTTAGCAGTGCTAGTTGTCTTGACAGTACGAGCGGCGCGGTCTGTTCCCCGACGAATTTGTAGCAGTTCTGAAGCGAATGCCGTGAAGTGTTTACCTTCAGTTTAGAAATCTAGTTGAGCTCACAAGGTCTTAAGTCAGGGGAGTGCAGTAGGTGGTACAGCACTTAGCAGCCCCATCAGTCAAACAAATCAGTAACAGCTTGCACTGTACCTGCTTCAGAATTGTCCTGCAACATGATGGTCAAGTCCTGCAGAAAGTGTCATCAGTTCTGTCTCTGAGCTGGTCGTAGGTTGTGTTCCAACAATAAACAGCATAGAGACAATAGCATAGAGACAGAAGTGATGACACTTTCTGCAGGACCTGACCATCATTTTGCAGGACAATGCTCAAGCACGTACAACGCAAGCTGTTACTGATTTGTTTGACTGATGGGGCTGCTCATTGCTATACCACCTACTGCACTCCCCTGACTTAAGCCCTCGTGAGTTCAACTCGATTTCTAAACTGAAGGGAACACTTCACGGCATTCGCTTCAGAACTGCTACAAATTCGTCGGGCAATAGACCGCGCCGCTCGAACTGTCAACACAACTGGCACTGCTCAGAGTATCCTACGACTTCCATATCGCTGGCAACGGGTTATACTCATTGCTGGTGACTACTTTGTAGGTCAGTAAAACTTGGAAACACGTATCTATTTTGTACGAGCTGTAAATAAATAGTTGCCACTATTAAAGTCCCAACCCTCGTATTTTCCCAAGCAAATGAACGTCAGTGTACTGAAATGTTTGGATGACACTTTTCTTGTTTCTTCGCTTCTCAGCAGTTTACAATACAATTGTGTCAAAAAGAATTGTTATGAATTATGCTTTGTTCCTTAATATACTTTGTCATCCCTAGTCCTTAATTCTGACACTAGATGCGCAACAGAAAGGATGACTTCTTTGAAATCCGGTAATTGCCCCCCATTACGACGCGTAAGTCTGAAGTTTGGCTCAAAGGTGCCTACAAACTTCACCTGTAAGGGGGCAAAAGCGTGACATGTTGCGACGTCACCCTCGGGTTCGGCGACGCAGCAGACAGTAAAGGGTGGACACACGCTAGCATATGGAATGTAGGGGGTGTCGAAGGGGTTACCTGCCCTCAGGCGCTAAAGCAGCAGTGGAACACCTATTACCTGAATGGATATCGTAGCACATTTTTAATGTTGTCAGCAAAGGTGAGCGAGTTGTAACAAGAGTGTTGAAGAACTGGGGCTACTTAGAGAGCCCTTTGCCGTTTTATTGACGCTCTTACCAATGTGCGCGTCCCTGTGATCACGCCACAGAAGGGCGTGAAATGTGAGGGCTGAAAAAGCACAAATACCTTTGCTGCTTCGGATTACGTTCGAATTTCGTCGAAAGGTTTTGAATGGTCACCAGTGGTTCCACACTGTACAGTGTGTTTGAAAAAGAACTCCCTAGTTTTAATGTGTCCTAGTATCTGTGAAAAGTGACATATACTATTCTAGTTCGTGGTGCTTGATTCATCAACTATCTAAGTTTGCCACCCCCCCCCCCCCCCCTGCAGTTGGAAGGTCTGCTTGACCTTGAGACGGCACCAGCGCTGTGTTTTCCTCTGTTCCCTCAGTTCAGTCCAATCCAATCGTGCGTGCAGTGCAAGACACTCAGAAACAATGTGTACTCCGCAACAGAAAGAGCGGTGTGTTATTTGGCTTGTAAAAACTGAGTTAGTTATAACAGTGCAACGTAATTTTAGACGGTAGTATGATGGTGAACCACCCACAGCAAAAACTATCCGTCATTGGCTAAAGTCTTTCAAGGAACCAAACGGGGACGTTTACTGTGACATGTTGAGAGAGTACGTCTTTCCCCAAATAGGCGATATTGTGGCGGAAAAGGGGCTTGTGTTTTTCCAACAAGATGGCGTCCCCACAGTAACCATGTGCGTGCGGCTCTTGACACTCGCTTCCCAGAAAGGTGGATAGGCAGGACTGGCCCAATACCTTGGCCACCACGAAGCACAGGCTTAACGCCACTGGACTTTTCCTTTTGGGGCCACATAAGAAAAGTCGTGTACAGTGAAAAGATCAGAGACATCAATCATTTACTGGAAAGAATCGTCGCGGCAGTTGGGACAGTTACACCTGAAATGTTGGTGAATACGTGGCGAGAAGTGGAATATCGTCTCTATATGTGCAGGGCAACAAATGGATCCCACGTCGAAGTCTACTAACACTAAACAAAACTTGAAGGAATTCTTTCATGATATGTACCCATTGATGTAATTTCTCATTAATCTCCCCATTAAATTTTTACTTAAAACTAGTGAGTTCTTTATCAAACACCCTGTATATCAGAGCAACAATTACGACCGTTCTCCAAACTGGTCAGATGACATTCGATAGGGCTGTAGCCCCGATGTCCTGAGAGGAGTGTTGAATCATCCGGGGGTCTCAGCAGTGCCGCACGTTGTCAGCAACGTCGGAATATTGCTCATCACATTGCGAAATGTCGTTTTCAACGGCGAAATATGTGGGAATCAACGCTCCAAATAAAGAGGTGGATTCATTCACGCCCTTTACGCCACCCCTGAGGACTTTTTGGGTGGACTCAGAGAGGGGGCAGGCTGCGACCATCAGGTCCACGATAGCGTTGGGCAGAATTTTTGAGAAATTTGGCATGAATCTGACGTCACACACACACACGAACACAAATATTGGTTCAACTCCGAAAAATTGCGAAATGCGGATAAGTGGGGTTGTGAAGACCTTCCCATCGTGTGACACGATGGCGTTAGGCAGAACTGTTGCGAAATTTTGTGTCAATCTGACATCATTCACCTGTATTACACGCCACGTGAACTTCCGAGCTGCGGCCTTTTCTCCGCGTGTGTCGACAACTTGCTGTCCGAAGCGTCGGCGAGCCCGCGGGTGACGTCATAGAACCCCACGCTCTTGCACCCTTACTAAGGAAAGTTGTACATATCTTTGAGCCAAAGTTCAATTTTGTGCGTCACAATGGGGGACAATTACTGCATCTCGAAAAAGTGACTCTTTAATTGTATTGCGCAGTGCACAGACTGACTTTCTGTCGGAAATTACTCCCACAGCCTACTCATCTAATATCTTCTCGCCAAAAATAACTAAGAACGACATCCCTATGTGGCAATATTGACAATTACAAGGTGGTGGTCGAGCGAGTAGAGCACAAGACTCCGATCCTGGAGGTGCAAGGTTCACTCACGGATATAGTAATGAACTTAAAATATAGAAGAATTCAAGTGATATGTCATTCCAAGTCATTTCGTAGCTCGGAGTAGAAGTTGCGACTCTTACTCCATGCAAGACGGTACAAAGAGCAGAAGAGTGGCAGGACGGTGGCATGGAGCCACCAGAAAGGAGTGGCAAGACGATAACTCAACAAGAGACGTTTGAGATGACAGATGGCAATCTAAGACTGTGTTGGAGGCGTACTCAAGCTATGTAAAGTATACCCATAACTTTTACATCAGCCATTCGCAAATTTTACACCGCACATGTACAATACACCTTCTAGTTTACGTATCGCATCACTTTGATCGCCGAAAGAACGATACTACATACTTATAGTCCACTTTCTGGACGTCTCCATCCCTGTCTGCAGTTCTGCGACGCGCTTCACGTCGATGCCATGTCGGAAAAGTACGGCCACGGTTGAAACCAGCGTCCATTTCTTAACATTTGAATGCGCGAGGAGCAGACGCGATTTAAACCTTCATCAGCTTTTATGTGGGACTGTAATACAGAGTCATCATTTGAGCGCTACAGATACGGCATGACTGATTTTAAAAAGTCACGTTAACAATATTATTCCTTAGTTCAAGCTGATATTTGAATTACGTCTTTGCACAACATATACAAACATAACAAAGTTTCAGTAATGGCAACGCCTTTTGTTTGTCAGGCTGAGTACCTTTCTCCCTATCCTCGTAGTGCTATCAGTGTAGTTTGAATTTCGAAGAACAACTGTTTTACAGTGACTTGACGCGATGTGATGTGACTTGCTGTGTCAATAATGTGCCGCTTAACAATTCCTGAGCATTGTAGTTTCTGCGAAATGCGCAGTTAACCTACTTTCAATGCTTGTTGAAGGTCAAAAGTTTTGCGAAGACCTATAATAAAGTACAATGGAAGATATTTTGCGAAAAATTATTAAAAAAAAACGTCCCCCACGGTCAGATTTGGGCAGTTGTTGCCTCTAACGATAAAGATACCGGGGCAGTTGCGAACTTGCGAATTACGGACCTGGACAGAAGAATTGGTTGACCGTGACGCCTTCCTCGGCAATGTGAGACCCGGCCAAATTCACTTCGTCTGACACCGCTGACAACCATCCTGGTAATTTTGCCAAAACGTTTTCTATCGACGAATTGCTCAAAGTTCTGAAATAATCAACGGACATGGCGTTTGGATACGACCAGTTTCATTATTTCATGATCAGAAATTTGTCAGGCAGCGCTAAACGCGTTCCCGTGGGCATCTTCAACGATATTTGGAAGAAAGGTATTATTCCAGAATATTGGAAACTGAAATATTAGGGTCATTTTGAAGCATGGGAAAGATCCTGGACAATTGTACTGTGTTGTGTTCGTGTAAGATGTTCGTACGTCTCATCAAGTTCCGCTTGTAAAGATGGCTAGAAAACCCCACGAAAACAATATGGCTTCTGAGAGGTAGAAGTACTTTTGACAAATCACATCCGTAGCGTTGTACATTGAAAAAAAGTTCTCACAAAAAGTACTTGACAGATATATTGATAGGTTTTTCCAGAGGTTACAATAGTGTTAAGAGCTGATTAAAAAAAACTAAAACTGCTACATGATGTTGTTGTTGTTGTTGTGGTCTTCAGTCCTGAGACTGGTTCGATGCAGCTCTCCATGCTACTCTATCCTACGCAAGCTTCTTCATCTCCCAGTATCTACTGCAACCTACATCGTTCTGAATCTGCTTAGTGTATTCATCTCTTGGTCTCCCTCTACGATTTTTACCCTCCACGCTGCCCTCCAATACTAAATTGGTGATCCCTTGATGCCTCAGAAGATGTCCTACCAACCGATCCCTTCTTCTTGTCAAGTTGTGCCACAAACTTCTCTTCTCCCCAATCCTATTCAATATTTCCTCGTTAGTTATGTGATCTACCCATCTAATCTTCAGCATTCTTCTGTAGCACCACATTTCGAAAGCTTCTGTTCTCTTCTTGTCCAAACTATTTATCGTCATGTTTCACTTCCATACATGGCTACACTCCATACCAATACTTTCAGAAATGACTTCCTGACACTTAAATCTATACTCGATGTTAACAAATTTCTCTTCTTCAGAAACACTTTCCTTGCCATTGCCAGTCTACATTTTATATCCTCTCTACTTCGACCATCATCAGTTATTTTGCTCCCCAAATAGCAAAACTCCTTTACTACTTTAAGTGTCTCATTTCCTAATCTAATTCCCTCAGCATCACTTGACTTAATTCGACTACATTCCATTATCCTCGTTTTGCTTTTGTTGATGTTCATCTAATATCCTCCTTTCAAGACACTGTCCATTTCGTTCAACTGCTCTTCCAAGTCCTTTGCTGTCTCTGACAGAATTACAATGTCATCGGCGAACCTCAAAGTTTTTATTTCTGCTACATATCCCAGTTGAAATTAATCGAATGTTATATGGTTTGCTCGGTTGTCTGGCCATCTTGATTCAAGTACGGTGAAGAAACTTAATATACGGACACTAAGAGATTTTTACTTTGCTTCGTCATAACTGTATTCTGAATAAAAGAAAAATTTAATATATCCACGTACTATATGAAGGTAGATGTCTAGTAAATAATAGTATGAATGATGATTACATAACGTATACCACTTGTTAAATAATACGATTTAAATAAAACATTCTTCGATGGTCACCTTACTTTAATATCCAGACAGATGGCAGTGCCGCATTTGTTTTCACCGTTCGCACCGAAATAAATACTTCCAGTCAGAAGTGTGTTTTTACAAGCGCGGTCTACTGTCCAGACGGTGCGATGCCACGCAAAGCTAATACTAGTTTTGGGGTACGACAGCTTGTAATTTTTCACAACGCGAAAGATAAATCATGTAGACAAATTGCTGCCACACTCAACGTAAGTAAGAGTACTGTGGCAGATATCGTCAGATGATTCAAAAATGAGGACTGTATCGACTCTATACCGCAAAAGGGCCAGCCACCGAAGCTGGAGGCAGCTAATACGGAAAATAAAGAAGGATCCTGCACTCAGTACACGCAGATTAACACGTGAGCTGCTAAACGGGACTGGCAAAAAGGTACATCCTCAAACGATTCGCAGAGCATTAAATGAAAGTGGCTACGATGGAAGAGTGGCCAGGAAGAAACCGTATGTGAATGAACAGAATCGAAAGAAGAGACTGTACTTTGCCAGGGAAAGTATACGAAGGATTAAATATGGTGGAACGACGTCATTTTTGCCGACGAAAGTAAATTTAACGTTTTTGGGTCTGATGGTGGTTAGTCACAAATCCACGAAGGTGGCAGCGTTCTTGTCTGGGGCTGTATATCGATATTTGGACCGGGCGAATTGGCGTTCATCGACAATATTATGGACAAATATGTCTGATTGTACATATTAAAGAACAATTTACGAAAAAGTGCTGAAACCATGGGGATATGTGCGGCTGGTCCCGGCGGAGGTTCGGGCATGGGTGTGTGTGTTTGTCCGTAGGATGATTTAGGTCAAGTAAATGGTTCAAATGGCTCTGAGCACTATGGGACTTAACTTCTGAGGTCACCAGTCCCCTAGAACTTAGAACTACTTAAACCTAACTAACCTAACATCACACACATCCATGTGCGAGGCAGGATTCGAACCTGCGACCGTAGCTGTCGTGCGATACCAGACTGTAGCGCCTAGAACCGCTTGGCCACACCGGCCGGCTAGGTTAAGTAGTGTGTAAGCTTAGGGACTGATGACCTGAGCAGTTAAATCCCCTAAGATTTCACACATTTGAACATTTTTAACATGGGGATATCAAACACGTTTAAGTTTTACCAGTACAATGACCCGAAACATAAGGCTCGCATTGTGCAGGAATATTTGTTGTACAATTGCCCCGAAGTCTTACAGCCACCACCTCAATCACCTCAACCCCATTGAGAATGTGTAGGAAGAACTGGAGCGACGTATTAGGAAACACCAAATCGTCCAAGGAAACTCTGAAGCGATTAAAAGAAGAAGGGACGTAATCTTAATAAAGTTTATGCTATTATTTACAAGACACATCACGGTATATAATACTTGGTTATATGTTTTGTTTGTTTTGTTACGAATAAAGCTATGATACTACAAGGTTAACATACCATAGTGTTCGAATATTAAAGTGATTAACTGTTTAACATGATTGCCCTACTTTGTACGAATGCGTAACAGCAAGCCAAGCGTATAGAGTCAACAAAGTGTGGTATTTACATTTATATAAATACGATGAACTTTGTATGGCTTATTACTTTGACTGTATCATCTTTACATATGACGACTTGGTGTGATTAAAAAAAAAAGTGTAGTCAGGCTGAAGATGGACATTACTGACGGAATGTACTAACTTGATGCAAAACTTTTATAGTCCGTAACCAGAATAAATATGTCAACATATAGCTGGAAATGATCCTTGTACAGTTTGGGAATACTGCGATCTGGTATCCAAAACGTTGGGGCATTCAGCCCAAACGTAGCGCCAGAAACCGCTAAAGTGATAATGACCAGATGAGTCTGCGTCCTGTGATAATTTTTCCACAAGCGGAGAACAATTCACAGGCAAATGGGTGGGGGAGGGGAGGAATTAGTACCGGCTCAGAAAGATATTATTAAGGAATCCATATTGGTTCTAATAGAGTTTTAAGCTGTTTTTAAAAAGCCGTCTGTTGACAGCAGTTCGGTAGATTAGATGTGGAACGTCCTTCTGATCATCCACTTATCAGTTAGTCACTCTGCTGAAAATTTGACACTTTGTAACACGCCCGGAAGTACAAATGGGTGGGGTACTTTAAACTGACTTCTCGTTTCGTGACCGTTGCTTTTCTTGACCGTGCGCCCTGTCCACACCACGTCCCTGAGAATCCCGCGGCGGTCGTACTGTTCTGCTCCACACTGCTGTTGGCTTGCCTGCAATTATCTGTCGAAATATGCAAGCGGGTTTAGGGGAGCCACTCAACGTTAAAACTCAACACTGTCCTATGTCTGGTATGAGCATCTATATTCTGAGACGATATGGAAATCACAAGTTGCACTGTTTACACTCTAATTCGTAAATGTTTATCCCAATTAACAATCTTGATGATTAACAGTCCAATAAGATCATTCGGACGAGCGTACGCGTAACCGACACGACGCGGGTGATTGTTGATGATGCGGAAGCCGAATGATCGAACGAAAGTTCTTACGCTCGTCACACATACAGATATCTGGTAATAGTCCTCCTTGTCACACTGTTCGTAAAGTTAATTTTTCAATTCTCTATTCTCACTTGTACGAGCGTGCGCGTAACCGTCGCGGCGCGGCTGATTGTTGATGATGCGGAAACGCGATGATCGAACGCACGTCCTCACGCTCGCTACAAGACGCTGGCATTTGACTACACTCTTTTATGGTAACTAATTTCTACTGATTCACATGAGTTCATTCTGGGAGACCGAAAACGGCGCGGATGGTTGATACTGTGCGACACGCAACGAGAGGATACACAAATACGTTATCGGCGGCACTGCTCATTTTTAATTACATCTTGACGCACTTTCCTCTGAATTAGTTCCATATTTAATCACTTTCCTGTAGTAGCACTTGTAGCAACACTTCAACCTGAATATTAACAATGCTTCTTGCATGCATAGCTACACACTACACAACATAACAGTTTCGTATCCCGTGCTCGACTCTCTACGGAGGATGCTAAGTTCACCGGACTTGGATACGATGTGACGTCATTATGACGTATACTCGCTACATCGAAAACGATAGAAACAGTATATCGACTATTCGACTTTTGTGAACTTTCGAGAGGTTGTGACAGGGTAGCGCTGTGCTCTGCGCCAGTCGTTTAGATGTGTTTTGCGTTCCTTACGTTTAAATCGTGTATTGTACTGTGTTTGTGTCCTGTGCGTTGTTTTACGTTTGCTCGTCTCTAATTATGTGTTCAGCATTTGAGAGACTAATGAGAGAAAAGCTGAAAGAGTTCAGCATCGATGACGACGGGCAATTGCGTGGTTATTGTGAATCTCAAGCAGAAATTCATGTACTTCTGACCCAGCTGAAGTGCGTCGGTTATTCGTACTCGGTGAGAAGAAGCACTCAGCAGCCAAAATCTTTAGATGCGTTAAGACACTAACCTTTGGTTAAGATTACATTGAGAAATCCACTTCCCCTCGTATTTCATCTCCAGTCGACGATTTTTCTTCAACAATGCCTCATTTTTTTCTTTTTAAGTTCGAAATTCAATCATTCTACACACCAGTCATTACTGGGCACTAAGGTACCTGTCTCTGCGGTCCGAGTGTAAAATTACTTGGAATTATGGTTGATGAAAGACTATCTTGGGCTGGACATATAAATTACTTAGCTAACAAACTTGAACGAGTTCTCTTTCAGCTATATAAATTAAGAAAAAAAAGTCAGCAAGAGTATGCTGCTACAATCTAATATGTACCGACAAGACCAACTGTATGAAACCATACTAAAATATTGATAATAAATAAATATTATTTTCGGCGTAAGCGTTCAATACAACAATCACACAATCTAATCTGGTCGGAACATAAGAAGACTTCACTTTTTTACGAAACGTGTTGTCCGTGGTGTTTTCAAGGCCACGGTCAGGAATATTTCTATTAATATCCAGCTCTTTTATTTTGGCGAAATACATATACGCTGCCACACTGAGCTGTTATCAGAATCGCACGTGTCAAAACAAACCACTAGCTGACGACAGTTTAGAATCTCGAACGTTCGTAAAAGTCGATAGGTGTGTTAATCGACTAAAGTATATATACGTCATAATGACATCACATCATATCCAGGTTGGGTGAACTTAGCATCCTCCACTCTCTACAGACGCGGCTGCCCGCAAATATACTCCACAACTAAGCCAGCGATATCACAATACGCTTTCAACTTCAGCTCTACGTGATGCCTCAACTGTATAGGATGACTCGTCGCTTGTGACAAAAGAGAAGTTTTGGTAGACGTGATAGTGTTTCATATGTCTGCTACTGACTTTTGCCTGTTCTTCCTCGCTTTTCACGCGGCCTGTAAACGTCTGCCTCAGTTTTATTGTTTAGTTACAGCTGGCATACCTTTCTATCCACCCGTCTCCGTCGCTGAGCGGTAATCGCTTCTGACTGCCATGCTGCTTCAGTTCCCGGTGGAAGTAGGGACTTTTCCTTGGTGGGAGGAATGGAACGGGGTGCCTTCAGCCCGGGGTCGCTCACTGAGGAGAAGTGGCGGCTTAAATGTCTGGACAGCCGACAACGGCTGGGAGAGCAGGGTAACGACCCGATGGTCCTCCATACCGCATCCGAATGACGTCATTTGGCAAAGACTGACACGGCGGTCGGTCAGCATCGCACTGCCTTATGGGTCTCGTCGCGTTGTTTATTATAATTTCTTTTTATTTGTAGATCTGTCTGTTAACTCGCCTAAGCAGCCAAAGTCGCTAACGTACGCTCGGGCGGTGGCGATCGATTCGGAGGTGCGCCGGTTCGAACCCTAATGGTGGAAAATCTTCACTGCCGGTATTCGGTGGCGTAAAGTTCCTGATCACCAGTCTTTGCGCCAACGTCCTGGATTAAATTTCAAACCTCTTCGCAGTGAAGTGAGGGCATGTGACGATACTGATGTGATCCGTCCGTGGCTGGTGGTTGGCTATGACCCAGCATCAGGTTTCACGCTCTGCCTTTTTCGTACATAACACAGCAGCCCAACACTACACCGTACAGACACTCACCACAGCCATCCACACGACACAGATACACGCTTGACACTTCAAAACAGACCAGAGGAAGACAATGGCCAACCTCCCCTACGCCATTGCCTATAACTGCGATGCAGGATTCGTGCAACCGCTCCCCTGCGTTAATTCTCCGAGTATGGGGTTGCGCTGAATTTGACCTGTCTGTTATTACATCATCACTCGTTTGATAGAAATGTTTTGAGAGAAATATACTCAACAACATGTTAATACAACTGAAATTATAATACTTAATTTCTTCTTCTTCTTCTTCTTCGCAGATGGATCACTTAAGACCACGCGTAATCAACATTTGTTGGCCTTCCTTTTCGCCCAGTATTCCTTCATAAACAACGAATGGGCTAGCTTTCGTTGCGTAGACCAAGTATGTCGGTTACTTTTTCTCTCTTCTTCTTCAAAACCCCGTGTGTTTGTGATTTTTCTGATTTCATTTCTATCATGTAGATTTGGAGACCCTAATTCTCTCAGGTCTTTTTCCGTCTGTTTGTACCAGTTCGGTCTTGTAGTTTTGATCTTTAAAAATGTATGGATTTTGTGCGTTAGCCTGTTTGAGTCCATTCTTTCTAAATGCCTCATGAATTGGATTCTTCTCATGCGCATTGTGTCTGTTATTTTGGAGATATTTTTTATATAGTTGGACAATGCACACCATTTTTAGTTAATGGTCCTAGGATTTTCCTCATTATTTTACGTTCTTTCACTTCCAACCATTATTATTAGTGATATTTGTAATTATTTTACGGAGAATCTTTAAGAATTCTTAATTATGGGGATGAAGAGGGCTTGAGGGCCCTGATTTATTCAGTTATCAGAAAGCATAAATAAATAATTGGGTGAATCCTGGGTCAGCACGTCCAACACTACTTGCGTCCTCTATCTATCCACGGCGCGAGAAACTGAAACCACCATCAGGGCCCTAAGGGAAATAGTCTTCATGCCTTGCTGGAGAGTTGACTCGGATTCTGTGTGTTCGTCAGGATACGTCACGCGCCTTGGTATCTTCATCACTGTGATAAACGTATGGTGTAACGAAGGTTTCGAATTTGCTTTTGATGTGTATTTGTTCATCATAGGAGCTTTGGTGAAGGTGGCAGGGGTAAAACACAGGGAGCGAAAGGCTATTTACAATTTGTACAGAAACCAGATGGCAGTTATAAGAGTCGAGGGACATGAAAGGGAAGCAGTGGTGGGGAAGGGAGTGAGACAGTTATTCAATCTGTATATTGAGCAATAAATAAAGGAAAAAAAAGAAAAGTTCGGAGTAGGTATTAAAATCAATGGAAAAGAAATAAAAACTTTGAGGTTCGCCGATGACATTGTAATTCTGTCAGAGACAGCAAAGGACTTGGAAGAGCAGTTGAACGGAATGGACAGTGTCTTGAAAGGAGGACATAAGATGAACATCAACAAGAGCAAAACGAGGATCATGGAATGTAGTCGAATTAAGTCGGGTGATACTGAGGGAATTAGATTAGGAAATGAGACACTTAAAGTAGAAAGGAGTTTTGCTATTTGGGGAGTAAAATAACTGATGATGGTCGAAGTAGAGAGGATATAAAATGTAGACTGGCAATGGCGTTTCAGAAGAAGAGAAATTTGTTAACATCGAGTATTGATTTAAGTGTCAAGAAGACGTTTTTGAAAGTATTTGTATGGAGTGTAGCCATGTATGGAAGTGAAACAGGGACGATAAATAGTTTGGACAAGAAGAGAATAGAAGTTTTCGAAATGTGGTGCTACAGAAGAATGGAGAAGATTAGATGGGTAGATCACATAACTAATGAGGAGGTATTGAACAGAATAGGGGAGAAGAGGAGTTTGTGGCACAACTTGACTAGAAGAAGAGATCGGTTGGTAGGACATGTTCTGAGGCATCAAGGGATCACCAATTTAGTATTGGAGGGCAGCGTGGAGGGTAAAAATCGTAGAGGGAGGCCAAGAGATGAATACACTAAGCAGATTCAGAAGGATGTAGGTTGCAGTAAGTATTGGGAGATGAAGGAGCTTGCACAGGATAGGGTACCATGGAGAGCCGCATCAAACCAATCTCAGGACTGAAGACCACAACAACAACAACAAGGAGGTATGAACATAACCGATGTAATTATTCATGGACCGAGTGGACGAAGCTTGTGCCAGGAAGAGAAACGTATTCAGCAGGTACATGCAGTATTAACTCTCCCTTGTAGCAGCGCTTTAGACACTACGTCATACTGCGGCTACGCATAGTCAATGTGGAAAATATACGGAGAGATAACACAAATCATGGGATACCTCCTAATATCGTATCGGATATCCTTTTGCCGGGCGTAGTGCAGCATAAATGTTCGATGGGATGCATGTCAGGCGATCTGGGTGGACAAATCATTCGATCGAATTGTCTGGCATGTTCCTCAAACCAATTGCAAACAACTGTGGTCTGGTGACATACCGTACTAATTTCATCGTTGTATGGGAATATGTGATCTGTGGGTGGCTGAAAATGGTTTCCAAGTAGCCGAGCATAACCATTTCCAGTCAATGCTCTGTTTAGCTCGATCAGAGTGTAACCTCCCCCTCACTTATCGACCTTAATGACAGTGAAAAATTAAACCGCGTGTACCTAATGGAAATTTGGGAAAAGCAATCGTCACCGAAGTTGATTTGTCGGTAAAGAGGGAGGAAAGGGTTATATCTAAATGAAAGGAAAAATGCTAATGAAACTGGTGGAAATTAATTTTGAAAAGGGGTAAAGTTAATAAAGAATGTAAATGTGCGGCCGTTACGTTAACAATTAACTAGCGGTAATTAGATATTTGAGATTTGGGGGAAATTACGGTCGCCAGTCCTAAGGACAATTACTATAGTAACTGAAAAAGAAAGGTTATTACACATGTAATTAGCACTAGAAGCGTGGCAACTGAAGGTTGACACGTATAGTGTGAAAACTGAAAGTTTGTCAGAAGTAATAAATTTCGCTACACTCTGACTTAATTTAGCAAAAGAATTAATAGAACCGGAAAATCGAAAGTTAATTTAGTGACTGAAGTTAATAGTGAGCTTTCTTTCTGAAGCACATCGAAATTCAGTAAAATACGGTTAGTCTTGGACTACCTCAACAATCATTTCAAAAGCTACTTGAATCTACGCAATTTAGAAATAAGAGATTTAACTTTGAACTTGAATTAAATGATTCTGAACAATTAACAGTAGTAAAATTTAGTACGTACCAAGCTGAGCTGCAGTCACAGATAAGCTAAAATACGGTAACAAAACTTGCACTCTTAATTTGTGCTTGTGTAATCTAAATATTGTAGCCAGCTATGAATGCTTTAACTGAACTTTGAAATTAAAGCAGTGACATCGAATGATTGTACTTTAATGCTGGCGTCTGAATTTCAACGACACTCGGGTTCATTTCGGAAAAGGAAGGGACCCTGCTTGGTAATGCAATTGGGACAATGAGCAACAAACGTTCATGCTAAGTTGCTGTAATTTTGTGATGCAACAATTTTAAAAGTTTGAAAATCTGAGGTCTGCCATACAGTTCTAAAGCTTTACGTGCTTCCAGTCTTCCTTGTTGGTTGATTGAAGGTTTGAAGCCGTCGGCCGTCGCTGTTGCAGAAGCTGGATGTTGGCGCGCCTTCTTCTCGACACGGTCACCAGGAGAAACGGGCTCTTGATGTGCGCCAGCTAATGCTTCCCGTCCGCGACACCATGTCAGAATCTATCATCGCAAGTGGAGCGCAATTACGTGCTGCCAAACCTCGAAAGCGCGGCAACTCGCGGGAGCTTCACACAACACACCTGCTCCACTGCACCACCCCAGCCAGACTCTCTCTGCTCAGCCCGCGCTCCACGCGGCAGAGTTAACACTACCAAAGATCCTAAACACTTTGATTCTTCACACGACCTATCGATGTAATCGTTCGATTGCAGTTTTCCCTAGGCAAGACCCAGCGTAAAAATACAAATAATATTTACGAAACAAACCAATTATACATCGACATAAAAGCATATATATATATATATATATATATATATATATATATATATATATATATATAGCAAAATAATTACAATATGTAAAGACACAGAAATGTCATATATTCGGGTAACAAAAATAAGGAAAACAAATTTATAGTACAATAGATGGAAATAGGAGGATATGCATTTCCGGCGTTACAAGAGGATCCAGCCGATTCCACGTAAATATAGCCCACATCATTACGGAGCAACCACCAACTTGCACAAATGGGCCTCATGGCTTCATGGGATCTGCGTTACATTCGAGCCCTATCATCAGCTCTTTATAAGTGAAATCGGCACACATCTGAGCACGCCACAGTTTTACAGTCGTCCAGGGCCCAACCGATATGGTCACGAACCCAGGAGAGGCTCTGTAGGCGATGTCGCGTTGTCAGAAAAGGCACCAGAGTCAGTCGTCTGATCCCAAAGCCCATTAATGTCAAATTTCGCAGCACTCTCTTAACGGATGCTTTTCGTCGTACGTTCCACATTGATTTCTGCGGTTCTTTCACTCGCCGTTGCTTGTCTGTTAGCACTGACAAGTCTACACAAAAACCGCTGCTCTCGGTCGCTAAGTGAAGGCCATCGCCCAGTGCGTTGCCGTGGTGAGAGGTAATGTCTGAAATTTGGTATTCTCGGCACACTCTTAGCACTGTGGATCTCGCAATGTTGAATTCCCGAACGATTTCCGAAATGGAATATCCCACGCACATAGTTCCAACCACAATCCGCGTTCAAAGTCTGTTAACTCCCGTCGTGCGACCATAATCACGTCGGAAACCTGTTCACACGATTTAGCTGAGTTCAGGTGGCTGCTTCACCAATGCACTGCCTTTTTGTACCTTGCGTCCGCGATATTACCGCCATTTTGCATGTGCAAATCGCCATTCCAAGACTGTTGTTACCTCAGTGAACAGTAAAGCGTCGGGTTTAAAAGTAGCGTGTTGCTCTTGCGCGACTCAAATCGTGGCGCGCATTCAAATCCGGGCAACACGGGCCTTTTTCACGAGTTTTTGTGATAAACAAAGAAAAATCCCGTAAGAATAACATTACCGGAAGTGAGTTTTTGAGCAATACGGATTAAGTAAATATACTGTACGTGCTAATTGTCATATTACTCATTGTGGCCCTGAAAAGGGCCGTTTATTGAGAACACTACTTTCAATGATTATATAACGTAACATCACCCACAATACGACAATCCTCCAAAGGAGGAGGACCACTTGCCTTCACCCATAAGTGAACACTACAGTCAGAATGTATCTTAGAACGCCTACGACAAGACAAAGACAAATTCCCGTGAGGATAAAGGTAGGAACCCTCACTAGCAATCATAATCTCAGAAACAGGAATAGTCCGGTATGCTAAGATTTCTCTGCTTTCAAAGGATTCCAAACCTGGTCTACCTGCATTGTTACAGGCAACGAAAGCTACAGTTAGCCATCCGTTACCCAAACTAGAGGAAGAAGATACTTTCATTAAAGAAAAATTAAACCTCGCCCCACAGAACAAAGTAGGACCATGAATAAGAACAAATTGAGCTGTTTTAGAAACCGCTCTCGTTTCGTTCTTTTTACCCTTGCCAGAAGATGTCGAAGCACCAAGAGTGCCGTCCACATTGACAAGTGATTTGTAAACCAGCATTCGCCGGCCATGACATCCAGTTTTATATCCCGATGGGATATAAAACTGGAATCTCATTGGGTCACGTGTATAGTAAAAATCGACGATTTCAACATGAGAAAGGTGACTGTTTCCTTTCAGAATGGTAGAAAATGAACTGTGTCGAAATTGCAATCGCAATAAATAATTTTTTAACAGTAATTACACTAAGGATTTTGACTCAGGCATTTGTTGATTTTTACCACCTCGTAATGACGGCCCGTGCTTGTAGCGTTTAAAACTTTTTATTTGCATTCTTCCCAGACGATTCTAAGGAACTGGAAAATAACTTCATTTCTATGGTGTACATAACCTTCACAAGCGAGGCAGAACAAGCGTGCAACGTTCGCAGGTAGGAATCATCTGAGCACCTACGCTAGCGGTTTCGCGAATCGAAACGAAAGTGAGATTGCTAGCCATTACGTCTCCGGTGCTACGGCACGCATGCCTTCGCCGTTCGCCTCTCGCTAGCAGCAAAAGTCACATTGTGTGCATATCGAGGTTAATCGCTGCAATTTCAGCGTCGCTCGTACAAAAAGAAGGCGTCGACACGGCTGCGAAACCGGGCGGGGTAGCCGCGCGCCTGCCTGACATCGAACCTAGGATGGCGCTTGGCGGAGAGGGGACTGTTTTCAGTATTTACACTTTATCGAGACCCTATGTGTAACGAGATGCTACATTCTTGCCAAGCGCTCTCTGGCAGATCGGGTGCGATATACTCGGTGACTGCAGTAGTACGTCTCCTGAATTCTGCCAAAGTTCGACGTTGTTAAGAACTGTAACCTGTAACAAAACGCCATCCTCGTTACAGTTATAAGTATGGAGTTACGAAACTACCGAAAAAAACAGGTGATCACCATCGACACTAAATACCTGTATTCTATCCCCTGACCTCTCAATTCCTGCTAAACCTGCCTGACATCTTTTCCTGTCTTGACCGTGAACAAGTCTTCGCCTCCTATTTCCTACTGGCAGGTGTAATTAACCCCAGACTTTTGCTTAGTCACAATTAACACAGTTCAAGATAATATTAGAGATAAAGGACATGTGAGAAGCTTACAATACTACTCAGATAAAAGTCTTAAATCGGAGAAAGACGAAGGTAATGAGTAGTAGTAGAAATGAGAACAGCGAGAATCTTAACATCAGGATTGATGGTCACGATGTCAATGAAGTTAACGAATTCTGCTACCTAGGCAGTAAAATAACCAATGACGGACGGGGCAAGGAGGACATCAAAAGCAGACTCGCTATGGCAAAAAAGGCATTTCTGGCCAAGAGAAGTCTACTAATATCAAATACTGGCCTTAATTTGAGGAAGAAATTTCTGAGGATGTACGTCTGGAGTACAGCATTGTATGGTAGTGAAACATGGACTGTGGGAAAACCGGAACAGAAGAGAATCGAAGCATTTGAGATGTGGTGCTATAGACGAATGTTGAAAATTAGGTGGACTGATAAGGTAAGGAATGAGGAGGTTCTACGCAGAATCGGAGAGGAAAGGAATATGTGGAAAACACTGTTAATGAGAAGGGACATGATGATAGGACATCTGCTAAGACATGAGGGAATGACTTCCATGGTACTAGAGGGACCTGTAGAGGGCAAAAACTGTAGAGGAAGACAGAGATTGGAATACGTCAAGCAAATAATTGAGGACCTAGGTTGCAAGTGCTACTAAACCAGTCAGTAAACTGATGACCAAGAAAAAAAAAGTCTTATTCATAGTAGAATCAACAGATACATTTATATCTTCAGCTGAATTTACAATCCTGATCACTTTTTGACAAATGCAAGCACAACACGATAGATAGCAAAGCGTTCTTAAGTTAATCAACATTTCAGCAGACATTGTTCGGGTAAATGGAGGATAAAATTCCCAAGAGGTGAAGAAAACGACAGATAATGGGGCAAGATACAACAGCAGTAGAACATTTTGCATTACCTGCGCGGCGGCACGGATGAAACAAGTTGCCACGGCTAGCGAGCAATAAAATTATAAAACAACTGCGAATTGTAAATCGACAGCCTTTCTTTAGCTTGTGAGGCTTCAGCACTGAGGTCAACTTCTACAGATACGACATATAAGCTGCTATACGAATTGCAGAAGCGCGTGTGGTGTTCTCTCGAAGCCAGCTAAAAAGTGGGGACGACAGCTCTCCTCTAGTTATTTGAAACCTCATCATAGTCATCCTACTTTTTTTGCCTAACATAATTGAGTCTTTGAAGCACGTTGAGAAAGGATCATTCTGGATTTTAGGTTGGCAGGCTCCAGTGACTTTTCACCAACCATGTCACCTTGCAAGTGTATCACTGCTTATGAGGTCAGGCTTATATCGCACAAACTCTTGGTTTTAACAGAAATCGCCACCTTTTAGATCATTAAGAACTGACTCGAAAAATTGTGGAAAAGTGCTTCTTTGCCTGTTGAACAGCATTGTACCCTAATTATCATCGCCCACGAAGCACAAACCGAAATTAATATCAAACTTTTCTACCCATTAATTAATTAACATTTTCATTAGTCTCGGTGGCTTCTCTTACTTAATTCTATGCAATTGAAGAATCCTGATATAACCGCTCATTGAGGTTGTAGCAGGACACAACGCCGGCCGGAGTGACTGAGCGGTTCTAGGCGCTACAGTCTGGAACCGCGCGACCGCTGCGGTCGCAGGTTCGCATCCTGCCTCGGGCATGGATGTGTGTGATGTCCTTAGGTTAGTTAGGTTTAAGTAGTTCTAAGTTCTAGGGGACTGATGACCTCAGAAGTTAAGTCCCATTGTGCTCAGAGCCATTTGAACCAATTTGAGCACACAACGAGCCAGAAAGCTCAGGAACTGACATCCTACAACAGCTCTCTAGGCGAAGAAAAACGAAGCAGACACATGTCATTTAGACGTTACACAGAACACACTACATTTGGGTTGTCACATTCGATCCCAACTGCGCGGAACTTCCCATATCCTGTCCATATACGTATTGACTTCCCCAGATAAGAGAAATGTTGTTTCCCTTTTTCAGTACACTTTAATCTGTTGGGTAACGACCATCGGAACCTCATAAAATACCTCCCCCCATCCCCGTTTCAAAGAATCACTAGGCTGTGTTATGTGTACCACTTGTTAATGTGCATATCCATCGTCCAGCAACTTGAAATCATCCAGTACAAAGCACATTTTTGTGAAGCGTTTACTATTCCCGTGAATGCAGAGGTTCTCCAGGTTGAGGGAATTGAGATATAAATAAATAACATACTGAAACTAGATAAAAGGCCGATATGCACTCGATCTTCTCTATAGTGATCAAATAATCTACTGGATCGATCTGATAAGATGGAACTGAACCTTATCTACCATCCACTCTATGGGACTTACTGTACATAGTATTTCTAACACTGACTGAGGGTAATAATATATTACTTAGCTTCTGCCTGTGGGCTTTTAAAAAGCTTCTTGCCTAAATTATCTTTCTTGCCTTACTTTCCTGTAATTTTGGTTCAAACTCCCAAAATTCTAAGTTTGTTTGCGTCACCATCTTCCGCAGCAGCTGTTAAACTCTGTTACTATAGGTCATCCGTCTTGAGCTGACTGCAGTTTAATTAAAAAGAATCACGCCAGACGCGTTTCGCTTTTATTAAAACAAATAGTTTCACAAGTTGGCGACACTCACAACGTGAACGAAAACAAACGGACAGACATAAACACTGTTGCAGTACGGATTGAGAAACAGTTTAAGAAAGTGAAGTGTAGGTAATGAAGCGCAGGAAATACTGCAGAATGCCAAAACTGCCAAGTGCAGATGTTACATGAAGCCTGTCGATGCCAACCACTGCTAGCAAGAAGAGAGGTAGCAGATTATGCAAAGTAGCTTGCAGACTGACTTTATAAAGAAAACGCTGTTGTTATTTTAAAACAATCAAAAAATGCACGAACGTATGCATCCAATTTGCAGAATAACCACGGAAGATGCTTTGTAAATAGAAGCTAAACGCGTCTGGTCTAATTCTTTTTAATTAAAATTACAGTCAGCTGAAGGCGGATAGGATAACCTATAGTAACAGATGCCAAAATTTTAAACGATCAGCATTAATACTGACGTCACACTGCAAAATTTCCGGTTTCGTGTCACACTGATCTCTGATGTCCATTTTCTGCAGTGTTCTACCGACGATTCTTCACCAGTTTCGAACCCACCTCATATATTTTTTCTATTCAGTCTCATCCGTAACGAATACATGTCAAAAATTGTCTGTTATGGACATAACGTCGACGTTTGAAAAGAACCTGACCTTGTTCTCGCTACAAACTGCTCTTAACTACTGTTTTACCTCTGCCTCTGGTCGGTAGACCTCATCATTGGCTGTTGCTTGATTTGTAACCATTTACGATATAATCGCTTGCTTTGTACATTGTTTCGTTTCAGTTGATTACTTTTGGGTAGTTTTTTCCTTGTTCGTATCACTTCTGTACGTTAGACTGGAATCCTCGCTAATCATTTTCAGTGCCTTAGGGCCACGTAGTTCCGAAGTCGTTGCTGGAGTAGAGAAGCTATCATCAATCCGAACGTTCGTTTGGCCAGCACAGAGCTTTACTAGGCATCGTCCTGTTCGACACGGTATATCTTTGCCTTCCTGCGATCTTTGAACTGTCTTATTCGACCAGTTGCAGGAAAACCAACGTTGTGAAAACCAACGCTGTGAAAAAAAACGGAAAGCTGCATGCACCACATGATTGTGTAGCTTGATACCTATCCACCGAGCAGCACCCTAGCGCCCGAAAAGACTTTCTTTTTCCTAAGGCTCAATTTTTCGCATGCTTTTTTTTTCAGGGGGTACATATTTTCAGCTCTTAAACCATTTATAACCTAAACTCTACTTTAGTTTGCACTGAGTAGTGGTCCGTGTCATTGTAGCTTCTCCTATATACTCCTGTACCTGTAACCCAGTTTCACAAATTTTAATTCGATTTTAAGTTCTGTTACTGACCTAATTTCTAAGCATATTTGCGTGCATCTGTGCTGTCTACTCAAGGCCAGTTAAAACTTAACGAAATAACCGGGCATGTTAATTTACAACCAGTTTTTCGTTATCGCCAATTACATTTACCAGTTGATTCTTTAAAATCTGGCATTGAAAGTTCTTTCTGTTGGCACGTAGCAAATTTAATTAGAATCTTTGATCTTCCTGGGGTCTTTGTAAAAATTTGGTTTTTCTTACGACTTTCCTCTGGTGTAGTCACGCAGTTGTACGAATGAATTTTGTTCCTCCATGAAAAAAGAACAAATTAATTTTCTCTGATCCTCACTCAAGAGCAGCTACGACCTCAAAATGTACTGCAAATGGACTTAATAAGCCATAGTTTTAGTCAACTCCTTTCTAATGATAACTATAGTCACCTGCCCAGTTCCATAAGAATGATCTTTCACAGCCAAAAAATAGAAACCGCATTAAATACGGGACCATAAAATTTTGCCGAACTGTTATGAAATCACGTGCAAAGAGAACAACTCATATTTGTTTCTCACCATCGCATTATATTCCGTATTAGTATGCCAGCAATGCTGAGAAGAGGATAGATGATCAGAAATAATTTGTATAATGAAAATTTTGTCATATTGATGTGGTCTCCCGAAAGTCTTCCGCTGTATGCGTCCAACTGTACCAGGCTCCCAGTTGCACGTTGCCTATCTAACGGCAAAGATTTGTTTTTTATTATTTCATATAATTAGGAGGGATATTTAGGACTCCTGACACTCCTGATCAAAAGAATCTGTGCTGCCTCTCCCCCTCCCCCCCCCCCCCCACTGGACCTGAAACATAGATAATTATTAAAATTTACTCAGTAAGATGTGTAGTCGTACTTTAAACCTTTGTATTAATGCCAAGTACTACTTTTAGAAACTATATGTCTGGAGGCAGCGTAATTCATGGTGCAAATTACCCAGGCTGTGTTATACAGTATTTCAGAATGAGAGCAGTTGGCGACACTTAACGAATTTTACACATCATTTCAAAGCTTTTCGAAACATTTTCCCGTTGCCAACCTCCACAAAATAATGAAGACTTCATCGGTTACTACATTTTCGCAGTTCATACCGTTTTAATTTATTATTTATTTACTACCAACTCTTCATTTCCCATTTTGTTGACAGCGTCCTCATATATCACTGAATGTACCTAAAAAATTGTATCATTGCACGACACATAATCCAGGAACTATGACGTCATAACGTTTCAAGCGGTTTTACACGGGGAAGTGCGCTTCTTTAAGTTTAAACAATCCATTCGGGAGGACAACGGTTCAAATCCGCGCCCCGCTATCCAAATTTAGGTTTCCTGTGATCTTCCTAAATTGATCCAGGCAAATGCTGGTTTCCTTCCCAATCCTTGAAACATTCCGAGTTTGTGCTCCGCCTCTGATGACCTAAGTGTCGACGGGACGTTAAATCCTTCCTTCCAAATTTAAATAATCAGGGGTGGAGCGCAGGGGGGGGGGGGGGGGGGGTGAGCGGGCATCACTGATTATTGAATGCTTACATTATCATGCTACCTACTTCTATAGACTTTTAAACGGAGTATTGTATATACACTCGGCATGAATATTCATACGGAGAGTGTTGCGGCATCAGGCGTGCTGCTTTTGAAGAACACGAACTGAGACTTGCAAACAGCCCGAAACCTTTGGTAACAACAACGCATTCAACAGGTGCCCTGGCATAGTGTTTACATAGATATTGTTAACTGTTCATTAATCTTCCAGCTACTGACTTTAAAAAAAGCAGTGTGGCAGTTTGAGGAGATCCTAGAGTCTACATTCAGGCTCATCTGATTCTAATCCACAAATAATACATACTAGCCTTCAGGTAGTATTTTATTGGTATTCTTTTTGTACCCATATGGAGTCGAACGTTGAAATGGTCCGCTTGTATGACAGAAATACAGCTTTTGGCTGAGCACTGGCCCGCGAAAGGCAAAGTCCCGAGTTCGAGTCTCGGTGCGGCACACGGTTTTAATCTGCCAGGAAGTTTCATATCAGCGCACACTCCGCTGCAGAGTGAAAATCTCATTCTGGAAACATCCTCCAGGCTGTGGCTAAGCTATGTCTCCGCAATATCCTTTCTTTCAGAAGTGCTAGTTCTGCAAGGTTCGCTGGAGAGCTTCTGTAAAGTTTGGAAGGTAGGAGACGAGGTACTGGCAGAAGTGAAGCTGTGAGAACGGGGCGTGAGTCGTGCTTGGGTAGCTCAGTTGGTAGAGCACTTGCCCTCGGAAGGCAAAGGTCCCGTGTTCGAGTCTCGGTCCGGCACACAGGTTTAATCTGCCAGGAAATTTCATATCAGCGCACACTCCGCTGCAGAGTGAAATCTCATTCTGGTCAATGAGAAATATTTGTCATAGCATTTTCACTTCGTGAGAGTGACTGATACGCTAGGAGTGTGCATGGTCATATAGGCAAAAAACAGTAACTTTAAATTAAAGGTCCTACTCGTTAAACATGAAAGTATATTGTATTTCCTTTAACCTTACCAAGGCATATTCCAACAGAAGGGCAATGGAAGGTCGCCACTCATCGGATATGCGCTGTATGGTAACCTCGTCCCCACTGTCCGTCCAATCGTAGGCACTGAATTAATATTTTCTTGAGTAGTAGGAACGTTGCAAGCATCGTTTATGAAGGTGGAAACGGTAGTCGTGGGGGTATGCAAGTGATCCTCGCGTGTGCGTCGGTGATGTGCATTGACTAGTTACACGAGATGAAATAGGGGTCTGGCTCTTAATTCTCGAAATACTATAACTCATAATGAGAAAACCGCGGTACGCCAAATGAACACTGCATGAAGAAGTAATTTGTCATTTTATCCTCGCTTTCCTCCAACGTGCCTAACGGTTCTGTTAGTCCATTCTTAGCGTCAGTTACGAACTATCGGGAGCGGCAAGAACTGAATATGTCACCAAACAAATTCTCACAAGGGGACAGTAAGAACTTTCACCAATTTGATTCATATTCACAGGGTGTGTAGTGCACGACAAGGACTTCAAAATTTGTAAACAGGAAGACGCAACTCTCAAGCGTTTTCGAGAAAATCGAGTTAGAAAAATTTATACGTGCTAATAAGGGAGACGTCTGTTTATCGAATCCCTTTGCAGGTAATTGCTTTTGTTTTTCATTCCACTTAAACTTTTCAGAAAGTAGATGTTCTGACCAGTGCAGTATTAAAGTAATTCCACCAAAACGTTGTCCGCTATGTAGCCTTGCGAGGTTTATGTATACGGTCATAAAAAGTACCTTATAAAACGATTACAAAATTGCGCGTACGGCATCGAAAAGGATAGAGAGATACCTTCTAGAGATGGCAGTATAAAAATTCAATCAATAGTACGCCATCGGTTGTCTGTACCAATATTTGCTGAAATCCTTCTATATGCGTGGTTCACCGCGAAATTATGTGAGGAAAAAGAACGTTGATGAATGTAAACTAAGCTTGTTTGGCAATAGAAAAAAACACGAACATGCAAAAATTCGGCGTTCATTACATATGTTGTACGCCGGTTGGGAGTTGTTTGCGGGAAGAGACCAAACAGCGAGGTCATCGGTCGTTGTTCGCCGGAATAATTATTGTTTTCCATGTTTCTGCGATCACTATCATGATGATTCATGCAGTGCTCCATAGGTTACAGGTTATACTTGTAACAGATGTAGACACAGTAATGTAAATAAAATGAGTGTAGTGATTTGATTGGAAGTTCTCGTGTATCCTTTTTTAATTGCATTTTACATAGTAAAAGTTGTTTTCTATTTTTTTTCAGGATGTTGTTGTTGTTGTTGTTGTTGCGGTCTTCAGTCCTGAGACTGGTTTGATGCAGCTCTCCATGCTACTCTATCCCGTGCAAGCTTCTTCATCTCCCAGTACTTACTCCAACCTACATCCTTCTGAATCTGCTTAGTGTATTCATCTCTTGGTCTCCCTCTACGATTTTTACCCTCCACGCTGCCCTCCAATGCTAAATTTGTGATCCCTTGATGCCTCAGAACATGCCCTATCAACCGGTCCCTTCTTCTTGTCAAGTTGTGCCACAAACTTCTCTTCTCCCCTATTCTGTTCAATACCTCCTCATTAGTTACGTGATCTACCCATCTAATCTTCAGCATTCTTCTGTAGCACCACATTTCGAAAGCTTCTATTCTCTTCTTGTCCAAACTATTTATCGTCCATATTTCACTTCCGTACATGGCTACACTCCATACAAATACTTTCAGAAACGACTTCCTGACGCTTAAATCTATACTCGATGTTAACAAATTTCTCTTCTTCAGAAACGCTTTCCTTGCCATTGCCAGTCTACATTTTATATCCTCTCCACTTCGACCATTATCAGTTATTTTGCTCCTCAAACAGCAAAACTCCTTTACTACTTTAAGTGTCTGGTCTCCTAATCTACTTCCCTCAGCATCACCCGACTTAATTCGATTGCTTTTGTTGATGTTCATCTTATACCCTCCTTTCAAGACACTGTCCATTCCGTTCAACTGCTCTTCCAAGTCCTTTGCTGTCTCCGATAGAATTACAATGTCATCGGCGAACCTAAAAGTGTTTATTTCTTCTCCATGGATTTTAATACCTACTCCGAATTTTTCTTTAGTTTCCTTTACTGCCTGCTCAATATACAGATTAAATAACATCGGGGAGAGGCTACAACCCTGTCTCCCTCCCTTCCCAATCACTGCTTCCCTTTCATGACCCTCGACTCTTATAACTGCCATCTGGTTTCTGTACAAATTGTAAATAGCCTTTCGCTCCCTGTATTTTACCCCTGCCATCTTTAGAATTTGAAAAAGAGTATTCCATTCAACATTGTCAAAAGCTTTCTCTAAGTCTACAAATGCTAGAAACGTTGGTTAGCCTTCTCTTAATCTTTCTTCTAAGTTAAGTCGTAGGGTCAGTATTGTCTCACGTGTTCCCATATTTCTACGGAATCCAAACTGATCTTCCCCGAGGTCGGCTTCTACCAGTTTTTCCATTCGTCTGTAAAGATTCGCGTTAGTATTTTGCAGCTGTGACTTATTAAACTGATAGTTCGGTAATTTTCACATTTGTCAACACCTGCTTTCTTTGGGATTGGAATTATTATATTCTTCTTTAAGTCTGATGTTATTTCGCCTGTCTCATACGTCTTGCTCACCAGATGGTAGAGTTTTGTCATGACTGGCTCTCCCAAGGCCGTCAGTAGTTCTAATGGAATGTTGTCTACTCCCGGGGCCTTGTTTTGACCCAGGTCTTTCAGTGCTCAGTCAAACTCTTCACGCAGTATCGTATCTCCCATTTCATCTTCATCTACATCCTCTTCCATTTCCATAATATTGTCCTCAAGCTCTTGATATTCATACAAGTGGTTCTCTTTTCTCCAAAGGTCTCTTTTAATTTTCCTGTTGGCAGTATCTATCTTACCCCTAGTGAGATAAGCCTGTACATCCTTACATCTGTCCTCTAGCCATCCCTGCTTAGCCATTTTGCACTTCCTGTCGATCTCATTTTTGAGACGTTTGTATTCCTTTTTGCCTGCTTCATTTACTGCATTTTTATAATTTATCCTTTCATCAATTAAATTCCATATTTATTCTGTTACCCAAGAATTTCTATCAGCCCTCTTCTTTTTACCTACTTGATCGTCCGCTGCCTTCACTACTTCATCCCTCAAAGCTACCCATTCTTCTTCTACTGTATTTCTTTCCCCCATTCCTGTCAATTGTTCCCTTATGCTCTCCTTGAAACTCTGTACAACCTCTGGTTCTTTCAGTTTATCCAGGTCCTATCTCCTAAAATTCCCACTTTTTTGCAGAGTCTTCAGTTTTAATCTACAGTTCATAACCAATAGATTGTGGTCAGAGTCCACATCTGCCCCTGGAAATGTCTTACAATTTAAAACTTGGTTCCTAAATCTCTGTCTTACCATTATATAATCTATCTGATACCTTTTAGTATCTCCAGGGTTCCTCCATGTATACAACCTCCTTGCATGATTCTTGAACCAAGTGTCAGGATACAGATTGAGAAAATAATAAATGTTTCATTACATATTGATGTATGAAGAGTCGCAATAAGTGTGGTGTTAGAATTACGTCGTAATAAAAAAAAAAAAAAGTAGCAGCAGCTAGATTCACCCAGAGAACTCGCGCTTACAGAACTACGTGCTTACTCGATAGGCTGCTGGGGACTCCTGTGATACAAGTGACTGTACGGAGCTGATACGTAAGTCTTAAATTTTCAAATTCGATTTTCTCAAAAACAGTTGAGAGTTGCGTCACCCGCCAGGATACCCGAGAGCGCTAACGCGCTTCTTCCTGGACTCGGGTAGGCGCGCCGGCCCCGGATCGAATCCGCCGCGCATTAACGACGAGGGCCGGTGTGCCGGCCAGCGTGGATGTGGTTTTTAGGCGGTTTTCCACATCCCACTGGGTGAATACCGGGCTGGGCCCCACGTTACGCCTCAGCTACACGGCTCACAGTCATCTCAACACATGCACACTATTCCATGGATTACACTAGACACAGAAAGCTGGGGTACACTCATTCCTTCCTGGGGGGTACGGGGTGGCGACGGGAAGGGCATCCGGCCACCCCTTAAAATTAAAAGGCCACATCCGATTAACCAGCAGACCCCGGCAGTCGGACTAATGCTTGGAAAGAGAGAGAGAGAGAGAGAGAGAGAGAGAGAGAGAGAGAGGGAGAGGGAGGGAGGGAGTTGAGAGTTGTGTCATCTTTTTTACCCATGTTGAAGTTCTAGCCGTGCACTCCACACCTTGTCTATACGGATCAAATCAGCAAGTCGAAGTTCGTACAGTCTCCTTGCCCGAACCAACTTTTTTTAAACGTGAAGTATTAGTTTCATACTTCAGCGCGGAACAGCAGCGTCACGCTCTTTGACTCTGAAAAGAGCGAGGTGATGCTCTAAAGGCACTGGACTCTCATTTGTGAAGACAGTCTCTCATATGCCAATTCTACAGCTAGATTTAAATTCTACCTATGTTCAAATGGTTCAAATGGCTCGGAGCACTATGGGACTTAACTTCTGAGGTCATCAGTCCCCTAGAACTTAGAACTACTTAAACCTAGCCAACCCAAGGACATCACACACATCCATGCCCGAGGGAGGATTCGAACCGTAGCGGTCGCGCGGTTCCAGACTGTAGCGCCTAGAACCGCTCGTCCACTGCGGCCGGCTACGTATGTTCCCTAAACAGTACAGGGATGGTGCCTTTGAAAAGACGTCCTCCTCATCTTTCCCCACGCCGAGTTTGTGCTCCATGTCTATTTGACCCCGTCGTCTTTGGAAATTAAAACCTAATATTTCTTTCCCTGGCCGTATGCAGCAAAATAATGGGTGGAAGACACAAATACTTGAGATTTTATTTTTTGACAGAGTTGAAAAAGTTCTACTGTGAGGACGTTCTCATTCTAAAAATCGTGATCGGAAAGCAAGAAGAGCAGAACTTCTTAGCAATAAGAATGCAGCATACCGCAGTCGTTTTTAAAGACCTTTACAATATAAAGAGGACTTTAAACTGGAAGATCCTTTTGTTTGCTTTCAACAGCTATCCTTCAATAATTTGCTTAGAAAAGTTTGAACGGAGGAAACTGAGAATATACTAAACCCTCTACGTGTCGATGTACATAAATGCAAAAATAAAGTTTAATGAGAGTTGTTAGAAGAGGCTGGTAAAACGGTATCTGACCAGAAGCATCGAACACTCCTATGCGATGCGAAATTGACCCCTAGGCGTTAAGAGAGGGGGGGGGGGGGGGGCGCCAGTATAAGGGGAGGCGGGGGGGTTTTGTGTTGTGAGCAGAGAACCAGGAACAGAAGAATGGATCGGTCAGGGGAGCTCAGTGAATTCGAACGTGGACTAGTCACTGGATGTCACCCGAGTTACAAATCCATCAGTGCCATCTCACCACTTCTAAAGTTGTCCTGGTCGATTGTTGCTGATCTGATTGTGAAATTAAAACACGAAGGAAGAACCACAGCTAAAGCAAGACCAGCCTCGCCTCACGTACTGACGGCCAGGGACCACTGAGCATTGCCGTGGGCAGTTGTAAACAATGGCACGAAATCAGCGCGAGGAATCACTCCTCGGTTCCGAGGTGCTACCAGCAGCCAGCTAGCACAGTGACCCTGAAGAGCGAGGTAAAAAGAACGGGGTACACTGGTGGAGCAGCTCCTCATAAACCACACATTTTGTCAAGTCACTGCTAGGCGACGCTTCCGGTGGTGCCAAGAGCGACGCCAATGGACAGCGGATGACTATTATAGAAACGAGTGATTTCGCTGATGAAACGCGGCATCTACATCTACATGGATACTCTAAAAATCACATTTAAGTGCCCGGCAGAGGGTTCATCGAGCCATCTTCACAATTCTCTATTATTTCAATCTCGTATAGCGCGCGGAAAGAATGAACACCTATATCATTCCGTACGAGCTCTAATTTCCCTTATTTTATCGTGGTGATCGTTCCGCCCTATGTAGGTCGGTGTCAACAAAATATTTTCGCATTCTGAGGAGAAAGTTGGTGAGAAGATTCCGTTGCAACGGAAAACGCCTTTCTTTTAGTGATATCCAGCCTAAATCTTGTATCATTTCTGTGACATTCTCTCGCATATTTCGCTATAATACAAAACGTGCTGCCTTTCTTTGAACTTTTTCGATGTACTCCGTCAGTCCTATCTGGTAAGGATACCACACCGCTCAGCAGTATTCTAAAAGAGGACGGGCAAGCGTAGTGTAGGCAGTCTTAGTAGGTCTGTTACATTTTCTAAGTGTCCTGCCAATAATACGCTGTGTTTGGTTAGCATTCCCCAAAACATTTTCTATCTGTTCTTTCCAATTTCAGTTGTTCGTAATTGTAATATCTAGGTATTTAGTTGAATTTACGCCTTTTAGATTAGACTGATTTATCGTGTAACCGAAGTTTGAGTTCCTTTTAGCACTCATGTGGATGACCTCACACTTTTCGTTATTTAGGGACAAGTGCAACTATTCACACCATTCAGATATTGTTTCTAAATCTATTTGCAGTTTGTTTTGATCTTCTGATGACTTTATTAGTAGATAAACGACAGCGTCATATGCAAACAACCGAAGACGGCTGCTCACATTGTCTCCCAAATCGTTTATATAGGTAAGGAACAGCAAAGGCCCTATAACATTACCTTGGGGAACGCCTGAAATCGCATCCGTTTTACTCCAGGACTTACCGTCAATTACTACGAACTGTGACCTCTCTGACAGGAAATCGCAAATCCAGTCACATAACTGAGACGATATTTCCATAAGCACGCAATTTTACTACGAGCCGCTTGTGTCGTACATTGTCAAAAGCCTTCCGGAAATCCAATTATACGGAATCGATCTGAAACCCCTTGTCAATAGCACTCAGCACTTCATGTGAATAAAGAGCTAGTTGTGTTTCACAGGAACTATGTTTTCTAAACCCGTATTTCCTTCGAGGTAATTTATAATGTTCGAATACAATATATGTTCTAAAATCCTGCTGCATATCGACGTTAACGATATGGGCCTGTAATTTAGTGGATTACTCCTACTACCTTTCTTGAATATTGGTGTGACCTGTGGAGCTTTCCAGTCTTTGGGTAATCTGATGGGAGGGGTTTGGGTTTGGCATGTGGAGGAAGTGGTGTTACATTATGGGGGTGTTTTCCATGGTTAGGGTGTGGTCCCCTTATTGTGCTTAAGAAAACGCTACGTGCTGAAGGATATGAACGCATCTTACAGCGTCGTGTACTGCGTCCACTAGAGGAACTGTTCGTAGACGATGATTATTTGCCTCAGGACGACAATGCACCCAGTCATAAAGCACTAAATGTGAGGCGATGGTCTGTGGACAACATCATTCCTGTAACAGGCTGGCGGCCCAGAGTCCCAACTTGAACCCAATGGAACGTATTTGGAATGAGTTAGAACGTCGTCTTCCTTCCAAATACCAAGGGCCAACATCACCATCTTCTCTGGTTGCGGCTCTCGAGAAAGAATAGTCTACGATTCCTCCACAGACATTCAGACACCTAATTAAAACTGTCCCCAGCAGAGCTTAAGAAGTCATAAAGGCGAAGGGTGGGGCACACCCCATAAGAATGTCCGCTCATAGCTGTCCAGATACTTTTGTTTGCAGCTTCGTTACTGTGTAGGCCGTGCATCTGCTGCCCCGTTGAAAGCGGATTTCTGTGCTTTATTCGGCCCTTCACGACTTCCGCAGTAAGTGCCGCTTATCTCGATCACCTCTGGACCTGTAGGATACGAGATAGTGCGTCTGCCTGGGACCTGGGAGAAAAATACTGCAGCAGAAACTTCTTCGAAGATAGAGCAGTAATGGCGACTTGAAGCTGTACGGAAAATAGTTTCGGTTCAGTCACAGGGTAAGTTCCCGTTCCAACTACAATCCGCAGCAAGTTTTTCCTGTTAAACTGCTCTACAAATGCTCCAGTATTTTTTTTGCTAAGAGACATTTGTTAAGATCTATGCTTGTATGTACAGTGTGATATTGTCTTCGGTAGTGTATTAACTCTGGCATCATGCTAAAAATAAATGTTTGGGCTTGTAATCGTGCTTGGCAGAAAGAACTCTTCCCTCCCCCCCCCCCCCCCCCCTCCCTCTTTCTAAATTACCTTTCATGTATGGTACAACTTTTACTTGTATTTAAAAAGCGTGAACGTCCACACTGATTTGGTTATCACGTCAGAAATGAGCGGGGTGAACCTATCCACAGTTTGGAGGAAGATCAGGGCATGCCATGCCATCTCGTCTCGTCACGCATATGATTCGAAACAGCTTGTGTGGAACGCACACCTTGTAATACTGCAAACTATGCTGATATCACTTATTACCAGTAGCGTATACGTACCTACAGATAAACCAACAATGATTTTTCCAGTGAAAAGACAAATGACACCATTCTGTTAGCACGTTATTCAACATCGGTGGAGTGCTGTGCTTGTGTTGATTACTTGCATCTTTATACCTGGCTACCTGTTACGATTTATCATTCTCAGAGCTTTCAGTACCATTGCAAATCTGTTACTTAGAGCAAATGCAGCGTCTGGAAAGTCGCGGATTCCTTTTTCTGCACATCCCTTGTTCTGTATTTCAGCTTGTGAAATGAGCAACCACGTTTCCTCCAGAATATTCGAGACTCCGCTGTGGATAATCAGGTACACTCCTGGCCATTAAAATTGCTACACCAAGAAGAAATGTAGACAATAAACGGGTGTTCATGAGACAAATATATTATAGTAGAACTGATATGTGATTGCATTTTCACGCAATTTGGGTGCATAGATCCTGAGAAATCAGTACCCAGAACAACCACCTCTGGCCGTAATAGCCGGCCGAAGTAGCCGTGCGGTTAAAGGCGCTGCAGTCTGGAACCGCAAGACCGCTACGGTCGCAGGTTCGAATCCTGCCTCGGGCATGGATGTTTGTGGTGTCCTTAGGTTAGTTAGGTTTAAGTAGTTCTAAGTTCTAGGGGACTAATGACCTCAGCAGTTGAGTCCCATAGTGCTCAGAGTCATTTGAACCATTTGGCCGTAATAACGGCCTTGATACACCTGGGCATTGAGTCAAACAGAGATTGGATGGCGTGTACAGGTACAGCTGCCCATGCAGCTTGAACAGGACGCCACAGTTCATCAAGAGCAGTGACTGGCGTATTGTGACGAGCCAGTTGCTCGGCCACCATTGACCAGACGTTTTCAATTGGTGAGAGATCTGGAGAATGTGGTGGCCAGGGCAGCAGTCGAACATTTTCTGTATCCAGAAAGGCCAGTACAGGACCTGCAACATGCGGTCGTGCATTATCCTGCTGAAATGTAGGGTTTCGCAGGGATCGAATGATGGGTAGAGTCACGGGTAGTAACACATCCGAAATGCAACGTCCACTGTTCAGAGTGCCGTCAATACGAACAAGAGGTGACCGAGACGCGTAACCAATGGCACCCCATACTATCACGTCGGGTGATACGCCAGTATGGCGATGACGCATACACGCTTCCAATGTGCGTTCACCGCGATGTCGCCAAACACGGATGCGACCATTATGATGCTGTAAACAGAACCTGGATTCATCCGAAAAAATGACGTTTCGACATTCGTGCACCCAGGTTCGTCGTCGAGTACACCATCGCAGGCGCTCCTGTCTGTGATGCAGCGTCAAGGGTAACCGCAGTCGTGGTCTCCGAGATGATAGTCCACGCTGCTGCAATCGTCCCCATCTGTTGACTCAGGGATCGAGACGTGGTTGCACGATCCGTTACAGCCATGCGGATAAGATGCCTGTCATCTCGACTGCTAGTGATAACGAGGCCATTGGGATCCAGCACGGCGTTCCTTATTACCCTCCTGAACGCACCGATTCCATATTCTGCTAACAGTCATTGGATCTCGACCAATGCGAGCAGCAATGTCGCGATACGATAAACCGCAATCGCGATAGGCTACAATCCGACCTTTATCAAAGTCGGAAACGTGATGGTACGCATTTCTCCTCCTTACACGAGGCATCACAACAACGTTTCACCAGGCAACGCCGGTCAGCTGCTGTTTGTGTATGAGAAATCGGTTGGAGACTTTCCTCATGTCAGCACGTTGTAGGTGTCGCCACCGGCGCCAGCCTTGTGTGAATGCTCTGAAAAGCTAATCATTTGCATATCACAGCATCTTCTTCCTGTCGGTTTAATTTCGCGTCTGAAGCACGTCATCTTCGTGGTGTAGCAATTTTAATGGCCAGTAGTGTATCATGTCTTTCGTGATTTACTTCCGTGTTCATCATGTCCGATCGTGAGGACGTCACAGATAATTATTCGAGAAGATACATTCCAAACGCTGTTAACGAAGATCCAAGCAAGGGACTAGGTTGCCACATCTGTGAGTGGCTCGAAGACTATTTAGGTCCCGGACTGCGACTGTTCAGCAGAGGCAAGGATATCGTCAGGAAAGCCCTGGGGAAGATAGGATCGCTCTTGTTCTCTGTACACAGAAACGATCTGACGAACAGGGCGAGCAGCAGTCCGGGACTGCTTACTGATGACGCTTTAGTGTACGTTAAAGTGTCGTGGAGTGACTGTGGGAAGATAGAGAATGACGGGGCAGAATTTTTATTTCGTGTAACGAACGCAGGTTATTCTAAATGTGGAAAACGTAAGTTATTGCAGATGAGTAAGAAAAGCAATCCTGCAATGTTCGAAAACAGCTTGACACTGTCATATCTATTAGATATCTTGCCATAACGTTGCAAAGCGATATGAAAAGGAACGTGGGCTTACGGTCCGAAGTAAGGCAGGCGGAATGGCCGACTTGAGTTCACTGGGAGAATTCGGGGAAATTTTTAATTAAAAATAAAAAAAAATTAAAACAAGCATTCAGTTCATAGTGCTGTGTAATGTGGAAAAAAACCACAAATTGGCGTTCATAAGAAGAAAAATAACACCAAAAATGCAACAGGAGCGTAATATGTAAGAAATTGTCCACGCAGCCTGCCACTGATGATGCCTTGCAGAAAATAAAGGCGAAACGCGTATGGCATTAATATTGTGTTTTATTCAGTTGCTGTCAGACGGTTCATAAGTAAAAATTATCAATATACCGTAATAAAAATGTAGCTCATTTATAAGGAAGAGTGCACAAAGAACACTTGCGCGACCCATTCCTGTGTACTGTTAGAGTATTTGGGATCCCCACTAGATTATCCGGCTGGAGTGGCCGTGCGGTTCTAGGCGCTGCCGTCTGGAACCGAGTGACCGCTACAGTCGCAGGTTCGAATCCTGCCTCGGGAATGGATGTGTGATGTCCTTAGATTAGTTAGGTTTAATTAGTTCCAAGTTCTAGGCGACTGATGACCTCAGCAGTTAAGTCGCTTTTTTATTTTCGAACGTCACTACTTCCACTAACACCGACGCTATCAGAGAAACTTGTCGATGGCTCTTATCATTGTTCTTCCTTCAGACAAGAAACACTGTCAGAGCTTCTCAACCGTCAAATCCGCTTGGCGCCTGAAAGGGTTGTAGAGGGGGGGAGTCTGGAAATCTGTTCATTTTTTCCACTGATCCTCCAGTGGCTCGTTCCCCTGCCCTCAACCTGCCGTCAGAAAGGAAATGTGAGCCGCCAGCTCAAGGGATTAGGGACCAAACCGTGTACCCCTCGAAGTGTTTTTTTCACCCATGTCCCGCCCCTGTCCCTGAGCGTATTATTCCGTGCCCAAGAATGCGGTCGGCTCCTTCGTTCAGTGTGTATGAAAATACGACAGTGACTCTATCTCTGGTGGCGTCGTTTGTGCTTCTTGAAAGCTCTGGTTCACTAAGTTGAACCCGAAGTCCACTGACAAATTTCGGAGGCTGTTCAAGGATGCGTTCTTAGTGTTTTGGCGTGGTCTCCAGAAGCGCGTGACAGACTAACAACATTTCGGTTGATTTCTTACCCCCTATGTCCTTGCACCCGTGTTGCACTGAAAATAACTTCACAGCACTGTAAATGTCGACCATACCGCTATGTATCTTGCTTGGCAACAAAATTTTGAGAAGTGGCTATTTCGTTTTTGATATGTGGTAATATATGGTTATATTTATTGGTATTTTGCATGCCTGGTAATGTGAAGTTGAACTCGTGATTAGAGAAACAGTTAAGCTCGTATTTAAGTTCGTAAGTAATGTAATGAAAAGCGATCATCAATGCGTAAGTTAATCAGAAATGCAACATTAAACGTGTACTGCAGAGTTCATGGCGAGAGTACAGTCTGTTCTGTTAAATTTAAGAAAACTGCTCTGTTAGCAATAATACAAGCAATCTGACTGCGAGAAAAATAGAAATATAAATACTACCACAAATGCCCTGTCTGAAATGTATGTCAGTGTTGAAATGTTGGTTGTATCACACGAAGATTATTAACGGCCTACCTGTTTGCGCAACGAATAAATGATGTGCTGCTGCTATCTCCAAAATACTGCGGCTGCTGCTGCTATGCTAGTTAAAAAATAAAAATTCAAACTACTAGAAACGCGATGTGCAATGCGTGCTTTAAACTATAGAGACATCCACAAAACTTCTGTACTAATAAATCTCATTACTGCAATGATCATTGCCAATTAAAGTTCTGTATCTGGGAAACTAAGGAAAGTTAAATTATACAGGCTGTTACAAAAAGGTACGGCCAAACTTTCAGGAAACATTCCTCACACACAAATAAAGAAAAGATGTTATGTGGACATGTTTCCGGAAACGCTTAATTTACATGTTAGAGCTCATTTTAGTTTCGTCAGTATGTACTGTACTTCCTCGATTCACCGCCAGTTGGCCCAATTGAAGGAAGGTGATGTTGACTTCGGTGCTTGTGTTGACATGCGACTCATTGCTCTACAGTACTAGCATCGACCACATCAGTACGTAGCATCAATAGGTTAGTGTTCATCACGAACGTGGTTTTGCAGTCAGTGCAATGTTTACAAATGCGGAGTTGTCAGATGCCCATTTGATGTACGGATTAGCACGGGGCAATAGCCGTGGCGCGGTACGTTTGTATCGAGACAGATTTCCAGTACGAAGGTGTCCCGACAGGAAGACGTTCGAAGCAATTGATCGGCGTCTTAGGGAGCACGGAACATTCCAGCCTATGACTCGCTACTGGGGAAGACCTAGAACGACGAGGACACCTGCAATGGGCGAGGCAATTCTTCGTGCAGTTGACGATAACCCTAATGTCAGCGTCAGAGAAGTTGCTGCTGTACAAGGTAACGTTGATCACGTCACTGTATGGAGAGTGCTACGGGAGAACCAGTTGTTTCCGTACCGTGTACAGCGTGTGCAGGCACTATCAGCAGCTGATTGGCCTCCACGGGTACACTTCTGCGAATGGTTCATCCAACAATGTGTCAATCCTCATTTCAGTGCAAATGTTCTCTTTACGGATGAGGCTTCATTCCAACGTGATCAAATTGTAAATTTTCACAATCAACATGTGTGGGCTGACGAGAATCCGCACGCAGTTGTGCAATCACGTCATCAACACAGATTTTCTGTGAACGTTTGGGTAGGCATTGTTGGTGATGTCTTGATTTGGCCCCATGTTCTTCTACCTACGCTCAATGGAGCACGTTATCATGATTTCATACGGGATACTCTACCTGTTCTGCTAGAACATGTGCCTTTACAAGTACGACACAACATGTGGTTCGTGCATGATGGAGCTCTTGCACATTTCAGTCGAAGTGTTCGTACGCTTCTCAACAACAGATTCGGTGACCGATGGATTGGTAGAGGCGGACTAATTCCATGGCCTCCACGCTCTCCTGACCTCAACCCTCGTGACTTTCATTTATGGGGGCATTTGAAAGCTCTTGTCTACTCAACCCCGGTACCAAATGTAGAGACTCTTCGTGCTCGTATTGTGGACGGCTGTGATACAATACGCCATTCTCCAGGGCTGCATCAGCGCATCAGGAATTCCATGCGACGGAGGGTGGATGCATGTATCCTCGCTAACGGAGGACATTTTGAACATTTCCTGTAACAAAGTGTTTGAAGTCACGCTGGTACGTTCTGTTGCTGTGTGTTCCCATTCCATGATTAATGTGATTTGAAGAGAAGTAATAAAATGAGCTCTAACATGTTTCCGGACACATGTCCACATAACATATTTTCTTTCTTTGTGTGTGAGGAATGTTTCCTGAAAGTTTGGCCGTACCTTTTTGTA
This sequence comes from Schistocerca cancellata, assembly GCF_023864275.1. Lineage (NCBI taxonomy): Eukaryota > Metazoa > Arthropoda > Insecta > Orthoptera > Acrididae > Schistocerca > Schistocerca cancellata. The sequence goes on from NC_064634.1 coordinate 69,565,537, forward strand.
ACACCCTGTATATGTGAAACTCGAAATAATGAGACAAGTCCGCAGCTCGTGGTCGTGTGGTAGCGTTCTCGCTTCCCGTTCCCGGGTTCGATTCCCGGCGGGGTCAGGGATTTTTCTCTGCCTCGTGATGACTGGGTGTTGTGTGATGTCCTTAGGTTAGTTAGGTTTAAGTAGTTCTAAGTTCTAGGGGACTGATGACCATAGATGTTAAGTCCCACAGTACTCAGAGCCATTTGAACCATTTAAAGAGACAAATGCTGATTTATGGAAAAACAACAACGTATCTGTACTAACCAAACTTTGCATCACCAAGACAAATTGTTTTAACACTTGGAATATTAAAAATTCACTTTTCATTAATAGTGGAACAACCTGAACAAATTCTCTTTACTTTCATACAAACACGAATGACATCCATCTTTGAAGAAATGTCAGTAAATCACGCATTGCTACGTTGTTACAAAAATCTCTAATTCTAAATCCCTGACCACATTAATTACTACGTTTGGATGTCTCGGCAAGTGTGCTATTACAGTACCTTTCGAAGTCTTCTGAATGAGTTTACAAAATATCTCTCCGTAAATGAAAAATAATGTAAGAAAATTATCGTTATCACACAGCACCGCCTAAACACATCTTACTCTATCACAAGATACGACTCCTCTCTCTCTCTCTCTCTCTCTCTCTCTACAAGACTGACTGCACTCACAACCGAAGGTCTCTCGCAGCACAACCTCTTTGGCAGAGATGTTGCCCGCTATTGCTCAGATGCTATTGAAGCTTCACTTTTCCGCGTGACTATTACTGTGGTGTCATCACCAGACACCACACTTGCTAGGTGGTAGCCTTTACATCGGCCGCGGTCCGCTAGTATACGACGGACCCGCGTGTCGCCACTGTTAGTGATTACAGACCGAGCGCCGTCACACGGCAGGTCTAGAGAGACTTCCTAGCACTCGCCCCCAGTTGTACAGCCGACTTTGCTAGAGATGGTTACTGACAAATTACGCGCTCATTTGCCGAGACGATAGTTAGCATAGCCTTCAGCTACGTCATTTGCTACGACCTAGCAAGGCGCTTTAACAATTGCTATTTATCTTGTGATGCATGTACCGTCAAGAGAGATGTACACCAATTATGGATTAAAGTTAAGTATTCCAGCAGCAACGTACCTTATTGGCTATATTAATTACATTGTCCTGTTCCAGACCTCACGCCAGCCTGCGTGAGCTTAAACGCGTACCTTTCGGCTACCGGTCATAGTGGCTTGGCTGTCTTGCCAAGTCACAACAATTACCAAAATTACAATTTTCTGTATAAAACAAAACTCTTAAAACTGTTCCCTTTAGTCACGGTACTTGTTGACAGCAGTAATCCCTCACTTAACAAGTCGCCCTCAAACTTGCACTTGGTACTCTTCGGTTCTGTCTCGGGCTTGTTTAACCGGCAGTGTCAGTTTTGCGTAAACAGTGACAGACAGCAGTACGGGCGTATTAAATGTATTCGCAGTTGCGAATATCGACGTCCATCAGCTGCAGAATGGGATGACGACAGTGAAGATTTGTGCCGGATCGGGTATCGCACCCGCATTTCCCGCTTAGCGCGAGCGGTTGCCTTATCATTTGGCTATCCGTGCACAACTCAGGGCCAGGCCGAAACTTCCATATGTCGTCAACAATGCGTCTACAACGCACGCGTACATCCATTATGTGTATTCCCTCACAGGTGGGACATTTTAATTGAAAGTCGCTTGCTCGGTATCAGCACGTCCGAAGGAACATTGGGTCGTAATTCGGAATAACACAGACACTGCAATATCTTACTTATCTGCCGACACCGGGCAACGTGATTCAAGTAAAATAGTTCAGTTGGACGGCAATATACGTAATGGGCGTACAAGTTGTAGGCGCATGGTTGACGACATATGGAAGTTTGAGGCTGGCCCTGGGCGGTGCGCGGATACCCAAATGGCAAGAAGACTACTCTCGATGAGAGGAAAATCAGTCTTCTAGTCCCGGGCCAGTACAAATTTTCAATGTCGTCATTCCATTCACAGCTGATGGATGTCCGTATTCCCAATTGCAAATACATTTAAAGTGTTTCATAACGGCTGTAGTCGCAGTGCCTGTTCCTTCCGACATGCATGAACGTCCAAAGAAACTTTGCATCGTATTCAGAATCACACAGCCACTGCAATATCGTACTAAGGGTTAGTCAATGTGTACCTGGTTTACGGCTTCACCGAATCCAATGCAAGCATGGCAGGACGACACTTTGATGAGCTTTTCCCACAGCGGCGGCAACCACGTCACAGTACTTTTGCACCTGAGAGTTTTTCCATTACTTTCTGCTTTGTGTTGTACGTTTTGGTGATTGCATATTGTAGACTTCTTCACAACTGTTAAGTTGTCCACAGGAATAAAGGTAATAAGGATAACAAACCGCCGGCCGGTGTGGCCGAGCGGTTCTAGGCGCTTCAGTCTGGAACCGCCCGACCGCAACGGTCGCAGGTTCGAATCCTGCCTCGGGCATGGATGTGTGCGATGCGCTTAGGTTAGCTAGGTTTAATTAGTTCTAAGTTCTAGGTGACTGATGACCTCAGAAGTTAAGTCGCATAGTGCTCAGAGCCATTTCAACACCCTGTACACCTTACTTCCGAGGTGTAATGGATTATTTACAGATTCCAAATTCAACGATTCGAAATTCTTTGGCCTGCTAAATTTTTTCTGGCCCTTGACGTAGCTTTTGCCTCTGGCAGCCTACATGTTTGAATTTCAGATCCTCTGTAACTAGTAAGGCCAGGTCGGTCGATTCGTTAGATGGAATACGGTAAGAACACACTACGAAGGATCACTTCCAGTAAAGCAATGTGTAGTTTAATCCATCCTTAGGCTGGTGACAGCTTTACGTAAGGGGGTACTACTATTACTTCTTGTTTAGAGCAGGGAACAAATATGCGAATTTTATATTACTCTTTAGTTTCTAGTGGAGCAGTGTGTCCAGTGCTCCAGTCCACTATATAAATAAAGATGTTTGTCGATCTGCTCTGATAGTAAGAAAATCCCTGTTTCTAAAATTGGCGGGTCGTTTACTTGCTTCAACAAATGGCGAGCAGAGAAAGTTTCTTGAGTGGCGAGAGTAAACAGGCTGGTTTGGTTTCCGCCTCTTGTCGTAACTCCGTAGTTTACGGAATGAAGCAACAAAAACGTTCAAATATGTGTGAAATCTTATGGGACTTAACTGCTAAGGTCATCAGTCCCTGTGCTTACACACTACTTAACCTAAATTATCCTAAGGACAATCACACACACACACACACACACACACACACACACACACACACACACACACACACACACACACCCATGCCCGAGGAAGGACTCGAACCTCCGCCGGGACCAGCCGCACAGTCCGTGACTGCAGCGCCTTAGACCGAATGAAACAACAGATTTACTGTAGCCAGTCACTGCTGATTAATTTCCACAATGCGTTTCGGAAGGTTAATAAACTTCCATCATCATGTGGATTAATATTACAGGTATGTGTCGTGTTAAGACAGAGGGTAACCCGAGTCAGAGTCGCCAATGGCCAGGGACTCCTTTTCCTGTCGTCACGTCACGTCACATCACACACACACACACACACACACACACACACACACACACACACACACCATCATCACCATACTTTTTAAACCCTATAACTGTTACAAAGTGTGATGTGCGTTTGATGTGACACGACAGGAAAAGGAGCATCTGACCAGTGGTGGTGGTGCCACAGGTTACCCCACAGTCCTAAAATTACACATACACGCCATATTAATCCACATAAATCCACCTATTAATCCACATGGTGACGCAGGTTTATTAACCTTTCGAAAAGGGTTGTGGAAATGATGGTGTCTGGTAACAGGAAACGTGTTACTTCATTCGAATATCAATAACAGTCACGGTAAAGCCTAATCAAAAATGTTCCCATTCTGTTATTTACTTAGAGTGTGAGAATAAAATAATTAAAATGTTACTATGGTTTCTTTCAACAACCCGTCCGTAACGCGTAGCACGCTATCTTGTGACACTGAGGGTGGATCGGGTACGTATCCAATCCATACGTCGGGTAAACGACCGTTGCTCTGGTACACTTGCGAGCTGGAGTTTTGTTTTAATCGGTTTCCCACGCTCGTTTACGCAAATTCTCGGCTGGTCCCCCAAATCTTCAAAATGGTTCTAATGGCTCTAAGCACTATGGGACTTAACATCTTAGGTCATCAGTCCCCTGGACTTAGAACTACTTAACCTAACTAACTTAAGGAATCACACACATCCAAGCCCGAGGCAGGATTCGAAACTGCGACCGTAGCACCCCAGTCTTCGTCTCAGAAAATACGATTATTACTACTACTACTACTACTACTACTACTACTACTACGTGATCAGGCCCAGTGGACCGCACGTTCAAAATGGTTCAAATGGCTCTGAGCACTATGGGACTCAACATCGTAGGTCATAAGTCCCCTAGAACTTAGAACTTCTTAAACCTAACTAACCTAAGGACATCACACACACCCATGCCCGAGGCAGGATTCGAACCTGCGACCGTAGCAGTCCCGCGGTTCCGGACTGCAGCGCCAGAACCGCTAGACCACGGACCGCACGTATCTACAAGTTTCCTCCTCCACTGTATTCTGTCCCTTGCTGTTATCCGCCATCCGTTCACATCTATTGACACGTGGTTTAAATCTTCATGGAGCCCATCCCTCCAACGCTTCTTGGGTCTCCCTGGCGGTCTCTTTCCTGTAGGTGTGAAATCCAGGAGCTTCCGAGACCATCTGTGATCCTCCATCCGGGCCACATGGCCGGCCCACTGCATTCGTTTGGCTTTGACATTTTCCTGCTATGTTGGGCTGCTGGTATAGTTCCTCAAGCTCTTGGTTGTGTCTGATCCTCCATTCCCCTGTACCTGCATCCAGAACCGGGCCGAAGATCTTCTGAAGCACTTTTCTCTCAAAAACAAGGAGCTTATGGAAGTCCTGCTTCCGGATGCTCCATGTCTCACAGCCATATAGAACAACAGGCTGGATCAGGGTTTTGTACAGTCGAATCTTCAACTGTCTGGAGAGATATCTGGACCGAAGCATTTGTGCTAGGCTGTGGTAAGATCGGTTTCCTGCTTGTATTCTGGCATTGATATCTGCTTCACATGACGAGTTCTCAGTGAAAAGTACCCCTAAGTATTTGAATCCTTTCACTCTCTTGTAGGACTGGTCCCCAACCTGCAGTGATTGTAGATGATCAGCAATCTGACAATGACCAGGCGTCATAAAGAGGTACTCTGTCTTGGCTTCGTTTATGTTTAGCCCAAATTTGCTGGCAGTCTCCTTTAGTGCTTAGGTCATTTGCTCCAACTCCTCTTCCGACCTAGAGAGTAAACAGATGTCGTCTGCATAATCTAAATATGCCAGTCTCTTTCCTTCGATTTCAATCCCTTCGTTCTCTTGGAAGGTCTCACGTACGATCTTCTCGAGGGCAAAGTTGAACAGGATAGGGGACAACCCATCTCGTTGCCTGAGTCCTGTCACAATTTCAAACTCCTCAGTTACGCGATTTCCCATCTTCACCTTTGCACGTGTTTCGTTAAGACAGTTCTTTATCAGACTGATGAGTTTCTCTGCTATGCCGAACGATAACTCGCACAAAAAAAATTTTACCCGTTTCAGACAGATGACGCACACGACTTCAGTTCCCCCCCCCCTCCCCCCACCTACCACCCCTCCAAACCCAAAGTTAACTGAGGACTATAGCAACACGAAGGTGATCCGACCCCCCGAGTTAAAATAAAAAGAAATTTGACAAACTCTGAAAACAGCGGCCCCTTCCGACGGGACAAGCTATAGGAAACAAATATTACGTCTTGCTGTCAGTAGCAGTTGTGTATTCTCAACAAATGGTTATACTTAGTAAATTGTCTGTCTGAGTATTTGAAGATCGTAATTTGAACGTTATATGAAAATAAGTGAAGTGAAAGATAACGACCCACCGATGTTGAGGCCATCAGAGACGGCGACAGTGTCGACAGGAAATAAACTGCAGTGCTTCTCAAGGAACCGTGAAGGTATTCCCTTAGCTTATGATGAATGGTACAGGCTCTGGCAGTGAACCCTGAACGTAAATAAATGTGACATATTCTGCATACATAGGAAAAGAAAGTCACTACTGTACAACTACGCTATTCATCAGAAACTGACGGAAACCGTATCCACCGTAAAATACCTAGAAGGTTCGAATCCCGCCTCGGGCATGGATGTGTGTGATGTCCTTAGGTTAGCTAGGTTTAACTAGTTCTAAGTTTTAGGGGACTAATAACCTCAGAGGTTGGGTCCCATAGTGCTCAGAGCCATTTGAACCACGTGAAGCAAATAGTAGGAAAAGTAGATCCCAGATTGAGATTCGTAGCAAGAATCTTGGGGAAATGGAATGCATGCACGAAGGAACTGGCATGCAAAGCACTTGTTCGACTAATTCTTGTGCATTATGCATCAATCTGGGATCCTTACCAGATAGGACTGATAGAAGAGACAGAGAAGGTCCAACGAAGAGCGGCGTGTTTCGTCACGGGATCGATCAGACTGCGCGAGAGCGTTATCAAGTTACTCAGCGAACTCCATTGAGGCATTGTGCATCACGGAGAGGTTCAGTATTGAAATTTAGAGCGAGTGCTTTCCGGGAAGAGCCGAACAACATATTACTTCCGCCCACGTACATCTCGCGTAATGACCACACCGAGAAAATTCGACAGGTTAGAGCCAATACAGAAGCTTACCGGGATGGGGCCCCTCCACGCCCGCACAAACGTGGTGACCAAACCAAAAGTTCTACTGTTACCTCCGTAAACATGTTAGTTATCTAGTAGGTGGATCACAGGATGCTGGGCTGTGATGTTGTCCGTGCGTCTGGGTAAGGCTACGCATTAACACGGTCCATCAGGTGATAGATAGTGGACGAAACGCGAGTGAGGGTAGCGATTTGAAGAGCAGAGGGAAAAAAGTGCCATGGCTCGTGCCGTGGGAGAAAAACCTCTGCGACAGTGGGATGGGTAGTAAGAGCAGTAGTGGCTTACTAGCTGCGATAGCTCATGCAAGGTTGGATTTGTTAGCATAGGTATCATGCATCATTACCGTGACAGGCGATGGCGATGTGTCCCAGTTGCTGCGGCTGCTACTTTCCTGGATCAATCAAGATCGTTATACAGTAGTGGGAGATCGGCCATAGATCATCTCACTGTGTGGGGGATGTGTGGAGCTTGTTTGCATGCAGTGTACGGTACGGCTTCCGTGTGTGGTGCCAGTTATTCGGCAGTGTATTTCAGCTGGATATCCAGTAAATGCGTCTGATTAGCAGGGGCTCGCCTGTGCCGTTATGTTTGCGTAAGCTTGGGCATAGATGTTATGTCCGTACAAGTATGTCTTTTGGTCTTTTATGTTTCCATCTATGGTTGTGGTCGTAGTTCCCCAGATTCAGAATAAACGGGTTCTGCGAATGTCTGGAGTTTCTGTATAGTCTTGTGGTGAGTTTGTGGATTACCTCCGTGAGAGTCTCAAGTCGGTATTCCCGGTGTAGGTCCGCGATGCGTGTGTATCGTGGAGCATGGCTTATGATTTTGAGTACCTTGTTTTGTATGAGCTGCAGACGGCGCAGGCGTGTAGGCGCAGCGTATCCCCAGACGGGAGCTGCGTACGTCATCAGGGGTCGGATAAGTGTCATGTACATGGACCTCGACACCCTCCTGTTCAGTGTGCTACGCCTGTTGAGCATAGGATAGAGCTGTTTGAGCCTCGCGCTAGCTCGGTTGGTCATGTGTTGTATGTGGTCCCCCCAGAGTAATTTCCGGTCCAGCCAGACACCGAGGTATTTGACTTTCTCGCGGAAACGTATTGGACGTGCATGTAGAGTTATTGGTCTGCAGTAGCGGTGTTTGCGCAGTCGACAATCATTCCTCCCACGAGCCATTCACGAGTGGAACAGGATGGGGGGGCCAGTTAGTAGTGCCAGTAGTACCTTCCGCCACACACCATTAAGTGGCTGGCGGAGTGTGACGTAGAAGTAGAACGTCGGTTCCCGTCAGATCACCATAGTTACGCGCTGCCGGGCGTGGCTAGTACTTGGTTGGGTGACCATCGGGATCTGCTGAGCGCTGTTGGCAAGCGGGCTGCCCTCAGCCCTTGAGGGCTATTGAGGAGGCACTTGACTGCAAAGTGGCGATTCCGGTGACGAAAACGGACAACGGCCGGGAGAGTGGTGAGCTGACCACATGGCCCTTCATATCCGCCATCACCCTGAGTAGAACTACTGACAGCCTTGGGAGAACCAGTCCTGACAAAACTCTACCATCTGGTGAGCAAGAAGTATGAGACAGGTGAAATACCCTAAGACTTCAAGAAGAATATAATAATTCCAATCACAAAGAAAGCAGGTGTCGACAGATGTGAAAATTAACGAACTATCAATTTAATAAGTCACAGCTGCAAAATACTAACGCGAATTCTTTACAGACGAATGGAAAATCTGGTAGAAGCCGACCTCGGGGAAGATCAGTTTGGATTCCGTAGAAATGTTGGAACATTTGAGGCAATACTGACCCTATGACTTATCTTAGAAGAAAGATTAAGGAAAGGCAAACCTACGTTTCTAGCATTTGTAGACTTAGAGAAAGCTTTTGACAATGTTGACTGGAATACTCTCTTTCAAATTCTGAAGGTGGCAGGGGTAACATACAGGGAGCGAAAGGCTATTTACAATGTGTACAGAAACCAGATGGCAGTTATAAGAGTCGAGGGGTATGAAAGGGAAGCAGTGGTTGGGAAGGGAGCGAGACAGGGTTGTAGCCTATCCCCGATGTTATTCAATCTGTATATTGAGCAAGGAATAAAGGAAACAAAAGAAAAGTTCGGGGTAGGTATTAAAATCCATGCAGAAGAAATAAAAACTTTGAAGTTCGCCGACGACATTGTAATTCTGTCAGAGACAGCAAAGGACTTGGAAGAGCAGCTGAACGGAATGGACAGTGTCTTGAAAGGAGGGTGTAAGATGAACATCAACAAAAGCAAAACTAGGATAATGGAATGTAGTCGGATTAAATCGGGTGATGCTGAGGGAATTAGATTAGGAAATGAGACACTTAAAGAAGTAAAGGAGTTTTGCTATTTGGGGAGCAAAATAACTGATTATGATCGAAGTAGAGAGGATATAAAATGTTGAATGGCAATGGCAAGGAAAGCGTTTCCGAAGAAGAAAAATTTGTTAACATCGAGTATAGATGTAAGTGTCAGGAAGTCGTTTCTGAAAGTATTTGTATGGAGTGTAGGCATGTATGGAAGTGAAACGTGGACGATAAATAGTTTAGACAAGAAGAGAATAGAAGCTTTCGAAATGTGGTGCTACAGAAGAATGCTGAAGATTAGATGGGTAGATCACATAACTAATGAGGAGATATTGAATAGGTTTGGGGAGAAGAGAAGTTTGTGGCACAACTTGACCAGAAGAAGGGATCGGTTGGTAGGACATGTTCTGAGACATTGAAGGATCACCAATTTAGTATTGGAGAGCAGCGTGGAGGGTAAAAATCGTAGAGGGAGACCAAGAGATGAATACACTTAGCAGATTCAGAAGGATGTAGGCTGCAGTAAGTAGTGGGAGATGAAGAAGCTTGCACAGGATAGAGTAGCATGGAGAGCTGCATCAAACCAGTCTCAGGACTGAAGACCAAAACAACATCCGCTATCAGAGACGCATATACGCTGGGATGACACGTGCTCGATCGGTACACTTGGGCTTTAAGACCTTGTGGGAAGGAAGTTTTTATTTTCGGTGTAGCTACCCTTTCAGCACATCACACCAGTCTTCTTTCAGACCTACAGCGAACGAACTTGTACTTCTGTAGCAGCGCTAACACTGTCACAGCTTTTCTTATCCCAATAATTTTTTTTTCTCGTTTTACACGTCCTCTGCTAACTTGATTCTATTTCTACTCACCCTTCGCGAGATTATTTAACTTCTAAAGATTTCATTTGTTCTGCGCTGCTGCCATGCATTTTTGTTCATATATCATTGTTCGCATTCAATAATGATATTATATCATGTGGAAGTTACTTGGCCGGCCGTTGTGGCCGAGCGGTTCTAGGCGCTTCAGTCCGGAACCGCGCGACTGCTACGGTCGCAGGTTCGAATCCTGCCTCGGGCATGGATGTGTGTGATGTCCTTAGGTTGGTTAGGTTTAAGTAGTTCTAAGTTCTAGGGGACTGATGACCTCAGATGTTAAGTCGCATAGTGCTCAGAGCCATTTTGAAGTTACTTGACACTATATTAATAAGATTGACGATATTGCAATACCGGTTATACACTGCTATACTACTACTGATATTACTATTACTACTATTACTACTACTACTACTACTACTACTACTACTACTACTGTTAAAGTTTTTTAAATCTATGAACCCTTTCTAGCGGGTGTGATGAATCAACATTGTTTCTGCCTCTCTGTTTTCAGCTGCTATTTGGGCCCACATTTCTTTTATTCTTCGAGATCGAAAATGTTGTTTCTTCTTTTCTTCTGCACAGTTTCTTTCTGTCCTGAAAACTTTTCTGTTGCGTCTTCACAAAGTGTCCTGTTACTTATTGTGTCTATGTCGACTCCCACATTTTCGATCTCTCTTCCAACTCCTATCAGTCACGTGATTTTCGATTTATAATTATTTAGTAAATCAAACATTTTTGTTTAGTTATTCTGTGATTATTCATCGTGTCTGTGTGTCCATATAATTTTAATCTTCTTTTTCTCGTTACCTCTCCTAATTTTGCAACTTTCAGCTATAATTGTGTATTAGATCTTTATCTGTATTCTCATTCACTGCTGCTTTTATTTATGTATTGCTTAGCCCTCTCTTACTTCTGACCAGGAACAACACGTACCAAATATATTACAAAACTTTACCAATAATAATAATAATAGTATAGGGCATTTAGAGTGATACAGATTAGCACAGCACATTTGTAGTCTTGGTCAGTATTATCTGAAGCGGAATGGATAAAGGAAGAGAAGATTGAAATGACAGTGACAGTGGCTGTTAGGAAATAAAAGAATATACATAGAGAACTCTGCGGATAAGGGGTAGAGAAAAGTTGTGGGTGAGGTAGACTGACGAAAATGAGCTGCAGGAGGAGAGGGCTACTGTGATAGGTGGACCTCTAGCTGTCTTTTGAACTTTGAAAGAACTTTCTCTGCTACTTTCAGAAATATTGTTCCAAAGTCTGGTTTTTGATACAGGAAGTGATTTACAGAACATGGCCATGCTGTGCGATAGTACAGAAAGAATGTCACTTTGTCGAGAACGAGTATTTCTGCCGTGCTGTTGATGTAGTAAAGTAAGAGTTGAAGACAGATAGGAGAGAGTGCAATATTGAGAAAAGGACAGAGCAGATATAGAGTATGATAGTCTCTACACTTATCGGCCTTGCTGTGATATGGCCGAGAAAGTGTCGTCACGAACGTATAGTAAACAATCATTCATCGCCAGTTCCACCCTGCGCGTGTGTTTTTACAAAAGTCCTTTGAGGATGGAATCAGCTTACTCAACTAAGGTGAGTATTAGTGTCTCCACCAGGTGCTATTTAAGCTAGAAAAGAAATACTTTACTTTTTATATTTATATTTCTGTAGTGACTGAAGTGACGCTGACACCTTCTTACAGACTGCAGTTGCGTGTTCAGTCCAGTCTAAATGATGGTCTAGTATTATTCTCAAGTTTTTTGTTGAAGAAGAGGAAGAGGTTATTTCTGTGACGTTTAGGATAAATTGTGGAAGATATTTTCCGAACTGAGTGGTAATAAGTCTTTTATGAGCTACTGAGATTGCTTGCGGCCGGCCGGGGTGGCCGAGCGGTTCTAGGTGCTACAGTCTGGAACCGCGCGACCGCTACGGTTGCAGGTTCGAATCCTACCTCGGGCATGGATGTGTGTGATGTCTTTAGGTTGGTTAGGTTTAAGTAGTTCTGAGTTCTAGGGGACTGATGACCTCAGAAGTTAAGTCCCATAGCGCTCAGAGCCATTTTTTTGAGATTACTTGCGTTTCAGATGGATTAAGTTTCAAACGTCTGCTCTGCGCCCGAATTGACAGGACAAGCAAATCGGGATTTACATGCCGATTGGTTGTGCACAGGTTCGTTGGACTTGCAATTAGATATAACTGAATATCGTCTGCGTATATCTGCAGTGGCAGAGAATAATTGACACATCGTTAACAAATAATGAGAAGAGTAATAGGCCCAGTACTGATCCCTGTGGGATCCGTGATGCTGCAACCCTCCATTGGCACCTTCTTTTTCCAGCCAATAAACACTTTTGGCGAGATGTAAGGTATGAGAGTTCAGCAATTTAAGACAAATTTCGACTTTTTGATCCTAGTATTTTTCTGAGATTTCTTCTTTAAGTCTTTCCTAATATTTAGAACTCTCATTTCGTGGTCAGTTTAAGAGTTTCCACCACACAGAATATTTCTGCTCTGACCATTGTCTCAAGGTGTTTCGCGTTTGTGATCCAAGATTTTTTTAGTATACCTGTTTCTTATTATTTGAAGGGCCCTCTCCATTTTATGTATTTTGTGGCCTATTGCTGTCTTTCTTTCATATTATTTGCTATCCATCCTCCTCCAAGATATTTAAAAGATACATTTTAGACGTTGTGTTGTTATTGCGCCAACAATGATGAGCGGAGGGGGTGGTGTTACGGTAAGCGGATGTTTTTCGTGGTTAGTGTGGTCCCCTTATTGCTCTTAAGAAAACCCTCAATGCGAAAGGATATGAACACATTATACGGCACTGTGTTCTGCGTACAGTACAGAGACAGTTCGGAAACAATGACTGACTGTATCGACATAGACAATGCAGCCTCCTTTAAAGCAGCATCTTTCAAACAATTGTTTGTGGACAATATTAGTCCTGAAACGGATAGGCTCTGCACAGAGTCTCGACCTGAACCTAGTGGGATACCTTAGGGATGAGTTAGAACGTTTACTTTAATCCCGACCCCAGCGTCCAACATGACTACCTTCTTTGATCTAGCCTCTTGAGATAGAATGGGCTGCCATTCTTCCACAAACATTCAGAGACATGACTGAAACTGTCCCCAGCGGAGGTGAAGTCGTCATAAATGCCAAGGGTGGGCACACCCATATCCACAGAGTACCTTAAACGACTTTAGTAAACCACGGGGAACCTAAATCTGGATATTCAGGTAGGACTTGAAGCCACGCCTACCCAAATGCCCTAAATCTGCAGACGCGGCCGGGAATCTGAACAGCAGTCCTCCGTAGTGCGAGTCCAGCTTCTTGACCACCGTGCCACCTGGTTCGGTGCGATCACGGCAGTGTAGACGTCGACCTTGACACGCCCGCTGCTGCGGCCGCCACGGTGGGACCCTCTGCGTGGCGGCCACTGGGGGTCGGTGAACCCCGGTCCCACGCGGCAGACACGTGGACGCGAGCACCAGCCTTTATCGGCTCCAATCTCGTCTGACCTACATCATGGGGGACGCCAGCATCTTCTCCCAGACGCGTTTTCTACTTCGAGCTGGTTCCTATCTCCCTACGACGCGACGTTCTTCACCTCAGCGAAAAAAAGATGTTACGCGGCTCATCAATATAAGTGACAAATTATGTGCGAAGAGGGAACGTCGCACTACATTTGACCATATTTTCGCCCAAGTTGTTTGTTTTAAAGCAATGACAATATGACGGAAGCTTTTGTTTGTCTGAGAAATCTCATAATACGCCTTCTGTCGTAAGTTATGGACATTTTTCTGTCGTCGAAGGTGTTTGGTGACACATAGCGAAAACTAGTTCGTGAGGGGAAACCGTTTCGTCTTACCTCCAGTCGGTATGATTATGCCTTACTTGGTTTCCAAACACTTGTCTGGGTAAACGCGGGAATTGTCCCTGCAAAAGGTGCACTGCGTGTTTACAAAGAGGTAATAAATCAGCCGTAGAATAAGAACATCCAGCCACTAGCTCTTCTGAACACGCACATTATGAAACGGCAATTTATTTTCGACAGTACAGGTTCTAACAACCCTACCACAACAAAGGTGAAAAATTAATTATGATTGTACTGTTGCTCACGCTGCTAAATATTGCATTTTCGGACAACAACAAAGTTATATTATGTGGCAGGTGTCATTAGAGCGCAGTTAATAAAGTCATTTCTTGAAATAATGGATAAAATGGATAAACTAGGCACTCATCTTTTCGTGTTTCCCACGCTGGTCTCGTTGTGAACTCGTGGCTCAACCGTCGAAAATCTAGGTAGTGATGATTCCAAGCTCGGATGCAAAGAGGCCTAGGTGTTATTCTGCGATATTCAAAAGTTTTATAGATGTTTCATAAACTATTCTTGAAGATTAAACTTTTGCAACTTAGGTCAATGGTGATGTAAAAAAAGTAATCAGCACTCCGAATTTAAGTTACACTACTTTTTTATTACTTTTGTTGCAATATCACGTAACTCGTTCCAAAACATCACTTAAAAATATAAAACATGCTTGAAAATATCTTCCTCAGTGTTAAAGTTCACATTTCATAAACTGACTACAATTTGCGTCTTCTTAACATGACGACCAAAGCTCGACTCTCTAATAACCGCATACGCGCCCAAAAATCAGAGTTACAAGTACGTCAATGATCATAGTGACAAAAGAAAGAATACACATAAGAATAATATCATTGCAATATATACATATCGATGTATCGAAGTACCTCTACATTAATGAAATCAAATCAGAATGTTGTCACACAAATATGTTAACTATTTTACAGAAACACAGTAGAATATTGCCGGTATCGAGAGGTTGAGGTGAGGTGCCGTAATGGTTACGTAATTCCAAGTACCATTACAAGGTGCTTATACAAGAAACAATTCATTTCGCTTTTGCTCTAATGCAAGGCTTGCGAGATAACAAAATAAGCGCGACCAGCAGTTAGTTGCTACTTTGTTGCGATCGTGCAAACAGACGTCACGATTTTTGGGAAAATTTTGAATTAAGAGTTGTGATACTGCACTTAGTTTTGAAAGATTGAGCTCCAGCAGTATACAGGACCAAACAGGTTCCACATTAAGTGAAGAATCCATTATTTTCTGTAGGCAGCTGAATTTGAGTGATGGCGCATCCACTGAAGCGCCTGAATCCTCCTTAAACCCAGGAAATCCCTCAGTAACATCTTCTCTTGCGAACCAGTCAATGTCTCCTCGGTGTTCGGCAGAATCAATTCTCTCCCACGGCAACCATGAACATGTACATGTGCACTTCTCTCCCCCTGTCAATTAGAGTGGCTTTGACCAACTCCTAATCAACTTCATCTGTCTCCCGTCCCATCATCTCAGTAACAGGAAATTCTCAATCTATGTGCACCTTGATGTCGATCAGGCTATTAAGATACGTGGCATTCCGGTCTCGTCTTCAATCTCCAGACAAATGCTTTTTCAATCAAATTTTCGTCTTATTGCTCCCTTCCTATTCAACCACCAACGTACGTAATCATAAATAACACCGATTCTCACATACTATATCCCATTCGATGTGTGTCCCCAACGCCATTTCTTTTTTCTACTCTGTATATTCTCTACACTGTTGACATGCTGGAATTTCCCGTAGCCAGTTTGACATGGACTGCTAACTAAAACAAGCAAACTGTTTTATTAGTCACTGAATATTATAAATGCCCACACATTTTCATTGGTGGAGTTCAAAATATAAAGCAATTATTGCATTTTTCGTTGACAAGCTCTTTTTGAAACCATATTAAATTTTTCTGATTATGATAATGATGAATTCTGACTTTCATTAGTTCCTCCAAAAGCTTGTGAGGCTGGACAAGTAGTTACGAACTTGTCCCTCATCTTCGCTGTTATACAATGATTTTACAGCTGCGCGCTTGAGGCGTTCAGGAATTATTCCTTATTTAAGTGACGCATCAAAAATATGGTTCAAATGGCTCCGAGCACTATGGGACTTATTATCTGAGGTCATCAGTCCCCTAGAACTTAGAACTACTTAAACATAACTAACCTAAGGACATCACAGACATCCATGCCAGAGGCAGGATTCGAACCTGCGACCGTAGCTGTCGCGCGGTTCCAGACTGAAGCGCCTAGTACCGCTCGGTCACACCGGCCGGCAATTACTTAATCAGAAAACAAAATGGCCCCTAATAAAAGTGAAATATGGCAGTGTTTTGATAAACTGGACAACAATTACGTGAAGTGCAAAATCTGTTCCTAAAGTTTGAAATCCTTACGAAATACAACAAACGGGAATAAGCATTTGAGAAAACACACTACAGCACCGAGCGAGGTGGCGCAGTGGTTAGACACTGGACTCGCATTCGGCAGGACGACGGTTCAATCCCGCGTCCGGCCATTCTGATTTAGGTTTTCCGTGATTTCCCTAAATCACTCCAGGCAAATGCCGGGATGGTTCCTCTGAAAGGGCACGGCCGTCTTCCTTCCGCATCCTTCCTTAATCCGATGAGACCGATGACCTCACTGTCTGGCCTCCTTCCCCAAAAAAAAAACAACAACAACAACAAACACTACAGCAGGAACAAGCTAACGTTATCTGTTTAACAAGATAATAGGAGACTGCATAGAGCGTTACATATTTGTTAGAATAAAGTTCCAAATTTGAAAAAAAAGTAATTTGTAACGAAAACAAAAACACTGGCTGATTATTCTACTTAAAACTTGTGAAAATGGACTAGCTCTCTCTGTTATATAGGGCTAATATCAATAAAACCGACAAACTGTGGGGATGGATTCCTGACTAGAAATGAAGGATTAAAGGTCGTAGGACATGTGTCCAGAAATCATCCCAGAACACAGTACAGAGATGCAACGCATCCACGTCACATCATACGTTCAAAGTGGTCTCTATGGTATCGGCTGTAATGCAAGATACACATAATCGTACTTTGCCTTACACCATGTTGGCGGGCCACTTGCCTGAAGCTTTTTCTAGGATTCGTCTCAACATCCTGTAGGACCAGGTCCTCCATATCTGGTGTACGCACAATGCGTCGCCTCCCTGCACGTTCATCTGTCTGACAAGTGAGAGGACCCACGATCACACAAATGCTCAAAAACGGTTTGAAATGTTGTGTGATGTGGTTGGTGTCTGTGAGGATGCTTGTTTTGGTATAGCCGTGCTGCCTCTCGACCGTTTCCATCTGCTTGGCCGTACACGAATATCATCTCGGCTTGTTCCCGACATGAATACCGGACCATTCTGCTGCTTAGAGTGCGCCGCGTGAAGCACACAGTCTGCGACACGCAAGGAACACATTGCACGTGGTCAGAGGAACGGTCATTCGTCAGCGCCATCTACCGTGGTAACGACGCACTTCCGGATTCATGTTCATGTTGTTGTTGTGGTCTTCAGTCCTGAGACTGGTTTGATGCAGCTCTCCATGCTACCCTATCCTGTGCAAGTTTCTTCGTCTCCCAGTACCTACTGCAACCTACATCCTTCTGAATCTGCTTAGTGTATTCATCTCTTGCTCTCCCTCTACCATTTTTACCCTCCACGCTGCCCTCCAATGCTAAATTTGTGGTCCCTTGATGCCTCAGAACATGCCCTACCAACCGGTCCCTTCTTCTCGTCAAGTTGTACCAGAAACTCCTCTTCTCCCCAATTCTATTCAATACCTCCTCATTAGTTATGTGATCTGCCCATCTAATCTTCAGCATTCTTCTGTAGCACCACATTTCGAAAGCTTCTATTCTCTTCTTGTCCAAACTATTTATCGTCCATGTTTCACTTCCATACATGGCTACACTCCATACGAATACTTTCAGAAACCACTTCCTGACACTTAAATCTATACTCGATGTTAACAAATTTCTCTTCATGAGAAACGCTTTCCTTGCCATTGCCAGTCTACATTTTACATCTTCTCTACTTCGACCATCATCAGTTATTTTGCTTCCCAAATAGCAAAACTCCTTTACTCTCATTTCCTAATCTAATTCCCTCAGCATCACCCGACTTAATTCGACTACATTTCATTATCTTCGATTTGCTTTTGTTGATGTTCATCTTATATCCTCCTTTCAAGACACTGTCCATTCTGTTCAACTGCTCTTTCAAGTCCTTTGCTGTCTCTGACAGAATTACAATGTCATCGGCGAACCTCAAAGTTTTTATTTCATCTCCATGGATTTTAATACCCACTCCGAATTTTTCTTTTGTTTCCTTCACTGCTTGCTCAATATACAGATTGAATAACATTGGCGAGAGGCTACAACCCTGTCTCACTCCCTTCCCAACCACTGCCCCATGCCCCTCGACTCTAAAACTGCCATCCGGTTTCTGTACAAATTGGAAATAGCCTTTCGCTCCCTGTATTTTATCCCTGCCACCTTTAGAATTTGTTCATAGGGCCTTTTTTCCTCTATTTCCAGCCATGAATCCGTCCCTGCAGCTTGTCGGTTTTATTAATGTTCACCCTGTAGATAGGTTTTTCAAAACAGAGATGGAGAAATTGAAGCCGATAGAATCTACTCTAATATTTTTATTAAAGTATCGGTACTTTTCGTTTGGTACCGAGTCCCCATGTGAATCGCGCTCGTGGAGTCTTGAGGGGGAAGGGAAGGGGTACTTTGAGCAGTAATCGGTCTTAGTATCGTGTTTACGTTTGTAGCTGGTTAAATAGCAAAGAATTTGGTGTGAAATGCGATGTAATCGTTGCATACAATGTAAGAAGGTATGCAGTGTATGTTCTGACCCATTAAGTGAGCCAAACTGACGCCTATAACGGTAGTTTCACTTCAATATGAAGCAACGTTGCAGAGGTCGTAAGGAGAATCCACTGGCAGTGAAACTGATTGGTAAGCAATTCGGTGCTGTAATGTACCGCAAAGCGCAGCGTATATTGAAACACGTAGTCCCCCTGTGGTGTAAGACGGCGTAACGAGCTGCAAGTGGAATGAAATGCTTTCCTGCGGGTTGCAGCAGCGGCGGCGGTTGTGGCTGCAGAGGGGGAAACGCTTTCAGCTGGGACCGGCTGACCTTGGACTGCACCCCTCCTCTTCCCCCGCTGACCCACTGTCCTTTGTAAGTTCGCCCCGTCCCTCGCGTTCCGTAGCTCAACCTGACCGACAATACTAACAAATCAATTTCGTTTACTAGCGCACAGTTACTTCACACTAATTTTCCACTCATCAGAATGTTTTAGTGTTGCGATCGATTTTCTATTTGTGATCGATTTTCTACCTTTTTATTACTTCATCTTCAGGCGGGAAAGGCTTCGAAATCATGTTCAAATAAAGAAAACAACAGACACAGTGGAGTGGAAAATATGAATAAAAGCAGCCTTCGTGCTCCAGTACAAAATCTGCCGGAAACCAGCGGAGCAACAACAAAACACAGGAACTGGCACCGGTTGAGGACTGCCACGAACAACTAAACACGTATAAATCTCTACATCTGTATACATATTCCGCAAGCCACCATACGATGCTTAGCGGGGGCTTCCTTGTACCACTGCTACCCATTTCTAAACTTGTCCCACTCGCAAATGGAGATGAGGTTAAAACGACTGTGCGAGCCCTAATTTCTCTTCTCTTGTCTCGGCGGTCCTTATGTGAGATGTTGAGATGTACGTCTTCGGCGGTGGGATCGTTGTGCAATCAGCTGCAAGTGCCAGTTCAGTAAATTTCCCCGTTCCATTTCACTAAACGTCTCCTTAATACTCGCTTGTTGATCGAACCTGCCGGTAACAAATCTAGCAGCACACTTCTGAAATACTTCGATGTCTTCCTTTAATGCGACCTCCTGGGGCTCCCCGACACTGGAGAGATACCCAGGAATGGGTCGTACTAGTGTCCTAAACGAGAGCTCCTTTATAGAAGAGTTCTACTTCCCTAAAATTTGGCCAATAAACTCAAGTCGACCATTCGACTTCCCTCCTACCGAGATTACGTGCCCGTTCCATTACATACCGCTTTGCAATGTTACGCCTAGATATTTAAGCGACGTATTAAATAGCACAGCACCAATAATATATATTACAACATTTGAGGTTTGTTTTCTGAGTGAGGGGAGACGGGGGAAATAACGTCGTATTAGCCAACACCGAAAGCAACATTTTCTCAGTTGAGTAGCGCTGCAGTCAATGGGAGACAGTGCTGCAGCGTAGTGGAAGATGGTAGAAGTAGGAGGCAGAGGCGACGAGTTCACATTACAACAGTCGTCTTATGGCGCTGTTTTACGGATCTTTCTTTGTTATTTTTGGTTTATACTTATCTCGAAGTACAAACCAAAAATAAATATACGTATACCAAAAATAAATATACTTCGAGTTAAGCCTTTCAATACTTTTTATCTCTAATGTAGGTAGATAGTATGTTTTCTAGTCTCTTAGCATGGATTTTGTAACTTTTCGAGCCTTAGCAAAGCCATTGAAGTCTGATCTCATTGGGTTAATACTGACAGACTAATTTGAAGCAATGTCGACAGCTTTAAGGGAAGTTTGCAGGGTCTATGCAGGCAATGTTACATTAGCCTACTTCATGTACCTTTATCTCTAGAACCAATGAAGATAACACTGTACAATTTTTACAGCTGTCTTGTCCATGTTATTTATGTCTACTGAACCAGAATTAAAAGATGAGGTACAAAAGAAGGAGTGATATATATGTATTTTCAATTATGCTATTTTTTATTAGAAATAATTGTACATATAATGCCCTAGATGGCCTTCTATTCAAGTTAATGCTATGGTTGTGCTTCAGTAGATACAATATATTATAATGAAATAGGTGCCAAAGTTTCATATAGCTATCACAAGTAGGTTTTGATATAAAGGAACATAAAGCATAGAAAATCGCATTTATAAAGTATAAAATGATAAAAATTGACTTGTAATTTTATATTAAGCCTCAAAATCACCCAGCAGCATAGTCAGCATCACAATCTCTGCCAGCTTCCTTCTCCAAAAGCTTCTTTCTTCTGATTGATCTTGCTTCTTTGGTGGTGAACTGAACTGCACGCTGTGCCATGGTGAGTCTTATCTTCTCCAATCACTTCAAGCCCTTTGCAGTGTGGTATCCTAGAGTGATGATGCTTTAGAACTCTTATTCTTCCCATATTTCCATCATTAAATGTTAATACAGCATCACCAACTCCCCATTTTAGTGTACTGAGCCCTAAAAAAAACATTTGTGGGCACTCGTGTCCAGATAATGTTATTGAATGATTCATTAGGATTCTGTGTTCGCCCATGTAGACACTTTCGGAGGAGGTCTGGGTGAGCTAGGTCCCTATAAATTGATTTTATTGCTTCCATAACAGCTTCAGGAATAGAGTTATTGTGTTCAAAAGACACTCCTGAAATTGTAAGCTTCCGGAATTTACACCATGATTCTGGTCCAGGTAGGCAGAGTGCATGTGTCAGTTTTCTGTCGATTGAAAGTTTGTGGAAGTATGTGGCCCAGACTGCTTTTCTCATACTTTCTAAATCATTTCCGTTATTTCTGATGGCCATTCCATAATACTTCTGGAGCTGGTCTATAGTTTTATCAGTCAGCCAACCTCTAAGTGGCTTGCCATCAGACAGTGTGGTGGTGCGAAGAGATTTTTTTAATTTTCTGAGACGTGTGCCCATCCTCTTTTGCACATGCCCAACACATTCCAATTTCTTTATCACAATATTTTCATACGGATTTGCTTCAACAATACACTTATACGCCTTAGAATCTCCATCCCCAAGGAACTGGGTGTATTGTACACCCCTTTCCTGCCGTGATCTGCTAAACATTTTCATTGCGGCATCAGCTTCCATTCCTCCACTAGTTCCTTCATAATTTTTCTGGCAGTTTTCATGTTCATTTTTTCCATTTTTGCCACAGGAGCTATAGCAATGTTTTGTAAGTGCCTCAAAATCAATTACTTTGCCTGTGTCTACACTTGTGATTGTGGCAACTGAGTTTTTCGACGTGTGACCATGCTTTTGCCATGTCCCATCAAACACAACTGGTATATCAATGTTGCCTTCGTTCACTTCAACAGCTTCATTTGTTGCAGCCTTCATTGACAGGGAAGCGACAGATTCAACAGCTTCTCCTATAACTTCAGTATACCTCTGAATTTTTGTAGGTGGTAGTGGTAGATTCATAACCGAACAGAAACACCGAGCTGCATCAAGACCTTTTCTGATAGCTCTCATGGCATAGAAAAGTCTTACATTTACCTCATAAAGATTTTTCTTGCGTTCATTTGACGTTACGAATGACTGTTTGTTGTCACAGCTAGTGCAAATAATTATTGTTGTCGTAGTGAGTCCTATTCTTGCAGAAAAATCTTCTTCAATAATTACTTTTCTACCACAAATATTGCAGCACAATGTATCACACAATTGTTGAATTAGAATGTTCATATCACACAAAAGATAGCCCAGACCAGAAGTACTATTTTCTAAATTATCCTGCAGTAATCCTAGTTCCTGGAACTGTTTATGTAATTTAGTTTCACTTGCACTGGGTGAGGTCGCATCTCCCTTGTTCTCTGGTGGCACATCAAGGTTATTTGATTTTACACTGCTTGTGGGTACCAACTCTTGAACAGCACACGGTTTTACATTTCTAGTGTGTTGGTTTCCACTAAACTAACGTTTCTTGAATAGACTAGCACTTCTAGGCATGTTTATATTATGTCAAACTGCACCAGATTATATCGAAAGTCACTGTTTCACTAAAAACAAACAAACAATTGCCAAGCTACTGCGAAATAGCAGTGTGACTAACACCGAGCGCCACGTGCTTTCTGTTAGATATGAAAATCACAGCCTTCTATAAAATGTAGTTTCCGAGATATTCACATATAACGAATGCACGTCCAAAATTTGGTGATCTTGCAGATACGCATGTAAGACTTCAAAATTAAAAATAAAATACTTCTAAACGTCACACACAGATAATTTATGCACTATTTTGTGCAGGAAAGAGTGCATAATATTCTAGGGCATGTTTCGTAAAATGTGAAAATTTTCCAATTTTTGCCTGCAAACTCCCCTTAAGTTTAGCGATGTCAAGGAGATGACTGAACGGCTCGCGCGCAGTTTACAAACTTAGCCGCTTCGGAAAAGCTTCGCCCTTTGGCCCGAAAGCAGATGATCAAACGGTTCTGGACGTCAGATAAATCGCTCCGCTTCCGCATTATGACAGCAACAGCACTGTTATCCGCATCACCCCGACAAGCCTTCTGTGCTCTCCACTTCTGGTGTTATTACACGTTGACGTCGAGCATAGGCGGTGGTCACATTAATGTAATTGGGCCGTGTACATCAGTAATGTATTTTAGTAGATGCATTCGCACCTAGTGCCAAGTCTGTGTCATAGTTAACGCGACTTTTTTTATGAAGTCCTTTGTAACTTATCTCTGTAACCAGCTAAAAATATCGCACAAAATTTTCGCTTATAAGAAAGCATTGTATACATATAAGTACAAATATCTCTGGATTCTTTGTTTGTGAGAAAAGATGTAATTTTATGCACTTCTCCATCTATTGCAAAAGTCAACTTGATACCAAAGACTAATTATTTATAATAACTGAATTTCCTAGTATTTCACAAACTACCTTCTATGAAATTTCCGCCGAATTTATTCTCTTCTACTCTATTTATACCGAAATAACGTGACAGAGAGTAACACAATGAAGTGGCCACAATGCACCATCTGAAGATGGAAATTTCTCACCGAAATGCACTGTTAACATTAAAAATGGATTCAACAGTGACTGATCGCTATTTATATGTTGTCTTCTATGTTTTACGGCCTCTTTCTGCTGTTATAAGTCTTGTCACAGACCTTGGATGTACATCATCATTATTTTTATTAAAAAAGTATTTGGAGTCATAGGCTACCGCAAAGGGTGAATAAAGGAGGTTCTTGCCTCTCCTGGAATCTGAAAATATAGGGGTACATTACAAGACCCTCTAGCATTTCTAGCAATGATTTGATTGTAATTCTTATAAAATTTATTTCCGTTTTTGCACTTAGAGGAGTATTAATTTGCCAGCATTAACTCGTTTGTTTTATTACATTTCAATACAGTTTTCTCCACCGTTCTGATTTCAGATTATTTTCAATGACAACCTAACATAACTGGTGTATTAATAAAAAATATCTGCGTAAATAGCTCGAATATACTAAAATAAATCATAAAAATTATGTAGTTTGAGATCGTCAAACCAAAACGATAGCTTTCCTATTCATATTAATAATTTAGAGATACACACTTCGCTTATACTAATGAAATTTACTTACCATTTTGTTTTCAAAGTATTCTACTTCAAAACGTCGAATGGATATCTATTAATCGTTTAAGACACGCTAATGTTTTTGTAAACCCTGTTAAACTTAGTTCTTGGGGAAATATACTTTCTCAAATTAAGTGTATCAGTTCTATAAAAAAGCAGCAATTTTAGAATATTGCCCCCCTCTTGGAAAAATTTCTGTGGACACCCATATGTGGAATCCCATTTTGATGAAGTGATTATTGCTTAATCCCAATCGTAATCTCATCGCTAAACTGCCGCGTTTTTACTTATTACAGTATTTCCACTCTTGCTAGTTTTGCATTTGTGTAATGTTATTAGTTTTGTAAAATACTACATGACGTCGAAAGCGTATGACACTCTGGTGAGTTCTCGTTCCAAAGAAGCCGTGTGTGTAAGTGAGAACTTACTCTCCGACAACATTACAGCGTGTGTCGTTCTAAGTAGTTTTCGTTCTACGTTCTGATACACGAGGGCTTTCAGTAGCAAATCTCAACGGTTTGCTTACATTGCTGTTCAGTAAACCTAAGCAATTTCATGGTGATACAGGAGAGGCCATATTGTCCGTATGAGAAGTACGGTGTTGTCTCAAATACTTTCCCAAACGTCTGCCAGTAGTCGGAGTCCAAACCAAGGAAGACAGTGTCACTCCATAACATCACCGCCCTCTGCTGAATATCGCTCTCGCCTAACTTTCTTCCCCTGGCATCCGCCCGTTTGATTGTGGGTGCGTCATAGGCGGTGACACCGCTCCACAAAACCTTGATCCGCTTCTCCACAAATCATTGACAGCATTGTTTGCACCATTTAGAACGAAGTCGCGCATTCGTTCTCGTGATTAATGCTTTCTGGGCAATAGGCCGACCAGGAAAACATTGCCCTAACGGCTCTCGACGGATCGTTCAGTCACTGACCTCTTTTCCTGAGATATGCGTGTCACGTCCTCTTCGTATGCATTTGCGACGTTTCTATATAATTACAGTAAGCTGTTTAACCAGGCCGCTAATAAATTCTCCTCGAACGGTGGACCTGTGCTTTAACCAGAGAGACACCTTACTCTGTTGAAATTATTAGAGTCTCAGATGTACCATCAGTGACCATTTACTTATTTATTTTGCTATAGCTACGTGCTCCCACCGTATAATGATGTAAGACGCGTCATAAACGTCATATATTTAGCAGAGTTAAAAGTACAAAATTGAAGGTGATACTGGTTGGTTATAAATTAAAGGGCAGTTATTCACAGAGGTCCAGTGTGGGTTGTAATTATCGTATGGCAGAGAAACTCGGTAGATATGCCAGTGCATTAAATCGGAACCGATTTACCTCGGAAAAAACTTATTTCCAATTTTCGCCACCAGTTACAAATCTGGGGATGTACAGCATCTCGTCGACGCCTGTGGTGCTCCTACTGAAAAGAACCAATTGTGTAAGAAGCGATTATTAATAAAAACATTATTATGCCCTTCTGATTTTTTGATCTTTTCTACCCATGTCCCTTTTACAGTCCATCAGGTACGGAAACATTTCTATTCCGTACTTCTTGCATTCACGGTGCCAGGTTTACCCTTGGTTGCGAATATTGGAACTATTTTTTTTCCCTAGCATAAATCGGTTCCGCATTAACGCATTAGAATACCTATCAACTTTCGCTGCTCTGTGAGCAGCTGCGCTTTAATTATAACCACCCGCTATTTACGACTCGTTTTCTTCGAACAGGGGTCCACAGTTACTAAAATTTCTTGAATGGTTCCACACTATCACTCCGCGACGTTTGGTATATTTATCTGTTATCGTGCAGTTTCGGGGCACAATTTTCAAGTGCCTAGATACTGCAGGACATCAAAAATGACCGATGGCAAATATTCAAATGGCTCTGAGCACTATGGGACTTAACATCTGAGGTCATCAGTTCCCCAGACTTAGAACTGCTTAAACCTAACTAACCTAAGGACATCACACACAGCAATGCCCGAGGCAGGATTCGAACCTGCGACTGTAGCAGCAGCGCGGTTCCGGACTGAAACGCCTAGAACCGCTCGGGCCACAGGGGCCGGCGTTGGCAAATATTGCCGCACTTCAATCCAGAGACTTGTGGTTCCCGTGAAGAGCGGGGAACAACCGCCAGCTCTCTCTCGATCCCCGTGTCGTTCATGCTACAAAGTAAAACACAAAAAAATTATTTGTAGTTTCACTTTATTACTATCAAAAGTCATTAACGTCTAGTGTCGTACTCCACAATACAGTGTGTTCGGAAATTCGTGTTACAAACTTCTAGGGCTCGTAGAGGGGAGTGAGTAGATAGTATTCTGAATTGGAACCCACGTCCGGAAACGTAGCGTTTTCGTGCTACAACAATTTGAAAAAAAATGTTTGTAACGCGACCATTTTTACAAGTAATTGACTAGGTGTGACTCAGTAGATCACTTGTTTTACAATTACACGCATTAATAGCGAAAGAACTTGGTCGTGTACTGGCTTGACGGGTTATCTTCAGCGAGATGCAGTACCACCTCTTTAAATGCGTCTCCTCGGAGCACCACAATCGCCCCTGATAACCGTGAAGTTACCCTAAGTGTGGCGAAAACGATCTTGATAACGGCGACGAGCGGCTCTGCCATTAATGTGAGTTTCACCATTGAGGAGATTCATGTCGGTGTTGCTCTGAAGGTGCGTTTACACTGCCATTCGTATCGGCACATGTATGAGATACATGTATATGCGACTTTGCGACATATATCGCGACTTGTATGAGTTGACAAGTATCAACCTCATACATGTATGAGCGTGCGTTTACACTGGTTGATATGTATCACTGTGCGATAGCTTTCGACGACGATTTGGAAGATTTAACATTTTTATGTGCTGGTACGCTTGCTCTTTCGGAAGATGATAGGAAGAAAAGGCGGAGGAAGCGTAGATGGCGGCAGAGAGAGTTTCTCGCGAATTAACGCTAAAGGATGGCGGATATTTTAGAAATTATGTTAGAATGAGTATGGAGGATTTCCGCGGTTTGTTCATCACTTGTGGCTCCTCTTGTGTCCAAAACCAACACAAACTTTCGGGAAGCGATTCCACCAGAGGATCAGTTGGCAGTAACACTCCGTTTTTTGCCCACTGGGGATTCCTCTTGAAACGAAGATTTTATTACAAAACATTTGCATTGTCGCGCGATTGCTAATGCCAACGTCTCACACACGATTGTCGGCATCCGTTGTCAACATTATCACGCGAGGCCGCCGGAATAATAGCAAAAAATTGATATACGTGCCAGATGCATGAAAAAATTATAGAATGTATTACATACTCTGATATATATAAAACTGTTACCTTCACTTCTTGGAATAAAACTTGCACAATGGCCTCGCAAACACGAAGAATAATGTTGCATATGGCACTTTTTGATGTTCTATGCAGATACATTAACGTCGAAACGATAGTCGGCACCTCCAAAACTCAAACAGCCGCCAAAGAGCCTGGTACTACGCATGCGCTAATCGTCAAAATAAGCGGCAGGCGACAAGACATGAAATGATAGGTACTGCGCATGCGCGAGTTCAAATGTCGCTCATACTGTACATGTCGCGTATATGGCCAAAAAGCGATATACAAAATGTATACGCGACATGTATGAGCTCGAGGGTCCGCATACAAGTTCCGTGAATTTTTGTTTGAGGTGATGTATCGCGACATGTCAAATTGACATGTCGCGATACATGTATCCCAGTGTAAACGTACCTTGACGCTCACACATGAATGAGGCTCGAATCAAGTCAGAGGGGAAGGAGGGACGTCAAATGACGTCAGGTGGTCCGACGTAGCCACCCTGCCACTATGACTACCCTGTTGCATACCTACCCAGAGTGGACGAGCGGTTCTAGGCGCTACAGTTTGGAATCGCGCGACCGCTACGGTCGCAGGTTCGAATCCTGCCTCGGGCATGGATGTATGTGATGTCCTTAGGTTAGTTAGGTTTAACTAGTTCTAAGTTCTAGGGGACTTATGACCTCAGAAGTTAAGTCCCATAGTGCTCAGAGCCATTTGAACCTACCCAGAAAACATGTTTTCAAACGGCTGTAGCACAGAAACGGTACGTTTCCGGGCATGGGTCCCAATTCAAAATATTGTGTGTTCATTCTGCTCTAGACGTCTGAAACGAGAATTTCAGAATACCCTGTATATCGCGCAGACGGCCAATTCTTCCGTGGTACAATACAAATATCTGTACCGCTACAGATTATGATTTAACTGTGCCAAAAACTGTATTGAAAATAATTTTCTCAACAGTTTTTTTGGTCTTAATGCGTGGACGTAATAGTTGCCATATTGTTTGCGTTATGGATTTTTGTTTTTTTTTTAATTTGTAGTAAGTTCCTATGGGACCAAACTGCTGAGGTCATCGATCCCTACACACTACTTAATCTAACTTAAGCTAACTTAGGCTAAGGACAACACACACACCCATGCCCGAGGGAGGACTCAAACCTCCGACCGGGGAGAGCCGCGCGAACCGTGGCAAGACGCCCAGGACCGCACGGCTAGCCCGCGCAGCTCTTGTTACGGAAGTAACACTTCTATATTAGCAGTTGATCTGCAACAAGTATTGTTTGTTACAATTCTTACACACTCGAATATGCTCTTTCTATGACTTCCGTTTTCATGCTCATGACAACACTGAGGCAATAATGTAATAGTGGCATGAGGGCGAAGCATCTCTTGGAGTTAACAAATAGCATCACATCTGCTCTATGTTCTGAATTGCACTGCAAATACCGTTAGTGTAACTGGTAACAAACGGAAACTTGTGATTGGGATGATAGCTGCTGTGGACAAAACAATAACTGTATGTTCACTTAAGAGCCAAAGAAACTGGTATGGGCATAAGTATTCAAATACAGAGATATGTAAACAGGCAGAATACGGCGCTGCTCGGCAACGCCTAAATAAGACAAGAAGTGTCTGGAGAAGTTGTTAGATCGGTTACTGCTGCTACAATGCCAGGTTATCAAGTTTTGAGTTTGAACGTGATGTTATAGTCGGCGCACGAGCGATGGGACACAGCATCTCCGACATCGCTGCGGCCGCAAAAAAGTTTCTGCAAGAACGAGACCAACGACAACTGAAGAGAATCGTTCAACGTGACAGAAGTGCAACCCTTCCACAAATTGCTGCAGATTTTAATACTAGGCCATCAACAAGTGTCGATCATCGATATGGGCTTCCTCAGCCGAAGGCCCGCCCTTGATGACTACACGACACAAAGCTTTACGCCTTGCCTGGACCCGTCAACACCGACATTGGACTGTTGATGGCTGAAAACATGTTGCCCGGTCGGACGAGTCCCGTTTCAAATTGTACCGAGCGGATGGACGTGTACCAGTATGGAGACAGCTTCATGACTCCGTGGACCCTGCATGTCGGCAGGGGACTGTTCAAGCTGGTGGAGGCTACGTAATGGTGTAGGACGTGTGCAGGTAGAATGATATGGGACCCCTGATACGTCTAGAAACGACTGTGACAGGTGACGCGCACGTAAGCATCCTGTCTCATCACCTGCATCCATTCATGTCCATTGTGCATTCCGACGAACTGGGGCAATTCCAGTAGGACATGCGACACCTTACACATCCATAATTGCTACAGAGTTGCTCCAGGAATATAATTGAGCATATCTGGGATACCTTGCAGCGTGCTGTTCAGAAGAGCTCTCCACCCACTCGTACTCTTATGGATTTCATGGACAGCCCTGCAGCATTCATGGTGTCAGTTCCCTCCAGCACTACTCCAGACATCAGTCGAGTCCAGGCCGCATCGTGTTGCGGTATTTCTGCGTGCTCGCGGAAGCCCTACACTATATTAGGCAGGTGTACTAGTTTCTTTGGCTCTTCGGTGTTTATACACTCATGTTCAGAAGAAGCAAAACACCTTGAACGACTAGTGACAGGACGTTCATAGTCAGGACATGTACATTAGTAAGTTCTGCAGAAATGATTAGCGCTTCAGTCACCTTCGTTCAGCATGTGTCCTGTTGCCTAGTAAGTACAGTCACTTTTAACTTTCCCGAGTTGATGAAATTGTTTTTCCGTCTATGGAGGAAGGTGTCAGTGATATAGATCAAGAAATAAACAAAAAAGACGACGATTTTACATTAACCAGTGATCACAGTTCTGCTATCGAACAAGAGTATCATTCAGAGGAAGAACTCCAGGAAAGTTTTGATGGGAATCTGTCTGTTTCTTCAATTAAATACTTAAAGTGTCGGTTAAAATCGAATGTTTTCTGAGTGGTGATAAAAATCTAGTTCCCAGCAATGAATGTCAGTTTTACAGACTTTCTTTTTGTACCTTTCGAGTGGAATTTTTTATGCGCAAATTTAAACCCTGGAATTTAGTTTTATTGGGAAATTTATTTGCTACAGAGATTGTATAATTTTTCAGAATGTAAAATTCAATACTCTAACCGTCCATTTGTGTGTACTATTTAAAATTACCACACAAAATTATGTGCTTTTGCGTGATAAATAGTAAAATGCTGCAGGCTTTGTTTAGTGCAATAAAATAAAGTAGAAGCAGTTAAATAACACTTAAATAATTGTAAAAATAAATGTTATGCAGCATAAATTAAAAATTTCGAATGATTTTTGCCTTAAATTTCGGTTTATACATAAGATCCTACCTCGTGGTATACGTTACAGAAAAGTCACCTCGCGGGTTAAGGGTTAAAAGAAAAACGCCTTTTTGCTTGCTGCATGTTAAGTTTTTTATTTAACTTGTTCACCTAGATGCGTAGACGCGTTTCACCTTGTTTACAAGGCATCTTGAGTGAATGTCCTGAAATATTAGGTTTTTTTTTCGTTTGCACGTATAGGCTATTGTACGCACATACAGGTTGTAAATTGAAAACAGTTCATTGTTGTAATAAAATGGAAAGGGCTATACAGTTCGGGGCCTACTGCACTGTTTATAAGCTAAACAACTTTCTCTCATGTGGAAAACTGGCTGGAAGTTTGCAGTTTTCCTTGTGGTCAGTCTTGTTTACGAAATATAGCACTGTAACTGCCATTTTCTTTGTCTAGAATGTACTCGTTTGTGTTACCAACTTTCTGAGCTTTTGCTTTCAATTTTATTGTTTTTGTTTGAGTAATATATATATATAATACTTTTCCTATTTTTATTTACATATTTATACATTTTTGAGTTTACGTATGTGTATATTTTTGGCCGGCCAAAGTGGCCGTGCGGTTCTAGGCGCTGCAGTCTGGAACCGTGAGACCGCTACGGTCGCGGGTTCGAATCCTGCCTCGGGCATGGATGTGTGTGCTGTCCTTAGGTTAGTTAGGTTTAACTAGTTCTAAGTTCTAGGGGACTAATGACCTCAGAAGTTGAGTCCCATAGTGCTCAGAGCCATTTGAACCATTTTTTTGGTATATTTTTGATTGATTACCATTGTTACCGTGTTCCGACCATTGTCTGCAGAGGCTTGGTGACTAAACAAAAAAATAGTCTCATTCGTTTGCGTCACCTTGAAGCGTAGTGCAGCGTTCAATAAATGTTGTTTGGCCTCCATGATGACGTGTAACTTACTTTTTGAAGTCTCCTCGTAGTTGAAGATATTACTACAGGGAAAAATCCAGAGCAGAGCTTTATCCAGCAGTGGACATCGAATTGCTGATAATGACGATGTAGTGATCCAATCTGATGTAGTGAACGAAGCTGTACATCGTTACAGAATTGTTTCCGTTAAGGTTTGTGCAATCCCGTGGGAAGCGCCAATAGCTTTTATTATCTAGCACTGGACACGATGCGCGGAAAGGAGAGTCAATACAGTGACAATCGGACATGTGTGGTAACAGAAAACAAAATTTGTTAGTATTCTAATATTGCCGAAGTGAGGACCTGGCTATCTGTGTCAAACAGCGTGTGTGCGTCACGGAAGACAACGCCGTGGTCTGAAGCACGTCAAACGCCGGAGTTCTGTTTGCCTACGGATCCCGACTCGTTTTATCAAACAGCTGCGGCTCCTTATTTACAAACAATAGAACGCAGCCCGAAGAAGTGCGTGCATGGCGATACGGACAACACTGTGCTGCTGTCGCGTTACACGGAAACCAGATACAGGGTGTTTCAAAAATGACCGGTATATTTGAAACGGTAATAAAAACTAAACGAGCAGCGATAGAAATACACCGTTTGTTGCAATATGCTTGGGACAACAGTACATTTTCAGGCAGACAAACTTTCGAAATTACAGTAGTTACAATTTTCAACAACAGATGGCGCTGCGGTCTGGGAAACTCTATAGTACGA
Source organism: Schistocerca cancellata (assembly GCF_023864275.1). NCBI lineage: Eukaryota > Metazoa > Arthropoda > Insecta > Orthoptera > Acrididae > Schistocerca > Schistocerca cancellata. The sequence goes on from NC_064634.1 coordinate 69,598,218, forward strand.
TATTTTCCACATATCCACCATGCGTAGCAATAATATGGCGTAGTCTCTGAATGAAATTACCCGAAATCTTTGACAACGTGTCTGGCGGAATGGCTTCACATGCAGATGAGATGTACTGCTTCAGCTGTTCAATTGTTTCTGGATTCTGGCGGTACACCTGGTCTTTCAAGTGTCCCCACAGACAGAAGTCACAGGGGTTCATGTCTGGCGAATAGGGAGGCCAATCCACGCCGCCTCCTGTATGTTTCGGATAGCCCAAAGCAATCACACGATCATCGAAATATTCATTCAGGAAATTAAAGACGTCGGTCGTGCGATGTGGCCGGGCACCATCTTGCATAAACCACGAGGTGTTCGCAGTGTCGTCTACGGCAGTTTGTACCGCCACAAATTCACGAAGAATGTCCAGATAGCGTGATGCAGTAATCGTTTCGGATCTGAAAAATGGGCCAATGATTCCTTTGGAAGAAATGGCGGCCCACACCAGTACTTTTTGAGGATGCATGGACGATGGGACTGCAACATGGGGCTTTTCGGTTCCCCATATGCGCCAGTTCTGTTTATTGACGAAGCCGTCCAGGTAAAAATAAGCTTCGTCAGTAAACCAAATGCTGCCCACATGCATATCGCCGTCATCAATCCTGTGCACTATATCGTTAGCGAATGTCTCTCGTGCAGCAATGGTAGCGGCTCTGAGGGGTTGCCGCGTTTGAATTTTGTATGGATAGAGGTGTAAACTCTGGCGCATGAGACGATACGTGGACGTTGGCATCATTTGGACCGCAGCTGCAACACGGCGAACGGAAACCCGAGGCCGCCATTGGATCACCTGCTGCACTAGCTGCGCGTTGCCCTCTGTGGTTGCCGTACGCGGTCGCCCTACCTTTCCAGCACGTTCATCCGTCACGTTCCCAGTCCGTTGAAATTTTTCAAACAGATCCTTTATTGTATCGCTTTTCGGTCCTTTGGTTACATTAAACCTCTGTTGAAAACTTCGTCTTGTTGCAACAACACTGTGTTCTAGGCGGTGGAATTCCAACATCAGAAAAATCCTCTGTTCTAAGGAATAAACCATGTTGTCCACAGCACACTTGCACGTTGTGAACAGCACACGCTTACAGCAGAAAGACGACGTAGAGAATGGCGCACCCACAGACTGCGTTGTCTTCTATATCTTTCACATCACTTGCAGCGCCATCTGTTGTTGAAAATTGTAACTACTGTAATTTCGAAAGTTTGTCCGCCTGAAAATGTACTGTTGTCCCAAGCATATTGCAACAAACGGTGTATTTCTATCGCTGCTCGTTTAGTTTTTATTGCCGTTTCAAATATACCGGTCATTTTTTAAACACCCTGCAGGAAGAAGTCAGCGCCGATGCAGATATGCTCAATAATAAATGCTTTGTGGTTAAATGTTAGGTACGGAGAGGTCAAAGAAATGGCTTACCATAAGGAATTTTTCTTTCAACAATGTTATTAACACGTATACCAATGACTAACTAAACACTTCCGGCGAACATAAGGGATTTCCTTTATGCAGGCGATTTGGCATTAGAGAGTCAAGGGAAACTTTCTGAAGATGTTGAAGCTCATCTGAAAGATGCGTTGAGAGAGTTGTGTGTCTATTGCTTAAACAATCAACTTCGCCCAAACCCATCTAAAACCTAATTTCATCTTAACCACAATGAGGCACGTCGCAAACTTAACACCACATGGCAAGGGATACAGTTGAGTCGCCTAGATGCAAAACTGTCCATGCCCTCCATAACCGGTTTTGAGAAAAAGTGGAAAAACTGTTTTCACTGGGTAAACACAAAGTGCCCTACACTGTATGTTGTGTACATATGTATGGATTAGTACAAAACCATTTGGGCTATTGAAAAAAAAATCAGGAACTCAATGCATGTAAGATATAAGCAAAATAAAAATGGACTTGGACAGTTTTACATCTGACTTTGCAGATGGCCACTTTTGCGTGCAACTGAAATGGACATGGACAGTTTTGAACCTGAGTATCTGTACATGAGGAGAGGATATGGGGTGAACATAAAACTGTGTATTCAGTTTTTATTTCTTTTAATATTTCTGAAGGTACATGGTGTAACAACTGACAAACTGCAATCCACTTAATACATCATATTTGGGACAATGTCTTCATCTTCTCCTGCTAGGCATTCTGATTCAACTGATGCCCCTGACCCGCTGAAACCTAGTAATGTCATGTACGACGACAGGGATTTACGTTCCCTCCAAGACTCACCATAGTGTTTCTCGAGGAGTTTTGAAACATCCTCCAGTTTCTTTTCATTAATAGGAACAACCGTGTTCGTAATGCAGCTCGAGTTTGTGTGTCCCAAGTGTTTCCCACGTTTGCATACGGACACCGGTAGGTTGATTTCAGAATTATAATTAGGCTCCCCTTGGACTTTTATAGCATTCTGAGAATGTGTATAACTTTCAGAATAAACAGCTGTAAGAGACCACACAGGTACAATGTTTACATGCTTATTGTAGCCATCTTGCATTACAGTCATATGACCCCAGCCTTCAATGCGATTTGGCAAAAGCGACAAGGCAAGTTTTGCACCCAACTTACTGATGGACAGGGACAGTTTTGAATCTAACCACACTTTTCGTGAGCTGTTTTCCACAGGACATGGAGAGCTTTGAGCATAAATAGTATTTCAAGCATGTGTAAAATGTCATGCTCTACAATCCAGAGTTGCCAACTCAATTTGTTTTAAAAGTGGACATGGACATTCTAAAGGTGGCAGGGGTAAAATACAGGGAGCGAAAGGCTATTTACAATTTGTACAGAAACCAGATAGCAGTTATAAGAGTCGAGGGACATGAAAGGGAAGCAGCGGTGGGGAAGGGAGTAAGACAGGGTTGTAGCCTATCCCCGATGTTATTCAATCTGTATATTGAGCAAGCAGTAAAGGAAAGAAAAGAAAATTTCGGAGTAGGTATTAAAATCCATGGAGAAGAAATAAAAACTTTGAGGTTTGCCGATGACATTGTAATTCTGTCAGAGACAGCAAAGGACTTGGAAGAGCAGTTGAACGGAATGGATGGTATCTTGAAGGGAGGATATAAGACGAACATCAACAAAAGCAAAACGAGGATAATGGAATGTAGTCGGATTAAATCGGGTGATGCTGAGGGAATTAGATTAGGAAATGAGACACTTAAAGTAGTAAAGGAGTTTTGCTATTTGGGGAGCAAAATAACTGATGATGGTCGAAGTAGAGAGGATATAAAATGTAGACTGGCAATGGCAAGGAAAGCGTTTCTGAAGAAGAGAAATTTGTTAACATCGAGTATAGATTTAAGTGTCAGGAAGTCGTTTCTGAAAGTATTTGTATGGAGTGTAGCCATGTATGGAAGTGAAACATGGACGGTAAATAGTTTGGACAAGAAGAGAATAGAAGCTTTCGAAATGTGGTGCTACAGAAGAATGCTGAAGATTAGATGGGTAGATCGCATAACTAATGAGGAAGTATTGAATAGGATTGGGGAGAAGAGAAGTTTGTGGCACAACTTGACCAGAAGAAGGGATCGGTTGGTAGGACATGTTCTGAGGCATCAAGGGATCACCAATTTAGTATTGGAAGGCAGCGTGGAGGGTAAAAATCGTAGGGGGAGACCAAGAGATGAATACACTAAGCAGATTCAGAAGGATGTAGGTTGCAGTAGGTACTGGGAGATGAAGAAGCTTGCACAGGATAGAGTAGCATGGAGAGCTGCATCAAACCAGTCTCAGGACTGAAGACCACAACAACAACATGGACAGTTTTGCATCTAAGCGACTCAGTCGGTAAATACACCCCATCCGGAATGTCTAGGAGTCACTCTGGACCGAACTCTGACCTACAGGCAGCACTGCGGGAATACGAGAATGAAGGTGGAAGCCAAAAATAATAATCTCGCAAGATCACTGGGTATCTCGACCACAAATCCTGAGGACGACGGCACTAGCAACATGTTATAGCGCTGCAGAGTATGTGTGCCCAATCTGCCACCAATCTATCCACGTAAACATAGTTCTGTCCACATAAACATGGTTGACAGGGCGCTAAACAAAACGTGTAGGCTTGTTACAAGGTGTCTGAAACCCACGCCACTTGTAAAATTCTTACAGTTAGCAGGCATTGCGGCACCATATGTGCGTCGTGAAGTTACTGCGAATGGGGAAAGAACAGACCAGGAAACCTATCCCTTATATAGGCACGTGGCAGAAGCCCCGAGGTTGACGTACAAAGGTAGTTTCCTCAAGGCCACTTCAATCTTGTAAGGAGCAGCAACTACAGCAAGGAAGAAACTGTGGATTTCTCATCTTGAGAATAACGCTACCTGGCGTCCCCATTCGAAACCTCCTTCCCATCTGGGCATGAACTGATCGTGTGGAGGTCACTCAACACTTTTCGTTCTGGAGCTGGAGTTGGAAGAGCGAAGAGTAGCTAATCTCCAGAATGGCACTTCCTTGTGGATACCATCTGCGACTGCGGGGAACCACACACCATGGAGCACCTTGTGGATTGTCGACTGAGTCCTGCATCTCACACAGGTGATGTACTGCGTGCAACTCCGGGCGCAGTTGTAGTTGCAAAATTCTGGCCAATAGTAGAGTAACTTCATTATTCTTCCTTTCATTTTATAGCCTGTCTTAACTACTCGTAATACTGGGGTTGTCCACAGTTACTCATGATCTGCCGCAGTCGTCGTCCTGTGAGTACATTGACAGTCGATGTAACTCAACTAGTGGAGAGTTAATTTAGTTTAATTAAAGTATTATTACAAAGGCAAACAATACTTACAATACAAAAGGAGCAGCTACATGCTAACTCCTCAACAACCAAAACCAGACTTCCTCTCTTTGCCAACATGGCTGAACTATTTATACTTTCGTAACAATCCCAAACAATCCTCAGCATTGTTTAAAACTATTATTTCATTAATTAAAAATTAAAACTCTCATCCTAAAACAAATGACACATTTCAATGATTACCTAGATTATTATATATCAGACACACGTGTGAATTCTAGTCTATATACTAATTGTATCGTGTATAAACGCTTAGGTGTCAAATGTTAACAGTGCACTTGTTATATTTACTAATTACAGAAGATTCATATCATATAAAATATTCCTACCAATTAATGGACTTCTACACATTAATGTAATTAAGATTCCGTAATAGTTTTCTTTGTAACTTTTTCACACTTTTTCCATACACCTCGGTGTCAGTAATTATTGTTTATGGTTAAAATTTATTGTTTAATAAGTCTCTTTTAGACTGTTACGTTTCAATTTGCTTTTAATGATAATAATCATGTATTGCTTATGATTCAAATTAAAAAATTATCCATTTGGGACGGAGAGCCATTATGTTGGATGGGAAGCATGTCCCGCCACTAAAAGAGCAGATGCCTTGTTGATATCGGCAAGGACGAAACATGGTGCGTCCCCTTTTTTCTGTCTTTGTTCGTATAGGGTGTCTATAATTAAACTTACGCTACTTGAGAGGGCTCCCCATGACAAACGAGTGATCCTAGGACGATGAAACTTTGTGGAAACATTTGTAAGAACAGGAGGAAGAGACATAACGAACAAACTATTGAAAGAAACACATTTTAATTTCCATATGAGAGAGTGACGTTTGTTAGTGCTATGCTTACGTTCCATGTTACAAATATTGCTTAATGTGACGCCCATCTGCATCCACGACAGCTGGAACCGCACAACAGGTACCGTTTCACAACCGTTAGCAGCACTTCTCGAACGGTGAACCTTGGAAGCTTCAGCAGCCGTGACACTGCTCGAGCACTGCTTCAAGATCGTACATTGCTTCCAGCATTCTCAGCCATTGTAACAGTAACTTCTTCAACGATTTGTGGCTCAGTTGCGCGTCGGCCTCTTCCAGGAGGAAATCCCCAACCGCTAGTTAATTCGAACTTCCGAATCATGTTCTTAAACCCCGGTGCGGAAAGAGTACCTCTCTCCTTTACGGTGTCTACTCGCGAGGAGTAGCAGTAGTATTGCTATTGTTTTGATAAAACAGCTTTACGGGTATGTTGTCCAGACCCACGTTGACTGACTGCAACTGCAATGAACACTCACGCTTGTGTTCCAACCAGACATCGCCGTTCCAGTACTGGCATCTAACATAAAGTCGTGACACTAATGCTATTAACAACGCAAATCCTGCAGCGCACATTCTGAACATCAGAGTACCATTTAGATGTAGATGTAGATGTAGATGTAGATGAAAAGTCCCTACACGTAGGGACATGTCCGCACGGTTGGAAGCTATGAGTCGAACTCATCACAGACTCGACTCATTGTCTCTCTACCCGCTTAGCGCTAGCTATGTGCCTACCACCGACCTGTGTAAGGAAAAAAAAATTGTTTATCGTCGGGTAATGGATCGCAGACCCTTTACAACACTGACATGAAGACCGTAAATCATGGAAAAGTCCAGAGCAGTGGATGTCTAAGGCTGACCACGATGATGATGATCAATACCAGAGCCAACTGTGTGATGGCCTGGGTGTTCTCTCCCAGTTTGGGATCCACACGAAGTTTTCGTCAGTGGCGGAATGAATTTTTCACAAACATTTTAAACAATAACACATAAGATGCAACAAAAAAGAAAACGAGCAGGAGAATATGAAATGAAAACCTCTAAAAGCATTGCAATGTCGTTGTGGAAGAAGGTTCCACCCCTGTAAGACCGCTGAGGTCCCACACTTGCCGCTAGAGGGGCACAGCCGCAAACCCATGTGACTACAAGAGTGAACACACTCATGCGTTGATCGTCCACTGCATTCAGTCGTGCTGAAAGTAGTGTAACGGGGGCTTCATAAGAAGGGCAACTGGCGTGTAGTGCGTTTCTTGACGCGGAAGGACTCCAGGAAACGGAAATTCATCAAATAATGGCACAAGCGTACGGAGAGCACTGTATGTCCGTTGCAAAGGTCACGGCATGGCACAAGTGATTAGGGAAGAATGGATGTCGTTAGCTTATAATGCATTGCCGGTGCCACTATATAGAACGTGGGTGCAATCATTATTCAAGAGCTGCGAGTTACTGCAACAATAATTGTCGCAGAGATCGGATTGAACGCCAGAAATGTTCTCGCCATCATTAAGGACAATTTGAGATTTTGCAAAGTATACGCCCAATGGATGCCTCACAGTTTTGAACCAGCGCAGGACCGAGCAAGATAGCGCGGTGGTTAGCACACTAGAATCGCATTCGGGAGGACGATGGTTCAAACCCGCGTCCTGCAATCCTGAATTATGTTTTCCATGGTCTCCCTAAATCGCTTCAGGCAAAGGCCAGGATGGTTCCTTTGAAAGGGCTCGACCGACTTCCTTCCCAATCCTTCCCTAATCCGATGGGATCGACGACCTCGCTGTTTGGTCCGCTTCCCCCTACCTACCAACCAGCGCAGAAAGCATGTCGAATGGGACACTGTCTCGAACAACTTGCGACGCTATGCTATGAATGAAGATGATTTCCTGGCTCGAGTGGCCGCTGGAGACGAAACATGATGTCATCACTTTGAGCCCAGCTGAAGCATGGAGGGTCACTGCCGTCGAGCGATCCAACAATCAAGCATAATTTGTTACAGTTATGGTTTATGCCTTTTTCCAAGTAATCCACGAGAATTATTCCTTGGGAATCAAAAAGAAGGAAAAGAAAAAAGACTGTGGCCATCATTTCACCAGCTGACAAAACGGGTTTGTCTTCTTCAGTGTACTTTCATCAGCCTTTGTCCTTGTTTTGAGTGCCGTTTTGACTCTGGTGTGAAATAATGGAGCCATGTTTCTTCATCAGTCACAGATCGGCGCAAAAAGTGTTGCGGATTGCGATTAAACATTGCCAGACATTGTGTGAAATGTTGTGCCGGATACGCTTTTGGTCGACAGCTAGCATTGACAGCACCCACCTAGCTTTTTCATAGCCGATTCTCTGTGCAGGATATTATGCTCTTCGCTCGGTTGAGATGCCTGCAGTCTTATCAATCTCACGAACTTTTGTTGGGGAATCTTCCATTACCATACCACGGATTTTGTCAGTGGTTTTCTTCATGGTGACCTCAATTGGACGGCTTGAGTGCGTTTCGTCTTTGGTACTTGTCCGACCACGTTTAAATTCATTAATCAAAAAGTAAACAGTCTTCACCGATGGTGCAGACTCTGCTTGAACCTCATTCAAATCTGTTTTGATTTGTGCGGCAGTTCACCCTTCAAATGAAAATGTTAAAAACCAGTAGGAAACTCTTGTTTTCCCAATTTTCAGCCACAGTCGACACAATGACAAATTTCGATGGCTGCTAACAATGAACGCTGTACATCATTGTAATTTTTTATACGATCCTTGAAATAATCAAACTTACCAACCATGGAGGCTCAACAAAAATGTTCAGTTCTTTCATGGAAATTTGCCTTATCAAGCCATCCCCATACAAGTTTCTGTTTACAGGCCTTCGGCTCGACCTTTTTTTTCTTTTTCTGCTCCTCATACTAAACAAAACAGTGTGAAATGGGACCTTTTCTACATCTTGATCACGCTACAGTCCGCAACGGCTACTGCGAAGTTCAAAATGGTTCAAATGGCTCTGAGCACTATGGGACTTAACATCTGAGGTCATCAGTCCCCTAGAACTTGGAACTACTTAAACCTAACTAACCTAAGGACATCACACACATCCATACCCGAGGCAGGATTCGAATCTGCGACCGTAGCGGTCGCGTGGTTCCAGACTGAAGCGCCTAGAGCCGCTCGGCCACAGCGGCCGGCTACTACGAAGTGCTTGGAATGAAATGGCGCATTGAATCAACTGGCCGCTTCACAATCCCGACCCGAACTGCATCGAGCATCTTTGAGCCGAACTACAGCATTGGTCGCTTAAACGTAACTAACCTAAGGACATCACACACATCCTTGCCAGAGGCAGGATTCGAACCTGTGACAGTAGCAGCAGCGCAGTTCCGGACTGAAGCGCCTAGAACCGCTCGGCCACAGCGGCCGGCCCTCGCAATGTAGAAACATACTTGCATCAAGTGCTCGACCACTATCAGTCCCTTCTCGTGTGACAGCCAGTATTAACGCGACATATATGAATGGATCTCTGAAGAACGATCTACACTGAAGGGCCAAGGGAACTGGTACACCTGCCTAATATCGCTTAGGGCCCCCGCGAGCACGCAGAAGTGCCGCAGTACGACGTGGCATGGACTCGGCTAAAGTCTGAAGGTAGTGCTGGAGGGAACTGACACCATGAATCCTGCAGGGCTGTCCATAAATCCGTAAGAGTACGAGGGGGTGGAGATCTCTTCTCAACAGCACGTTGCAAAGCATCCCATATATGCTCAATGTTAATGTCTGGGAAGTTTGGTGGCCAGTGGAAATGTTTAAACTCAGAAGAGTGGAGCCACTCTGTAACAAGTCCGAACGTGCTGGAATGGCCCAAGTCCGCAGGATGCACAATGGACGTGAATGGATGCAGGTGATCAGACAGGATGATGACATACGTGTCACCGGTCAGCGCCACATCGAGACGTATCAGGGCTCCCATATCACCCCAACTGCACACGTCCCACACCATTACAGAGCCTCCACCAGCTTAAAAAGTCCTCTACTGACATGCAGGGTCCATGGAGTCATGAAGTTCTCTCTATACCCGTACAAGTCCATCCCCTCGATACAATTTCAAACGAGACTCGTCCGACTAGATAACAAGTTTCGAGTCATCAACAGCCCAATATCTGTGTTGACGGGCCCAGGTGAGGCGTAAAGCTTTGTGTGGAGCGGGCCTTCGGCTGAGAAAACCCATATCGATGATTGACAGTTGTTGATGGCCCAGCATTGGAATCTGCGGCAATTTGCGGAAGGATTGCACTTGTGTCACGTTGAACGATTCTCTTCAGTCGTTGTTGGTCCCGTTCTTGCAGGATCTTTTACCGGCCGAGCGATGTCGGAGATTTGATGTTTTACCGGATTCGTGATATTCACGGTACACTCGTGAAATGGTCGTAAGGGAAAACCCCCACTTATTCACTACCTCGGAGATGCTGTGTCACATCGCTCGTGCGCCGACTAAAACACCACGTACAGACTCACTCAAATATTGATAACCTGCCATTGTAGCAACAGTAACCGATCTAACAACGGTGCCAGACACTTGTTGTCTTACATAGGCGTTGCCGACTGCAACGTCTTCTGCCTGTTTACATACTCCGTGTTTGGATACGCATGCCTATACCAATTTCTTTGGGTCCTCAGTGTATATGTATATTTGTTCACGTGTTTCTGGAATAATACGCGAAATTACTGGGGCATGTGAGTAGTATATTGCAAGCTGGAATAGCTTTCGCCTGTTGCTAAGAATTTTAACGGAACCATAAGATGATATTTAGCAGACATGGCATTCGTGATTTAAATAAAAAACTCTGCCCCAATCACATATTTGATAAAGCTTGGTATGACACGTTTCAAGAATTACTCTTACTATCAAGTGGAGATATTTTCTTAGGTATTTTATGCGATATTTGGATGCGTGTTCTCCCTCTCCCCCTGCCGTCGTCTTTTTGTGGTTTACTGCAATCGGAAAATGGGACAAAATAACAGCTATCCACAGTTTTACCAACAATTGTTTCCATTTCTTTTTCACTTTAAGGGACTCCGGAACGCCCTATACTTGCAATGTTAAAATAACGCTTATAAATTACATCTTTCCTCACAAAGTATTTGAGGTAGGAAGTTGAACTTTTTACAGATTATTTATTGGAATATGGGCTACAACTTAACACAGGGATTTTACAAAATTTTAGTTCAGTTATTAAAGATGATTTTTTTTCAATTGTAATGAAAATTCACAACATTTTTTTGCAATTTTTATTTATATATTCAAAAATATACAGTTTTTTGGAAAAAGGCTGTGTTAAATTATGCAGAAACTGAAAGTTTGAAACAAATATGTTTGGAAGATCCTTAGAAAACATGTAATTAGTATGAGAAAATAAAAGTTTTGGGAATCGAGCGACAAAGATTGGATTAACTTTTTAGTGCATTCCAGGTCCATAGGATGGATTATCTTCATCCTCTGCAAACTCCTCCTGCAGCTTCCTCTTGTTCCTCCTCCTGTTTACTCTTGCTTGTATTTCTAGACTCTTTACAGCCCTGTCTGCAGCCCAAAGGCGTTCCTTGTCTAATGCAAGCATCGCTCGTACCATGTTAGAACCTATCTTCATTCCCATATTTCTAAATACCTTGCACCTTACAATGTTGCCATCATTGAAAGTCGCAACAGCATCATACACACCAAAGTGAAGTGTTTCTATTCCAACAAATACAATCTTGGGGATTCTCAACCATATAACAATATTTACACTTTCATTGGGGTTTTGAGTTTTTCCGTGAATACACTTTTTCAACAGTTCAGTTATTAATAATAATAATAATAATAATAATAATAATTATTATTATTATTATTATTATTATTATTATTATTATTATTATTATTATTATTATTATTATTATTATTATTATTATTATTGGTTAATAATAACACCATTTGACAGCAGTTTAACAGCGCCACAGTGGGTCACGCCCATGTAGAACACATTTCAAAAAAAATTTAAAAATAGTTGTAGTCTTCGGAATTGAATAAATTATATATCTATTAAAAGGTAGTAGTCTGCAGATTCAGAAAACGCAAAAAAGTAAAAATTGAACTTTTCATGATTTTGAGCCTTTCCGCAGCCCCTTAAGAAACGCGCTCACTAGCATATATTAAGTGATGCTGTATTGACGAGTAACTGTTCGGCATCCATTCCGGAGCAATGACGACGAAAAATTTTACAATAGCGTGAAGTAGTTTAGATTAGATTAGATTAGATTATATTAGATTAGTTTTTCGATCCATAGATCCGTGCTGAGGAGATTCTCGTGGATGTAGAACATGTCAATATTTTTTTTTTTAAAAAAAGCTGAAATAACAATACTAATAGTATGAATATATACAATACATCATTTGTTTCTATTAAAAAATTCGTCAATAGAGTAGAAGGAGTTGGCCCCTAGTAAGTCCTTCAGGCTCCTTTTAAACTGATCTTTATTTGTAACTAAATTTTTTTTGTTTGGTGGCAAATTATTGAAGATGTGTGTTCCTGAGCAGTGGACCCCTTTTTGAACTAAAGTAAGTGCTTTTAAGTCTTTGTGCAGATCATTTTTGTTCCTGGTATTGTATGTATGAACTGAGCTGTTTGTTGGAAAAAGAGATATATTATGTTGGACAAATTTCTTTAAGGAGTAAATATACTGAGAGGCAGTAGTTAGTATACCCAGTTCTTTGAAGCGGTTTCTACAGGACGTCCATGAATTTACTCCACAAATAATACGTATTACACGCTTTTGGACTCTGAAAACTTTTGTTTGGCTTGAAGAGTTACCCCAAAATATTATACCATATGACATTATGGAATGAAAGTATGCAAGCTTTTTAATTTTTATGTCGTCTATGTCTGCTAACACTCGAATTGCAAATACAGATTTGTTAAGGCGTTTCTGCATTTCTGTGGTGTGCTCCTCCCAACTGAATTTATTATCAAGTTGTAATCCCAGTAATTTAAGACTGTCAACCTCTTCTATCTGCTCTTCTTCATAGTTTATGCATATGCTGGGTGGAAACCTTTTACAGGTTCTGAATTGCATATAGTGAGTCTTTTCGAAGTTTAATGTCAGTGTGTTGGCTGTAAACCATTTATTAATATCCATGAAAATATCATTAGTACATCTTTCTAAAACTACACTCGACATACTATTTATTGCAATACTTGTGTCATCTGCAAACAAAACGAACTCTGCTTCTGGCAGTGTAACTGATGAGAGATCATTAATGTACACAAGAAAAAGCAATGGCCCTAAGATGGATCCTTGTGGGACACCACATGTAATTCCTTCCCATTCTGATGATGACTGATGACTTAATTCACTAGTCCCTTGCACTGACACCCTTTGTTTCCTGTTAGCGAGGTATGACGTGAACCATTTTGCAGCACTGCCCGTGACACCATAGAATTCTAATTTATTCAAAAGGATGTTATGGTTCACACAATCGAATGCCTTTGACAAATCACAGAAAATACCTCGAAGAAGTCTGACATACCTTTGACAAAGACGTTTGTCGATGATCTTTTACAGCGTAATACGGACGTTAAGGGGCTCCGGAACGCCCTTTACTTGCAATGTTAAAATAACGCTTATAAATTACATCTTTCCTCACAAAGTATTTGAGGTAGGAAGTTGAACTTTTTACAGATTATTTATTGGAATATGGGCTACAACTTAACACAGGGATTTTACAAAGTTTTAGTTCAGTTATTAAAGATGATTTTTTTCAATTGTAATGAAATTCACATTTTTTTGCAATTTTTTTATTTATATATTCAAAAATATACAGTTTTTTGGAAAAAGGCTGTGTTAAATTATGCAGAAGGTACTGTGTAACATTTACTGAAAGTTTGAAACAAATATGTTTGGAAGATCCTTAGAAAACATGTAATTAGTATGAGAAAATAAAAGTTTTGGGAATCGAGCGACAAAGATTGGATTAACTTTTTAGTGCATTCCAGGTCCATAGGATGGATTATCTTCATCCTCTGCAAACTCCTCCTGCAGCTTCCTCTTGTTCCTCCTCCTGTTTACTCTTGCTTGTATTTCTAGACTCTTTACAGCCCTGTCTGCAGCCCGAAGGCGTTCCTTGTCTAAAGCAAGCATCGCTCGAACCATGTTAGAACCTATCTTCATTCCCATATTTCTAAATACCTTACACCTTACAATGTTGCCATCATTGAAAGTCGCAACAGCATCATACACACCAAAGTGAAGTGTTTCTATTCCAACAAATACAGTCTTGGGGATTCTCGACCATATAACACTATTTACACTTTCATTGGGGTTTTGAGTTTTTCCGTGAATACACTTTTTCAACAGTTCAGGTGCTGCTAAGTCTCTGAAAATAGGTTAGCCACAACACATACTTTATCTCACATCACTAAAATGTACCTGATGAACACGGACGTTAATAGTAACACCATTTGACAGCAGTTTAACAGCGCCACAGTGGGTCACGCCCATGTAGAACACATTACAAAAAAAATTTAAAGATGGTTGTACTCTTCGGAATTGAATAAATTATATATCTATTAAAAGGTAATAGTCTGCAGATTCAGAAAACGCAAAAAAGTAAAAATTGAACTTTCATGATTTTGAGCCTTTCCGGAGCCCCTTAATGCTATCTCGTCGAAATTAGGAATTACGTGAACCATGGCTGTAGTAGTACAGTTACAAGAATTTGTAACAGCAATTGGTTACAAGTATGGTTTAAAAATAATTCCAATCCCAAAAAAGCAGGTGTTGACAGATGTGAAAATTACCGAACTATCAGTTTAATAAGTCACAGCTGCAAAATACTAACGCGAATTCTTTATAGATAAATGGAAAAACTGGTAGAAGCCGACCTCGGGGAAGATCAGTTTGGATTCCGTAGAAATACTGGAACACGTGAGGCAATACTGACCTTACGACTTATCTTAGAAGAAAGATTAAGGAAAGGCAAACCTACGTTTCTAGCATTTGTAGACTTAGAGAAAGCTTTCGACAATGTTGACTGGAATACTCTCTTTCAAATTCTAAAGGTGGCAGGGGTAAAATACAGGGAGCGAAAGGCTATTTACAATTTGTACAGAAACCAGATGGCAGTTATAAGAGTCGAGGTACATGAAAGGGAAGCAGTGGTTAAGAAGGGAGTAAGACAGGGTTGTAGCCTCTCCCCGATGTTATTCAATCTGTATATTGAGCAAGCAGTAAAGGAAACAAAAGAAAAATTCGGAGTAGGTATTAAAATCCATGGAGAAGAAATAAAAACGTTGAGGTTCGCCGATGACATTGTAATTCTGTCAGAGACAGCAAAGGACTTGGAAGAGGAGTTGAACGGAATGGACAGTGTCTTGAAAGGAGGATACAAGGTGAACGTCAACAAAAGCAAAACGAGGATAATGGAATGTAGTCGAATTAAGACTTTACTTTTACTCATTATTATACTTCAACAAAACAGTGACTCAAGAAACAGAATTCATTACGAATATTTTCGAGATAACGACAGAGTAAATAAACATGAAACAATCGACAATCACACCAGCGATATATATTGAACCATCATAGGTTAGCCACAACACATACTTTATCTCACATCACTAAAATGTACCTGATGAACACGGACGTTAATAATAACACCATTTGACAGCAGTTTAACAGCGCCACAGTCGGTCACGCCCATGTAGAACACATTTCAAAAAAAAATTAAAAATAGTTGTAGTCTTCGGAGTTGAATAAATTATATATCTATTAAAAGGTAATAGTCTGCAGATTCAGAAAACGCAAAAAAGTAAAAATTGAACTTTTCATGATTTTGAGCCTTTCCGGAGCCTCTTAAGCCGATGACGATGCAGCAGACAGAAGTTTCACGTATTGCCTACCTCTTTGTTGCAGAGCTTCCCGGCGCGGCTGTACCGGAAGGAGGCGGCCGGCCGGCCCAGCGCCCTGGAGCGCCACCTCTCAGACTCGGACTCCGACAGCGACTCCGATGACGAGCACCGGCCCAGGGAAAAGGTAACCACAGCTGTGTCTGACGCAAGCGTCGATACCAAACTGCCCTTGTGGCAACAGGAACGAGCGTGCTTAAAGATTTACACTGTCCAGTCACGTTAATGTGGCCACCCTGAATAACCAACTTTCGCAGCTCGGACTGCTGCGAGACTTGAAGGAAGAGAGAATGAGCTGGAAGGTGCCAACAGAGGTGCCCGACAGAGGTGGTTCCACTCCTGAATCTTCCGTTTATTTCCATCATTGCTTCTTCGATGTACCGATTGAACAGTAGGAAGAGGGGGGGGGGGGAGACTACATCCATGTCTTACACCTGTTTTAATCCGAGCACTTCGTTTTGGTCGTCCACTCATATTATTCCTTCTTGGCTCTTGTATACAGGGTGAAAAGTATTTTAACCGACAAACTCTGGGAGGTTTCAGGGGACATCAAAACAAATATTTTTCCCTAATGTCATTTTTCCTATGAGCAGGCGCGGCTCGTAATTAAAGGCTCTGAGGCGGAGCCGCCCCAAAATATACGTTAAAGTAAATTGCGCAAGAACATATTACAAAATTTAAATTATCAGGACGAATTTCGCACATTTCCCATTCCGACTAAAATAACGACTGTCAACGTTTTTGGAACTGTTTGTATCGATAGATGTTTTCCGAACGATTAGTAGTGTTTAGGCTGCGCATTGGAACGTCCGTAAGCTGCATGTAGTAGCGGTTTGGGGGCGTGGCTTCTACATAGTACCGCTCTTTATGGGCGACCCGAAGGCTCAGAGCGTGCAGCCTAAGGGTGTCATACCAACCACCACACGTTTTTCACGTTCCACTATCTATGTAAGGAAGGAATGCAGAGTGGCCGAAACTTCGCTATCCAATCTCTGTCTCTGCACATCTCTACTACGCCTCAATGCGTCATTAATCGACGTTTAGTATTATTGTTTTGATAATGTTTTACATAGTTGTTTTGTTTCTACCATTGGCTATTTTATCCACATTTAGAATAAGTTTGCAAATATCCCGCCAGAGTGCACTAGACTACGGTAACTACAGGCTCTCTAACCGTAACAACAGTACTGCCATCTAGCGAGAGTTTCATAAGTGATTAGAGGACAAAGCGCGCGAAATTTGTCCCGTGACTTTACTTTCCTTGCTTGCTGATGCTGACTGCTTTTGTCGATATCGTGTGATATAGCAAGTTTCTTTTTCGGAGTGTATTTTGCAAGATTTTAGTGAGTTTTACTTGCTTGTGAATATCTGCGACATACCGCGAGTGTGAAACCAGCGCAATATGAATTCAGTGTACAATTTAGTAGATAAAAACTTGGAACACGGACATAGGATGCAAGTGAAAGAACTTGGTGCACCCAGACCCGATCTAACGATCAATCAAGAACAGAAACAGTGAAAATCTAGGCAAGGATACAAACGCAGTTTTAATAGAGCAATGTACGATGCAGCTGAGTGGTTGTGTGGTTGTGAAGTGAAAAATGCATTTGTCTGTTTCACCTGTCTTCGTACAAATAGTACTGACAGTGCCCGGACTGAAACTGGTATCACTGACTTAAAGAATTTTCACGCAAAGGTGAAAAAACGTAATTCCAGTGAAAAACACTTAACTTCGAGCTTTGGAGGTAAACTACAATAAATGCCTTAAATTTAGAACTGAAAACACCAACAATATTAAGCAGCTGCAAAGTTAACATTCATCGCATTAAAGGCCTCTCCGAAACGCGTCTTTTCATATGATTTGCTGCAAAGTGTCAGAAAATGTAATGATGACGTATAAAAACACTAACCAAAGATTTTAACTCGAAGTTAGCTTCTAATGATATTTAATAAATACCTGATTATAGAAGACACAGTACGTAGAATTATGGGTAGAGAGTGATCTGCCCACCCCCCTCCCCCTGAATTCTTAGTTGTTTATGTCAGACTAATCTGTAACGTAACCAGAGATCTATATTGGCTCCGATTGATAAATGCCGCAGCCTTCCCCAGTATAGAAACCACGAGCCGCGCCTGCCTATGAGGATTATTTAAACCGATGGAGGGCGTATTACGCTCTTCTGTTGTTAGAGGGCGTATTACGCTCTTCAGTTGTAGGCAACTGCTGTCCACCAGTGTAGTAGTGCATTGTCTCTGTTTACTAATGGAGCGATACACCTGGAGTGAGTACACTGATATGGTTGGTGCGTACTGCGTAGCGCACCACAACGGACGAGCTGCACAGCGGGTTTATCAACAACAATATCCTAATCGCCGTATCCCGGATCATACGACCTTTGCTGCTGTGTACCAACGTCTGCTTGAGATGGGTCATTTAGCAGATTACCTGGACAGGGAAACCGTCGCACGGTAAGAGCGCTGCAATTTGAGGAAGCTGTCTTGCAGCATGTGGAGCGGGATCTTTCAATCAGCACTCGTGCAATTGCACTTAACATGGGGACGAATCTGACGAATGTAAGAACAGTCCTTCGAGAGCAATTGTTACGTCCATTTCACTTACAGTGTGTCCACAACCTGGAACCAGTTGAATATCCACACAGAGCACAGTTCCTCTACCGGTTTAAATACTCCTCATAGGAAAAAATGACATTAGGGAAAAATATTTGTTTTGATGTCCCCTACAACCTCCCAGAGTTTGTCGGTTTAAATACTTTTCACCCTTTATATTGTATATTACCAGTCCCTCCCTATAGCTTATCCCTATTTTTCTCGGAATTTCGAACATCTTGCACCATTTTACATTGTCGAATGCTTTTTCCAGATCAACAAATCCTATGAACGTGTCTTGATTTTATTTAGTCCTACTTCCATTATCATCGGCAACGTCAGAATTGCCCCTCTGGTTACTTTCCATTTTCTAAAGCCAAACTGATCGTCATGTAGCACATCCTCAATTTTCTTTTCCATTTTTCTGTGTGTTGTTCTTGTCAACAACTTGGATGCGTGAGCTGTAAGCTGATTCTGCGGTTATTCTCGCACTTGTCAGCTCTTTCTGCGGTAATTCTCGCACTTGTCAGCTCTTTCAGTCTTCGGAATTGTGTAGATAATATTTTTCAGAAAGTCAGATAGTATGTCCCCAGACTCGTACATTCTACAACCAACGTGAATAGTTGTATTGTTGCCACTTCCCCCAATAATTTTAGAAACTCTGATGGAATGTTATCTATCCCTTCTGCCTTATTTGATCTTAAGTCTTCCAAAGGTCTCTTAAATTCTGATTGTAAGTTACTTCAAACCCGTCTTTGCAACTACTAAAATGCGTGTTTACCATGACGAATCAAGACATTATGGCCTTCAGTGTAAGAGTTTGTTGATCCGCCTCTGGACTGAAGTACAGTAGCGAATCTCCGTGGCACAGTTTCGACAAGTCCTTGATAGATTTCCGGAGGTATGTGGCACCAGATAGCTACATCTACGCAAAGGTCACGCAATCCTCGTAAATTACGGGCAGGTGGTTTGTGACCGTGGAGATGGTGCCCAGCAACGCGACCGATGAGTTCCATCAAATTCAGATCAGGCGGGATTGGGTAGCCGAGACATAAGCATGAGTTTGCAGCTACGATCCTCGAGCCACTGCTGCTTTGTGACACAAGAAGTTACCTTCCTGAAACTTCCTGGCAGATTAAAACTGTGTGCCGGACCGAGACTCGAACTCGGGACCTTTGCCTTCCGCGGGCAACTGCTCTACCAACTGAGCTACCGAAGCACGACTCACACCCCGTCCCCATAGCTTTACTTCTGGCAGTACCTCGTCTCCTACCTTCCAAACGTTACAGAAGCTCTGCTGCGAACCTTGCAGAACTAGCACTCCTGAAAGAGTCGTGCTTGGATAGCTCAGTTGGTAGAGCACTTGCCCGCAGAAGGCAAAGGTCCCGAGTTCGAGTCTCGGTCCGGCACACAGTTTTAATCTGCCAGGAAGTTTCATATCAGCGCACACTCCGCTGTAGAGTGAAAATTTCATTCTAGGAACAACCCCCAGGCTGTGTCTGAGCCATGTCTCCGCAATATCCTTTCTTTCAGGAGTGCTAGTTCTGCAAGGTTCGCAGGAGAGCTTCTGTAAAGTTTGGAAGGTTGGAGACGAGATACTGGCGGAATTAAAGCTGAGGACGGGGGGGTGAGTCGTGCTTGGGTTGCTCAGTCGGGCCGGCCGCGGTGGTCTCGCGGTTCTAGGCGCGCAGTCCGGAACCGCGCAACTGCTACGGTCGCAGGTTCGAATCCTGCCTCGGGCATGGATGTGTGTGATGTCCTTAGGTTAGTTAGGTTTAAGTAGTTCTAAGTTCTAGGGGACTGATGATCTCAGATGTTAAGTCCCATGGTGCTCAGAGCCATTTGAACCATTTGCTCGCATTATGAATGCAACAGATGAAATTAAGAACAACTCTGTGAAACTGAAACAAGCAACAAAATCTGTTCAGACACGTGCAGCTGAATGCATTGAACCCGGTGGAGGCATTTTTGAACATTTATTGTGAATGTTTTGTGAAATTGTATGCACACTGTACAACTTCCTTAACACTGAGATTTGTTCCTTCCGATTTAACACGAATTCAGCTATGTGCTGTGGTATTAATAAAAGCAGATTATCTGACACATTCATACAGTATCAGTTAACGTTATTGCCATCATTTTTCCAAAATTAAATTCTCTACAACTTATTTTGAAAACTTTGTGCAGTTGTCTGGAATTTAAAAAAGCAATTGGGCCAAGTAGTTAATAAATTAATTTTACGAAATTACGTCTTTGCTTCTATGGATGTTCTGGGAAACTACTGCAGATAATCAATAACAACAAAATAAGTGGAAATCGTGCTTTAGTTTAACCTGGTACGGTTTTGCGATGGCTTCATATTAGCGAAGTTGCTATGTTCCAAGCAAAATCTTTTATTAGCCGTAACTCTTTAACTAAACATTTGCAGATCTATGTTTACATGAACTTTTTTCTTTAGTTTTACTTGTACAATAACATATTAAAATATTTGCATGTCTTAGTGCAGCACACTGTATGTTCAAAGTAATTCCAGCAGAGATTGTTACATTTCTCAGTGTCTTCTGCCGCTACCAATGCAGATTTGTGCCGCATTAAACATAGTGTCTGTTTGACTTGTTTTGTTGAATTTTCTCAAAATAAGCTTTCTGCAATGAGTAACACAGAAAAACAGGTGTATTTCGGCAGTACAACGTTGTAGCTACGCAGATACAACTTTGATCGGCCAGAAAATTAAAATGTTGCTGTTTTCTCAGAAGTAACATGATCAGTTGTGTAAGAACAGTTATAACAATTTGTGGAATGGCATTTGACATCATACGTACTGCCTGCGTCCAGAAGGCCAGAATAAGTAAGAGTGAATACGGTTTTTGTTACGCTGTAAAATTTGCTTTCTGTTAGGTACAACAGTGTTTGGGTGAACGATTCAGTTCTAGGCTGTGCAGATGGGTGATTATCTGCAGGTGACGCGCAGTAGACGTGCTGGGAGAGACGACTCAGCAGCACGCGGGCCCCGGCACGTACGCCGCGCGGCACAACGGGAAGTGAATAACAGGGGGCGCGGAGCAGCGTGAACCGCTGCAGGGGGAAAGCATCCAGCAAGTAGGACAACGCTGCAGTTAGAACAAGGAAGTTTAGGTGCAAGGATCTGACGAAAAAGGTGCTAAAAAGTTGTCAGTTCAAAAAGCGAAAAATTTGTTATGCCTCTGCCCAGTGCTTCAAAAAAAAAAAAAAAAAATGGCTCTGAGCACTATGGGACGCAACTGCTGTGGTCATCAGTCCCCTAGAACTTAGAACTACTTAAACCTAACTAACCTAAGGACAGCACACAACACCCAGCCATCACGAGGCAGGGAAAATCCCTGACCCCGCCGGGAATCGAACCCGGGAACCCTGGCGTGGGAAGCGAGAACGCTACCGCACGACCACGAGATGCGGGCGCCCAGTGCTTAACAGTGATTTGCGAAGTATATATGCAGATAGGCCGAGAAGTAATTACGTCACAAGCCGCCCAAGGGAATGCACTCGTGCATTGAAAAAAAAATACCGGGTGATCAAATAGTCAGTATGAATTTGAAAAGTTAATAAACCACGGAATAATGTAGATAGAGAGGTAAAAATTGACACACATGCTTGGAATGACGTGGGGATTTATTAGAACAAAAAAAAAAAACAAAGTTCACAAAATGTCCGACAGATGGCGCTGGACAGCAAAACTGCTACCGTGACGGGTCAGAGGTACGCAGACATGTTACAGAATCGCATCATCCCCAGCCTGGCTGATAAACACCTGCTGGCTAGACGCGTGAAAGATCTCTTGCGCGCGCATCGTTTGGTGATGATCGTGTGCTCAGCCGCCACTTCCGCCATGCTTGGCCTCCCAGGCCCCCAGACCTCAGTCTGTGCGATTATTGGCTTTGGGGTTAACTGAAGTCGCAAGTGTATCGTACAAAATGGTTCAAATGGCTCTGAGCACTATGCGACTTAACTTCTGAGGTCATCAGTCGCCTAGAACTTAGAACTAATTAAACCTAACTAACCTAAGGACATCACACACATCCATGCCCGAGGCAGGATTCGAACCTGCGACCGTAGCAGCAGCGCGGTTCCGGACTGAAGCGACTAGAACCGCACGGCCACAACGGCCGGCACAAGTGTATCGTGATCGACCATCTCTAGGGATGCTGAAAGACAACATCCGACGCCGATGCCTCACCATAACTCCGGACATGCTTCACAGTGCTGTTCACAACATGATTCCTCGACTACAGCTATTGTGGAGGAATGATGGTGGACATATTGAGCATTTCCTGTAAAGAACATCATCTTTGCTTTGTCTTACTTTTTTATGCTAGTTATTGCTATTCTGATCAGATGAAGCGCCATCTGTCGGACATTTTGTAACTTTTGTATTTTTTTGGTTCTAATAAAACCCCATGTCATTCCAAGCATGTGTGTCAATTTGAACCTCCCTACCTACGTTATTCCGTGATTTATTCAGGTTTCAAATTTATACTGACTTTTTGATCACCCGGTATATTGAAACACGTCACTGAAGACAATGGCCAACTTCAGTCACTCATTCAGAAAGCTATAAACAAAAAAACTTTCAGAATATTGCTTCTCCAGTTTTCTCACGACTGTTTTCAGGTTGGAGGGACCGTGTACGAAATGAAGTTCATCTGGCAAAACATCTAAAAATGTGCACGCAGCCTGAAAACTATTACAGAAACACGACAGCTTTCAACCAAGTACTCATCTCCCCATCGAGTGCAGATGAGCGAAGGTGGTAACGGAAGACGCTATAGTGTGTGATAGTTTTGTATTCTGCCAGCAGATTTTTCGATATTTTTAACGCATAATTCAAAATCGTTCACGTATCAAAAGAATCAGCCCAGATATTTGAAGTTATATGTCACTGACTTCTGATTTAAAATTGCAAATAACATGTGTGACCTGTGTGACTTTTGATACGTAAGCATTAGCCATACTTGGACCACAACACACTTTGTTGAAATTTTTTATCATGGTGACACTAACAGCCAAATTCCTTGAGAAAAGGGGCAAAAACATTGGCTTCACTTGTTCTTCATCCAGGCTTTCCACTACCATATTCCAAACATACCTCCTTCGCGGCACCCACCTCACACACACCTTCGTAGACAGTTCTGCGTGCAGGATATTATGCACTCCCCCAGTTGAGATGCCTACAGTCTCAGAAGTTCCACGAATTTTTATTCTGTGATCTTGCGTTACCATGTCATGGATTTTGTCAGTGGTTCGCTTTGTGGTGACCTCACTTGGACGGCCGGAGCGCGCTTTGTCTTTGGTGCTTGCCCGACCACTTTTAATTTCATTTAATCCAAAAGTAAATGGTCGTCAGTGATGTTGCAGAGTCCGCGTGAACTTGCAGTTCTGTTTTGATATGCGTGGCAGTTCAACCCTTCAAATGAAAATGTTTAATTACAGCATAAAACTCCGTATTTCCAAGTGCAGTCGACACACATACCAATTGATATGGCTGACAACAATGACCTGTATGCTGTATATTGTTGAACTTCTTTTTACGGTCCTTGGAATAATCAAGCGCAACGTAAATGTTCCATTATCTTATGGAAATTAACAGACTTAATCAAACCATCCTCGAACATTCAGCATCGCGTACCTTACCGATTCCTAAATGGAAATGGGGACGATATACACTTTCTTCTATTGTTCGTCTCTTCGAGTCAGGCATCTCAGTGCACTGGAGAGCCAAGAATCGTGTCTGCTGTCACAGTTAAGTGTGTAAAATCTCCGAAACAGATATGCCTTATGATCTGCCGATACATCTCCAAATGAAACTGTCAGTGGCAAATTTCTTCCTTAAAAAAATCCAATCGTATTATTTTGAATATCCCTCTCAAAAAACTGCGATATTTAGGGAATTCAGAGATAAGTTCGAATGACAGCATAGAAGGAAAGAAAATCAGAATTTTGGTCAAAACATATCAGTTTCGGCTTAGTGCTCCATTACTATAGTACAGTTCAACAAATTCAAGTACTTTTGGCCTTCTCTCGTTACCACGACGTTCAGTGCATCTGCCTTAAACATTGTTCGCCGCAACAAACAGCTTAATACCTCGACAATGGTACCAAAAATAACGCTAGGCCAAATCAGTTTAACCCTTCATTCCGCACTTTGTTTAGAACACCACATAATTTTTTGTTGTATTTGAAATTGTCCAGTGAAGTCAGGAAAAATGTTGAAAAAATTAATACATTATTAATTTTGGGAAAAAACATGCACTGCCCAAGAGAATCAAAAGACTATTTTTTTCGAAATCCTGTAATTGTCTCCAACTGCTACACATAAGTTTGAAATTTGGCTCATAGGTGCCTACAACATTCCTCTTCACTGCTGCAAACGCGAGGCGCCCTGCGACGTCGCCTTCGAGCTCGACGATGCTTCGAACAACAACGTGTCGACATGCGAAAAAAGATCAGGGCTCAGAAGTTCATGTGATGTGTAAAGTGGGTGGCAACGTTGGCACCAAATTTCAATGCAATTCTGCCTAACTCCACCATGGACGTGCCATGCGATAGGAATGTCTTTACAGACCCTCTTACCCACATTTCACACCTTTTTTTTGACGCTTCTGCGATGGAGATCTGAAACGCGACACCCAGAATTGAAATCAAACCGCTTTGTTATGAGTGGCCAAAGGAAACGTTTGAGACACACTGCCGGTCAGCATCCATACGAAAAGGCCTTAGGCGATGGTATAAAGGGCGTCAATGAAGCCACCCGTTTCCTTGGGACGTTCATTCCCTTTCGTGGTCGAGAATGACAGTTTGCTGTTTTACGAGCAACAGGAAGACATTCTTGACAGTCTTGGATACTGCTGACATCACCATGATGCTTCAACCATTCTGTAAAGGACATAGTGTGCTAGCAATACTATTGAATGAGATTTCACCTCTTTGTGGCTCTGTGTGATCGTTGTTTTCGGTCTGGTGTGAGGGTTTAAACTTAAGTGACGGTTGAAAACTGTTCAACGGAATTTGAATGTGATCCGAAGCAGCAAAGAGTGATTACAGTTATTCAATACTCCTGTTTCACGCCATCCTGTGAGATGATCATGGAGGAGTGTTAGATCGACACACGTCTGAAAATAACAGCAAGGTGTCCCTCTAACACTGCCCAGTTTGGCAAAACCATCAGTGGTACCTAACCACTTTTATTGAGAATTTTAAAAATGCATCTCTACAGAGAAAATCTGTGAAGTAGCCCTAGGCTCCTGCAGGTAGGCAACCAATTAGCACCCATCCAATTTCTAGTTGCCTGCCTGCGGGTATCTGTGACTGCTTCTCAGTTTTTTCCTCAACAAGGTGTGGGTTGTGGACAGCAAAAATGAGCTTGATGGTGAGACAATACAGTCCATAATGAAGGACAGCAAAAATTAGAGCTTCTATATCAACACAGAGGGGAAGAAACCTTAGACAGATTTAAGAAAAAGAACAACAAAGAGGGAAGAACTATCAACTCAATTGCTGTGCATATCACATATACTACTTGTTGCCAGATTTTTATGTATCTTAGAATTTAGCAACCTGAGGTTTAATATTGGACAGCCATTTTGTCTCCTTTTAATTGTAGTTTATCCAAGTGAATTTTTCTTTTGATGTAATACACGGAGAACATGAGGAACTGATGAAATGTGTGAGAGAGGATGGGAGTCTGATGGTCTTGGAAAGCTGGAATGCTGTAACATAAAAGTGAATAATGTGGTGTTGAAGAAAAACATGAGATAGGAGAAAGATTTCTGAAGTAATGTGGGGTAAATCTCACGTGGTTGTCCCTGATGTATGCAAAATGACTCATGTGAGAGTGGAAATTGTAAAATGTTAAGAATAAGGCCGTTGAAGAGATGGTGCTGCCAAAATGCATCATGTTAATTTTAATTAGTGACAGTATTATGGAAAGGATAGATAGCTAATGACCACAGTCTGTGGCTGCTGAGATCAGATTGTGAGCAGCAGCACATGATGGGAGAAGCAATCTGGGTGTTGTGGGTAAGGAGGAGGCTGGGATGGAGAGGGGAAGAGATAGCAGGGTAGTGGTGGAGGACGGTAAAGTGCTGCTTGCGGGAAAATACAGGGATGAGGGGGGGAGAGGGTACGGCAGCTAGATGCAGTCAATAGGTTAGACAGAGGGTGGTAGAGTGGGGAGAGGGGGGAGGGGAGGGGAAGGAGATAAGTAAAAAGATCGTGGTTCCATTAGTGGAATAGAGGACCATGTAAGGATGAAGTGGGAACAGGGAAGTACTACACAGTCGCTATGCCACTAACAGACCCACAGTCTTTTTACTTCTCCCCATTTCTCCCAATTTCCTTGAAAGAAACGTGTTAGGTAACTGAAGTAATGCACGCACACTTGAAAGCTGTGCACATTAGCAGTGTGTTGTCATCCCTGAGAATGTGCCACAAAAGAGCAATACTGTGAACTTCCAATAGAGCCCGCCATGGGCAAGTGCCTATTTGAACCCTGCTGCACTATGCTCGCACTCAGTTATCATGGTATTACTGCTTGCATACATTTGCCTTATCTTACCTTGTTCAGTGTATGTTAAGGTGATTGGCATATGTGCCACAGTCCAATAAAGTTGTTCTAACATTTGTGGTTGTGTTGTGTGTCCAAGTTACAACACAAGTGACAATGAGAGTGGTTTTGTTCTCTGGGTGGTTTGCAGTCTCTGGTTGGCCCTCCCTTGCACCTATGATGTCTGACAGTGCTGCTGATGAGTTTTTATGCTGGCTGGTTGATCAACAAGTGGTTCTTACTGTGGCGTTTCAGCATCTCAGTCAACAGGAGGAGTCAAACCCAGGTATTGCAAATGCATGCCTCTGTTTTGGCCTGTTCCGGTCTGTCTCTGTCTACATTACCTGCCGCGTCACCCCTTGCACCTTCTGTTTTGCTTGTCGTTACCCCAGTCATTTATCCCCCAACCATTTACCGCTTATGATGAGTCTGGTGAAGATTGGGAAGCCTATGAAAAATGGTTGCAGCAGTATTTTCATGTATTTGGATTGACTGATGTTGCCTTATGCCATGCTTTCTTTTTGTTTTGGTTATCGCCTCACATGTATCAACTCCTTTGTGAATTGGCCCGCTTGCAGGAACAGTCTTCACTCTCATTTGATAACATGTGCAACCTTCTTTCGAAATACTAATGTAAACAGACACACATCTGCTGCTCAAGTCAAGTTTTAATGGTGTCGCAAGAAACTAGAACATTCGTATAAGACTTGGGCAGCTGAGCTTCACGGTTTAAGCCATTGTTGTCACTTCGTCACTGATAGACATAAGGAGTCATATGCCAACCAAATGGTTGATGATGCAATCATTTGTTTGGCTCTCAATCGTGAGGTTCGTGAACGGACCCTTCAATGTGAAACCCCCTCCGATGTTCTGACCATTGCACAATCTGAGATATCGAGGGCTCCAGGTGCTCAAATTGAATTGTGGTGCAAGGTTGCAGAAGTTTAACCCACTTGCTGTTGCTGTTTGTCAGACGATCCACAGGGGCACGATATCGTGGCAGCGGTCCGTGCGTGAGCAAAACATCCTGGCAGCTGACCCAACTCACTGCAGCAGCCACGGTCACAGCAGCAGCACAGAGTGCCTGAAAATAAACAACAATGCAAGCGCTCCATGCTTCCCTTTTGTCCATTGTGTTTTGTCACTCATGATAGGCTTGATTCCCTAAGTGGTGGGATGTTTACTGCCAGTGCAACAAAATGGGCCACATTGCTCCTGTTTGTAATGCAAAATTCCAACAGCCTATTACTGATGTCGAGATGGATTTCAGTTGTGTGTCATGAATCTTTGTTGCACCCAATAAGCTTTTTATTGATATCAAGGTTTATCAGAGAATTTAGCAGATGCAAGTTGATACTGGTGCTGCCGTGTCATTATTCAACTTTCAAATGTACATGGACTTTGGTTCTCCCCCTTTAGTGCCATTGTCACATACATTAGTCACCTACAATAAACAAATCATTCTGATGTTAGGTAGTTTCTTGGCCCCAGTCACATAGAAATCTGTGGTTCGTCCACTGACTTTTCAGGTGGTGAATAATCACTCACTGAAAATTTGTTAGGTTTGGACATCTTTAACCTTTTTGGATTTCCCATTTCTGATGAAATTAATCTTGTCTCTGGTCATGTGCCTTATACACAACTTGACACTTAATTCTGTGAATTTTCTTCCCTGTTTTCTGCAGGTTTGGATTGTGCCGATAATTTCAAAGCCCACATCACCATGAAACCTGCAGCCACAGACCCCATTTCTTTGAGGCTTGTCCAGTGCAGATGGCTCTCCATGACCAGGTCAAGGCAGAGCTCGACCACCTCTGGGCCTCTGGGTCATCCAACCAATTGCATCCAGCAAATGAACTACCCTCTTAGTCATTGTCAAGATGATGTTGGGACGGTTACTCCTTTGCACTGATTTCAAAGTTTCTGTCAATGCTCAGTCTACCATTGACACGTATCTCTTGCAGCACTTTTTGCTGAGCTCATTGTTGGTCAGTATTTTTCCAAGATTGACCTCTCCAATGTATATTTGCAGCTTACCGTTGATGCTGACTCTCAATGGCTCTTGGACATTAACATGTCTTTTGGCTTGTATCAATACCTGTGGTTACCATTTTGTGTGGCCAGCACCCCAGCAATTTTTCAACCATTTCTCGGACAACTCACAGGGTGTGCCTGTTTGTGCTAACTATGTTGATGATATTGTGATGTCTGGCTCCTCCACTGCTGAATATCTCAACAGCTCACATATGCTCTTTTCAATGTTACAGGCCGCCGGGTTAAAACAGAATTTGGAAAAGTGTTGCTTCTTTCACCCTTCTATTGTTTATCTTGGGTTCTAGGTTCTCTAGTGCTGGTATCAGACCCCTTTGTCAGAATGTCCGTTCTGTGTCCTACATCTGTCAAGGAACTCCAGGTCTTTTTAGGTAAGAATGCTTATTATCATCAGTTTTTACCAGGGGTAGTGTTAGTTTCACAGCTGTTACATGCCTTGCTGCCTGAGGGGATATCTTTCCACTGGTCACTGGTGTGTGAAATGGCATTTTCCAAACTGAAATCTATGTTACAATCTGTATCTTCCTGGTAACGTACCTACCGGGTCAATGTTTAGTGATAACAACAAATTTAGCCCAACATGGGCTGGGGGGCAGTGTTAGCTCATAAATATTCTGATGGCTCTGAGCGGTTTATTGCATATGCATCAGAGATGCTTAAATTGGCGCACACTAAATATCCACAAACAGAGAAAGAAGCCCTCACCATTATTTATGCCTTAAAGAAGTTTCATGTTTTCCTGTACGGCATAAAATTCCATCTCCTCACAGATCACAAGCTGTTAGTTTTGCTCTTT
Source organism: Schistocerca cancellata (assembly GCF_023864275.1). Lineage (NCBI taxonomy): Eukaryota > Metazoa > Arthropoda > Insecta > Orthoptera > Acrididae > Schistocerca > Schistocerca cancellata. Next base: position 69,627,808 of record NC_064634.1, read on the forward strand.
AACTCCTCAGCGTCATTGCCAGACAATGCAGTGCATCACCTTCAACGTCGGGTGTCATTCCTCTCTCGGTACAACTGCTATGGCTAAACATGTGGACCCTGCTGTGCTCTCCCATCTTCCAGCCAGTCTGACCCAGTTTTTGATCAGGAGGAGTTACTCTGTTTCCACTTGATGAACGTGCTCAGTGAACTGTTGTCAGTTTCCCAATCACTTGGGTCATGCAGGCTAGTGCTACTGATCTGATTTTACGGAAAGTGGTACACTGCATATAACATCGCTGGCCTGAGGCCCTAACCACCATGCATTTCAGCATTGTTTCTCTGTCACTGGTGGTTCTATTTCTTTATATGGATTATTCAGCTCCTCACATAGTGGTTCCCTCTGCTCTCCATTCGGAGATCCTGCAATTGCTGCATGCTGATCACTGGGGGGTGTCACACACCAAGGCATTAACCCACTTTCATGTTTTTTGGACTGGTTTGGACAGTGACATCACTCATTTGGTAATTACATGTTCTCAACGAGCATCACAGCAAGCTGCCCTGTGAGCAACAGTGTCTCTGTGGGTGCAGCCTTTGCAGGTCCGGGACTGTCTCCACATCTATTTTGCCGACCCTTTCCTTAAGGCATGCTGGCAAATAGTAACTGATGCATTCTCTCGGTTCCCACATGTTGTTCATTACCTGTCCACTTTGGCCTCTGCCACCATGGCAGCCCTGTCAAAAGTTTTTTTCCATCAAAAGACTTCCAGCAACATTGGTCTCTCATAACAGGCCTCAGTTTGTGTCGGAGAAGTTTGCCTGTTTCTGCAATGCCCACATGTTTTGCCACATTTTGCCCCCGCTTTTCTACCCACAGTCCAACTGTGAGGCCAAAAGGTTAGTTAGAACATTCAAAATGCAAATCAAGAAATACATTACTCAGTCCCCGCCTGATGTTGCCTCAGATCAGTTTCTGTCTTCCTGTCAGTTCATGCCATTCGGCAACAACAGCCCAGCAGAAATTCTCAAAGATTGTCAACCCTGGCCACTCCTGCATCTCCTGTGGTCCTGCCAGGGACTCCAACCTGTGCAGCCATCATCCTGTTTCCAGCCTGGGGTGGCTGTCTGGGCACATGGGTTTGGTCATCACCCAAAATGGATTCCCGCCATCATCTCCTGATGCCGTGGCCACTGTCTCTATGATGTCCATATGGAGGAGGGTCTCTGTGCACATCATTACAACCAGATGCACCTGCACATGGACGACCAGACAACCCTGGCTGGGGCACTGACGGTGCCACGCCAGCCTCCATCACCCAATGGGTCATCTGAGTCTGCTGGGTCTCTGCTGTGACATATGAGGGGTCCTCCATCACCAGTGGATGAACGTGGCACAGCTTCTCCAATTCCGCTACCAGTACCAGTGCAGCCACTGTCCATACCAGAACCGTCTCCCCTGCCTGAGCTGTCAACTGCAGGGGCATCCTACTGTATAGGTTGTTACGAAAAGACGGACTGCACTGCTGCCTACCCATGCCCCAAGTACTTTCAACCATATCCCCTCGTATCAGTACATCATCTCAGTGAGAGCCTCACAGAAAAAGAAGCCATGGACATCTTGTGAATCTGAGCTGTTCCCTAAGGGGAGAGGAATGTAGTAATGTGCACACATTGGAAAGTCATGCACATTAGCAGTTTGTTGTCTTCCATGAGAGTGTGCTGTGAAAGAGCAAATAGTAACTGATGCATTCTCTCGGTCCCCCCCCCCCCCCCCCCCCTCCGGGCAAGTGTCTATTTAAAACTCTGCCATGCTAAACCCATGCTCAGGAATAAGATTAAATGTACCACAAGGCTTGGTAATTGGGCTGTTTCTGTTCTTGGTCTACATAAATTATTCATCCAGGACAATGGCGGATCCTTCAAAAACTATAATGTTTGCTGTTAACATAAGTGTATTAATAAGCTGCCTAAACAGACTGCCTAGACAGACTGGAGAATAATGGAACAGGCTTAGGATTGATTCACAGACAACAGCTTACCTCTTAATAATATAAAAAATGGCATTATCCAATTCCAAGCAAATCGAAATGATTTACAGATGACAGAAGTAGAGGTCAATGGGCAAACATTAAATGAGGCTTTGTGTATGATGTTCATAGGCATCCAGATGGATAATAAATTTTGGTGATGCCGGCATGTGAATAAGTTGACTAAAAAGCGTGATTACCATCTGTTGTTAAGTCATGCAAAGATAGCTCAGCTGCTAAGAGCTTTTCCAGAGAAAGGCAAGGTTCTGGGTTTATGTCCTGGTCTGTCTCACAGTTTTAATCTGACAAGAAATTTCAAAAACAGCACACACCTCACTGCAGAGAGAAAGGTCCATTGTGCAAAAAATATGTTCCAACATTAATTTTGTATAATTGTACTGATAATCAATAAATATGTGTCTTTTCCAATCAATATATTAATAAACATGAAAAAAGTTTAATTTGGTACAGGAAAGGCAGTTGTTGTCATGGCTTCCAATGGCTCTTCAAACATATCTAAGCAGTATTTTACTTCACTGATTGCGCAACACACTATTACAAAATGTTAATTTATAAGGTACTAATGTGTGAAATAAGGGAAAGAAACCACGGTGAGACTCGTAGCCACAGGATTGTGCATTTGGGTTTCTGTGTGTGTGTGAATGTGTGTACCTTTTTTTAGAAAAAGAGCAAGAGCTCAAAAACAAGTGTCAGTAGTGCTTTCTGTTCATACACATGTGTGCCACACATCAGTCTGCTGTAGGTGAGTGGTTGCCTTTCCCCTATTTTACAACTTCTTTTAGAAAGGTATGTGGCAGAACAGTCTTTATTATTACTGGAATGCAAATGCTTATGTAACAGGACAGATTATGAGGAATTTGGCTTTTATTGCCATAAATAATGTGTGTTTGCTATCAAATACATCAGCATTAATGAGCCTGTTTTTCTCTTACAGGAATTATATAGCCATTCATTTTTTATTTTTTACAAATTCAGATACTTAGGTTTTTTATAACAGGATATATTAATGATGGTCAAAGCCTCTTTGCTACTCTTGTTGGCCCATTCTTGACTGTTTTGTACTACTTAAATGCGCATAAAATGCTGAAATGTCAGAAAGAAGTTGTATCCTACAAAGAAAAGCAAGGCAGATTAACTAAATGCATAAATTACTGTATTTTTCCAGTCCAAAGTGCAGTAAATCTTATTTTTTTATATTGTCCTATGGTAAAAATAAAGTCTTGCTCATTCACAGCTTTGTATAGATTTGAGCGCATGGAAATATATTACAAAGTCTGTATTTGTTCACAGTCACATTTATCATTTTCAATGTAACCCATTTCACAATATTTCTCTTGTATTGTCCACTCAGACAAATTTCTTAAAAATTATGTAACTTATATTCTCTTAACATTTCAAAATAAAACTTTCATTATTTTTTTGCTGTAGGGTAACACAGAATTTTGGCGAAGAAAAATTCGGACATTTCATGGACTCATTGATTTGAATCATGATGGCGTAGTATCAATGGATGACTTTAATATTTTGGCAGACAGATTCATTAACCTGGGACACCTGACAAAGAAACAGGAAGAAGAGTTCAGAGCAGCTCTTCAGGTATTATAAAGTATTTTTAACAATATTCAACACAAAGCTAGTCAAACAATTGACTTTAGATACTTTTTCACTGCAATCCCATGAAACTACAGATGCTATTAGCATTACAGAAATACATCCGGAAATAACTTAAGACTGTTTGTATGGAATAAAATGCTGTTGTTATTGCTGATACTAAATCTGTTTTTCCCAGGTGGTGTGGGAAGAGCAATGGGGTATTGCACACCCATATAACTTGGTTACCACAGAACAATATTTGGAGAATATGCATCATGTGATCAATGACAAGTCCCTTAAAAGGAAATCACATCATTTTCTTCCGCATCTCTTCAAGGTACGTTATGCACTAACACATTTTCATGTGCTGGTTGCATAATTTGCAACTTTTTTAATTACAAAAGTAATCCATTTGCACAATTTTCTGTTCTGAAATTTTTCATAAATGTTTGTTATCTACAGTAGTCATACCTTGGTATTTGATATAGTAACTGATTGTAATGTCGACATTCAAGTCAGAGAACAGTTAGACGCTTTCCTTATATTTTGTGAAAAGGTTTACAGATACACTGTGAATTAAATTGCTTCATGAAAATGAATACTGTATAAGAAGAAGACTGAATTACTGACCAGTACTTATCTTAAAGAGGTGGAAAAAGGTAGGAAATTGTGTTGTATGAGCGATGTCTGGAAAGTAGTACCGTTCTGTTCCAACACCACCACAGCACTGATGTTGCTCTTCTGCACATTCAGTCATCTCTCTGGATCATTTCCTGTGATTGACACCATTACAGCTGGATTCTGTTGTGTCTACATTTGTTGCTGATTTTTCAAAATATTTAAGGTGGTCTCTCAGCCCACAGACAGTGAACTGCATTCCGTAATATAATTTTTGAGTGCAAAGAATTTTAAGCCTGCTGAACTTCATCTTGTAAAGATTTATGGTGAAAATGTAATGACTGGTGGAATGGTGAGAAAGTGGGTGAGACAATTCAATTACAGATGAACCAATGTTTATGACGAAGCATGGGGTGGGTGGCCTTCTGTCATCAATGGCAGTTTGGTTGAGAAAGTGAATGACAAAATTAGTAAAGTATGGTTCACAATAAGAATGCTTTGTGATGAGTTTCCACAAATTTCATAAACAGTTTTGGATAAGATTGTCAATCACTTAAATTTTCAGAAATTGTGTTCCCGTTGAGTTCTGAAAATGCTTAAGTGTGTCCACAAAATGAAGCGACTTGGCAGTGCTTTGACATTTCTTACCCAATGCAGTGATGAGGGAGATGAATTTGTAACAAAACTGTGACCAGTGATGAAACTTGGATTGCTCATGTCACTCCAGACTCAAAACAACAGTCAATTGAGTGGCGGTACTGATTATGCACCAAAAGACAAAAATTCAAGACAATTTTGTCAGCACAAAAAACACGTACACTGTGTTCTGGGACAGGCAGGGTATTCTGCTTAATGAGTTCTTTCCCATAGGTCAAATTGTCAGTGTAATATTATAATGAAAAAAAATGAGAAAATTCCAGCATACAGTTCAAAACAAAAGGCATGGAATGCTGAGTCAAGACGTGTTGCTTCATGACAATGCACATTCCCATTGTGCTTGTGTCATTCAAAAGATTACTCAGCAATTCGGTTGGGAGCAGTTCAATAACCCATCATACAGCCCCCATCTCACACCTTCCAGCTACCACTTTTTCTTGAACTGGAAGAGTGATTTTGGAGGAAGACACTTTGACAGCTATGATGGTGCAAAAAACTGTTTTCAGAAGTGGCTGTCTTCACTGGTGGCATCTTTCTATGAAGAGGATATAAAAAAGTTAGTGTCTTGCTGTGACAAATGCCTGAACGATGGTGACAAATATATAGAAAAACAGTTTAAGAAGTGCTCTTTCTTCTAGAAATAAGTTTTTGTTTAAAAATGTTTTTACGAGCTTTTTTTCCAAAATGGTGCTTACATTCCAGACATGTCTTTCACTTGGAATTTTGCCTCTCAGCGATTTATACTTATCATGCATTCTGTCTCCTTGAGAGTTTATAACTTTCTCAGATGATTTCTTAATTATAATAATTACAAAGTGAACCAGAGCTCCACTGATAAACTTTCAGAAACTGGTCAGGGACTCCGTATGAATATTTTGGTGTAAGGGACCCATGGTCTCAGTCAGCTCATTGCAGAATTATTGCATTGCAGTCAACTTTGTTCTGTATCACACTGAAAATATCTGCAGAAGATTGAAAATGATTATAGTATGCACTGTGTGTCTCTTCACTCTCAAACTTGTGTTCAGTAATGAGCTGTTCTTCCAGTGACACTAATTACACTGAGGTACTTATGCATCTGAGGATTGTTGCATTACTCCGTGTTGTGTGTTATACATTTTGGTTATTGCCTATAACAGGCTTCTTCACATTTTTAAAGGTATTTTCATTGGAAAAAGGGTGATCATGGTAACAAACCAAATCAATCATAATCACATTATTACTCTGTAATATGCTGCCAGAGACCAAAGGCCCTTGCACCAAAATACTCAGAAGGTATCCCTGAGCAACCTCTGAAGTTTTCAGTGGAATTCTGGCTCACTCTGTATAAAATTATGACACAGAATTGCTGGCCAGTACTTAATTTCAAGACAAATTTCAGTACCACTTATAGATACATGCACTATGTGATCAAAAGTATCCGGACACCTGGCTGAAAATGACTTACATGTTTGTGGCACCCTCCATTGGTAATTCAGTATGGTGTTGGTCCATCCTTAGCCTTGATGACAGCTTCCACTCTTGCATGCATACATTCAATCAGGTGCTGGAAGGTTGCTTGGGGAATGGCAGCCCATTCTTCATGGAGTGCTGCACTGAGGAGAGGTATCGATGTCGGTCGGTGAGGCTTGGCATGAAGTTGGCATTCCAAAACATCCCAAAGGTGTTTTATAGGATTCAGGTCAGGACTCTGTGCAGGCCAGTCCATTACAGGGATTTTATTGTCGTGTAACCACTCCACCAAAGGTCGTGCATTATGAATAGCTGCTCGATCGTGTTGAAAGATGCAGCCGCCATCCCTGAATTGCTCTTCAACAGTGGGAAGCAAGAAGGAGTTTAAAAAATCAATGTTGGCCTGTATTGTGATAGTGTCACACAAAACAACAAAGGTTCAAGCCCCCTCCATGAAAACACGACCACACCATAACACCACCACCTCTGACTTTTACTGTTGGCACTACACATGCTGGCAGATGACGTTCACCAGGCATTTGCCATTGGATCACCACATTGTGTACCATGATTTGTCACTCTACACAACATTTTTGTACTGTTCAGTCATCCAGTATTTATGCTCCTCACACCAAGTGAGGCATCATTTGGCATTTACTGGCATGATGTGTGGCTTGTGAGCAGCCGCTTGACCATGACATCAAAGTTTTCTCACCTCCCACCTAACTGTTGTGTACCTGCAATGGATCCTGTGCAGTTTGGAATCCCTGTGTGATGGTCTGGATAGGGGTCTACCTATTACTCTGTCAGTCAACAGATGAGGTCGGCTTGTACGCTTTTGTGTTGTATGTGTCCCTTTAAGTTTCCTCTTCAATATCACATTGGAAACAGTGGACCTAGGAATGTTTAAGAGTCTGGAAATATCGCATACAGACATATGATACAAGTGACCATGTTCTAAATCTGTTAGTTCCGCGGAGTGCCCCATTCTGCTCACTCATTATGTCTAATGACTACTAAGGTTGCTGATATGGAGTACCTGGCAGTAGGTGGCCGGACAATGCAGCTAATATGAAAAACATATGTTTTTAGGGGTGTCAAGATACTTTTGATCACATAGTGTATAAAAGTACACACAGTTACCAAGCCTTCAGGATTAATAGTTCCATCCTAAGGGAGAAGAGAGTTCTTCACTTGTCCTCAAAATATGTGGATCCCTGTTGTCTCATGGCCTGAGTAACCTGCCCTCACTTTTTAACTTTCCCCAGCCTACAACTCTCTCCTTCCCAACAAACACAATATTAGTTCTGAAAGCTAGGATAATGCATGTACTGCTTGCTATACATATCTATTGACAGTACTGACAGCTAGCCTGAAGGTAAGTACAGGGTAGCAATTTTGTCTCATAAATTTAGTTTCCTCAAGAGACTCTTCCTTTTGATACGTTGTACCAGCTGTCCGCCAGTAATAAGAGATTTGAAACAGTCAAGCTATGAGATAAAGAAGTCATTTTCTTGTTGTTCATAGTTTGTATTTCCATTTCATAACTGCCTGTTTGATTATATGTTGTCTCTTGATGTGTTGCGCATCCTGAGGCCATGCAAGAAGTAATTGTGTTAAACTTAATAAAAATCAACACCACTAAGCTACAGCAAGTCTTAAAAAATATTAACTGTCAAAATTTGAGACAAACTTGAAAACTGTAAGCTAATTAATCTTTACAGTAGCAAATAAATACAACCCTTTGCCAACTACTGATGAACTTAACTATATATATATATATATATATATATATATATATATATATATATATATATATATATATATATATATATATATATATTTAAAAAGAAAGATGATGAGACTTACCAAACAAAAGCGCTGGCAGGTCGATAGACACACAAACATACACACAAAATTCTAGCTTTCGCAACCAACGGTTGCCTCGTCAGGAAAGAGGGAAGGAGAAGGAAAGACAAAAGGATATGGGTTTTAAGGGAGAGGGTAAGGAGTCATTCCAATCCCGGGAGCGGAAAGACTTACCTTAGGGGGGAAAAAAGGACAGGTATACACTTGCACACACACACATATCCATCCACACATACACAGACACAAGCAGACATTTGTAAAGGCAAAGAGAAAAACTCTTTGCCTTTACAAATGTCTGCTTGTGTCTGTGTATGTGTGGATGGATATGTGTGTGTGTGCAAGTGTATACCTGTCCTTTTTTCCCCCTAAGGTAAGTCTTTCCGCTCCCGGGATTGGAATGACTCCTTACCCTCTCCCTTAAAACCCATATCCTTTTGTCTTTCCTTCTCCTTCCCTCTTTCCTGATGAGGCAACCGTTGGTTGCGAAAGCTAGAATTTTGTGTGTATGTTTGTGTTTGTTTGTGTGTCTATCGACCTGCCAGCGCTTTTGTTTGGTAAGTCTCATCATCTTTCTTTTTAAATATATTTTTCCCACGTGGAAGGTTTCCCTCTATTATATTCATATATATATATATATATATATATATATATATATATATATATATATATATATATATATAGTTGTTGAATATTTTCATCTCCTTCCTGTCTACAACCATGTTTAAAAATTTATATTATTGAATACAGTGTGTTTTAATATATCAGGGGAGTATGATATTCATGAAGAAAAGCTGTCTGACTATTACTGGGAAGGTTGTGCCACTTTGTACCCTATAAGAATATACGAAGACACATAACACACAGGAAAGGAATATAAAGTAACTTTCTTCTATGCTCGACAATGTGCCTTATCAATAATACTGTTGAAGATGTAACCTTGTCACAGTTTATTACACCTGTTCTTTATCTCTAACAAAAACCACTAAACAAACAAATTACCATGGTAAAGCAAACAATATGTCAATAATGATGTGATTGTTCGCCTGTCCTAGCCCTTTTATAGTTGGTTAATGGAACAGTTACAGAAGCTGATCAAAAGAAAATTTACTTTGAGCCTTACAGACTTGTGCAGTATACAACAACATTTCTAATTATTGTAACATCCAAAAAGACTGGCCTGAAAGAAGTCAAATTCAACTCTATTTCTGCAGAAATGTCTGCTATCTAGCAGTGTTTCTGGACTCGAGCATTACATACAAGAATGTTGCTCTCCCAGTGGCAAGACATTAAAGTAACAAAATATGCCTCATGGTTTTACAGAATGGTTATTGTCTTTTATCTCTGACTGCTTCCTGTCATATGAATCAAAAGGCATATACAAGAACTAAGAACACAGATTTCCTGAAAGTTACAGTTTTGGTGTCCCTCTTGTTCAATGTTTACACTCCTGACATACTTAGTATATTCTTAGAGAAGGTGAAAGTTCTTCAGTATGATGTATGTTTCTACTTCAAGGGTGTGCCTCCAGAAGGGTGTGGGATTCAACTGATTACTACAATATCTGCGCTCAAACAATGCCTTACAAGAAAGATTCCTATGGAACATCCCTGCAGCTAACTTTTCCTGTAGTTTTTTCTCCAACTTGCACTGATTCTTTCTAAGGTAGTTGAACTGTGCCATCTCCCTGTAAAGAAGTTGCGAAATAGGACTCATGATCTATTAATGTGGGAGATGCACATAAGTCACATTGCTGACAGAGTGGTTATCAACGTAATCGTATCAGTGATAAGATTTTGGTAGTGCTGAGCATCTGGACAGCTCCATAGCCCTACCAGTAGATGGTACACCCAGTCATTCATTAACCCTTGAGCGAGTGTGCCTATATATAATGTAAGCCAGTCACAAATGACATTGTCTTGTACTGTTCCATTGTTGTTTTACAATTGCAAGCCTGTACCTATTCTTTCATTATTGCTTCACCCAACGCACTGCTATGCTATGCTATCAAATGTCCAAGTGAGCAGTAGCAATGTAAAATAAACAGTGAGGTAGATCAGAAAATATTTATGGTCCGTGCAAGAAAATGAATCAGATTCCAAGCTAGCAGTGCAGTCCCACAGTGAGGCAGTTGTCTGTGAGATAATGAGCAATTGAATAAACAGCTGGCTGGGATCTGGTGCAGCTGCACTGTTTAATGCTGTGAATGGGTCATAAATATGGGATAACACTTGTAAGTATAATGAACTATTGTATGTATAATGAACTATTTATATAATGAATTTTTATTTTACAATTGTTTAGTGAAATAGTGATTTAGCTCACATAATGTAAGTTTATTTCATCACTGTTTGATTAAATTAAGATTAAACTGTGATTCTGTTCTTATTTGTTTACCTTGGTAACATAACAGATGGTGCACCTGTCCAAGGGTTAAAGGAGTATCTGTTATGGACCTGCATTGGAAAATTGTTTTGCGAGAATTAACAACTGTCAATACAGAGAGGCAGGTTTCTGTGGGGGCAATCCATTCCAGTCCACTCCAGCCAATGCACAATTAGTTTAAGCACCCAAAACTCCAGCTGTAACTCCAAGCCAATTTTCTTTTTAAAAGAGCTCCAAATGTATCAAATAACCTCAGACCAATTGTTTCAAATTTGACTAAAAATGCTTCACTGGACACTTTGAGATAGCTAGGATTATTACTCCTCTAGTATAAACATATTTACACATTCAGGAGATCTCTGGGAAAGCTAACTCAACTAAAAATCTTTAATATACCATTCCAACTAATATCTGTCATTTCTTCTGAATATTGTGCTGACATAAATAGCAGAATTACGGTGCAGTCTTTAAGACAGAAGCCACAAATAGTCAATATCCTCACTAAAGGCTTTGAAACTACCAGCTCTATTGGAAGAGCATTCTACAACCCAAAGTTGGTTTATTCAACAGACACAGACCTCATGAATGAGGAATTTGTAGCCATACTAGAAGCTGTACACTTATGTTTGTTGAGACAACAGCTCCATAAATTAAACTCAGTGATTCACTGTTGGCCCTAAGAGTTCTAAAGAAGTAATTCTTGACCCTTCCTGATTTACACTGTGAGATGTTGGGTGTTCTGCCAGACATCAGTGTCATCCTTGCACAATGTCTCGACAACGTGGTTCATTTCCTTCATCAATCCTTTCCTTTGTCGTAGCTTGCCCAGCTTCTTGATATTCCTGTACCTCTTCCGCTCATAGTGTCTCAACCCTTTGCTTTGTCAGAGTTTGCCCAGCTTCTTAAAATGCCAATATATTGCCACCATAGAGTCTCTACTGCCTGGCGAACACAAGTCACACTGTTGAAATATTGTACATGGATGACACATATCTGGCCGAACACCTGATGCCTCAAGATTTCATTTCTAAAGAACTTTAGTGCCAGGAGATAGGAAACCTTATTGTATACAGGATCAGTGAAGTGCTGCTGCCAATGTGTGAAAAAGACAAATCTGTATCATCACCTGGAAGAAACCACATATTGGAATTATCAGTAATGAATTGTTGATCATGGAGCCAAAGAAACTGCTCTTGCAGCAGATGTAACTTGGACTGAAATTCTAATTATGGATTATAGGCATGCATTATTTAGAGATATGATACAAGATGCCACTGCAGATATTCACATCTAGCGCCAGTGCAATACATCCAAGATGTGTACAAAAACAATTATCCATGATGTGCAAGATTTGTGTACTGGCCATATGAATAAACTGGCTGTATGTTGCAAACTAAAAGTTATAAAATGAAAAGAAACCATACTTGAAAGGTGTGTACAAATCTGGGGCTATAAAAGTGACTGTTAGGTAAACCTTATTCACTAGCAACCTATTAAAAAAAGCAGAAAGATGAAAGAAAATGCCAGTATGCTTCATCATCAAAGGTGTGTTCAAGTGGCACTGAACAAATGGCCTACAGGAATGAACTTGCAATACCATTATAATTCGGACTGTAAAGGGAATACTGTTTGCAAGTGATGTGTGTGTGGAATCAGTGGCCTCGGTTTTCCTCAGATTATTCCAAGTATTTGCTGGAATGGTTTCTAACAATAGGTTGTGGTTGCCAGCTTTCCCGTTTTGTGCCCATTCTTGGTCTTTAAAGTTAACATATTATAGAGATACTTTATAATGATTGTTATTATTGTTATTATCACAATAATAATACTAAAAAATAAATGATCTACCAAAGTATCAGAAATAATGGCACAGTTAAGCTTACTATTCTTGGATACCTCTGCTGAATGAATGAGAACATGCTTACAAAACAAATATTGTTCTATATCTGGAAAAAAGAAGTTGACAATAGCATAGATTACACAGTATTACAAGAACTAGAATGAAACAATATCAAATAATTGTATATGACATAAAGAATCTTTTTAGGATATAATAACAAGGCTTTCAAGGACAAAAGTGCCATAAGAAATGGGAACAATATAAAGCATGGTCTACATTCCTGTGCAAAAACATGATACCCATAGTCAAGACTAAGTGTAGCTTATTTTCTTCTCAGTTTTCTTAATAGCTCACTGTAAGATTCAGTATTGATTGTTCTTCCACATCCCATAAAACACACATACAGTAAAGAATTACTGTTTCAAAAAATTGTATCCACATTGACTTATAAAGCTTGGATTGTGTTTTTTGGTTTGATGTGTGAGGCAATAGAAACACACACCACTGACTGACATTGTGTCTCCATGTTACCATTGGTAAACTACCTCTCACCATCAGTCATAATTCTGTTCAGTAGGGCTTTTCCTTCCACATCATAAAGGAGAAGAAAATCTAGACAAGCAGTAATTCATTGACATTGCAGTTTTCTGGAAGGGTGCTTGGAACCCAACAAGCAAGGAACTTATGGTATACTAATTATTTAGTCACAACCTCATTCAAAATACTCACAGAAAACTGCAGAAAGTTGTGTGGCACTAAAGATATCATGTAATACAGGTTTTCACAAGGTTTTCATCAATTTTCTGTAGTAGTTCATAGTTGACAACAAACAGATACACGCTTGATGTCTTCTTGAATTTTCATCCTTTCTTTTAACACCTTCATGGAACACTTAGTTCACATACAACGCAAACTTCATGATAAATTTCAATAGATGAGAGTAAGTTGTTTTTTTTTTTTTTCCACTGAAAACTATATTACAGAACGAATTTCACAATTGGTGGGATTTGCAGTTTGAAAGGCTGTTGCAGGTGACTGCGACGAAATGTGGCTTTCTCACTATCACAAGTCTAAGCACACTGACATACTGCATGAGTCAGTGTACAGTGTATTGAATGTCTCCTGCCCCCCCTCCCCAGCTACTTCTCTTGCTACATAAAAATGGATTTTAGTTTCCAGAGAGCTCTCATAAAATCCCATTGGATCTTCAACCACAAGCTGTGCTCCTCTACAGCTCAGAATAAAAACTGACCAGAAGCAAGATCTAAACTGAACTGTCTCTAATTACAATGACCAGTCTTACAACTGTTGTTGCATTTTTCCTATTCTTCTACTGATTACACATGGTAACTTCTCACATCTCGATGCAGCTATGGTTTGTAAGTGGATCAAATGTAGCTAGAAATTTTTATCCCACTGTATTGCTTTACCAAATCTGCCATAATTATTCTGTAATTCTGTTTTCAGTAGTGCAAGCTCAGAACATTGATTGTCTAATTGAGTGAACAGCTTGAATGTAAACAGTTCAATGAAATTCCATCAGAGGAAATTTAACAGAACTTCTTGTTTCAGGCTATTGACAAGGACAAGAGTGGTGACATATCTGTTGAAGAGTTCAAATTGTTCTTTCAGTGCTTGAACCTAGGACCAGAGGTAAGAAACTGATGGTGGCTGGTTGTGTTGAACACCACGGATATTCATGTATTGAGCAATAGTCTCTCCATTGTGATTCCTTATGTTTCCTCAAACTGAGAGTTATGGATGACATGCTTCACATTTCCTCTGGAATTGATAATTCCAGTATAGTAAGAAACAGATTTATCAACCGCCTGGAAGACTGGGAAGATACAGTCAACTCTTTCTGTTCTTTTTCAAAATCTAATTATATTCTGTTTTTAGTCTGTATGTAAACTCATCCAGTAGGACATGAGAAATGTACATAATGAATATTTATTTAAGAATAAACCAGATTAAAGTAAGTAACAAGCTAGCATTTCAGGAATCATTTAACAAAAATTCTTTAGTAAAATGCAAAAGATGAGAAAAGTCAAATAGAACAAGGCAACTACTAAAGAGAAGACAAGAATTTCTAGTGAACAATAACAGCAGTTTTTTGAAAGACATTATGTAGAAATTGTTTATTTTCATCATTGGACTTACCATACTTATAAAATGTTATATTGCAAAAGACTGCTTCAGCATGTGTCAAACTTTAAAAATCCACTCGATGTACATATGTCATTGTCGTACCAAGCCTTTTAACAGTGTCAACACCCTCAACACAAATCATGGTGAACCACTGTTCTTATACACAGTTTACAAGTTAATTGTGCATTTGGTGTCAGCTGCCACAATTAACATGTAAACAGTGTACAAGAACAGTGGTTGGGATTTGTGTTAAGGGAGCTGACAATCTTAAAAGGCTCAGATATGACAATGAAATAATATTCAGAATGGAGTGTTACAACATTGTGCAAGAGTCTGCAGCACATTAACAACAGATATCAGTCAGAAAATTGAAAATCCCTGAATATTCAAAACTAAAGTAAAAGAATACATTATTAGCCAACCTTATCAGAATATCTGGATTCTAGTACTTAACTTAACCATACAATTCATAAAGAAGTGAAGATTTTAAAAGAATATAAACATATCTTGACTTTTCCAATATGTAGACAGCCGATAGTGGTCTGTATAGTGTTACATAAATGTTCTGAATATTTAGGTGATAACAGCTGCTGAGTAGTAGGAGAAGAAGAGCCTTGGCTTTTTTTTTTCAAAGTAGCTGCTTTTTTCCAAAGTAGCTGCTTTTTTCCAAAGTAGGTGCTTTTTTGCCAATATGTATAACTGTACATAGAAGCAATTCCCTTAATTATTAGTGTGGTAGATGAGCACTAATCATAATTTGTTGCTAGCCTCCTTTACAGAAGTATTCTACTGCACCTGTTTCTGCTTATTAACCCTTTCACTGCTGTGGGTGTGTATACACATCCTGTTACTCCATTCCCCAGGTGTTAAGGATGTGTATCTGCATGCCTCTTGGGTTTTCCTACAGTGCCATGAACATCTGAATGCATCCTCATTGCTGACCTGTCACAACTGCAGCAAGTTACTTATATATCTGAATAAAAAAGTTTTGAGTATTTAAGTATCTATCATACAATATATGCGTATCATTGTGTTCTAACATTTGCAAAAAAAAAAAAAAAAAACCTCATTTCAACACCTTGAGTTTTTTATAAGATATGATGATTTTTACGATCACATGATTCTTGGTGTGCAAGGATGTGAGTAGATGCCTTGCACCTGACCACCCCTCAGATATAAAACCCCATAACTCGAGAGCAAAATGAGATATCCTTCTGCTGTCAATTTTAAATAAAATTTAAATATCTTATCTATATTAGATTTGCTGCAATATACTAACTAAAATCAACCATACACAAAGTTTATGCCATGTATTTTTCCTCTGTGAGATATTTAAAATTTTGTGCAATATTTTATATAATTTGATGCAGCACAATAAGTATGATCAATAATGAAAAGAAATTCAGTTCTTTATCAATTGAAGCCCCCCCTCCCTCCCCCCATTAACCATTGACCTTGCAGTTGGTGGGGAGGATTGCGTGCCTCAATGATACAGATAGCTGTACCGTAGGTGCAACCACAACAGAGGGGTATCTGTTGAGAGGCCAGACAAATGTGTGGTTCCTGAAGAGGGGCAGCAGCCTTTTCAGTAGTTGCAGGGGCAACAGTCTGAATGAATGATTGACTGATCTGGCCTTGTAACACTAACCAAAACGGCCTTGCTGTGCTGGTACTGCGAACAGCTGAAAGCAAGGGGAAACTACAGCCATAATTTTTCCCGAGGGCATGCAGCTTTACTGTATGGTTAAATGATGATGGCATCCTCTTGGATAAAATATTCCAGAGGTAAAATAGACCCCCATTTGGATCTCCGGGCGGGGCTACTCAGGAGGATGTTGTTATCAGGAGAAAGAAAACGCGTTCTACGGGTCGGAGCGTGGAATGCCTGATCCCTTAATTGGGCAGGTAGGTTAGAAAATTTAAAAAAGGAAATGGACAGGTTAAAGTTAGATATAGTGGTAATTAGTGAAGTTCAGTGGCAGGATGAACAAGACTTCTGGTCTGGTGAATACAGGGTTATAAATACAAAATCAAATAGGGGTATTGCAGGAGTAGGTTTAATAATGAATAAAAAAGTAGGAATGCGGATAAGCTACTACAAACAGCATAGAAATGCATTATTGTGGCCAAGATAGATATGAAGCCCATGCCTATCACAGTAGTAAGAGTTTATATGCCAACTAGCTCCGCAGATGAAGAAGAGAGTCATGAAATGTATGATGATATAAAAGAAATTATTCAGATAGTGAAGGGAGATGAAAATTTAATAGTCATGGGTGACTGGAATTGGATAGTAGGAAAAGGAAGAGAAGGAAGTGTAGCAGGTGAATATGGAATGGGGTTAAGGAATGAAAGAGGAAGCCACCTGGTAGAATTATGCACAGAGCATAACTTAATCATAGCTAACACTTGGTTCAAGAATCATAAAAGAAGGTTGTATGCATGGAAGGAGCCTGGAGATACTAGAAGGTGTCAGATAGATTATATAATGGTAAGACAGAGATTTAGGAACCAGGTTTTAAATTGTAAGACATTTCCTGGGGCGGATGTGGACTCTGAATACAATCTATTGGTTATGAACTGTAGATTAAAACTGAAGAAACTGCAAAAAGGTGGCAATTTAAGGAGATGGGGCCTGGATAAACTGACTAAACTAGACGTTGTACAGAGTTTCAGGGAGAGCATAAGGGAACAATTGATAGGAATGGGGGAAGAAATACAGTAGAGGAAGAATGGGTAGCTTTGAGAGATGAAGTAGTGAAGGCAACAGAGGATCAAGTAGGTAAAAAGATGAGGGCTAGTAGAAATCCTTGGGCAACAGAAGAAATATTGAATTTAATAGATGAAAGGAGAAAATATAAAAATTCAGTAAATAAAGCAGGCAAAAAGAAATACAAACATCTCAAAAATGAGATCGACAGGAAGTGGAAAATGGCTAAGCAGGCATGGCTAGAGGACAAATGTAAGGATGTAGAGGCTTATCTCACTAGGGGTAAGATAGATACTGCCTACAGGAAAATTAAAGAGACCTTTGGAGAAAAAGCGAACCACTTGTATGAATATCAAGAGCTCAGATGGAAACTCAGTTCTAAGCAAAGAAGGGAAAGCAGTAAGGTGGAAGGAGTATATAGAGGGTCTATACAAGGGCGATGTACTTGAGTACAATATTATGGAAATGGAAGAGGATGTAGATGAAGATGAAATGGGAGATACGATACTGCGTGAAGAGTTTGACAGAGCACTGAAAGACCTGAGTCGAAACAAGGCCCCGGGAGTAGACAACATTCCATTAGAACTACTGACGGCCTTGGGAGAGCCAGTCCTGACATAATTCTACCATTTGGTGAGCAAGATGTATGAGACAGGTGAAATACCCTCAGACTTCAAGAAGAATATAATAATTCCAATCACAAAGAAAGCAGGTGCTGACAGATGTGAAAATTACTGAACAATCAGTTTAATAGTCACGGATGAAAATACTAATGCAAATTCTTTACAGACGAATGGAAAAACTAGTAGAAGCCGACCTCAGGGAAGATCAGTTTGGATTCTGTAGAAATGTTTTAACACGTGAGGCAATACTGACCCAACGACTTAGTATAGAAAATAGATTAAGGAAAGGCAAACCTACGTTTCTAGCATTTGTAGACTTAGAGAAAGCTTTTGACAATGTTGACTGGAATACTCTCTTTCAAATTCTAAAGGTGGCAGGGGTAAAATACAGGGAGCGAAAGGCTATTTACAATTTGTACAGAAACCAGATGGCAGTTATAAGAGTCGAGGGACACGAAAGAGAAGCAGTGGTTGGGAAGGGAGTGAGACAGGGTTGTAGCCTCTCCCCGATGTTATTCAATCTGTATATTGAGCAAGCAGTAAAGGAAACGTAAGAAAAGTTTGGAGTAGGTATTAAAATCCATGGAGAAGAAATAGAAACTTTGAGGTTCGCCGATGACATTGGAATTCTGTCAGAGACAGCAAAGGACCAGGAAGAGCAGCTGAACGGAATGGACAGTGTCTTGAAAGGAGGATATAAGATGAACATCAACAAAAGCAAAACGAGGATAATGGAATGTAGTCGAATTAAGTCGGGTGATGTTGAGGGTATTAGATTAGGAAATGAGACACTTAAAGTAGTAAAGGAGTTTTGCTATTTGGGGAGCAAAATAACTGATGATGGTCAAAGTAGAAAGGATATAAAATGTAGACTGGCAATGGCAAGGAAAGCATTTATGAAGAAGAGAAATTTGTTAACATTGAGTATAGATTTAAGTGTCAGGAAGTCATTTCTGAAAGTATTTGTATAGAGTGTAGACATGTATGGAAGTGAAATGTGGATGATAAATAGTTTAGACAAGAAGAGAATAGAAGCTTTCAAAATGTGGTGCTACAGAAGAATGCTGAAGATTAGATGGGTAGATCACATAACTAATGAGGAGGTATTGAATAGGATTGGGGAGAAGAGAAATTTGTGGCACAACTTGACTAGAAGAAGGGATCAGTTGGTAGGACATATTCTGAGGCATCAAGGGATCACCAATTTAATATTGGAGGGCAGTGTGGAGGTTAAAAATCGTAGAGGGAGACCAAGAGATGAATACACTAAACAGATTCAGAAGGATGTAGGTTGCAGTAGGTGCTGGGAGATGAAGAAGCTTGCACAGGATAGATTAGCATGGAGAGCTGCATCAAACCAGTCTCTGGACTGAAGACCAGAACAACTACATCAATTGATGATAATCATATTGTAGAATGTGCCAAAATCACATTTTTTCATGTAATAGTTTTTGAAAAATCAGATGATGAGTATTTTTTACTGGCCAGAATGCCATCTCTCAGCACAGGAACTGGCATTTGGCGACCAGTACAGTCATCACAAAAGTCATCTTAGCACAGAATGCAAAGAGCATGTCTGAAGCAGGGTTAATGCATTAACATGACTCATTCCACATCCCTGATTGCTTCTCTTCTCCAAGATGTGATGTGTGGGAAATGGATGGATTGGATGGATGGATGGATGGATGGATGGATGGATGGATGGATGGATGGATGGATGGTTGAATGAATGAATGAATGGACTGCAACAAATATTTATTTGTGGACTGGAAATTTGAGCGCTTGAGGTATTATTGAATATTGCATTAAATGAAATTATCTAAAATATACCATGAAAGTATTTTTATATTTCAGGTAACCATTGTACATACATATTACATGAGGTAGAAAAAGCAAAAAAAAATACTATTTGCACTAAGTGTGTTATCAAGGCATGTTGATTTGTTCCACTTTTCTATGTTTCACACTTCTTCTATATCCATGCCATATAGAAACTCAACCCCCCAGCCCTCTCCTACCTGCCATTACACACTCCTAAGTTGGAAGCTACTAGCTCCTCTGAACTGTGCAAGTGGAAACTGATCCTCCAGCACACTTGGCCTAAGACTGTGTTCAGTCACTTCCTCAGTCACCTATTTACCTCTCCTTTACCACTTTGTCACTATCTTTGTACTCACTTTTTTCTCATTTGTCATCAGTTTTGGAATCATTGCCAACATTTTTCAGCAGTTGCTGAGAGCCTTCAGTCTTTCCATCTCAAAATACTTCCCTATCCATGGGTTTTACCTCAGCACCTCCCCTTCTTTTTGCTGCCCCAATCCTCAGTCACTTCCTTTCTCTGCCACCTCCCTATCCCCACAACACACGTCTGTCCAGCAACCACTCCTAGGCAATCAGTGTTGTTCCATGCAAGGAGACACACACACACACACACACACACACACACACACACACACACACACACACACACACACACACACACGGAGAGAGAGAGAGAGAGAGAGAGAGAGAGAGAGAGAGGCTTTGAAGACCTTACAAAAGAAAATATTTTTTGTTTTGTTTCAGAAAGCAATTGAGAGCTTCATTGCTATTGATCTGAACCATGATGGACATCTTAGTGATGAGGAATTTGTTAGGCTTGGAAGGGAGTATTTTATCACAGAAGATGAGTCAAAGCCAAGTAAATACTTCTGGGGTCCTCTCATCAAGCCTTAATATGCTGAAATATCTGGCAAGAACTGATAACGATGGTGGTAATAACTTTAATAATGCAAACCTGAACATTCGACAAGCATGTCATTGATGAATGTACTTTTGTCGTGCTGAGTTTTTATTCAGCTAATAATAGAGAGAAGTTACTGTTGCCTTGTGACAACAAATGTGACACCAGAAAATTACTACAATTCTAGAGGCAGAGTAAAGTGAAGAGACTATAATCTTCACACTGTGGGATATATGTTAAAATGTAGGATAATGTTTTATAGTGTAATGAACTACAGAGTAACTAATTATTAGTTGTTTAATTTCAAGACGCTGTTCAGCAATGAATTCAGAAGGATATTACATTCTCCAAATTTAGGGACAAGAAAATTACACAACATTTTTTTTTCTGAAAACGTAATTGGATTATTAGAGAGTAAGGAATAAAAACTGTGCTGAGTATCAATTAAATCTCAGAAAATGTGTTGAAATAGTGTGACTGCCATGATAAATTTTCTGTCATTACCAAAGTAAAATTCTCAACCAGATCAGTATATATTAAATGTATTTTCTGATATAATCTATAAAATTATGTTTGATAAAGAAATTGTGTTAAGCAGGATATTCTAACTCCATAATTCACATGCAATATATTAATATTATGGACAATATTAGGTGGTGATACAAATTTTTTTTAATGTGAAGGTGGTACAGGACTTCTAATAATAGTGTGTAATTATTATGATAGTGGAAAATTTTGGATGGGCTGAAATTATGTTTCAGGGAATAGACCTTAAAGATAAAGTGATGAATGATGAACAGGCACATTAAAAAGGAAGTGAGTAATGCAGAACAGTGTAAATTTCATAAACCAGCAATATTCACATATTTGTAATGTCTGTCCCTCATTTGAAAAGAGGAATGATTCATCTTCTCAGTCATTATTAAATACATACATTGATGTGTGTTTGAAGAGAGGTGAGGTATTTTTGGGTTACTGGATGATTGGCTGTGGTGAATTAAGGTATTTTATACCTCAATATTTAATGAGCTGTATTCATTGCCATTTGCATTTAAGTGCAAAGTGATCATTTATATCAAAGAGGACACCATCTCTAATATTTGGTAAAGAGATTGTCCTGCACTCACAGCTTAACTCTTTTGGTTTTATCTGTTAGGGTGGGCAGTTCTTTCCCATCTAAGGCTTTTAGACACTTTATGCGTGTAATACTTTTTGAGTGAATCATCACCTTGTTATGCAGTAATTAAAAAGAGATATTTACACAGAAGCTAAAGCTGTTGATAAGCAAAACCAACATTTTATATACATTTTTAAATATTTTATGTCTTGAGTAAAATACAGTAAGCAACGCATTACGTGGAAAAAAAATCTGTCTTCCAATATATTGGGTGTATTTCCTATTTTTATATGTTTTGTAATTTCATGTTTTGTAAGACATAGAGATAATGGATGGTCTGTAAGTGACAAAGAGACTAAATAAAGCATATAGTCCATGTTTTATTTCAATGCTCATGGAGAACAATTTCTTGTTATTGTTATTGTTGATATATGACTTCACTCAAATAATTTGGATGACATTTTCATGAATATTAACATGAAAATTAACAAGTGCTGAAACTCACCAACTAAATAATAAAACCCTACGTACTGGTAGCGACCTGTTCAGTGGTGAAATACGTTTTCTCCTGAATGTTTTGGCTTATTAGGTTTTGTCACTGCTTATGTGTTGTGCAGAACTCATCAAAATAATAATTTTTTCCCTTTGTTACAAACTACTCCTCTGTTGCTAATAAAAATCACCAATTATTCTTGTGCACTTTGTTAGGAATAATATTACTAAGTTTGTACAACCATTTTAAGCAAGAAGGAAGTTCAAAATAGTACATAAGTCTAAAATATACTCAAGTGTTTCTCATGGATCTTTGTTGAAAATATGGCTCATTGAAAACAATGATGTCTTGGTGTATGATTGGGTTCTTTTGAGTTTGACAGTTTGGACACTGCATAATTAAATTTGTTCATCAGAACTTTCATTTTATTCACCTCACATTTCAGTAAAATGTTGCAAATTCGGTTTCCATTCTGATACAATACTTTTGCTTGAGTATAATAATTTCATATCAATTCATGAAAGCCACTTCACAACAGCTCAGGCCATAACTCACTAACAACTTGTTATGCAAATCCACAGGTACAAAGACATAGAAGTCACAGGTCAATGATTTTATAATACATAAATCTTTTACCTCCAAGGAGTTCCATACACAACTGAATACTTTTTTTTATAAATGTTTCCAGAAGAAATTATTATACAAATAGTAATAATGACAGTAATTTTTAAAATATAATTACAATTTTTTATTAAGCTGGAAATTAATCTTCTGTTAATTTTATATATTATTTCTGTTTATGAAACAATATAAGTGTGGATTATGTTATTAGATTTATGATTTTGATTTCATTGATTGTGTTTTGAATTTAATGTGAATATCATCTTCTACAATACATGAGAGAGATAGTAGCACTGACCAGTTCCACTACACCTTATTGATTGAAAGAAAATGCTTAATCCCAGACAGCACAGTAAGCCGGTTTCAAACTTGTTTCCAGATGTAAAGTTCAAGTATATAAGCTTGATCAAAGCTGGAATATTCAGGCCTGTTAGTTGGATTCAAGCTTGAAACAAACATCAAAGTTGGCAGAGTTCAAGCTATATTTCAAGCTTGACTTATCAAGTTTGGCTCCAGCTGTATCTACACACGTGGAATACAGCCTGGTATTTACAGCTTGTTTTAAGCTACATAATTATTAATCTGAATTTATTGAACCTAATTAATTAAATAAATATCAAAATGGAAATGGTGTGAAAAAAATTATCAAGAATGTATGTTTAAATTTTTTTTTATTTTCAAAGTGTTTAAAATTTTTTATTTTAAAATTTAATTATTCTGAAGCTCCTCCAGCTCCAGCACACAGACCAGAGCAGGATCAAATGTCGCTGACTTCTGCTGGTATAATGATCCTGTAACAGGTAAAAGAAAATGTTAGCCATACCTAAACATAAAAAATGTAAAAAGTTGAAACTGATCAACCTAAATATAATTTATGCCCCAGATTAGCAAAATAACTTCAGACTCACTGATGTAGTAAGAATCATTAACTAGTATAAACGTCACTGAGTAAGCAGCTGCTTCTGGTGACTTCATTCCAAAGAGTTTTTAAAGTAATTTGAAATAACTGTTTGTTTGAAATTTTTAAAGTAAAGATGACATTTGGGTAATTTTGCGATGACTTCATGAAGAAGCCACACATCACTATTTCTAACAGTTTCAGGGCCATTTAATCTGAATTATAAAGAAACAATTACTTGAAATCATATACACCTCATACTGTAAGCTTATAAGGAAACTACCGTTTAGAAAAATGTAGACGTTTAATTCTATCCACAATTATTTTTTGGTAAGTAAAACTGAATCAAAATGAAATAAAAGATGAAATTGAAATGAATTTAAGAAATTAGCAGTTCAGTGGAACTGAAATGTAAAAGAACAAAAAATGTTCTCCTTGTCATATTTTAATATTGCCTTTTATTAGATTTCAGCCACATTACAAATAACAATAAAAGTAAGAAGTACCAGTAGGCCTTGCAGTATTATTTCACCTAGGGAACAACAAAATTAAGAGCAATTGAAGACCAGTCAAAGCTATGTAAATAAAAAAGACTGACACCTATGTAGTGACTGGTTCTTGATGCACTTTTTCCCGTTCACCATGTCATTACTATTTGTATTCGCAAAGAAACTTTTCACACTTTACGATTATTCATTCACGATGTGACACACATGAGTATTTACAAGTAAACAAATGTAATAGGGTGATATATATATAAAAAGGCGAGATTTTAAAAAGGTAAAATAACATTAAGTTTTAATTTATTGGTGCCACGTACTAGACAGCTAGTTTAAAATGACCTCTTTTTGCTGAACAACTTGTAATATGTCTTCTTAGCTGGTAATCCATTTCACTTTCATCCAGGTTCAATTTTTCTACGTAAAAGAATATGATATTTCTTTACGTTACGTAATAATATTTAACATTTGTAATATTAACGTACCACTAGAGAAAAATGCACCAGCGTACCTGTAATACACTATATAACTTCTTCAGACCCAGTGTAGCAGTAAGGCAGGGGACGCCACACACTTTCCGAACTATTTTCCAGTATAAAACAAACGTCACAACAGTCAACAATCATCAACGCACGTCACAAAAATAAAATGGCCGTAAACCTAGCAGAGTCAGTGCAAGGCTTATAAACGCTTGTGGCACTTCCCGTGGACGTCTATGGAAGCTATGCTGCATGCACATCTGCTGTACAGCCTTCCAGGGAAATTACAGTTTATTTCAAGCTTGGGAAAATTATTTTAATTCAAGCTAAATTTTTACAGCTTGATGTAAACTGTGTAACAGGTTGATTTTTCAATCTTGAATTTGCAACTGAACCTAAACTCAATATCCACCTTGAAATAAGCTGGAGTGCTAGCTGTGATAACATACACCCTGATTTACACAGCTAGAAACTTGACCTGGGGAGAGGAGCTGCGCAGAGTTAGCAAGCCCTGTCTTCTTCTTGTGGTGCAGCCACTACTCGTATGCTTTGTGTTTCATATGAAGCATTTACACTCACTGTGGGAAGTGTTATATATGAGTCATAGGTAGAACCAGTGATGGATAAGGAACTCTTGCATCATTCCAGTAGAAACAATCGTAACACAAGCCAGGAAAGTAGAACATGCTGGTCAACAACGTCTGCTACTGTGTTTCTATAGATTGTTTGGTTGGATCACTTAGAGTGGCAGTGAATAGACACAAACACAAAGGCCCTGAAGTTGTCTGAGTTTTACTGATTCATAAGTAGGGATCCTGATGTACAGGAAACAGTTTACAAGACTGTATTTGAACAAGTGCACATATAAAATGGATTCTCCCATAATTTTACAGCTATTTTCTGTGCCCTCTATGACAAAAGTACTGTGCTAAGTCACTAGCTTTCTTTAATTATAACTATTATTGACAATTAAACAATTGTTAATTGCAGTTAACTACATAGATGATAATTAATACATAGTACAATCTGATTGACACTCCAAGGAAATTGTTTTCCATTCAGACCACATTCTTTAAACTATATACTTTTACATGAGAATAGTTGTAATGATTCTATCTTTCTCCATTCTTGTGCATTTATTCCAGTAGCTAATTTGTTTTAAACAAACTTCTGTCAAGATTGACTGTTCTCCCATCCAAGAAGCAAAATAGATATATCTCAATTTTAATGATTAATGGAAAATCTCATATAAAGATGTGAAACAAATACTAACAAAGAGATAGAGGGGCTGGCCAGTACTTACCTCAGCTCAGTACAGCTGATAGATACACAAAAAACAGAACCGAAAATTTACGTTCCTAGCTTTCAGAACAAATGTTCCTTCATCAAGGAGGAGAGAGGGGAAAGAAAGGGAAGAAGGGAAAGTAGATTCAGTTACTCACAACCCAGGTTATGAAGCAACAGGGAAAGGAAAACAGGGAGGGTAGCAAGGATGGAGGCATGGTTGTCAGAGGGAAGCCAAAGATATTCTACTGTAAGTACTGTGCCAGCTTCAAACCAAAGAGGATGCATACAGAAGTAAAGAGCTATATAGTATAAAGATAAACACAACTATGAAGGATGAAAAGATGCGTGAATGGCTAAAGAGGAAAGGGAATGAGGAGAAGACTGAAGAGTAAATGGGAGTGATGTTGTTTAATGTAGGTTCAGTCCAGGCGGATGGCGGGATGAAAGGATGTGTTGGAGTGCAAGTTCCCATCTCCGCAGTTCAGAGGGACTTGTGTTGGGTGGGAGAAGCCAAATGGCACATACGGTGTAGCAGGTTCCTTGGTCCCTAGAATTATGCTGGAGGGCATGCTCCGCTACTGGGTATTGGGCATCTCCTAGGCGGACAGTTCGTCTGTGTCCGTTCATGCGCTCAGCCAGTTTAGTTGTTGTCATACCGATGTAAAAGGCTGCGCAGTGCAGGCATGTCAGTTGATAAATGACATGTGTAGTTTCACACGTGGCCCTGCCTTGAATTGTGTATTTTTTACCAGTAGCAGGTCTGGAGTAGGTGGTTGTGGGGCGATGCAAGCGGAGCATGCCCTCCAGCATAATTCTAGGGACCTAGGAACCTGCTACACCGTATGTGCCATTTGGCTTCTCCCACCCAACACCTGTCCCTCTGAACTGCGGAGATGGGAACTTGCACTCTAACACATCCTTTCATCTCGCCATCCCCCTGGACTGAACCTACGTTAAACAACCTCACTCCCATTTACTCTTCAGTCTTCTCCTCTTTCCCTTTCCTCTTTAGCCATTCACACATCTTTTCATCCTACATAGTTGTGTTTATCTTTATCTATATACCTCTTTACTTCTGTATGCATCCTCTTTGGTTTGAAGCTGGCACAGTACTTACAGTAGAATATCTTTGGCTTCCCTCTGACAACCATGCCTCCATCCTTGCTACCCTCCCTGTTTTCCTTTCCCTGTTGCTTCATAACCTGGGTTGTGAGTAACTGAATCTACTTTCCCTTCTTCCCTTTCATTCCCCTCTCTCCTCCCTGATGAAGGAACATTTGTTCCGAAAGCTAGGAACTTAAATTTTCGGTTCTGTTTTTTGTGTATCTATCAGCTGTACTGAGCTGAGGTAAGTACTGGCCAGCCCCTCTATCTCTTTGTTAGTATTTGTTTCACATCTTTATATGAGATTTTCCATTAATCATTTAGATCACCTATATGGTCCACATCCTTCATTGTTTTGTCCCGTTTGTTAGCTGTCACTTACATCTGTCATCTTAACAGTTTCTTTTCTTCAGTGTTTTATATATACATAAATAAATATTTTCGTCACCAACTGTGCTAGTTTCATCTTCCTCCTATTATCTTGTTCCGTTTATAGTCTACTTCTCTTTTTTTATTTATTGATTTATTTATCTAACATTCCATAGTTTTAACGTTCGTTATTCACTGTTTTCCAGCCAACAATCACTGCCAACAATCTCTTTCACACCTACCAGTATCATCCATTTCCATCGATTTCTTGTTGCTGGCGATATTTTTGTGCCATTGGCTATCTTTGTCTGCCACAGGAAAATGTTTTTGGACATTTCTGCGCCACCCGCGAATTTTTTGCGGCACGAACGATCTTTTTTGCTGTGCCATGCGCGATCTCCTTTGCGGCACGTGCGATCTTTTTTTCGCCACTCGCTATCTCTGTTTTCGAGCAACGTGTGTTCTTTTCCCCCGATCTGGACATACTTGCTTGGTCTGATCAACTTTTCCGTATTTTTCTTATTTAGTGGTCTTCCTTTGGTATTGAACATTACCAACACAATTTCTTTCTTTCTTGTCCTTCCCTCCGTGTTTTATTCCTTCTTATGATTACTATTTCAACTTTAGTTATTTAATTTCCCTACCCACCAGTTACCCACTATGTACCCCAATCCTATACCACATTATTTACATTCATTCCGGAAACATGCATTCACCGTAGCCAAACTGCAATCCCACATACTTTTCCTCCGGTCCTGCTTAACCTTTGGAATTACCCCTAAAGGACTTACCTTAAAAGTTCCCATCTCTGGGTGCAATTCCTCTTTCCACCAGCCTCTCCTGGACTTCCAAAACCTTCAATCCTTAGCCCTTATCCAACTTGTCCTGAATCTCTACACTACTTCATGTAACCACCACTCCCAACAGCTCCTATCTCTCTTCAAAGTCCTCCACCTCTCAAACCCTTGCTTGGAGAACACACTCAGGAACATCATCCTAGAAGCCAACTGCAAACTTGAGTTCCATGCCACACACCACCTGAAAAAACTATCCACAGTGCTAGTGCAACACCTAAGAAGTGGGGCCCCTCTCCCTATCCCTCACAAACACCAACCACAACAGAACCTTCAACAAACCCCCCTTATAGCGAACAAACCTAGCCTAGCCACCCTATTCAATCTCCCCATCCCAGCACATACCCCACACAGACCAAATCTCAGCTATAACCACAGTCAAATGCCACATATCACCAGTCCCAATTCAGTTCTAAATCTCTCATCGAGATCCCTCTCTCCTACAGAGACATCTGTTCTATCAAAAGGCTTAACCTTTAGCCCCACGCCTAAATTCAACCACCCTGCCCTGGTTAAAGATGTCCCCTTATTCACCCAGAACCTCAACTGGAAATATCACTTCACTACCCAAACACAGCCCCCAAATACTAGACCCAGTGTTGAACCCTGTCTAGAACAGTTCCGACCGCCTTCTCAAAGGGATCCTCCTCCCCTCCCCAAAAACCATCCCTTGCAGACATTTCAGGAATTCCTCACATCCAGTGTTGCCTTCCAGTCCTTCTTGAAGAACATCCTGACAACCCCCAACATCATCCCAGTTGAATCCCGTGCCATTAAAGAGCTGAAAATAGACCGCTCTATTGTCATCCTCCCGGCGGATAAAGGCTCCACAACTGTCGTACTTGACCATGTGGAGTATGTGGCAGAAGGACTGCGTCAACTCTCAGACACCTCAACCTACAAAGCTGTTACCCAGGATCCCATTCCCTCCATCCAGACTGAGCTGCAGAAAATCCTAAAAATCCAAGGTCCCTCACAAGGCCTCACAACGGCTTCCATAGACTTACTCACTCCACCTGAGCTAAGTACCCCCTACCTTCTACCTATTACCCAAAATCCACAAAGAGAACCATCCTGGCCGTCCCATTGTAGCAGGCTTCAAAGCCCCAACAGAACGTATCTCAGCTCTGGTAGACCAGCACCTCCAACCTATCACCTGCAGACTCCCATCCTACATCAAAGACACAAACCACTTCCTAGAAGGCCTCAAATCCATTCCCACTCCTCTCCCGCTTGAAACCTTTCTTGTCACCATAGATGCTACATCCCTTTACACAAACATTCCACATACCCATGGTCTCTCTGCCCTTGAGCACTACCTCTCCCAATGCCCACCCGAAGATCTTCCAAAAACCTTGTTCCTTATCACACTTACCAACTTCATCTTCACCCATAATTACTTCACTTTTGAAGGCCAGACCTACAAACAAATCAGGGGAACGGCCATGGGAACCAGAATGGCTCCATCCTATGCCAACCTCTTTATGGGCCACATGGAGGAGACTTTCCTGAAGACCCAACAGCTGCTTCCCCTGGCCTGGTATAGGTTTATAGTTGACATCTTTGTGGTCTGGACTCATGGTGAAGAAACACCCCTTAATTTCCTCCATAACCTCAACTCCTTTTCGAATCTGAATTTCACCTGGTCCTTCTCCAAAATCCAAGCCACCTTCCTGGATGTTGACCTTCATCTTGTTGAAGCTCACATCCACACCTCTGTCCATATTAAACCAGCACACAAACAATAGTACCTTCACTTTGATAGCTGCCATCCATTCCACATCAAATGCTCCCTTCCCTACAACCTAGGTATTCGTGGCAAACGTATCTGCTCCAGTGGCGAATCCCTCAACAATTACGCCAATAACCTGACCAGTGCTTTCCTCTCCCGCAACTATCCTGCAGACCTTGTCCACAAACAGATCTCCTGAGCAATACATTCCTCCCCGTCCAACAACAATGTTCCTACCCCCAGACCACACAGAAGTATCCCCCTTGTCACCCAATATTATCCTGGCCTCGAAAACATCAACAAATTACTCCGCCAGCGATATGACTTTCTCAAGTCAACCCCTGAAATGAGATCATTCCTTGACAAAATTCTCCCCAAACTACCCAGAGTTGCCTTTCGTCACCCCCCTAACCTCCATAACATCCTTGTTAAACCCTACAATATTACCAGACCACCTTCTCTACCCAGCGGATCCTATCCCTGTAACCGACCCCGCTGCAAAACCTGCCCCATGCATCCCCCCCACAACCACCTACTCCAGCCCTGCTACTGGTAAAACATACACAGTTCAAGGCAGGGCCACGTGTGAAACTACACATGTCATTTATCAACTGACATGCCTGCACTGCACAGCCTTTTACATTGGTATGACAACAACTAAACTGGCTGAGCGCATGAACGGACACAGACGAACTGTCCGCCTAGGAGATGCCCAATACCCAGTAGCGGAGCATGCCCTCCAGAAATAATTCTAGGGACCAAGGAACCTGCTACACCGTATGTGCCATTTGGCTTCTCCCACCCAACACCAGTCCCTCTGAACTGCGGAGATGGGAACTTGCACTCCAACACATCCTTTCATCCCGCCATCCGCCTGGACTGAACCTACATTAAACAACATCACTCCCATTTACTCTTCAGTCTTCTCCTCATTCCCTTTCCTCTTTAGCCATTCACGCATCTTTTCATCCTTCATAGTTGTGTTTATCTTTATACTATATAGCTCTTTACTTCTGTATGCATCCTCTTTGGTTTGAAGCTGGCACAGTACTTACAGTAGAATATCTTTGGCTTCCCTCTGACAACCATGCCTCCATCCTTGCTACCCTCCCTGTTTTCCTTTCCCTGTTGCTTCATAACCTGGGTTGTGAGTAACTGAATCTACTTTCCCTTCTTCCCTTTCTTTCCCCTCTCTCCTCCTTGATGAAGGAACATTTGTTCCGAAAGCTAGGAACGTAAATTTTTGGTTCTGTTTTTTGTGTATCTATCAGCTGTACTGAGCTGAGGTAAGTACTGGCCAGCCCCTCTATCTCTTTGTTAGTATTTGTTTCATATCTCAATTTTACAATGACTCAACTAGATTGTTGCCAAACCAGCTTCAAATATGTAGAGCCCAACAATCTCTGAGCTATTAATATTCTCATGTGAAGATCACATCTGCGCTTCAGATTACATCAAAACACCATCTATGCTCAGCAGAATTCCCAGTACACTCATAGTTGAGAATTACTCTACACTCTTGTTAATCCAGCCATTCCTTGCACATATGGATGCCATTTCATTGTAAATGCTGAATTATTGAGTGTCTGAAATTTAGTTCAGACACCTTCAGGGCATACTTTATTAAACCCAAAGGTACATTCCGTTTCACATAAAACTTAAGTCATGAGTGTGTACATATACAGTAGTATTAATCACTATGGAACATGTCCTGAACTTATAGTTGTCAGAATGATGATAGATGATGGCAGCATTCTTTATCACACAAATGCTTTAAAAACATTACTTTGGTACTGCACATATGTGGTTATTGCATTATATACTCCAGAGAGATGTCTGCAGCTTCAGCACTAGCAGTGTGAGAAATCTTCACACTGTCTCCTCCCCTTTCTTCTGATTCTTCATTTTGATCATTACTTTCGTGCAAACTTTTGATTGTTTTTCATGTGTTAAAAGTTTAGCCTATCTCACAGTTTACTTTGTCTGGCCATTTAGCAACATGTTCTTCATTAATTTCTCCTCCTGATAACTTGTCGAACACGTCAATCCACGAAGTGTCAGCATTTAATGATTTCAAATCGACTGGTTCATAACTGTCACTCAATACTGGCTTCATGACTTCATGAGGGGATGGCCACATTTTGCTCCAACTCCTCATAATGGTAACATCCTCCACTTTATCCCCATACGTCAGCTGTTTGGAAAGCTAAATCATATAGTTTAATTGCTTTCCACACCTTCAGTATAGTCTCAGTAGAGTCATTTTCGTATTCATTCAGCAAGGAGCCAAGAAGGTGGCATTTGATAATGATGTTTCAATTACTTCAACATCCCCTGGTCCATGGCCTGAAATGATGGCTGTCACATTGGGTTGGAAGAAAGAGTGCTTGTATACCACTGTACTTTTATAGAGACACAATGAAGGATGACTGGTAGCATTCAGAACATACTAATTTGGACCTACTCCATCTGTTATGACTTCAACTCCTGATAATAATTAGATTTTCTTTTTCTTTACTTATTTTTTATTTTTCTTATTTTCTGTAAGTAATATGCATATGGTAGTTAGTCACCCTGGATTTTCCATTGTTTGATGTACATATGGTAGGTACTCAAATATTTAAAAACATTACCTACACTTTTCCCCACCTAAATTCATTATTCAAGGTCATATTTTTAACATGATGATTCCAATGCTGCATTTAGTTTTACTGGAACATATATTAATCAAAACTTAGACCTAATCGAAAACAATATTACAGTTCACCATGAAAACTTTCTAATGGGCTAACTCATTTATTTAGAAAAATTAACATACACCTCAAGAAACACTGACATTTCAACTTTGCAGTAACACATTCCAATTTTTACAATACTAATTTACTTAAAAAGTAATTAACATTGAAGATCAGGACCATTATAATTTTCCATTACAGATTTTGCCTCTTTTCTTGTTAGATATTGTACTTTCGTTGCCATAATGTTTATGAATGAAATGACATACTTAACTAATTCATTAAGTAACTAATTAGGATTTGGTACAATTTATCATAATGTAAAATACTTTTCAAAATGCCAGCCGTACTCGTAAGTAGGTTCTCTTTCCTAACACAGATGCGAAAGTGGTTTCGTGAACTCTTCTAAATTTCAAAACCCACATGTATTTCACAAACTAAATTACTGCCAATATTTATAGTCCTCCTGAGTAGCAAAATCAAACCCAGTCATTTTTCAGATGATAATGTAATTTCTGGAATCACCAAACATCTTTATGCCAGTGTTTAAATATTCAAACCCCACCCAAAATCCTCAGTACTTGTCAATCTGATAAATGAGTAACATTTTTGTCAAGTCTGTTGCCAGAAGTAACTCAAGTAAATCTATGTAGTGGAAAAGTCTGTGACTGGCAAGCACTGATGTAATGCCTATGTAACAATTCAATGTATTTGCAAAGTATGTGTCCGATTAGCTACCATGTAAAATCTGAATATGTATAGCGATTAATTTATTAGTTGATTCTTTCTTTATTGAAAACATTATCAAGTGCACTGTTTCCATTCATCATACTATGACTGTGTCAAGCTGTTATTGTGTTCACTGATTATCATGTCACTTTACTGAGATTATGTCATTAAGGTTATGTTTGAGATAGAAGTATAAGACTTCTGAGTGTGAAATGAACTGTTCATTGCATTATTTACAGTGCTAATAAATGGGAAAGAGCCACTTAACCATAAAAAAATTTGTAGTGTACATCACTTATTTGATCATAGAAACAAGTTTTCAGCTATTTCACTAGGCATCAAGCTATGAAACACTGACTCAACAGGATATGCAAGCAGGGCCACTGTTCCAAATAGTCAGTTATGATGGTAGCTTTTAGTGAAAGGTTCTCCTTCTACATCTCTTTTCTCACACCTGGTAAAAATGTTTCATGGAATCACTAAAAGAATATTTATCTGTCCATACACATTTTCTTCTGAACACAATGTTGCACTGGTAGTGTAATTCTGTCACTGTGTTGAAAACGTCATGGATGTTTGGATTTCCCAGTCACCATGAGTTGTGGTTTATGA
Source organism: Schistocerca cancellata (assembly GCF_023864275.1). Lineage (NCBI taxonomy): Eukaryota > Metazoa > Arthropoda > Insecta > Orthoptera > Acrididae > Schistocerca > Schistocerca cancellata. The sequence continues at coordinate 69,661,978 of NC_064634.1, forward strand.
TTCCCATTTGTGTTACAACACTCATTAATGTCAGGTGATGTTTTTTGTACCTATGAACTTCCTTCTCAATCTTGGCTGCTAATATTTTTGTATGAACCAACTTGTAAAAGAGGCCAGTTTCATCAGCATTGTACAAGGCATCTGCAGCTAAATCTTCTTCCTCTCTTAACTTCTGCATCATCATTAAAAATGCTTCTGCTGCATTTTTTCATCACCTGTGCATATTTTCCCAGTGACTGTAGCTGCCACATGCCCCTGAATTTTTTTCAGTTGGTAGCCAACCCTTGCTTGTTGCAAACAAGTTACTGCTGCCAAGTTGTTTATTAAATGCAACTTCTTTATTATCAGACCACTGACTGAAAATCCTTTGCTGCAATGTCATATGAACCACCTATATACAACTACATTCAGTTCTTCATTCTCACTCTTTCACATAACCTTCTGTTTTCCCGACTCGCTCTCCATTTTGGTTATGTACCATTGAATATCACCACCTTTATTTCCATTGTCATAAATAGTTGCTTGTCTGACATTGTAATCAGCAGTAATGGCTTTCTGCGAAAAACCATGTTTCAAGGCACCTAAAAATTTTGAGTTTATGCTTGAGGTTTAGTGTAACATATTTCCTTTTAGAAGCAATGGTAAGGAACTGAAAATAAAGCCTGAATTTCAGATTCGATATGTATAGCATTTTGAACATTGTAATTAATTAGCAGCACTCTTGTGCACAATAATTGTATTCAATACACAGTGCTTGCACATGCCCCCATCTCTTGGGGTTCCCTGCAAAGCTCAACTATACAAACAGTAACCCTCAAACTCAGTACTAGATAGAACCGCTATACTGCTATACATCAATTCCGAACATGAACTGTTCATTATCGCCTGCGGCCGCCGTGTATCGTGACTGGAAGTCCATCTCGTTGGTGATAGTATGTGGAGACTGCTGATTGAGCTATGCTTGTGGTTAGTAGTGAACTTCAAAGTGCTGCCCGTGGTGCTGAAACATGGACATATACAGGTGTATTGAACATCTATTTGTGAATGGATTTAGAATGAGTGTAAATTTCATGTTACAAGAGTGAAGCAGTCACATGTGACATCCGTGGAATAGTCACCTTATGTCAGTGACTGTAGTATCTCTAAAATTGTGTATTTTTTACTAAGTTTTAGAGTGGAGAGTAGTTGAGTGTTGGACATGTAGTAAGCTGGCAGAACTTTTTTCATAGTGGATATTGGAGGAGGGTTTTGCTAAGGAAAATTGTTAGGATTTATTGATCTGATGGAAGGCCTTACTGATGTCATCCATTCATAGACATTTACTTATTGACGAGTATGAAATGTCTTATGGTAATGTTATCCTTAAATTCTTTGGTGGCTAAATAGTCCTATTCTGGAGCCACAGATTCTCCTGCAGTAATGGAATACCCAGTTGGTGTTGATTGAATGATGTAACAGGTTTGTTCCTCTCAAGAGCTCCTGTTCTCTTCTGCAATCTGTCTTCCTGTTGTTCTGCAATTGTCTCTACTTTTCAAAATTAAGTGTTCCTTGGTGAAAAATTTGTCACCATTTGGATCTATCCAGGGCTGCAGTTTCCCAATCATTTGTGTTTATTTGACATTTTGTCATTTTTGACTTGGGGGCATCTTTATATTGTTTTGTTTACCTTCCCTGATTGCGTTGGCTATTCTTCAGATGGGAGAATGTGATTTGATTTGGGAGACAGGAGTTTGGCATGCAGATGATATGACCAGCCCAGTGAAGTTGATGTTTGACAATTTTTGCTTCAATGCTGGTGGATTTAGTTTCTTCCAAAATGCTGTTGTTTATTCACCAATACTGCCACTTTACTTTCCTTAGGCAGCTTTGTTGGTATTTTTCTAAGGACTTTAAGTGATGTCTATATGTGGTCCAGGTTTTACATCCATAAAGAAGTGTAGGCATGGTAATGGCATTGTAGACTATAAGCTTAGTTTTAACACTCAAATCATGGTTATCAAATACTCTTTTCAAAAGATGAGCATATGCAGTACTTCCACACTTTAGTTGGTGTAGAATTTCTGCATCTATGAATTTGTAGGAAGATGGCTTCGTAGGTATGGAAAAATACTCTACAATCTCTAGAGGTGTTCCATCAACTGTGATAACTGGAGCTGCTGCAGTGGGATATGAGCCTGGCTGATAGAGGACTTTCATTTTGTATAGCTCTATACCAGTGGATTTGTATTCCAGACTGAATGCATTTAGGGTAAGTTGTAGATCCTCACCTGTGTTTGCCAAGATAATGTTATCATCAGCATACTGAAGTTTGGTGGCAGCTGTTATGGTTATTTTGCTTTTAGCTCGGAGTCTGCTAAGGTTGAATAGCTTACCATCAGTCCTATAAGCTACTTCAACACCCAACTGTAGGTTTTCCTTAACAAGGTGAAGTATGGTTCCCACAAATAATGAGAATAACACATCCCTGCTTGACTCCTGTGGTAATCTTAAACATTTCTCTGGGTCTGTTGCTGGCAAGGACAGTGGCATTCATGTTGTCATGTAGAAGCTGAAGTATTTTGATGTATTTTTCAGGACATTCATTTGATGCCAGAATTTTCCAGAGTGCTTGTCAATTAACAGAGTAAAAGGCTTTAACAAGGCCTATGCATACCATGTACAGGGATTGGTTCTGTTCTTTAGATTTTTCTTGCAATTGCCTTGCACAGAAAATCATATCCAATGTTTCTTGATTAGGTCTAGATCCACACTTAGTTTCAGGTTGATTTTTTTTCAGCCAGAGGAAGTAGTCTGTTGGAGAGAACCCTAGCAAGGATCTTTCCAGCTGTTGAGAGTAGTGATATTCCTCGATAGTTTCTTCAATGGGTCTTATCATCATTTTTAAATATAATAATAATAGCAGTGACATGGAGATCTGCGAGTATCATCACTTATCTTGGTGATAAGGATACGAAAGTTTTTGGTTAGTTCGGTGCTGCCATTTTTAAATAGTTCAGCCGGGATTCGATCCAGTCCAGGTGCTTTGTCACTCCTCATTTGGTGGATAGCTTCCTCAACCTCTTGAAGGGAAGGGTCATCACTCATATGGTCCTGAATGGGTTTCTGTGGTATTTTTGTAAAAATGCCTTCATGCACTTCTGAATCTCTGTTTAGGAGTTCTTCAAACTGCTCCTTCCATCAAGAGCTGTTAGATTCTGAGTTTTTAAAAAGTTGTGTACCATCTTTAGATCAAAGGGGGTTTAGGCCTTTTGTGGAGGGGCCATAGATCACTTTTGTGGTAGTGAAAAAGGCTCTGAAGTTGTTTGTTGCTGCTAAATTTTCCATTTTGGCTGATTTCTAGTCCATCAATGGTTTTTGAGAGCTCTGGTTTTCCTTTGAACATTAGCTTTGACATGGAGATAAACTTGTTTCCTGTGAACTGATTTTGGATCATTTTGCCAGGCGTTGTAGGCCTTTCTTTTTTTTATATCTAACATGCTTTGAATTTCATCGTCATTTTCATCAAACCAGTCTTGAAGTTTCCTTTCGATGAATCCAGTTGATTCTTGGCAAGCCGAAAGCATGATGGTTATCAGTATTGACCAGTGTTCTTCAACATTGTCAGAGTACTCAGCAGGCAACTTTTGGTCCACAGTGTTCTGGAACTTCTTTTGGACCTCTATCTTTTAGTTGTTCAAGATTTAGTAGATGTTTTGCTTGTTTCTTTTGCTTCCACCATTCGGGTGGTACTTGCAGAGCCATTGCTGAATGGACCATTTGATGATCTGTCCAGAAATCATCAGCCTTAACTACAGTTCTTGTGATCCTCACATCACATTGATCTCTAGACCACACAATCACATAATCTATGAGATGCCAGTGTTTTGATCTGGGGTGTTTCCATGGGGTTTTATACTTATTTTTCTGTCAGAAGATAGTGTTTGTAATGACGAGATCATGTTCTGAGCATTTAGTCAGAAGGGTTTCATTGGAGTTGCTATTGCCTATACCCTCCTTATCTGGTGCCCATTGGGACTATCAACAGTTGGGGTTTCACTAGGCATGGCCTACACCTAAACAGGACTGGGAAGTGAAGATTGGTACAGCTGATTCATGAAAGTATAGGGGGTGGATCTTGGTCCATGCATGGTCAAATACCTGTTGTCATAGGTAGCAAAAGTAGGTCTTTTTAAGGATAAATCCAGACAACAGGTTCCCCTATCTAAAGAGTATCTCCAGCAGTTTAAAAAATCCTGAAACAATCACCCACAAAACAGTTTTTATCACTTCAAATATCTCTTATACCAGATGTCACAAAGAAAAACAAACCATTGGAAAGAGTAACATGGGGCATTTCTCAGATCAGTACTATCATTCTTCTGGAGTAGCATATGGTGCAAAAAAATTAGTTGATCGAATAAATAACAAAGGATTGACATTGCCAGGTAGCGATTATGTTGGGCCTGGAAACCCTATAAATATAGACGCGCCGCAAAGTGCAGCAGATGCAATTGCCAAGGAACACGACGTCGGGTACGATTGCCTGTTAAAAGAAGCTAGAGAACGTGCATTTACTGAAAAAGAATTCAGAGAAAGAGTTCAAAAGTTGGATGCTAAAGCTATTATAGACTTTGCCATAGATTGGAGCCATACACGCAATTGGCATTCGTTTGCAGGAAAATACGGACTGAAATTAAAATCGTTTGTTGAACAGAAGATTGGAAAAGTTTTATATCCAGTAAAACCAGATGCCAAACCAGAAGGTATGTATATTTATGTGCATATGAATATTCAATAATTGATTATAAATTATATGTCGATGTTAATAATAATGTTTCTCACTTTCAGCAGAAGTACGATTGGCCTCCTTGGGAATGCCCAAATTGGAGTGAAATGCATGGAGGCCAGAAACGTTATGCATATGAACAGTGGCTAATGTCACGTGTACGTCGTGGTTTGCCCATAGATCATGAACGTCCATCAACATCTGGAGGTACATCATTAGCACCAAGCTCAGAAAGTGTTTCTGCAATCGACTCAGAAGAGGACGTAGAAGATTCTGACGACAACGGAGAGAATCCAAACCCTGTTCGACCATTAGTTCCTTATTCTGACTCTGACACACAAAATAGTGCTATGAACGAAGAAACAGCTAAATGTACAGCATTGGCCCAAGAAGCAAAGGGTGCAAAGAAGGCTAAAAAAACACTTCCTGGCACAGCAGCTCCCTCAGCTAACGGAATGGGTGATTCTGCCAACACACGTGATGTGCCATTACCTGCACCGTCAATATTAGATATGGGTAACATTACCAGATATAGAAAAGTACACAGATTTTTTTACATATGGTCTAGCATATAAAGTACTCACGCATGAAAGTGCTGTATTTATGATTACCCCTTTGGCAGAAATTCCTGTTGATCGACCATTTTTGTACATGACCCCCTCTGTATTTGATTTATTACCACATGGTGGTAGAATTGTTCATTGCTCTGCACAAGTGATTGCACGTAATCCCAGGATTGCTTTCCCAACAAATTCAATTGACTCTGAACTTGCAACTTTAAATCAAAATAAGAATATGATTACTTCTGTGGTTATTAATTTAAAAATACCTGGTGTTAATGTTACGTCTACTGCATTTGGCTCATCAGCTGCTATGGAAACAAGTAGTATAGATCATAAATGTAATTTTAATCCAATTTGGAAATCGTGGTACGGGTATAAGAATAATGAAGAATCGTTTTTAACTACAGTACCTGCCCATCAATTCGGACAACCCATTAATTTGAAATATTATTATGCCTGTGTGTCTAGTACAAAGGCAAAAGGGCTGCATAATTGTGGATAGAAATGTGTTCAATCGTGTGTTTCTGAGGTAGATGCAGATTCTCGTACTGGCAGTGTTATTGTTAAGTATGACTATAAACCAACATTAGGTTTTGTCAAAATACCAAAAGTTGCAAATGTTGATATATTCCACATTACAGCCACTGCACAAGGAGTACCTCAACAGTATACAATTACTGGTGATGAGCACTGTAATCCATTTATGGCATGTGACAATTTTTCAAAAACACCTTTGGAACCAGCTCAAATTCAGGAACAATTAGTACAAGCTATTACTCCAGTAACAAATGATCATTTCTCTGGATATGATGATTTAATAGAAAAGACAGATATTGCTTCTGCTGGGTACAATATTAGACTCCATGATACAAATGTCCAACCTAGTCTTCATGTAGGTACAAACCCTACATATGCTTTAAGCACTGACAGTTTAAATAATGATATTGTTAAATATACTGATACTCAAATGTTGTTTGAAATTATTGCTGAATGTTCTGTTTATTCAGATGGTTTGGAAACTCATTATCCCAGAGCAAATGTACCAAATGTTCAGGTATCTGATATGATTTATATGTCAAATGTGAAAAGGAATCGGGAATCATCAGTGTACAAGGGACAATATGAAATTAAACAAGCTTGAATATAATATCTTGTATTTATTGTAAAAAACATTTGTATTGTACAAAATTGTAAATAAATGAATTATTACATTGGAACAGTGTTTCATTTCAATAATCAATATTATACATTTGAAGTAATTGAAAGAAAGCCAAAGGATACGGCTTTTTACAAGCATTTTTTAATTCATCAAACTTTCTCCACCTAATTGTACGTACACGAATATCTTTAAAATCTGGGTGAGAACAAATAACTGGTTGTGAATTTGAAATTAACAATAATGGAGTACGTCTTAATATAGCGTCTCCTTTGTACTTCACTCTGATGTTACATGCAATGCCTTCACACACTTTTTTAAAATCCTCAATTGCACCCTCCTCTAAAGAAATTTCATTTCCAACAATCACATGTCTGTTACCAGCATCTCGCAATGCAAACTGATTCATTCTGAAACTTCCTGGCAGATTAAAACTGTGTGCCCGACCGAGACTCGAACTCGGGACCTTTGCCTTTCGTGGGCAAGCGCTCTACCAGTAAAGCTGTGAGTACCGGGCGTGAGTCGTGCTTCGGTAGCTCAGATGGTAGAGCGCTTGCCCGCGAAAGGCAAAGGTCCTGAGTTCGAGTCTCGGTCGGGCACACAGTTTTAATCTGCCAGGAAGTTTCATATCAGCGCACACTCCGCTGCAGAGTGAAAATCTCATTCTGATTCATTCTATTATTACGCCCAATGTGCCCAACATTCAAACCAAATGAAATTATACAATCAAAAAAACTAATTTTTGCCACTATTTGGTGGACCAATAATACAAAGTGTGTTTAACTTTTTATTTGGTACCTTCAAATTCTTGCCATTGATACAATCCTTTCTTATTAATCCAAGGTACAAGATTTGTTAAAAATTTCGTAGCCTCGTCAGTATCATCTTCACATTGAAATAATAAAATTTTATTTAGCCAAGAAAGAGAATCTTGAAGAGTATAATAATATTCCCAAACATTAGTCGAATGAGAATAAAAAATATTATCTTCAGAACCAGAGCACAATAAATTTTCTATACCATGTAAATCCAATTCATTTATAGTTTTTTTTATACAATTCTAAGCCCATATCAAAAAATCGTTTGAATTTAGGGTCAATCAAATTAATAAAATATGGATGAGCAGATGGTATTACATGGACTATATTTTCCGGAGGGATACAATTATAACTTAATAAAAGGGATAGTCCGTTTTTCGCTGTTTTTTCAGCATTGCACCCTTTCCCTGTAACGATTGGCTGGTGCTTGCTATGAGGCCATTTACATGCTGCATCACTGGTGAGTCCGCTTCCACATTGATTAACATTTCCAGTGTCTTGCCCCTCCAATACTGTGAGGGATTGCTCGACAAAACTGTTCCATTGTATAAATTTCAAGCTCATCAGGCAATTGCTTATCAGTTCCTCTAAGCTGAACTTGTCCCCTACTTGGCCGTTTTTGCAAGTAGAGATATAAAAGAACATTGAGCCAGTCGATGTCTGACATGGCTGCGATTGCTCTAGTGCGTTGTCTTGTTTTCTTAATTCGACTGGCAATAAATCCGTCAGTTCGAAACCTACAGCGGCACCGTCTTGATGAGTAGATACAGTCGTGTATGAGGTGGATGTGGTCCCCATCATGTTTCCACATGATAATCTGGCCAGGGTAGGTTTGTGCGATGATATTAATTCATCTACAAAATTCATCAACTTCGCCCTCTCCTCTGAGGACAATAACATCAGTGTAATACCATCTTTCAGAGATCACAGATATTTGGAGAAGCTCTGGAAACCAAAGGATGAGACTAATGAAGAACTTTCGAATTGAGTCAAATAGTTCAAAATGGTAAAGATGTATTCGCCTAAGAGTCCATCTCCCTGTGCCAGCTTGCAATTCAATCTCGTCATTAAGTATATCATTGTCTTCAAGGACAGTGTTGGTATTTCTGCTTCCAGCAGAGTGAAGATCTTCTGGACGGCTTCCAACAGATTCTCCATTACAAATCTGCAAACAACAAATCAGCTATATCAGTGTCGTCTTCCTCTGAATCCGATACACTGCTTAATGAGCCACCACAACGTACACTTCTGAACAATGGAGTATTTGCACAAAACATGCACCAAAGACTATATTGTTTAACATGTGGTAGACAAGTTACCCCATATGAAAATGATGGTGTCTTAGTTACCATATTAATTTTCATTTCAATAAGAAGTGGTTGCAGTAGCACATTTTGCCATGAATCGGATAATTTACATAAACAGTTTTCACAAACAGTATATACAAAATGCTTGTAAGTTACTTCATAAAAAATACTTTGATTTTGAATCTACTTTACCAGAATGTACAAATGTCAAAAGAAGACATTGTGATTAAACCAAGTGTTTCCCATGGAACTGGAATTCCTGCTCTTATTTTTCCACAAGCTTCTAATACACCATTTACGATCTGATAAATCATTGGAACATTCTCACTTTTATTAAATATATAACATTCTGGCAACCTATAGGAATTTAACATGAAATTAAATTTCGAAACACGAAATTCCAACAGAATATCTTCCTGTATAGTTTGTATTACATCTAATTGAAAAACATCCAGCGCATTTTGCAGTCTTCCACAAACAGCAATTCGTGCTAGTTTGTACAGTTTCCATTGTAATAGAAGTATACTTACTATTTCTGGCAGCTTGTTAGCGACAATAGAAGTTCTCGGAGTTGATTCAGAGGACATAATGTACAGACGACAATAGCATGCCCCTTATATACTGGAGTGGTTGCTAACCAACTGCAGTTATCAATACTCATATGTCTGTCACTCCAAAACGAAAACTTTTACACATGCCAACCTTTTGCTGGCGTGGGTGCTTGCTCAGATAATTGTCCTAAAAGGACAAATTATCTCAGTGGGACAGGGACCGCCGCCAAGCTGACCCTGGGGGCCCCAGTGGGTAAATGACCTTGGGCACTCGAAACATGAAGACGAATTGGTCATGTCTTCGTTTCAACCCCAGACACTTGACGAATTGTTACAAAATTTCTGTGGCATACAAGTATTGTCATCTACAGATTTATGCTCCAGTTTTTAGCAGATAGAGTTACATCCTGACTGCAGGAAGTACACAACCTTTTTATGCTTGGGTCATGGTACCAGTTCTGTAAATTGCCTTTTGGTTTAAATATTTCATCAGTAGCATTCATTCATGGACTAAACACTTTTCTTCCAGACCACCTAAAGAGACAAATTACCACCAAGGTTAATGATATTTTGATAGCAGAACCATCTTGATCAACAGATAACAAAATCTTAGAAAATTAGTTGCACATTTCTGAAGATTCAGGTTTGACAGTAAACTTAGATAAATTACATTTTGGTAAGATGTGTGTAAAATTTTTAGGCCATAATCTTCATCAGTAGCATTCATTCATGGACTAAACACTTTTCTTCCAGACCACCTAAAGAGACAAATTACCACCAAGGTTAATGATATTTTGATAGCAGAACCATCTTGATCAACAGATAACAAAATCTTAGAAAATTAGTTGCACATTTCTGAAGATTCAGGTTTGACAGTAAACTTAGATAAATTACATTTTGGTAAGATGTGTGTAAAATTTTTAGCCCATAATCTTTTCACGAGAAGGTATGGCACCTGACACTGCAAAACCTGAAGCAATCAGAGCAATGCCACTGCCTACTACTAAATGATAAGTCAGAAGCTTTTTAGGAATAGTAAATTTTTTCCATAGATTTTCAAATTTGAAAATTTTGACTGCATCATCTTTATGTTCTTTGACAGGCAAAAAAACCATTTGACACTGGAATGACCAAGCCCAATTAGAGTTTGATATACTAAAAGAGGCACTGCTTACCATACCTACTTTAGCTCATCCTGAGCTCTTTAATGATTCTGGTTGTCTACAGATTCTTCCAAAATAGGACTTGCAGCCCATCTTTCCCAAGAGCATATCGATGATAGAATCATTGTCCAAAAGAGTATTGCATTTGCCAGTAAAGTGCTTAATAAATCAGAAAGAAATTACTCAGTAACAGAATTAGAGGCCTTAGCCATTGTCTGGGCTATTAAAAATTTTAGGTATTGTTTATTTGGCAAGCATACAAAAGTTTATTTAGACCACAAAGCATTACAGTTTTTAATGACCTCCAAGTTAAACCATGAAATATTACATCATTGCACATTAACCTTGCAGGAATATAATTTCACTATCTGTTACATTCCAGGAAAAGACAACATCATTGCTGATACTTTATCTCATACCCCAATTGGTTTAGCTGTTAACAACATAGATACTTCACAAGACACAAATTTTAGCTTGCTTTATCAACAAAAAATAGCTTTCGAAAATTTTATCTCAAGTACATTAGTCAACATAGCAGAAGAACAAAATCAAGATCCCATTTGGAATGGTATTAAATAAAAATAGAAGGCCAGGAGAAATACAGCTATCAGACAGTTTTGTTTGGTCAGAAATTGTATTCTCTTTGAATGTAGCATTGTAAACAGTGCACTTTGGGTGGTGTGTATTCCAGAGGAATTTGTCAACAAGTTGATGTGGAACATGCACTTAAGCTATGCATATTTTGGTCCACGGAAGTGTTTCCACAAATCATGGGCCACATGCTATTTTAACAACATGGAAAAAAGAATATGAAAATTACTTGCAAAATGTAAACACTGTCAAAAGGCCAAACCTTCCACCATTTCACATTTTGCCGCAGTGTTTCCAATCATCTATCCAAGTAAGCTAAAATAATTAATAGCCATAGGTTTACTAGGACCACTAGTTAGATCAAGAAATGGTTTTTCTTATGTTTTTGTTGCAAAGGAGTTGACATCTAAATTTGTATCACTCACCACTTTGTGTAAGGCAACAGCTTAACTCTGCCTAAAGCTTTCATTAAGAACTTTTTACAGCATGTAGGACATGTTGACAAGGTCATATCAGACAACGATCCTCAGTTTCGATTCAACATTTGGCTATGTACAGTAAAGAGAAACAAGATCAAGCCAATATTTATTTTATTATATTCTCCACATTCACATCCATCAGAAAATGTAATGAAAGAGATTAACAAGTTGTGCAGACTGTACTGCCACTGTCAACACAAAAACTGGGACAAATATATCACTTTATTTCAAGATGTATTAAATGAGCTTCCTTGTGACTCAACTTCTTTGCCACCAGTCTTAGTATTAAAATACCACCTGCCACCAGGCAAAATCAAATAACAACATACAGTTCCCTCTCACCAGAAAATTATGGCACAAAGATATCATACAACTAGCCTTAACAAATATTGCAAACACAGCTGAATAGTGCAGGAAATCTCATAAGATGAAGGCACAGATCAGGAAATTTCATGTAGGACAACAAGTTTTGGTCAAATCGCATCTGATATCAAGTAAAGGTAAGTCTCTTAGTTTAATTCTTCCTTCTCTACAACGGACCCTTCAGAATTAAAAAAAAATAGCACACAAGCAGGTAACTGAAGTTGAAACACCACATACACAGAAATTCAAAGGAATACATCACATGTCACACAGAAAGCAATTTGTTGAGTAAATACTATGTTGGTAATACCTGATACTGTAGATAGTGGTATGTATGGAATTTTATGTAGTTCATTAGGCATCGAATGAAATTTTGTTTTCTGCTAAGTTGGTACATGGTAAACAAGTATACTGAGAGTATTGTATACAATTCCATGAAATATGTTAGGTAACAGCAGTTAACATTATTCAGATTTCTTGGTTTATAATGATGAATGGAGGTAGTACTGTAAGCGATTTTCTTAGCAAGCAGCTAATGTCTTAACTTTTCTAGTGTTGTATTGGAAAAGTGATGAAGTTTTATGAGATATAAGGTTATTTGTGCATTGAAACCATTGTGGCTATATTTGGTGGTGATGTATGATGAAGTTTATGATGAGTGGTGTGATGATATACATTGATGATATTTGAGGTAATGATGAACAGGGGCTGGTTAGGGACTTTGTTTTGTGTTGACACATGTTGTTGGAAGAACGGTACATTTAGTAGGTTGCAAGCTAAGAAGTGAGTAAGCGTTGATGTCATATGAAATGAATGATGTGAAATGTTTTACACACTCTATATGAATATTTTTGCTTGAACACCCGGAAGAGTTAATGTGTGAGTTAGTAAAATGTTAGATGGAATATGGTTTGCCACTTAGTTGTTTTTACTGACCACATTTCTTGTGGATGATGTTTTGTTTGCATGACAGCAGTATTTCCTGCAATTTTCCTTTAGATACTTTTGTAAACTTAAAAATAATTTTATCACTTTGTACTGATATTTTACCTTTTCTGTTCATCAGACATCATGAAAGTTCATGATAAATTTTTTCTGAAAAATGTTCACATTCTGAAAGATCATGGGGGAGACTTACTCAAAAACTATGAAAAATGAGAGAGGAAATCTGTCACAAAGATAAAGAGCAAAATTCTAGTAATTACTAACAGTGTTTTTCAGAAAACACTTTTAACTTATTATACAACACATATTTAGTATAGGGAGCACCTTGGGACACCAATCTAATTAAGCTAGCAAAGATAATCAAATATTTATTGTTTACTTTTCATAGGCATCTTTCTTTACTTGACAGGGAGATTGGCTTATGATGGTATGCACTACATTTTGCTCTGGTTAAACCAATTTTTGCTATGATGTGATACACTTATGGGAAACGGGAATACGGCTAACTGTATATGCAACAAACTGTTCCCATAATGTCTATACAGACATATATTTCAGCACAAAGAAAGATACACATGTACACTGTACAAGGTAAAAAGGCTGACCGGAACATTAACACGGCAGCTCAGAGCAGTTAGAGTTCAAAGATCATGCTTTACGTGGTCGATGTGACCTATCGACGCCACACAGCGCCCCCCTCCCCCCTCTCCCGCCCGCAGTACGGAGTATGGCCTGTGATGAGGCCTGAAGGGAGGCCATGTGGGCGTCGGTGTCGGAGTGAGTAGTGCGAGGCAGCAGGCGCACATCTGGAAGCTCCATGTCAGTCAGGGTGGCGTGTGAAGGTGCGGTGATAAGCTGCAGGTCCATATTGTAATCAGACAGCCAGTGGGGGTGGACGATGAGTCGGCCGGCTCGGGCGTAGAGGTGTGGGGAGGGGTGCAGTGTGCGAGCGTAAATGCCCCTAATGCAGATCGAGCCATCCGAGGAGATGAATGCATGAACTCTTGATGGATTGCACTCTCGGGGGAGAGACAGGCTATGCACTATCTTGACATCTAGTTCCTTGTTGAGTGTTGAGTCCTGAGGATCTGTAAGGAGCATGAGCACACAGTTGTCAAAAGTGACAATCGACACGTAGTCGATGCGGTTAGGTGGTACAATGCAGAGCAAGTTGAAAGTCGGGGAGCATGTCTCTCCAGTAGATGAAACATCATCAAAACCTTCACATGGGGTCCTTGACGACATGCTTGGGAAACATGCGAACTGCGGTGACGAATCATCAGAAGGAGAAGACCCAACCAGGGGATGAGCTAACTCATTATTGGGCTATGCAATGCAAAATTCATCTGGATGGTCCGACTATGATGGCAGAGGGGCGTCAGAGTCCACAAAAGCAGGCTTGAGCCTGTGTAGCGAAACGGTCTGCGGGCGATCTTTAACCATGAAGTTGATCATCATCTCGCCCCTCCAGACTACTTCAAAGGGGCCGAGGTATGGGGGTTGCAGGGCTTGTCTAACGGAATCATCCCTGAGCATAACGTGGGAGTATGTGTTGAGTGTGGCTGGCACATAAGTGTCTGGTGGGGAATGACTGACAGGCAGGTGTAGCCATATGTGTCTAAAGTGGGTGCGCATTCCCCTAATACAGTCTGGGGAAGTGGGGAAATCCTCGGGCAGAATAAGTTCCCCAGGTAGAACCAGGTTCTCGCTGAAAACAAATTCAGAGATGGTTTCCTGTAAGTCGGGTTTAAAGGATGAATGGAGACTGAGTAACACCCAAGGAAGCGCCTCAGACCAGAGGCAGTCATGGCATCTCAGTGCTGTTTTAAGGGTGCGGTGCCATCGTTCCACTAAACCGTTTCTTTGTGGGTGGTAGGCTGTTGTATGAATTTTTTTAATACTGCAAAGGTTACATAAAATCGTGAAAAGTGCAGACTCGAACTGTCGACTGTTGTTGGTGGTGATGGCGGATGGGCAACTGAACCTAGCGATCCATGATGAGACGAATCCCTTGGACACGGTTTCTGCTGTGATGTTGGGTAAAGGAACAGCTTCCACCCAACGAGACATGTGGTCGATTGTGCAGAGGATGTATTTGTGGCCCTCTGAAGGTGGCAGAGGGCCGATAAGCTCGATATGTACATGATGAAAACGTCCTTGCAGAATGTCAAACTTGCCAAGGGGGGCAGAGGTGTGGCGTCCAATTTTGTTGCGTTGGCAGGAAATGCAGCTGCGTGCCCCCAAACGAAATGCTTTGTGATGAGGCGTGTGGTGGCATGGACGCCAGGGTGGGTGAGGTTATGCAAGGCGTTGAAGGCTTGTTGGAACAACGAGGGAGGGAGCAACGCCCGCAGAGTGCCGGTAGAAGAGTCGCACCACACGTCGTCCAAAAAGTCGGGGAACTTGGCTTTGGTAAACACAAGTGATGTCTGAGGATCCATGAAGAGAGCTTGAGATTCCTCGACAGAGGCCTGGAGAGTGGTGAGGTCAGATAAATTGACGATGCGTGAGACTGTATTGATCCGCAAAAAGAAATCAGCGGGGATGTTTTCCGTGCCTTTGATGTAGCATACATCTGCAGTAAATTGAGAGACCAGGTTGAAGTGGTGGAAACGCCGAGGGAGTGGGTCCTCAGGAGGGTTGCAGAAGGAGTCTGCCAGTGGTTTGTGGTCAGTAAGGATGAAGAAAGAACAGCCCTCGATGTCAGGGCAAAAGTGTTTGATGGCTTCATAGACCACCAGAAGTTCTCTATCGAAAGTGGAATATTTCTTCTGTGCTGTAGACAGTTTTTTAGAGAAGAAATGAAGGGGTGAAACCATGTCGCCTTTGCGTTGCTGTAATACTACCCTGACCATGAAGTCCCTGGCATCCATAGTGATGAACAACTCGGCAGATGGATCGGGGTGGGCGAGTACGACGGCATGAGCTAATGCTGTCTTTAGAGCCCTGAAGGCCTCTAGCATAGGTTCAGTCCAATGAACTGGCTTAAGGCCTGAAGTCTGTTTGCGGGCAGCGAGTCCATCAGAGGGGCCTGCTTGGTGGAGGCAGAAGGTAGATGTCGGCGGTAGTAATTTATAGTACTCAGGAAACATTGGAGTTCTTTGTAAGTATCTGGGGGTGGCAATGATGTGATAGCCTACACACAGGGTTTGGGAGGCTGTATTCTGTCTGCAGAGTTCTTTGTATAGCTGGGGGTGGCAATGACATGATAGCCTGCACGCAGGGTTTGGGAGGCTGTATTCTGTCTGCGGAGACAGTGTAACCCAGAAATTTCACATAAGTCTGGCGTAGTTAGAATTTATCTTTGTTGACCTCGACACCGTGGGAGTTCAAGATCTGGAAGACCTGGGATAAATGATCTTTGTGGTTCTCAGTTGACTTGCTGAAAATGAGAATGTCACCCAGATATGCAAACCAGAACTCGAACTCTCGTAAGATTGAATCAATGAAACGTTATCACGTTTGTGCCACATTCTTTAAGCTGAATGGCAAGAAGTTGTATTGGAACAAACTGAGTGGTGTGATGATAGCAGTCTTTGGAATGTCTTGCGGCGCTATGGGAATCTGGGGATAGGTATGTTTACAGTCAATCACACTGAAGATTGTGGCGCCCGATAACATATGGGTGAAATCGTTTATGTTCGGCACTGTTCATGACAGTATGAGCGTTTAAGCATCTGTAATCACCACACATTCTAAAAGACCTGTCGTGTTTGGTGACGAGGTGAATTGGTGAAGACCAATGGCTGTCTGATGGCTGCAGAATGCCTGCCTCCAGAAGTTCGTTAGTTTGCTGCCAGGCCGCGCGAAACTTAATGGGGTTGAGGGGTCTAACCTTGTGCCTAACAGGAGGGCTAACAGTGGTGATTATCTTGTGTGTCGTTCTGTCAGTGATGGAAGAGACTGAGAACTGCACACGAGGCTGAGTAACGTCCTGACGTGAAGTCTTGGGACGAGTAGGGTGTGATGAGGTGTAACCATTAGCGTGAGTGGGAAAAGGCAGCATGAAAGTCAAATGCCTATTACATGAGTGCAGCGAGCACTTGTTTGTAGAAGTCAGCTGTGCATGCAGCACGGAGGGGATCGGGGCGCGCAGCAGCTGTCCGTTGTTAGCTTTGTCTTAAGTAACCGGCACGGGCGAGAGAAGCATTGGCATCGCACAGGGAGTGGTGATGGCTGCTGAATCACGTGGTTGGCACGCGAGAGAGGGGGGGATGTTTACCAACATGCGGGGCAGCTGCCTGCGTGGTGGGCGCATTCACATCAGGCACACGACTGTCATTAGAAGCACTGTTTGAAACACATGGCACTGCACGTAGTGGGTGTGTGGCAGGTGCAAAGATCACAGAACATGAATTATCACACGCAATGAATGTTTTTGAACTAACCTGATGTGTGTCTGTGCTGGTGTCTGCTGATGAAGGTTGATCAGTTGAAGGAACTGTGGATTGCAGTTGCAGCAGCAAGGTACGAGCCGCAGTGAGCTCGTCAAAAGTGTGAGCAATGCGTTGTTTCAACTCGTCATTTTGCTGAC
Source organism: Schistocerca cancellata (assembly GCF_023864275.1). Classification (NCBI taxonomy): domain Eukaryota; kingdom Metazoa; phylum Arthropoda; class Insecta; order Orthoptera; family Acrididae; genus Schistocerca; species Schistocerca cancellata. The sequence goes on from NC_064634.1 coordinate 69,679,213, forward strand.
AGAGTTACAACGCTACATTGTACTCTGACAGTAGATTAATGATGCAGGTCACAATTTTGTCTGTGAGGGTGGAGCACTCGCGAACCAAATCACATGTCGTGAAGGAAACAGAATGACGAGCGTAAGGGCCTGAGCACTGAACCTTGGACTATGTTTGGGGAGAGTTTGTAATGGGACAAGAAATGCATATTGAGAATTGGTTCGTCAATGTCGGAAACGTAAAAAGTCCATATGAAACGTAGAGAAGGAGATAGATGCACCATAACTTTAGCAGAGCCAACAGTTTGTAATGTTGATTCGTTGACAGTGCGTAGAAGCAACTTCACCAGTGAAAAAATGGGAGGAGCCAACGAAGTAGGTATGATGGACACATCAGCACCTGTGTCGACTAGGAAAACAAGCCACGACAAAATGTCGATCACATATAAACGACCGCATGGCCAAGAGGACGAGTGCAACATTTGAGGACGCCTGTGAAGATCCCTGCAGGGCTCGGCGTATTTTAGATCCTGCGGTCGGGGTTTGGGGGCTGGCAATGTAATCTGCACTTCTTGGCCTCATCCCCGAAAATCTTGTGGTACCAACAGTATGAATGAGCTGGATGTGGCGGTAGTGGTCATTGTGACAATGGAGGAGGTTTGTCCTCATTGATTTGTTCCAGAATGTAAACCGGGACATATGGTGTGTGTGCGATTCTTGAGTGCTCGGAAACAGGAGAGAGTGAACAAGTACTGCCTGGTGGTGTAGATGGCGTGGAGGCGTAACAAGCCCTGCCTCTGCCCGCAGATGGCCGGTAAACAGGCAGCATAGTACCAACAAGTGGTGAGAGGTGTGCTGGTTGTAGTGCGTACAGCTGATCTGCAATATGAAGGTGAGAGCCGATAGACTCAAAGGAGTGTGGTAGAAATTTAGAGTTGTTGTTGGTCACCTGATGTAATTTGAAAAGGTGCTCACAAGTGCGAACTATGAAACGGGGTTGTCCTCGTATAAAGGAAGTAGCTTCAGCTGACAGCTTTGGCATATCATGAAAGGCCTGCTGTCCCGTGGTAGTGTAGGCTGCCCTGTAACCCGGCACTACTGGTGTGGGCGTGTTGGTAGCAAACATGTCCCAAACAACGGCCAGTTGCAATCGCCCTGATGAGTCACGGAAGCATGACATGGCAGGCACGGTTGGTATGGTGGGAACAAATGGATGGGCAGCGCATGAAGTAGGCCCGTAAACTGGACCAGAGGTTAAAGGCACTTTACGTAGGTTGTCCACCTCAGAAATGACGCCGAAGACTGGCACGGCAGGCGCAGACGGTACTGCGGAAGGAGCGAGCTGCTGTATGGTCGGAATCGAGGGCCCTTGTGACTGAGGGGGGGGGTGTGGTTTGGTACTTGGTGTGGCAACAGCGAGAGTTTTCTGTGCACATCCGGAATGCACCCCGTGTGGTAGGACCATAAATCACTGGTGAAACCTGCTGGCAGTCACATTGTCATGGTACAATGTTTCTGGATGGCAAAGCACCATCAGGTGTGCTCGAACCCATGTGGTCGAGAAACTGGGGGACAGATCTGGTGGTTGAGTCTGGTGAACTTGATGTATAAAGATGTCCGTTATTAAATTGTTAGGAAGGCAAAACTGGCATAGCTTGATAGCAGTTGACCACATGTGCATTTTGCATGAATACAGCATTGCACACAGCACTGCTGTAACCGACATTGTGGCGCATAGAGGATCAAAGCACATGTGCGAATTTGGGTCCCTTTGAACACTACATGAGCGATTGATCGTTACACAGTTCTGGAAATCGTCCACTTCACTTTTCACATGTTAGTGTGCACAGTCCAGCGACATGAAACATAAATCCATTGTTTGAGGTAAGGGCATAACACTCAGCCATTGTAGAGCTGCAAAGTTTGAGGTTAACTTTATTGGAGATCGTGAATCACTGTCCGTTAGTGGTGAAACAACTGTTGGCAGGGGATTGGAGTGGCCTGGTAGTAGTAGCTGAGCCTCCAAATCCTCGTATAAAATATTGGATGAGGCAGCCATGGCACTGAACATAAAGCCTGTTGATTCCACACAGCTGGCGTGGAAGTGACGGAAGATGTAGAAACTTTGGGGTCACCAATATGGGAAATGGGAATACGGATAACTGTATATCCAACAAACTGTTCCCATTATGTCTATACATACATACATTTCAGTACAAAGAAAGATACATGTGTACACTGTACAAGGTACTAAGGCTGACTGGAACATTAACATGGTGGCTTGTCAGAGCAGTTAGAGTTCAAAGATCATGTTTTACATGGTCGATGTGACCTATCAATGGCACACACTGTTGCACATGTCATAAGTGATGAAATACATATTTGATGCATGCATGGGGTTGTCTGACAATTTTGGGTGAATATGACTTGTTGACACATGACTTACTTTTCTATGATTTTGTGTTTTTCAGTGTTTCTTTGTGTCCAGTTGCATTACTAATGACATTTTTTTTAAGATGCCATTCTGTATAGTCTGCTTGGTGCTTCTTTTTCTTGTAGTTAGATGCTTCGCTCTTTTTTATGTTGTGTGAATGAGTCTGGTGTGCTACGCTAATGTCAGTGAGATCTCCATACTTAAAGTAATAGATGTAATTTAGAAACTCATGAGTTAGCAATAAGCTACAGGGGTATAAGTTAAGATGATGGTTAAACACAGTTGAGAAAATGAGAGGTAAAGAAATGATTTGAAGTGATGATGCAGGATTTAAGGTTTGAGAAAAGAATATGGTTTTACATGAGGTAACGATTTTAGAAATGCACGGTTGACAAAAAAAGGTTTTGAGTTTATGGTTCTAATAATGTGGATATCCTGAAGTCTATGTATGAAGTTTGAGCAATATTTGAGGTCTAGTTTGAGTACTATGGAAGTTAAATGATTGAAAAATGAAATTTTAGGAAAATGTAAGTGATGAATGAGAGGTTTTAGAAATAAGTTCTGTGAGATTTAAGAAGTTGAAGGATGGAAATAATTTGATGAATTTTTGAAGTATAAGTGATGAAATTGATATTTGATGCATGCATGGGGATGTCATAAGTGATGAAATACATATTTGATGCATGCATGGGAATGTCTGACAATTTTGGGTGAATATGACTTGTTGACACATGACTATGACAGCTCCCTTTTCCCTTCCCTAAACACTTGATCATGAATCCAAGGCAGATATCTGAAATTTTATAGTAAAGATAATTTTGGTACCAAAGAATATATGTTTCTAATGATAGGTTATATTTCTTTGATTTTCGTGGATTAATGTAAAGCTGCTGATTTGTAATATGTTTTTGATTTCTTCAGAACACACGTGGATTTGTTATTATTACACTACTGTGTTTCTTATTTTGTAGATTTCTTATTGTATCTTATGTGATTTCTTTGCTTGTTTATTATTAACAGTTTATTCTCAATGTTTGAATTTTCATGATTATCTATGTATAGCATAAGTGTATATGTCATTTTTATGTAAATTATTATATATCTTTGTGTATTCTTTATTTGTGGATGTAATTCTGTATCATGTAAAAAGACTGTACATCATTTTAATACTTTGTAATATTTTTGCAAGTGCTAGTGTGACAAAGCAAGCTGGGATCTTTTTATTTCCTCTCTTGTTTTGTCATTTGCCTCCTTAAATTCATTTTATTTTCATTTTTGCCTAATTACATTAATATACATGAGTATAATCTACATTTTCATAAAACAGAAAGGTTGGCCTTCAGTCTTAAGAAATATAGCACCAGATCTAATTTTGTGCTTAGTTTTGTGTATGCAATCAATTTCCTAATTTATTTTGACTATTCCTAGTTAATATCTTTTGTTATAGGCTGAAATCAGTAATTGTTTCGTGACTTAAATTCTATTATTGGCTTATAAACAACTATAAATTCTGTACTAATTGTAAACATTTTGAAGAAGAACTACTAGGATTCTTTAAGTATTTATTTGGCTCTATTCAAAAACATATTAGCAAAGCCAGCCTAAAGCATTGTTTGCATAACTATATCTTTTAATTTCTTCATTCAAACAAATAATTCAGCCTAACCTTTGTGATAGAAGGAACTGTTAAAAAGGAGGCATTTCTCAATGTATTCAGTTAATTGAATGAGTCATGTTTTAATTGTAATTTCTGTAACTTAAACATCGAAAAATATATAGTTTCAGTGCCTATTATTGTAGGATGTATAAAGGCCCGATTTTTGGTCCAGAGACAGTCAGTCCACGGCCATTTTTCAGATGGGAAGTCTGTATCAATTAGAGTAATGTGCAACTGAACAGTGGAATTAGCGTAACATGAATAGGCCATGTGTTAAAACAATGACAGTGTCTGTTCAGTGTATTTGAGAAATAGTGAACTGTGTGGTTAGGTATTTACTGCTCATAGATGTTCAACAGAAACTGTTGTAGCAGTCTGCTGATGTTTGCCTGCAAGCTGTTAATGAGGCTTATCTAAGTTTACCAATAGTGAACTGGCCAATATCTGTTTAATCTTGGTGGGTTGTGAACATGAGAGTAAAGAACTGTGAAGCACAACTGTGCAACTGTCAGCTACATCATTTATAGCAGTCAGTGTTGCACTTCCACTCCCCATTTTTCAGCCAGTATAAAAATGCAGTACGTCAACACTGAGTACTATCAACGAAGAAATAGAGCAGGCAAACGCCACACCAGGGGTAAAACAATAAATGCACACTTTTCTCAGATTAGGTGTAACATTCTGTTTGGTTAGTGAATGAAGGACTGTGTTGCTATCTACACTGTGATTTTCTGTGCATCACTTAGTTTTTCCACCAGAATGTGCCATTAGCAGACAAAAACACCATTTGGCACTGGTATGTCCTCCAAAAGGTGCCTGTGCATGTATTTTTTAATGAGAAAATGTTCCTGCACAACATTTCAATTTTGCCTAATTACATTAATATACATGAGTATAATCTACATTTTCATAAAACAGAAAGGTTGACCCTCAGTCTTAAGAAATATAGCACCAGATCTAATTTTGTGCTTAGTTTTGTGTATGTAATCAATTTCCTAATTTATTTTGACTGTTCCTAGTTAATATCTTTTGTTATAGGCTGAAATCAGTAATTGTTTCGTGACTTAAATTCTATTATTGGCTTATAAACAACTATAAATTCTGTACTAATTGTAAACATTTTGAAGAAGAACTACTAGGATTCTTTAAGTATAAAAATGCAGTACGTCAACACTGAGTACTATCAACGAAGAAATAGAGCAGGCAAATGCCACACCATGGGTAAAGCAATTAATGCACATTTTTCTCTGATTAGGTGTAACATTCTGTTTGGTTAGTGAATGAAGGACTGTGTTGTTATCTGCACTGTGATTTTCTGTGCATCACTTAGTTTTTCCACCAGAATGTGTCATTAGCAGGCAAAAACACCATTTGGCACTGATATGTCCTCCAAAAGGTGCCTGTGCATGTATTTTTTAATGAGAAAATGTTCCTGCACAACAACAATCACATGGTCCCTGACAGCTTTGTAATCTTGTCCCAGTGGCATAGTGTCTAGGACAACTGGAGATGTGCAAAGTGTTGAGGTGTTTCAGCCCCTGGGACAGGATGAAGTGGAAGGAAGTAGGGATGGGTAAGGAAAGGAAAGAAAGACAGGTTGTTGTAAGGCACACTTGGTCTGGCTTCTCTGCTGAGGCCTGTCTGGTTAGGTTGGACCTGCCAGTAGCTACGCTACCACTGGCATAGCTCCCTGCTTCACTGGAGCACACAAACTCTCCCGCTTGCACAGACAGTGCTATGATAAGGGTGTGCCTCCTGGGAGAGGACTTACTGATACAGCATTTATGGAACAGAGAGAATGGATTTGCTTATGGATATGTTTTTGAGGTGATAATTTTTGCTGGTGTGAACTGATAATGTTAGCAATTCTTGCAACAGAGCAGTCCACCTCCCCACCTCAGTTTAGGTCAGTTCAGTTTAATTCATTTCAATTTGCATAATCATAAAAGCATTCCCTGGTAAGACTTTCGTAAAGAAAGTAAAGTTTCTGGTTTTCTGTGAGTTTTATGTTCTTGTGAAATAAGAGTTTAAAATACAGCATTGTCATTATAATGAATGGATTAATTTTTTCATTTCAAGTAAGAAGTTCTTTTTTTTTTAGTATGAGAAAATCAATCTTTCTGCCAGTTGTTTAGTTTTTCTTTAGCATATTTTAGCTGGTGTGATTTCTTCAGTCTGTGCTGTTGCTGCTGATTAAGCTGTAATTTTTCAGGTGAAATTCTTTCCATATTTTGTTGTTTCTTTCGTTTCTCATCTCATGTTTCCATCAGGCAAATTCTATGCATTTTCTTTGTAATTCAGATTTTAATCAGTTTGTGTACCATAGTGTTGCTGTGTAATTTCAAAATTTCAATTTTTTGGCAAGGCACTATTTGTTTTTGGTAGCGGTTTTTGAGTAACAGTTTTGATTTAATTTCCTGAACAGTGAAAGCCAGTTAGTTTTATCTCTATGTAAATGTATACACTGAGACACATTGTTTGCATTAGTAATTTCTGTTCAACTTTTTATAACAGAGGACAGCACATTCAGTTTTGAGTAAAAGGCAGGCAAACATTTTAATGCTCTTGAACAAACAAACCGTCAAGCTAGAGAAAATGAGTTTCACCATCTGTTGGAAACTGTTGGTTGGTTGGTTGGGGGATTAAAGGGACCAGACTGCTATGGTCATCGGTCCCTTTTTCCAAAATTTCAAACACCCACCCAGAATAAAAATAAACAGTGGAAAAGATGACAGATGACACAGGACAAGAAAGACTTAGACAGAGACCAGACAAAAGGAATTAAAATCACACAGAGTGTGACAGCGGTTGGCCGACCATCAAGACAAAAAAGGAAAAGCCAACCACCGAGAAACACACTAAAAACTCGATCTCAAATCGTAGGCTAAAGGCCAGAATCAATACAAAAAGGACAAACACTTAGATTAAGTGATAAAAGCCCATGCCCGAATAAAATGCAAAACTAAGCCTGCCATAGCAGTTTCATTTGTTAAAAGTGCAGGGAGCGTATCAGGCAGCGCAAACGTCTGCCTGAGCACAGCTAAAAGGGGACACTCCAACAAAATGTGGACCACCGTCAAAACGGATCCGCAGTGACATAGAGGTGGGTCCTCATGGCGCAATAAGTGGCCATGTGTCATCCGTGTGTGCCCAATGCGCAGCCAGCAGAGGACAACAGACTCCTTGCGAGAGACCCACATGGATGACCACCACAAAGTCGTCATCTCCTTAATAGCATGGAGTTTATTGGGTATGGTCAGATCGCGCCATTCAGCATCCCAAAGCGCGAAAACTTTGTGGCGTAAGACTGCTCGCAAATGAGTCGCCAGGAGGCCAATGTTGGTTCACTGGTGACCTGTTTGGCCAGGCGGTCAACATGTTCATTGCCCAGGATGCCAACATGACCAGGGGTCCACACAAAGACCACAGAGCGGCCGCAATGGGCAAGAGTATGGAGGGACTCCTGGACAGCCATCACCAGACAAGAGCGAGGGAAGCACTGGTCGATAGCTCGTAAACTGCTCAGGGAGTCGCTATAGATAACGAAGGTCTCACCTGAGCAGGAGCGGATATACTCTAGGGCACAAAAGATGGCGACCAGCTCAGCAGTGAAAACGCTGCAGCCAGCTGAATGTTGTTCTAGTGGTCCCCTAGAGATAGAGCACAACTGACACAACCAGCAAACATCGAACCGTCAGTGTAAACAATGCCAGAGCCCTGATACGTGGCAAGGATGGAAAGAAAGCAGCGGCAGAAGGCCTCCAGAGGGAGTGAGTCCTTTGGGCCCTGTGCCAATTTGAGCCGAAGGCAAGAGCGGGGCACACACCACAGGGGTGTACGCAGAGGAGCCCAGAAAGGAGGTGGAAAGAGGGAAAACCCCAAGCTCGGAGAGAAGCTCTCTGATGCGGACCGCGATCGTACAACCTGACCGGGGCCTACATTCTGGGAGGGGGATGACCGACAGAGGGAACAGGAGACGATAATTAGGATGTCCGGGAAAGCTACAAATATGGGTAGCATAAGCGGCCAATAAATGTTCATGCCGTAACCGCAGTGGAAGGACACCTGCCTCCACAAGTATGCTGTCCACAGGGCTAGTCCAGAAAGCACCAGTGGGAAGTCGGATCCCACTGTGAAGGATTGGGTCCAGCACCCGCAACACAGATGGGGATGCTGAACCATAAGCAAGGCTACCATAATCCAGACGGGACTGGATTAATGCCTGGTAGAGCCGTAAGAGGGTAGATCGGTCGGTGTCCCAGCTGGTGTGGCTCAAGCATCGCAGAGCATTAAGATGCCGCCAACACATCTGTTTAAGCTGCCGAATATGTGGGAGCCAAGTCAACCGGGCATCAAACACCACACCCAAAAACCAATGTGTCTCCACCACAGCAAGAAGTTCGCCAGCAAGATAAAGCTGCAGCTCAGGGTGAACTGTTCATTGCTGGCAGAAATGCATAATGCAGGTCTTGTCAGCCAAAAACTGGAAGCCATGCTCTACAGCCCAAGACTGCGCCTTGCGGATAGCACCCTGCAGCTGAAGTTCAGCAGCTGCAATGCCAATGGAGCTATAGTAGAGACAGAAGTCGTCAGCATACAAGGAAGCTGAGACAGACGTTCCCACCACTGCAGCGAGCCCGTTAATTGCAATTAAAAACAGACAGACACTGAGGACAGACCCCTGTGGTACCCCATTCTCCTGAACTTGGGAGGAACTATGGGAGGCTGTGACTTGCACGCAGAAGGTATGATGCGACAGAAAATTTCGTAGGAAAATCGGCAGTGGACCCCGAAGACCCCAACCATGAAGCGTAGAGAGGATGTGATAGCGCCATGTCGTATCGTACACCTTCCAAATGTCGAAAAAGACAGCGATGAGGTGCTGACGGTGTGCAAAGGCCGTATGAATGGCTGACTCCAGGCTCACCAGATGGCGGCAGAGCGGCCTTTACGTAACCCACCCTGAGACAGAGCCAGAAGGCCCCGAGACTCGAGTACCCAGCTCAGCCTCTGGCTCACCGTGTGTTCTAGCAACTTGCAAAGAACGTTGGTGAGGCTAATGGGGCAGTAGCTTTCCACCTCCAATGGTTTCTTGCTAGGTTTCAAAATGGGGATAACAATGCTTTCCCGCCATTGTGACAGAAACTCGCCCTTGACCCAGATACAGTTGTAAAGGTCAAGGAGGCGTCGCTGGCAGTCCACTGAAAGGTGTTTGAGCATCTGGCAGTGGATGCAATCTGGCCCAGGAGCTGTATCAGGACAAGTGGCTAGGGCACTGTGGAATTCCCACTCACTGAATGGAACATTGTAGGTTTCAGGATAGCGGGTGTGTAATGAAAAGCTTGGACGTTCCACGCGCTCTTTAATGGAGCGGAAGGCCTGTGGCTAATTTGCAGAAGCGGAACTCAGAGCAAAATGCTCTGCCAAGTGGTTTGCAATTATGTCGGAGTCTGTACAAACTGCTCCATTCAGTGAGACTGCAGGGACGCTAACAGGGGTCCGGTAGCCATAGAGGTGCCTAATCTTGGCCCAAACCTGCAATGGAGAGATACGGAGCCAAATGGAGGAGACATACCGTTCGCAGCACTCCTGCTTGTGTTGGTGAATAAGGCAGTCTCCAGGATGGAGGAGGATCGTGAAGCCCTACGACCAGCTGGTTGTGGGCACTTATGCCACTATCGGGCGTCAGCCTTCCCGCTTGTGTGGAAACCTGGGAAGGGAGGGACTCAAGGGACCCCTTGTGAGCGTGAGAAGCCGAAGAAGTGGGACACTTCTCTGGCTTAGAAGTGGGGACGGACGTCCCCGATGTGTGGGGGGGAGTGTTGCTCCCAAGGTAGGTGGCGTAGGAGCAACAGGGGGGATAGTGCCCCCCATGGGCAAGGGGGCATGTGGAATTGTACAGCTCTGTGATTTGGCTGGAATATGCTGTACTGATGGGGCTAACACGGTTGTCGTTGCAGCAGCATAGGAGGAAGTCATTCGCACAGGATGTAGTCGGTCATATTTCCTCTTGGGCTCAGTATAGGTCAGTCGGTCCAGGGTCTTATATTCCATGATTTTGCACTCTTTCTGTGAGATCCTGCAGTCTGGCGAGCAAGGTGAATGATGCTCTTCGCAGTTGACACAGATGGGAGGCGGGGCACATGGAGTATCGGGATGTGAAGGGCGTCCGCAATCTCTACACGTGAGGCTGGAAGTGCAGCGGGAAGACATATGGTCGAACTTCCAGCACTTAAAGCACCACATTAGGGGAGGGATATACGGCTTGACGTCACATCGGTAGACCATCACCTTGACCTTCTCCGGTAATGTATCACCCTTGAAGGCCAAGATGAAGGCACCGGTAGCAATCTGATTATCCTTCGGACCCCGATGAACGCGCCGGACAAAATGTACACCTCGGCGCTCTAAATTGGCGCGCATCTCGTCATCAGACTGCAAAAGAAGGTCCCTATGGTAAATAATACCCTGGACCATATTTAAACTCTTATGGGGCATGATCGTAACGGCAACATCCCCCAACTTGTCACAAGCAAGTAACCGTTGTTACTGGGCAGAGGATGCCGTTTGTATCAAGACTGAACCGGACTGCATTTTGGACAAGCCCTCCACCTCCTCAAACTTGTCCTCTAAATTCTCTACAAAGAACTGAGGCTTAAGGGATACAAAGGATTCCCCATCAGCTCTGGTACAGACAAGATACCGGGTTGAATACATTTCACTGTCATTCATAGCCTTTCGTTCCTCCCATGGTGTGGCCAGGGAGGAGAACAATTTGGGGTCATACACATTAGCTTTAAAATGAGCCCTCGAACACTTAGAGACTGCTCATGGCTGGCCACCAGATATGATGTGCCACGCTTCATTGCGTGTCATCCACCCTGATGCCACCTACTCTGACCAAGGGCCCACCCCACAGGCACCACCCAGCCTCAGCAAGGGCCACCTGGCAGGATGGCCATTGCTGGGAGTCCCGATGCCCCAGGAGGATAGGCATCTACTCCTTGGCATACATGGGGAGTTAATGGCGCAGGCATCAGCAGAACGATCCCTGTGTTGTCAGGGGGCTACAACCAACAGGGTACATGGCGACCCCACCACAACGGACTGGCTACCGTGCTGGATCTTAGGTGCAAAAATGTCCAAGGTCGTCGTCTCAGCAAAAAGCAACAATGCACAATGCACAGTGCATAGTGGTAATTGCACCCAGGAACGTATCCTCAACAAGAGATGGAAAACGAGCGGGACAGCATTGCAACAACGAGAAAGCCGACTAAAGGTCTCAATGCACAACGGATACAGTGCACCATGTAAGGCGCCCTTCCCCAATTGGCTCGCTCTTCAGAAGAATTTAGAAAGATGGAGATCAAACCCGAGAGGGGACCATCACATAAGGCTGAAACATTTGAGACTCCTTTTAGTAACCTCTTATGACAGGCAGGAATACCACGGGCCTATTCTAACCCCTGAACCCGCAGGGTTGTGTTGGAAACTGTCTCAGGGCATCAGCTCCGGCTGCATCCAATGATGAGGACACAACAATGCACAGATACAAGTCCTGTCCAATCCACCCAGCACATTCTACATCCTACTCTATTTCTATGACAGGCTTAGCCTATTTCATCAGTGGTAGCGCAATCTGTGAAAGCAATGTCATATACAAGCTCTGCTGCAATTTTTGCACAGCATTTCATGTGAGCATGCCTACCAACCAATTCCTCATCAAAGTGAATGGCAGAGCAGAGTGGACCACCCAATGGCAAAACAAGCTGCTGAGCACAACATGATCACAGTCATTGGGTGCTTCACATCTCATGTCATCTGAATCCTCCTCCCAGTACCATATGTTCTGAACTACATAGATGGGAGTTATCCTTGCAAAGCGCCCTTTGTTTCCATAATTCTCCTGGCCTCAATCTCTTTAGCACTCATACACTCTTCCCCACAGTCTCTCCTTCAGACGCTGTTCTGTCAACCTGCCCTAATCCACTATCGCATGTCATCATCATTGTGTGCTGCACAAACTAAACAGTTCTGGAACCAGTATGTCAAATTACTAGCCATTACATCTGTTGTCTTCCTTGAAGTTTGAGTCATCGGCCACCCTTCCCCAACCCTCCCTCTGCTCCTCAATTCCTTTCTTCCTCCCCCCCCTCCCCTCCAACTGACACAACCCCCCCCCCCCAGTCTACCTGAGAACTGCAGTTCCAGCATTGTGTATTAAGCCAGCATAGTGTAGTTGTGCAGTTTGTGTGTGTGTGTGTGTGTGTGTGTGTGTGTGTGTGTGTGAGGGGGGGGTGCAGGCACACGTGCATGTGCAGCCACCAATAGCATGTTTTCACAATTAACAATACAAAGAGATTCTGTTAATTTTTGTTGACATTCCTGATTTAACTCCTACTGTAATGTAGTATTACAGCATTCACAAACAGGGAATGTGGCTGTTGGAAGATTACATATAAGCAAAAGGTAGTGAAGCATGTTTGCTTGCACTTTCTATGAGTGTTCTTTAACCATCTTTTCCTGCCACCTTTGCAACTGATCTCCAGCACAACTGCATTTACAGACTGGAAAAATGTGATCTCCTGTACTGCCTCTCGAAAACCTGCTGATATGCCCTACTGTAATGACTCAAAATAATCAGAAGCATGTACATCCACATCTGTACTCCGTAAGATATCTTACAAAGCATAGCTGAGTTGAGGGTAATTCGTGCTCCCCTGTGTCCCCTCTCCCACCGATCCCCCCCCCTCCCCCCCCCCCCATCGCCCCATGATGTAGCAAGCTGGGATATTTTTACTTCCCCTCTTGTTTTGCCATCTGCCTCCTTAAACTTGTTTTTTTTTTTTTTTTTTTTTTTTTTTTTTTTTTAAGTAATTACCATTAACATATGTGAGTGTGACATGCATTTTCATAAAAGAGAAAGGTTGGCCCTCAGTTTTATGGAATATAACCAGATCTAATTTTGTGCTTAGTTTTATGTATGTATTTGATTTTTCCGATTTATTCTGACTATTCCTAGTTAATACTTTCATTATAGGGTGAAATCAGTGATTGTTTCATAAATTAAATTCTATTGCTGATGTATAAACAAATATAAATTCTGTACTAATTATAAACATTTGGAGGAACAACTAACAGTATTCTTAAAGGATCTATTTGGCTCTGTTCCAAAACATTTTAGCAATTAATTCCAAAGTAATTAACAGTTTGTCAAAATTATTGTTTGCATAACGATATATGTTAATTTCATGATTTAAACAAATAATTCGGCCTAACTTTGTAGTGGAAGAAACTGTTAAAAAGAACTAATTTTTCAATGTATTTAGTTAATTTAATGAATTAAGTTTTAATTGTAATTTCTGTAAATTAAACTTTGAACTGGCTGGTCCTGGCAGTGGTTCGAGTCTTCCCTCGGGCATGGGTGTATGTGTTTGTCCTTCGGATAATTTAGGTTAAGTAGTGGGTAAGCTTAGGGACTGATGACCTTATAAGTTGAGTCCCATAAGATTTCACACACATTTGAACATTTTTTAAACTTTGAATGAGCTGTAGTTTCAGGATCTACTATTGTGAGGACATATAAGGGCCTGATTTTTGGTCCTGAGACAGTCAGTTCACAGCTGAGTTTCAGACGAGAAACCTATGTTGGTTAGAACTACAATACTGCTTCAACTTAACTGTGAAATAAGTGATACATAATTAGGCTGTGTGTTAAAACAATGACAGTGTCTGCTCCATATGTACCTGATTATTCTTCAAGAACTGTGAACTTCGTGGTTATGTTTTTACTGCTCATAGTTGTTCAATAGTAAACTATTGTAGCAGTATGTGGAGGTTTGCCTGCAAACTATTAATGAGGCTCATGGAAAGTTAAAACAATAGTGCACTGGCCATATGCAACTGTGTTTTATTGGGGGGGGGGGGGGGGGGGGGGGGGGGGGTTGTGAACAGTGAAAGTAAAGTACTGCGAAACACAACTGTGTACCTGTCGGCTACATTATTTAAAGTAGTCAGTGTTGTACTTCCACATCCCATTTTTCAGCCAGTATCACAACGTAGTACATCTACACTGATGACAACAAATGAAGAAATAAAAAAGGCAAACCATCACCCTCCTCCCCTCCCCCATTTACTGTTCCAGTCCCAAATAATCCATGGGAGAAGAAACTGTTGCTGAGAGACATCTATTTTATCTTGATGGACTTTTAGCAAAATATACGGAAGAGGAAACAATGCGATGATTAACTCCTCTTCTAGGATCATATGCTTTCATAGTCCGCCGCTCGTGGTCTCGCGGTGGTAGCGTTCTCGCTTCCCGAGCACGGGGTCCCGGGTTCGATTCCCGGCGGGGTCAGGGATTTTCACCTGCCTCAAGATGACTGGGTGTTTGTGTTGTCCTCCTCATTTCATCATCATCCAGGAAAGTGGCGAAATTGGACTGAGCAAAGATTGGGTAATTGTACGGGCGCTGATAACCACGCAGTTGAGCGCCCCACAAACCAAACATCATCATCATCATCATCATCATGCTTTCATAATTTTAACAATGAACCCCACCACAATGCACAGTGCTTTTCTTTGTAGTATTTGCCACTAGAGTTGGATGAGTATCTGTTTTGCACTTGCTTATTATTGTATCCCCTGGGATCCACCATTAATCAACATAGATGTGACCTTAGACTGCCACCTCTCCATGCTGCTGGCAACACTACCGTGGGAGATGCAGGATAAACAATATCATGGCAATGTAAACACACCATGTTTGTCATCAACAACGTCTACACAGCTGACACAGTAACAAGTAGCACCAGCTCCCTTGCTAGAGGCATCAGAGGTGCCATAATTAGTGCTGTCTTTACAAGCATCAATTCTTTGCCAGTGATCAGATGCTCACTTACCACCACCAGTATTCTTCCACTAGGCACTATGAATGATGTCACCCAGCCACCAGAGGAAGTTCACATCAGGAGTTGCTCTGGGACAAATGCCAACCAAAATCAACAGTCCCTTAATCGGAGCTCCCTTTGCCTCAGAGCAGTCCTTTGCACAGAGTTGCAACCAATTCTACACTGAGTATCTCATCCAGTTCCTCCATGCTGGGCCAAACATTGGCCACACCGGAGGGCCACCAGCACTCAACTCACCATCACTCCTGGGTCATGCTGGCTGTGTCTCCAACCTGTCTGACAGAGCCATCTCTCTACAGCAGCCAAACTATGTCCAGCAGCTATGAGATTCCACCTCGATGGGTCCCCTCTCCTGAACCATTCTCAAGCCCTACCACTCTTCATTGATTTGGCCACACTGATTCTTAAAGTAATCAGTGAAATGCAGTGAGTAATGAGGATAATGGGCAAAGGGCATGCTATGAGCCTTCCACCTCGATGGGTCCCCTCTCCTGAACCATTCTCAAGCCCTACCACTCTTCATTGATTTGGCCACACTGATTCTTAACGTAATCAGTGAAATGCAGTGAGTAATGAGGATAATGGGCAAAGGGCACTACATTAGTAGTGTGTGGATAAGTTGAGAACTTGGTTCTGATGGGTAGTGTGCTGGGGTTGTCTATGCAGTTGTGATGATTGCTGAATCTGGATGGCTCAGTGGTAAGAGCATCATCATAGTTAGTAGGAGACCTGGGTTTGAATCCCGGTCTGGCACAAATTTTCAACTTTCCCCACTGATTTCAATTGATGCCTGCTTGCAACCCAGATCACCTGTTTACTAGTCAGATGCTCTGACCACTGAGCCGTTGATTGCAATCATTGCCTACATGCAGGAAATATCTGCACTTCTTTTGTGTCTATAGTGGAGGTAAAACATTAATACTACATATTTTTATTTGTATAAAAATATGGTTAACATATATCATTACTATACATGCTTTTTTTTTTCTTTTGGGGTGGGGGGATGCATGGCATGATTTTGCTGTGCTGAGGGCCCTGATCAACCTAAATCTGCCACAATACAAATCACTCTGTTGAGGGTTACTTGAGGCATGTCGTATGCCCCCTTACAACAAAATGGTTATTAATTCACCCATGCGCATCTTCACTTGGATTAGAATAGGAAGAAAGACTATGGTTTAACAGCCTGTCAACATCTTCACTACTGCACAAACTATGTGAAACCTCTGTTTCTCTTGATGTATAAAGTATTCAAATAGCTTATGGCAACACAGTCAGGTGGCCTCTCTGATAACCACTGATATTCTGACAGTAATCAGTGAAATGCCTTGTCATTTTCATGGCACAGATATATGCAGGGCATCCACTGGCATGTGACATGCTCACTGTAAATAGCTATCACCTCTAAATGGCCAAAGATGACCAACGTTAAAAGTTATTGAAAGTCGATATTAATCACCAATTGGTGAGCAAGTGGCATTTTGTCTGTCCCTATGTTGTTTGATCAATGAGAGCGTAGGATTCAAAGCAGAATTTAAGCAAAACTTCCTCTATTTATAAGGTCACTTCTTTAATAACACAGTCCCAATAGCTAGAACTGCATGCCAGAATCTCTGTGTTATTATGTTCCCTAGGATGACCAATACCAAGGCAATGTTCTTCAATAGCAGATTTTCTCAGCTGCTGTAAGCAGGTGGTGTGACACTTATGCTCAGTACTTCAGTGCCTTGCACTTGATGGTCTAACCAACATATGACAACACAAGTCCAAGGGATATGGCAGACACACGCCTTACACAAATCATGCCACCCTTTACTTATCCTAAAAAGCCTTCTTCTTTGATGGGAGTTGAAAAACACACTTCATGTGTTTCTGCAGAATATGACCAATCATGCTGGAAATGCTAACTCTGTAAGGCAAACAGCCCATAGACTTAGGTGCCTCCTTGTTATTTTCATCACTTACCCAATTCATAGTTGGTTGATTGAATGATGAATGTGTGATATGTCATTCACTATAACTATTCTGGTAAAAGGTGACTTTGAGATGGGATAACTCACCTAAAAAAACTTTCAGGGTCTGAGATGATGTGGGCCCTATGAACCAAGATTCAAAGTGCCCTCTTATGATGAGTTGGATGATGTCAACTGTCAACTGTCAACTACTAGTCTGAAGATATGTGTGTGTGTGTGTGTGTGTGTGTGTGTAAGAGAGAGAGTTGTGCCTGTGCTTGTGTGAATGTGTTTTCTGTTTCTGGAGGAGGACTGTCTGCAACTCAGTGCTTTCTCTTTGTGGCGAGTAGCAATCTTTCCTTTTCACAATATTGTTGTTAAAATTTATTCATAGATAATTCATCAATCATACAGTAACTAAATTTTTTCGGAAAACTGCTATACACTAGTTGGCTTTAATTACACTGATGGTGTTCTAAGTGCTGCAATGCTGTCTGTATACATCACAGAACCCTGAAACATTATAGGTATGTTCATTAATTGGTGAGCTCACAGAGTATGCTGGAAAAAATAAGTGTTCCACTTTCTGTCACAAGGGGAAAATATGGCACTGTAAGCAGTCCGAATGTGAAATGTTTCCTGTTTTGACATCAATATGCTGTTTGTCTCTTGATGACACATGTTGATATCTTTTGTGGAATGACTGTTAATGTAAAGGGTTAATGAAGGCAGAAGTTTTCCATATGAAACAAAATTGCTATTGAGAAGAAAGACCATCTACTGCTGGTAAAGTTGTTTTATTGTAATAGCAGCACTGTGTGACAAGAATGTCACCAATAGAAAAGGCTGATAAGAGGCTTCATGTTAATAAATGTCCTAATGAATATGATCAAGAAATTTGAAGAAACAGGTGAATTAGATAGTACAACAGGGAGAGGGAAGCAGCACATTCCCATGGCAGTTGTCATCGAAGTTGCTGTAGCAGGCAGCACGTGCCTCAATTTCTGCAGCCAGTGCTTGAGCTGTGTAATGGGAATTGTCCCTCCCCTAGTCATCAGTTCAAAAGACATTGTGGTGCATTTTACATTGGTATCCCTGCAAGATACGGAATGTTCACAAAATGAAGCCCCAAGATACACTACAACACCATGACTCTGCCCTTCATTTTTTGGCATGCATAGAAGTGGATAACATGTGGCTGGGAAATATTATTAGGAGGGACAAGGCACATTATACTCTGCACTGTCCATGAATGTACAGAACTGTTGTACATGGGGTTCTACTACACCACATGTTTTCTAGGAACATCCATTGTACTCAGCTTATCCTACGGTGTGGTGTGGATGCACATGATCCTTCATTCTCAGTCTACTTTTCTTTTGAGGAGGTGATGCGTCACTGGCCTGTTACATGTATAGTGACATCTGCAACACTTTATAAGGACCTCCTAGTGCAATACATGTTCCCAGCTTTGTAAGAACATAACTGTATCCACAGCACTATTTTCATGCAAGACGTGACACCACATGTTGCTTGCCAAGTGAAAGATTTGCTTTGAGAAACCTGTGGGAATGACTGCATCACCTGTAGGCAGTTTCAAGATGTGTGGTCTTCCAGATTTCTTGACCTAAATTCATGTGACTTTTGGCAGTGGGGATATCTAGAAGACTGTGTTTGTTAGGGGTGTATCAGGACTTTTCTTGGTCTGAAGGATAACATATAACAACATATCACTCTGTTTACACTTGATATGCAGTGAGCAACTGTCGACCATGAAGTGGTATGGGTGCAGCATGTTGCTAAGTTGGGAGACCATATTGACCGCATGTTGTAACTTGTGACCGTATCCTAATAAATATACCAGAACCACTGTTATAATGTGTTTGATCATTCCTCTCCTTTCCCTGCAGCCACACCACATTCTGACTACTTGCAGTGTCATTTTTTCACCTGGTGGCAAAAAGTGGAACTATTATTTTGTGCAACCTACTCCATGATTCATCAACTAATGGACGTTGAACCATGAATTTACTTTCAAAATCTTTTCTTAAAGAATTTACTTTATTTACCGGCGATTCATCTAGAACATTAACACATTTAATCACACTAGGTGAGCGTGGAAGTAGTTGCCAGGAAGTAACTGATGGAAAATGAAATTACTTTTAACAAATGTGAATTTTATTCCTAAAAGCTTTTCCAAAAACAGATTTAATATTATAAGCAGAAAAGCACCCTCGAAATATCAAGTTACAGTTTTATTTAGAGGCAGAAAGAACAATATTAACAGTATGAGCCTTCAGGCTGAGAAGCTTGCCTGCTTCCTTTCAACACGGCCATAGTCATGACTGCTCACAACAACCTCTGAAAGAGTACACTTGTGCAAATCTGCAACCCACCAGATTACTTTAAACAAAAAAATTTTTAACAATTCACACAAACATGTAAACTATGCACCCCATAATAGGGATGGAAGTGGTACAACACTCAAATTATTTGCCACCGAAAGTGCAATTTTTTTTTTTTTTTTTGTAGGTGACTCTTACGGTGGAAGGGTGGCAACCTTATAACATAAAATTACTATTGAAATAAAACCCATAAAATGCAGACTTACATAAAATGTACAACATGCTCTGCATTACACATATACCACCTTGCAAGATGATAGGCAAGATAATAACATTTTTCAAGAATTCGACCTTTAAGCAATAAATTCATTAACACCGAATCTGACAAACATGACAGAGGCAGCTATTAACGTATGGCAGACCGACAGACAGACACTAACTGCCTAACAAATGCAGATGAGAGACAAACAAGCTAAAACAAGTAGAATTTAACAAGTAACTGAAACAACATATCACAGATCACTTAACTTCTAATAACTGTGATTTCATATGAAGACCTGGTGCAGCACCCCCAATGCTCTCCCAAACCGTCTGCTGCCAGCCGCTTCAACGGACGCAGGAATGCACGCCGATCTCCCGTCTCTCAGCATCGCAGCTTGCCCCAGCCAGACCGATGTCATGGGTTGACTCCTGTTGCTCTCATGTTGGCTGTGAAACCACTACCCCTTTCTATACGGCGCTGCCCTCAGGACTCACGTGGCGACCTCACATGCGCCGATGCTCCAGGCGGAGATCGATCCAACCGCCAATGCCCATTGTCTGAGCAAACTCGAGCAGACTAACACATACTAGCACCCCAGATGACCGACAGACACTAATCGCCTCACCAATGTGGACGAGAGACAGACCCAGACTAACTTGGCTGGCCAACTGACCAGACTCGCCCAGACTGACAGACTGCCCTGGCTGACCAACTGCCTCCGACTACTGACTGGCGAGCTCATAGCCCCCTTAAATGCATGTGAACAGGCAACTTTTCCCCTTTCCCACCAGAGGGAGACACCAAAGCTGCGATTGCCACAGTGGTGCCACCGCCAGAAACGGAGGGCGACTGCTTCACACTACGTGCTGCGACGCGCTCTTCAAAACAGCAATTTTTACCATGGCTCAGACATAGCTAAAATGTTTCTCAGAACATCATCAATTTAATTATAATCACTTGGTACCAAAACTTATGTAATGAACATTCTTCATCATTACCGTAATTATCAGCATTTGGCATCATCTACTTGATAACTGCTTCCTCCAGACTTCCCCGTGCATTATAGTCTTCAGCTGTATGGATAGAAGTTGCTCTGAATGGACAAAAATGGTCAAGTTGCCAACCAGTCATATTCCAGACATGTTCAGTGGGCAACACATCAGGTGAACATGTAGGCCAGGGAAGCAATGATAATGATTGATTTGAAAGAAGGTGTGCACATTCCTTGCCACATGTGTTCTGCTGAAATATGGTACGTGGAGCTGCCTAAGGAGGGGCTGTGCCTCAGGCTCAAAAACCTGCTTGATGTAGAGGCTACTGTTCAGATTGTTCTCAACATGTGCAAGGAAAGATTGCATTTTATAGCCAGTAATCCCCCAAACCATCTCACTTGGTGTCTGTTTGCTATGCTGCTCATCGACACAGACAGCCTGGCTGCATTCACCATGATAGCTTTTAACATCTATCCAGCCATGAATGTAGGAAAAACTGAAGTAGGATTCATCCTGAAACACTACACTTTCCCATTCAGCATTCCAATCACGGCTTTCATGTGCTCATCGCAGTCTGAGGTGACAGTGGTTTCTAGTCAATGGGGGCCAACACAAACATTTGTGTGCTGCCCATCCAGCCTTCAGCATACAGCTTTGAACCATTGATGCAGGCATGTCTACATCCACTGTAGTGCTCCAACGTTGAGCCAACATTGTGGACTAAGTTATTCTGTTTGTCACAAGCATGTGGACAAGGTAGTGGTCATCAAGCACTCTGGTCACATCGTGTGATTCAATACTCACTTGTCACCGTGTACAACCCTCTTCTATCCACTGGTTCCACACATGCATTACTGTCATAGCAATGTGCCCTGTACAAGCCACAGTGTCATAGTATGACAAATTCATTCTCTGAGAACCAATAATTCTGCACCATTCAAAATCACTCACATGCTGATTTTACGTATTTCACCGCTCCCATAATTATCCCAGCCTCAACCTGTGGTAACATACTGTCCCCATGCCCTCCACCCAATAGTTTCCACCCCTTTTGTCCTATCATCTCCACCCCATTCTCATCTCCCACCCTGTTTATTTGCAGCCCTGAGCCAATGCATCCATCCGTCTTTCCCCACTTATTTTCTTCCCCACCTCCCTGCCCCACAACTGTCTCTTGGCGGTCTAGTCACTGCCCATTCCACCAGACAGCACTCATCTCTCCCCCCACCTGTACACTACCATCCCTTCCCCACCCCCTCCACATTGCTGCTTGCATCCCACATGATGTTGCAGTCCAGTCTGAGATGCTGGAGTTCCAGTCCAAGATGTTGGAGTTGGTGGTCATGTGTGAGTGAGGTGTATGTATGCATTAAACTGGGGACCTAGAAACGATGGAGACACTTCGTCCCGCTGTAGCCCTCAGTGGTTCACAACTCCACAACAGGCCACAGCAGTCCACCCACCCCATCGCCGCCCCAGACTGAACCAAGGATTATTGTGCGGTTCGGCCCCCCGGTGGACCTCCCCTCCTTCCCCCCCCCCCCCCCCCCCCCCCCCCCAGAAATGTCTCATACCAGACAAGTGTAACACCCCAAATGTTTGAGTGGTAGAGTAACTATGGTGGACGTGTACGTGGAAAGGTTGTTTGTGCAGGAAACACTGACACAGTGTAACTGAGGAGGAATAAGGGGAACCAACCTGCATTTGCAGAGGAAGATGGAAAACCGCCTTAAAAACAATCCACATCCTGGCCGGCACGCTGCACCTCAACACTAATCCGCTGGGCAGGAAGCAGTGCATTAGACTGCATGGCTGAGTGAGGTGTGCTTTCTTGTGTGTGTGTGTGTGTGTGTGTGTGTGTGTGTGTGTGTGTGTGGGTGGGGGGGGGTCTCTTTTACAGACAAAGGCTGTGGCTGAAAGTTTTATGTGAGTGTCTTTTAATTGTGCCTGTCTGCAACTTGACATGTCTTCTTTAAGTAAGTAGCGATCTGTCTTTTCCTACATTGTTGATATTCCTACCTGGAGTTTCCATTAGTTGATTCTATTTTTAGTATTGTCCTTTTAATTTTAACTGTATAGTCTTACCTTATGAGTATTCATCTCACATATTTCTTCTGTTTATCTAATACAGTAAACTGTTTTGTAAAGACAAGTCTTTTTACAAAGATAGCTATATATATATATATATATATAAAAACAAAGATGATGTGACTTACCAAATGAAAGTGCTGGCAGGTCGACAGACACACAAACATACACACAAAATTCTAGCTTTCGCAACCAACGGTTGCTTCATCAGGAAAGAGGGAAGGAGAGGGAAAGACAAAAGGATTTGGGTTTTAAGGGAGAGGGTAAGGAGTCATTCCAATCCCGGGAGCGGAAAGACTTACCTTAGGGGGAAAAAAGGACGGGTATACACTGGCACACACACCCATATCCATCCACACATATACAGACACAAGCAGACATATACAGAGGCAAAGAGTTTGGGCAGAGATGTCAGTTGAGGCGGAAGTGCAGAGGCAAAGATGTTGTTGAAAGACAGGTGAGATATGAGTGGCGGCAACTAGAAATTAGCGGAGATGGAGGCCTGGTGGATAACGGGAAGAGAGGATATATTGAAGAGCAAGTTCCCATCTCCGGAGTTCGGATAGGTTGGTGTTAGTGGGAAGTATCCAGATAACCCGGACGGTGTAACACTGTGCCATGATGTGCTGGCCGTGCACCAAGGCATGTTTAGCCACAGGGTGATCCTCATTACCAACAAACACTGTCTGCCTGTGTCCATTCATGCAAATGGACAGTTTGTTGCTAGTCACATAGAATGCGTCACAGTGTAGGCAGGTCAGTTGGTAGATCACGTGGGTGCTTTCACACGTGACTGGAGTAGGTGGTGGTGGGAGGGTGCATGGGACAGGTTTTTTGGGGGAGAGGGTGGGGAGTCGTTCCGGTCCCAGGAGCGGGGGGACTTGCCTTGGGGGGAAAAAGGGACGGGTATCCTCCCCACTCCACCAAGAGTGTCTTTCCGCCGTCCACCTAACCTTTGTAACCTCTTAGTTCATCCCTATGAAATCCCCAAACCACCTTCCCTACCCTCTGGCTCCTACCGTTGTAACTGCCCCCGGTGTAAAACCTGTCCCATGCACCCTCCCACCACCACCTACTCCAGTCACGTGTGAAAGCACCCACGTGATCTACCAACTGACCTGCCTACACTGTGACGCATTCTATGTGACTAGCAACAAACTGTCCATTTGCATGAATGGACACAGGCAGACAGTGTTTGTTGGTAATGAGGATCACCCTGTGGCTAAACATGCCTTGGTGCACGGCCAGCACATCATGGCACAGTGTTACACCGTCCGGGTTATCTGGATACTTCCCACTAACACCAACCTATCCGAACTCCGGAGATGGGAACTTGCTCTTCAATATATCCTCTCTTCCCGTTATCCACCAGGCCTCCATCTCCGCTAATTTCTAGTTGCCGCCACTCATATCTCACCTGTCTTTCAACAACATCTTTGCCTCTGCACTTCCGCCTCAACTGACATCTCTGCCCAAACTCTTTGCCTCTGTATATGTCTGCTTGTGTCTGTATATGTGTGGATGGATATGGGTGTGTGTGCCAGTGTACACCCGTCCTTTTTTCCCCCTAAGGTAAGTCTTTCTGCTCCCGGGATTGGAATGACTCCTTACCCTCTCCCTTAAAACCCAAATCCTTTTGTCTTTCCCTCTCCTTCCCTCTTTCCTGATGAAGCAACCGTTGGTTGCGAAAGCTAGAATTTTGTGTGTATGTTTGTGTGTCTGTCGACCTGCCAGCACTTTCATTTGGTAAGTCACATCATCTTTGTTTTTAGGTATATATATATATATATATATATATATATATATATATATATATATATATATATATATATATGAATCCCCTTGACAAGATTTAAATAAAAAAGTTGTTAAATCTCTTTATTGTGATTTGTGTATTTATGCTATTAGCTATGGTACTGTCTTTAATTTAGTACAGCAGTTAGATTTCTTTTCATTTATCTATTACTGGAGTCTTATTTGATTTGAAATTTTTATGTGTATGTGAGTTTCAACATACTTTCCAAAACTTTCTTATGTTGTTGTTACCTGTCGGGCATATGTCTACTATACGATCTTTGGAGTCAATTCTCAGAACAGATTCTTGTTAACTTGTGTGTAACATCTCTGCTCCAACCCATCCTTTGTCTTGGTTATCAGGTAATTCCATTCAACTTTATAACTAATTAGGCAAATCCCTATAGTTATTCCCCCAATGGATTCACCTGACTAAGGTAGAGACCATCCCTTCCATGGGTTTGCCTTTCCTTACAACTTTCCCACCTACATAAATCAGTACAGATCATTCTTCCCATGAATTCACCTGATCAAGGATCTGCCTATTCTTTTTTTCTCCTAAACCTATTTTGCAATTTTGGGTATGCTTCACCTTAACTTCATCAGTAAACACAGCTACTAGCCTTTTTCTACAATCTTCATTCACTTTAAATGAGAAGTTTCTCCATAATCATTTTACGTTGACTTTACCTGATTACTCTTTACCTCTGCATTTTAACTCCTTTATTTATTTATTTATTTCTCTCCTTTTCTGCTACTTCCCCCCCCCCTTCCCTGCCCCACCTCTCCCCTACCCACCACCCAACCTGCAGAACTTCACTGTCCACCATCCCCACCATACTATCCCTCCCCTTCCCCACCCCAGCCTCCTCCTTTCCCCCAACCAGTCACCACTCCCATAACGTACTGGTGCTCCTGTGAGTCGCAACTTGGGTTCTCATAATATTTTTTAAAATTTATATTTTTTTACTTGTTACTCTTGTACATAACATGTGTAACAACACCACATACACATAGTTCTCACCATTGTGTATTCTGCTTCTGCTTACTGATACATATTTTCTTATCTTTCACTCTCTTATATCTACTAGATTTAGACAACACTTGATTATTTGAGTATATGCAAAATACTTCTTTTTAATATATTAGGAGAATGTTAGCATATCATTTCCTCTTCTGTAAAATCCTTCATTGTGAACATATGTGAATGTCCTAACTCCTACCCTGCATAACATACTTTTTGTTGAAGATAACTCAGTGCACCTCCTCGTTAGCTTGTGACTCTTCTGCATAATATTTCTTGTTCTGTTACACATGTTTAAATGCCATCAATTTTCCTAGCCTTCTATGTTATCCATGGACTCTCCTCCCCTACAGCATGTGGTGTGACTAACATGTGTCATTTAATTGACACTCCATGAAATTTTGTCCGTCTATTGTCATCATCATACTCTCCAGTGCACACCTAGTGTTGTAGAGTGTAACTTCAATTATGTGAACTGTAAAGAGAAAGGATCCTGCAATTGGGATTTCACATATCAATAGAGGGAGGATAGATTTCATACTCCTGAGGGAGAAATAAGAAAAGGAAATGAAGAGACAGGTATGTTGGGATTGAAGACAAAAATATGATAGTAGTGCCCCATAGACGGATTCCCTTACCACCTCCTATGCCACTTTTCTGTATATTTTACATTAGTATATATTCCTCTGACTCCTAATACTATCATATGAGAATAAAACTAAAGTCATTCTTATTCTTACTTTGTCATGGAGCATGTGTACATGGTAACATGCAGTTAAATAAATCGCGTGGAAATATTAACTGTCATATATTCATGACAAATTTAATCTGTGCTACAGTTAAGTTTATGGACTAATTGATTGTTATCTTAAAAAAATGGTTCCATAGTCACCAAACAAACACTAGGGGCTATACGTCCAGCTGTTGTAGACGTAGGGGCCTACATAACTGTTTTCACGTCAAGCTCAGTCCCCTTTCATTTTCTTACAATTGTTTTTGTGGAAGAAGTGATAGCAGAAGGTATTACTTTATTAAAAGATACCAGAATAGTTGAGGAAGAAAGAAATTGTCTCCTAGAAAAAAGTTTAACTAGGATAACTGATGGTAATCATTCCACTGAATTCATAAAGGACATGAACCCTCCTGAGGCCTTGAATGTTTTAAGCATATCTATATTGTACACTCCCTTATTTTGTCCTGTTTCAGTGTCTACCAAATATATTGTTTTTGGGGCGGTATGTCTTATACTTTGAATGGTCCCCTGTAAGGAGGGAAAGCTTTATTTGTGTCCTCCTTGAAGTTTGAGCTATGATGAAAATCATGCACTAATACCAGACCATCCATTTGGAAACTAGATATTATAGCTTTAACTTTGAAAGCCTTGATTCTTTTCTGTGCCTATGTATGAAGATTCTGCTGCACCCTCTCATGCAAGTCAGTCTCTGGTGATAATGGCCAGGTAAACATTTTCAACAAGGGTTCTGCTATAAATGTTTATGTCATAATCTCTATTGGAGCTAATCCCATTGACATATGCTGCAGTTCATTTAGGATTACCTGAAATTCTGCGACTAGCTGTGCTCATGTAGTACACTATGTTGACATTTATTTATTTATCCTTTGACAAAATACATTTTATGGATAAAGATATATTTTCATTTCATGCACCGACAGGTACATTGTTTTTACTGTCTACTGTTTAACAAAAATATAATTTATTACAAAACTATTCTAGGGCTATTTCATATTAAATTAGATTTGTACAATTTTTCTTTTGATACAATAATGGTACTGCAATTGTTTTGAACTGTAATGCACATAAATTCAGTAACGCTCTGTCTGACCCCGGTAGCTGAGTGGTCAGTGCGACGGAATGTCAATCCTAAGGGCCCGGGTTTGATTCCCAGCTGGGTCGGAGATTTTCTCCACTCAGGGACTGGGTGTTGTGTTGTTCTAATCATCATCATTTAATCCCCATCGACATGCAAGTCGCTGAAGTGGCATCAAATTGAAAGACTTGCACCTGACAAACGGTCTACCCAATGGGAGGCCCTAGTCACATGACATTTCCATTTCTGTTAACACTGTAATAACAGTTTTTTATTAGAAAATTTTTGAGACTTTTTTGAAAATTTTTTATTGAGTATTTCTCTCAAGCTTGAAGGGAGTTTTTCAAGGGCTTTTGGCCCAGAGTATGATGGCTTGTTTTTTGTATTTTGTGTTGTTGAGTGTAGGCTCAGGGAAGAGGTTCTGTTTTCTTGCGTCATGGTTGTGTTGTGTGTTGTTAGCTCTAGTATTGGCAGAATATTTGAATTTTGTCCAACAGAGGAGTTTGTATAGGTATATTCTGGGTAATGTTAGTATTTTGAGAGCTTTAGATGCTGGTTTACATGAATCTTTACACTTAAGGTTGGCTCTCATTCTTATGGCTCTTTTTTGTAATTTAAATACTTTATTAATGTTTGTTTTCGAGGTACGTCCCCACATAATTATGCCGTTACTTAATGTCATACGAATTAATGCATAGTATATCGTTTTCATAAAGCCCGCATCTTTTAGGCAGCTGAATTTGTGCAGCACATATAGGTTTGCGCCGAGTTTCCCCCTTATATATTATTCATGCTTATCCCAGTTTACATTTTCATCAATAATTATCCCAAGGAATTTTGTACATTTGGTGTTCTCTGCTATACACTCATCTATGCATACTTTGATATCTTCACTGTGAAAGTTTTGAAGTCTGAAGTTTACACAAAGTGTTTTAGTAATATTGTTGTGCAGGTTTAATTCAGTAAATCTCTGGATGGCATTATTTACATTTGCTTTTATTTCTAGCTTTTCTGTGTCTTTATCCTTGAACAGAAGAGTTGCATCGTCTGCATAGGTCACTATACTACCATACCTAATCATATTTGCGATGTGATTTGTGTGTACAATGAAGAGTATTGGCCCAAGAAAGGAGCCTTGTGGCACAGAGTAGTGTAAAATTCTTGTTTTAGACCTTATTTTTTCACCAGTAGTTTTTGTAATTTCAGTATATTGGCTCCTGTTTGTCAGGTATGAGAGAATCCAGTCTCCTGCATTTCCTCTTACACCATATACTCCTAATATTTCCACTAAAGTTTTGTGGTCTACATAGTCGAATGCCTTTGTTTGATCCATAAATACTCCTACACATTTATTTTTAGAGTCCCAGTTTTTTATGACATTTTCAATGAGATCTATTACTGCTTCTATGGTGCATTTATCTTTCTGGAAGCCAAACTGATTCTTGTTGATTATTTCATACTTCATCAGAAAAGCGAGTCTCTGTGCATAAGCTCGTTCAAATATTTTTTATATGACTGGTAAAAGAGCTATAGGCCTATAATTTTCTGCATTGTATTCTTTCCCCTTTTTATGTATAGGTTTTATCAGTGCTGCCTTCAAGCACTTTGGAAATGTTCCTTCCAGGAATGATGAGTTGATTAGTTGTGTAAAAGGTTTCTTGAGTTCCTGCATACAGTGTCTAATTTCGACCTGATATTCCGTCAATTCCAAATGACTTTGTTTGTTTTAGGTTTTTTATTATCTTTAGTGTTTCTTCTTCTCTCACTGGGAAAAGTGCCATTGTTATTCCATGGTGATTAATAAATGTTTTCCATGTGTTTTTGTATTTTTTGCCATTTGTTTTTTCTTTTAGTTTTTGGCCTACTGTGGCAAAATAGTCTATGTGATTCTGGATACGGATTGTAATATACGTAATAAACAGTTCCCAAGTTTTCTATATACACATATATTTTACCATAAAGACTGATGCACATGAAGGCTGCATGAAGTACAAAGGCAGACTGACTTAAACATGGCAGCTTGTCAGAGCAGTTAATGTTTCAAAGATTGTAATTTGTGTGGTCGATGTAACAAATTGAACCATCTTGTTTGGTGGTGAGGTGAATTGATGAAGACCAATTGCTGTCCGATGGCTGTAGGATACCTGCCTCCAGAAGTTCATTAATTTGCTACCAGGCCATGCGCAACTTAATGGGGTTGAGGCATCTAACAGTGTTTTGAAATAGGAGGGCCGACAGTGGTAATTATCTTGTGTGTCATTCCGTTGGTGATGGAAGAGACTAAGAACTGCACATGAGGCTGAGTAACGTTCTGACATGGAGTTTTGGGACGAGTGGGGCGCGATGAGGCAGCATGATAGTCACATGCCTATACTGCAAGCGCGGCATGCGCTTGTTTGTAGAGGTTGCTTGTTGGTAGAGGTCTGTTGTTAACTTTGCTTGGGCAAGTGGCGCTGGCGTCGTGTGAGGGACAGCAATGGCCACTGAGTTGCTAGGCTGGCGTGCGGGAGAGGAGGAATGTTTATCAACAAGCGGGGCAGCTGCCTACGTAGTGGGCGAGCGGCTGTTATTAGAGACACTGTTTGAAACATGAGGCACTGTACGTAGTGGGTGCTTGGGCAGTGCGGAGGTCACTGAGCGCTAATCGTCACAAGCAATGAATGTTTATGAACTAACCTGATGAGTGTTCGAACTGATGCTTGGCGATGAAGTTCGATCTGGTAAAGGAACTGCACACTGCAGTGTCAACAGTGAGGTGTGGGCCGCAGCGAGCTCGTTGTAAGTGTGAGCAATGCATTGTTTCAGCTTGTCTTTCTCCTGCGGAGGTGCACCACTGAGTCATATTCTGAAAGTAGGTTAGTGACACAGGTCACAATCTTGCCTGCAAGGGTGGAACACTCACAAACCAAATCTCATGTTGCGGTGGAAACGGAACGAGGAGAATGGGTACCGGAGCACAGTATCTGAGTGTTAGATGGGTGGTGCAACACTGAACACTGGACTATGTTCGGGGAGAGCTTGTAATGGGACAAAAAATCCATACTGAGAGGTGGTTCGTCGATGTCGGTGATGTAGAAGGTCCACAGGAAATGCAGAGAAGGGGATAGGTGCACCATCACTTTCACAGAACCAACAGTTTGTAACGGTGGTGCGTTGACAGCTCGTAGGAGAGACTTCGTCGATGAAAAGTCAATAGGAGCCATCGATCGAGGTATGATAGACACCCAAGCACCAGTGTCAATTAGGTAGATAAACTGCAATGAAATGTCTGTCACATATAAACGACCACTCGGCTGAAGGGACGAGTGGACAGTGTGCAATTTAAGGGGACACCTGTGAAGTTCCCCGCAGGACTCAGCGTCACTTACTTCCTGTGGTGGGCGTTAGGGTGTTGGCAAGGTAACCTGCACTTCTTGGCCTCAGCCCCAAAAATCTTGTGGCACCAACAGTATGGAAGAGCCGGCTGTGGCAGTGGCGGTGACTGTGATAGTGGGGGAGGCTTGTCCTCATTGATCTGTCCTGGGACATAAACCGGGATGTATGGAGCATGGGTGAGTCTTGAGTGCTCGGAAAGAGGAGAGTGCAAACGAGTACTGTCTGGTGGAATGGGCCCTGCCCCTGCCTGCAGACGGCTGGTAAACAGGACGTGTAGTGTCACACAGCGATGGTGGATGAGCCAATGTTTCTGGAGCAGGATTGCATACAGCTGATCTGTGATGCATAGGCGAGAACCGATAGACTTGGAAGAGTGCTGCAGTAGGTGTATCTGTAGGTCAGTAGGTAACTTGGCAGACCACACCGCCCACAGGGTGACGTCTGGCATCGTGTGTTTACTCCCGAGTAACCTGAGGCAGCGCCTAAGTTGTAATGGAGTGTGGTCCCCCAGGTGCTCCTCGTACAGAATCTTGATTATCAGTTCCTGTGGCGAGCAGGCAAGTCAGTCCAATATCATTTTCTTGGTGAACTCGTATTTCAGTGGTGGTGGAGGCGAAAGTAGATCACAAATTAAATCCGTTTGGTCGTGAAGGTGTGTGACCAAGCATAGGAACTTGGAGTTGTCATCAGTCGCTTGATGCACCTCGAAGAGGTATTCCACCGGTGCGAACCATGAAAATTGATTGTCCTCGTATAGGGAAGGTAGCTTGGGTACGCGGTATGGAGGTGGAGATGAAGGTGGCTTCGGTGTGTCTTGGAAGGCCTGCGGTCCCGCTGCACAAGAGGTCATGCCGAGATCCGGCATCACTGGAGAGGAAATGTTACTCTAGCACACACGTTCGGAACAATGGCTGGTTGTAATGTCTCCAAAGACGCCCAAAAACAGGATGCGCCAGGCACGGTCGGAACCGTGGGAGTGTTTGGGTGAGCAGCGCGTAATGGGGACCCGTAAACTGGACCAGAAATGGCAGGAATTGCACTGACATTGTCCAGCTTGGAAATGAAGCGGTAGGCCAGCGTGGCAGATGCAGACAGTACTGCAGAAGGAGCGAGTAATTTTATGGTCGTAATCAAGGCCCCCTTTGGGTGAGGGGGGGGGGGGGGGGTTATGGGGCGTGGCCTGGAGCTTAAAGTCGCAACAACAAGAGTTTTCTGCACACACTGGCCAGGCACCCTTCGTGGTAGGAAGGCATTCACACTGTTGTAGTAAAACATTGGTGGGTGAAGAGGCTATGTTTGGTGCACTCTTACCCACGTGGTCGCGAAACTGGGCTGCTGATCTGGTGGTTTGTTGTGGCGAACTGGATGCAAAAAAATGTCTGTTACTGATATGTGAGGAATGCGAGGCTGGCATAGCTTGGTAACAGTTGACTGCATGTGCGTTTTGTACAAACGGCGGCATTGCACACGGCACTACTGTAACCGATGTCGTGGCGCGTAGAGGATCAAGTACTTCATACAAGTCATTGATCATCACACTATTTAGTAGATCATCCACTTAACTTTTCACTTGTTGCTGTGCATAATCCAGAGAAACAAAGCCCGAGTCCATTGTCTGAGGTAACTGCATAACACTCGGTCATTGTGGAGCTACTGAAGTAGAGGCTATCCTCATTGAAGATCATAGATTATTGTCCATTAGCTGCAAAATAACTGATGGCGGAAGGTTGTTTTAGCCTGGTCGTTAGAGCTGGGCCTCCAAATATTCATAAAGAATGTTCGGTAATGTAGCCATGTCGTCAGATGTAAAACCTGTTGATTCTATGTGGAAGTCACGGAAGACATAGAACTTTTTTGTCTGGGGTCACCAATATGGGATTCTGGATACAGATCATAACATACATAATAAACAGTTCCCAAGTTTTCTATATACACATATATTTTACCATAAAGACTGATACACTGAACACTGCATGAAGTACAGAGGCAGACTGCCTTAAACATGGCAGCAAGTCAGAGCAGTTAATGTTCCAAAGATTGTAATTTGTGTGGTCGATGTGACCTATCGACGCCACAGGTCACTGAAGAGATTTATGACATTATTCTATTCAGTTGTAGTTTTTTTCTGATCATGAACTGTATTTTACTGTGTTCCTGTGAGGTAGAGGGTTTGTGATTTGTATTTATAATAGACCAACAAGCCTTGCATTTATTATCGGCACTATTTATGTACTTTTTTGCTTCTAGTCGTTTGGCTTCTTACAGTACTTTAGCATACATTCTTTTACATTTTCTGTAGTATTCTTTACAGTTTTCATCAATGCTAGTTTTATATATTTTGGGCATCATTTTTATCTTGTTCCTAGAGACGAAAATTGTCTTTTGTTACCGATTTTTTGTTTTTATTTGTGGTTTTGGCTTTAGTTTTTATTACTGGGCATGTAATACTAAGATGGTAGGAAATGTGTCAATAAAATAGGTCACTGTATGATCCACTGATGGAGAGTCTTTTTCCAGTATTTCCCATCCTTTTTCAAGTTTTATCCTACATTTTCTGTGTCTTTTGATTTGTGGTGATATGATTTGGACATATTATTATTGCATCATGGTCTGACAGGTACGTTTCTATAACTTCGCTTTTGTACTGAAAGTTCCTTAAGTTTGCGAAGATGTGATCTATTTGAGTGCAGGAGTTTGCATTTATATGTGTTGGAGTAGCTATTGCACTGTATAAGCCATATGTTTTCATTGTGTTTAGAAGCTCCCTATTGTCATTCGTGTCTTGCAATGTGTTTATGTTTAGGTCACCTAGTAGTACAAGTGCACAGTTCTTGCTTAGGATGATATGTAACAGCTCTCCTATGTTTTCAATGAACGTTTCTATGCACCCATTTGATGGTCCTTAGATGTTTAAGATGTACAGTGAGGAACTACTTAAAACTATTTTTTGTCCTGTTACTTCAACTACATTTTCAGTGTTGTATGTTTTATAAAAGTCAAGGCTGTTTATATGGTTTCTGTTTATATTGTTATGGGCTAATATAGCAGCTCCACCACCCGTACTATTCCTCCTGCATGAACTAGCTGTTACAATGTAATTTGCAAACAGTAAGATTCAGAATTTCATGCTCATTTAGACCATGTTATGTCAGAGCTAGAATGTCAAGTTTTTCTTCATTTAGCATTATTTCTAATTGGGTTACCTTATTTTTTATGTATTGTATATTTTGGTGCATTATTTTTATAACTGGATATCCTGATTCTATGTTTGTTTTTGTTCTATATTCTTTTTCGTTACCACTGTTTTTTGTGGATATCAGATTTCCTGATTTTTCACCCCCACTATACAGTGTTAGTTTCTCTTGTTCCTAATGATTTTACATACATCTGCATACATTCTGCTGAGTGTTGTCAAACCTAATCTATTTAAATGTGTAGCACCGAGACAATCACACTGTTGTTTGATGGCACTGTTTATTTTGGATATGTATTTGCCACTCACTGACCTCCTTTTTACAATTCCGCCAAGTATGAGCCTGGATCCTTTACAAAGACTTCTTGCTGCACGAATAATGTTTCTTGTTTCATTCACTAATTCATCTTCGCTGCTGCTTTTAAGTGAGTTTGTTCCAACATGTATAAAAACACCTTTGTGATTTCGTTTGTGTTCTGTGCCCTGTTGTGTGGCTGCTTGTTTTGCAATATTTTTAAAACGTTTGCCGAGTTGTTGCACTCTAATCCCAGGTCGCATGCACGTCAATTTCACAGTTGGGGACAGCAATATTTTTCAATAGCAAATCTCCTATTTCTGGAAACTCGCTATCTTGTGCAGCTGTGGGCTTGTTTCTTCTTTTGTTGTATCTCACCGTCTTCACTTATATTTATCTGCTGATGTTTGGCCTGTTGACTTTTTCGTGTCTTCATTGGAGATACTGGGTATATTTTTGTTTTTGAAGTTTGAGCCTGCGTATGCAGCACGGGATATGTTATTGTTTTTTGAGTTTGTATATTCATGTGTAATTTCGCGATCTTCTATTTGTTTTTGGTGGTTTTCATTCTCACGGCAGTGCCTTTCTTGTATTAGTGTATTATTTTCTTTCCTTGCCTCAAATAGTTCAGTTTTTACTCTGTCAATGTCATTTTGTAGCCTTTTTATAGTTTTGTTTTCTGAGGCTTGTGATTCTATTTGATGGAGTTCATACACGCAGAGTTGCTTTTCACGCATAAAGCTATTATTTTATTTCTTTATGTTTATATTTTTTGTTTTTAATGACTCAATATCCTGTTGTAGGAATTTTATAACTTTGTTTCTTGAGTCTACTGTATTTACGAGTTCGTCCCTTTCTGTACGTAAACAAACTTGGCATGTCCATGAAATATCGTCACTGATGAACTTCAGGTTTATCGTCACACACTTTTCGTGTAGCCAGCAGTTGCACTTTATACACACATACCTTTCATCACTCGCTTTTTGAATTCTCTACACAAATAACTGTTTGTGTTTTGCCTTTTTGATGAGAGCGAAGTGTCACTACACATTCCTAATGATGCCATGAAGAAGTATCAGGATATCTGACTGAAAATGACTGACAAGTTCATAGTGCCCTCCATTGGTAGTTCTGGAATTCAGTATGGTGTTGGCCCACCCTTTGCATTGATGATAGCTTCCACTCTCGCCAGCATATATTCAGTCAGGTGATGGAATGTTTCTTGGGAAATGGCAGCCCATTCTTCATGGAGTGCTGCACTGAGGAGATGTATCAATGTCGGTCGGTGAGGCCTGGCATGAAATCGGCATTCCAAAACATCCCAAAGTTGTTCAGTAGGATTCAGGTCAGGACTCTGTGCAGGCTAGTCCATTACAGGGATGTTATTGTCGAGTAACCACTCTGCCACAGGCTGTGCTCGATCGTGTTGAAAGATGCAATTGCCATCCCTGAATTGCTCTTCAACAATGGGAAGTAAGAAGGTGTTTAAAACACCAATGCAGGCCTGTGCTGTGATAATGTCATGCAAAACAGTAAAAGGTGCAAGCACCATACATGAAAAACATGACCACACCGTAACATGACCACACCATAACATGACCGCCTCCAAATTTTACTGTTGGCACTACACATGCTGGTAGATGACATTCACTGGGTATTCACCATACCCATCCCCCGCCATCAGATCGCCACATTGTGTACCATGATTTGTCACCCCACACAACATTTTTCCACTGTTCAATTGTCCAATGTTTATGCTCCTTACACTAAGTGAGACGTTGTTTGACATTTACTGAGCTGATGTGTGGCTTACCAGCAGCCGCTCGACCATGAAATTCAAGTTTTCTCACCTCCCACCTCACTGTCATAGTACTTGCAGTGGATCCTGATGCAGTTTGGAATTCCTGTGTGATGGTCAGGATAGATGTCTGCCTATTACATATTACAAACCTCTTCAACTGATGGTAGTCTCTGTCAGTCAACAGACGAGGTCAGCCTATACTACGCTTTTGTGCTGTACGTGTCCCTTCATGTTTACACTTCACTATCACATCACAAACAGTGGATCTAGGTATGTTTAAGAATGTGGAAATCTTGCATACAGACATATGACACAAGTGACACCCAATCACCTGACCACGTTCGAAGTCTGTGAGTTCTGCAGAGCACTCCATTTTGCTCTCTCATGATGTCTAATGACTACGGAGGTTGCTGATATGGAGTACCTGGCAATAGTTGGCAGAAAAATGCACCTTATATGAAAAACATATGTTTTTGGTGGTGTGCGGACACTTTTGATCACATAGTGTGTGTTTCATAGGACAGTAAGTTCTACACAATCATTCTAATTCCTTTTGTTGTTCTGCCAGAGCTTCCTTAGAATGAGGGCTAATATTAGTTAATTCTACTTCTCTCATACTGTATGATTTACAAATTCCTGTAACCATTCCTCCAAATTAGATAAAGCCTTCGGTGTTCTAATTATTTCCCCAATTTCTTTGCATTTTTCTAACACCATAACATGTAATTTGGTCTCTGAGATTAGATCCTTTACCTGTTTAAATTCCTTTAAGGCAGACTGATCTAAGTTGTTAATCTTGCCATCTATTTCCTGAAGCTGCTGTCTGACTTCCTCTCAAACTTAATCACATTGGTTATCTACTTCATTCTCCAGCTCCATAGGTAACTTTGTCAAAGTGTTTTCTAAATTCATTAACTTGATTTCTACTGTATTAATTAATTTGTCCTTAGTTGACTTTAACTTGGTATTTAAATCCTTAACTTTCTGCATCAGGGCTTGTAGGCAATCAGGAGCCTCTGCAGCCATGCTACATGTGCCTACTGGCATATAACACAAATATACCCTTATCTTTTGTTCAACTACTACTCTTTTTCTTCTTTTTGGTGCCTTCCAGTTCGAATGTTGGTAGACATGATGGCTCTTCTTCTCTTGTTGGTTGCAACATAGAATAGTTCTGTTGGAGACATAATGAACCAGCACGTAAGGTTGTCAAACCAAGATATTCGTCTTCTTCCAGGGCCTCTTTTGCTGTTGATTTTCCCTTCAAGTGTTTTTTGTAGCAAATTACACTCCTGGAAATTGAAATAAGAACACCATGAATTCATTGTCCCAGGAAGGGGAAACTTTATTGACACATTCCTGGGGTCAGATACATCACATGATCACACTGACAGAACCACAGGCACATAGACACAGGCAACAGAGCATGCACAATGTCGGCACTAGTACAGTGTATATCCACCTTTCGCAGCAATGCAGGCCGCTATTCTCCCATGGAGATGATCGTAGAGATGCTGGATGTAGTCCTGTGGAACGGCTTGCCATGCCATTTCCACCTGGCGCCTCAGTTGGACCAGCGTTCGTGCTGGACGTGCAGACCGCGTGAGACGACGCTTCATCCAGTCCCAAACATGCTCAATGGGGGACAGATCCGGAGATCTTGCTGGCCAGGGTAGTTGACTTACACCTTCTAGAGCATGTTGGGTGGCACGGGATACATGCGGACGTGCATTGTCCTGTTGGAACAGCAAGTTCCCTTGCCGGTCTAGGAATGGTAGAACGATGGGTTCGATGACGGTTTGGATGTACCGTGCACTATTCAGTGTCCCCTCGACGATCACCAGTGGTGTACAGCCAGTGTAGGAGATTGCTCCCCACACCATGATGCCGGGTGATGGCCCTGTGTGCCTCGGTCGTATGCAGTCCTGATTGTGGCGCTCACCTGCACGGCGCTAAACACGCATACGACCATCATTGGCACCAAGGCAGAAGCGACTCTCATCGCTGAAGACGACACATCTCCATTCGTCCCTCCATTCACGCCTGTCGCGACACCACTGGAGGCGGGCTGCACGATGTTGGGGCGTGAGCGGAAGACGGCCTAACGGTGTGCGGGACCGTAGCCCAGCTTCATGGAGACGGTTGCGAATGGTCCTTGCCGATACCCCAGGAGCAACAGTGTCCCTAATTTGCTGGGAAGTAGCGGTGCGGTCCCCTACGGCACTGCGTAGGATCCTACGGTCTTGGCGTGCATCCGTGCGTCGCTGCGGTCCGGTCCCAGGTCGACGGGCACGTGCACCTTCCGCCGACCACTGGCGACAACATCGATGTACTGTGGAGACCTCACGCCCCACGTGTTGAGCAATTCGACGGTACGTCCACCCGGCCTCCCGCATGCCCACTATACGCCCTCGCTCAAAGTCCGTCAACTGCACATACGGTTCACGTCCACGCTGTCGCGGCATGCTATCAGTGTTAAAGACTGCGATGGAGCTCCGTATGCCACGGCAAACTGGCTGACACTGACAGCGGCGGTGCACAAATGCTGCGCAGCTAGCGCCATTCGACGGCCAACACTGCGGTTCCTGGTGTGTCCGCTGTGCCGTGCGTGTGATCATTGCTTGTACAGCCCTCTCGCAGTGTCCGGAGCAAGTATGGTGGGTCTGACACACCGGTGTCAATGTGTTCTTTTTTCCATTTCCAGGAGTGTATATTTATTTGTATAACACATTATATGTCCTAGATATTGCAACTTATTACTATATTGCAACTTTTGGCATTTCACTATACTGATTAATATTGGTGTTGTGTTCATTCTTCTCAAAACTTCTACATTTTCCATTCTCTGGGTCCAAGGTATTCTCACGATCCACCTATACAGCCACAATTCAAAGGCCTCCAGCTTCTAATCCATGATTTTATTTAAGGTCCACGTCTCTACCCCATATAGGAGGACAGAATATACATAGCACTGCAAAAGTCTGATTTTTGTTCTTAGAGTTAGGTTATGGCTTTTGGAGACAGCACTCATTTTCTGAAACACACTTCTTGCTTGCTTTCCTGACTGTGACCCTAGATTTCTTGAGTTACCCCAATTTTAATTTATTATGGTTCCAAGATAAGTATATTGTTTTACACTTTCTATAGTTCTTTGGTTTATGAATAAGTTAACTTCTGTAATATTTTCG
Organism: Schistocerca cancellata; assembly: GCF_023864275.1. Taxonomy (NCBI): domain Eukaryota; kingdom Metazoa; phylum Arthropoda; class Insecta; order Orthoptera; family Acrididae; genus Schistocerca; species Schistocerca cancellata. The sequence goes on from NC_064634.1 coordinate 69,718,331, forward strand.
TCACTTAAGATTATGAGTTTTGTCTTTGTGGTGTTTATTTCAAGCCCATACTGACTGCTGATTCTTATAATTCTATCCATTAATAATTGTGACACTTGAATAGGATCAACAAATACAATAGTATCATCAGCATATCGAATGTTGCTTAATATTATTACATTTATCAAAATTCCTTCTTCTGCTTCTTCCAGGGCGTCTCTAAATATGAATTTTGAGTACATATTTAATACTATGGGTGACAAGATACATCCCTGTCTTACTCCACAAAGAATTTTGACTGCTTCAGTGTGTTCGCCATCAACAAACAACACCACTGTTTGATTCCAGTACAGGTTCTTGATGATTTGCATGTCTTGTGACGAGGCAAGCTGGGATATTTTTAATTCCCCTCTTGTTTTGCCATCTGCTTAATTAAATTAATTTTGTTACTTTTAACTATTTAACATTAGTATATGTGAATAGAATCTGCATTTTCATAAAAGAAATAGATTGGCCCCAGATGTAATTTTGTGCTTAGTTTTATGTATGTAACTGATTTTCTAAATTACTTTGACTATTAATAATTAGTATATTTTGTTAAAGGGTGAAATCAGTGACTGTATCGTAACTTAAATTCTACTGTTGACATATAAACAAATTTAAATTGTGTAATAATTGTAAAGATTTGGAAGATGAAATGCTAGTAATCTTAAAGTATTTATTTGATTCTATTCGAAAACATATTAGCAAAGCCAGCCCTTCATTAATTCCAAAGTAATTAACAATTTTGTCAAAAGTATTGTTTGTGTAATTATACATGTTAATTTCATCATTTAAACAAATAATTTGGCCTAACTCTTATAGTAGAAGAAACTGTTAAAAGAACCAATTTTTTGATGTTTTCAGTTAATTTAATGAGTTAAGTTTTAATTGTAATTTCTGTAAATTTAACTGAAAACAATGCGTAGTTTCAGTACCTATTGTTGTGATGATATATAAGGGCCTGATTTTTGGTCACGAGACAGTCAGTCCACAGCTGAGTTTCCGGCAAGTAACCTGTGCTGGTTAGAACAACAACAATGCTTGAAAGTAACTGTGTAATAAGTGTGAAACAATTAGGCCATGTGTGAAAACAGTGACAGTGTCTGCTCTATACGTACCTGATCATTCTTCAGGAACTGTGAACTTTGTGGTTTGGTTTTACTGTTCGTAGATGTTTAAACAGTAAACTACTGTAGCAGTATGTGGAGGTTCATCTGTAAACTGTTAATGAGGCTTATGGAAAGTTTAAATAATAGTACACTGGCCACACATGTATAAATGTGTATATTGGGGGTTGTGAGAGAGTGAAATTGAAGTACTATGAAACGCAACTATGCATCTGTAGCCTACATTATTTACAGTAGTCAGTATAAAAATTACAAATCCCATTTTTCAGCCAGAGTAGCAAATCAGTACATTGACACTGAGGAAAATCAACGAAGAAATAAAAGCAGGTGGAACCGCTACAGTTCTTTCCTCCTTTCCAATATTTCTCAAAATCTCCATCAATTTGTATGTTTTACTTTATCAAAAGCCTTCTAGTAAGCTATTAGGCAAACATATTAGCAAAGCCAGCCCTTCATTAATTCCAAAGCAATTAACAATTTTGTCAATTACATAATTTACAGTAGTCAGTATAAAAATTACAAATTCCATTTTTCAGCCAGAGTAGCAAAGCAGTACATTGACACTGAGGAAAATCAACGAAGAAATAAAAGCAGGTGGAACCGCTACAGTTCTTTCCTCCTTTCCAATATTTCTCAAAATCTCCATCAATTTGTATGTTTTACTCTATCAAAAGCCTTCTAGTAATCTATTAGGCAAGCAAATACATTTTATTTACATCTCTACATCTTTGAAACAATACTTGTACACAGCACCAGGCTTCCCTCATACCCATGGCATTAAAAAATCCAAACTGATTATGGGCTATCTGTTTCTGATGTAGTCTATATATTCTTCCGTGTATCACCCTCAAAAACAATTTCGAGATATGGCTCTTTAAAGAACTGAATTTATGCATTGTTTTGCATTTGGCTTTTTGGGCAGAATAATGAACTCTGATTTCAGCCACTCCAAAGGAATGTTTCCCTACACATAAATTTGTTTGAAAATTTCCCTTATTTTACATGATTTTCACCCATCAATTTTAAGAACTCTAAAAATCAATAAAAGCGGTCTTGAATGTGTTTTCTGTTTTTTAATTTGCTATCAACCGGTTTTAGCCCTTTCCTCAGACCATCTTGCAGCTTACTACCACCATTATGGCTGCTTGTGGTGACAGACAGAGTGAGATCCGTAGTATTGTCACTGCACTTATATGGATCTCCCTCCGTCTGCCACCACCAGCAGCTGTAACGGCAGTGATAAGCCTGAAGATGGTCTGAGGAAAGGGCTGAAACCGGTTGCTAGAAAATAAAAAATCTGAAAACAGATCGAGATTGTTTTTATTGATTTTTAGCATTTTATACAGATCACTGTGCTCCAATCAAGAATGGTTTCTAAAATTTTAAGAACTCTGCTTCTGCTTTATCTGGTCCCACAGTCTTTCTGTCCTTCATCTTACTGATGACTGTTTGAGCCTCTACTTGCAGTATACCTGTGCCACTTACTTCATTTGTACTTGAATTAAAAGCACACCTAGTGCCATGAAATAAATTTTCTATGTATTTTTCCCATGTCTTGTAATTCCTCCATCAAGTTCCCTGCTTTGTAAGGTTAGTGGTTTCAGTCTGTTTTAGACCATCTTCAGGCCCACACCGTGGTGACTGTCAATGGAGCAGGTCTACACCTCTAACCTGCAGTTAGCATTCATGGAAGTGTAGTGCCTGCTCTGTTCACAGCCACCATCTGCCATCATGGTGTGTGTCTGAAGATGGTCTAAAACAGACTGAAACTGGTAACCTTATTTAAAAAAAAAAGAGACATTTATTGCAGCTGTAACTGTTCATACTCATTTCTATCATATTTACTTTGATAAAACTCTATTTCCTTGCATTGCTCCACTTTTACCATTTTCTTTTCCCTCCTTTATTTTTCTTCTGATGTTCATATTTATCTTCCTGTATTCCATTGGGTTGCCCTTATTTAATCTCCTTTCCTCCATTAGATTCAGCATCTCATCTGTCATCCATGACTTTCTCTTCTTTCTCTCTGGTTTCATGTACTTTTCTTTTATTTGTTGTACAATATTCTGTAGTTTGTTCAGTTCTAAAATGACATTGTTACTTGTGATGTCTTCTGTGTTAATCAACAAATTGAGTTCTGTTTGTATATTCTATTTGACTATTGGGTTTTACATTTTCCCCAAATTGTAGATCTGCTACTCAGCTAGGCAAACTGTCACCCCACCGAGTTTACACTAACCCAATAACACAAAAACAATGTCACACTACCTCCACAAAATGTTTTACAGATTCAAATTTAAACAGCTCACCATTTCTGTCAAAGTACACCCTTCTGTTGCATAGCGAATGCAACAGCTTGTATGACGTGATGCACCATGATGTATTAAGGAGATGGGACCTGGATATCTTATGGAGATGGGACCTTGATAAACTGAAAGAAGCAGAGGTTGTAGAGAGTTTCAGAGAGAGTATTAGGGAACAATTGAATAGAACGGGGGGAAAGAAATACAGTAGAAGAGGAATGGGTAGCTTTGAGAGATGAAATAGAGGAGGCAGCAGAGAATCAAGTAGGTAAAAAGACGAGGGCTAGTAGAAATCCTTGGATAACAGAAGGAGATTGAATTTAATTGATGAAAGGAGAAAATATAAAAATGCAGTAAATGAAGCAGGCAAAAAGGAATACAAACATCTGAAAAATGAGATCGACAGGAAGTGCAAAACGCCTACTCAGTTATGGCTACAGGACAGGTGCAAGGCTGTAGAAACATATATCACTAGGTGGCCGAGTGGTTCTAGGCACTTCAGTCCAGAACCGTGCTGCTGCTACGGTCGCAGGTTTGAATCCTGCCTCAGGCATGGATGTGTGTGATGTACTTAGGTTAGTTAGGTTGTTAAGTCCCATAGTGCTTAGAGCCATTTGAACCATTTACTTTACTAGGGGTAAGATAGATACTGCCTACAGGAAAATTAAAGAGACCTTTGGAGATAAGAGAACACTTGTATGAATATCAAGAGCTCAGATGGAAAAATAATTTTAAGCAAAGAAGGGAAGGCAGAAAGGTGGAAGGAGTGTATAGAAAGTCTATACAAGGGCGATGTAGTTGAGGGCAATATTAAGAAAATGGAAGAGGACGTAGATGAAGATGAAATGAGAGATATGATACTGTGTGAAGAATTTGACAGAGCACTGAAAGACCTAAGTTGAAACAAGGCCCTGGGAGTATACAACATTCCATTAGAACTACTGATAGCCTTGGGAGAGCCAGCCCTGACAAAACTCATACCATCTGGTGAGCAAGATGTATGAAACGGGTGAAATAGCCTCAGCTTCAAGAAGAATATAATATTTCCAAGCCCAAAGAAAACAAGTGTTGACAGCTGTGGAAATTACTGAACTTTCAGTTTAATAAGTCATGGCTGCAAAATACTAACATGAATTCTTTACAGAACGAATGGAAAAACTGGTAGAAGCCGACCTCGGGAAAGATCAGTTTGGATTCCGTAGAAATGTTTGAACACATGAGGCAATACTAAGCCTATGACTTATCTCAGAAGATAGATTAAGGAAAGGCAAAACTATGTTTCTAGCATTTGTAGACTTAGAGAAAGCTTTTGACAATGTTGACTGGAATACTCTGAAGGTGGAAGGGGTCACATATAGGGAGCGAAATGCTATTTACAGTTTGAACAGAAACCAGATGGCAGTTATAAGAGTCGAGGGGCACAAAAGGTAAGCAGTGGTTGAGAGTGGAGTGAGACAGGGTTGTAGCCTATTCATGATTTTATTCAGTCTGTATATTGAGCAAGCAGTAAAGGAAACAAATGAAAAATTTGGAGTAGGAATTAAAATCCATGGAGAAGAAATAAAAACTTTGCAGTTTGCCAATGATATTGTAATTCTGTCAGAGACAGCAAAGGACTTGGAAGAGCTGTTAAACAGAAAGAACAGTATCTTCAAAGGAGGGTATGAGAACAACATCAACTAAAGCAAAATAAGGATAATGGAATTTAGTCAAATTAAATCAGGTGATGCTGAGGGAATTAGATTAGGATATGAGACACTTAAAGTAGTAAAGGAGTTTTGTTATTTGGGGAGCAAAATAACTGATGATGGTTGAAATAGAGAGGATATAAAAATGTAGACTGGCAATGGCAAGGAAAGTGTTTCTGAAGAAGAGAAATTTGTTAACATTGAGTGTAGATTTAAGTGTCAGGAAGTCGTTTCTGAAAGTATTTGTATGGAGTGTAATCATGTATGGAAGTGAAACATGGACGATAATTAGTTTAGACCAGAAGAGAATAGAAGCTTTTGATATGTGGTGCTACAGAAGAATGCTGAAGATAAGTTGGGAAGATCACATAACTAATGAGTAGCTACTGAATAGAATTGGGGAGAAGAGGAATTTGTGACACAACTTGACTAGGAGAAAGGATCGGTTGGTAGGACATGTTCTGAGGCATCAAGGGATCACCAATTTAGTAGTGGAGGGAAGTGTGGAGGGTAGGATTGAAGGGCTTATCAATTTAGTATTGGAGGGAAGTGTGGAGGGTAAAAGTTGTACAGGGAGACCAAAAGATGACTACACTAAGCAGATTCAGAAGGATGTAGATTGCAGTAGTTACTCGGAGATGAAGAAGCTTGCACAGGACAGAGTAGCATGGAGAGTTGCATCAAACCAGTCTTTGGACTGAAGACCACAACAACAATTTTTTTATGGCCCCCTTCAGTTAAGAGTCCATTTTCAGCCCCATAAAGGGAAACTGAAACATCAGAGATTTCATCACTCTCAGTTTAGTAAGTCTGGTCAGAGTTTGATCTTTCCAAATCACTGTCAGTGCAATGCAGCATCCCTACCCAGGGCAATTCTACGGGATATTTCTTATGGAGAGCAACCCTATTTCTGAACCACTGATCCCAGGTAGACAAAGCGGTCAACTCCTTCATACTCTAATAGTTCATTAGTAGCTGGCTGTGACTCACCTCTTATCAATTATCATGATCTTTGTCTTTTTCTTATTCACTGACAACCAAAGTTTCTCACTTCCTCTTTTCACCATAGTCAGTAGTTTGTTCATTTCCAATTGTGATTCTGCACACAGAGTGTTGTTATCAGCAATTCTTTGCTGGTTCTTCATTGTCCAATATGGATTCCAATGCCCAGCCTTGAAGACTTTTCCTCCCAAAATATTCTTCAAGATGTTAAATAGAACTGATATTAAAATGCATCATTGTCTAACTTCTTTACATGGTTCAAAATAACTTGAAATTGTCTTTCCTAGTCTGATTACTGCTTTACTATCAGAGCAGAGATTTCTGATCAGGGTAACAAGGTGACCAGGAACACCCATTTCTGCTAGTACACTCCACAGTACATTCCATCAAACACGGTCAAAAATCTTGCTATAGTCCAAGAAACAAAGAAATAAAGGGATACTGAATTCTCTACATTTCTCAATTAGCTGTCTGCCATTGAGAATCTGCTCTCACAGTCCGTTATTATGCAAAAATCCAACTTTCTCTGCTGATATTTCTTTATCTAAGTACGCTCTCAGACATTAATGGACGACATTTAGAAGAATCCTACTGGCATATGAAATCAAAGAAATTGTTTTGTAGTTTCTCACAATGCTGTTATCATTACCAACAATGTTCAGTTTTCTATCCATGTTCTATTTCCCCATATGCTGTTACATACGTCATGCGCAACCCCCAAACCTAGATCTCCAGACACTTTGATCATTTAGGTAGTAATAAGGTCAAGTCCAGGTGGTTTGTTATTGAATTTAGCTACAGCTTTTTGAACTTCTGCTTTAAAATTTTAGGTTCCTTCTCTTCTGGAATGTTTGCATGGCCAAGTTCTCCATTGTTATCTGTGTAAAACTTTTTGCAGTATTTCTCCACCAATCAGCTGCTAGTTCCATATTGGTTAGAGGTGTGCCATCTTCATTTTCTATAACCCACATTCTTGATCTGAAGGATCTTGTTGATTCCTTTATTACACTGAACATGCTCCTGGTCTCATTGCAATCCCAGAATTTCACAATTCTCTTGCGTTTCACTGACATAATTATTCTTGTCTCTCCAGCAACTTCTCTGCATTAACTCAGATTACTTGCAGTCCTGCGGAGTTGCAGGCAGTTCTTTTGTCTTCAGAACTTTTCTGTCTTCAATGACTTTTTATGGTCTCATCAGTAAGTCAGTTACTTTCATTCTTCACTTTTCTGCTACTCTTGACATTTTCCTGATCAGTTTTAACTAATGTCTCCTTCAGGAAGTTCCATATCTCTGGGGAAGTCATATTATCTGACCGGTTGAAATTTTTTTTCAATTCCTAAAAATTTCATTTTCAGCCATTTGCTCTAGTCTTCTTGTTTTTGGAGGTGTCCCTCTACATTTTGACAGTTTCATTCTTGGTTCAAGACACAGAAGCTAATTGCCGGAAGCACAGTCTGCATCTGGAAGATTCCTAATGTTTTCAATGCATAATTTCCATCTTAGACTAATCAAAGAATCATCATACTGATAACAGTAGGTTCCAGATGCAAAGTCTTCATGGATGGTGTTGGAAGCAGGTATTGGTGATAACAAACTTTTTTCCTGATGGAAAAGAGTCAATCAATATCCTTTTGCCTAAACCTTGACAGCCAAGTACTTCATCTGCTAGTCACCTTAGCATTAAAATGTTCTTGCACTATGGTACTTACTTTTTGGCTAGTGATTCAAGATGGTTGAAAAGAGACTCATAAAACTCTTCCAACTCTTAATGATCAGCTGCTGCAGTTGGTGCATATGCCTGTGTGACATTTAACTTGCAAGATCTACAGTTTTGACCATCGCTGTTAGCAACTATTGTGAGTAAGTTTCCGATTTTAAAGTAACCAGCCAATCAGTTGTCCAAAGGCCTACTGTTGAATTTTGGCTAGTATCATTTGGTGGGTGAAAGGTTTGTATTCAATCACTGCAGCATTCCAAAGTAATAGCATTAATGGAATTATCTCATCTACCAGAAAAATGTACTGTATTGTCATTCGCTCTTCTGACGTGTCCACTGCCTTTCCAATGAGTTACTGCTAATCCTAGTATTTTGATTTTAGTTTGTTGGTATTCCCTTCCCACAACCTGTAATTTTCCAATTTGGCACAATACTTATATGTTCCAAGTCACAGTCTTGTGTATATTCCTTTGGATGCTCATAGTTTTGTACCACTGGAGTGGTTTTCTGTTGCCTTCCCCTGTTGGTTGGAACTATAAAGGAAAATGTAAAGACTAAGTCAAAGTGGATAGGATCAGTGGTAAGGTCATGGTTCATCCCGGTTAAGGAGACAGGACAAACCAAAAGCTTGTGTAGGTATGGTCATTAACTCCCTGAAACAGGATTATCCTTCACTGGGATTGTGGAGCTGCTACCCACTACCAGACAGATATATGTTATACATATTACATATACATACTACACCTATAACATAATATCGACTTCAGAATTCTGAGATAATGTCTATCCTATCCTATTGCTTCGACACTTTTCACTACTGCTGTGACTTGAAGGAATTCTCTCTTGTCTTCGCCAGACTCTGATAGTGCGGAACAGTTCTAAGTGTAAATAGTGAGGTGAGGCTACATCTGTCCACTAGGCAGAATCAGCTCTGATAAAACTCCTGAACATTCAAAATGTGTTCTAGCAGAGCACCTCCAAGATATGACCCAATGGAGTACTTATTTTTTACAGAATGACAAGGTAATGAAGCTACATTATATTCTTTGTTCAAAATTCAACCAGTGGGGCTCAATAACATTCAAATTATGTGCAGAATGGTTACACACTATCGGTAAACTCACAACTGAGCAGTGCTGTTGTTAGGGGATGTGGTCTTTCCTGGAAGAACCCTGCAACTGCACTACAAGGGCACTAAAAATCAGTTGTCCATTTCATGTCTAGCTGCGTAGGGTAGTGTATGGTAATTTACATTGGTTCTGGTCATGTGATTTTAGTTACCAGCATCAGTCAGCTTAGTTCAGGGCTTCACAACATACGTGCTCGCGGAGCAAGCTGTGAGCAGCAAGGCGTGAGCACGGAGCAGCACGAGCACCCTACCCCCACTACTGGACCAGAGCGGAGAGTGGGGAGAGTCACGTGGGGCACACAACAGCTGCTGCCAGTCAATGTAAATCCCCGGCCACCTGCAGGGATATCACTCACGAATTATTACTGCGACAAATGAAACAAATAAAGGAGAATGTACAAGTGCCACATAATTTTATTAGCTTAGTGTATGCCTCTACATTCGTATTAATTTGTGAACTGTTACACAATAAAAGGTGTCACTGAAGTGTGGGATTCTTGGTTATCTTGTACTTTTTGCCCTTTACAATTGCATCTACGTTCGAAGTAATTGTTCTTTTGCATTGTAGACGCAGCGTGCAGTTTAAATTTCGATCAGACAATGCGTTTCTCAGGCGCGTCTTGTTACATTTCATTGCAGAGAACAGTTGTTCACAAACATATGTGGAACCGAACATTGATATAATTGTAGCCGCCAGTTTGTGCAAACGAGGAAATCTACCCTGAGGGAAGTGTCTGTAGAATTCCAAACTGTTTTTCTTGTTCTGAAATTTGTCTCTGTATTCTCTGTCACACTGCAGGTCAATAATTTCTAGTTGCAACTCAGGACGAATCTCTTCAATATTCGCCGAATATGGAGAGGAGAACAGTTCAAAATCACTGTCTAGTGCTGTCAGATCTTGAAAGCGTTGATCAAATTCTTCCTTAAGGGCAACTAAACTATGTGAATAACGTTCACAGTCTTTGTGAACATCTTGCATGGATAATAATTTAGGAAAATGAGCTAGATTTCCTGTTTCCAGCTGACTCACCCAAAGTGTCAATTTCATTTTAAAAGCTCATATTCGATCTAAAATGAGTAATTAGCAGATCTTTACCTTGTAGTGAAATGTTCAAAGCATTCAGATGGCTAGTTAAATCTGCTAAGAACGCGAGATCACATTTCCATGAAGGCTCTTTCAATTCAGGAACACACATGTTATTTATTTCCATGAACATATTTATCTTATCTAATAGGCAAAAAAATCGATTTAATAATTTGTCACGACTAAGCCAGCGGACCTCGCTGTATTAAGGCAGGCTACCATACTGGCTTTCTACATCCTCAAGAAAGCTTTTAAATTGCCTGTGTTGTAGCCCATGCTTCCTTATATAATTGGTTGTACGAACAACACCACTCATCACATTTTTTAGAGCGATACTCTTTGCACATAATTTTTACTGGTGGATCACCCAGTGAATGCACCTTATTTCATTCGGCACGGTCAGTTTTTGCATTTTCTCCTTCAACAGTGCAACGAAGCCTTATTTTTTTCCCTGTCATCGCTGGTGTACCGTCTGTAGACACTGAAACTAAAGAATTCCACGACAATCCTATATTTTCAACACTTTCTTCAACACTACTTAAAATATCACCTCCGGTTGTAGTGTTCTTCATGGCTACTACATCGAGGAGCTCCTCCCTCACCTGCAGATCTCTATTAACACCTCTAATAAATATGGCAAGCTGTGCTGTTCCAGTGATATAAACACTTTCGTCCAGAGCTAGAGAATACGCCATAAAATCTTTACAGATATTTGCAAGCTGGCTCTGGACGTCGTCTGCCATGTCCTGTATGCGACACATAATGGTCATGTTAGATAATGGCACAATCCGAAACTGTTCAACTTGAGATGGACACAAATGTTCCACGTCAACTACCAAACATTCTTTTATTAAACCGCCATCAGTGAAGGGGCGCAGGGCTTTTGCTAAAAGCAAAGCAATTTTGTAACTCACTCTGAGAGCTGCCTCGGTTGATTTTTCTTTGTCATCCAGATCTTCTTCGGATAGCTTAATAGTTTAATAATAGCTTAAAAGTTTAATAACTTCCTGTGCACGATCCAGTCCATCACATTTTCCACTTCCGTGGTCTTTTGCGTGGTACGACATATAATGTCGCTGCAAATTAAATTTCCTAAAAGAATTCAGCGTTTTGTGACATACTAAACATTTTGCAACACCATCTTTTTCTGTAAACTGATACAAGTCATCCCAATGGGGGTTGAACTGCGAAAGCATGGTTGGGGTTACACAACGGCGACTTGACATGATTCTTAACCAGCAAAGTGATTGTTATCTGAGCTGATCGTAGTACTTTAAATGTTACACAGTCGGCGCGAATTCAATAGGCACGCTGCGGCCCTATTCAAGCGTGCGCGCGCATTTCCCCTCCCTCCCTACTCCGCAACCTTGCACCTGCTCGCGAGCACATGCCTGAGCAGACGCGAGTACTCGCGCTCAAAACCGGCCAGTTGTTAACCCCTGGCTTAGTTTGTATATTTAGTTATGGATAAGCATACTACATTGCTGAAAAATGTGCACAATATGAAGAAGAGATACTTACAGAGTAAAGAGTGTTTGGTCACCTCTTATGTAACCACAACTTGTATTAAAGGGTTGAGACAAAAAGAACTGTTGGATAACATTGCCAGTCCCAATCAAAGGACTGCTATTTATACAAAAGTCAGCCTTGCCACAACAGTACATATTGGAATGGAAGACAAATATAAACTGTATGGTTTAATGGAATTACTAAAAAGTAGAGCTTTAAGAATTTTGGGAGAAAACCCTTTGTTACAGACAGCTATAAAAAACTGGTAATTTGATAAACGGTGGAGGACTTTCACATAAATAATAAAATAGTGGTGATATTATGCAAATTACTTATTTCAGTAAACTAAAAAATTCATTTTCCTCAGCACAAAGGTGTTTTGCACAAGACTCTGTATGAAATAGGATTAATGAGGACAAGATCTGTGACAGAACTAATGTGACTGACTGGCAATGCAAACAGTTGATACAAATAAGGAAATTAAGAGCGAAAGACAGTTTTTTATAACTATGAAACTCGGATGGATCATTTTAACTTGTGGCAAGAGCTCTTGGTGCACTATACTTTTCAAATTGAGCAACACAATGAGGACAACCTTCTCATTTGACTGCACTTTTCAAACATTTTTCAGTGTTAACAATCCAAAATACTTCCACTGGGTAGATTGAGCTCTATTTTCAACATCACATCCATAAACTCATGTTTCATCATCTGTTATGATCCATTTTGGTAGTTCTGCATTGTTCTTGATTTCATCTAGTGACTCCTGAGCAACTTGTATTAATCTCTGTTTTTGGCATAAATTCTACAATTTTGATACATAATTTACCCAAAAACATCTGAAACAATTTCATGGCATGAGGAAGCTTGTAGCGGTGCTTGCCTGCTTTATTTATTTCTTTGTTTGTTGTCCTCGGTGTTGACGTACTGCGTTGCTACAATGGCTGAAAAATGGGTTGTGGAAGTACAACACAGATTGCTTTAAATGATGTAGCCGACAGAGGCACACTTGCATTTCACTGTCTTTTACTTTCCCTTTTCACAACCCACAATATTAACAGTTATTTGGCCAGTGCTCTATTGTTTAACTTTTGATAAGCCTCATGACTTCCAAGGAGGCAGATGGCAAAACAAGAGGGGAATTAAAATTATCCCAGCTTGATTCGACACAAGCTGATATGCAAACATCATCAAGCATTTCTCTGAATGTAATTTGGTGATCGTTCATAATCATTTCTTTACCTTTTTCCACAATTTCATTGGCTCATATGCTGGAGTGTCCATGGTGCTTGTCACCTCCAATGTCTTCATGGCCTTCTTTGAAATGCTTAAACTACTCATAAGCTATTTATTCACAACAGACTCAGCAAAAGCAATATGTAACAGTTCTACAACTTTGATAAACTTTATCCCCTTCTTATCACAAAATCTAATACAAGTTCTGTGATCCATTTCTATATAAAATAAATAATCATTGATACTACCTAAACACATGTAAACTTTCTGATAGTGCCAATAAGACTAAATGTCTGGTATGCCTAACTTTGTACAGATACTTTTAAAACTTATTTAATAACTCAGTGACAAAAAGTTGTTCAAATTGGACTAACACAGTATGTAAAATTACTTTTCCATGTTTCTAACACTCTTTGTATAGAAAGAATTATTGCATTTCAACACAGTGCAGCTTATCAAAGGAAACTTTTATCTCTTAGTGGAAACACAACAAAGAAATAAGCCTTTAATTCTACAGATTATTTGCATTGTATTTTATTGAAAATCCTATCAAAATATATCCATCAGTTTAAAAGGAGTTGGTACATGAATGTGTGTTCAGATGAACACTCATTCTGTTCCATATTTACAGTAGACACATGAATCCTGATGGATGACTTTCAATTCTACATTAATGTAATTTACTTTATAACACTGTGTTTCAGAAGAAGGGAACTGTCTTCTATATGCCATATAGTGTTGATTCACTTACCTAAAAACTAATGCTGCCCAGATGTATTTGCACACTTTGCCACTGCTGATTTAAAGTGCATGTCACAGAAGGGCCAGTGCAATATTGTGAAACAGCTTGTAGAAGCACCTTGTCATGAAGTTGGGTAGGCAGTGTGGGGGCTTTCCTGCTTATTCACAAGTTTAGCAACAAACTATACTATGTACTGAGAGAATTCATAGGAATCATCCCTGTTAGACAGCAATATCTCGCCTTAATATCCATTTTGATAACTGAAACCCTTCCCATTTCAAAAAATACCTTCATCGTATTATCCTGGCACCCACGGTCACTGTATCTGCAGTGAAAAGCAAGAGTTACCTAAATATGTTGACAACCTTGATAGAACTGTTAATAATGACAACACTCTGTCCAGCAGCACATAAACAGATTTCCTGCACCGTTACTTCCCACAATCTAAATAAACCTGTTCCCACTACTATCCAGCCACTGACCGTGGCTCACATTCACCAAAGCTTTCACAAATTCTTGTCATGTCTGTTATTGAGGAATACCCACACAAGATATTGTCTCCACTCTCAAAGTGGTATTACACCATTTATCCAAATTATACAATATCCTAGTGGATTCTTATATTCACTCCTGTTCCAAATCTTGGGCACCAAGTGTCCTCAAAGTAAGTTTATAGCCCAGCAGGGGCAAGGTGACATGTGAAAGCAGACATGTCATCCACCAGCTGTGCTATAGCCACTGTGGAGATGTTTATATGGGTGTTACAGCTAACCAGATTTCCACTCTCGTGAAAGGCCGCCACCAATTTCTGGCTAATCACAAACTCAACCACTCCATAGCTTCACACGTTGCACGTAACATCTATAACTTCAACAGATATTTCAGCACCCATGCCATTTGGATCCCCCCCCCCCTCCCCCCTGCATCAGCTCCTTCGAATGGAATGGGTATGAACTACCTTTCAGACATATCCTTAACATATCCTACCATCCTGCAACCCCCCCCCCCCCCCCCCAACCAGGAATGAACCTTTAACAATCCTATTCTCAGCCACCCTCTTCCTTCTCCCTTGCCTTCAATCTTTCCTCTCTGGTCATTTTTTAGCCCACTCCTCTGCATCCCAACATTGTACACTCTTCTTTGCCCTCTCCACACCCAGTGTCACCACACCTGTGCAGATGAGCATTTACATGTTTATATTTGTGTGTATATACACTAAAGTTAGAAGAGGAGCAGTAGTTAGTGAGCTGACACCATTTGTGAGTGAGTCTATGCTTCAACATACATCTGCATTTTTACTCTCCCAGTCACCTTATGAACTTATGCCATATGTCAGAGAGTACTTGGTTAACCCCCCCCCCCCCCCTTTTCTTGTTCCAGTTGTGAATGGTGTGCAGAAAGAGTGACAGTTGGTAGGACTCCATATCATATCACACTGAAACTCTGTACACTTAACACCATCTCAAGATACAAGATATACTGAGGAGGAAGTTGGTTGATCCTTCTAGGAACACACACTTTTGAAATTTTAACAGTAAACCACACTGTGTTGCATATCATCTATATTGTAGTCTGCCTTTCCCATGATTAGTGTTATATGGTCACTCTACTTTAAATCTCTTTGTACTCCCAGATATTTAATGCATCCAATGGTTTCCAACCACTATATGGAAATTATAAAGTACTGTTTTTTTGAAACTTCCTGGCAGATTAAAACTGTGTGCCGGACTGAGACTCGAACTCGGGACCTTCGCCTTTCGCGGGCAAATGCTCTACCAACTGAGCTACCCAAGCACGACTCATCCCCCGTCCTCACAGCCTCACTTCTGCCAGTACCTCGTCTCCTACCTTCCAAACTTTACAGAAGCTCTTCTGCGAACCTTGCAGAACTGCCAGTTATGTGACAACGTATTATCATGTCTTTGTGTGATTTACTTAACAGGATAGAAAGAAAGCAAAAAAATGAATAGAGAAGATGGTATCCCTGTAATACAGAAAAAAAGCTAGGTATGATGTGACTCATTTGCAAGATACTTTGAAAATATTTGTCGACATTTCACTGTGTCTGAGAAAAGAAGCAGCCAAGAACATTTGCTTTCACAATACAAAACAACTGCATTTTATTTCTTAGAAAAATAATTTAATACAATTGGTACAAAATCAGTGTGCCATACAAAACAGGAAATACGTTGCACTTTAGTAATGCTTTCAACCACACAACATACTATTAGTACTAAAATAAATATTTTCACAGCAATTCTTTGCACACCACAGAAATTTCATTAACAGTAAAAACTAGCAATCATGTATTCAGTTCCTTCTTGATAAAATTAATTGTCTTGACTAGTTCTCCAATGCTATCTTCCCTGTAATGAAAACAAAGTGTCCAATGAGCCAAAATCAGACAGTATAATAATAAATTCCATCTGCTCACACAAAAACAATGTCAAAGAAAGGTAATTGAGCTGCATTACTTAGTATCTGAAGGTAATTAATTAATAATGAAAAGATAATACATTGAACAATCTATTATTTTTCTAGTACAATTACTTGAAAATCAGGCTAAAGCTCTCTCTTTTATTTATTTACATTTTTTTGTATTTGTTCATTAAACTAGTGATATGGTCAAATTTCACACTTATGAGTAACAGTAACTTCGCTGTCTTCTGAATAAAGGAAGGGAAAAAGGGAGTCAGCTACAAAATAGGTCACACATTTCTGCCTGGAATAAAATAACTTTTTGACAGACAGACTGCTATAGCAGGAAGCAGTGTTGCTAGCATGCAGCCAGCCAAGATTGACAAGGATCTGCATTTGTGCATGACACAGGCAACACAGCAGACACCTGGCTCTCAAGCAAGAACTATGCTTGGCTAGCAGTTGTCTCCTACCACTCGACTCAATGAAAGGTGAATCACATCAAGCTGTAATAACCTCGTCTGTCTCTACGTAAGTTTTATAGAGCAGTTAAAGGGGTATGTTCTGAAATGAAACATATGAAGACACACATTAGATTAAAAACAATGAGATTGCATTGGCAGCTGTTAGTTGTGGTGGCCTAGAGGGACTGTCAGACATGTGATACCAATGTTTGATGAGTGCATAGGGCAATTATAATTCTTTTTGTGCACACAAAGTTTTCTGGAGGTAAAACTGTTTAATGTTGGCTTGGGTGTCTAAGTGATGCTGGCAACTTTCCTCCAGCAAATATTTCACAAGCAGAGGAGTGTGGGAAATTAATGTGGGAGGTGCTGGTTTCTTTCCATAAACTACTGAGATGTAATTACATCATATAGTGAATTTCTATCTTGTCTGAAGAATGTGGACTGCAGCACCAGACACTCCTTTCATGATAATAGGGATGAAATGAACATTTTTAAACACACACACACACACACACACACACACACACACACACACACACACACACACTCTCCTAATAGAAAAGAGAGACAGGTGCATAGAATGAATGATAAACTGCTTAACTTCTAGACAATGACTTTTTTCAGATGTTGTGGGGGGGGGACCACCTACACACACACACACACACACACACACACACACACACACACACACACACACACAATTATCACATCTTAACAATGGTGCTTGACTTTAACACTGCAGTGAGCTCGGCTGAGGTGGTGGCAGGGAAATAGAAACAAAAGACTCTCACAGCTTATGTTGCTGTGACCATATGTAGCCCATAGATGGCTTGTGATTGGTCAGCGTACATCATCATTACATCCCGTCTGCACTGACGGTGAGACTGTGAGATTTCACTGAAAGCTTGAGATTTCACCCAGATTTGACATAACAAGTAAACTGAGAGTGTTTTTTATGCAATGATGTCACTGATGAGACTTCAGTCACATTAAAATTTTTCTGATTTTCTTTCTTTGTACTGTCTTTATTTCACATGTGCTCTTTGTGTAATAAAATTAATACTTACAGTCATAAGGAAGAACTGTCAATTGGAAATCCTCACATGATAACATGACATTCATGAATTTATGTGCAAGCAGGGTGACCCAAAAGCCAGTTAACATTTGGAAATGCATTAATTCATGGAACAATGTAGGAAGAGATGAAAAAATTGACACATGCCTGAAATGAAATGGGGTTTTACTGAAACCAAAAATGAGAGCAAACACTGGACAACAGATGGACCTAGATAGCAAAGTGTCAGTGATGCCACATGAGAATCATGTCAGCATGACAAGTGTTACAGAACTGCATTACCCCTCACCTGGCTGATGAACACCTTCTTGAAGGTATGACTCTTATGTTAAACTTAACAGGGAGTAAATGATACCCTAACCCCATATTTTACACATAAAATAACTATTGATTTACATGAATTTGGTACATGGAACACACCTACCACGTATAATGAAATTTATCTGTACACGTACAGACAAACAAATCATTATAATTTCAGAAAAATTAGATGATTTATTCAAGGAAAGAACTTCACAAATTGAGCATGTCAGTAACATGTTGATCCACGCAAGTAGTTATTCAGCTTGGAATTGATTGATAGAGTTATGGGATGTCCTCCTGAGGGATATTGTGCAAATTCTATCCAACTGGTGCAACAGGTCATCAAAATCCCGAGATGGTTGGAGGGCCCTGCCCATAATGCTCCAACTGTTTTCAGTTGGGGAGAGATCTGGCAACCTTGCTGTCCAAGATAGGGTTTGGCAAACATGAACACAAGCAATAGAAACTCTTGCCATGTGTGGCCGGACATTGCCTTGCTGAAATGTAAACCTCGGGTGACTTGCCATGAAAGGCAATAAAATGGAGTGTAGAATAATGACCTATCACTGTGCTATAAGAGTGCCATGGATGACAACCAAGTGGATCCTGCTATGAAAAGAAATGGCACCATAGATAATTACTCCTGGTTTTCGGGCTGTATGACAGGCGATAGTCAGGTTTGTATCCCTCCGTTGGCGGGGGCATCTCCAGTCATGTGTATGACCTGGAATCTAATTGGCTGGTGTAGAACTGTCTTCAGTCGCATTTCAAATTGAGCTCCGATGACCAGTGAAGACGTGTCTATTTTTATGTGATCACGACTGTTTTAATTTTTAAAAAATAACATTACTAACTGCCAAAACTTAATACATTATGTCCAGCCTAAGAAATTGGTTTTGGAAAAAGTATTCCACCAAATTTTAGAAAAAAAAGGAGAATGTTTGATGAAATAAAAAGATAAACATGTTTTCTTCTTTGGTTTATCAAATAGCAATTCACACTGGAGGCTGTGATTCATTTACAGTTAATTGTATTTTATATCATGTAGAGGGATGACACTTACATTTGCTTGAGAGTTACTTTCAGATTATTTATTCGGCTTGGTCCTAGTTGAATTTCCTTCTCCTTCAGCTGGGCTTGCCACTGCAACACCTGAAA
Source organism: Schistocerca cancellata (assembly GCF_023864275.1). NCBI lineage: Eukaryota > Metazoa > Arthropoda > Insecta > Orthoptera > Acrididae > Schistocerca > Schistocerca cancellata. The sequence goes on from NC_064634.1 coordinate 69,737,313, forward strand.
TCATTAACATATTTTAAAGCATGCATATGAAATGCATTTTAGTGCTATTAATCTTAGCTACTATTAGAACTGTGAAATTATTATACAGTGTCCACTTTTAATAAACTATGTGGCTCAGTCCATATGTGCCAGATTACAAATTCAAAGTACTGGGATCTGAGAACAACTTTACTATATCACATCAATAAAATATACTTTTTAGAGAGTACGTGGCCACTGATGAAAGCATCCAGAAATAAGGTTATCTTGATTTTTAAAAGCTTACAAAGCTTAACAATAACAACCTGCTCTTTGTGATAGGCTTCCTTTGCTTTTACTTGCTTCATTGCTCTCTTGTAAACCTTGAGTTTCTCTTCCACTTCTTTAAGTTGTCTCTCTAATTTTTTCTCAGCAGCAGACACCAAAGGCTGACATCGGACGACCTGACGAAGAATCTTTTCTGCCCTGAAAATGGAACAGTAATTATTTTTATAACAGAAAAATTTAGTAACACTATCGTTCCAGATGAACATCCACGGCATTACATAATGAATTATTAGTTAAGAGAAAAAAATGCAGTTCTATGCGCAAAATAAATTTCTGATTGGAAGGACAGAAGTTTATCATAATAAACAAAAATAAGAAAATGCAACCATAACCTTGTAAGGAACCAGTAACACTTTTACATGCATATAATGTTTAGTGAGTTTTGCTTGTCATCTGCATGTATTTTTGCCAGCAAGAAATGCAGTTACTTCCTCAGCACCCAAATGAAATCATAATTTAAGTCAAAAGTTTTTTATTTTTTAAGTTATGTAGAAAAAAAGAGGGAGTAGAAGTTAATTATGTTTTTCTTTGTGTTTGCATGTTACAAAGTGTTTGTTATATGTTTTGGAGAGGGAGAGGGATAGTGGAGGCGGGGAGGCGGGGAGGGGGGGAGGGGGGGGAGGGGGGGGAGGGGGGGGAGGGGGGGGGGGAGAGAGAGAGAGAGAGAGAGAGAGAGAGAGAGAGAGAGAGAGAGAGAGAGAGAGAGAGAATGGTGTTGCACCTGCAACACAACAACTCTATTATTGCCTCCCAGAAGCATTAATATTTTTGTAAAACTTGGACACACATTTTTTGCAGACTGCAGCTTGTTACTCTCTTAAGGCCATCACACCAATATCACAAAACAAAAAGGGTATTTCTCATAAAATGTGTATAGTACAATGTACGAGCATCATTGATAATGAGCTTTGTAACAGCAAACTTGTCTTATTTTTTGGATAATACAGGTCTATTGGCCTGCTATCCTGGCGACAGAATTTTCCAGATATTTTACAGCATACAGTACTTTGTTCACTTCACAAACGAAGTCTGATTTACATGGTTACCACTGTTGGACTGTTCTGCTACAAACACAACAGTACCAGCACAACCTGCAATTGACTGATGTGACATACATAGACTCATGCAACGGTACAGAGACTTTATTAGCTTTCATGCTATTACTCTTTTTCCAGTTCATGCAAGTTCTCCCACACATGTAACAGACACTCACACCCACGCACCCACCCATGATCATAGTGGCACTGACCACTTATGAGTGGTTTCTCTCTCTCTCTTTCTCTAACCCCCATCCCCTCCGCCGCCCGGCCCTCTGCACTAAAAGATCTTCACAATGTGCTGCATTTAAGAGATCAAGTGGTAAACAGGAAGCAGAACACCAGCTATAAGAATAAACTACCACATTGCTAGAGTATGACCCACCATTTATTAAAGTAACACAGAAAGTTATTTCACTTTAAGTAAATCTGCTCAATCTACTCAGGACGTCAGTTTTTCACTTTGGTATACCTTCATAAGTAAGAGATTGGCAATGTTATCGCAGTACCTTGCTTATGTGTCAGCAAAAATTTTATTACAGTTCCCGATTATCAGCAGACACTAGTCTGCTCCCGGTAGCTGAGTGGTCAGCATGACAGAACGTCAATCCTAAGGGCCCAGGTTCAATTCCCAGCTGGGTTGGAGATTTTCTCCGATCAGGGACTAGGTGTTGTGTTGTCCTAATCATCATCATTTCATCCCTATCGACACACAAGTCGCCGAAGTGGTGTCAAATTGAAAGACTTGCACCCGGGGAACAGTCTACCCGACAGGAGGCCCTCGTCACATGACATTTACTTTATTTAGCAGACACTAGTAATTAGTCATTTTGAGAATTCTTTTCAGCTTTAGTACTTGGTTGTCTCAACGGTTGTACCAAAGTAAATTTCATTTAGGTTTTAACAATATAATAAAAAGGACAGTTGCTACTCATCATAAAGTCAAAAGACTGACTTGCAGAAGTATCTTTCTGCAACCCAGCATCTCTGCTATATGGTGAGTAGCAACTATTCTTTTCATTACATTCTTACATTCCATCCTGGATTTTCCATTGTTTCATTTTGGTTTTAACAGTTATCACCAAGGCTCGTTGAAATACTGAGAATAATAACAACATATTAGACTGACACTACAATTTAATTCCAAATCATTACTAACTCGTCCAGAATATAAGGTTTTTTTATTTTACCTTTTACTGAGCTCCTCCTGTTTGTCCTTTGTGTCCTCATACTTTTCAGCTAACTGTTCTGCAGCTTGTTTAAGCTGTGTTTTTTCTTGTTCAAGATTTTCAAGTTCTTTTAACTGTCTTTCCTTCATCAAACGCAGTGTTCGTGCCCTGCATGTAAAGAAGTATTATGAAATATCTTTATTTACTACTACCAATAATAATAATGTTTCTGAATAAGGTTTAAATTTTGTATTATCTATAAGGACAGGGTAAAGTGAATGGCTTATTATTAACAGCAAGGTAGAATATGTCAGCATTTGGAAAAAACCAACAGAAAATACATATTAGTAAGGCTGGTTGCCATTTTCATTACAACAATATGCCACAGATTTTATTCATTTTTAGTAAATAACAATAGTAATAATAAAGTTAAAAGAAGTTTAGTTACTCATATGTAGAACAGAAGTAGTTTCCTAATAAAAAAAGAACTTATAGTGTCAATGATCATCTTCAATTCTTGGAAAATACTGTTAAAAATAGGTACTGCACAGTTACAAATACTTTTCAGAATGGTAGTGAAGGATGTGACTCCCATACAGAAACTGCCTTGTGCTCAGCTGTTACATTTAGCTCAAATGGTTTATAGTAGTGTAACAATAATCATTAAATAGTTTCAGACAGACACTTTGTTGATGTGTGCCTTGACTCATTCCACATCACCGGAGATTCTCCTTCAAGGTGGGATCTATGAACATGATGAATGAATGGGGGATGAATTGTGAACTGAATACATTCTGCTGTTCCTGCTATACAAAGCAGAACAGGAAATTGTCTACAGCAAATTGCATAATGCAGAGACTAGATGAAACACAATATCAGTGTTAAATAGTAGTCTACATGAAGTTCATGGATGACACGTTGTATTACAGAACACTGCTATAACAGAATAGTCTAATACTCAGAATATTTCTAGTGTTTGCAAGAGATGGGATAATTATAATTTTACAGAGTAATATTGCAATAGAAGTGTTAAAGGGCTATTGAGATCATGATGATTACAGTGTTATGCAGTTATAAAGTTATTAGTCGAACACCAATACAGTTAGGAATTATAGGAAAATAATGTTGTTGGAGACATGATGCTTAAGGAGCTGATGTGCCTGATGGACGGCTAAAGGCAAATTCAGTTTGCAGAAAAATAGAAGAGGGAGGAGGAATTCATCCTGCAACTATATGTCAACAATAACATCTACCATATTTACCCAAATGTAAGTAGGCCTCAAATGCAAGCTGAACCTCAGAAATGAAACTTCGTGGGGGGATTTATATTTAGCCTATTACAGTTACATTACAAACACTGACAGCAGTTAGAATTCATGATATCTCTCAAAATATTCTGAGCAGAACTAGGGTAGCTGGGACCACTAAGAATTTTACAGATGATAGCGCTATATGTGTTTGAGTCGTATGTCAGTCTTCCCATATTACATTAATGTCATCCAATGTATTTCTTTGTTTTAATGAAATATAGTGTTTTCATCCAAGAAAGTTGCAGTTTGGCTTGACAGAGGATCACTACTGATTTAAAGAATATAAATTTGGTGAAGAGCAGACTACATATTCAAGACACTGATTTGTACAGTTTTTTGTTAGATGTCAAACAGTGTGCTTTATTAGATTACCTTTTTTAACATTCTAAACAATATAATTTGTCTACACAGAATCATTTCCAACACAAGTGGTCAGTACAAACGGCGAACTGTAAGCTTTGTTATAATGCAGAAAATCTTTCCCCGGCCATGTCTCCTATGTCTATCCATGTTGTTCGACAAACAAGTTAGGGCACGGCCACCTAGAAAACAGGTGGCCATAATTAGCAACCACATACAGTTAGATGGTGAGTGGCAATATCAGGCGAGTCTCCCTCTGCCGCATGGTTAAAAACAGTTGGGATTTTTCAAGATTTCTTATATGCTTGGTGAAATGCCAGTATAAAGCCTCCCTCCTAAAGACATCAGCCAACTAGAAGAGCACATCCCCCTCCCCCATCCCCGGAGAAGGTGCTCAAACAGGCTTACGGTAGACTAAACTGACAGAGAAACCTCAAATAATGTGGCAAACATGAATGCAAATTTACAACACATAACAAACAAAAAGACATAAATAGCTACTACATAAACATGCACATAAGAAACATACATCGTATCTTCTCATTTGTAGTAGCACAGGCTCATTGACTGGCAGGATACCATCAAATATCTACAAAGAAAATAACTTAGAAATGGAAGGTGAACTATCATAAATGCATATAGGGTGTTCAGAAATTCCTGGTACAAACTTCTTGGAATTGTAGAGCAATGTGTGTAAATAATATTTTTGGAAGCCATGTCCAGAAACGTACCACTTTTACAAGTAATTGATTAGGCGTGACTCAGTATATCACTTGTTTTACAGTTTCACTCATTAATAGCCAAAGAAATTGCTTCTGGACTTGCTGACAGACTCTCTTCAATGTGATGCAGTACGGTACCTTCTGATTCAGGTATGCAGTGTCTTTTTGTAGCACCTCAGTCAAGCCTGCTGACAGTGAAGGTAGCCTTCCTCAAAGCTGTTGGATGCTGTGATGAACTATCTTGATAAAGGCGACGAGCATTTCTTCCACTACTGTAAGCTTTGCCATTTCAAAGGATCTTGTCAGTGTATTCTGCATATATGTACTCAAACATGTTGCTCTAACACTCACAGACACATGAAAGAGGCTCAAACCAGGTCAGAGAGGTAGGATGGACACCAAATGGCATCAGCTGATCCAATGTAACTGATGTCATGTTGCATACCTACCTAGCAAACATGTTTTCAAATGGCTCTATGTTTTTAGACATGAGTTCCCCTCTACAAGTCCTAGAAGTTTGTAGTAGGAATTTCTGAATATTCTTTAATTATTAGCAGATGATTTTGAGTATCATCACTTGATTCCTTGTCACTATTCTCCTCATAGAGAGCATCACCCTTTGTGGCATCAAGTATGTTAGAAACAGCATTTTTTTGAAAATGTGTGATAGATAGTTTTATTCGGGATAAATTTCCACACTTGGTCAATCCACTTGCAAACCTGAGACAAACAGCCTTGGGATCAATGGAAGAAACACAAATGAAGTTAGGAGGGATTTGCTGCTGTGGAAAGGTTTCACCCACTGTTTGCAGTGTGGCTAACATATGACTCATATCAGTCATTTGCTATGACAGAAATCTCTCATGGAAGTAACATGGTTTCATAAAATTTCACTTTTAAGGACACTCATGTTCAAATGTGGAACTTATTTGTACTCATGAATACATAATTAAATTACGGCAATGAAACACTTATTATTATTATTATTATGTAGAAAACAATGGCAGCACTGTTAAAGGGCTCGATGTACACTGAAGTGTGCTGTATTATTATTACGTAGTGAACATTGGCAGCGTTGATAAAGGGCTCGATGTACATTGAAGTGTGCTGACAGCTTAAGAACAGAGCTGGAACTGTCAAAATTTAAAACTGTACTTATCATGCTTGCCAACTTGCGAAAGTTTCTTAAGAGCACCTGTTTTGATAGTATGTATGTAAAAAAATTTTTTTGTTTTTTTTGCTTTGCTATGAGTATTTGAAAAACTGCTAATTTCAGAGATACGCAACATTAAATTTGAATTTTCCCCATGATAAAAAATAAAAAAGATTCAACACTCTAAAAACGAACACAACAGCATATGTGGCAAAATAACTACTTACGGCAGCTTCTAGTGCATTGTTTGGAATTGCCTTAGGCTTTGATCTTGACTCTAAGCTGCAGTTGCATTTCTGGACCATGAAAATTGGGACAAAAGGTCGGATTTGATTTGGGTACAGGATAGTCTGAAGCAAGAATTAAGTATCACAAATGCCATTCTCCATTTTGGAAGTTGTCGTTCTTTCTGTGCTTCTCAGACTTGTAGCATTTTTCTGATACACTTTTGTCTTTTACATTGCTGTTGTCTTATAACAAAGGAATCTTGGTTTTAAAATTTTAAGGTGGATGCTCTTTTGATACTTCTACACAACTGTTTGCCATGTTCTTGTTTCTTTGGCAACTCTTACGCATATGATTTTTCACAGTCTGTATTTAGTACATAATATCATTCCTGGGACTCATGTTTTCAAAGCTAAATTGACAGTTTTTTAAGAAAAGAATCTGATTTTATAGTAAAGAGCAGTATGACTATCAAGCAATAAACAAGCAATAACTGATAAGTACAGTGCAAAGTATTTTAACAACATTATCTTGAAGCCATTAGCCAGATGCATTTGTATAGAAAACAGTGAAAGAAATATGATAACTATATTATCCCATAAATAACAAGGGCCGACACTCAAAAAGAAGTTTGTAATGAGAGAGAACTATTTACTTCAGAAATAAAATAAAAGTCCTGAAAACACTAAATTAATTTTAACGTATAGTACTCTTGACAGAAAAAATTAAAAGTGGAAAAAAATCCTTGCTTTTGGAGCTATTAGCCCCCCCCCCCCCCCTCCTATGGGAAAGAGGGATAGGTCAGCAAAGGTGAAGAGGAGTTTCACGACTCTCGTACTTGACGATGGAGGAGCCCACCTGTGGTGGAATCAAGGGGAAACATGCAACCTTTACCAACCTGCACCTTTTTCCATCCCCAGGAAGGAAATAATAGGTCCAAAAGATATAGTTTTTTTTCACTTTTAAAAGTGTCTATTGGTGGTACAGCAATTTTGCATCCTAAAGGTAAGTACTAGCCATGCAGCAAGTTACAAGTGTGTCTTTATGAAATGCTAATAATATCACATCAGTTCTCATTACATTAACTTGAAAACATAGTGGTAAATTAACTTGAATACTGTTTTATCTTTTTCACTTCACAGAGCTAAAGTGACTTGAAATGGGCCGATAAATTCAACATACCGTTTATCAATTTCTTCTCGGACTTGGTCATGCTTCAAAAAATATTCTTCTCGCAACAGCTGTGTACTCTGGTTTACAAGCTGGAATTGCGAAAAGCATGTATGTTGATATTATAAATTTAAATGGAATAGTTTTGTCGAGATAAATATACAAAATAATACTGAAAATTGCCGAAATAAACCAGCAACGTCAACTGTGAAGTAAGTTTCAATAACACAACTGGTCCAACTGGCCATTAATCCCAACAGAATGTGTGTTTTATCAAATAAAATTTTAGGTATAGAGGAACAATGGAAAAATTGGGAAAAGAATTGCAGGTCACAAAGGCTGAAACTGAATGTAACATATAGTATACAGAATATTTGGATTGTTTCAGACTGGAGCTAGTGGAAATATTTACACAGGGTGCAAAAAAACTATGTATATGAAATTTGAGTGCATTCAGACGAGATAAAAAGAAACACTGTTTTATAGGACAGAAATGTCACAGGCACCCCCCCCCCCCCCAAACTAGTGGTCTATGAAAGTTCTGACACAAGTGATGTTCAGACATGGTATTTGAACTGCTGCAGCATGAATATTGTTTTAGAGATGTAGCTTACCTCCTGTGGATTTCTTTATATGGTGAGTTTGGGATAGGTGACACCAACAGACACTCCAGAAGAGTGTTTGACTTAAGCTGTAGCCATTATTCACGAAACATCTGGTTGTTTCAAGCAGCAAAATCTCTAAAACAATATTCATCACACAGTTAGAACACTGACTCTGAACATGTCTAGCAGCAAAATCTCGTGGACCCCTAGTTTGGAAATAGTGCACCTGTGACTTTTTGTAATATTAAAAAAAAGTTCTCTTTTTAACTCCTCTAAATACCCTAACATTTTGTACTCATAGTTTTTTTTGCACACTGCATGTTACATGACACAACAGGCTACGGTAAACATCCTGGTAAATATGCATAAATAAAAAGTAAACTCAACTAGTGCAGCGTATATTTAAATTTCTAACTTTATAATAACAAGTTAAAGCACACTCAATCGTGCAATAGCCATATTTCTAATACAGAACCAAGGTTCTACATTGATGAACAAGTAATGCCTTCATATTAGTAATAAAGCTGGTTGTCAGTTACATTAAGCAATAAAAACTTTAATTTGTGTATCAAAACTGTGAATTAGTAAATACCTCCATATACTTTTGAGGTGTAGTGTTTGCTTGAGGTCCCAGTTTCAGGATTGGCTGTGTTACATCATGTTTTAACATATTTGTAATACGCATGTTGAAAGGTTCTTTCAGCATCTATAAATGAGAGAAAATGTTGAAATTACATTTAAAAGGACAGGCTAATTGGTGATGAAGTTCAGGGGCATTATAAGCTACATACGTAACTACACCTACTAGAAAAATAACCAATACATCCTTTTCACTTAGCTTAACCAAATAAATCAAGTGATACATGTTGTAGGTATGCAACAAACTACTATATTCAAATTGTAAATACATAACTATAATATATTTTTTTTCTTTTCATACAATTTTCTCTCGCTTAAGGATTCAGTAACAAAGGTTTACAGCCTTGTGCCAAAAGACCGATGAAACAAAACAAAGAGAGACAATACATATAACAAGCTGTCTATTGTGTCCTAAGATGTATAAACTTACTGCTTTGAGTGGTGATTCAGTTTTTTCTTTTGTAGATTCCAGTCTATCTGCAGACTCTAGTGGAAGTGGCAGGGGAATCGAGGCCAAAGTAAGGCTGATAACCTCTCCACTAGCCAGAAGGGCAACAAGCATAACTGGTGTTCCAGGTGTCTGCACCAACCCAAGAACAGGCAACACTGACCCTTCCTGTGGTATGCCTGTTTCTGACGAGGAAGCTGCAGCCCGAGTGCACACTGCGTACTCCACCACAGCATTTTGTGACAATATTGACGTGCACAGATGCAGTTTGTCTGACAAAAGTTTTTGACATTATTAAAGAATTGAAATTCAAATTTCAGATACATTCACTACACAAAATATGACAGGTTTTAGCTTATTAACACATGATTTTTAAATTTAGTGTTTCAATTAAGAGTAAATCAAAGTATGTTATGAAGTAATTTTATTTTTATGGAAAAAGTCACTGGACTTTTGTAGGATTTGTATTTTAAGAGGTTTAGAGTTTCCAAACACAACTGCAACCATTTTCCTATTATATGATATGAGAAAACTGTGCAACATCAAGTTAAATTAAAAAATACCAACAGAAACACAATGACTGTCTTGAAAACAAAATTCTCTTATTGTATCTTTACAGCCAGCCAGTTCAGACAACTCAGCAAACCATCATCAGTTGGTATGAACATATTACACAGTAATTCATCAAAAGGATGCATACTAAAGTGATTGTAATCATAACTGCACAAACCAGGCAAGACATTCACTCATCAAATCATTTAATGATTTCTTTTTAAGGGACAATACCAATTAGGTGACCCAAGGCTGGAAAAATAGAGTAACAGAATTTTGTTACAAGTTTACATAGCTACCTATGCACAAATAATGTAATAAAATATTACTGGCGAATCACCTATAACAAAAGCAGATTATTAACTGAAGGTTCTTACCGTCATCACAATCTAGAAACTGATCAAGCTGAGAAACAGTAGGTATGAAGACAACATGGACTCCAGTATCATGACTGCAAAAGTATCTGAAACAGAAAAATATCACTTCTGTAATCTTGTTTCAGCAAATAAGAATAGATCCCAAAATCTTGAAAAACAACCTTAATAACCATATGATCATGAAATAGGTAAAAAATTTACCCAGGTTTTTAAATATAATATCACCAAGCCAAAACCAACTGCTGTAGTCACTAACTTATGTTTTCGCTGCTGTGGCTAAATGGCTCTGAGCACTATGGGAGTTGACATCGGAGATCCCCTAAAACTTAGAACTACTTAAACCTAAGGACATCACACACATCCATGCCCGAGGCAGGATTTGAACCTGCGACCGTAGTGGTCGTGTGGTTCCAGATTGAAGCACCTGGAACCACTTTGCTACAGCAGCCGGCACTGCTGTGGTTTCCTGAAATTTTTTCGTTACAACTAAAGGAAAAAAACCATCTTACACTCTACACTCATGTAACAGTGGGACATTTACAAGTGGTATGATTATCTATGAAGCATAAGACTAAACAGTAATTAATGACACTCACATATTATGTAAGAATTCATGGTTGCAGCCTGTTATTCAAAAATTATATTTGGTTGTTTAAATGTTTTACATTCAGTAAATCTCTGTTCATATACGAACAGTAACGTTTTCTACTTTCACATTATAATCTGAAGAATTATTAAACACAGGTAGTAAGAAATCACCTTGCAGCTGAGATACAGTCAGCATGTAAGTAGATGGGACATGTGTAGGTATCAGTAGAGTCATTCAGTGCCAATCCAAGCTCTAATTCAACAGCCTCAAACACATGTAGACTCACATCAGCAGGATGAATTGTGTATGCCGAGCTCTCCTGTGACACCAGTGACTGTAACACAATTAAACAGGATTATTTACATTTTCCAGCAATGAATTTTTTTTTATTTCCGTAAATGTCCCAACTACCTTATTTTTACAAAATGCATGTAATTCACAGGATGAGCCACAGTATGCATTTGAACCTATTATTAGCCAACTTTGTGAGAATATTGTTCATACAAAATGCAAAAATTCCACTACTTGTGCTTTTTGACAGAGTTTCAAACTTTGGTGTCCAATCATTAATATTGCTACCAGTTTTAGTCAGTAATTCTTTCTATCTTACTTGGCTGGGTTCTCCTGCATCCAGCCATTTTTACCATCGATTATTGTCTCAACTGAGAATGTACCAAACAATTCTGCACAGAAGAAAATCACCATGAGCTTATAGACTGGGACTGGCACTCTCACCTTTCTTTTGCTGACTGACAAGTTATTTTAAGTTTGTTTTGAGTATTTTACATTATTATTCTTGTTACTATTTTCATTTTGATGATCCACAGGTAAGCACCTTGTTTGATTGATTCAACCAATGGAACAAACTAAGAAAGGACAGAGAAATTAGAACAACAAATTACAGAGAAATTAGAACAACAAATTACCTTGTCATCTTCATTATCAGATTCTGCATCATTATTCAGCAGAAAACAGTGATACAAGGTTCCAGAGCATGATGCAATCACAACAACTGGAGGCACACATTGGAGACAAAGAATGGAACAGGAGTCCACACCATAATTATCATCAGCAGGTGGAAACATTGATATTGGACCTTGCAGCAATGGTTTTTTGAAGCTGAAAATAAGATCAAGTAATCAATGATTATGCAAATAGATTTAGGAAGAGCAACAGAAATAAAACAAAGAAACATGGATCGGGAAGCAAGAGTACACATTTTATTTCTTTCAATTTTTCTCCTTCTCCAATATCTACATAAAGTATACTGATTACACTGTCTGCCATATGTTTTGTATTTTTTTCTTTTCCTTACTCTTCCAAGCAAAATGTCTTTGCTGTAATTGTTCCACCTCATTATCTCTCTATTACTACTTATCAGTTATTGCCTATAGTTTGTACAAAGGGCTTTCATTAAGACTACACCTTTGGGTGGGGGGAGGGGGGGGGGGAGAAATTTCAACTTCTATTATTTATTAGTCTTCATCACATAAGTTCCCTGCAAATTTACATACCTTTACAATGATGTACAATCTGAAAGTTCACCACTCAGCTCTGGAAAAATTTTTCCACTCCAACAGTCACCTCATCACTGCCAAAATGTTGCCAACATGGTCGTTCCTTCTCTTTCTGAACTCAAAAAAATTGTGGGTGCCAGGTATGGTGAAAAAGAATGATTTCACTGCCTAGATGTGAACAAAGACCAACAGATCATTGAGCAGTGAGAGTAAAAACACTGTCTAGCAGGAGTCAGGAGTTGCACACCTCTGGCTATCATACCTCACCTATTTTGCAACATCTTAGGCAACAGACGGGGCTGAAGAGTTTGGTAATTCTTCAAATAATTGACAGTTCCTTTTGTGTGTAGTCGCAAAGACAGACACCATAACTTTCCGACAAGTCAGTGCACCTTTGTCTTCTTAGATGGAGGGAAATTTGCTTATTCCTATAGTTTACTTCATCCATTGTGATTAGCAGGCTTCCTTTGAACAGTAGTTAACAAACTGGGATCCATCAGACCAACACTTTGTCATGTGGAGTTATCCAGGAGCTTGAGGGCCAATTATACAGTAATATCAGCCTGTCTAACAATTTCTTGGATAGTAAGGCAAATGTTTCGTAAATGCTGGATTGTCATTTCTACTTTTTATTTCACCACTGATTACGAATGATGACGGGCACATGTAGCAAAACAAATTGTGAATCTAGCCTAAAATCATTTCTTCGGGATAACTCCTTGTATTCCATATCTGAATCTTTGATTAAAAACTGGTAGCTTATGTTGCTTAGTGAAAGTGGAGTGTATTTAAAACTGAAATGTTCGTTTTTATTAAATTTAAGCAAGTGTTCATATAACTAATCTGTAAATGGTGAAATTACAAACAAGTTGTTTATACCTAGCTTGTAAGCTGACTCATTCCACATCATTTCACAAAAAAATTATGGAAATGATCAATGGATCATATAATGTCTACTTTAGGAGAAGGCATTGTGCTCGAAAGCTCAACAGTCTTTTTGTTGTGCCTATCTGAAACTCAATATCTCCTTTATGTGAGCAGCAATGAACATTGCATTACAGGCTGATATTTCTGGAAGCAAATCAACAGTGAAAGCAAACCAAGATTCGGAAAGCAGTGACAAATATAGATGTAGCACAAACTGTTTGACAATACTGCAGCTGGAAACTGTGATGCAGAAACAAGCAAAACAATAAATATATGTGAAATGGAAAAAAAAGTGAATGGGCAGAAGAGGGACTCTGATACAGACTTGGAAATTGATCTGTGCAAGGGGAAGGAGTGGTAGGAGAGGAAGAGGTAATTGGGGAGGAGGAGGGGGGGGGGGGTGGAGATGTGGCTTTTCATTAAGTATGAACCACAATTTTAATTATATAATATTCAGAGTAATCACTTTCACATAACAGATTATATGTTATGGCATCTGTTGCTTTTTTCACAACAGAACATTCCCTTTGGAAATGTTGTATTTACCTTAACTTTGTTGATTATGTGTTAGCCATGGGAAAGTCTGTGACAATGTGAATATATCATCATTTCACACAAAGAATAAAAGTAGTTACTTGTACAAGAAATGCTGAGTCTTAAAAAGAATTAATCTACAAAATAGTTGCTAATATATATTACAAACGTTTCATTAGAAAGTAACAGTGCAAAGAGTGTGTCTCTTACAATGATAAGATAGTTAATAGGGCCTCTTGTTGAAACACAGAAAGGAAAATATTGGCAAATACAGCAACAACAATAATATGAAATATGAGAGATTGTTACCAACCATGAAGAGGGGACATTAAATGGCAGGGAGTAGACTAAGCTATCGGACAAAGTCCTTTAGAGATGTATTACCTATGAGGTGGTTGTCTCTGAATCTTTGAATTTTCCCCTACAGCAATGAAAGAGTTAGGTATTAAAAATACTACCAAGAAACCTTTCCTTATAACAAATATTTTCATAACTAATTTCAAAATATGACTGCAAGATAAGATTCAGAATGACTAAATAAAGAAAGACTCAAGGGTCTGACATGTGGAGGAACCAAAGCCTACTGATGTTAGTGAGTCACTATATTTTATCTCTTTTTTTCCCTAGCTGAGCTAACAATGAAAGAGATCCAAAACATTATCTGTCAAGATTTCTTAACAAAACTGTCTGTACATTCAGATAACATCAATTCAGGTATAAACTTGGAAATATCATGATTTCAAAAATATTTTTACGTGATGCAATACACACACTGCACTGTGCAGGACTGACTATGTAACAATGATCACGTAATTTATCTGAATGATTTGTGTCACCTTTCTGAGTCCACTGAAGTTACAACATAATACACATCTCCATTGCCATATAAAACAAGGATGGGCCACTGAAGAGCAGGAGATGTATTGTGACCACCAGTTATCTGTGAGGTAGTTTCCTGAAACAAAGGATTGATAACCATGATAACATGTCATTTGTTAGCAAAATACAAGACAAAATGAGCACCATGATATCAACTGAGATACAACCACAGACACCACCTACTGCCAGTCTAAAGATAGTTAAAGAGATGGCCACAAAAACATCACCATTTGTTATGTAATAAATATTAGCATTTACAAACTGATTTGTTTTCAAGCAGAACACATCCAAAAGCTTATAGAATTTTCAAGTCTTGGAACCACAGGATGACTGCAACAAGGTATGTACATTCATATAACTACACATGTGGTATGGAACAGGAAGCTTGGGGAAGATAAGGGATACGTGGTATGGAGTATGCAATGTGGCATGATCACTGAGTGTAGAAAATTCTCGTGACTGTCAGTAGCTGAATATTTTCCTGTATAACTGTTGCCTCTTCCCACACCACAATAGGAAGAAATACTATGATGTCTTTGGAAAACATCATCATTACAATAAATCTTATCTGACAGAATTGCCCTAAAGCATTTCCAATATTTTTCACTCTCAATAATCATTTCACGAAGTGTGAAATTTCCATCATTTCTGAGGATGAATAATCTATGAAACAGTTGGTTTTCCCTGAAACAGCATCTTGTACATAAAACTTACTAAGCAATATTAGTCTGTGTGCAAAGTATTAAAAGACAATTATATTGCTAACCTTTAGTACAGGAGACAGCAAATGTAACAGATATATGTCATACTTTAAATTATATAACATGCTTCGGAGAAAATAAAAAAACAAGCAGCTTTATGTGACATAACAGCTGCCTTAACACCCTATAATACAAATTTAAAGGATATAAAAAATTGGACAGAAATCATTCAGACAATGTAGTTTTACAATTTTTCAAAATTATTTCATATAGGTTTAGGGTTTCTGTAATTTCCTTGAATCTGCAACATGAATGCCAGGTAGGCTCAATTTCCACAAATCTTGCTGAACTGATGGAAGTGTTCTTCCTATAATAACTATTCTGTCAGAGGAATGTTACATATTAACCTTACTTAGCCTACTACTCTCTCCAGGACAAAAATAATTTGAAATATAAGGAGGGAATGTCTGCTCAATACTGGAAATTTAAAACATACAGAATGCATTTGTACAATAAAACACTGGGAGTCACTGTGTACTATGGAAAGCTACAAAATTGTTTAGGGCACTGGAATCATATTCGAGAGGACCTGCACTGAACTGGTTTTCTCGATTTAGAACTTGCATAGTATACCTAAAAGCATATCAACTGAATGATGGTAAGATTCTTCAAGGGAGGCAAAACTTATCATACCTTCCTTCCCTGTGATAAATTTCAGGGGTCCTAGTTAGGAAATTATTGCAACAATCTACTACTAGGCTGTTTCACTAAGGGGCATTTCTAAAAAGATAAAGGATCACACATTTACATATGATATTTTAAGTTAGCTACCATAAGCTAAATGGAGGAGGATGTTTTGTACTAATATTAGCTACTCCTGATCAGGTTCTACTAGTAAAACAGTCGAAGGAACAATGGCAGATAAAAAGTGCGTTAATCTTTCTTATAAAGAACATCTGTAAAAAGTTAAAATTGCACACTGAACTGGATCTCAAACCTGGATACTGCACATTTTATGTATTATCAGGCATCTCATTTGTGCATACTTCAAGGACCAAATCAAAGTTTAAATCTGTAACTAGTTTTCATTCATGTTTTATATGCACTGATAGTGCAGTTATTCAGTGTTATGAATGCCAGGAATCTGAGTTCAAGACACAGTTCAGCACACTGTTTTAACTTGTTCATTCAGTTTTTTTTATTTTATTTGCTGGGTATCATATTTGTAACTGGTTGCTATAATGTGGAATTTATCAGTAGGTTTACAAGTAATGAAAGTTTTGTCAAAGAAAATATGACAATATGTTCATCATTTCTGGAAGTTGACTTTCAATTTTAATTTATAATAGAATTTAATAACATTACTCACTCATTTAAAACAGAAATTTATCTATGAAATTTGAGTACTTCTCAAACAAAAATGATTTCCATTTGTTTTTAAGACTGTTTTCATTGTCTGTGGAAACCTTTAATTCGCTATGGAAGAAACTAAATTTTTTTATTACTGCCCATTTTGCTCCCTTTGTGGCACAAAAATTTTAAGTTGTGGTTAGTGGAAGCTCATTTTGTACCTATTGTTGCATTAATGAATGCCCATTTCAAAATAAGAGGAAGCTGTCATATGAGCATGTTGTTAGTATGCCTGGTTTTTCCGGTTTGAGGGTGAACATATGATATGCTTGCAACATACAGTATATCAGTAGAATGAATAGTTTGTGATTATGGGTGGAAATGTCCCAGAAAATTATTCCATTTGACATTAAAAAGTGGAAGTTGCTTTTACCAGCAGACTTGCCAATAACACTGTAGAATAGAGCACAACAGTTTTTTGTGTGTCTTGTTAAAAAGTTGAACTGCATTTTATCATAGTTCTTCAGAAAAATGTGTCTTACATTAATTTTCTGCACTGCTGATTTCAGATGGTCCTTTAATTTCATATCATTTTATAGCCTTACCTCTACCTATTTGAATGCCATCACATGCCTTAGAATTTCACCACCATTGTTGTCAATTGTTACACTTCAGTTCTTTTGTTGTTTATGCACACTGCCTGATGTTTATCGAAGTCAAGCTGCTATTCAACAGACCACAGGGAAATTGTTGTGTCCATTTGCCATTTCAATAAAATAGAGGTGTTGAGTCACCGACAGGCACAATGATCCTGGACTGTAAAATGTTTGTTCTAGATTTTGTTACAAAAGTCCAGTGGTGTTGCCTTCCAGCAAGTAATAAGATCACCAGTGAACAATCTGGGTGTTTTGCTGACTCACTCTGATAGACTGTTTATGTATACTGAGAACATTAGTGGTCGTACTACAGTTTCTTATAGTACCGTTTCAGATAATTTTGTTTCTTTTGGAAATCCCACCTCCAGGGTACCATTTTGGGTTGTGTCAGTCAGTAAATTTTCAAATTAGTTACACATTTGGTGAAATACTGTAGCTGATACAAGAGCGAAGCTGGGTTCCCACATAAAAGTAATGTGATGCCACCGCTCATGGCATTCTGTAGTGGCACCATGTGTTACCATTCACACAGGAGACTACTAATTCTATACTGTTGTACAGCTTTCAGTATGGTGGCAAATGAAATCACATTTAGTATTTAATGTCCTGTGGACAACTCGTTCGCTAGAGGTGGTACACAAGCTCGGATTAGGGAAGGATGGAGAAGAAAATTGGCCATGCTACTTTGAAGCAACCATCCTGGTTCTGACTTGAGCAATTCAGGGATATAATAGAAAACATAAATCAGGATGACTGGATGCAGATTGGAACTGTCGTCCACCTCAATGTGAGTCCATCGCGCTAACCACTGTGCTATCGTGCTCAATTATTAATGTTATAGAGCAGGTTATGGCTTTAGAGGTGTGACAAAAGTGAAACACAAGGAATACGAAAACCAAATGTTGGATCCGAAGACAGACTTCGTGCAGTATTAAATTATAGGCCACAAACACTTTTACAACAGAAATAACAATCTAAGATGAAAATACTGTCAACTGTGCCAAACCAACCAACAACTGGCATGTAAATTCATCTGCACACACACCACTCTCCAGGATTTTAGAATCTTACTGTAGTATTGATGTAGGCAGTTCAAATAGGGCTAATTTTTAGTTTAACAGCTGCCCCGTCACACTCCGGGGCATTTTCCGCATACAATCCACAATGTATCCAGTGCTCAGTCTCTCAGACCACTATGTTTGTAAGACTCATGCTTTTGGTTACATTTTCGAGACTGTGGGATACATCATTCATTTGCAAATACTGCATGCAACCGCCCCCCCCCCCAAATAACTCACACACACACACACACACACACACACACACACACACACACACACACTTTTAGTTACAAAAGCTGTGAAAATGTGTAACTGCTGACCACTGTTTCGACTTTTTTCACACTGAAATCGAATTGGGTACAGCAGCAATTACTCCACGATAACTGCGACAGAATACTCTTATTTCCAAATACAGTCGAATGGTGCTATTCAACGGCAGGGAAAGACCAGAGGTGTCACAAAGTAGAACTGAGTTGAACTGGACTGTAAATTGATTGTTCTGGATTTTATTACAAAAGTCCAGTGGTGTTGCCTTCCAGCAAGTAATAAGATCACCAGTGAACAATCTGAGTTGAACTTTTTATGGCATGACTGAAGTTGTATCACCTGAGTAACACTATGCTGTGCCACTCCATGCGCCACTAGCTGTGACGTCACTTCAGTTATATGTGTGATCCTGGCTTAACAAAGAAAGATGAAGCTTCACATGTACGCTGAAGCAATGGGTTTGATATTTTGCGAAAAAAAGTGCACAGGAAAGTATTCGGAAAGCCTGGAATCCTTGGCACGCTCGATCGGATGCGCTGGGAATAGTGACGGAAACATTTTCGGACCGCAAGGCTTGAGGCTCGCGTTCCCTTTCTTCATCCTGGCGCAAACAGATCGCCGTTTCTGCGAGTTATAAATAACGCCCTTTATGGCAGCGGAAGGAAGCGGGAATAGAAGCGATAAAAATGCACGCCACGGCCAGGGCGGAGGCGGGGGCACCGCGACTGTTACCAGGCAATCAATTAGACAAAATATTTCAAAGATTAATAAATTCAAAACTAATGGCGCATGGACTTAATGGCGTTGAAAATCTCCCTTCCTCCTCCTGCTACCCACCCTTTCCGACTTTCGTCTGGAGGAGTTGCCAGCAAAGTGTTTCAGAGCGTGGAGGTGGGGGTGGGGGGGGGGGGGGTTCCAGGCGGGCGAGTTGCCGGCCGTTGCCTTATTGATAGAATTATAAGGCGCGCCAGAAGGCTGCGGCGGACTTTTTAAGACCCGTAAAGTTGGGACTTTTCAATAACTCTGCCGGTATCCGGGAGGGGAGGGGCCGGGCTCGAGGACCCGTGCGGTGCATGGCTAATCAGGAAGAAAATTAATATGTTTCAATTGGAGAATTCTGGTTTAAGATCGCGGGGGTGGGGAGGCGGAGGTGTCGTCAGCGCGCCGCCGAGGAAACCGACCGGCACGGGAATTGGACGGCAAAGAAAATTAGGGCGGCTGGGGGGCGGGGAATCGAGTGGAATATAGATATCAGGAGATGATGGCGTTTTTATCTTGTTTTACGCCGCTTATTTCTTCGGGGGAAGGTCCTCGAGACATCGTAATTTTTAAATCAGACGTCCTCCTCGATCCAATACAAACGAAAATAGATGACGCGGCCAGAGTTTAGCGGTCGGGGGGTGGGGGCGAGCGGTGGGAAAAGGTGGGGGCGGCTGGATTGGAAGAAGAGTGGATGGAAAGAAGAGGGAGGCACGGGAGAAGCTTATTGCGATTGAACTTTTTCTAAATGCAACTTTTACAATTTCCTCTGCAAATGAGTTTTCTCCCATAATTGGCAATTATGGTCGAGAGATCCGAATTGCGCTGTCGCTCTAATGTTATAAAAAGACACGCACACTTCTCTTTAATACAAGGCTGGGCCGAAGTCTGCTCGCGAGGGCGGCGGACGTTTGAAGTTCTCTCTTTCTGTTCGTTAACGGTCAGAGAATACAACTCGCCGGGCAGGGGACATTTCGTTTCTTACACTACCGGTGCTTAACGACTCTGTTTCAACTAGTGTTCCCCCCCACACGCTCACAGACATTAATTGTTCTCTCTACGAAAATACGGCGCGTTGGCTGACGGGAGTAGCTGTTTCGATAAAAGTCGGAAGACTTTATTTGACTGTGGGCCCATATTCACACTTTTCAGTCGCAACCTTTGTTAGATTTTATGTTTGCTAGCACACTGACATTGTCGTAGCTATATTGTTAGTGGCGGCTGCCGTGTAAGAGCACAAGTTCAAGTGAACACCCTAACTTTCCACACCTTGCGGATTTATTGGTTATTTTTCTTTGAATGCTGTTGAATGTAACACAGATGCTGCAATCTGAAAGATACGGCACTTAAATGTACCGCGCTACTGCTCCCCTAGACTCCATGAAACCTGGCGTCAGGGCCGCGAGCAAACCCTCAGTTGTGCACGTTTTAAGCAGCTTATGCGCATGCGCAACTCGTGTGACGTAATTGCCTTACGGGCCAAATACGTACAGGTTTGATAAACTTGCACAGTTCACTCAACTAAAAGTTTACGTCAGTGCCACCACGTGGTAGCAAACTGCGGCGGACGTTTAGCCCCGTTCACTTGGTATAAATGCTGCTCGATGATGGCACAATCCTCAGATACGCTAATTCACTCACTATATAATGCTGTAAAATAAGATCGGACGTCAGTATATGTCAAAGCTGTACTGGCAGTAAACCTATTTTGTGGGTTTCTGAATGAGTTATCGTATATTAAGTTATGAATTTTATCACACAGTACTCCATTCGAGGTGCTGAGACTTTTATGGGCCTAAAGCACATCATCGTCGATTGTGAGACTGTGGCATTTGTTCATGCTTCTGAAATCTGTTGGTCTTATGGTGAGTCAAGTTTATCTGCGCCGTAGGCCCACACTGTATATACGAAAGCACACGAATAGCTGTATCATTGGTTTCTCTGATATTCACTTAAATGTGGGATCGACAGCGGTGTGCTTTAGGCCCTTATGAATTTCAGCGCCTCATTTGTTTTCTAATCAAGTGACCATGCTTGTAGAAATTACTACCCGAGTTTCATTATTTCCACAAACGGCACATTGTGTGCAGTGTAAACATGAACTATGTTGAATGCTAACAAAAAAGTATAGCTGTCAGGACCGATCGTGAATCGTGCTTGGGTAACTCAGTTGGTAGAGCACTTGCCTGCGAAAGGCAAAGGTCCCGAGTTCGAGTCTCGGTCCGGCGCACAGCTTTAATCTGCCAGGAAGTTTCATCTCAGCGCACACTCCACTGCAGATTGAAAATGTTATTCTGGGCACAGAAAAGTAAATTACCAGGGATAGTTAGCCGCAAAGTGACTAGCGGCTCCGAGAACGGATCCTTTGGTTGAGAGAGCGACGAAATCAAACTAGGGTGACTACAAGCGAACTTTTAACAAGGAAGTATACAGTTAGCACAAGTTGTTGTGTGGATGCAGCGTAAGAATTATCTGATTTTCAGCCCGGAAGTAAATTCGTGAACTAAACCATCAAACCATCTGTTAGGAATCTTGTACATTTGCCCGAAAAAAAAAAAAATGGAAAGCCACGAAAACTCCCACTTCCACAAAAGTTCGAAATGGAGAGTTGCGAAAGCTTACACATTATTTCGTTATCGCCCTAAGCTGTACTTAATTATGTATAAAACAACAAACTACCACAAAACAATTGTTCCTTATGTCAGCTAATTTATGCGTATTATTATTACTGTCGTTATTGTTATTGGGAGTGGCTGTAGTTGTATAAACTTGTTGATAATCATAACATATAGGAGACGCTATTAATTTCACACTCTCAAATTTATCTGAATCTAAAAATTTGTGAACACCCAGAATGTACACTCATATTGTTTACGTGCACACGTCGCCCGGTGGTTACGATCATATGCGGAGCACAACCACTTCCCATACTTTAATAATATAGTTTCCTTTACCTGTGCGGAGGCGCGCGCTGAACTGGGTGAGCATGATGAAGATGACTACGTTAGTTGCGCCGAGAAATCTGTGGGAAGCGACCGAGGCCGGCGCCTTGTATCGTAGCAACCTTCTTAGGCTGGACACTTCAGCACGTTCCGCGGTATCGTCTGCCACCTCATCGGACAATTTTGTCTGATATGCGACGAATCGTGCCCGAGTGCGTGGAAATAACTACGTTCTTTTGTACTTTGAATACAGCGTTATTTAAATCCTCTAATGTGTCACACTGGAGGTTGTATAATACTTCTCTTGGCACCCTCGTGCCACCTTGACAAATGAGTACCCGTCAGCAATTTTCCTCTCTCTTCCGTTAATCCAACTTCAGGTTACGAGACTTCAAACAACCTGCAAGGATCCGTAGACGAAAGTTTTTCCACGTACTCCCCACCTCTGTTCACACGGTCTGTCGAAACGACGTTCTTTCGGCACTATTTCTGAGTCTGGAAACAAAAAGAAGCTACACTGAAAGGCCTGAAAACAGTGGCCGCTGGGGGCACATGTCGTGTCCTTTGTGAATTATCTCGTTCTCGTTCAACATTTTCAAAACAACTGCATAGTAATGACGGTTAACTGACCTTGGAAGAAGGGAGCATCCTGCAAGGGGCAGGTTAAGGGCAGATACTGCCCTCACTTCCTTCCCGCGTTGGGAGAAAGGAAATTTATCAACTTCGCGGAACGAACCCCTATCCTGCCCTGCCACACACAATACAGAACATGTAATGGGCACGGCCAGTAATTGCAACTTGAGCCATTTATCGCAAAACTGTTTCGCCGTTTGGCACTATTCTCTTCTTTAAACTAAAAATGCCAGGTGGCTATAGGTTCTGAAGGTTTCCATAACTGTTGTACGTGTAGTTTGTATTGTTTTTCCGCGTGTTACCAGCCAATGTCAAAAAGTACTTAAATGTTTTTATAACAGGTAGCAGGGTGTCATGCTACCTGTCTGGCAGCAAAATAATATGTACAAATGGTTGGTTCGATGATTTGGGGCAGGAGAGCAGACCGCGAGGTCATCGCTCCCATCTGATTACGGAAGGATGGGGAAGGGAATCGGCCGTGCCCTCTCAAAGGAACCACCCGGCGGTTGCCTGAAGCGATTTAGGGAAATCACGGAAAGCCGAAATCAGGATGGCTGGACGCGGGTTTGAACCGTCACCCTCCCGAATGAGAGACCAGTGTGCTAACCACTACCCCACCTCGCTCGGTTTAATATGTACAAATCTGACACAAATTACAATCTCTCAATTAGGAAAATTGTAGGTAACTATTATAAAGTAGTAGCATTAATGTGTCTGGTGATTAATAAACAAAGTTTTAAGGTTTATTTTGTAATAAATTGTGCACAGCGTTCCTCACCTATTTCCCTTCCACAAAATTAATAGGACAGCCGCCCCTCACAAAAGCACAGCTGCTTTGAGATGAAAAATTCTAACTGCACAATTCCAGTGATATCGAAAAAACTGGCAACATCGTTTTAACGCTGTATAGGGAACGTCTTTGGATGTGGATATGCTTTCACAAACATTGCGACGACAATTTTTGTTGCAGTTTTGTAGATACTCAATGCATGTTCAGTTTTTCGGTCAAAAATGTCAACCTATTCTGCAGACGATGTTGGCGCGCACCACTTCTTTGACTTGTTTTTCTTCTTTTTAACGAGAGAACCACCAAATGAGGTCGAACGTTTTCCTTGTCGAGTAATATCTTCAAATGATGTACTGCCATTTTTGAAAAGGAAGAATCATTCGTAACACTGAGATCAATCTCGAGTCCTGTTTCCACCCGCTTGTTTCTACAGCTCGAACTTTTCCATACATCTTTTCCCCACTTTCACGAAACATTTAACGTTGCTCCTGTAACTTGAACACAGCTTTCTGCGACTTTCTTTTGGTGATGCTAATGCCATGCTACCTGTATAAGGTAAATAGAACACTTGCTAGCAGTTTTTCATTTCTTTATTCAGCTGAAGCTGATACTTCATTTCCCTACATCAGCTGTAACTATCATAGCTACGAGTTATATACACATCTACAGAGCAGTCGGTGATTTAGTATGGAGACAAGGCATCCATTTCCGTAACTCAGCAAGACTTCTACCTCTTAGGCAACATTAATTATGGCGTTCCACAAGCAGATGAGTTGTTGCACCATAGATAGGAGAATACCGGGCCCGCCAAATGAATTATTTAGAAATGTTTTGTTCCTGCTACATGACGAGTGGTCGCGTTGGTATTGTGTGTCATTACAACTATGTGAGGAAATTTCATAATTTTTGTTTTGAAGATAGCGCCGAGCTGTGCTTTTAACTCGAGCATTTCCCCACAAAGGAACTGAATTTCTGACGAAGGTCGCGTCTGACATGCGAAACCGGCCGAAATAAATCAAACACACCGCCACCTGCGGCTGTGTTCTGTAAATTAATTACTAGGGTCAACGTGTCCCCTAAAGACATTGTCCGCGTTTTCTAAGTTTCATGATATTTTGTAAAGATACTGAAATACTCTGACCGTGTTGCAGAATACGATAAAATTTCAAGCAAAAATAGAAGCTACTGACACTAAAAAAATCGTACCAGCATTCATTGAAATAAAACCTAGTAAGCTGGATGAGATACGAAGAGACCTAAACAGTGCTACCAACACCACGTCGCTAGGACGCCTCGTCGCAGCTTAAGAGAAATCAGTATTTTTTTAAACTGACCTCGTACGTGTGGCAACGCTTTAAAGTTCTCACTTTTAATCTCCTTAAAAACTATCATGTTTAATAGTATGTATTTTTCACTTTGATTTTATTAGCTCGTTATTTACATACGACGAGTCTCATTTCCGCTATTATGCCGATTTCAAGTGATGGTTTTAGATGTTATAACATAGCGTCCTGGAGTGTTTTGCTGCGAATTTTTGTCAGTTTTGTGCTATTGGAGTGCGTTTGAACTTCACCTATGGTATTCACTTTTTATCTGCACTTACGTTGATTTGACAGGAAACTTACTTCCGCATTAAGAAGTAGCTGAACACTCAGGCCGGCCGAAGTGGCCTTGCGGTTAAAGGCGTTGCAGTCTGGAACCGCAAGACCGCTACGGTCGCAGGTTCGAATCCTGCCTCGGGCATGGATGTTTGTGATGTCCTTAGGTTAGTTAGGTTTAACTAGTTCTAAGTTCTAGGGGACTAATGACCTCAGCAGTTGAGTCCCATAGTGCTCAGAGCCATTGAACACTCAGAGCGAAGCAAGGAAAAAAATAATAAATAAAGAAAGAAAATTGGCGAACTTTTAAGACATGGAAAGCTCTGTTTGATCATTTACAATCAAGTAAGCACTGTGTGCCAGGCGTTAATTGATCTTGTTTCTTATTACGTTAAGGAAAGGCAAACCTACGTCTATAGAATTTGTGGACTTAAGAGAAAAATTTTGACAATGTCGACTGGAATACTCTTTTAAATTCTAAAGGTGGCAGGGGTAAAATACTGGGAGCGAAAGGCTGTTTACAATTTGAACAGAAACCAATGGCAGTTGCATGAGTCGAGGGGCACGAAAGAGAAGCAGCGGTTGAGAAGGGAGTGAATAGGGTTGTAGCCTGTCTCCGCTGTTATTCAATCTCTTTATTGAGCAAGAAGTAAAGGAAACAAAAGAAAAATTTAGAGTACGAATTGAAATCCAGGGAGAAGAAATAAAAACTTTGAGGTTTGCCGATGAAATTGTAATTCTGTCAGAGACAGCAAAGGACTTATAAGAGCAGTTGAACGGAATAGACATTATCTTAAAGGAGGACATAAGGCGAACATCAACAAAAGCAAAGCTAAGATAATGGAATTTAGTTGAATTAAAGTAGGCGATTCTGAGGGGATTACATTAGGAAATGAGAAACTTAAGGTAGTAAATGATTTTTGCTATTTGGGAAGCTAAATAACTGATGTTGGTCGAAGTAGGGAGGATATAAAATGTAGACCTGCGATGGCAAAAAAAGCGTTTCTAAGAAAGAGAACTTTGTTAACTTCGAGTATAGATTTAGGCGTCAGGAAGCCCTTTTTGAAACATGGTGCCACAGAAGAATGATGAATATGAGATGGGTAGATCACATACCAACTAATGAGGAGGTACTGAATAGGAATGTGGTACAAGCTGGCTAAAAGAAGGGATCGGTCGGTAGGGCGCTTTCTGAGGCACCAAGGGATCACCAATTTAGTACTGGAGGGAAGCGTGGGGGTAAAAGTCGTAGAGGGAAACCAAGAGATGAATACAGTAACCAAATTGAGAGGAATGTACGTTACAGTAGTTACTAGGAGATGAAGAGGCTTGCATAGGATAATTTAGCATGGAGGGCTGCATCAAACCAGTCTTTGGACTGAAGAGCACAACAATGACAACATAATGAAGAGCCTATCAGAGCGAATAGCATCATACACGTTGAAGTTGTTCACTGTAAGGGCGCGAGAAAACTGACCGCTTTGTAATTATAATTCTCTGGTAAACGGGACACTCACTAAGAGACAAAAAAGAACGCTCGACGTTTCTGTGACGACTGTCGGAAAGTACTGCCTAGTACAGCGAGCGCTAGGCGAGAAAACAGGCGGCGAGGAAACGCAGACAGGGAAATCCGTGTGGCGGTGGGCGTCTATAAACAGGGGGCTTTTATTTTTTCTATCTGGCGCACCTATCGGCGCCTGCTGGCCTACCTACGCCGCGGCCCTTTGCCTGCCTGCTGCGTTCCGGTCCCTCGCAAAGGGCCGAGGAGGCCGCGGCAGAGAGCCCGCGGGCCCTGCTGTTTAATTCATCAATCCGTCTCTGACGGCCGGAAAAACACGCCCGCGGCGGCCGCAGCAGCCACGCTAAAACGCCCCTTCGATTGGAGCGCTGGCACAGACTCCCGCCAGACAACCAGCGGCAACTCCCCCTCCCTATACCTCCTGTGCGCAACCGCACCGAAAAAAAAAGGAGTAGGGGGGGAAAAAAAGACGAGCGCGGAACGTGCTGCCGATCACTGCTGCAGCAAACGCTCATCATTAGCACTCGTGAATGGGCGTAAAAGAAAGAAAAACAACGGAGGGGCCAGAATAAAGACAGACTAGGCAGGTAGGTAACCGAGCCTGGACGGTTAGGGAGACAGAGAGGAATTAACTGAGGTGCTTTGGTGCTTGCAAATTGGGACTCCCCTCCGCTCTCTCTCTCTCTCTCTCTCTCTCTCTCTCTCTCTCTCACCACAGCGAGCACGATTTCCCACACCGCGTCCGTTGCTGTCGCCCTCCGTCCAGCCAGCACCACTTCTGACGCATTCGTAATTTGAATAAACAAAGCGGCGTCACAATTGACAGCGAAACAATTCGTTTGTTGTTCGGCCGGCATTCGATACTCTTTCCGCAGTCGGTCAAAGCCGGCCGAAATCTTCGAATTACGAGGGGACAGCTGTATAAACGGCCAGTCGATGCTCAACGCTGGTGCCGTCGTAAGCGATGAGGCGCTTCCGAGGTTGACTTTATACTCTTTTCCGATTCTAATCTTTGTAATACAGTGTCCATTCAGACAGTTAACAATATCAGACCCAGCTGCTTTTGCTTTTAAGCGCAGATGATTAATACGAGGGGAGATAAATGAGTAATGCCTCATGCGTCATAAATTAATAATCGACGTGCAACAGCGGAATTAGTACAGATCATAACCTGAACTGCCCGCTACACAGCACTACATCTACATACATACTCCGCGAGTATTGTGCGTGTTGGAGGGAACCCTGTACCAATCGTTTCCTTTCCTGTTCCACTCACCGACAGAGCGAGGGAAAAAGGCTGTCAATATCCCTCCGTATGAGCCCTAATTTGGTGTATCTTATCTTCATAGTTCTCAAGTGAAATGTATGTTGGCGGCAGTAGGATCGTTCTTGCAGCCAACTTCAAATGGCGGTCCCCCAAATTTTCTCAATAGTGTTCTTCGAAAAGAATGTCGCCTTCCTTCCAGACATTCCCATTTGAGATCCCGAAGCATCTCCGTAATTCTTGCGTGCTGTTCGAACCCACAGGTAAGAAATCTAGCAGCCCGCTTACATATTGCTTCGATGTCTTCCCTTTAATCCGACGTGATGCGGATTGCAAACAGTCGAGAAAGGTGGCACTAGCGTTCTACACAATGTGATCAGAAGTATCCGTACACCTGGCTGAAAATGACTTACAAGTTCGTGGCGCCCTCCATCGGTAATGCTGGAATTCAATATGGTGTTGGCCCACCATCAGCCTTCATGACAGCTTCCACTCTCGCAGGCATACGTTCAATCAGGTGCTGGAAGGTTTCTTGGGGAATGGCAGCCCATTCTTCACGCAGTGCTGCACTGAGGAGAGGTATCGATGTCGGTCGGTGAGGCCTGGCACGATGTCGGCGTTCCTAAGCATCCCAAAGGTGTTCTGTAGGATTCAGGTCAGGACTCTGTGCAGGCCAGTCCACTTACAGGGACGTTATTGTCGTGTAACGACTCCGCCACAGGCTGTGCATTATGAACAGGTACTCGATCGTGTTGAAAGACGCAATCGCCATCCCCGAATGGCTCGTAACAGTGGGAAGCAAGAAGGTGCTTAAAACATCAATGTACGCCTGTGCTGCAATAATGCCACGCAAAACAACATGGGATGCAAGCCCCCTCCATGGAAAACATTGTACACCGTGATTCGTCACTGCATACAACGTTTTTCCACTGTTCAGTCGTCCAATTTTTACGCTCCTTACACCAAGAAAGGCGTCGTTTGGCATTTACCGACTTGATGTGTGGCTTATGAACAGCCTCTCGACCATGAAAAACAAGTTTTCTCACCTCCCGCCTCACTGTCATGGTACTTACAGTGGATCGTGATGCTGTTTGGAATTCCTGTGTGATGGCCTGGATAGATGTCTGCTTATTACACATTACGACCCTTTTCAACTGTCGGCGGTCTCTGTCAGTTAACAGACGAGGTCAGCCTTTACGCTTTTGTGCCGTACGTGTCCCTTCACGTCTCCAATTCACTATCATATCGGGAACAGTAGACCTAGGGATGTTTAGGAGTGTGGAAATCTCGCGTATGGACGTATGACACAAGTGACATCCAATCACCTTGTAAGGTAACAGGGGATAATATGGAACTCTTTCAAGTAATTTAAATTTTAAAGCACAGCAGCAGAGATAATATGCTGGGCAAAATAGACCGGAAAATACTTGTTGTGTGTTGTGATGGGCATTGTAGTTCTGTTGCATAGTGTTTAGGTTTTCTTTTAATTGCCACGAATTATGAGTGTGGTGATAATTTGTAAAATTATATAATGTATTTAGATTCAAGTATTTATATATTATAAAATATTGTAAACGAATTGTGGCCATGTTTAGCGATTAATTTGACTACTGTGGTGTCATGTGACCCGACTCAGGACTGTGGATATGAGCGGGAAAATCGGGGTCTTTTGTGGTTGGCCGTTGTGGTGGCGAGTTGGGAGCGGCAAAGTGCCGCGAGTGCAAGCATGGACGCCAGGGTATGCGAAGGAACAAAGTGAAAGTGTGTGGGTGTGAGACAAACAGTGTACGAATTGCACAGATTATTATCTGTGAACTTAAAAATGCATGGCCACAACGTTAAAGTGTTTCTTTTGAATAAATAAGTTTCAATCTGAACGTGTATAGTTCAATTCACTGCTCTTCAATAGCCAGCCAATATCAGACTCAATAATAGGGGCGCAAATGCAACCGTTTACTACCAACCCCCTTTACAGATGAGCCACGCGAAAAATAGGTAGTAAACGAGCCCGAGTTCAGTTGCAACCTGACCACGCTCGAAGTCCGTGAGTTCCGCGGAGCGCCCCATTCTGCTCTCTCACGATGTCTAATGACTACTGAGGTCGCTGATATGGAGTACCTGGCAGTAGGTGGAAGCACAATGCACAGAATATGAAAAACATATGTTTTTGGGGGTGTCCGGATACTTTTGAACACACAGTATATTGCGATCTGCTTTACAGATGTACCACACTTTCGTAAAATTCTCCAAGTAAACCGAAGTAGACCATTCGCCTTCCGTACCACAATCCTCGCATGCTCTTTCCATTTCATATCGCTTAGCAATGTGAGGCACAGATATTTGAACGACCTGACTTGTGTCAAGCAGAACACTACTAATGCTATATCCCATCGTTACGAGTTTGTTTTTCCTACTCATCCTCACTAACTTACATTTTTGTACATTAAGAGCCACATGCATGCATTATACCAACTATAAATTTTGTCTGTCATCTTGTATCATACTACTATTTCTTATGGAGCTGGTCGTCTTCTAGTAAAAAAATGTGGATGCAAAGTTGCCTTTACTACTAACAATAACTTGTAGATAAATTTTATTCACAATCTCAAATCCACAGTTGCTCTTAAACGCAGTTCAGGAATTTATAAAATCACTTACGTGTCCTGTTTATTATATAGGACAAACTGGAAGATCTTTCTATGTCAGGTATAAGATACATTTATTCGAAAAAAGAGGCATTAATTTACATAATTACATCTTTGCTGATCAGCTGTCACAAACCGAAAAGTGTTTAAGAAATTCATTTTACATAGGGAAAAGAAATGTTACATTCTCGACGTGCTCGAAGAGCTCTAGATTTTTAAGCATATTTCGAAGAACGATGGCCTCATCCTCAACGAACAGTTACAATTAGCTAATAAAATTTTCTTCGGTGGCTTTAATCCACTACTCGTGAATTTTTGATTCCTGTATTTTTTACTGTGTTTTCTTGCCTATAGTTCCGACACATCTTTTTTTCAAATCTCATATAGACGTGTACTACTAAAGTTTCCTTCATGCAGATGTTTTCGGACCGTGCAGCTGTTTGTGCAAACATTCTTCAGTGCACTGTACTTTATGTAATGGGCATTTCATTAAAGCCTAATAGATGGCTCTCAGCTGTACTTCATTTGCATTGCCAAAAATACGTTACGCTCTCACCCTTTGAATTTTGTTTTTATAATTAACAATTGTTTAATTCGATTATTTGTAATGTAATGTCTGAAGTGGGCACACGTAACTCTCCGCGAACGATAAACAGCGCTACTTCGTGGCAGCAATGTAAGCCACGGGCCGCTCAGTCTGAGTGAGGTTCCTTGCAGAATGTACGTACCAAAGGCTGGAACGTTTTTGACTTCAGTATGTCTGCTCTAAACTTTGACTACTGCCTTCCCGCAAAATAACTTTACGTAAGTAACCTTCTATGTTATAACATTTTTTCATCTTGGTTAATATTCTGTCAAACTTATTTTTCTATAAATTATTTTATAAGACTTTTAAATTTTCATGCTGATGAAGACGCCCTTAGAGGTGTCGAAACCTAGGCAGTAAACGTGTTGTTGTTGTTGTTGTTGTTGTTGTGGTCTTCAGTCCTGAGACTGGTTTGATGCAGCTCTCCATGCTACTCTATCCTGTGCAAGCTTCTTCATGTCCCAGTACCTACTGCAACCTACATCCTTCTGAATCTGCTTACTATATTCATCTCTTGGTCTCCCTCTACGATTTTTACCCTCCACGCTGCTGTCCAATACTAAATTGGTGATCCCTTGATGCCTCAGAACATGTCCTACCAACCGATCCCTTCTTCTGGTCAAGTTGTGCCACAAACTCTTCTCTTCTCCCCAATCCTATTCAATACTTCCTCATTAGTTATGTGATTTACCCATCTAATCTTCAGCATTCTTCTGTAGCACCACATTTCGAAAGTAAACGTATTGAACAATTATTTGCAACCGGTTGGCTGTGTTATTTCTCCATTGAAACTTATACACGGTTGCTGAAAGACATAAATGTTCAAAACTGTAAACTTTCAGTACAGCGTACAGCCCGATGAAGCCAACAGACTATTTCATTACAGGCCTGTGCAGATCAATACATACTTGTACTAACTGGTAGTAAGTGAAAGTACAGCCTAGTCACATACGTCACTAAAGCATAATTACATACATTTCTCTTACACGCAATCTCACATCAACAAGGTTAGTACAGCAGACAGATCTTCATGGGTTATAGACAGTTTAATCGTCACAGGCCGTTATGAAAAACAACATACGTTATTCATTATAGTTCCAATCTCACGTCCACCTTACGTGTTATACGCTGCTAACTTAAGCTCAGAGCCTTTAACGCCACGTGAAGCGACGTACGTAGCTATGAAGGACAATTTATGTTTGGCAGAAGCGTCGCTACTGAGTCTTACCTCGGGCGGGGTAAACGTGAAGTCGACGGCGGTGTCTCCCAGGGCGGCGAGGAACGGCAGCGAAGAGGCGGGCATCCGGCCCACCACCCACACGTTGTGCAGCGCCGGCTCTCCTTCCAGCGTGTCGTAGACCCTGAAACCACGTGCGAGCAAAATCTGTGATTCCACGACTGTCCGCCGACAAGGTAATACGCGTGGAGGTAAGAATAAGGGGAGACGGCGCTACGTATCCCAGCCGTACTACGTTTTGATGCCATGGGGGCGTGGCTCGCTGCCATGACACTCTGACCAAAACATTGCCAGTGTGCTATAGCGCTATGTGTATTAAAGACGCTAATTACACCATATACGCATCTAACATCATCAAATTGGTTGTTCCAAAGTTTTTGTTTAACATAAAATTTTGTAAAGGCGAAATTCCGCGTTTCTTCTGATTAAAAATAGTTTTAAAAGTAATATTACGAATAGCTAGTAGTATATGGCGGTCTTCAATGTAAATGATACAATTTTGTTAATTCAGTAATAAACGTGTATCACAAACTCGGGTTCTTTCTTTACTTAGTCTTACGATCATCTGATACAACCATCTGACTGGACGAAGCAATGCCAGATTTACGAAAAGTGACGACGTCTTTTCCGATTTTCGTGACATATAAACCAAAAGTTTTCAGTTGTTTGCGTTGAGAATGATGTACTGGAACACTGTTATACTGCCTTGGCTAACAGACATGTCATGTAAGTGCTGCTGCCGCAGTTGATTTGTTAGTTACTAAAAAAGTGCCCTAGTCTCATACTAGAGCTGCTGCATACCACTTAAGAGAAGAAATGTGGGTATGTGTTGAAGTGTGTATGAATTGTATGGCAAAGAGCTTTGTTTTCTTTCTGAGGGTCAATGTTATCCAAACTGAAAGTACCTTTTTTGTGTATAACAAACACCTAATTTATATTTCTTGGGATTCTCCGCAGATCTATTCCACCTGACAACAGAATGAAGTTGTGCACAATGTGACAGGTTGTTGGCTAAACATTAACTCACATTGAGTTATTTTATCAGACTTATTTATCTGCTGCTTCATTGTTTAAATAATTAACAACAAAGACAGATCATTTGGTTACCTCTTCAGATGTGTGTGGTGGTCAGAAACGCAATCAGTGTGTTACACATTAGTAAATAGCTGCTACAATACTTGTAAAATCACACTTACCGAGACAACTTACACATGAAATGTTATTCCCTTCGATTTCGCATCACAATCAGAACGATTCGTACACCCGAACACCACACAAGTCACCATAATAGCGCAAAATCCCTCCAAAAGCGAGCGACAAGCCTATGCATACAAGCTTACGGCAGCAATGTTTTGGTCGGCTTGAGATGGCTACCCTCGGCTTCACATTCCACTCTCTCTGAGGCAATCTAATGCTCGTCCTTTTTTAATTTTCTCACCTGATAGTTCATGCTGTGCTTTTATTCGGCCCAGTCACATTAATGTGATCACCTGCCAGATGCCTAAATAACCACCTTTAGCATCGCGGACGTGCAGGAAGAGTGTCAGTGATATTCTGGAAGGTACCGACAGTGACGTAGAGCCACGCCGACAGCACCGCAGTGGCCAGCTGCGACAGATTTTTCGGATGAGGGTCCATGGAGCGAACGGCCAGATCGAGGTGGTCTCACGGATTCTCGATTGGGTTTGAATCCGGGGAGGTTGCTGGCCAGGGGTAAACTCATCCTGATGCTCTTGGAAGCACGCATGTACACTGGGATCTGTGTGACACGTTGCATTGTCCTGCTGGTAGATGCCATACTTCGGAGGAAAAACAAACTGTATGTAGGGGTGAAAACAGTGGTCACGGATAGATGCATACTTGTGTTGATCTTTTATGCCTACCAGAATGACGAGATCGCCCAGGGAATGCCACGAAAACATTCCCATACCAGAACGGTCCGACGATTGTTGCGTTCCCTACGGGCGTCGTACCGGAGGTTGAGGGCGGCAACTGGAGTACTTTACTAGAGTCTTCACTTCAAACTGCTTCTTAAAATTTTGTAAGTAGGCTTCTGCGGGTTAACTGGCATCTATCTTCAAGCGTTTGCCGATCTCGGTTCTCCAGTATCTCTGCGACGCCCCCGCGGGTGTCAAAGAAATCTGAGACTATTCGTTTCGTCCTCCTTTGTATACGTCCAATGTATCCTGTTAGTCCCATTCGATAGGGATTCAATACACTTTAACAATATTCTGAAATTGGACGCACGTTTTGTGAGCGGACTGCTTTCTAGACTGAATACATTTTCGCAGAATCCTGCCAATCAACCTACGTCTGACACCTGCTTTACCTATGCTGTCATTCCATTTCTCATCCATACAAACTATTACACTCAGGATTCTAACTGTGCATCACTGTTAGCGTACTCAGAGGAATTTATATTTTTTTTCCCTATTGCAAAATGCACAGTGTAACATTTCTGAACGTTTAACGCACGTTGTGAATCTCTGCACCACTCAGAAAAAGAGATGCACAAATATTCAATCACGTGATGAGAAGTATTCAGACAATACTTCAACAGAGAAAACTGTTTCAAATGCGAAAAGGCTCACGTTATTAATACTGTCTGGCAGGTCACTGGTACACAAAGGTTCAAATGAAAAGGCGCGAAAAGTCTTAACAACCAAACCGGTTGAAATCTGAATATGCCGCTTTGGGATAATGTAGTGATGTATGCATTCAGTTGAAGCAAGCGTCGTCACCTCCCTCTAAAAAATTCAAATCTGTCGCCTCAGTGGCCTTTTTCGACGTCCGAAGTCCGATACTCGTCGAATTCCTCGAACACGGAAAAAAAATTGACTGTAAAGTGTACTGTGAGACACACTGTAGCTTGCTCAAGTCCATCAAGGGTAAACG
Organism: Schistocerca cancellata; assembly: GCF_023864275.1. Taxonomy (NCBI): domain Eukaryota; kingdom Metazoa; phylum Arthropoda; class Insecta; order Orthoptera; family Acrididae; genus Schistocerca; species Schistocerca cancellata. The sequence continues at coordinate 69,772,732 of NC_064634.1, forward strand.
ACAGCCAGGGCTGTTCACGGAGAGAGTGGTTCTGATCCGAGTCTCCAACGTAACACAAAGTGTAACAGTCAAGTTCAAGTGCGGGCAGCTTGAACGTCCGCCCTACAGTCCGGAAACGTCGCCCTGCGACTCAAATGTGTTTGGTTCACTAAAAGAAAGAAAGAAAATCTCAAAGGGAATAGCCTCAACTCTGACGAGGAACTGAAGGACATAGTGGAGAACTAGTTCCAGGGATTCGGGAACAGGGAAGCCTTCGGCTGGTGAAACAGTGGAATAGCTGTGCTTAGGCCTCTAGGGATTGCTTTTCAATGAAGATTTCAAACATATCCACATTATTGCTTCGTACCTCTTCTTTTGAACATCCCTCATAGAGACTGAACAGCAAGTATCCTAAGGCACTTTTCCACGGCACGACTGAGGTTACCTCTATTTCTATCGATGTAACACTATCTGTTCTCCTTACTAAAAAACACCTCAATCGGTCACAAATCTCGCCTGACACCTCATACAATCTTACGTTCGATAATAAGTGTATGTAAGGTAATGAGTGAAGTGCTTTTCGGAAGTCCGGAAATACTGCGACCACCTGACTGGCTTCATCAATGGCTTTCAGGATATCATGTGAGAAAAGTGCGACTTGGATTTCACATATCGATGTTTTAGAAATGGATGCTGGTTGGCATAGACCGTTCCATTATGTTTGTTATCAATTATGCGATAACGGTACAAAGTAGCCTAGTAAAATTTCTCAGATACACCAAACGACATAGTTCTGTAACCAGATAGCGAACTTTTGGAAGCTGTTGTCTCCGTACCAATATGTTACACAGTAAAGACTCCCATCCCCGTACTCGTTTTCTTTTTCCACCACCTCGCAGTGAAGATTATTGTCGTGTACGACCTCAGTTCTGTTGGTTCCATGCTTTGCCCACATTTCTTCTCTCTCTCTCTCTCTCTGTGACACACACACACACACACACACACACACACACACACACACAGACAGACGCGCGCGCACACGCACACAGACACAGACACAGACACAGACAGAGAGAGAGAGAGAGAGAGAGAGAGAGAGAGAGAGAGAGAGCGCTACGAGGTGTGTGAGAAAAGTAATGACTGGTTTTTTTATCTACCAAAGTTTTCATTTTTCAAACAACAATACTGTCCCCTTCCAAGTAGTTCGCTTCCGCAGCTATACATCGACGGTTTGTCTTAAATGGTAGGGCCTATAACATGTCAGTCTCATTCTTTTTAATGTTCTTCAGAGTTCCAAAATGACATCCTTTTAAGCCCTTTTTCAATTTCGGGAAAAGAGTTACAAGGACTCAGATCAGGTGAATAGGGGGGCTGTGGAAAAAGAGGAATGCATTTTGAGGTCAAAAGTTCTGTGCTGGAAGTGGCTGTGTGACAAGGGGGGGGGGGGGCTTATCATGATGCAGAATCCACACGTCTGCAATTTCCGGTCTCACTCGATTCACCCTTTTCCTGAGCCTTTCAAGGGCATCTGGGTAAAACACTTGGTTGACAGTTTGTCTTGGAGGAACAAATTAGGTCTGATCTCACAAAAGCACAGACACGTTTTCGTCGGTTTTTGAAGCTGAAGGCTTCCCTGAGCGAGGATCATCTTCACCTTGTTCTCGGCCTTCGAAAAATGATTTCTGCCGGCGAAAAACTTGTGTTCTTGGTAAGGAATGTTCCCCATAGGCTTGTTTCAACTTTTCAAAGGTGTCATACTAGCGGACTCCCCAAGTTTAAGACAAAGCTTGATGGGATACCGTTGCTCTAAATTCCGCTGTTACATTTTCGTAACATACAACAAAAACACATCTTCACTGAGGGCTCTCTGAAAAGTCACGTGATGACTGTACGGGGCTGAAACTCGGACCGAGCATGTAGAAGACACGATCACCCCTGCCGGGTCCGCCACAGTGTTGCAGGCCTCACTACTTTTGTCGCACACCTCGTCCGAGGCGGCTGGGCTAGCGGCGGGCGGCGGGCGCCTTACCGGATGGTGTTGTTGGAGGCGAGCACGACGAGCAGCGAGTCCGCGTCGGAGCCGGGGTGCCACTGCGCGGCGCGCACCTCCACGTGCTGGTTGCACAGCCAGTGGCGCTGGTCGACGCCGCGGCACCTGAAACACGCGGGGACCACAGCTGGTCAGCCGATCCGAGGCGCGCTGAGGAGGCCGTGGCCGTGGGACCGCCTCACAAAATAGTGAAACACCTTTTGTCAAATTACTCTCACCTAAGTTTAAGAGAATACAGTAACACTAAAACTAAGAATCTCGACAATGGCAAGGAACTCTACAAAATCGAGTTCAGTTTCTTGTCGACGTGGATGGGCTTCAGGCAGGTAAAGGCGCTCTTTCACGAACTGCCTACTGCTGCTGCTGCTGCTGGCAAAGATACGGTTCCTGAGTCCACAGTCAGAATCGGCAAAGCACAGCAACTCGAGTGAGTCACGACCAAAAGGGAAAGACCTCTCCCCCTCACCGCCTCTCCAACAACAGCAAAATAACAAAGTAAAACATTTTCTACCAAAAGTTTCTTTAGAGATTAACATGTAACAACAGTTTTGCAGAAACCAAATAAACAAATCCAGTGAAGAAAACAAATCTACCAAATGGTTTCCATAAGGTGCATTTCCTCTTCAACTAACAACCGCAGGTTAACTGAACGCGCATGTTACCTGAACGTAGCCGAAAATGGTTCAAATGGCTCTAAGCACTATGGGACTTAACTTCTGAGGTCATCAGTCCCCTAGAACTTAGAACTACTTAAACCTAACTAACCTAAGGACATCACACAGATCCATGCCCGAGGCAGGATTCGAACCTGCGACCGTAGCGGTCGCACGTTGCCAGACTCTAGCGCCTAGAACCGCTCGGCCACACCGGCCGGCAGCCGAAAATGACTGAAGGAAACAGTATTTCCCAACATAGTCTACAGACCTATATTCACAGTCGTATTGCTGAGTGAAATTAAGAATACGTTCTGATGATGTCAAACTTCTGAGAGATTGTTGCTATTGTAGTTCTTAAATCAATTCTATGACACTTCTCAAATGTACAGACGAATGCTTTTGAAAGGCTGTAGGCCGTTTCTCTGAAATTCAAGTTCTTGGCAGTTACTATTCCGGCAATTCCGAAAAAAAATTGAAGAGAAGTTTTACGCGTCTATTATGTAAATCATGTACCCGTGAAAAGTTGCAGACCGTAAGAATTGCTTGTGGTCACTAGGTTAGCGTTCGCCCATGGGTCATGGACAAAGCGGCGGTTCGAATCCTGGTAGCACTTATTTTTTTCATCACTGACTCATTAGTAGAAAGATATTTGAGAGGTAATATAATGAAACGAAACCCACCAACATTTTCATGAAGCTGTAGTGAATTCCATATGTTATTTGACTATTTACTATTGGTAATTACACTTTGAAGGACCAAGGACAGGCCTGGAAAGCCCAACTGCAAACTCGATATATAATTATGCGAATGACGTTATTCACAACCAGTAATATAGTACGTCACAGTGGGCCAGACCAAAAGAGTAATGTAGAATTACTTGTGCTCTCCACATCACACGTTGGAGGATGTTATTTGTCATACAGACATGGAAAACATAAATTGAAATTTCATGCAAATATACATGTTTTTTCATTATAGTACTTTTCAACTGTCATATAAATTAAATAACGAGACCAATGATGAAAAAATATAGATTACAAAATAAGTATTTGCGGATTCGAACCATTACATCGTCCACGACCGTCTTGCCACGCGCTAACGCTAACCACGTGACCACAAGGGATTCTTACGGCCTGCATCTTTGCACGGGTACATGATTTACGTAATAGACGCGTAAAACTTCTCTTGCGATTCTCTGGGAATTGCCAGAGTAGTGCACATAACTACTTTCACATCATGCTGTTTTACTGGCCTATTAAAGGTGCACAAAGTTTGAAGTAAATCCGTGATCCCAACGTCGTGGCCTCCACTTGTAAGCACTGATGTAGACGAATTATTATTATTATTATTATTACTATTATACGCATGTGAGGCCAGTTAAAATTGGGGGTGGGGGGACGGGGTGGGCGAGACTTTAACTATCCGATTGTCTTCCGTCTCCACGCAGCTTCATCTAAATGTCAGTACACATATTTAACCACTGGCTTAAAATTGTAGACATCAAGTCGTTTCAAGAAGAATGGGATGATCTTTACAAACACTTGACAGCAGAAAACTTTATGTTGTGTATCTTGCGCACAATTAACAAGCCTCGTTGTGTATTTAACAAGAGGTACCTAACTGTTACTACCAAAATCTATTTCTGAATGCTTAACGAGTGTATCTGTGAGTTAAGGCAAACAGAATACATTAATATGATCAAAACATCACGTTAATACAGGTGCAGTAAAGTTGTGGGATACCGTTTGTTGGCTGGGCGGTTCCCAGCGATTATTCAGTCGTCGAAAAGCAAGAAAGTTTTCTTCACTTGAGCTCACTGGAAACTTTCCTTGGCGAGTGTAACTGTAGCGTCTTAATGTAACTGTTTTCAGTGTAACTGACTGCGATAAGTAATTGTTGAGCGAATTGTTTTGTCTGTTTTCTTGATTAGAGTGGAGGCGAGAAGACGACGACAGCCACTACATAGTCCAATCCTAACGTAAAAGTGCCAGGAGGCAGCCATTACCGACTGTCGCACCGTAATCTACAGTGACTTCCGAGATGACTGCCTGGAACACTGCGGAGAAGTTTGGAATTCAAGTAAGACTCTGCCGGAAAATCAAAAACTGTGCTCCATATCGCCTACCGCCATAGTTAACGTTTTTCTTGTAATGAAATTTCGTCACTGGGAAGGATACTGACCACTTTCCATGCCGAGCGGCATCGAGTTCAGCGACCGCGGACTCAATAAGGGTTACTTTTCAAATAGCAAGATTACTGAAATTGATATTTTTTCACGCGAAAGAATTTTGAAAGAGTGTCAGCCTAGAACACTTTCCCGGCCAAGTCCGCCTCGGTAGCTGCAGTGCGGCAGATTGCTAACCGAAAGGGCCCTGTTCGAGTCCCAAACCAATAGAGAATGCCGTTGGTCCATATGCGAGGACTATCCATTAGCCTGGTAAATCTCTGCTTCACTTGCGTCGCCGTCATAACAACATCTTACACTCCAGTCCCTTACCTGAGTCACTTATTTGCCTGTCTCTTCTACTAATTCCTATTGTGCATCTGTCCATAGCTCGCTGAACAACCCTCAGCTTTTGCAGTAAAGGTTGCGACTTTTTCTATACTTTAGGTCGTCAAAAAATCAAATTCTGAGTCCCCACTCAATGAAACCACAAATTCAACTTATAGATTATATCCATAACATATAACGAATTAAACTGGCTGCAGTTCATTCGAAGATTTTGGTCCCAGAGTTCACTTATTTCGTAAATAGAGTTCACAGTAACAACATGCATCGGCCATGTTCTCACACTGTTGCCAACCTACATTTGTGTTACATTCATTCATAGGATTAAAAGTGAAGTAGGTCTACACGGCCTACCTGGTGTCGACATATTCTGAACTGCTTTTGCGCGCGTCTCAAGAATCTACTTATAGACATGCCTCGCCTCACCAGTTTAAAGGGTGTGAAGTCACAAAAATGTATAAGTATGTACTCCACAGTAGAATTAAACTGCCTGAAGGCTAGCGCTACTTACATTAGTATTAGCTTAAAAGAGTTTTTCTCTGATATATTAAATTAGTCGGAAAGTATATAAATATGCTAGCATTGCACTATTCGTTCCACAAGTAGTTCTACCATCGTAGCAAAATAAAATAAACTAATTTTTACGAAATTTAATATGCCTGCGAATTGGTGCGTAAAAGTGACTCATATTCAAGGAATTTTTGTGCTGATTCCAAAACTGATCTTAGCTTTAGCAGGCCTGTAATATATTTGAATTTATTGAAGACTTAATATTATAATTAATATTTCCTAATACACTCCTGGAAATTGAAATAAGAACACCGTGAATTCATTGTCCCAGGAAGGGGAAACTTTATTGACACATTCCTGGGGTCAGATACATCACATGATCACACTGACAGAACCACAGGCACATAGACACAGGCAACAGAGCATGCACAATGTCGGCACTAGTACAGTGTATATCCACCTTTCGCAGCAATGCTGGCTGCTATTCTGCCATGGAGACGATCGTAGAGATGCTGGATGTAGTCCTGTGGAACGGCTTGCCATGCCATTTCCACCTGGCGCCTCAGTTGGACCAGCGTTCGTGCTGGACCAGCAGACCGCGTGAGACGACGCTTCATCCAGTCCCAAACATGCTCAATGGGGGACAGATCCGGAGATCTTGCTGGCCAGGGTAGTTGACTTACACCTTCTAGAGTACGTTGGGTGGCACGGGATACATGCGGACGTGCATTGTCCTGTTGGAACAGCAAGTTCCCTTGCCGGTCTAGGAATGGTAGAACGATGGGTTCGATGACGGTTTGGATGTACCGTGCACTATTCAGTGTCCCCTCGACGATCACCAGTGGTGTACGGCCAGTGTAGGAGATCGCTCCCCACACCATGATGCCGGGTGTTGGCCCTGTGTGCCTCGGTCGTATGCAGTCCTGATTGTGGCGCTCACCTGCACGGCGCCAAACACGCATACGACCAACATTGGCACCAAGGCAGAAGCGACTCTCATCGCTGAAGACGACACGTCTCCATTCGTCCCTCCATTCACGCCTGTCGCGACACCACTGGAGGCGGGCTGCACAATGTTGGGGCGTGAGCGGAAGACGGCCTAACGGTGTGCGGGACCGTAGCCCAGCTTCATGGAGACGGTTGCGAATGGTCCTCGCCGATACCCCAGGAGCAACAGTGTCCCTAATTTGCTGGGAAGTGGCGGTGCGGTCCCCTACGGCACTGCGTAGGATCCTACGGTCTTGGCGTGCATCCGTGCGTCGCTGCGGTCCGGTCCCAGGTCGACGGGCACGTGCACCTTCCGCTGACCACTGGCGACAACATCGATGTACTGTGGAGACCTCACGCCCCACGTGTTGAGCAATTCGGCGGTACGTCCACCCGGCCTCCCGCATGCCCACTATACGCCCTCGCTCAAAGTCCGTCAACTGCACATACGGTTCACGTCCACGCTGTCGCGGCATGCTACCAGTGTTAAAGACTGCGATGGAGCTCCGTATGCCACGGCAAACTGGCTGACACTGACGGCGGCGGTGCACAAATGCTGCGCAGCTAGCGCCATTCGACGGCCAACACCGCGGTTCCTGGTGTGTCCGCTGTGCCGTGCGTGTGATCATTGCTTGTACAGCCCTCTCGCAGTGTCCGGAGCAAGTATGGTGGGTCTGACACACCGGTGTCAATGTGTTCTTTTTTCCATTTCCAGGAGTGTATTAATTCATTTGATGCATTTGTGTTACAGCAGCATGTGTGACACACGTTCCAAACAAAGTAGCAAAAAAAAAAAAAAAAAAAAAAAAAAAAAAAAGAAAAGTTCTAATGTGTACGAAATCTTATGGGATTTAACTGCTGAGGTCATCAGTCCCTAAGCTTACACACTACTTAACCTAAATTATCCTCCTAAGGACAAACACAAACACACACACACACACACACACACACACACACACACGCCCGAAGGAGGACTCGAACCTCCGCCGGGACCACCCGCACAGTCCATGACTGCAGCGCCTTAGACCGCTCGGCTAATCCACGCGGCAAACAAAGTAGCCTGACATGTTTACAAACTAAAACGTCCTTAGAAGAATGGTTGAGAAGAGATGCCTGTGGAAATCAGCTGTTCAAAGAAGTGTGCGACGTATTGGGCATCTAAAGAGACATCAGGGACTCAGGTACATAGACCACGTTATAAAAGAAGAGCGGAGTTCCGCAGCGAACTTGACTGCTGCCGATCAGTCCCGGCACTGATCATCACAGAAGGGAAAAAGGCGCAGCTATGCAGTTAAAGATAAGCTCTGTTCATATTTTCACGTTTTTAACAGCCAAATATCAGAGGATTCAGGTGCCCTCGACAGACTAAACGAGGGGGTGCAGTGTCTGACAAAAAAATGGTTCAAATGGCTCTAAGCACTATGGGACTTAATATCTGAGGTCATCAGTGCCCTAGACTTAGAACTACTTAAACCTAACAAACCTGCCCGAGGCAGGATTCGAACCTGCGATCGTAGCAGCAGCGCGGTTCCGGACTGAAGCGCCTAGAACCGCTCGGCCACATCGGCCGGCTGCAGTGTCTGACAGTCTTGTGAAGTATACAGGAAAGGTGGTTCAAATCCACGGCCGACCATCCTGATTTAGACAAGTCGTGATTTTCCTTGTATTTTCAGGCGAATGCCGAAACAGTTCCTTGACGAATTTCAACTATGAATTCCTTCGTCGACCTTGTCCAAGGGATTAAGGGTTCTTGTCAGCAACGAGCCCGACGTTTAAGAGGCAATAAACCGTAATCTTGTTTCTTTCTCTGCTTATCTCTGAGACACACCACTCCCTGCGCTTCGACAACAGTTTAAGAGGCAATGCGCTACAGCGAGTACTTAATCTCTAGAGAGGTACAGAGGGTATCGGCTGAGAACTGCAGCTCGACGGATGTAAATACCGACCGGTCATGAATCCCAGGCAACGGTCTCGAACTGCCGGAGCCCCTACCGGCAGTAGCGGGCCGGATTAAAAACCAAACTCTGCAGGGTCCCCCTCGGGCCGGTGGCCGATCTCGGTCGAAATGCGATACACTTGGCGCCCTAATTCTTTCCCGGTGCGCAATTAACGTGCCACCGAATAAGAAATACAGCTACGGCGTTTTATTGCCCAAGGTAGCGAGTGTACGTTTACCGTCATGGGCAGTCAAGTATTCGGCGCATTTTATTTTCAAGATTAGCCCGGCGCGCTCCGCCGCTATCCCGAGAGCAACTGTATATCCTCGGCAATAAAACGAGCCACTGCACCATAAATCGAGGTTTCCCCTCGGTCGGCTGCCCCGCCGGCCAGACTCGAATCCCAATCCAATTTCCGCTAAATACCGCAATAACCAAATATAAAATCAATTCGCCGAACGCTCTCCTGTTCTTTTTTTTTCGCCACCCCTTTCCTCGTCCCGCGCAACCCCTTTTGTGTGTGTGTGTGTGTGTGTGTGTGTGTGGGCGCGCGCGCTGAGCCGACCGACTTCTCCTGCGGACTCAGACCGCACAATACCGCGGTGTTCTCCTCCTTTTCTGCGACCTCCCTCCTCCCCACTCCCCGCCTACCGCAGTCCGTCCAACCCCTGGAGAATTCGCCGGCAGAAACACACGCGAGTGGAGCCGCAAAAATCCGAATAAAAATCGCGCAGACTCGGGGATGGGGCGCCTGCCTGCACGGGAAGGGGGGTAGAGAGGGTTTGGGGGGGGGGGCGGTGTAGCTGTGGCCGACCGTAGCTTAATCCTTGATCCCCGAACGAACGCTTCCTCGGGGCGAGCGAGGACGTCGGACGGAGAGCAGGGTGGGTGGGGGGGGGTGGCAGCGGAAAAAAGGGAAAGACCGACCGAGGGTGGAGGAACGGCAGCGGCGGCCCTTTAGCCGGTAGCGGCTATAAAAATTGAAATGGTCTCCGGCGCTGGGTCCGGGCCGTGAAATACGTCTCGGGCGAACGCTGGCCGCAGCAAAGCTACATTAGTAGGCATTCCGCGCAGCCGGCCCGGGCTCTCAATCCGGGAGAGGAAGAATATTTAACTGCGCGGGATCCGGGGCGATTGGACGCGGCCTACTGCACGCTGCGTTTGTATCGTGACGCCTGGCTACAATCACTGTCCCGCCCGCTCGTGTGCGCCAAGTTCTGCGGCAATTCGGCTAGCATCCGCCTGACTTCCCCCTACGATCAATAACGGTACACAGCGTGTACACGATAAGCGTTTACAACACACTACAGTGAACTAGGGCAGGTCGAGAACAACAATTTGATACGTAACATTTGTGGTCTGTAAAGTCGCGAAACTAGACTGAAATTTTCAGTCTGCAGCGGAGTGTGCGCTGATATGAAACTTCCTGGAAGGTTACAACTGTGTGCTGAACCGAGATTCGAATTCGGGACCTTTGCTTTTCGCGGGCAAGTGCTCTACCGACAGCTACACAAGCACAACTAACGACCCGTCATCACAACTTTACTTCTGCCGGTACCTCATCATCTCCTACCTTCCAAACTTCAAAGAACCTCTCCTGCGAAACCTGCCAGACTATACAGCATTTGCCCACGAAACGCAAGGGCTCGCAGTTCGAGTCTCGGTTCGGCACACAGTTTTAATCAGCCAGGATGTGTAAACGTCAAACTGCCCTACAAAAGACGCCAAAGCTATGTTGCCTGCTCGAGAGATTTTGAAAACCCTCCCGACTTCTCAGTGGTCCTCACACGCTCAGTATTTACTGCACAGTAATACTGTGTCAATATACTGAACGGAAGTGCGAGACCAAGAATGGCACAATATTATTGCGCATATGTACTTCGATTGAGTTGTTTGCCTTGTAGAACACAGCTAAAATACTGTACAGAACAGGCTCAGCGAGTCTGAAAAGCATCCAGTTATCATTTAAATGGACCAGCGGCTTAATCATTGCAAAATAAGATTCGTAAACTACAACAAATTGCAAATTAAACGAATGAACTGTGCAATTTACAGTGTACATATACTGTTTTCTGTGTATTTTTCTACTGTAAAAATTGTGGCAAACTAAATAAAACAATTAATTACTGATTACTGATTCAAACCTTACACGATATTATGTCCGTGGCGTCACAACTGTAGCAAGAAATAAAAAACATGCATGCTCACTGTCATGACACCATGATCTTTAGATTCCGCTGCTATTGTGCGCAACGAGATATTTCACGGTGGCCTGAAACTTGGAGAAGAAAAAGAAGTTCCTGAGAATTCCAGTCGTATGGAGGAAGATGGTACCAAGAACCTCCTGATAAATTAATGGTGAACGGAGAGGTGGTGGTGGTGGTGGTGGTGGTGGGCATCTCACTATAATGACCTTTCTTTCTTCTCAGCTGAGATATACTAGCCACAAGCAATAATTTACCCGTAGTTTTTAAACATAGATAATTCGTATGGAATAATATTCACACAATTAAGAGACTTTGAAATATTTAATATTTTAAAATTTGTGGTTTATAAAGCTCAGAATTTCAGTGCTAGGTTAAAGACACAAATTCCCTCAGGTTTTACAAAAATCCTGAAATTCTATGAGATTTCCCTTATTTTTCCAGTTAAAATGTAATTCCCAGATAATTTCAGGTTTTCCAGAATAATCGCTGTCACGTATTTGGTGTTTCCTGAACAGCTGGGAATTTCATTTCTCGCAGTAGCGCATGGAGCTTTCATAAACGTCCTCAAGCACATGCCCTGATTTTTTGACATATATTTTTTAAATTCCTTTGCACAAATTCGTTTGGAGCAAACTGAATGTCCCGATCTCGGCAAGTACTGCCGTTTATTGCGCAATACTACCCTTAAAACGACAAAATATTCCGCAATACCTTGTGCGGGCTTCTATATTTTTAAAGTTTCGTATTCTCCTTCAATGTATTGCGCAAACCGTCCATACCGCTCTCGGACGGTCAATATTATTGCACAATAAATATTGAGCGGACCAGGACGCCTTTACGCCACCGGCCTCAACCTTCTGAAGCTCATTTCTTTTTATCGGTAACACCGTCTTTGAATATTAAATACACCTTGTTCTTGCACTTACAAATTGTAAAACTGACGTTTGTGTAAGCTTCACTTCAAAATTTTATGAATTTTAACGGTATGAAATTAACAACTAAGTCGTTTTGATTCTCTGGTCTTCTTATTTTGAGACTACTGTACTCATATGCGTTAAGTTTAGATTGAATTGTAAATGTCATTAGTTTTTGCATTACGTTTACAAGTCTTTTTTCTTTCATTAATCTCACTGCAAAGTTTAAATTACTATTGTTAACGACACAAAAGAATAAAAAATGTGGTTGTCTAAGTAGATGGCATAAGAGGAGGAGAGGCCATTCAAAATCTCAGCGCGTATGCACTGTAGTTTAGGTGGCTTCTGTAGGCCAATTTGAGGTTCTTTTCGAACAAGTAAGGCCACAAAAATTTTCTACACCGTATTGTTCGTTTCGACTTCCACTACACAATTCTGATACGTTATCATTTACATCCAGTACGACACGATAACATGGTGCAAGGCTGTCACCTGGAAACACTAAACTGTAGGAGCTCAGTGCAGCCCATATGAAAGTGCAGCAGATGTGCTTCGGGTTGGTACGGTAGATGAGAGAACTTGCATTCGCAGAAGACTGAGCGACCATGCTGCTGCCACAGTCTATTGCAAGAACCTAAATAAGATGTAATTCATTCACGAAAGAAGTTTCTACGAAGCAGTTACAAGACCAATTCCCAAGAGTTGTCCATCAGTCTGTGACCTTTATCAGCGCGGACCAATAAAGATGTTCAATCAACGTCATTGGCAGACGGCCGGCCGTGTGGCAGAGCGGTTGTAGGCGCTTCAGTCTGGAACCGCGCGATCGCAGGTTCGAATCCTGCCTCGGGCATGGATGTGTGTGCTGTCCTTAGGTTAGTTAGGTTTAAGAAATTCTAAGTTCTACGGGACTGATGACCTCAGATGTTAAGTCTCACAGTGCTCAGAGCCATTTGAACCATTTGGCAGACGCTACAAGGGAAGCGCTGTCCATCACGGAGAGTTTTACTGTCTGTATTCTGAGAGTGTACGATCTAGGAAGAGTCGGGAACTACATTACTTACTCCTACATGTTGTTGTTGTTGTTGTTGTTGTTGTGGTCTTCAGTCCTGAGACTGGTTTGATGCAGCTCTCCATGCTACTCTATCCTGTGCAAGCTGCTTCATCTCCCAGTACCTACTGCAACCTACATCCTTCTGAATCTGTTTAGTGTATTCATCTCTTGGTCTCCCTCTACGACTTTTACCCTCCACGCTGCCCTTCAGTACTATATTGGTGATCCCTTGATGCCTCAGAACATGTCCTACCAACCCATCCTTTCTTCTAGTCAAGTTGTGTCCAAACTATTTATCGTCCATGTTTCACTTCCATGCGTGGCTACACTCCATACATATACTTTCAGAAACGACTTCCTCACACTTAAATACGTCTCGCAAAACGGTCACGACGGGAAAATCACACGAATTTGAGCATAAGTAGACTCTGCCATTCACGTTAAGGCGGCTTGCGGAGTATAGATGAAATCTCGCGTATGGATCATGGAAATAGAGATAGATTAAGGCACGTGCAGAGAAAAGACAGTCATTTTCCCGCCACTCGATGCGGAAATGGAATAGAATAGAGAAATTATTAATACTGACATGACGAACCATCGGCAATACACTGCGCAGCGACTTTCCAATTATACTTGGTGTCGTTTCTCTGATATTTCGGCAGATATTTGCAGTTTACTTTTTGCAATGTGAAGCGGCAGTGAGCCCAAACAAATACGCATCACGTCTTTCATGCGATGTCCAGTGTCGACGGAAAGCACCTGTTGGTTTCCCATTACAAACAAAACTATTTTTAAAGCGAAATTTTACGTAGCCACTAAACACAGCGGTCCCAAATTAGTCAAATACGATATTAATTTTATCGGTATATATGAACGAGGGTAACTAAACACGAAGACTCGTGGGCACTCCAACAGCGACTGAGCAGCGTTTCTGCACGGCGATAGCAGTCAGCACAGGCCAGGGCAGTGCTGTCGCTGTGCAGTACTGTTTATTCTTCATATTTTACTGGAACTGTTAATACGAGGGGCGTTTGAAAAGTCCGTGCAAAAATAAAAACTACTCACGTGTTTGGGGTAAACCTTTTTTTAAAATTTTTTTAGACTTACACACTTCATCCAACGCTGTTCTAATTTGTTGATCCCCTCCGAATAACAGTAATTGTCCAAGTCTGGAAAATAGCTATTAGTTGCTGCAATCACTTCCTCGTTTGAATAAAATCTTTGTCCCGCCAGCCATTTCTTCAAATTGGGGAACAAATAGTAGTCCGAGGGGAGATGTGGAACGAGTTGGAATCCTATTTCCATTAACTGCTGAGGTGTGTGCTGGTGCATTGTCGTGATGGAAAATGACATTTTCGTGGTCCAATCCCCGGCGTTTTTCTTGCAGCTCGGTTTTCAGTCGGTCCAATAACGATGTATAATACGCACCTGTAATAGTTTTACCCATTTCAAGATAGTCGAAGAGGATTAGTCTCCTGAGGAGTTTTGCCTTTCATAAAGTAATGTTTAATCACCACACGAAATTCTCTTTCGTCCATTCTTTGACAATCACTCGACTTCCTTGTTCACACGAATGGCAAACACAAAGAAATAGACCAATATGGCTGCAACTTGGTGTGCGTTCTTTCCAAAGGTGCTACTAACTAAACATGGCCTCGATACGCGCCGGTTGTGTCCTCTCTCGGACTTTGCACGGACTTTTCAAACGCCCTTCGTACATACTGACAAAATTAACATCGCTCTAGACTAATTTGAGACGGGTCTATCGAATGGGCAAGTAAAATTTAGCTTTGAAAATAGTTTTGTTTGTAGCGGGATACAAACCGACGGTTTTCGTCGACACTGAACGTCGCAAGATACACACGATGAACGGTTTGTTTGGGCTGACTCCAGCTACTTAAAGCAAACTGCAAATTTCTGCCGTTACAGCAGAGCAAATGCGCCGTACGACTCTTAATAGGGACACCCTGTAAATGCTGACGCAGGCTTTGTACAATATTCTGCGATACCACTGAATGAGATGAATACACTACGCAGATTCAGAAGGATGTAGGTTGCAGTAGTTACTGGGAGATGAAGAAACTTGCACAGGATAGGGTAGCATGAAGAGCTGCATCAAACCAGTCTCAGGACTGAAGACCACAACAACAACCACTGAATACATAATAATAACCAACAAATGCACAATAATATGTGTTTATACCTTCAACGCACATACTCGGCGCCGTCGAGCTCTAAATCTTCTTTAGCAATGATACGGCCACATAACTACACCAATAGTTGGGCGTAATGCTATCTTGTACACGAAACATGTACATACGCACAAGGAAGCCAACAACTCTGGCATTATTCTAACAGAGAAATACCCTTTAACTGGCTGTAACATGCGATATATTGTCAATGGCAAAACGGCAAAGAGGAAACAGTAGAGCAGAAACACCAGAACAGGATTTATAATTTTCATTTTTTTGTCATCAATCTTTTCACTAGTTTGACGTAACCCACTCTGAATTCCTCTCCTGTGCAAACATCTTCATCTTCGAGTATCATCTGTACCCACCGTCCTCAACATTATTTGTTGGGCATATTCCAATCTCAGGCTTCCTGTGCCCTTTGAACTCTCTACTGCCCCTCTTTGGAATCACTGATTCGACATATGAATCGGACAGAAATGGCTTGTTATAATTTTTATTCGGCAGCGATTTAGAGTTTTGTATGTTGACGAGGAACATCAGGATTTAGCGTTCCGTCAACGACGCTGTCATTTGAGACGGAGCACACACATGGGTTAGGCAAAGATGGTAAAGGACATCAGCAGTGTCCTCTCCGAAGGAACCACGCAGTCGATTTAGGGAGAGCATTGAAAATACAAATGTAGAGGGCTCTACCAGTGTCTTACAACTGCATCCCCTTGCTCCGGATACATCGAAGTTCCACACTGTGGTTTACTAGGAATATCATGACGAGATGGGTAGAAAGTCCGTTTTACAATCTGAGGAAATAGTTTGAGAAGAATGTGACAAATGCTTAGCTTTCGTCGACCGTCACAAAGTAGTTTTCCCAAATATTTGGTAGTTTGTGGACATTGTCAAATAGGATATCACTTCTACACTGTAATTACAACCGTGACTGTAGCTTTTTAATGTTTTATGTAATGAGAGAAACACCGCAGTAAATTTCTGTTTCGATTCTTTTATTTTTTTGCTCACAATGGGAAACTTTAACACCATCTGCTGTATAGAGTCTACCATATCATAAGCGTAAAAGAAACTGCGTTAAAATTTATTTCTTTACACAAGTATGTATGAAACATCATTAAATACAATAATTAAGGCTAAAAACATAACATTAATCAACGAAAGAAGGAAATAAATTCCGAATCAGTGTTCCTCCAGCTACGAAAAGAACGAAACACTAATCTGAAATACTTTTAATATTTGTTTTGCTTGCACACAGATAGCAATCAAACTTCTTTGTCGTCCAGCAGAAGTATATGCAATACCATTTCTGCAGAATTTATTCTATAATGATGTTGCTGAGAGGAATGCCTTGTACTGATATCGACTTTTAGTGTAGAGCAAGATATTTTTTACAATAGTTTAATGGCAGCCCTTGCAAAGTGATCCGTTGTAGATTTAAGTCGGTCGATAAGATCGAATCCGGTTACTGACGTGTAACATTGACGGTCACCAAACTGTTATTAACAGGTAATACTTTAGTTAATTAGAATATCAGATGTCAAATGGTTATGTCATATACCATATTAAGTACAACAGTCCTGTTTTACACCTTACTGCGATTGCAGTAAGGTACACGAAACATGTACATACGAATCAACCACGGAAGTCAACAAAATGGTTCAAATGGCTCTGAGCACTATGGGACTTAACATCTATGGTCATCAGTCCCCTAGAACTTAGAACTACTTAAACCTAACTAACCTAAGGACAGCACACAACACCCAGCCATCACGAGGCAGAGAAAATCCCTGACCCCGCCGGGAATCGAACCCGGGAACCCGGGCGTGGGAAGCGAGAACGCTACCGCACGACAACGAGATGCGGGCGGAAGTCAACAACTTGGGCATTTTACGGGGGATTCGCAATCTAGGGTTAAAAGCGAGAGGTTGCAGGTGTTACTGCAGAAGTGTCCCCTAAGTAAAAATTTAAAAAGAAGCTCTAAAGCTCTAGTCTAAAATACATTGTACATTGTGAACAACTAAAGCCACTGGTCGGGGCCTTGAGCCTCGTATGTAAAAAAAGGCATTGACTGTAGCCAGGCAGATGGACATTGGTGGACGTTCTAAGGAAGTACTTGTCCTACAAGAGAGAAGAACAGGCGGAGACGACGACTAGATGGAGGGTCGATGGATGACTTTAAAAAACATGAAGGAACAGCACTGATGTGTATCGCTGAGGACGTTAATGCATGGAAATGGTTTGACGGAGCCTTTACCCAGCAGAGTATGCCAAATGGACGATCACGGTCTCTATTGGTGTACGTCGTTTAGAGCCTAAAGGCGAGCTCTGGTACGCGGCTGCCGCTACTCCTGCTTGCTCTTGGAGGGAAGCGGGGACGCTGCGTGAGTCCGCGTGCCACACCTCTCCACTCACCCAACAGCGAATCAGGCCTGGTGCTCTGCGATCGATATCCATCCTGACCTACTGCCCGACTCTTTCCGCGAGCCACGCACGGCTCGATTCGAAATGAACTGAACTGAACCGAACCGCACCGCACCGCACAACAGGGAAAGTCTTTGCGCTTAAGCCGACGGCACACGGACCGTGCTGTTGAACGCTAACGTTGAGCGTGCCAAGTTCAACGTGCTGTTGAACGCTCAGGAACGATGCGACTAGTGCATACGGTACGTGCGCCCCAACGTGGTATACGCGATCGCAACGCACTCCAGCGGCAGTTGAGGGATGTTTCTAGTTCGTAAATAACACAGTTTACTCAACGGGCTCGCGTAAAATTCCCACGTTAGCTCTATTAAAACGCACATTTCCTCCATCGTCGACGAAACAAAGTACCATGTCCAATCAATAAGGACACAGGCTTATAAAGGTTCCATTACAAACAGTGCGATACAAATTTGGAATACTTCTCCGCATAAGATAAACATTGTTTCATCATTCCCACATTTTAGTAAAACCCCCAGGTCAGTCTTACCTGACCACTGTTCCTATCCAGTAGCAGAATCTTTACAACATGTGAATTACGAAGTGTAAAAGAAAAAGGAGCAAAATATCTTTATACAAGTAGCGCAAGCTGTCCTGTAGATTAAGCCAATCGAATAAGGTCACCCCTAAAAAAAAAGTAAACTTAATATTTACATAACATCAAATATTATAGTATATACTTATATTAAACGAGTAATAAAGTATGAGAACCTAATAAAAACGTGAATGTTAGGGAAAAAAATTTGGAAGTTTCAAGACGGGAACCACTGCCCCAACTTCCGACTGTATTGAGGACCGAGACGCTACTCATTACACTAAACCAACAACTCAATCCTTGAATCTAATCATACTATTTTACGGCTTGCTGAAAACTTTAATCGTAGATATGTTACTAAATGAAATTTATTTATAAGAAATTCTACCAAGAACAATGCGTTTTGGGTGGATCTTCAGTATGTAGCTGCCTTCAAATAGCCTATTCTCACAATACGCAAGTTACAATAATTCTTTTGCCACGAGTATGATGTTTCTCATTATTTTATTGCAACGAATCACACAGTTAACAAGAGGTTTTCCACTGATTCTCAATTTGCTGGTGCTCAGAAACGGCATATATACATATAGCCTTGAAATGAATGCCAATATGGCGCTTCACAACTCTGTACTGAAGGGAGACGGCGTGCTTGTGACGTAGGTGGCGTTGTCCAATCTCATTGGTCATCGCTCAGACGCACGCTCAGAATATCTGAAATGCCAGATATTGCTCTGCACGTTCAGAAAGACTCCCGAACGTGCTATTCCACGCTATGACGTCAGAATCTCGGCACGCTCAACGTTCGGATGCACGGTCCGTGTGCCGACGGCTTTACAGTGCAGAGCTGTGACGACAGAGCCGAGCGGCTGTGTCCGTACGCCTTTCCAATGGCACTCCTTTAACGGAACTCCAATGCAACACCTTTGTAGCAGCGGGACAGCAGACACGCATGCGGCGCGCTACTTGACAGCTCGACCGAGGCTTGCATTCAGTTACGTCAAGGAACTGCAATTTGACAAGAGCACGGCGACTGCCGGGCGGCCAGTGTCCCCACACTCTCCGAGATGTAATTACACCTCTTCTGTTGCTGCTGCTGCTGCGGTCCTCAATCCGAATACTGGTTTGACCCAGCTCTCCATGCTAGTCTACGCGTCTTCATCTCACAAGCAGAGGTTCCCCGCAACCACCAATATGTTGGTGTAGGTGGACTGTCGCATCTTCGAATAAAAGAGAATTAAATTAACACCAGGTTTTCGCCTGTCACAGCAGCGTAATGGCTAGCGTAACAACCTGGAAAATTTAAGATGGCGAGTTCGAATCCTGTTACGTTCCTACACTTTTTTTTTTAAAAAAATAATTCTTTAAAAAAATAATTTTTCTTCATGGTCCAAGTAGAGAAGATATAAAATGTAGACTGGCAATGGAAAGGAAAGCGTTTTTGAAGAAGAGAAATTTGTTAACATCGAGTATAGATTTAAGTGTCAGGAAGTCATTTCTGAAAGTATTTGTATGGAGTGTAACCATGTATGGAAGTGAAACATGGACGATAAATAGTTTGGACAAGAAGAGAATAGAAGCTTTCGAAATGTGGTGCTACAGAAGAATGCTGAAGATTAGATGGGTAGATCACATAACTAATGAGGAGGTATTGAATAAGGTTGGGCAGAAGAGGAGTTTGTGGCACAACTTGACAAGAACAAGGGACCGGTTGGTAGGACATGTTCTGAGGCATCAAGGGATCACAAATTTAGCATTGGAGGGCAGCGTGGAGGTTAAAAATCGTAGAGGGAGACAAAGAGATGAATACACTAAGCAGATTCAGAAGGATGTAGGTTGCAGTAAGTACTGGGAGATGAAGAAGCTCGCACAGGATAGAGTAGCATGGAGAGCTGCATCAAACCAGTCTCAGGACTGAAAAGAACAACAAGAACAACAACAATTTTTCTTCAGTTATCTGCTTCAAATCTA
The DNA here is from genome assembly GCF_023864275.1 of Schistocerca cancellata. NCBI lineage: Eukaryota > Metazoa > Arthropoda > Insecta > Orthoptera > Acrididae > Schistocerca > Schistocerca cancellata. The sequence goes on from NC_064634.1 coordinate 69,792,714, forward strand.
ATGTTTTTCAATTTTCTAATCCTTTGCTAAGTCGTTTTAACCAATGTAACACTTTCTTATTTTTTCTCATTTCTCCATTGGGCTCAGAATAACTGGTGGATTTGCAGTTACCAATCACAAATCTATTTTTTTGTTTATTTTTTGCGTTTTCCTCTCACATTTGTTTTTCTTTTATGTGTGGCATTTAAAATGTCCGGCATCGCAAATTCATCAACCAGCAAATGTCATGACCAAAGAATGGAGGAATTTGATGAAGAACTATGTGAATGTAGAAAGATAGATTTTATACTTTGTCCATTGCGAGAGAACAATGTGTGTTTCAAATGTTTGTGTGACGATTGCCAAATAAAAATAAATTTTTGTGACTGTTGCACAATCAGTATGAATACTAATAACTATTAGGCTTTTTGGTCGCCTGATCGGTATTTTTAAATGATTAAATAATACAATATATACATATAAAGAATTAAAACCATACGGACAAAGATTTCAGATCAAAAGAATGACAGGAAGACAATATGAGAATGAATAAGAAAGTTAATACAATGGTTAAAGTGACTTGGCAAAGGACTCGAAAATTTAACGACATTACATTTGAAGCAAGTAACTGAAGAAAAATAAAATTGAAAAATAAAACAAACTTTGTAGGAGCGTGACAGGATCCGAGCCCGCCATCTTCAGCTTTCCAGTCTGTTACAATATCCATTGCACTACAGTGGCAGTCGCAAAACCGGTGTTACTTTAATGTTCTAGACAACAGGCTAAATTGTTTTTCGGCTTTTAGTCGTAAACGAGGCCCACCAGGGTGATGGCTTCAGGGTGTGATAACTGGGTTCTTAACCTACACCACCATAAGGTGGTTCCAAAGAGCTTTTTCCACCACTGGCGAACTCTCCTTGTCAGGATAACTGTTGCACCCTACATCCGTTTGAACCTGCTTACTGTAGTCAAGCTTTGGTATTCTCCTCCAATTTTTACCCTTCCCCCTACATTATACTTCCCTTATCAAACTGAACTTCACTTGGTGCCACAGGATGTATAGTATCAACCGATCCCGTCTTTTAGTCATAAATTTCTTTCCTGCCCAATTCGATACAGTTACCCCCACGTTAGAAATCCTATCTACCAATCTTATCTCCACCATTCTTCGGCAGCACCATATTACAAAAGTTCCTCTTGTCTGAAATGATTCTCGTTCACGTTTTACTTCTGTATAAGGATACACTCCAGACGAATAATCTGCTGTGGTTTCGATGTAGGTCGAATTCAGCACTGATGTAGATACAACTTCTCATGTACTGTAAGACACTCCATTTTAAACCTCAGTATGGTCCGTTGTCTGATCGAAACTGTTAGTTTTGAGTAAACTGGTATACAGCTACTGTACAAAGAGTTCTTGTTATGGGGGGCAGCCGCAATTGTGTAAGGCTATTTTGTAAAATGAAGAAACCGTACAACAATTGCTGAATCAACATTCTTATAATGTGTACACGACCGGTTTCGGAACACTTAAAGCTCCATCACCTAATGTAAAGTATAATAATGAAGATATTGTATTGTGTTAGCAGACAATGGGAGTGGATCCTCAAGTCTGAAATTTATTGCAGGTTTTCTAAAAGAATATCTTTACTTTAGGGAGTCTACAGTAATAAAAAACCGCCAAATTTTAATTACAGTTCTTCAGGATACCAGCATCCCACTAGATATCCAGATGGCTATCTTTGACGTCAGCAATACGTATACTAATGTACCGACAGACAAAATGTGTGGCATCGTTCTTGAAAGCAGACTTAGCACCAGCCCATCCGACTAAATCGAGGAGATTTTTAACATTTTAACTTCCGACCTGGGTTTTAATTATTTTAAATTTAGTGATCAAGTGTACTGGCAAAAGGTCGTGCCGCCCCCCTGCTTCCCTTTTAGCGAATTTTTTACGTCTCATTTCGAGTATGAGTTTTTTAAGAAGTACCTGGAGGAGGCCGCTAAGTTAGTATGCTGGAAGAACTACGAGTCCGCCAAAACAAAATGTATACAAACATTAAGAAAGGCAAAATATTACTTATGTGTTTATTTTACATTTCATAATTGATCACACATTTTGTAAAGCCTTCAATTTAGCATGTGGTTACTTTAAATGTTCAAAATGTTCACCGTTGGCGGCTATACACATAACAGAACGACGAGCCGTAGCAGCAACTCCGTCAGTCAATGTTACAGTGGAGATCGCTGCACATGTCGCTGCAATCCCCTCGAGAAGTTCCTCCAGCGTGCGTGGCTGACGGCGACAGACGTTGTCTTTCACAGTTCCCCACAAGTAAAAGTGAATAGGTGTTAAATCTGGCGACTGTGGAGGGAACTCAATGGGCCTTCTTCGTCCAGTCCAATGCGCCGGAAAATTGTCGTCCAGAAAAGCTCCTACGGCTAGCTGGTAGTGCGGTGGCGCCCCCCTCTTGGTGGTAGAAAACCTCGTCATAAGCTCCATAAAGCGCACGTATACCTGGCAAAGTTGATGTGCGTAACATTTCCAGGTACACTTCTCCAGCGACAGTAGCATCAAAGAAAAAGGGTACTACTAAGCCCTTAGATGATACTCCACACCACACATGAACCCCTGGTAATTTGACCGCTTTATCCACGTAAAGATGCGGACTTTCTGGTGCACAGTACACACTGTTATGCCTGTTCAGGGTTCCATTAAGTTTAAATTGTGCCTCGTCACTCCACACTACCTTCATCACAAATTGTTCGTCATCAGTTACCATTTCCTGATACCATTGGCAAAAATGCATTCGGCGATCATGATCGTCATCATTAATCGCGTGCAGGAATCGTGGAATGTAAACTTTCCACTTTGCAGCTTTCACAATTCTTCGAACACTTGTACTGCTAACCCCCACTTCACGTGCACATTGTAGACTTCTGCGGAGAATTAACAAACGTTTTCAACACGAGAGCCGACGAAGCAGGACTTGTAGCTGTACGCTGTCTCCCTGACCTTCCTTTGTGATTATCACAAATTGTTTCATGCTATTCAGACTTGTCATTGATGCATTTAATGATTAGGCGGTTTGGCAATTCTGTTTCAAACTCTCGCCTCCACAGACGTTGCACTTCCACGGTATTATAAAACTTGAAAAATCAGTTCACAACACATTTTCGTTACTCGAATGTCAAGAGTGTTCCAGCCATACCGAGATGAAAGTACTAACATCTAGCCAAAGACCATACTACAACACACCTGTAACTCAAATCGAACAATATCGATATCTCGATAGAGACTGAAAAAGAGTGTATACATTTTCCTGGCGGACTCTGTATGTTGATATTTTTGTTCTATATGACGGCAGCAAGGAAGAGTGTGACATGAAACGTCCTGGCAGATTAAAACTGTGTGCCGGACAGAGACTAGAACTCAGGACCTTTTCGTTTCGCGGGCAAGTGCTCTACCAACTGAGCTACCCAAGCACGACTCACGACCCGTTCTCACAGCTCTAATCCCGCCAGTACCTCGTCTCCTACCATCCAAACTTCACAGAAGCTCTTCTGCGACGAAGTCATGACCATTTCGAGTCCGAGGGCAAACGGCGCCGGCCAGAGTGGCCGTGCGGTTCTAGGCCCTGCAGTCCGGAACCGCGAGACCGCTACGGTCGCAGGTTCGAATCCTGCCTCGGGCATGGATGTGATGTCCTTAGGTTAGTTAGGTTTAACTAGTTCTAAGTTCCAGGGGACTAATGACCTCAGAAGTTGAGTCCCATAGTGCTCAGAGCCATTTTTGGCAAACGGCAAAGCCAACAGTGGGAATATCACACGTCTCCCTCCCCAGAAATAGACAACCGTTCACACAAGTTCCGGTAAGGTCGTGATGACTTCCTTCTTCGACTACAGGGTGCTTATGTTCGTCGAGTTCCTCGAGCGTCGAACCACAATCGATGCCCAGCACTATGAAGGCATTTTGCTAAAACTGCGACGTGGCATAAAGTCAAAACCTCCAGGAATGCTGTCGGACGGAATCATCACAACGCCCAGCCCTACACTGCTTCAGAGATTTCGTTGGGAAACACTGCAACGTCCTCCGTACAGCCCGAATCTTGTAGTTTTCATATCTTTGGCTACCTGAATATTGGTTAGTTGATTTTGAGGGAGGGGACCAAACAGCGAGGTCATCGGTCCCATCGGATTAGCGAAGGATGGAGAAGGAAGTCGAAAGGGCACCTTTCGAAGGAACCAACCCGGCATTTGCCTGGAATGATGTAGGGAAGTCATGAGAAATCTAAATCAGTATGGCCGGTCGCGGGTTTGAACAGAGGAGGAGGAGGAGATTAGTGTTTAACGTCCCGTCGACAACGAGGTCATTAGAGACGGAGCGCAAGCTCGGCTGAGGGAAGGATGGGGAAGGAAATCGGCCGTGCCCTTTCAAAGGAATCATCCCGGCATTTGCCTGAAGCGATTTAGGGAAATCACGGAAAACCTAAATCAGGATGGCCGGAGACGGGATTGAACCGTCGTCCTCCCGAATGCGCCACCTCGCTCAGTTTGAACAGTGGTCCTCCCTAATGAGAGTTCAGCGTGGTAGCCACTGCGCCACCTGGCTCGATGGAGCTGAAGAAAGACATGCACGGAAGTCAGTTTCAGTCGGGCGCAGAAGTGGATGTGCGGGTGCGGTTGTGGATCAGTCAGCCGCCAACTGCATTCTACTAAATCGGAATTCATCATCTCGTCTCCCGGCGTTCGGTTTTTATTTAACTGCCCCTCACAGAAGCAGAAATGTTTCTATTGAGAAGATACCAAGCACTTGGCACCGAGACGAACTGCCGCCGATCGATGCCTCCGCGGCAAGTGGCGGACGCAGGAGCTCAAAGATTTTAACAGGGCGGCGGAGCGGCGTGCGGGCGAGGGGCTGAAGACTCGGGCAGAGCGAGCGCGGGCTGCGGCCATTTCTTGCTGCACTTTCACCCCCGGCCGCCTGAGGGAGCCACTGTCCGGCAAGGAGGGGACAGCCGCGCCGCACCGCCCAGCCTCTGTCCCGCTATTTAAAACAGTGATAAATGGATTTCCCGGTCGCCGTCCCCATTTCTTAGCGCCCGGGTCTTTCTCCCCCACCCCTATTAACGCGGGGGATCCGCGGCTGCTCGTGTGTGTGTTTTTTTTTCCTCTGTCGGTTGATTCCTTTTGTGCGCGTTCCCTTCGGCCTCTATATATTTTTTGTTTACTCGGACATTTGCATGTCGCTCCGTCCTCCGTCCCGTCCCACCCCAGAGGCGTCCTACGCACGTGTGTGTATGTGTGTGTGTGTGTGTGTGTGTGTGTGTGTGTGTCCGCTTCCGTCGCTGTTCGCAGTACGCTGCGCATACCGATAGCGGGCCCGCCGTCCAGAAATGAGGAAGTCCCCCAGACGAACCGTTCATGCCCCGCTGCACACTTTGTTAAGACGCGAAAATTACCTGCTTTTTTTATGGGGTGTCCGATTCACAGTGGTGAGCAAGTAATCTCCGCTGGTAAGGCTGGTCTTTAGCACCGAAAAAGGGCGAAGAGAGGCAACACGATGGTCTTGGCCGGAATACAAATGAAGGGAAATAATGGTTTACGACCTCTATGGTTCAATGTTCGTGATGAGACAGACTAAAAAAAAGTTTCTCCAACTACATTTTACTTTGTTGCTAAACCTATGTACAATCTATGTTGCGAGGATGTCATCTTTATCTTCTTTTTCTTTTTCTTCTTCCTCCTCCTCCTCCTCTTCACACGTACCCTGAATGCCAATTCCAACTTAACAATGAAGAGATGTTGCCTCGCCGCTTTATCGGCAGTAATAAGACGTTCCAATGACCGCTCAAATAACGAACAAAATTGGCTGTGCTACGAAAGGACGTAGGTAGCTAAAACGTGAATGTATCGCAAAAGGAGCGCCATCGACTCCTTTGCCGGCCGCGGTGGCCAAGCGGTTCTAGGCGCTTCAGTCCGGAACCGCGCGACTGCTATGGTCGCAGGTACGAATCCTGCCTCGGGCATGGATGTGTGTGATGTCCTTAGGTTAGTTAGGCTTAAGTAGTTCTAGGTTATAGGGGACTGATGACCTCAGATGTTAAGTCCCATAGTGTTCAGAGCCATTTGAACCATCGACTCCTTTGACTTTAAATCACTCTTTTTCTGGAATTTGCAATCTCTCTGTCTTGCAGTAATTTATTTTCTGTTTGACGGGGATCTCTAGAAGTTACCGTCGGTAAATACGCAGTACCAACTTACGATGTACAGGACGCCTTAGGAATGCGAGTACCTCCGCTATTTCACACACACACGTCAAGCTATCACAATAACCGCCCCGTCAAGAGTGAAGGCAATTTGCTACATTATTAAAGCTTGTTACGTTTTTTATCTGATGAGATATACAGGGTGTCACAGGGTGAATGGTAGATATTCAGTGACGTGACAAGAACGATCATTCGAAGCAAAAGATTCGAGTAAACATGGGCTTTAAAATGGATACCTTAATGGCTAAGAGCACTTCTTCATCCTCGCTACTGTCAAACACACTTCTTCTACTGAACAAGTGCTCATATCTCTTAAGGTATCCATTTTACAGTCCATGTTTACTAGCCACGGCATTTGTGTAAAGAGATTTACGGAAACAACGGGAAATATAAATATAGATGGCCGGGCGAGGTGTTCAATCTCCTTCCTCCCAAATGCGCGACTCCTGTGCCCTAAACAACCTGTCACTCATGTGAGATGTACGGTGTAGTCCACTGCGCATAATTACAGGCCAAATAAAGGAACAATGACGTCACTTAATAATTACATACCTGCTGTGCACCGTAGTTTGAATAAATTATTAAAAAAACTGTAGTAACTTCAACATCCCTCTCCTCAACCTCACGTGACAGTGTTATATTAACCAAAACTGTTCATGTGGCCTGCGTCGAAAATTCCAGTTGTTAATGAGATCGCTAAATTAGGAACAGCTCGAGTATTAACTCTTATCTAATTTCTGGTCTTCAGAACAAAAATACTCTACACGAGATGCCGCTGGTAATAGCACCTTACCAACGAAGGCTATTACCCAGCTACGACTAAGCCGTTTTATTCAGAACGATGTTGAAAAGTATAAGTGTTTTTCAATAGCAGGGTGGTTACCGACAAGTAATTCACGATAATAATCCATATCAACTATTTGCTGTAACACCCAATTGGAAATCACTGCACCCAATCGGAGAACCTCGTCACTTTACAGGCTGAAATAGTGACTTCTGTCCGTGGGAAGTGGCGATAAATATACTGCCCAACAATCTAATATCACATCTCTTTTTTTAAAAAAATAAAAATACAATATGGGAAAACGAAAGGGGATGAAGAAATATTGCTGGGTACCAGCTAACCCCCTACCCACAAATCAGCACGGATTTAGGAAGCAAAAGTAATGCGAAACGCGGCTCGTTCTTTCACACGCGATTGTCTTCAAACTGTAAGATAACAGATTTCACATCACACTTCCGAATACGTGATTAGGCTGAAGAATTTTTGAGTGTCAGAACCTAGTACGCTATTCCAAAAAGTCACCAGAAAGAGGCGTGACTCTTCTCTGTAACTGTGGGCAGCATACTGAGACAGTTTGCCGATCAAGTAGTTTACGTTGTGATCCCAGAAGTTTGATTACGACAAGTTTTCTCTCTTCATGCGCGAACGGATCGAGGAGAAACCCTAACACGTGGTACTCTAACCATGCTAAGTACCCTCTGCCATGACCTTCACAGTGGTTTGGAAAGCTACTTGTAGATGTGGACGGGTTATGAAATACGAGAACCTTCTTTTTAATGTATGCATACTTTTGAAAGCAACGATCTTTGTCTATTTTTTTAAAAAATAGTTCAATTGGATGATCACCAGTTCAACATTATTTTTATTTTCGTAATTGGTAATTTGGTTACCAGCAAAGGCAATGTTAAACAGCGTCCGCTGAAGGTTACAACCATGCTTCACAAGTCGACGAGTATTTAGTGTCTGGTCTTAAATTACAACTCTCCATAAGCTGCGCGGGATTAGCCGAGCGGTCTAAGGGCACTGCAGTCATGGGCTGTGGGGCTGGTCCCGGCGGAGGTTCGAGGCCTCCCTCGGGCATGGGTGTGTGTGTGTGTTTGTCCTTATGATAATTTAGGTTAAGTAGTGCATAAGCTTACGGACTGATGACCTTAGCAGTTAAGTCCCACAAGATTTCACACACATTTACACATTTTGAACACCTCTCCATTCCTACAAGCGCTTTGGATAACTTGTTTCCCCTATTTAATTACTTTGCTTTAAAAATCTATTCGTTTCATTGTTACATATTGATTATCTAATGTCAGGTCCAAGTGCAAATGGCCAATAAAATTAAAGAACGGAGCAAGGCTTGTGAATAATCAATCTGTCTAGGATTCATATATATTGAAAAAGCTTGTGGACATCAGCTATTATATATACAGGATGTTTCGAAGTCTTTATGAATGACGTCCTGTGGGTGATAAATCACGTCATGAGGAACAACTTTCGTTAGAGGAAAAATGTTCATTCACGTGTCCCAGTGACCGTAGCGGTTGCGCGGTTCCAGACTGAAGCGCCTAGAACCGCTCGGTCGCATCGGCCGGCTACAGTCCTGTCATCTACTCCGCGTGGAAGGGGGTAGAAAGAGGAAAATTAAAAGTCCCTGATTCGCTTTAAAATACACTAACGGAAAAAATCGGAATACCAAAAAGGGGTTGCGCAACATAAACGAAAGACGGTAGGCGTGTTTCTACATCTGAAACATGATGTCTAGCCAAATTTCGCGCCACCATGAGAATGCAAATCAGATTTGTTTTAAATACAAGCTATAACGGTCTTGAGTGTTAGTTATCTTTGAGACTGGACGTGGTGAGCTTATGTTAGTCAAGAATACCCTTAAGGCCACAAAGCTCCATAATCAACATCTCAATGAGTTTGAACGAGGTCGAGTAACAGGACTACGAGAAGCTGGATGTTCCTTCTGCGATACTGTAGAAAGGCTTGGCAGGAATGTAGCCGCTGTTTATGGTTGCTGGAACTCGTGTTCACGTGAATGTACTCTACGGTAGCAAGAAGCCCGGGCTCCGGATGCCCACGTGGCACCATCGAGAGGGTAGACGATCGTGTTCGACTTATGTCTCTGGCGCATCGTACTGCATCTGCAGCAGCAATCTGAGCAGCTGTTGGCACCACAGTGTCACAACGAACTGTTACAAATCTGTTACTTCAAGAACAGCTCCGAGCCAGACTCCATGTAACGTGCATTCCACTGATCCCAAATCACCGTCATTTGCAGCTTCAGTGGTGACAAGCGGTAGCTCACTGCAGGGCAGGGTGGATGTCTATTGCATTTTCTGATGAAACCTAGTTCTGCCTCGGTGCCTGTGATGGCCGAGTGTTGGTCAGAAGAAAGCCATTTGAGGGCCTGCAACCAGCTTGTCTGCGGGCTACACACACTGGACCTACACCAGTAGTTATGGTCTGGGGTGCGACTTCGTATGACAGCAGGAGCACTCTCATGGTAATTCCAGGCTCCCTGACTGTAAATCTGTACGTCAATCTGATGATTCGACCTGTTGTGTTGCCATTCATGGACAGCATTCCAAGCGGTGTTTTCCAACTGTATAACTGTGGTGTGCTTACTGTAAGACCTTCAGTACACACACCATCAGATTATTTGACTTGCCGCTCTAACGAAGTAGGCGAGTGTCAGCAATATGTCTCGTGGTCTTATCGTGGCGTGTTTACCTTCTGCCGTTAGGTCAGACGATAGACATGCCACTTGCACGCTTACAGTAGCAGATTGATGGTGACCAACTTTAAACAGAACTTGATTAATTTTCACACACATTTATTAAAATAATAACAAGCATTAAAATTACTTAACTTGGTTCTGGATGCTATTTACAATTGACAATCTGAAGTTCGTTTGGTATTGGTACGTTAATCTTATTCTCACATATATCTCTGATACTTGACGAAAGTGTCTATACATTTATCTTCATGGCTATGTACAGGAATATGGTAATCTTATTACGTGCAGACTGAAACTTGACTATAGACTGGTACAGACAGATGTAGAACTCGTACAGACTGGTACAGACTAATGCAGACTGGTACAGATTGGCGCAGACAAATGCAGACTGGCCAATCGGAGGAGGTCTGTACACTCGTTATAATAACTCGCGCGTTCATGTATCACTGCGCGAGTGTGATCCGCGAGGAGGAAAGGTTCTACGTTAGCAGCAATCTCATTGGCTGCGTTACGTATTAATACGCGGATCGGCGGAAGCAGAATTTGGTCCGTCTCTATGGCAGCGCCATCTCGGAGTGCGGAGACGGACGAGCGCTGCGCCTGCGCTGTTGTGCTTAGCGGGACGCGCTCTAGTGGGAAAGTTGTGTACGCGCTGACTACGCAGAACTATATACACAACAATAACGCTCGCCTACATACCGCTGTTGTAACGCAACATTCTCTATAAGAGTGTCGACATACTGCCTTGGTGTGCTCAATCACATCTATTTCCAATGGAGCACATTTGGTTCTTCATCGGACGACAACTCCACCGTCCCTGTATTTACCGACCACGTGCAACACGCATGGCACTGCATCCCACAAACTGACATTCGGCTCCTCTACGACACAACGCATGCTAATTTGCATGCTTGCATTCAAGAATCTGACGGATACATCGGTTATTACTGCATCAACATTTCACGTTTGCAATGTCTTACTTCGAGCTTACATTAACCTGTGATCCTGCAAGCCGCGCCTTGTGGTCGCGCGGTTTGAGGCGTCATGTCACGGACTGCGCGGCCCCTCCCGCCGGAGGTTCGAGTCCTCCCTCGTGTGTGTGTGTGTGTGTGTGTGTGTGTGTGGGGGGGGGGGGGGGGCGTGCGTGTGCGCGCTTACTTGCTTGCAATATTAATCACTTAAATATGTTACCTCGACAAATGTATTCCCGAAATTTCATTATTCTGCATTAATTATTTTCTGGTGTCGCGATTTTTTCCCATCAGTGTATCTTTCTCCACTTGGAGACAATCAGTTTGAAGGGTCCATTCTGCTCAGTCAGCTTCAAAAAATGGATTTTCCGCTTTATGACTTCTTTAACCCTTTCGTGAGCCGTGGGAAATATGCTCCTAGTCCAGTGGGATTCACAGTTCCCACCTCTGTACAGTGCTACCACCTAGTGAACAGTATAGGGTACTACTTCCAATCGAAAGTTCCCGCCGTTTTTGCGGTACCTTCGCGCAGAGGCTAAGTGTTGCTCTGTAGAGAAGCCTTTCAGTGCTGTTTGCGTGACATTTTGTGATTTACCCAAATTTATGAAGGAAAACGTAAAATTGGAACCAGGAGAATTCCAGTTTGAAATAAAAGGAGCCATTTCTGCAGTAAAATGGATGGACAACCGTCCAGTCACTTTCCTGTCCTCAATTCATGACCCATAAGAAAAAGCCACAGTGAAAAGGAGAAACAAGGATGGTACTAGTACAGAGATTTCTTGTCCTGAAGTTGTGGCAGAATACAACAAAATAATGGGTGGTGTCGATAAGTTTGATCAATTACGAGAAAGGTATGCTATTGGCAGACGTTCTGTAAAATGGTGGCACAGAATATTTTATTTCCTGGTGGACGTTGCTGCAGTGAACAGTTTTATCCTGTGAAAATAAGTAAAAGAGAAAGTGGACAGCATGATCATCTCACATACAGGATCCACCTAGCCAGACAATTGATCGCTGGCTTCTCATTCCAAAAAAGGCGTGGACAAAAACCTGTCTTTCTGGCAAAAAGGGGTAAAGTACCCGAAGATTTTCGTCATGTGGCTGTAGGGGAGCATCAACCCATTTTAGGAGAAAGCTGCTGGACGTGCTGTCATTGTAGTGCCAAAGCTGCGGAAAAGAGCACTCGGTGTGTTTGTACATATTGTCAAATACCACTTTGCATAGACCCATGTTTCAGAAAATTTCATGGCAAGTAATTGTGAACAATCATTGTAACAAGAGAAGTAAATTTATCAAATAAATATGACATATATTGAAAAAGTTGTTTTTGTCATTTAACTCCAAGGACGGGCAGTGGGAAGAATACCTCCCGCCTCACTTTCACAGTTGGAGCAAATTTAATAGTCTGTATGATAAATATACGTATCTGTTAACTATTATCTGCTCTCCATTCATTAAAAAAACGGCTCAATAATTTTGCCCACGAAAGGGTTAAAGCTACAAAGCCGCGAGTTCATATCACACGTAGGAACAAAGTTATGCGTCATTCAGTTGGAGAGCTCTGGGACTCCCTATGGCGCGTCGGAGAGCAGATGGGAATGGAATGTGGACACGCTCGACACCCTTGGTGAAATATTTGATGGAACACATGAATGCCAGTCGGTATGGTCCATCGGGCAATTCGCTCCAAGACACATCAATTGCGTCTCTAGAACCACAGCAATATCGTGTTTTATGGTAGCTTCAACTTTCAATGAAGGTTGCAAACCCCATTTAAAAATGCTGCGAATCACGAGGGTCGAACATGGACACCACGCACAAACATTAGCCGTCGATCGTAGTAATGATCGTTTGCAGGACGTTCACCGCCGCGGGTTGCACGATTCGTGCGAAGCGCTGGCGGCCACCCTTCTGCGAGAACCGAGGAGCGGCAGCGCGCCGAGTTCGTGGAGGGACTCGTGTACGGTACCGGCATAACAGGCTACCTGCGATTATGAACATTTTCACACAAATGCATTTTTAATCTGACACAAATCATCCTTTTATCTTTAAACGCGCATTTATCGATACACTGCTTTTCAAGCTGACGGAATGGATTGTGGGCACAGTAATAAAGATGTCTTTCTGATATTTGGCTGAATTTTACTCCTCGGGCGTGTCCGCAAAAAGTAATAGGCTATTTTCTGTATTTTAATTTAATCATTAGTTACTCCGAAAAATCTGACCAAACAAACAAGACAAAACTACATCTATGTTTCAAACGTCCGGCATTTCATTATTTTTCAAATTTAAATAAAACTGTGAAATTAATCCGTGCGCAATATCCTACAGATAAAAAAAAAGTTTGCTTTTTGGGTTCAAACAAGATTTGCAGACTGCAGGACTTCCGACAACACACACGTCATTCTGGACAAAGCACGTTTAACTCCTCGGATAGGGGGCTTAATAATGACTGAATTTATTGAAAGAATTAAAAAAGTTGTCCAAGGATCAATAAATAATGTGCAAAAAGATTACGTTGATTTGGTCATTAATTTTTCCAAAAAAAAAAAAAAAAACGCTTATTTTATATGCTGAGTGAGGAGAATAGACCCTTACGCTTTTCTTGTTGTGCCGGCCGGAGTGGCCGAGCGGTTCCAGGCACTACAGTGTGGAACCGCGCGCCCGCTCCGGACGCAGGTTCGAATCCTGCCTCGGGCATGGATGTGTGTGATGTCCTTATGTTAGTTAGGTTTAAGTAGTTCTAAGTTCTGGAGGACTGATGACCTCAGAAGTTAAGTCCCATTGTGCTCAGAGCCATTTGAACCATACCTTTTTTTCTTGTTGACAACCACTTTATCAATTTACTGGGGTAGGTATTATACAGATGCAGTATAACTGGTTAGTAAACCCTGCTAGTTCGGCGAAATGTCGTCGTACAACGGCTGGAGGATTCAGTGAAGAGAGGCCTAGCGTCTCCTTCGAGTGTCAGCGAATATTGTGTCTCTAACAAAAGTTGTTTCCTATTACCCCTAGACGTTTGAGATGTAGGTATCTGAGTATGAAAGTCTCCTTTAACTGTATTTAAAGGTCTTGTTTTATTTGCTATCGATTTCGGTACTACAATGTACAATCTCTATGATGAAACGGATAATCATGTGAATAACCGGGTAACCGCCGTAATATATCTCGATACAGGGCGAAACTAATCGAAGTTCACGATTATTATTAGTTCTCCCTTCCTGCTTATGATAATGACAGCACCAGAACATAGTAGATGGGCCTGAAGATAGTGCACCGTAGCGCCGACATTGATAGCAAATATAGCTCAAGATGTGTACGTGCTTTTTTTTTTACAACATAGTTGTATGGAGATAAACAGCGAATAATTTACTTATAATCAATTATTCAAAATGACAGTCACAATCGCATTATTTATTTTACCGCTAACCGGTTACAACCAGCGATGGGGTCATCTTCAGGGCAATTTACACCATTTGGTCTATGTTAGTAACCGTGCACAGGCAGGGTGACGACTCCATTGAGCGACCAAATGGTGTAAATTGCCCTGAAGATGACCCCATCGCGGGTTGAAACCAGTTGGCGGTAAAATAAATAATGCGATTGTGACTGTCATTTTGAGTGACTGATTATTTGTACGTACAGTTGAACGATTCCCCTAGTGATAGTTATTTAAAAACATTAAGAATGTTTTGGTTTCGATGAAATTTGTCCTAACAGACGTACAGAATCTTCGGATTCATAAAACTGAGAAAACCCAGTTAGTCTCAGATTACACGGTTAATGGTGAACAGCTTGAGCATGTCAGGTATAATAAATTGTTTAGGTACAATATTAAAAAGCGATGTGAAATGGGTAGATCATGTAAATGTCACTATTAGAGTAGGAGAATGGAATACTTAGTTTTGATGGAAGGAGTCTGGGAAAACGCAGTCCTTCTGTAAAGGAATCTCTTGCAAGGCTCTCAAGTGCACTCAACCGTAGAGCACTGTTCCAGAGTTTGGAATTCGTATGGAGTAGGCACGACGCGTTGCTAGGATCGGAAAAACAAGAACACACTATAGCGCATAAGTAAGTGCAACAGATATATACGGGAAACTTAAATGGGAATCCTTGTACGAAAGGTTACAAGAAACGCCGTTGGGTAAATTTAAAACAGCTGTATCCAAACGAGACTGTGCAACAATCGCGCTGCCACCGGTGTCTATCTCGTTAGGGACAATGAGAATAAGAGTTTATACTTGTACGAGGTACCCTCCGCCATCCACTGCACTGCGGCTTGCAGAGTGTATGTTCAGATCTACAACGTATGTTAGTACACCGACCAAAGTACGTCTTTATTTCAGTTACAAACCACAATCTCATACAGCTTCAACTTTTGTAGTCCTGTCGTCCTCAGCTACGTATGTGATACAGTATGTTTATAATTTTTACTTTTGGACCATCCAATCGTCCCAAAATGTAAACTAAATACGAGGGTTGTCCAGAAAGTAAGTTCCGATCCGTCGCGAAATGGACACCACAGTGAAAACCTGATGAAGTTTTGCACAGATGTGTTGGCTAGTGTCTCTAGTATGACCGTCGATCGCATCAAGACGCTCTTTTCAGTCGTGAGCGCACTGTGAGCGAGTAAAGGTGCCTACAACAACGATGTCTCCCGCCAAGTAGGATGGCCCGATGAGAGTCTTCGCCTTAATGAATGCAGCCCACCTAACGCAACTGCCACGCACTTCCTTCTTCATGGCAATTCTCAGCCGCACTCTACAGGGGCAGTGAAGACACTCCTGCAGCCTTTTCGATGGGAAGTGTTCTACCACCCACGACACAGTCCTAATTGGCTCGTCCTGAATATCATCTCTGTTCACATGAAACTTTGGATACAAAGACAACACTTGGGCGCAGGCTACGCGCTATACACCAGCATAGAGGATTATCGGAAAGCACAGGCGGTTGCCTTCTATGACGATGCTGCTGGAAATTTGGTATAACGCTCCGACAAATGTCTAAGTCGGAGCGGCGACTATGTAGAGAAGTATCTGGAAAGTGTAGCTAACTCTTGCAAATAAATCGTTTCTGATTTTCACTGTGGTTTCCATTTAGTGACCGGTCGGAACTTACTTTCTGGACAACCCTCGTAGTATAAACACACTAATCACAGACGGCAGCACCAACAGTGGAGGGTATATGAAGAGTGTCGATGGGACGCACAAAACATTGCAGTCCTCATCGCAGTGTGGAAACGGATTTCCGAAATGGCTAAGTTTGTAAATTGTTCGCATGCCACTGTGGTTAAAGAATACCATGGTTGGCAAAGTGGCATTATCTTAAACTGGAGCCGAGGCAATTGCGGTGCACCACGGGCCTGTGAGAAGGGGAGAACGACGGCTGCCGAGATAGGTACAAGCGTAAAGACCGTGCAACTGTTGAGCTGCTGGACGCCCAGATGAACCAAGGGGCTACCAACGGCGTCGGCTCAACAACCGTTCAGCGAAAGTTGATGCGTCTGGGCCTCCGCAGCAGGCGCCCGGTTCATGCACCAATGCTGGTGGTTGTCCATCGGCGACGAAGGCTGGAATTTGCACGCCAACCGCAACTAGACATCCACTTATTGGGCACAGGTGTCCTTTTCAGATGGATCACGCTTTGTGCTCCATCAGAGACATGGAAACGCCTGAAAGCACACACCCTGCAACAATCGACGATAGGGTCTAGGCCAGAGGTGGGAGCATTATGGTCTGGGAAATGTTTTGTGTCATTCCCTGGCTGATCTCGTCATTCTGGAAGACACAATGGATCAACAAAAGTCTGCCTGAATCCCTGGGGAAATGTCCAGTAAAACATGCAGTTTCTTTTCCCTTGGCACGATGGCATTTACCAACAGGTTAGTACGACGCGTCACACAGCTCGCACTATACGTGCTCGGTTCGAAGAACACAAGTACGAGTTTACACCTGGTCTCCAAACTTCCCGGATTTAAACCCTGTTGAAAACCTGTCGAGCTGTTCGCGCCACGGATCCTCAATCGAGAAACATGGCCACGGCACTGGAATCAGCATGGCTCCACATCCCTGGCGGTACCTTCCACAACCTCAGTTACACTCTTCCCGCACGGCATCGAGCGGTCCGCGCTGCAAAAGGTGGTTATTCAGGCTTTTGACACGTGGTCACACTAGTGTAACTGTGTAAGTAGGCTGTTTAGGTTTTTATGCTGGTAACGCCACGTAGCGCTCTGTATGAAAAATCACTGGCTGTGCTGTGTGAAGTCTGTGGCTGGTTTGCATTGTTGGAATTTGCTATTGTAGTGTTGGGCAGTTGGTTGTTAACAGCGCGTAGCGTTGCGCAGTTGCAGGTGAGCCGCCAGCAGTGGTGGATGTGGGGGGGGGGGGGGGGGGGATATGGCGGAGTTTTGAGAGCGGATGATCTGGACCTGTGTCTAACAGAGAGAGTAAATTTGTAAGACTGGATGGTTCAAATGGTTCAAATGGCTCTGAGCACTATGGGACTCAACATCTTAGGTCATAAGTCCCCTAGAACTTAGAACTACTTAAACCTAACTAACCTAAGGACATCACACACACCCATGCCCGAAGCAGGATTCGAACCTGCGACCGTAGCAGCCTCGCGGTTCCGGACTGCAGCGCCAGAACCGCACGGCCACCGCGGCCGGCTATATATATAACTTTTGAACACTATTAAGGTAAATACATTGTTCGTTCTTTACCAAAATCTTTCATTTACTAACTATGCCGATCAGTAGTTAGTGACTTCAGTAGTTAGAATCTTTTATTTAGCTGGCAGTATTGGCGCTCGCTGTATTGCAGTAGTTCGAGAAATGAAGATTTTTGTGAGGTAGGTGATTCATGAAAGGTATAGGTTATTGTAAGTCAGGGCCATTCTTTTGTAGGGATTATTAAAAGTCAGGTTGCGTTGTGCTAAAAATATTGTGTGTCAGTCTAGTGATGATCGGAATAAGTAAAGAGAGAAATGTCCGAGTACGTTCAGTTTTGCTCAAATAACGTAAGGGGTTTATCAGCACAGTAATTCACTAACTTTTCTAAGGGGACGTATCAACTGGACAGTGTATTAGGCGGGCAATGGGTGGAGAAGTGGTGGCGTGGAGTTCGAGGTCAACAGTCTTTGCGTCAAAGTCCTAGATTAAATTTCAAAGCTCTCCGCACTGTTTCATAAATGTGACTGTGTTCATGGTTATCCATCCGTCGGATTAGGAAGTTCAGCTGGGCGGCCCTCTTGGTGTTATTGGAGAGGAGTGGATCATGTGCTGGCACTGGGTTTCACTCTGTCCCTTCTCTCAACACCGTCATACGACACACGCGTAATATTACACAGTACATGTTTCCATTAGACTCACCTACACTCTACAAATACATACGTAAGTCTCACACAGCCGGACGGAGGGAGATGAGTGTGCGCGTAGTGTAACACTAGTGCCAACAGGCGCTGAACCCATCCCGTGGGGCGTCCCTGCCAACAAAGCCATACGTCAAAATGGCTCAAATGGCTCTGAGTAGTATGGGACTTAATATCGAAGGTCATCAGTCCCCTAGAACTACTTAAACCTAACTAACCTGAGGACATTACACACATCCATGCCCGATGCAGGATTCGAATCTGCGACCGTAGCGGTCGCGCGGTTCCAGACTGAAGCGCTTAGAACCGCTCGGCCACAACGACCGGCGCCATACGTCATTTACGTAAAAAGGACCAACACCTGGAGCCTTACAAATTTACTGTTGCGCACCAGGTAAAGCGTTGAGACGAACTGTGCCTGCTCAGTGTTTCAGGTGGCCCCTCAGTGAAGTGGAATCTCGACTTTTGGACCTCAGTTTTTCAAGTCTTCCGATGAGGCCTGGTCTGGCCTGTCAGGGTACGCGAACTCGCCGAACGTGCGCCATTATCCATCAGGAAATCGCCATCCCAGTCCGGACCAGGTTTCACGTTGACCGCCCTGTGCAACGGCGGAACGCGCAGTACGTGGCCGCGGCCACGCAACCGGAGAATGGAAGGCGACAGCGCGATATTGAAACTGCGCGCCCGGGCAGCGCGGCACGGGCTCGCTCCGTTCTGCATAATCGCTCTATCCGGGAGAAAGACGCGGAGGAAGGGTTGCGGGGGCGGCCGCTAATACACGCGCGACCGCAGGGGGTGGATCTTGACCGGCGGCCGCTGTGAAAGAACTCCATTCCGCCCCCCGGCCGCCGCCCCCGCGGTCGGCCAGCCCTTCCGATGGTATCTCCTTCCTCCTCCCTCTGCAGATCCGGACAGCCCGGGGGCCGCCGGCACTCTGCCTCCACCCGCGCCGCTGGCTGCGCGCCGGCCCAAAATCATAAATTATACAATAGAAGCAGATTACTTAAATTGGTTATTTGTATCCATGGCAACCCGATAGCGGGGCGCCGGCTAGAGGAGGAGGAGGTGGAGGAGCGGGAAGATCAGAGGCGAGAGCTTAGGGCGCGGGCCAATCCCCGGCGACCGCCGAAAAATAAAGCGCTGCCCGCCGACGGCCGCAAGGGCCGAGAGGGGGGGGGGGGCGAAAACGGCCGAAAGGGACGCGAGAGGGAGGCGGGCGTTTTATTCCTGTCTTCCACGCGGCTTTCTCGCAATTTTTGCTCTCTCTTCGGCAGGCGGCGAGGAGCGCGCCCCTGCTGCGTCTCCACCTCCTGCACCGTCCTGCTCTCCCTCGCTCCCGCGGCCGTCCAAGTGTCACTGTATGCGTGCGTTCTTGTTTCCCCTCTCTCGAGGGGTGGGGGGAGGACGGCTGCTGTCCAGTACCGCACCGCGCCTCTGTGTGTGTAAGTCTTTCTTTTTAATTGAAAGCAGTCGAAGTGTGGGTTTATTGATACGGCGCGTTTTTCCGTGGAGTGGCTACCAGCGCTACAAATTAACGATCCTGTCCTTGTCTTGCGACCCTCGTACAGCAATTTCTCCTCTTTTTTACATCCCCCCCCCTCCCACAGATCTTGTATCCCCGTCTGCATATCTGTATCCTCATCCCTTCTTCCACCCCAAATTCCGTCAGCGCGCCGTCGAGGAGGAGGCGGCTTCTGTAGTTTTTACTGTTTCTTCCACCCCCCTTCATTTTTTTTTTCAATTTCGTGCTGTTCTTACTTGTACGATGGGACGAGTAGGAACGATTAATGGCGACCGAGGCTTATTACTGCGGGGAATTGGAATTTATGGCGGCAGGGGAAGGATTAAGGACAACGGAGATTTTCACTTATGCGGCTGGTGCGATTGGCGATATAGGGAAATTAATGTGGAGACCGTCGACGACTGCAAAAGACCGGCGGACGAGGGAAAAGCGAAGTCTGTGGGGGCGGGAACACAGAATTCGTGGGTAATGATCAGAGCAGACAGACCAGACACGATTTTAATCGCCTCTACTCAACAAATCCAACGATACTACCTACAACAGTACTCAAGGCATCACGAAAACGAAACTCTGTAACTGTACTGACAGCAAAGACAGTTCTTCAAGTGCGTCGCTCCCAACATGCTGAACGTTTTTGAGAACAAAAGATAAATATTGCAGAAGGTCCAGCTTCAATCATTTGTATACCCATGTAGCATACAGTTTAGTCACATGTATCCTCCTTCGCGTTATGTCCTGGTTTAAATTTGGGCCAGGTAGGTCCGGGCCTAGACAGTCGAGAGATCTCACCTGACGCTTTTGTGCGCACACACTAATCAAAGAGTTGATGTAACTTAAAAGAAAAAAAGAGAAAAAACACAAAGGAGATGGCAAGCCAGCAGTGCTGCCGTAAGCCTAGCGTTTGGTTCACTGATAAATTTCAGTTGGAGAACGATTTATAATGTCGCTGGCTGTAACTTGTGAATAGTTGTATTTCATATCTATTTTTGTCGTTGTTTATAGTCCTTACTTTATAACTTCTTGCGAGTTTAGCGACTTTTTTTTCAAACAGTGTATCCACCACGATGAGCAGAGTTAATGACAGCCGTTAATTTATTAGAAGAAGATGTACTACTACATGTTATTTACGACATGTATGACGTTCTCGCCGGCCGGAGTGGCCGTGCGGTTCTAGCCGCTGCAGTCTGGAGCCGAGCGACCGCTACGGTCACAGGTTCGAATCCTGCCTCGGGCATGGATGTGTGTGATGTCCTTAGGTTAGTTAGGTTTAATTAGTTCTAAGTTCTAGGCGACTGATGACCTCAGAAGTTAAGTCGCATAGTGCTCAGAGCCATTTGAACCATATGACGTTCTCCCCGTAAGAAAAGCTAGTTACAGATAACTTCATACAGTTTTACTCATAATCAATGTGTTCTAAAGCAAAAACAAATGTTGACGCGACAGATCTGTGTCAGTGAAATAAATGCCGAAATATTTGGGCGACAACAGCACACTTGCACGTCAGACAAGCTGTGCATGGTTACTAACAGTGGCAAAGAAGACGCCTACGCGACGCCAGAATTAAAAGTCCAAAGTTCTTATTTGTCTGTTGTAATACTACTGAGTGTTATGTATTTCTATGTGATCTCTTGACTGGAATTTCGCACATCTGTGAGACAGCAATTCTGTACCGAATTCAGTAAACAACACATCTCTCTTAGCATTCGTCGAACCAATGCTAAAGAATAATTTTTATAACGCGTATCCGATAAAATGTGAGCGGGAGTGTGAACAGATCACAACATCAAAAATAATTTTAGAGCATCTCCATTGTCCTTGCAGAGTGCGGCCGACAATTGTCATGAAGAACGAAACGCATGACAGTTATGTTATGTGGGCTGCACAACATCAGGCAAAATCTCTCACCAGGCCATCACATTTGGGTGAATATTTTGCAGTATCACGTATTTTTCGATGTAAACAGAAATATATGCAACCATCTACCGTACAACGACCATCGATACCTCTTGTAAACTGGAGTACGGTATTCATTATAGCGCAAGGTAATAGGTTTATATCGTCTCATTATGCTGCGTTATGTTATGGTGAAGAATTACTATAGCTTTAACGGTCAAGGGAATATTAGCGGTGTGCACATTCTTTGACGCCATATCCTTTTGTTTTAGCAGAGAGGGAAGAGCCACGAAAACAGCCGACTGTTACTGAGTTCCAATTATCCATTATAGACTACTGCCGAACAATCATCACAGACTTATCCACGAGTTTTAATGGAATCGCGAATATGATTTGCATTTGGGTCACACTGTACTGCGCTGCTTATTACAACGACTTCACAATTCGTGTGTTTTTTTAATCCTTTACTTGCATCCTTTGAATTATGTAATGGCACGTTCTATGCTCGACTACTTTTACTCAGTTAATCCTATAGAATACAAAATGGGTTTTTCCTATTTCTGTGGCTCGTGGTTTGCATACATAAGAAACATGAAGTTTGTAACATTAGAATTCCCTTGACTCTAGGTACTTACGAGACAGCCCATTCTTCGCCTACTGAGACTAATTTTCCTTACGGAAGCCACCTCTTACCTGAAACAAGAGAAAGTAGTCTTAGGAGGTGAAGACAAATGAAGAGCTATGAACGATTTAAACAATCACAAGCTAAAAAGGGAATAAAACAATATTACTGAAATTTTGTTTTAAATAAGCAGAAGTTAGAAACATCCCGCCGTAAAGGCATAACAAGTGTTACTACCATGTTTGTACGATAGAAATCGCTAAAGCCTTGTTAATCTCTATCCCTTTCACATCCTGTCGCTATAATTGTGTACATTAACTTTTACTGTATTTTAGCTGCAACAGCAGTATTTTTCCCCACGCAAACCTGAGTTACATATTTGCAAATGTTCAACTTTTTCAACAGGCGCAAGTACTGCCAACTGTTGGGCATCAATATGAAAATACACTGTGTGACCGAAAGTATCTGGACACCCCTCAAACATATGTTTTGTTGTTTTGTGTGACACTATCACAGCACTGGCCTATATTGATGTTTTAAGCATCTTCTTGCTTCTCTCTGTTGAAGAGCAATTCGGGGATGGCGACTGAATCTTTCAACAAGATCGAGCACCTGTTCATAATGTACGGCCTGTGACAGAGTGGTTACACAACAATAACATCCTTGTAATGGACTGGCCTGCACAGAGTCCTGAGCTGAATCCTATAGAACACTTTTGGGATGTTTTGGAACGCCGACTTCGTGCTAGGCCTCACCGACTGACATAGATAGCTGTCCTCAGCGCAGCACTCCTTGAATAATGGCCTGCCTTTCTCCAAAAAAACTTCCAGTACCTGATTGAACATATGTCTGCGAGAGTGGAAGCTGTCATCAAGGCTAAGGGTGGTGCAACACCATATTGAATTCTAGCATTACCGGTGGAGGGCGTCATGAACTTTTAAGTCATTTTGAGCCAGGTGTCCGGATACTTTTGATCACATAGTGTATCAGCAAGTCAATGTAGCTGTGCGCAGCAGATCGTGACCACCAGAATACGCGGATGTGGTTGGTTCGCTGCATTCCACTGTATCACTGAATATTGTTAGTTATTTTCCATTGAATGATCATTTTACTACATATATTTTAGTCCAAAAAATGAAGCCAAGTATACAATGCATGTTTTGAAAACGGGTACATTTTTTTAAATAAATTTTGAATCCAAAATCATAAAAAAATCACATAAGAGCACTACGACATGAAGCAAAAGTTTACTTCTGGCAGAAAACGTTCAGATCTAAAAGGGCTATAAAACATTTCAAAAATTATGGAACACTTTAGATTTAGTAGTTTTCTTCCGAGCAACTACACGATTCTCCAGGTGAGGAAGGTAACTCAAAACCAGTCACAGCTGCATGTTCACAACTTTGCACACTGATGTGACAAAGATCATGGGATAGTGACATGCACATATACAGATGGCGGTAATGTCCCGTACACATGGTATGAAAGGACAATGCACTGGCGGAGTTCTCAATTGTACTCAGCTGATTCAAATGAAAAGGTTTCCGGTGATAATGGCCGTACGGCGGGAATTGAAACACTTTGAACGGTAGTTTGAGCCACACACACGGGACATTCCATTTCGGAAATCGTTAGAGAATTCCATATTTCGAGAGCCACAGTGCCAATAGTGTGCCAAGAATATAAAATGTCTGGCATTGCCTACCACCACGGACAACGCAGCGGACGCTGGCCTTTACTGAACGACGGAGAGCAGCGGCGTTTGTGTAGAGATGTCACTGCTAACAGACAAGCAACACCGAGTAAAATAACTGCCGAAATCAATCTGGGACGTACGACGAACGTGTCCTTTAGGACAGTGCGGCGAAATTTTGCGTCAGCTATGGCAGCAGGAGACGGTAGCGACTGCCTTTGCAAGATATCGTCTGCATCGTGCCTCTTGGGCTCGTGACCATATCGGCTGCACCCTAGACGACTGGAAAAACCGTGGGTTGGTCAGATGAGTCCCGATTTCAGTTGGTAACAGTTGGCATTGCGCAAGCTGGTAGCGCCTCCATAATGGTATGGGTCGTGTTTATATGGAATGGATTGGGGCCTCTGGCCCAACTGACCCGATCGTTGATTGAAGAAGATCATCTGCAGCCATTCGTAGACGTCGTGTTCCCAAATAACGATGGATTTTTTAAGGTTGACAACGCGCCATGTGGACCACAATTGTTCGTGGTGGTTTGACGGGCATTCTGGACAATTCGAGCGAATGATTCGGCCATTCAGATCGGCCGATATGAATCCCATCGAACGTTTATGGAACTGGATCGACACGTCAGTTCGTACACAACATCCTGCACCGGTAACACTTCCGCAATTGTGGACGGCATGGGTCAGTATTTCTGCAGGGGCTTCAAATGATTTGTTGAGAACATGCCACGTCGAGTTACTGCACTACGCCGGGCAAATGTATGCCCGACACGACATTACGAGGTATCCCAAGACTTTTGTCGCCTCAGTGTATACTGAGAGAGAGAGAAGGGACTGCGTTCCGCTTGTATACAATGAAACATTCCTACATAATGGAGGAATAAGGTTGCACATACATAATGAGGCAAGAATTGTATTTACCACTGTTCTGTCAACTGCGGCACTGTATTTCTGTGGTCACAGGTTCCTTTTTAGTTGCATTTACGTCACGCACTATACAATGAATGAGCAAAGATTCTTTAATACTGTACACTGGCCTGAGCAAAGATTCTTTGTTACCCAACACAACTTACAATACATCAATGCCTTACTGACATAAAATTCAGGTGATATGTGTGGTGGACAGTTGTGATATTGCATTTATTTTACTGAGGAACCAGGCTATAACTTAAAACCAAATAAACCCGACCTCCAGACTCTCTGTTTGCCTCTAAGACGAGAATGAGGTGGCAATTACTTAACATCATTCCCGATCTATACAGGAGTAATTATGGTCCAGGGGCGCCTTCAACTCAAACTGCAACGATCTCGAAAACAGCTCGAAAAGCGATGCAAAATTGGGAATGTCCTCAAAACGTTTACGAAACTATCGTTGTTATTCATTCAAGGTCAGAATGCATCCTTTAACCACCACGTTTTCTTTGTGAGCTTAGGGAGCTGGACTGTCAGTTTGTCAGAATGTGTTCCTTCTACGACGCGATTTTGTTTCTAAATGCACCCCCATCAAATCAGAAAGCAGGTGTTTCTCACCTTGCAGTGTCTTACTATGGGTGGCGTGCAGTCAAGTCCTTTTAAAATGCAAGCTCTGCAATCGACTCCGAATGTTCTAATTTTCGTTGCTGGACTCATTTTTCGATCATTAATTCAACAATAGCGAGTTTTAAATCGAAAAAAATCTTTCCAGGTATGCCCCTTGACGTAACCAACGTATTTCGCAGTTATAAAGTTTCCATGCAAGCTACAGGGCCACTGGAAAGAAAATCGTTGAATACACCGTCGAAGACTGTTGGGACTGACAGTGGAATAACGCGTGCGACTTCAGAAATTTTACTAGTCATACCACCAGTTGCTGCATGCTTACAAATTTAGCAGTGCTTCCTAATGTACAGAGCAATGAGTAGCGTTTGTCCATCGTTGTAATTTTTTTGCTCTTTCATTGTCATCTAAACCTTTAAATTCATTCTGCACTGTAAAATCGTTTTATAGCAAATTTTCTGTACCCGTTACTTATGCGACTGCATAATATATATTGAGAATTCTCATACCTCTAATCTGTTATTCCCGTTGATTTTTAAAGGCTTGTGACGAGAGATTGCCAGACTAAATCTTTTTTTGTACAAACTGCCACTGGACATGTGAAAGTCTGTCATACCAACGCACAAATACCACTGACACCGCCTTTCTGTCGAACTGAAGAGAGTTATGCCGACCGCAATGTGCCACATTGCAATACTAAACGAAATGTAGCGCTGTGAAGGATACTTCCGGGGAGGAACGAGCAAAGCCTGTACGCGGTCTGCGAGAAATTTGGCACGCCGAGGCCAATCCTATTACTGGGCCTCCATTGACGACATTTTTCTACGTTTTATTTTCATTCATGCCTGATAATATGTGATCCGATACTGACACGAGTGTACTATTTCCTCCCGATTTCAGTGCTTCATATTTGTTTTCTCTAGCCTTGTACACCTTGAATGCAGAATATACAGCAATTAAGGAGTCGAATTTGGGCTCTTGCCACTGTCATGATTTTCATGCTGCCCTTTCTGCTCACTTACGTTCTCATTACTAGCTTCGATTAACCTGTGTTCAAAGTGGCTGCTCTATTGACAGCTGCAAGAAGGGTCGAGTGTGGTGCTTCCTAGGCCATACGATATGGCATCACCTGCCTTGGATTCCATTTGTTAGCGGAAAGGTGGGCAGACTAAGAGTGCCACCACGAAGTGTCGTACACCGTCCATTCACATTAATGTGACCACCTGTCAAAAATCTGAATAACCCATCTTTTGCAGCGCGGACCGCTGCGAGACATTCAGGACGAGAGTCAATGGGGTTCTGGAAGATACCGACAGGGATACGAAAAAATGCCGATTCCAGTATCGTAGCCAGCTGCCCTAGGCTTGTCGGTTTGGGACCCTTGGCGCAACTGAGGTGGTTTCATCGATTCTTGATTGCGTTTAAGTTGAGGAGTCTGTTCGCCAGGGTAGTACGGAACATTCATCCTGCTGCTCTTCGGACCACGTACGTATGCTGCGAGTCGTGTTGCACGACGCATTGTCCTACCGGTAGATGTCCTGGCATCGAGAAAAAGCCAACTGCATGTAGGGCATGACATGGTCCCCAAGGATAGATGCATAATTGTGTTGATCCGCCGCGCCTTCCCCCTTTTCAAGAAGGGACGTCGAACAGATGTGCAGAACTATAGACCTATACCTGTAACATCGATCAGTTGTAGAATTTTGGAACACGTATTATGTTGGAGTATAATGACTTTTCTGGAGACTAGAAATCTACTCTGTAGGAATCAGCATGGGTTTCGAAAGAGACGATCGACTTCCGCAAGGCGTTTGATACAATTCCCCACAGTCGTTTAATGAACAAATTAAGAGCAAATGCTCAGACCAATTATGTGATTGGATTGAAGAGTTCCTAGATAACAGAACGCAGCATGTCATTCTCAATGGAGAGAAGTCTTCCGAAGTGAGAGTGATTTCAGGTGTGCCGCAGGGGAGTGTCGTAGGACCGTTGCTATTCACAATATATATAAATGACCTTGTGGATAACATCGGAAGTTCACTGAGGCTTTTTGCGAATGATGCTGTAGTGTATCGAGAGGTTGTAACAATGCAAAATTGTACTGAAATGCAGGAGGATCAGCAACGAACTGACGCATGGTGCAGGGAAAGGCAACTGAATCTCAATGTAGACAAGTGTAATGTGCTGTGAATACATAGAAAGAAACATCCTTTATCATTTAGGTACAATATGGCGGGTCAGCAACTGGAAGCAGTTAATTCTATAATTATTTGAGAGTAGGCATTAGGAGTGATTTAAAATGGAATGATCGTATAAAATTAATCGCCGGTAAAGCAGACGCCAGACTTAGATTCATTGGAAGAATCCTAAGGAAATGCAATCCGAAAACGAAGAAGTAGGTTACGGTACACTTGTTCGCCCACTGCTTGAATACTGCTCAGCAGTGTGGGATCCGTACCAGATAGGGTTGATAGAAGAGACAGAGAAGATCCAACGGAGAGCAGCGCGCTTCGTTACAGGATCATTTAGTAATCGTGAAAGCGTTACGGAGATGATAGATAAACTCCAGTGGAAGGCTGTACAGGAGAGACGCTCAGTAGCTCGGTACGGGCTTTTGTTGAAGTTTCGAGAACATACCTTCACCGAGGAGTCAAGCAGTATATTGCTCCCTCCTACGTATGTCTCGCGAAGAGAACATGAGCATAAAATCAGAGAGATTGATGATGTTTGGTTTGTGGGGCGCTCAACTGCGTGGTTATCAGCGCCCGTACAATTATCCAATCTTTGCTCAGTCCAATTTCGCCACTTTCCTGGATGATGATGAAATGATGAGGACAACACAAACACCCAGTCATCTCGAGGCAGGTGAAAATCCCTGACCCCGCCTGGAATCGAACCCGGGACCCCGTGCTCGGGATGCGAGAACGCTACCGCGAGACCACGAGCGGCGGACACCAGAGAGATTAGAGCCCACACAGAGGCATACCGACAATCTTTCTTTCCACGACCAACACGAGACTGGAATAGAAGGGAGAACCTATAGAAGTACTCAAGGTATCCTCCGCCACACAGCGTCAGGTGGCTTGCGGAGTATGGATGTAGATGTAGATGACAAGATCACCCAGGGAATGTGACTCAAACATTCCGCAGACCCCAACGTTCCCTCCTCCGGCCTCGACTTTGAAGTCTGTTGCAGGGTGTTTGCCGAAGGCCATTTGCCCGATGGAGCGTAAAATGTGATTCATCTGAGAAGGTCACCCCTCGACACTAAGTGGACGTCCACTTGCGTTATTGGCGTCCAAATTACAACTTTCGTCGCCGATGAACAGCAGTCGGCATTGGTGCAAGAACCATGCCTGCTGCAGAGGCCGGTATGCAGCAACGTCGCTGAACGGTCGTTGACGAGGCATTGCTGGTAGCGCCTCCGTTTCTCTGGGCGGTCAGTTGCGCAACAGTTGCACGTCTTTTCGCCCGTACACATCTCCACAGCCGTCGTTCACGCCTGTCATACACGGGCCGTGACGCACCACGGTTGCCTCGGCGCCAGTTTGGATAGCGCCTTTTAGCCATACACGGTATACTTTAATCACAGTGGCACTCGGAAAGTTTACAAACTTAGCCGTTTCGGAAATGCTTCTTCCCTTGGCTCGAAAGGCAAAGATCATGTTCTTTTGGACGTCAGATAAATCGTTCCGTTTCTGTATTATGACAACGACTGCTGCACTGTTTTCTGCGTGCTCCCCACCCTTCCCCTACAAGCTTTATACAGATGTTACAAAAAGGTACGGCCAAACTTTCAGGAAACATTCCTCGCACACAAAGAAAGAAAATATGTTATGTGGACATGTGTCCGGAAACGCTTACTTTCCTTGTTAGAGCTCATTTTATTACTTCTCTTCAAATCACATTAATCATGGAATGGAAACACACAGCAACAGAATGTACGAGCGTGATTTCAAACACTTTTTACAGGAAATGTCCAAAATGTCCTCCGTCAGCGAGGATACATGCATCCACCCTCCGTCGCATGGAATCCCTGATGCGCTGAGGCAGTCTAGGAGAACGGGGTATTGTATCACAGCCGTCCACAATACGAGCACGAAGAGTCTCTACATTTGGTACCGGGGTTGCGTAGACAAGAGCTTTCAAATGCCCCCATAAATGAAAGTCAAGAGGGTTGAGGTCAGGAGAGCGTGGAGGCCACGGAATTGGTCCGCCTCTACCAATCCATCGGTCACCAAATCTGTTGTTGAGAAGCGTACGAACACTTCGACTGAAATGTGCAGGAGCTCCATCGTGCATGAACCACATGTTGTGTCGTATTTGTAAAGGCACATGGAGAGTATCCCGTATGAAATCATGATAACGTGCTCCATTGAGCGTAGGTGGAAGAATATGGGGCCCAATCAAGACATCACCAACAATGCCCGCCCAAACGTTCACAGAAAATCTGTGTTGATGACGTGATTGCACAATTGCGTGCGGATTCTCGTCAGCCCACACATGTTGATTGTGAAAATTTACAATTTGGTCACGTTGGAATGAAGCCTCATCCGTAAAGAGAACATTTGCACTGAAATGAGGATTGACACATTGCTGGATGAACCATTCGCAGAAGTGTACCGTGGAGGCCAATCAGCTGCTGCTAGTGCCTGCACACGCTGTACACGGTACGGAAACAACTGGTTCTCCCGTAGCACTCTCCATACAGTGGCGTGATCAACGTTACCTTGTACAGCAGCAACTTCTCTGACGCTGACATTAGGGTTATCGTCAACTGCACGAAGAATTGCCTCGTCCATTGCAGGTGTCCTCATCGTTCTAGGTCTTCCCCTGTCGCGAGTCATAGGCTGGAATGTTCCGTGCTCCCTAAGACGCCGATCAATTGCTTCAAAAGTCTTCCTGTCGGGACACCTTCGTTCTGGAAATCTGTCTCGATACAAACGTACCGCGCCACGGCTATTGCCCCGTGCTAATCCATACATCAAATGGGCATCTGCCAACCCCGCATTTGTAAACATTGAACTGACTGCAAAACCACGTTCGTGATGAACACTAACCTGTTGATGCTACGTAATGATGTGCTTGATGAGCAATGAATCGCATGTCAACACAAGCACCGAAGTCAACATTACCTTCCTTCAATTGGGCCAACTGGCGGTGAATCGAGGAAGTACAGTACATACTGACGAAACTAAAATGAGCTCCAACATGGAAATTAAGCTTTTCCGGACACATGTCCACATAACATCTTTTCTTTATTTGTGTGTGAGGAATGTTTCCTGAAAGTTTGGCCGTACCTTTTTGTAACACCCTGTATACCCTCCACTACTAGTGCTGTGCTACCTGCCGTCTGTGAGTAGTTACTGTACGTCGACGTAGAATATAGGCGACTGTCACTTTAATGCGACTGGACCGCGTAATTTATATTTCCAAATGCAATATTCGTTTTAGGTACTTTGCACCTTTTACTTTCTTTGTTTTATGATACTACTGACGAATTTTTTCGGCGCACCATACATTTCACCTAAGATACTACTTGGGGCAGGTGCAAGATCTGCAACGACTCGTGTAGGTGCGCGGACAACATACGGCGGCAGCGCGGCAGGTGCCGTGCGGACGGTCCGAAGACTGCCCAATAAAACAGAAGCGCGGGCGGCGGGCACCGCCCCCTGCCGTCCGCGAGCAACACCGGACCGGGCCAGCCGGGATAAAAGAGGGGAAGGAGAGCCCGAGAGGAAGGGCACGGCACGCCAGGGAAGCGAGGTTTATTTTTATCGCAGTCCCGCTATTGGTCGCCGGCGATTCTTCGACAAGTTACGCTCGATCGGATCGGCCGAGAGCCGCCTCCACAAAAAAGGGACGAAAAAGAGAACGGGCCAGAGGGAGGCGCCGGGTCGCCGGTGTATTTTATCGGCGGCGCCCGATTGGCTGTTTTCCGATCACGAGGCGGGGCCGACGCAGGGGGGTGGGCGTCCTGCACAGCCGAGGGAAAAAAAATCCTCTTCCGCGGCACGGGAAAAGTCCGCGCTCGCGGCGGCGTCGGGGTCGCTGCTCTGTCTAGGTGGCGACACTTGCGATAAAACAGAATGTTCCGAGAGGTATATCGAGAGTACGTGGCTGGCGGCGATGTAAAGTGGCACACTGGCAAACCTGCCAAACTTTCAAAAATTAAGAGATCCAGTTTTTAAAAAAAATCAGGAGGTACGAATGACAAAAAAAAAAAGCTCTGAGCACTATGGGACTTAATATCTGAGGTCATCAGTCCCCTAGAACTCAGAACTACTTAAACCTAACTAACGTAAGGACATCACACACATCCATGCCCGAGGCAGGATTCGAACCTGCGACCGTAGCGGTCTCGCGGTTCCAGACTGGAGCGCCTAGAACCGCACGGCCACCTCGGCCGGCAATGATCAAAAACTGCGGGTTATTTTCAGTATAATCCTAATCAGCTGAGGTAATTCTTCACTTATGTCGTGACAATGCTATATAACGACTACAAAAACACAAATGGTAACATCAGAACTATCCAAAACTTCGATTCCGTACTCCTAGTGTACCACAGGTAATAGGTTGGGATGTTTTCTGGTTATTCACACAATCAACATTTTTTCTTGGTGCTTCTTTATTTCCACGTTTTTTGAAACCGCTTTTTTCATCATGTAATCTACAAATGTTACATCGGCAAAAAATACAAAATGCTAGCAAAAGACCTTCCATAGAATCCGTAACACACGGAAACTGTTCCGAATATTGCTTCAAGAAAACAAAATCACGATGTTTTGTCATAATGAAAAACAAAACACCGGATCAAAATACTAAGAAGATGACGAATAAGATACGAATGAAACAACTTATTACCCAAAATAATGCTTTTCAAGTATTCGTGTAACAAAGTAACAATCATACCATCTACTCTAAAGATTTACACCGACTATAAAAACATCGTACAGTAAGCGACTTCACTTAATCACAATGCCCGCCGGGGTGGCCGAGCAGTTCTAGGCGCTACAGTCTGGAACCGCACGACCACTACGGTCGCAAGTTCGAATCCTGCCTCGGGCATGGATGTGTGTGATGTCCTTAGGTTAGTTAGGTTTAAGTAGTTCTAAGTTCTAGAGGGCTGATGACCTCAGCTGTTAAGTCTCATAGTGCTCAGAGCCATTTTTGAAACTTGATCACAATGATAATACACAGACACAAGCCCAAACAGAGCACAACACTCAGCAACACGACTATACAGTCTGAGCAGGAAAGGGGAAAAGTAACAATTGATATACTAGTCGCGCGCCACTTCCCAATTTCGATAAACTTACATCCATATATTGCTTAGAAACTACTAGTGAGCGAGGGAATTCAGCAGACGGGTCAAAAAACTGAAATGGTGGGTTTTAAACATAAATATCTTCGGTCTGACGATATTTGAAAAGAGAGAGAGAGAGAGAGAGAGAGAGAGAGAGAACGGGAAAAATAATAGCATAATCGGGAGACGGGAGGAAAAGCGGGAATTCGGGACTCTCCTACCTGAATAGCGAGAGTTTGCAGGTACGCACACGTATCATTTTTGACAAAATGTTAGTAGTGTTACGCTTGAACTTCACGATTAATATTTTGTACAAGTGGTCTACACAAATATTCCTCTCTACACGTGCCACATACTTGAAAATACCCTATTTGGGAGTGTTATGCATAGTTTTTTATTTTTAGACGCTTCTGAACTTTTCTCTGTTACGGAGCTATATGTAACTTACAATGTCCGTCCAAAAAGTTCCGAGACTAATTTTACTCCCGGCGTATAAGTGATGCCAGTGCGGTAACTACGGCGGCAGCTTGAAGTAACAAGTGTAAACAACAGGTGTGCGATTACCACTCAATTGTGAGCAGGCAGTCTGAGGCAGTGGTTGTGCAACATTTCTAAATCTCTAAACCAATTGTTCGAGACATTCTCCAGAATATTTTGAGGAAGAAAAAGAGCGTATGCAATGCTTGTCCCGCACACCTTGACTTCCGAATATAAACGACGCCTGTCGTGACTTGATTGACATGCAAAATCCGGACTATCATCTACATGAAAAAAAAATCATCATTAGTGATAAGACTTGATACTATGCATACGAACGTGCAACAAAATGGCGCAATGCAGAAATTCACATGAAGGGTCAGCGCCTTGACGACACAGTCAACATTCGAGCCAAAGTGACGCACGAGTTGAGCAACATCCCAAAGAAGGACTTTTCTCATAATTTCATACAGTTGTATAAACTTTGCGTCTGTTGTACTCAAGTGAAGGCAGAGTATGTAGAACACCTGAAGTATGGAAATGGAAATGCCGTGTGGCTAGGGCCTCTCGTCGGGTAACCCGTTCGCCGGGTGCAAGTCTTTCGAGTCAACGCCACTTCGGCAACTTGCGTGTCGATGGGGATGAAATGATGATGATAAGGACAACACAACACCCAGTCCCTGAGCGGAGAAAATCTCCGAACCAGCCGGGAATCGAACCCCGGCCGTTAGGTATGACATTCCGTCGCGCCGACCACTCAGCTACCAGGGACGGACACTTGAAGCATTAAAACCACTATCTTTTTTCTGCGATTTTTACTAATCCAGTCTCGATACTTTTCGGCCAGACTTTGGAGAAAAGTATCGACTAAAAAGAAAACTAAACTTCCTTCTCACATTTTTATACAACTAAACTCGTGTTACAAAAAATTAATAGTTCCACAAGGAGACAGTATTTAATGTACAGTCGATCATTGGCCATTAATAAGCCCATTGCCACCACATGTGTCCATAAAAACAAATAATCATACATGGTTTTTGATCCTCTACTTAAAGAACAATTTACAGGACTAGGGTTCAATATCTTTTTCGGAAAAAATGCTACTTATGCTGCCTACAGATGTTGCAGAATGTGTGTGCTATGAACAGTGAGCCCTTATTTCAATGAGAACTGGGAGTACAAGATTGTTTTTGATAAGAGTTTTACACAAATATTTGATTCAAATGGTTCAAATGGCTCGGAGCACTATGGGACTTAACTTCTGTGGTCATCAGTCTCCTAGAATGTAGAACTACTTAACCCTAACTAACCTAAGGACATCACACACATCCATGCCCGAGGCAGGATTCGAACCTGCGACCGTAGCAGTCCCGCGGTTCCGTACTGCGCGCCTAGAACCATTAGACCACCGCGGCCGGCACACAAATACTTAAATGATATTAATTCTGATGTGTATCTATCCTTGCACAGAGAAATGTGAGAATTTTGTTTGGTTTCGACACTGAGAAATATGCGCACAACATTGCTATTAGTCTGAGCAACCACCTCTTGCAAAAACTAGTTTTCTGATGAAAAACAAAAGTAATTTACATTAACAAGTAAGAGTTGCCTCTTAATTCTAGCAAGTGGCAAACAAGTCATTCCAACACGCGAGTACGGGCTAAATTCCTTTTATATACACTTTGACAGTTTGCATAACCGCTATCACTTAATTCAAAGATTTTTCGCCACCTCCGCGTCAAGAAGTCCCCACTGTACGTCCGCAACACGTGATGTATCACTTTCGCTGCCGTCAGCTTCATATATTCGAACTCGTCAGCCGAAAAGCTATTTCTTGACTTTACACTGAACTACGCTTTTGTGCTCTTCCCTCCACTTCGAAGCATCTTTATTCCTTAACAAACAATACAACTGAACAGTAAATCAGGACCATAACACTCTTACTGCATCTATTTCTGGATTTTGCACAGAACGTTATTTCGAGTTCCAGCAGCAGCGCACCACTTTCACATTTCCAGTAAATGTAGCACTGTATATTAAGTGCTCCGTAAAAATTTTTGTGTTTCCAATACCATAAATTATGTTACTTCATAGCCAGAAGCTACTTCGTATTTATGCCGGGTCAGAAACAACTGAGATCTCTATGTTGTTCAGTTTTAATGTCTGCAACAAGTATTTAGACACACGTTTAAGACGTATGACGCAACAGTTTTAGTGGTTTTAGGTCTGCGTAGCAAATAACGAATGTCATCTTAGTTATGAAATTATTTTAAAATAACTGCAAAAGTAGTCTAAACCAAGATGTCATACATATTTCACTATTTACGTAAAAAAATTACAACTCCAAAAGTTTTTAAGCAATGAAGTAAGGTTATAGTTGATCTTCACAGACAGTTTTCTTCGTTAGGTTTGTAGCTCACTGCAGAAGCTACATGGTTTTAATACCCTTAGAGGTAAGACGTCTTTCAAAGTTTTATCATTGCTACGCGTGTTAGGCGTGTCATATGATGTTTAAGTAGCGGACACAGAGAATCGCCCTTCATTGCTAAATGAGGATCAATTATAATGGTGTTAGTGAACGCCGGCCGGAGTAGCCGAGCGATTCTAGGCGCTTCAGTCTGGAACCGCGCGACCGCTACGGTCGCAGGTTCGAATCCTGTCTCGGGCATGGATGTGTGTGATGTCCTTGGTTAGTTAGGTTTAAGTAGTTCTAAGTTCTAGGGGACTGATGACCTCAGATGTTAAGTCCCATAGTGCTCAGAGCCATTTGAACCAATTTTTTTGTTAGTGAACATCATAAACATAGCCGCACCGTTTTCCTTCTTTTTTTTTGCTCGCTGACCTGCCCGCACTGTGAGACTAGAGAACTCTAAGACAGGTACAAGTAGGGGCCTACTGTGAAAGTAACAAAACAAGAAACCATTCCGGAGCGCCTTTGGAAAGATTTACACTGATGAGCGAAAACATTAGCGTATTGATCCGCCTTTGGAATCCACACAGATTATACACTACTGGCCATTAAAATTGCTACACCACGAAGATGACGTGCCACAGACGCGAAATTTAACCGACAGGAAGAAGATGCTGTGATATGCAAATGATTAGCTTTTCAGAGCATTCACACAAGGTTGGTGCCGGTGGCGACACCTACAACGTCCCGCCATGAGGAAAGTTTCCAACCGATTTCTCATACACAAACAGCAGTTGGCTGGCGTTGCCTGGTGAAACGTTGTTGTGATGCCTCGTGTAAGGAGGAGAAATGCGTACCATCACGTTTCCGACTTAGATAAAGGTCAGATTGTAGCCTATCGCGATTGCGATTTGTCGTATCGCAACATTGCTGCTCGCGTTGGTCGAGATCCAATGGCTGTTAGCAGAATATGGAATCGGTGGGTTCAGGAGGGTAATACGGAACGCCATGCTGGATCCCAACGGCCTCGTATCACTAGCAGTCGAGATGACAGGCATCTTATCCGCATGGCTGTAACGGATCGTGCAGCCACGTCTCGATCCCTGAGTCAACAGATGGGGACGTTTGCAAGACAACAATCATCTGCACGAACAGTTCGACGACGTTTGCAGCAGCATGGACTATCAGCTCGGAGACCATAGCTGCAGTTACCCTTGACGTTGCATCACAGACAGGAGCGCCTGCGATGGTGTACTCGACGACGAATTTGGGTGCACAAATGGCAAAACATAATTTTTTTCGGATGAATCCAGGTTCTGTTTACAGCATCATGATGGTCGCATCCGTGTTTGGCGACATCGCGGTGAACGCACATTGGAAGCGTGTATTCGTCATCGCCATACTGGCTTATCACCCGGCGTGATGGTATGGGGTGCCATTGGTTACACGTCTCGGTCACCTCTTGTTCGCACTGACGGCACTTTCAACAGTGGACGTTACATTTCAATGTGTTACGAACCGTGGCTCTACCCTTCATTCGATCCCTGCGAAACGCTACATGTCAGCAGGATAATGCACGACCGCATATTGCAGGTCCTGTACGGGCCTTTCTGGATACAGAAAATGTTCGACTGCTGTCCTGGCCAGCACAGTCTCCAGATCTCTCACCAATTGAAAACGTCTGGCCGGCCGCGGTGGCCGTGCGGTTCTCGGCGCTCAGTCTGGAACCGCGCGACTGCTACGGTCGCAGGTTCGAATCCTGCCTCGGGCATGGATGTTTGTGATGTCCATAGGTTAGTTAGGTTTAAGTAGTTCTAAGTTCTATGGGACTGATGACCACAGATGTTAAGTCCCATAGTGCTCAGAGCCATTTGAACCATTCGAAAACGTCTGGTGAATGGTGGCCGAGCAACTGGCTCATCACAATACGCCAGTCACTGCTCTTGATGAACTGTGGTACAGTGTTGAAGATGCATGGGCAGCTGTACAGCTGTACACGCCATCCAAGCTCTGTGTGACTCAATGCCCAGGCGCATCAAGGCCGTTAATACGGCCAGAGGTGGTTGTTCTGGGTACTGATTTCTCAGGATCTATGCACCCAAATTGCGTGAAAATGTAATCACATGTCTGTTCTAGTATATTTGTCCAATCAATACCCGTTTATGATCTGCATTTCTTCTTGGTGTAACAATTTTAATGGCCAGGAGTGTAAAAATGTATGTACGTAAGTTCCACATCTCCTCCTAAACCACTGGACCGATTTCACTCACACTTGATACACAATCACTTTCTGTCTGGAAATAATTACTGATGGGACAGGAACCACCAGCCTGGAAATGTTGGAAATTTGTGTTAAGTTCCTATGGGACCAAACTGCTGAGGTCATCGGTCCCTAAGCTTACACATTACTTAATCGAACTTAAACTAACATACGCTAAGGAAAACACACACACCCATGCCCGAGGGAGGGCGGGGCGAGCCGCGCGAACCGTCGCAAGGCACCTCAGACCACGCTGGTATTATGGTGGAGGTGATAACTTCGTAACGGTGAGCTGCACGTTTCGGGCAGCTTTTCGCATGGATGACGGCGTATCGAAACACGGCGATCTTCTGGTGCAGCAAGAAACACGATTCACCCGACCA
This sequence comes from Schistocerca cancellata, assembly GCF_023864275.1. Lineage (NCBI taxonomy): Eukaryota > Metazoa > Arthropoda > Insecta > Orthoptera > Acrididae > Schistocerca > Schistocerca cancellata. The sequence goes on from NC_064634.1 coordinate 69,830,929, forward strand.
CGCGATACGTTTCCAACGACTAAGGCCCACCAGAATGATACCGTGTCTACTACAATCTTAACTGATAGCGTAGGTGAGTCAAGTATTGGACGTCTGACGTGTGGCCCGATTTTGAACAATGTGCGCTGAACGTTGCGCTCCCAAACACTTGGGCTACACCAGATGTGTAGTCCCCGTTACATTTGTCACAGATCGCCGCCTATCCTGCTTTGCAGAGCCAGCAGGATTCCGAATTCCATGGTCTGTGACATGGTTGCCTGCTTGCTTCACACGTTTGCACCACACTGGGCCAACCGGCTGTGAGCATTCCCTATTAAAGGGTAGACAAGGATGGCTCTCTGGTAGTATGCTACTACAGTATCTGTTGATGGACGACGTTGAAACCACTATCATTACATCTACTATCTCCAAGGTGGCATACGCCGTCATCAGATCAAAATCGCCGTCCTCTTACCAGGCGTGCCAATTTTTTTCCCGATAGTCTATTACTGTTAATAAGGCTTCTCTCCTTTCCTAGCAGCCAAGCCACATCTTACATGAATAAAATTCAGTTGCCGTGACAGAATTAGTCTCTACTCACTAGATTCCAAGAGGGGACAAATGCCCCTGCTCCCCACCCTCCACCTCGCGGACGCCTGTGAGACCAACTATGTTCTTTGCTGGATTCAAGAGGTAATATGAGACCTAGATAGCCGGCCGGTGTGGCCGAGCGGTTCTAGGCGCTTCAGACTGGAACCGCGCGACCGCTACGGTCGCAGGTTCGAATCCTGCCTCGGGCGTGGGTGTGTGTGATGTCCTTAGGTTAGTTAGGTTTAAGTAGTTCTAAGTTCTAGGGGACTGATGACTTCAGCTGTTAAGTCCCATAGTGCTCAGAGCCATTTTTGAGACCTAGACGACGACCTACTAAGCAGACAGACGACATCAGAAAATATGCAGCAGCGACAGCCTGCCGACGGCGACGACGACAACGACGACGCAGAAAAAAGAGCAGGGAGTGGCAGTGTGTGCTGACGTTAAGAGCTGTCCTGACGTGCATCTTAATGCAGCTTTTCTCGGCAATAGGTCCCCACGTCGTGTTTTGCAGTCAGAAGGGAGAAGGCTAGCGTCTCGCGAGAGGAGACAGCGGGGAGACATGGCGGCCACGCCACCTGCGGCCGCTGACCAGCGCCGCGGTATTGACTCGCCGCCGCTCACACACACACACACACACACACACACACACACACACACACACTCGCCGCCCGCCATCTTGGACTCGGCGCCTGCCCTCTTTCCTGCGACGAGTGGCTACCACTCCTCTCTTTTTTCTTCTGCCTTTTGTAGCGCGTCGTACGGGAGCAGCCGAATGGGAACTGTAGAAGTGAACTGAGAGGTCCGCACACGGTGCAGCTTCAAAGTTATTGCCTTGCTTTCCCTCCTTTCTTGGCTTTGATAGGCAGCTGAAGTGCGGCAGGTGCAAAACCATCGCGTTTATATCACACTGGTCCTCTATGCAGCATTCAGAGCAGACACTTCTCAAGAGTCGCGCGTGGGGTCAAAACAACGTACATCGTTGTTGTCACTTTTCTTATATTCTATATTCCAGGCCAATTAAAGATCACATTTAAGAGGCTACGTCAAATCTGCGCTTTCTCCAATATTCCTTCAGCACTTCATTTTTGTCTTTCTTCTCTTCTGTGGGTCATTTGTTTTACTGTATTCTTCGTTTAGCAAGCTCCTTACTTCTTAAGTTTGTCTCCCTTTTTTCTTCCTTATTTATATAATTTCCTCTAGGGTTGTATGTATCTCCCTAGGTGCATTAAGCACACTTCCAAATTTTTCGAAGCAAGTAGTTTTTTTTTTTTCTTTTTGCGCCTTCCACATTCCTCGAATGTAGCTGTAAAATTTCAATCTTTTCCCTAATTTCTTATGCAATTATTTCTATGTGTGTGTACATTTTCGTGTAACTTCATAATTTAAAAGTTTATGCTGTTGTTCTATTGCCCCCCCCCCCCGTTAACAGTTCCTATATTTTTCCAATATCGTCCTCTCCTTTTATCCATCTTTGAACTAATGTTAATCAACACGTTCAATCTGAGCGAATTGCAGTCTCGTAGCAATGTTGCATTTATAGAGCGTAGTGAACATCTTTCGTTAAGCAATACATTCCTTCGAAATTTCCCACTGGTGGATCACTTGCCTTTTCCATTTCATTCAATGCCACTTTTCAGAATGCTTCTTCTGTTACTAGGCGCACCAGTATCTGACTGTTCAACGTTACCAGGAGAAGTGTTTGTCTACAAGGAAACGTAATATGCCGAGGGCTTCTTTGGTACTTACCCTTTGGTTCCTTGTCCACTGGATAGGGCAATAATACGCCCTATAAACGATTTCTGTTCAGTTTAAAATTCACACTTCCCCTTAGTATACGAATTGCTGAATCTGTTTTCTCCTGAACCACTGCACAGACACTACTGCTCTCTCTCTCTCTCTCTCTCTCTCTCTCTCTCTCTCTCCAGAGCCATTTGAACCTAAAATCTACTAACAGCTTTACGGAAGGGATAAATCAGACTATTCCACGACATGTGGAGAAGTAAATGAGAAACTGGAAGGTCTGAAATTGATACAATGTGGATAAGAACGAGGAGGAACATCTGGCAGGCTGAGGGAGTGCCGACAGTGAAGACAGTCGATGACACGATCAGATAAAACACTCTGCTGCAGGGGCGATTCTCAAGAGGGAACAGTGAACACGTCTGGAGGGCGTTCACCGAAGATTGCACGATTACAACATGCATAACGTGTAGCGAAAGTACAAGAAACTTCGCCCGTAAATGAATGCGGTTGTGAAAGCTTGCAATTTGTCCAGAAAAATTAGCGTCAATTTCTCCATACTAACTTCTCTCAGTTGCACTTTCCTCGAAAGGTATAAATTCGGACACTAGTATGCTAGTTTTAGATGTAATTTATGTTGTCAGCTAGACACTGAAAAAGATTGTTTAGGGTTCTGTAAGCGGTGATTTGACACACTTTTTCAGCTTTCAGAGGAATTCGTGACACGCTTTTTTCATCTGGAGCTCGTGCTTGTACATGACCTCCCATTAGAAGTGAATCACCTTTCAGCATCCTTGTACGTATATCAGGCAAATGTAATTTCTCCATATCGATCCACACTTCTTGGCCAAATAATGTCTCCCTTAAGATTTACTAGTATTTCAAAAGCTTTACCCATTTGTCCCCAGTGTCCACAATTTTACTGTATTTCTCCGATTGTGCAATATTCATATAGGTGTACTTTGTAATCACCCGTTACGTGACTCTCTATAACAATTATCACTAACATCTGTAAACACTTTAAGCAGTGTTCATGAATTTGGTTCTGTTTATGGAGTTCTTGGAGGGAAAACAAAAATTAAGAACATTTCTATTCTTATTTATTTCTCCTGCGTTATGAAGAGTGTGCACAATGAAATGTAGGGATGCTGTACAGCAAGAAGATGTCACAATCCTCGCCGATGCTAAAACAACGGCCGTGTCTACAGCGAATTCTAGTGACGAAATTATTAATGTAATGTACCTGCAAATAGATGGCCAGAGATCAAGGTAACATCTAAAAGGTGCCTTTCTTTTACTACTGCAGGTAACTGATTGTTAATCCGAAAAACACACAGCATTACTAAAGTTTCTACCACACAGCGTAAAATACGAGTAATTGCACATGTATGCTATACTTCAAAACTGATGGCCAATCTGGACAACGCATTTTCTGCACATGCAAAGCGGCATGGGGTCTGTTTCAGCTAGTCACAAACATATGGCAATTGCCATACAAGCATGGTAAACTGGAAAAGCAATTATCAAGAAAGTCGGGAAAAAGTTTTCCATTGCGGAACAAATCACTGTCCATCCGTATCAACATACGTCTGCCCCAGTAGCTTAAGTTAGAATAACCCAACTTCTAGTGCAAGAGTATACCCTCCACCAAGCATCCAAGAACGCACAAAATATGAAACAAAGTACTTGGCATATATGGATATAAATTGCTGGTACGAATGGCTTACTATCGAAACTTCCAACGGCCAAACGTTTGTTGCTGGCTTTAATCAAAGAGTGTGATACGACGGTTAAATGGAATGTGTAATTCCATCTCCTACAGAGCATTACTTCTACAGCAGATTATCTATCCACGACGCTCACAGACATTTCAAAATACTGTTCGAGTAAACTGTTCATTTACCTCTGCTTTTACCTTTTACTCTCCCCGGTATTTCCAAAATGTAGTTTCATTTTTATACGGTTGATTCGCTGTCCAGCTTTACAAATACTTTTAATATACATTGGTACACTCAGCGCTATTTTGATTACTGTGCGAGGGTAAAGATACTACTGGTTCACGACTACCATGAATGACAAACCTGTGCGGCTTCTCGGTTAATTTTTTCTGCACTTCTTCGCAAAATTTTGGAGCACTCAGAATATGACTGAGTTCGCGCCGCGCGGGCTTTTTCGCATTTATCCTCAAGTCACAATTTCAAGGAGGGGGAGAATAATTTTTATTTCGGAATTTTATTAAAGCTGTATATGTTTCTTAGCCTCGACCGTCATCGTGTTGAAAGTTAAGGCATATTGCCGCCACATGCAGTTTCTTTTTTCGTTCATTTCAAAGCTCTTTCAAACTGCGACTATATACCTGGGCAGCCTACTTCTTCGATATTGATAGCTTTCCTGTCCTCTATGGCGTCATTCCGTAATTCTGCACTTCCTTCACTTCTTCAGTGTGTTTTGTGGGGCAACAGGTGAGCGTCATTGTGCTAACTAATACTCGAGTAAGTTTAGGTCCGTATTCCTTTTTTCACAATAACGTCCTTATTGACTGCAATTGACGCTTCATAGTAAAGGACTGCGAAATAGTTACACAACTTCTGCAATATCTTCGTTGTTTGACTTTCGTCTTTGTTCACTCCTCTTAATTCCACGGAGTATCGTAGTCACTCTTAAGTTATCCACTTAATCCTGCAGTCGCACAATCACCCCTAGCGCTGAAAGTGTGAACTAGTAAATGTTTGTGATGTTCTTGCAAATGACTACAGAACCCATCATAGGAAGACTCGGCTCATAAAAATAGGCGAGTTTGAGAAACAACGAAAATGTGCCCCCACGTTTCTATAATTTCTAAACATAACTTTTAACACAACAATTGAGAACAGTAAGATTGATTTTCAGAAACCTGGAACCTTACTACAGCCGAACATATTAAATCAGTCGCGCCGCAACGATTTTACTCACAGGAAGTCCTAGTCGTCTGCTCGCTCTCTGTTCTGTTCTTCTGTGAATAACACTAATGTCTCTCCCTACTCCTGATATTGATACATTTAGCTCAATTTTTTCCACTGTCATGTTTAATTCTGCATTCCAGGGAAAAGGCTGTGTATTTATCTCTTAATCACGCCTTTTATGCTTTGTAGTTCTGTCTTCAGTTCTCGTAAGCCACTTGTAATGGCGCGTTATACACATTTCAATACATACATTTTCATTTTTCTCCCGGTTTCATTCCTTCCCAGAACCCCTACCTTCTACAGATTCTATCTGTCACCTCCCCTCCCCCCCCCCCCCCCCAGGGATTCCCTTTAATTGCTACATGCAATTCGCCCTTTGCTAAGACGCCTTTAGCAGTGTTGCTTACAGCTTATAGCTTTAAGTGTTAGAAAATCCAATTCATTTCTCATTTGAAGTTCCCTTTCTCAGATCACAGATTTTTATTCTCTTGGAACCTAAACCGTTCTCCGTGATTATCGACGTATTAAGAGTATATCATACAAAAGTGAAGTTTAATATTTAGTTTCTACGTCTCTTCTAAACTGGTGCAAACCATCAAATACTTTGCACTCCTTTTCTGCCTTTCCGTATATTTCTTACTTAATATGGGACTCCTACGCTTCTGATTTAACTCACAGTAACTCATGTATTTTGCAATACATTTTCATTCAATCCGAAATTCTGACCATTTTGCACCAGTTTTCTCTGGAGACACAAATTTAAAACGTTCTTTCGAAACGTATCTCTGTTCATAATTTCATGTTCTATGGTCTTAATTTCTTCCTGACGACTTTTGGTTTCTTGGAGCCGCTTGCACCAGGGCGAGTTTTTGGGACTGGCATCTTCGAAAATTCTCTTACATGTGCCATTTTCATTCATCTGAAATAGACTGCTATAAATCATCATCCAACGTTTTGTCATCGTTACATTTAGTTATTCAATTGTTTTTTTACAGATCTTCATTACTTCTGTTCCTGTTCCGCCTTTATAATGAAGTACACGAGTAATTACAATCCGAAAACACAACACGATGTGGACACAGATTGTGGGGACAGTTTCCCAGATACATAAGTGCTGGGGCAGATTCCCCGTTTCCGCACCACATAGGCGTTTAATACATACAGCCTTGGCAGGTTCATTGTGTACGCAACTTTACTCTGTTCGATCGAGTTGAGTTTTGCCTCCACAGCTGAGTACCAGAGACGCATGGGAGCTTTAGGCACTTGGGTCTGCCGGCACTACGTGTGCCACATCGGGGATGTAGTTCAACTAGTTTTAAATCACCTTGTTGATCTGGCGCCATCCGGCCACAAATGAGACATTAGTCGTGAATACTTCAATTAAAAAATTATGTTTGCTGTTGTTTAACGCGCTTTGTTAAGACAACGTGTAGACTGTTTTCACTAACTACTCGTACGAAGAACAAATTACACGACAAACCGACAGGTAAACAATCCATGTGCCGATGAATCCGGAGCAGGCTAGTATCCCTAGCGTATAAAAGGCATGGCACTAACTTTACAGTAGCGTCGGAGCTGCCTCACGTAAGGAGCAAGTGCCTGTGCATGGCCACTATGTGGCATACTACTGTGCACGTATGACGTAACATCATCGCTTTGATTTAATCGAATATACGCATAAATGTGCTATTACAGCATCGTTAGAAAATTCGTAGCACATTCGATAGAGCCATATTTTAACAACATAAAAGATCCACACATGATTCATGCAACTGACATACTGACAGGTGGTAATTCGACAATTTTGGATTTCACAAAAAATGCAGCCATTTTTATTTTGAAGTTCAATCTCTGGGGTCCAATCCAGACAAACAAACCTAGTTGAACATATTCTGTGAGAACACATTCTGTGACTTAAAACACACACACTTATAAAACCGGGAAACGCAAGATTTTGAAACACAGGCGAACATACAACACTGTAACGGACAGCGCATATCGGGCAAAAGAGTATGTATAGTTCCACACGTTAAAAAATAAAGGCATCTCAAGCAACCAACTGGAGTTATAATTGGCATCGTATGCGTCACTATCAGGCAGACAAGTTGTAGCATGTTTTCAGATTTTAGTTATTTTGGTTGGCATTATGCCTTGCAATCGATAACTTTACTTGTCTTCGCTTGCATGACGAAAAAAGACGCAAGTCTACTGCAAATCGTTATTTAGGGAATAAGATTCACGAACCGCCCTCAACTTTAATTTCATCAGTATCTCTTTCAAATTTTCCACACATCAGAGAGGTTCTCCTGCATGCCTTACGAGACTAGCTCTCCTGGAAGAAGGGATACTGGAAAGAAATGGGTTACCCAAGTAGGTAACGACGGAAATAGGCAGGGAGGGCGGGATAAAAATAAAAATCAAGCCTGAATACCTCAGTCAGTTGTGCATTTGCCCTCGACAGGCAAAGGTTACGCGTTCGAGTACCAGTTCGGCTTACAGTTTTAATCTGCCAAGAAGTTTCAAATTAGCAGATAATGCACTGCGAGAAGATAATTCTTTTCTCAGAGAATACAGTCATGTGGGACTCAGAGCTCCACAATCTACTTTTTTTAAAAATTTAAATGTTCGTTTATGCATAACCCATTCGAATACGCGTGTGTTTTTATGTATCTACTAGAGTGCCATGTATAATATATAGATAGATAAATAATAATTATAGATTAAATCTACGTGAAAATGTAAATGTTCGTTTCTTTAAAACTTACATCTCCGAAAGATCTTCACCGATTGCTTCGGAATTATGAGACAACACTGTAAAGAATACGCGCGTGTTCTTATATATCTACTTCCTTCATATATATCCACACAAATCCAGAAAAATTATAAAGATGTATGTATGTTCCACATCTCCTATACCAATGTATCGATTTCAACCAAACTTGGTACGAAAATCATTTACTGTCTCTAAAGAACCACTGTGGGGGTAAGAACCAACCACCTATCACAGGATTCGGGACGGGAATGAAAAGGTAGAGTCATCCAAGACGCGAGACTACCCATACTTCAGTTATCCAGCACTTACGCATGAGGGCTCTTAGAGGCTTGCAAAAAACTTTACTCCATAATTTCAGACCTTTACGAAGCTTTTTCTAGTTGACAACCCCCACAAAATGATGAAAGGAAAAAGGTTTGTTGCTAACTATATTTTCACTGTTCCTGCAATAAAACTGCCACACGAAGAATTACTTTTTAGTTTATCACTTCCTTACTACTAAACTGTATTCCTGACACATTTTGCAGACAGTTTTCACATACACACTAAATGTACAGAAAAATGATATCACTGTACGACATTTAGTTCGGGAGATACGATGTCATAAACACTGAATGCGAGAAAAAAAAAAACTGCCGCAACATGCACGACGTTTCAATTCACTACTTCGTCGCTACTAACTATTAATAATATATTTCGCAGACACTATCTGCATATGCCGCTGATGTACCTGCAAAATTATATCATAGTTCAGGATACAGGACTTCATAAAAATAAAGCTGCGTCAAAACGAAACTGCAGGGCGAAATTCGTTAGACATACAGGTGAAAGAAGTGTACAAATACGTGTGAAATATATTAAATGTGTGTGAAATATATTTGACATATGCGCATGCGAGCAAAGCCACGGGTGAACAGCTCATCCTAGACCCCTGGAATGATTTCAGTCAAATTTGGTACATATGTTAGTTACAATCTAGAAATATATACTGTATGGGTAAGAACTACAAGCTTGCTATTGGGGTGAGTGTCATTACTTAGAGAGAGAAGGGAGAACGAGGAGGTGGACAAACAACGAGGGATAAGGAAGAGATAGGCAGAGATAGGGGGAGAAGGAGATGGACGAAGAGAGGGGCAGGAGAAGGAGAGAGAGTGAGGGGTTGAGGAGGTGGACAGAGAGAAGAGGTGTTGGAGATGGATGGCTCTGAGCACTGTGGGACTTAACATCTATGGTCATCAGTCCCCTAGAACTTAGAACTACTTAAACCTAACTAACCTAAGGACATCACACAACACCCAGTCATCACGAGGCAGAGAAAATCCCTGACCCCGCCGGGAATCGAACGCGGGAACCCGGGCGTGGGAAGCGGGGATGGACACAGGGACGTACAGGGACAGGAGGAGAGAGGAAGGAGAAGAGGTGGATAAAGAAAGAGGAGATGGATAGAGAGAGGGGAGTAGGTGGATAGAGAGAAGGGGCAAGAGGAGATGGACTGAGAAGGGGCAAGAGGAGATGGACAGAGAAGGAGAGCAGAAGATTGACCTAGAAAGGCGGGAGAAGGTGATGGTGAGATTGAGATAGATAGATAGATAGATAGAGAGAGAGAGAGAGAGAGAGAGAGAGAGAAGATGGACGAAGAGGAGAGGTGGGGGAGATGGACAGAGACAGTTGGCAGGAGGATATAAGACCGTATATCCAGTACCCATTGATATTATAAACGAGTGTTTTCTCTTTTCTTGCTTTTCCATTTAACCAGACTGAGCCACAGTAACGCGTTTCCAGGAACAGCTATTTGATTAATGAAGGTGGACACCGCTAGAAACAGTAAAGAATTAGGATGCAGCCGTTCGTTCTCTCGTAATACTGTTTCAACTGACGACACTGCAAATTTTAAGACGCCTAACCGCGCTTGCAGCAATCACAAAAAAGCCAAAGCCGAACTGGAAGGCTCTTATCACTCATTCCGCTACGTGGCCGGGCCCAAGTTAGATGAGATGAGAGGTGGCTAGGGCCGCGGAGATAAAAGGCGTGGGATGGGTCCGCTTCCCCATTTTTATTCCCTCGAAAGGAATCTATCAGAGGTGCGGCGAGCCAACTCGCTGGAAGAGGAAATTAAGATAATTCCCGCGCGCCTCTCCTCGGCCGCACATAAATTCCTCGCGAGTTGCGGAGGCCGCCTCCTCGGCGGAGCGGTGAATTCATTAGATTACGTAACCGCCATTAGGGCCGGGCCGGCGGTTAACCGAAGTGCGACAACCGCCAGAGATCGTCTCCGGTTGCCGCGAGACGCGCCGGCCGGCCGTGTGTGACGCCCGTGAGGAGGGGTTGGCCAGAACCAACTGTAGCGCCGCTTCTGTTTTTTTCGTCCCTTTTTCGCCTACCCCTCGCTCGGCCGAGCGCTCTTTCTATTTCCGCGGGCGAGACGGGGGAAGGTTCCTGACGTTATCTGGCCACGCCGGCGTGAGGTTTCCTCGCCGCCGGCCGCAATCTGAAAAGCGTCGCCGCCATTTGCATGCGGCGTCCCTCGTCGCCGCTAAGAGAGTGCAGTCGCCGGCGCCTACCTGGCAGGCAACCGCGCGAGGCGCGGCGCAACGCGGGCGCCGCCGGTTCGAGAGGGCACGCGCTCTTCCCCGTTGGCCCCATAGCCACCGGGGGCTCGGTACGCGGACTCGCTCGTAATGGCCTCCTCGAACAGTTTTGATAAGACCGCCGCTAAATACAGTGTCCCAAAATGTGTATTCTTACTTTGAATATACCAATTACAACGCTCACCGGACAAAAGAAATAGTCTTCTCCAGCAGAGATCACGCTAGCACCGTACAACATCCCCTCTCGCCTTGATAATGGCCTAAATTCCGCAAGGAAGTTTCTTCATCTGAAGCAACTCACTGACGAACTAAAATTGTGTGCTGTACTGTGACGCGAACCTGCGACACTTGCCTTTCGCGGGAAAGTGGTCTATCGACAGAGATACACAGGAGCGACTCACGGCCTGCTCTCACAGTTTTACTTCTCCCAGTACCTCAGCTCCTAACTTCCAAACGTCTTGCAAAATACCCTCCATACATTGCGCGGCTCGCAACTCTGGAAGAAAGGATACTGCAGAGACATGGCTGAGCCACAGTCTGGAAGATTGTTTCTAGAATGCGCTTATCCCACATTGTGTGGTTATGCTACGTTTCCGCAATATCCTTTCTGTCAGGAGTGCTAGTCTCGCAAGTTACGAAGGAGAATTTCTGTGACATCTGCTAGTTAGGAGACGAGGTACTGGCGGAAGCAAATCTGTGAGGAAGGGTGAGAGTCATGCTTGGATAGCTCAGTTGGTGCAATATTCCCTCGGAAAACTCGTTGAGATGAACCTACATTTACTGACGGCAGCAAATCCTGACAGGTTTGAAACTAATTGTCATTGACAAATCGTGACAATGTAGTTTAGCATCTTTTTACGACAATATTCTAAAGCGTTGTTACTTGGCTGCGATTGGTACACCATTCCTTGTTGACACCTTGGATCGACCACCCTGATACATCAATAAATAGGACAACATTATTCAAGGTGTGCTCACCAGTATGTCCGAATGCGATAGCTCTCCCTTCTACCGTTCTGTCACATCTACCCATCTTATTGTAGTGATCCGTACGATCGATAGGCACACTATTTCACTGTCATGTGTTACATCAGCGGTGGAGGGTAACTTCCTGGTACCAGTTGTACACAATTTACAGGGCACTAACGCAAGCAGTTCGTTGTTTGTCCGGCAAGCTTACATTAAAATGTCCAAAAGTCTGCGAGTACCCAAAAACGTCAGCAGTGCTACTAAAACGGCAAAGAAAATCGCTTTGAGACTACGAGGGACAAGATCTAACTTAGAGGTAGCACGAATATAGATGCTATACTGCGACATTTGGAAAGTATATCCCTTAAGAAGATCCGGAGACGCACACACAGTCGCTTGCCCTTTATCTTGCTTTAACCGTCTTTTGTAATTGAATTTTTGTCGTAGTTTTTATTCATACACATTTCACGTAACTGCATCAAGCACCCGGAATGGATTTTTACGTGTTTTATGCATTATGTGCGTCCACTGGCTCGTGTGTAAACGCCTTGGGTCTCAACTCCAAGAGACAGCTTTACACGTAACCTTGCTGCCTCAATCTTAAAATGTAATCTATAACACAGCTGGAGGTCTGGATTACCGTGGCGGTAGTATCGCGTACACAAGATAAAAAAGGTCATTCTATTAGCGGAGCTGTCATTTGTTCTCTGGTGATTCATGTGAAAAGGTTACCGACGTGATTATGGCTACACGACGGGAATTAATAAACTTTGATCGTATTAGACACTTGCGATATTCCTTTTCGGAAATCGTCTGGGAACTCAGTATTCCGAGATACACAGTGGCAAGAGTGTGGCGAGAATTACCGAGGTTCAGGCACTGCCTCTCACCACGGACAAAGCAGTGGCCGACGGCCTTCACTTACCGACCGAGAGTTGTGGCATTTGCGTAGAGCTCTTAGTGCTAACAGACAAGCAACACTGCGTGAAACAACTGCAGAAATCAATGTGGGACGTACGTGAGTGCTTTTGCTAATAGCACGACACTGCCTGCAGCGCCTCTCCTGCGACCATATCGGTCGGACGCCAGACGACAGGAAAACCGTGGCGTGGTGAGATGAGTCCCGATTTCAGCTGATAAGAGCTGATGGTAGGGTTCGAGTGTGGCGCAGATGTCACGAAGCCATGGACCTAAACTATCGACAAGGCACTGTGAAACCTGGTGGTGGTTTTATAATGGTGTGGGCTGTCTTTATATGGGCTGGACTGGGACCTCTTGGTCAACTGAACTACTTGGAGACCATTTGTTCCAAAACAACGATGGAATTTTTATGGGTGACAATGCGCCATGTCACCGGGCCACAACTGTTCGCGATTTGTTTGAAGAACATTCTGGACAATTTAGCGAATGATTTGGCCATCCGGATCGCCCGATGTGAATTCCATCGAGCATTTATGGAACACGATCGAGAAGTCAGCTCGTGCACAAAATCTTGCACTGGCAATAAAACGCAATTATGAACGGCTATAGAGGCAGCCTGAGTGAATATTTCTGTCGGGAACTTTCAGCGCCTCGTTGAGTCCATGCCACGCCGAGTTGCTGTACGACGGCGGGTTTTGTCACATCGGAGTATAAGACAAAGGCCCAAACGAAGTCCCTCACGAATGTTTTAGAAATGCCCTAGGATGCACAGTATGATTACACACGAAACGCGAACTGTGCAGTTCTGGGGTGACTGTTGGCACATCTGCGTATGCGCTGAAGACTGCGGCCGAGCGCTAGATAATCTTTCCAGCGGATGACGGGGATGGGGGGGGGGGGGGGGCGAGCTGTGGATGAGGGCGATTTGTAAGGGTGCGATGTCGCCAGCGCGGCGCAGCCCGCAATCTTGGTGGTGGACCGCCGCCTCCGCCTCCGCCGCCGCCGGGGCAATCATTAATGCTGGTTGGCCGCTGGCTAGCGGCGCGGGTGCCACCCTCGCCCCCCCTTCCCACCCTCCCAGAAGCCGGTCTTAACACACCATTTACCGGGATCTCGCCATATTTCTAATTACTTTTCCGCGACCGTCCTGGCATGGCCGACCGAGCCTTCGCTTTCTCTATCTCTCTCTTTCTCTCTCCCTTGCTCGCTCGCTCCAGCTCCCTCCTGGTTTTAAAACGCTCCCTGCCGGACCAACGATCCGGAACGACCAAGAGGAAAAGGGAAAAGACAGAGGGAACCGCCGATTACGGATTAAAAACAAAGTAGGAAAAAAAAGAGGGGAGCAAGAGAAAAAGTAACGGGGGAAGCCCGTGCGACGGTAGGAGTTAAAGCAGCCACCGGCGACGCGGAGCGGGCCCTGGAAAGGGTTGTTACGAAAATAACGACTTTATTTTACATCTAGGATTGGATGAAGACGTAGCCCGGAACTGATATAGGGGCGGACGAGGCACGTATTCAAACGAGGATGTGGACCCGTCCACATTGCGTAACGAAAAAGAAAGATATTTTCCCGTGTCCGTTTTCTTTTTAAGAAAGAGGAGAAAAAAAAGACGTTTCAAACGTAAGAGGAGCCCCGGCGGTCGCGAGAGGTGGAGTAGCTAGAGGAAGGGGAGCAGGGAGGCGTGGTGAGGGAATTCTGAGGTAGACGCGACCGCGAAGACTCGCGCGGGGCGAATAGGAAGCCCGTTCCGTAATCCAATCCATTTACTGCAGAAAAATAAACCTACGAATCCACTCGAACAATATATACAATAAAAATACCGAGGGGGGACCCCGGTCCTGCTCGGATCTATGAAAAAATAATCTGATGAACCAGAGTTCGCTGCCACATCAACGTTCCTCTCGAGGAGCACACTTGGTCCCTCCATTATTGCTCGTAACTCTTATCTCGAGTGGTCTGGTTGTGGGACGGTGGCAGTGGGGCAAGAATGAATACGCTAATAAGGGTGCACGGCAAGGCTAAATGCGTCATTTCCATCTGCATCGATTCGTATTAGTAGCGACAAAGCAGTAATTGCACTGCCGTTACGTACGGCGAAGAGAAATTCTTGAAGCTGATTACAAGGTGCTTCAGTTCTTGGGTATAATAGAAGCTTGTAAATTAACCTCGTTCATGTCGATGAAAAGAGTTGTTTGTCAGGAAGAGTACTTAAGAACTATTAACACGGGGCAAAACAATAACACGACAAACGAATGAGATTAACAAGCACTGTGTGTGCGCGCCTATGAGCGTTTAGCAAACATACACCTCCTTACTCAGTTCTGACGCATTATACTTGTGATTTAAAATAGAACTGTTGTCAATGTAACTACTACACACTGGAATTCACCAACGACGGAAAGTGGGCTGAATCTACCAATGCATAAAGCTACAGTCTTCGTGATGTTTATACAGGTGCGGAAAAACAATCTAACCAAAGTGTAGAGCAGAAGGAATGCATCAAAGGAATTTCAGTATATGAACTAAGGTTCGCAACTGCACTTTTTCGGCGCTACAAGAACGTAATTGAAATCTGACATACGGAAGACTTTATTCAAAATGAAATATAATTCACGGAAAATGTAAACGTTAACAAAATGTTTGGACTAATCAATCGTCATGATGAGAACAAGAAAAACTTGAAGCGTAACATCCACGTGTACTGTACGTAGCTGATGTGCCTTATAACAGAAATGAAACAAACACATATCCGTGTTTTATGTTTCAGTATCCCATAAAAAGTCAAAGTAAATGAAAAATGAATATTCTATTGTACAGACTTGCCACCACTCAACTGATATAAATATGTTGTAGCAAATGTTCAAACTGTCGACCGTTTTCACGCTGACTTACCACCGAAAATATTCAACTGTGACCCTAGTAAATGTACCCAATTTCTTCGTCTGATGCTGTCTTTCTGCCCTACGCTTCTAGTCAAATTGTTTTCTTCACACCCGGTATGTGTCAACATTAGCTAAGATGCTGAGTGTGTCACAAGGTTTACAAATATAATACATCTCAGTGAAACTATCGCTACATACTAACCACGTAGACAACTGGATTTTTTTACTTTAAGAAAATGTACAATGTAATTTAAGAAACGTAAACAACCGCTCGCCCCCCTCCCCCCCCCCCCCTCCCAAACACAGCACAAAAATGGCTTTGAGCACTATGGGACTTAACTTCTACGGTCATCAGTCCCCTAGAACTTAGAACTACTTAAACCTAACTAACCTAAGGACATCACTCACATCCACGCCCGAGGCAGGATTCGAACCTGCGACCGTAGCGGCCGCGCGGTTCCAGACTGTAGCGCCTTTAACCGCTTGGCCACCACGGCCGGCTAAACACAGCACAAAATTTATACGCAAATTCATTATTAATGTGCGATCTCGAACAGATAAAAATAAAAAGAATTGACATTCCCATAGCATAAAAAGTATTTGTAAATTAACTCCCTTTAAAACTACAGGCCAATCGAGGAGTCGTTTCTGAACATCTGTAACACTTTTTAAAATATTATTCCTAGATTACTAAACCCTCGTAAAATTTACGATCTCAGTAGGACATAAAACAGGACATTTTGTCCTTAATTTGATATGTAACATACAACTGGGAATCTAATAATGTTAATTAACTAATGCACAACCTATAAATTATAACTTCGTTTGAATAAAGTGCTTGTAAACCTTACGATGAACTAGTAACAATGTAACATTTGTCCCCTTTAATGTTCTAGGGTTAAAAGTGTTGATATTGAAGTTAGGACAGTGAAAATTCGCTCATAGCTACAGAATCAAAGGGAAACAATGCCGCAACTTTCCACTTTGCAGAAAAGAATATTGGCCTAGAAATTCGATAAATTACTACGTTTTGAGTATAGCAATTGCATATTACGCAGTTTAAGGAAATTAAATTTGCACTTAGAAACGTTTCCAGTAATTAGAAAGTATTCTGAAACATTTAATGTGGCTGGTTTTAGACTTTTACTTTATGAAAATGGGAAGTTTTTTTTTCTTGTAACTGTTAATAGCGACTATGAACCCACTACATTTGATATTTAATGAAATACCATAATTGCTCTTTCTTAGGAGGAAGGTACATTTCACATAAATGAAAAAGCAGGCGATCACCTACGCCAGAAAAAATGATCTCCTCCTTGGAAATGTAAGAGCTAGGTGACTGTAAACAAATAACGTCTACGAGGTTAGCTACTCTCGACGGAGCGCATCTGCTACTCAACCACGGTATTATAACACTCGGCCGTTATGGAAAACACGCGATGACGTTACAGTAAAAAAGTACAGTAATGACTAAGGGAAGTCAATGTTTTCAGGTCAGTTGTGCATATACCAACTCCAACCACGCGCTGACTCAACGCTAAATCCAGCGACGCGTCCTCAGTTCTAGGTTCAATAATACTGTGGTCGACCAGTAATCAATTAGTCGTCGTCGTTTTAGCGCCGACTGGCTGCTTGCGGAATTTCCAAGCGGGTTTTCGTATAAAATACTACCCATGATAGCCCGCGCGGTTAGCCGTGCGGTCTAACGCACTGCTTTCCAGGCGGGAAGGCGTGCCGGTCCCCGGCACGAATCCACCCGGCGGATTAGTGTCGAGGTCCGGTGTGCCGGGGTTTTTAAGGAGGTTTTCCATCTGCCTCGGCGAATGCGGGCTGGTTCCCCTTATTCCGCCTCAGTTACACTATGTCGGCGGTTGCTGCGCAAACAGTCTCCACGTACGCGTACATCATAATTATACCACGCAAACATTTGGAGTTACACTCGTCTGGTGTGAGGCATGGGGGGGGAGAGGGGTCCACTGTGGGGCCAAACCGCACAATGACCCTGGGTTCGGTGTGGGGCGAGTGGACTGCTGTAGCCTGTTGTGGGGTTGTGACCCACTGAGGGCCACGGCGGGGACGAAGCCTCTCCCTCGTTTCTAGGTCCCCAGTTCAATACAATACAATACCCTTGATTAGTTTAGCTATGAAATGCTGATGTTCGGCGTTTCGCAGAATTTGCTAGTGTAATTTAAGGAGTTGGGGCACAGACTAGATGTCAATGTTAAGTTATGTGCGGGACATTATTTATGGGCTTTCACTGATATCGTAATGCGGGAGTTATTTCTATTCTGAAAATTTTGATGGCCATAGTACAGCAGTTTTGTTGCTTGTGAACAGTTGCGATACTGGACTTAGAATTATTCCAATGCTCATCTCGTACATGGTTGGAGAATATACTTGTTTAGATTGTACTCCATGGAATTTAACTTTCCGAGCGAGTTTCTTTTTCTATCTCTGGATTGCAACATTTTCAACAGATTTTGTTGAATTTAACTTTAAATTTATTTTGTCGGAAGCTAATTCCGCGCAATGAAAAGAAAAATCAAATGGCTCTGAGCACTATGGGACTTAACGTCTGAGGTCATCAGTCGCCTAGAACTTAGAACTACTTAAACCTAACTAACATAAGGACATCACACACATCCATGCTCGAGGCAGGGTTTGAACCTGCGACCATAGAGGTCGCGCGGTTCCAGACTGAAGCGCCTAGAACCGCTCGACCACATCGAACGGCTACACATTGTGTTCGTGATTCTATCGCCATTTGTATATTTACTCATTGTTATAGCAAGGCTTTTGTCAGCTCAGTGTAATTCCCTTAGAATGGCCTGATTTAAATCCATTACTATTATCTTTTTATACTCCTGTTCATGCTGATATTACAATCTCTTTTGAAAACACTATCCATTCTATTGAAAACAGAACTAACAAAATCTAAAAACGGTGCACTGCAAACCCGTCTCAATGCTGGACAGCAACGAGCTGCCTAGCAGACCGAACGCAGTAATATACAATGAGGTGCCGATTACGGTGGGTTGCAAAGGAAAACACAGCCGTTCAGTTCAACAGCTATGGTAATAGCTGTTCAAAATTTCGACTAAAACGACGACGACTTACCAGTACTACACGTAGATTTCGATCTGCGTCATTCTTTTCCAACAGGTCCTATCTTTAAGACACAGTACAGCAACTGTTCTGAGGGAGGGAAATGTACAAATTAATCCACATGCTTCAATTTACAACTCAAGTCATTTATACCTATGCTCAAGATAAACTATTAATTACTGTAGATTCTTTCTTCGTTGGCAGTCACGACAAGCGCTGATCAGCTGCAACTGCAAGGCGAGTGGACCTAACTTTATTGTCACATATATATTGTATTAGGACTGGCATAAAATGCGTGGAAGACGCTGTTTAATGTATGAACAAGACATTAAAAAAATCTGCACAGTAAATGGAGTAAAATGCTTCCGGGCAACATGAGTATGGAAACAAAAGATAGTCCACATGGCTTACGGTGACATTTCTTACATTACTGATCCATCATCGAAACATGAAACATCACCGAGGTGACGTATTGGCATCCTAGCACGGACTCGAAAGCAGGAAATACCTTTGTAGTGTTTGAAGCGATGGACTCGCTCGACATATTCGTGCTACCTCACCACTATAGTTGGGAGTCACGAACGACGGCCGTCGAGTTTAGGCCTGTTCAGCGCACCTACGTCACACGTTCCCCGACAGCCGATGAGCGTTCAGTAGTGTTCTGACCGCTCTGGTGTAAATGTCGTAGCCAATGCGACCATTACAAGTGATCGTAGCGGGTTGTTCAGAGAATTTCTATTCCATTTGTTGCGATTTGTCTTAACTGATGGTGATGATAAGTGATAAATTCTGCATGAGCAAGGGAGAGACATAATTTGCAGGATATACGCTTTCTTCATGCGGAAAGCACGCGCACGGGCGTACCACAACTGGGTCGGACTGTAAATCACACCCGTTAACCTACTACTAAGTACTTGCTTTGTAAAACTAGTCACTTTTACTGTTGCGGTTTCTAACTGTAGCTACATAAACTCATAAGATTTCCGGCATAACAAAATTTGTAACTCCCAACTCCATTGGCCGCGAATTACAAACGCCACCTAGCGGATAACGTATATCTTTTTTTTTTTCGGTATTACAGACTTATCGTACCTGACACGAGTTCGAATACGTGCGAAGAGACGATGCTGTTGATTTACGAGATATTTAGACTATAACAACAAAGTATTTTTTTTCCTCGTCAGCGCATTCGGCATTCGGCACCAAAGTGAGATTCTAGTGACGTCAATTTCAGCCAGCACCAACTGCGGAGACGGATATACGCCACGCCCAGTATTAAAGTAGCCAACCGCACCTTGGAGCGAGTGAAAAGGGTTCATTTACGCAGTTTCGTTGTCTTCACAAGTGCAACAACGGTACTTCCAATGAAAAGGTGGGGGGGCGGCCTAATAGCGACACGCCAACTGACCTGCCGACTTTCACCATAGCCATTTCTGAAAGCTGCGTACTCAGCTGTCGCTGTGGGCGAGAGTACGACACTTAGCGGCGCAGACACCTCAGTACGACCCGCGACACGGCTGCTCAAGTTCCCTCGTCTCACCGCTTCGCCTTCCAATGAATAAGATGACTGCTCATATGTATTAAGTCGAATGTAGGCTTGTTTGTAGGGCCGAGAATTCACATTTATCACACGGTTTCCTAGCTATGTCTTCAGTTCATTTAAATACGTCTGCCAGTCACGTAAAATCATCTTTTTTTAAAATAATAATCTGTTGGGAATTCAACAGTTTTCAATATTCACCTACACTGGGTCACGACTAGGGAAAAAGTATTGCAGTAAACGACACCGGACTGGGAGCCTCCCAACACTTAACGCTATTTAGCCTTACAAATGAGATTCCTCTGATTTTCACAAATAGAGGGTTATGGTTAAACCGTAATCAAGTTTGACAATAAGATCCAAATCACGAGACGCCACTAGCGACAATATTCTAGAATTTGCCGCACCAGCGTCTTATGCGATTTCCCTTACAACAAATCTTACGACTTCCATTCCCATATCCCTAATGCGATCGTCCTATTTCGTATCGCTATGCCATTAATATCGTAATCAGATGCTATACTGCTCTCATTATCTGTTATAGTCATTATCTTACATCTATCCACACTGTAGTGAGCTGCCATTCATTACACTAACTACAAATTTTGTTCCAGTATTTCTGCATTTTCTTACGATCGTCTGTGATATTTTGATGTACACAACCGCATCATCAGCGAACGATCTTATAGCGGCGCCGATCTTATTTGCTAAATAATTCATGTGTACTAGAAATGTTAGGATTCTTATTATACTTCCTTGGGCACACTTGCTGTCACTTTCGTTAGTAACATGCGCTGCCCAGTATAACGTACTAAGTTCTAGTAGTTCTATTAGTGAAATATTCCTCTCGCCAACTACATATTTGCGAAGATAATCTGTATGACCGCCCCGCTGCTACAGACAGGCAGCAGTTTACGTCCTTCGGGATGCATGGATGATACCGAAATCTTGTTTTTCTTCTTTTCGTTCGTCTGTAATAATACAAAACTACAGTATTGGAGATTTTTTACAGAAGCTCGAAATTTATCGCTGACCTCAATGCGAGGTGCTTATAGTAGTTTCAACAACGAAACTTTGTCTCGAAACCTGGTAGATTATCCAAAGAGATTCTGGTCTTCGTTAAACTACGCTAGCGGCAAGACACAATCAAAGCATCATCTGCGCGATAGTAATTGAAAGACTATAGATGACAGTGCTGCTAAAGCAGAGTTACTAAATACAGCATTCCAAAATTCCTTCAAAAACACGAAGTAAATGTTCCAGAATTGGAATTAAGAACAGCTGCCACACGAGCAACTTAAGGTAGATACCCTCGGATTAATGAAGCAACTTAAATCACTAAATAAAAGCCAGTCCTCCGGTCCAGACTGTATACCACCTAGGTTCCTTTCAGAGCATGCTGATGCAATCTTATGCAACCGCTCGCTCGACGAAATATCCGTACCCGAAGATTGCAAAGTTGCACATATCACACCAATATTCAAGAAAGGCAATGGAGTGTTCCACTAAATTACAGGCCCGTGTCATCAACGCCGATATGAAGCAGGTTTTGGAACATATATTGTGTTGGAACATTATGAATTACCTCGAAGAGAACGGTCTATTGACAAACAGTCAACACGGGTTTAGAAAACATCGTTCTTGTGAAACACAACTAGCTCATAACTCACACGAAGTATTGAGCGCTGTTAACAAGGTATTTCAAACGGATTCCGTATTTCTACATTTTCAGAAGGATTTTGACACCCTAACTCACAAGAGGCTTGTAGTCAAACTGCATGCTTATGGAATATCGTCTCAGTTATGCCAATGGACTTGTGATTTCCTGTCAGAGAGGTCACAGTTCGTAGTAACTCACGGAAAGTTATCGAGTAAAACAGAAGTGATTTCTGCCGTTCCCCAAGGTAGTGTTATAGCCCCTCTGCTGTTCCTTATCTATATAAACGATTTAGGAGACAATCTCAGCAACCGTCTTAGGTTGTTTGCAGACGATGCTGTCGTTCATCGTCTAGTAAAGTCATCAGAAGGTCACAACAAATCGCTAAACGATTTGGAAAAGGTGTCTCCGTGGTGCGAAAATTGGCAGTTGACCTTAAATAACGAAATGTGTGAGGTTATCCACATGAGCGCTAAAAGGAATCCGTTAAACTTCGGGACACGATAAATCAGTCAAATCTAAAGGCCGGAAGTTCAACTAAACACCTTAGAATTACAATTATGAACTACTTAAATTGGAAACAACACATAGATAATGTTGTGGAGAAAGCAAACCAAAAACTATATTTTACTGGCAGAACACCTAAAAGATGCATCATATCTACTAGAGAGACTGTCTACACTAAGCTGTTCCATCCTTTTCTGGAGTGCTGCTCGCGGTTTGGGATCCTTAACAGATAGGATTAACGGAGTACATCAAGGAAGTTCAAAGAAGAGCTGCACGTCTTGTATTATCGAGAAATAAGGGGGGGGGGGGGAGGGGGAGAGTGTCACAGACATGATACAGGATTTCGGGTGAACATCATTAAAACAAAGACGTATCTCACCAACTTTCTTGTCCGGAATGCAAAAGTAGTTTGTTGACGTCGACGTACGTAGGCGGAAACGATTATCATGATAAAATATGGGAAATCGGAGCTCGTGAATTTTTTACGCGCGCTGTTAGAGACTGGAATAATAGAGAATTATTGTGAAGGTGGTTCGATTAACCTTCTGCCAGGTACTTAAGTGTGATGTGCAGAGTAGCCATGTATATGCGGATGTACATCCCCAGCGTTTGAATCTGCACTGAACATACCGAGTGTAGTACTAGATAGATCCGAAAACTCCGTCCATAGGCCCTGGCAGCCGCCACAGGTCGGACCGACCGCCGTGTCATCCTCTGGTAATACCGTCACTGGATGCGATACGTGGGGGTATGGGGACAGCACACCGCCCTCCTTGCCGCTGCTAGTTTTGATGACCTGGAGCCGCCACTACTCTGTCAAGTTGCCCCTCAATCGGTATCACGAGGCTGAGAGCATCCCGTTCCAGTCCTCCCAACAAGGTAAGATCCCTGGCAGTACCGAGAATCGAATGCTGGCCCTTCACATGACAGTCAGTCGCGCTGAATAACAAACAGGTGCTCAAGCCTAGACACAAAGAGTACTCTCTGTCCTCGAAGCTCCCAAACGCCAAGTGCAGTCAGCATCCGTCCCTTCAGTGTAGCGCGTGTGCGGAACTGCGCTATCGACAGGTAGCCGGTAACGAAGTCAACTCTCTCGAGTAGCTCGGCATGCGCGAGGCGCGAGGTGCCAGAGACAGGCAGGTGAAGACTGGAAAGAGCTGAGTGGAACAATAGAGCCGGCGGCCGGCAGTACTGTGGCAGTGTGTTTCCGTTCCGGCGCGGGCGAGGGCAAAGTCTGCTGCGTTGTCTCCCGCCATCCCGCCTCGTCACAGGGGCGCAAGTGCGCTGACCGCACACCACGCCGGGTCAGCCGGCTTTCTTTCGCTCAGGAGCAGCAGGCGAGCCGCGCGTCTCTGGTTATTAGTTGCTCCGACCCCACGGCCGGGCTTATTTCATCTCCACGAGATGCAAAATACATATATAATATAACGTGGGGAAGGGGAGGGCACAAAAAAAAAGAGGGAGAGAGAGAAGAGGGCGAACGAGAAAAAAATCGCTTGCGGTTGGCTTCGGACATGTCTAAAAACAAAAGCGCGTGTAGCGGTCAGGCTCTGGTTCCCTCACACACACACACACACACACACACACACACACTCGCGGACTCATACGCGAGCTCCGGAAAACACAGGATACGAGGAGCGGAGGGGAGGGGAGGCGAGGGTGGAAAAAAGGAATAGCAGGAGGAGGTGGAGGTGGAGGAGGAAGAGGGGCAGAGGGAGGCAGGGGCGGGCTTGTGAGCTAAGCGTTTCCGTGCGTTATGAATACGAATACATTCCTTAATGATGGCTCCCATGTTAAAAAGTGGAGGAAAGAGGCACGGCCGTATCCAGCCAGCCCTCACTCTGCCGAATATGCGCGCGCGTGCTCGCTTCAAAGAGGGCACAAGCGGTGTCTGCCGGTAGAAGGGGATGTGTATTTAGACTTTAGCCGTGCACACTCTTATATGGATTTCATATCTGCTCCTTCCTCATTTCCCTTGCCGGACCCGTCTTTGTTTTTTATATTATTTTTTGGGGGATATGGGGGGGGGGTGCCGTCCTATACTTCGCAACGTCCCCGTCTGTCCACCCCAACCCACCCCCTCCGTGTGTGTGCTGCGGCCGCCTCCGCCCCCCTCCCCCACTAACTCCGTCATCTCTGTGAGTGTCTGGGACCGGAGTCCTCGGCTTTATATATATATATATATATATATATATATATATATATATATATATATATATATATATATATATATATATAGAAATGACGGCATTTCCATGTAGGAGGCGTCGTGTCAGCGCCTTAGGGGTTGCGGTAAAACTGGGAAACGCACACGGGTACAGCGGCTTGTGGCGGACAACCGTGGAAACGAAAAGCAAACTCTACAGGGTCCAAGAGGCTGTTCCCGAGGCGGAGGCGGTCGGCACGTATTAGAAGTATAATTTAGCGCGTGCAGCAGCACCCGCGGCGTGCTCCCCCCCCCCCCCCCCCCCCTTCCCGGCAACACACACAGAAAATAAGTAATGCCGCCACAGAAAGTCGCACTCGCGCCCCTGAACACTTCCTCCGCTAGTTGCATGTCAAAATGCATTCCGTCCTCCACACGCGAAGTGCGGTTCCCCGATACGCTATAACTGCACCTAAACAGATCTACAGGTACGAAAGTCATGCATGTTGTTAACAGACCACACATTTAGAGGAATCGATGCAGCCTGCCACTCAAACAAAAACAGTAGCAATAGTTCAAAGACTTACAAGGAGAACACGACAAGTACCGTAATCTGATTTCCCAGAAACTTCGCTCACCGGAAGAAGGGTCAAAAGAACCGAAAACGTGTTTTGGATTATCTGTAGATACTCGACAGTTTCTGGAAAAAAACAAGGTCTAAGTTTTTTAGGTATTTTCGAGGTACTCTATGTGCTTTCCACCACTCCAGATGAAATGGTGGCTCAATGGTTAGCGTCGTGGCTTCTGAATATTGCGTCCGTGGTCGATATCCGATTATTACTTTATTTTCTTTTTTCGTTTAGATATCCTTGTCTGTAAAAGATTGCTTCACGAATGTTTTCCGTGTATATCGATATAATGTTGTTCTTAATAGTCTACTAATTCCGTATCAGATGAACGAATTTTAAAAAAGGAATCAGGAAATTAATTGAAATTGTTTTCGGTGAAATTCCTTTAGTGTATCTTGATTCATCATCAACTGCAAGTACCCGTTTTCGAAAGAGTGATCCGGTATGCATGGTTTGCCGCGAAATTATTGCCAGCACGTGAAATCGTCACTGGTCTTAACGCCGTTTCCTTCCCCAGTGAGACTCACACCAAGAATGTCACTGTGGCAGACCTGTCATCGCTTGATGCCCGTGATGTTCCGAATATCTTCATTCCGAATGTTCCTATGGTTGGTATCGTCCAAGGTAATGCACCACACCTTCCTGAAGAATAAATATAAGAATAAAATATGAGAATTGATATGAGACTGTGACTGTAGCCCCTCAACATATAATACACAAATATACTACATAATAAATGTTTGTCGCTGATTGTGAAATCCAGTTGTAATTTTCCAATTGATATAACGCCCTTATATCCCTAATTTGGTAAGACACATTCGTGTAGTAACCTTCTACGGACATAAGCAGATAAATGAACACAATGAAAATAGAGTAAAATAACATAAACAAAAACAATAATCGGGTTTCGAACACGGGGCGCAAAATTAAGAAGCCGCGACGCTAACCTCTGAGCCATCATTTCGTCTGAGAATATGGAGTGGTAAAAGACACACAAAGTACCTCGAAAACTTAGACGTCGCTTTTTCAGAAACGGTGGAGTATCTTTATTTTGACTCCTCCTGCACTGAGGGAAGTTACTGGCAAATCGGCTGATGGCACTTGCCGTGTTCTCCTTCATAGTTCACTTTCTCAGCGACCAGGGGGCACATCCGGTTTATCTCCGTTTGGCAGGGAAGAGAGAATCGGCAGTAGGTCCAGGATCTCCAGAACGTGTCCTGTCTGAATGTTCTTCCCTCGCGCAGGTTGCCACGGAAACCAGACAGCAGTTATAAACAAAAGACACGACTGACTTAGTACCTGGCCATGAGCAATATCCATCCTTAAACTCCCTAATGGAGTCTTCAACTATGCTCAGTTGGAGTATACTGCATAGAAATACTGAAGTCGAAGTGGCGCATAGGTTTCCTTAAATCGACACGGTGACCACAAAGATCCATAAATCTGGAACGACGCTGTGATATGGTGTGCGATTAAATTAAAATAGGCAGATGGGGACGGCGCTATAAAAGAGCGTTGCAACATCGTCATCCTTGTATAACAGAGCTAAGTAGAAGAAGAAAAAGATAAGCTCCAGCTTACCAAATGTGTGAAAGTGAAGTACTGTGTCAAAGGCTCTACAGTAGTCGATTAACACGGTGTCAATCTGAACTCCGCATCTCTGCATAGGATTTGTAATATGAGAAATACGAAAGCTCTACATCCTCCTCTCGGCGGCATCGACTTTTTTCACATACTAGGTTTATTAAGGGTCGGTTACTTAGTTACTGCAATGGACAGTATAACACTGTTCTACAATCATGCACCAAATAAATGTACAGTGGTTAATTATACTCGTAGGTATTGCGTTAGTTTCCTTAGAAACACATCTCCAGAAAGTAACATACAGAACTCACTTTACAGTCTCCTTTCAGATAGCGCTACTACAATATGAAACGCAATTTTACTTTAAGCAACTGAGCGCTACTTCTGTTACATTTGCATATAACATGTGCTTATAATTAAAGTGCAGCTGCTCACAGAGACCCATTGTGGACTGTAATTATCGTATTGCAGTGAAACTTCGTAGATATTCTAATGCGTTAATGTGGAGCCGAATTATGCTGGGCAGATGTGAATGCAAGAAAGACGTATGTTTCCATATGTAATGGATTAGAAACGGGACGTCGCCAGAAAACGCCAAACAAATGAAAAAGGCATAATGTTGATATTGTTCATGGCTAATTTCATAGTTTGTTCAATACGAGCACCGGAGACGTAGACGAGATGCTGTACACTGCCAGTTTTGCACATGGTGGACAAAATTGGGACTAATTTTTTTCCAGCATTAATCGCTTCCGTATTAACGCATAGCTCTTCACACATTTAACAACTGTCAACCAAACACCCAGAATGGCCAGTCACAGATCTTTGACTGGACATTCTGGGTGTTTAGCTGACAGTTATTGTTACATGTGTGAAAGCACACATTGTTCGTGAAGTCTTCTACGGAAAGCAGGCGCAAATATAGGTTCCTTGTTACACATACATGTAAGACCGGATGTTTTGTGCCGTTCATGCTATAGGGCCTGAAATGACTATTGCGGAGACGAAACTGGTAGCCTAAATAAAAAGCTTTAAAAATAACGGCTAAATGTGATTTGAGACTTTCTCGGCGTATTCCATTCGTGAAATCTTCTCGGGTGATCAGCCGAGTAAAGGCGTCGTCTTCTCGCAACGTTTCGAAGGGTTTCGTACCCATCATCTTCGCTTGAAGATGATGGGTACGAAACCCTTCGAAACGTTGCGAGAAGACGACGCCTTTACTCGGCTGATCACCCGAGAAGATTTCACGAAAATAACGGCTGTTGGAACAGTATTGTTACAGTTCATCGACCAGTCGCAGTCCCACACTCTACAACTGCAACATATACGATCACTGGAAGCAGTCACTTCAATTTAAATATCTAGGAGAACGCATAAGGAGCGATTGAAAGTGAAACGATCACATGAAACCAACCGCAGACAGGACAGATTTCAGAGAGGTTCACTGGAGGAATCCTCAGGAAAGGAGGTAGTTTACAAAATCCTCGTTCGACCGGTACTTCTGTACTGTACGACAGTCTGTGGCACTTACCGGATAGCAATGATAAAGGAAATAGAGAATATCCAAAGAAAAAAAAGGCGCGCATTTAGTCATCATAGGTTCGTTCAGTACACAATGCGTCAAGGAGATGTTCGGCCAATGTCAGTGGCAGTTGCTATAAGAAAGAGCTGTGCATCTAGGTGGGCATTACTTCTGAAATTTCCAGAGCGTATGTTCCTAGTAAGTTAATCAATATATTGTTTTCTCTCTCGTGTATCTCGCAAAAAAAACCCTATGAAGGTAAAATTAGACAGATACGAACTCAGACAAAGACTTACCAACAACGGCTCTTTCCGTGGTTCATTTGCGTATGGAACAGGAAAGGCGGAAATGGCCCTGGTACACGAAGTACCCTTTGTCATACAGCGCACTGTGGCTTGTAGAGCATACAAGTCGATGAACGTACCAAAGTGAGGCCGGCGCAGAACACTGTCGTTATTTGTGTGTGACACAATCAGCCGCTGTGTTCATAAAGCAGTCTCTAGACTGAAGGAGAACACAGCAAGTGCCACTACACCGTTTCCCAGAACCTTCGTTCAATGGAAGAGGGTTCAAAATAGGCGAACATGTGTCTCGATTTATCCGCAGGTACCCGACAGATTCTGAGAAAACGACGCTCGAAGTTTTCTAGGTACTGTGTGGGCCCTTTGGCGAGTAGATAGTTGAACTGAAGCGGTGGCAAAGTGGCTGGAGTCATGGCTTCACACATTTACGCCTTATGTTCGGAAACCAATTGTTATTTTTAATTTTGTTTTCTATTCATCTACCCACGACCAGAAGATTACTACACGACTGTTCTCCAATGTATAATGAAATAACGTTCCCATTATTTGTGTACTAACTGTGTGTATGTCGAATGAACAAAAAAATAGATATAAACGGATGGAAAAATATTTTGGAAACCTCTTGGCTGAAATTCCTGTAGTGTATCTTGGTTCATCATTCATGTGAACGCAGCAAATGCTGCTGAAGAATAAACATGAGGATCAACTATATGAGTTAAGAACAGATACAGGGTGTTCGGAAATTCCCCTTACAAAGTTCTAGGACTTGTACGGGTGAGTGAGTATATAATATTCCGAACTGGAGCCCATGTCCGAAAACGTCATATATCGACAATATAGAGCGTCAAAATTATAGGCGCTGGCGGCTGTAAATCTATGTATACAAAGGACGATTACGTGACGGTGTTACAAACTTTAGCAGCGCGGAGTGGTCGTGCGGTTTGAGGCGCCATGTCACGGATTGCGCGGCCCCTCCCGCCGGAGGTTCGAGTCCTCCCCCGGGCGTGTGTGTGTGTGTGTGTGTGTGTGTGTGTGTGTGTGTGTGTGTGTGTGTGTGTTCTTAGCATAAGTTAGGGGAATAGTGTGTAAGTCTAGGGACCGATGACCTCAGTAGTTTGGCCCATTTGGAATTCACACACATCTGAATATCTACAAACTTAAAAGGATGATGGAGACTGATATCGATTTAAGGCAAAGTCGCGTGGTTCGGAAACGAACGAGTTGAAAGCTACAAGAAAAAATCATTCTGGGACCTCTACAGTGGAATACGAGCAAATGTACCGATACGAGTACCTGTTGCTAAGAATATAGGGTAAGTGTGGAAAAAAACGTCAAGTAAACATAGCTCTAAAATGTATTACCTTCGAGTTATGAACACTTTTTCAATAGAAAAAATGTGTTTCACACTAGCGAAGAGGAACAAGTAGTCATAGTTCCACAGGTATGTACGTATTTTAGAGCCCATGTTTACTGGACACTTTTTCCTTGTTTTGGTCCATACCGTCACCTCTGAAAGTTGCCTATCCTACAATCTTAGCAAGAACAGTACCGGTACATGTGTTCCATTGTCAGACGTACCAGAACGATTTTAGCTTTCGAATTTGTTCGTTTCCAGTACAGGACCCTAACCTCAAATTGATACATTTATCCTTCTCGATCATCGTAGCAAGTTTGTAACATCATCACGGAATCACCCTGTACCTCGTATACACACATTTACATGCGCCGGCGCCTATAACGTTTCCGGGGGCATGAATTCCCATTCAAAACATCATGTACTCACTCCGCTCTACAAACCCTACAAGTGTGCAACACGAATTTCCGAACACCCTGTATGAGAATGAAATACAAAAACGCGAGAATTTAAAAAGGATTGCAAACCCTGAAAATGCCAAAGAAACAGATATTACGTAGGAAATGTTTGACGCTTGTTAAATCCAATTGTAATTTTACAATTAATATAATGCCCTTGTATGCGCTAACTTGATAAGGAGCATTTGTGTAGTAACCTTCCACGGACGTGGGTAGAGAAATGAAAAAAATTAAAAAAAGGAAACTATTGAGATTCTTTGGAAATGGAAGAGGATGTAGCTGAAGATGAAATGGGAGAAATGATACTGCGTGAAGAGTCTGACAGAGCACTGAAAGACCTGAGTCGAAACAAGGCCCCGGGAGTAGACAATATTCCATTGGAACTACTGACGGCCTTGGGAGAGCCAGTCCTGACAAAATTCCACCATCTGGTGAGCAAGGCGATTGAGACAGGCGAAATACACTCAGACATCAAGAAGAATATAATAATTCCAATCCCAAAGAAAGCAGGTGTTGACAGATGTGAAAATTACGGAACAATCAGTTTAATAAGTCACAGCTGCAAAATACTAACGCGAATTCTTTACGGACGAATGGAAAAACTGGTAGAAGCCGACTTCGGGGAAGATCAGTTTGGATTTCGTAGAAATATTGGAACACGTGAGGCAATACTGACCCTAGGACTTGTCTTAGAAGAAAGATTAAGGAAAGGCAAACCTGCGTTTCTAGCATTTGCAAACTTAGAGAAAGCTTTTGACAACGTTGATTGGAATACTCTCTATCAAATTCTGAAGGTGGCAGGGGTAAAATACAGTGAGCGAAAGGCTATTTACAATTTGTACAGAAAGCAGATGGCAGTTATAAGAGTCGAGGGGCATGTAAGGGAAGCAGTGGTTGGGAAGGGAGTGAGACAGGGTTGTGGCCTGTCCCCGATGTTATTCAATCTGTATATTGTGCAAGCAGTAAACGAAACAAAAGAAAAATTCGGAGTAGGTATTAAAATCCATGGAGAAGAAATAAAAACTTTGAGGTTCACCGATGACATTGTAATTCTGTCAGAGACAGCAAAGGACTTGGACGAGCAGTTGAACGGAATGGATGGTGTCTTGAAAGGATGATATAAGATGAACATCAACAAAAGCAAAACGAGGATAATGGAATGTAGTCGAATTAAGTCGGGTGATGCTAAGGGAATTAGATTAGGAAATATGACACTTAAAGAAGTGTTTGCTATTTGGGGAGCAAAATAACTGATGATGGTCGAAGTAGAGAGGATATAAAATGTAGACTGGCAATGGCAAGGAAAGCGTTTCTGAAGAAGAGAAATTTGTTAACATCGAGTATAGATTTAAGTGTCAGGAAGTCGTTTCTGAAAGTATTTGTATGGAGTGTAACCATGTATGGAAGTGAAACATGGACGATAAATAGTTTGGACAAGAAGGGAATAGAAGCTTTAGAAATGTGGTGCTACAGGAGAATGCTGAAGATTATATGGGTAAATCATATAACTAATGAGGAGGTATTGAATAGCATTGGGGAGAAGACGAGTTTGTGGCGCAGCTTGACAAGAAGGGATCGGTTGGTAGGACATGTTCTGAGGCATCGAGGGATCACAAATTTAGCAATGGAGGGCAGCGTGGAGGGTAAAAATCGTAGGGGGAGACCAAGAGATGAATACCCTAAGCAGATTCAAAAGGATGTAGGTTGCAGGAAGTACTGGGAGATGAAGCAGCTCGCACAGGATAGAGTAGCATGGAGAGCTGCATCAAACTAGTCTCAGGACTGAAGACCACAACAACAACATTGGGATTCAAACACGGGGGATTCAAACACGGACCCAAAAGTGAGAGTCCACGACGCGCCACCAGTTCGATTGAGCTTATTGTGGGCCAAAAGGCTTTTAAATTACATCGTGAACTATGACGGTCGGCTTCTCAAAAGCGATCGAATATCTTCGGATGCGCCGAGTCACGTGTTCGCTTACTTTGACTCCTCTTCCTAACGCAAAGTATCTGACAAATCGGATTACGGCAGTTGCCGCGTTCTCCTCGTTGGAGCCGACGGCGGGAGGCGCGGCAGGGCACGCTGTGCGGGAAGTCGCCAGCCCCCGCCCGGCGCGGCGCTCAGATCTCGAGTTTGGGCGGCGATCGTGTCCGTGGCTAATGAAGAAGCGCTGCCGAGGGCATTAATTAGGGCCATCGAGGGGCGACGAGGGCGGCCGAGAGGCGCGGGTCGTGCCTCACCGCCGGTGCTCCGCCGCGCAATTGGCTCTCCAGCGGGCCCGGTTTATCAGCCACTCGTCCACCACTAACTGCCGCACTACATTATACTGCACGCCCACAGCTCCGTCGGTGGGACGCAGTTCTCATTCCTACACCTACAGTCTCTTAAGTTCGAATCTTCTCTGTCCAGGCAAGACCCATTTTGTGGTAGTTTTCCTTACTATTACGGATTTATGACACGATTATCTCTATCACAGATGTGTGTTATTCTGCTTTTCAAATACATTATAGAAATCTACACCCTTTCGTTGCTATAAAAAATTTTACTAATAGAGCTGATGAGTTTCGAGACCTACCCGCAGCGTTACCTCGCTAGACAGAGAGGTGGTCGAACGGCGCATCGAATACCATCCCAGGATTGAAAACCCTGGGCGCCTTGGAGCGCTTATTAGGCGATTACGTTACACGTGGTAGAAAATGGAAGGTTCGCTCCATATTATACCCCCCCCCCCCCAAACACACACACAATTCCATATACAGGGTGAAAAGTAATCGCATTTAAACCGACAAACTCTGGGAGGTTGTAGGGGACATCAAAACAAATATTTTTCCCTATTGTCATTTTTCTCTATGAGGTGTATTTAAACCGGTAGAGGAAGGTTTCTCTGGTGGCAAATTAATTAAACCAACAAACACTTTTCCATTTTTTATGACCAAGAGACAACACATTAACACAACCCAATTTCAATTACAGTAGATTTTCAAAAAGCCTCCATTGACACGTAAAGAAAGGTTACACCGACGGATCATGTTCTGTCTGACACGGGCAAAAACCCCAGGAGTATCCTGAATTGTTCCTGCTGCTGCTACTATCCGGGCAACCAGATCCTCTTCTGATGCAACAGGAGTTGCGTAAACAAGATTGCGCATCTCTCCCCACACAAAAACCTCCAGAGGGAGGACCACCTCTGCCAATCCACGTTTCTGGGAACCGTCGGTCCAGGAATCGACGCAAATGACGACTGAAATGTGCCGGCGCCCCGTCATGTTGGAACCACATGCGTTGTCTTGTAGGGAGCGGGACATCCTCCAGCAATTCTGGCAATGCTCTGGCGAGAAAATTGTAATAGTGCCTGCCGTTTAATGGCCTAGGTAGCATATACGGCCCAATTAAACAGTCCCCAACAACACCGACCCACACATAAACGGAAGAACCGCACTTGATGAGCGCTAGTAACTGTGGCATGTGGGTTACCCTCACTCCAAACATGCGAATTGTGCATGTTGAAAACTCCATCACGCCCGAACGTTGCTTCATCGGTAAACAACACAGAGGATGGAAATGTAGGATGCATTTCACACGGTCCAGGTACCACTGCGAAAACTGTGCTCTGGGTGGAAATCAACTGGTTACAGGTTGTGGACACGCTGTAAGTGAAATGGACATAACAATTGCTCTCGAAGGACTGTTCTTACATTCGTCTGATTCGTCCCCATATTACGTGCAATTGCACGAGTGCTGATTGAAGGATCCCACTCCACGTGCTGCAAGACAGCTTCCTCAAATTGCAGCGTTCTTACCGTGCGTCAGGGTCCCTGTCCCTAAATGACCCGGTCTCACGCAGACGTTGGTACACAGCAGCAAAGGTCGTATGATGTGGGACATGGTGATTAGGATGTTGTTGCTCATCAACCCGCAGTGCAGCTCATCCGTTATGGTGCGCTACGTAGTACGCACCAACCATATCAGTGTACTCACTCCAGGTGTATCGCTCCATTAGTAAACAGAGACAATGCACTACTACACTGGTGAACAGCAGTTGCCTACAACTGAAGCGTAATACGCCCTCTAACAACTGAAGATCGTAATACGGCCTCCACCGGTTTAAATAATCTTCATAGGAAAAAATGACATTAGGGAAAAATATTTGTTTTGATGTCCCCTACAACCTCCCAGAGTTTGTCGGTTTAAATACTTTTCACCCTGTATACTCGTATGGGCCCTACTGCGCCATTCGATGTGTTATGAGAACTGTTTTGTTTTTGCTTTTTTGTGCCCATATTACTTCCTTTTTATCAGAACGGGATATTTTCCGCCCGTCAGACTAACCTGTTGCAATTTCCTTCGGTTTTCCTGCCACGCTAAGTGTCCGTCGTGAATTTTCTGTCTAAAAATATTTCTTTGTCTGGTATATCACTACTTTGTTCAGCTCTCCTCTTACTGCATCGATCTCTTTTATTGTTTTGATTTTAAATTTTGTGTGACTTTCGTAGAAGTCCACAACCTCTCTAGTTAATGTGGTTGGTTCCATTCCTTTAGTATCTTGGGACCGTTTTCAATACCTTAATTTGCTCTTAGCTTACATCTTCTTTTTTCAATATATTTTGAACTTAAGATTTTCCTAATTACTTGTCGCTCTCCCTTTCGGGATCGGCAATAAAACGGCCACCAACCAGCTATGAGCGCGAGCGAATCAGCACTCGCTAAGAGCTTGTCTCAAGAGCTTTTCATGCCGCGACAGACACTAGCTAAGGCAAAGAATTTTCAAGACGTTGCGGCGATCATTTCGTCGACGGCATCAACTTCGCACCTATGTTTGGGTCACAGATTACGAGAGTAAAAAATGCTACAATCTACCACAAGAAAACGCGTAAAATTTAATTTCTGTTTTATTCCTCACCACTGTCTTCCTTCACACATATTGAACAATTGTATTTGACGGAACACAAGTTACTTCATGCTCTCTGTACATTAGGAAAAATTAAACATTCAGTTTTTTGATTTCATTAATAATAATAATAATAATAATAATAATAATAATAATAATCATGGCATTGGGCCTTACGGCGCCACATATGGACTAAGTTACTGTAGGGCGGTTTCTGCAGTACAGCTTATTATCTAAATTTAATAGCATTACTGTACAGTTAGCTTAGCAGATTTAACTGTCAGGATTTAACCAGTACTCTTCGCAGAAAATCTGCGTCCAAAGTAACCAGCTACGGACAGGGATTTACAGTTTGCGTAGTTTTGGCTGTTCAGCTCTACCCTTTATATTCAGCTAATTTAATTAGTAACTGAGCTCAATAGTGTAAAGGGTATTAACTGGGGCAACACAGTTTAGATACACTCCCGCGCGCTCGTTGTTCATTGGTGTTTTTTTTATGGCTGTAACTCCACAACGGTGCATTTCGGAACTACGGAAATCCAGAAAATTTCACCTGATTCGACGTCCTCTACTCTGCTCTCACCTTACTTCCATGTTGTTTTTCTCCAGTCTCAGAAAATTTTTGAACAGGACTTTCTGAACAAATATATGCATTTGCTGTTCAATTACGTGTTCTAATTCACAGTGTTCATCGCAGATTTAATGTGTAGGACGTGCAGCTAAGTAACTAACTACTACCCGTGGATGTACTTGAATGACTTATTTATCCCTTGTAGGAAACAAATATAGTAATCTTTAAATGGAGCCACACAAAGAAGAAAATATTGACAAGTAACTGAAAATCTTGTGTTTAAAATAACATTTTTCTGATGACTGCGTACAATCTTTTATCTGGATACGGCTATGCATGGAGCTTTCGTTTCTCTGTTTTGCTGGGCGAAGGTAAGTAACCGGAAGTATCATATGGTATGTTGCTCCTCCACCAGACCCCCCCCCGTCCCCCCTCCCCACCCATTCATCAAAAACTTCTATAACAACAAAAACGAAACATGCGTGAAACTCAAGATTAGTATCTGAGAAATGGCATACGCACGCCGCAACCGAAAGCGAACACCTTCGAGTCTGCACCTCATCACGAATGGAGTGCGAAGGCGAAAATTTGCTGAGGACTGCTGGGGTGGAAAGGTGGTGGGGCACAGAGACAGAGAGAGGGAGAGAGAGTGAGAGAGAGAGAGAGAGAGAGAGAGAGAGAGAGAGAGAAGGAGGGAGGTGAAGGAGCCTGGTTAGCGAGAGAAGGTCGTGCATCATAATGAAGCTGAAATAATATCGCGCGCGCTCGCGGCCCTGTTGGAAATAAAGGGCCAAATCTAATTAGGAGAAAAACCTTTAAATCTTGGCGATTTTTCACACTTGGCCAAAAACACGGAAATTCTGTTAAGATAATCATTCCTCGCGGCTCCAGGGGCGGCCGCTGGAAAGTTGCGACCATCTTCGCCACCCTCGAAGCCAACTTTCCGCTCGCCTCTCCTTCCCCTGCAGCGCTGCCGCCGCCGACTACGCACAGTCAGCGGCGGTCAGCTGACCACGTCCAACACACTGCCACGTCTCAGGCCTGTGTCCTCAGTTATCAGGCGGCTGGAGCGTATTATTTATTCTTACTTGTGGTATGCGACGTACCTGTCAAGTGATGGTTGTTAATACATTAAAATTTCGAAACCTCAGCTCTCCGTATCTACGAACCTGAACGACGCTGCCGAAATTCTTGATATTATCGACAATTCTTGTCGCTTGTGGTTGGGCATAAAACATCTGCGGAAGTTCTCCAGCTGGTGCAGTTTTCAGTCTATTTTATCGCTATCCAGGTCCCCCTTTCGTCTCTTAATTTCACTTTAGTCGTGCCAAAAACTGAGTGCAACTACGACTGCTCGTTGATTTCGTGAAGTAACTTGTCTTCATGTTGATCTTTCCGCCGCTTAGTACATTAAATGCAACACTAAAAGAAAACCAGTTGTTACGAACATATTAATACATTCTGAGTAAAAAGGAACGTCACGAATGGCAGCACAGAAATTACAGATCATAAATCGACTAGGGATTTACACAATCGGCCGTGCCATCTTAGAAAAAAATGCTTCAAATGGCTCTGAGCACTATCGGACTTAACAGCTGCCGGCCGCGGTGGTCTAGCGGTTCTGGCGCTGCAGTCCGGAACCGCGGGACTGCTACGGTCGCAGGTTCGAATCCTGCCTCGGGCATGGGTGTGTGTGATGTCCTTAGGTTAGTTAGGTTTAAGTAGTTCTAAGTTCTAGGGGACTTATGACCTAAGATGTTGAGTCCCATAGTGCTCAGAGCCATTTTGAACTTTTAACAGCTGAGGTCATCAGTCCTCTAGAACTTAGAACTACTTAAACCTAACTAACCTAAGGACATTACACACATCCATGCCCGAGGCAGGATTCGAACCTGCGACCGTAGCGGTCGCTTGGCTCCAGACTGAAGCGCCTAGAACCGCTCGGCTACTCCGGCCGGCTGCCTTCTTAGAAGCAGCCCTCCAAGCGCTGACTACGAGCAATTCGGAGAAACACCGGAATACGAAAATACGGATACGGAAACGATATCAATATTTGTGTTTCACTCGAACTCGAGTCCCATTGCACTTTGTAGTTCTCCACTCCGCCACCACCATCAATTTCACGTCCACTGTAAGTAAAGATCTCTAGACCTTTCTGTTAATTATAGTCTTCAGCAGTAAGCATCGATTTTGCTCTTTTTTCTAATGTGATCGACCTGCCTTTCGTTAGATCGTCGTCTAGTGTTTCGTCATCTCCTGGAATCCAACGAAGACCTTCCTTGGTCCATCCACCAGCTATATGCTCAGGTCCTCTCCATTTCATTTTCATTACGGTCAGTATTATTTCTTCCACTCCAGTCGTTTCCGTTATACATTAATTTTTTCCATATCTCTCACAGTAATTCGCAAAGCGCATCCCTCCAAACCTATAGTTCTTCAATGGTTTTTGCGCTGAAAGTCGACGTCCAGTTATACATCAATTCTGGTAACACACACTGGATGTAAATTTTTCTTTGCAAACGCATCCGAAACTTGGAAGCTCTTCTTAGTTTACCAAAAGCACACAAGGACATTTTTACTCTTTTGTTTATAGATATTACTGCACTTACGATATACAGCTAAAAATTTCATGGTATATAACTCGAAATAATGGACAGTGACTGCAAGAAAATTCCGTCATAGTGCGTGCACCTAAAAAGGAGGAGAAAGTGCACATTTACGAAGAAGAATTAAAGTGCCGAAGTACATTCGTTTGCAGCAGTTTGCGTAGGCAAAGAATTAGTGACTGCAATCAGTATTGTTAAATAAGTATTGTAGCGCCCATCCTATTTTGATGAGCTTATTTTCTGTCTTTCCCCTTTCCAGTATTCTGCATTGTCACAAATTCTTATAAACTCCTTCGCTGCTATGACTATGACGTTTTCGCCCTAGCTAATTCTGTCCTCGACACCTCTGGTATCTGTGGTTTTCAGTTTGAAATTTATCACGTTGTAAATCCCTGTTTCAAGTATTCCCATTGTTTTGCCAAAACAGCTTTGTACCTCTTGCATCAAGCGTACTCTGGTTTTCCCATTCACAGTAAAACTGCAATATTTGTTATGTTAATCTCCCTTGGCTCAATCTACGTTTGTGTCCGAAGAAAATATATCTCCTTTTTCAGAGAGTCCGTTTCTTACGGATGTACTGTTCTTGGTTCGCTCATCTCGCATATAAACTGCGCACTACTCCTCGGCGAGAATCCTTCCTTCCACATGTCATGGCCACCTAATTAATACTTTTCTTACATTCTTCATGTTGTAGATGTTCATAGTAATTTTGTATACTATATTCATCTTGCTGATTAGTACTCCCATTGCTTCTTTTCCGTCAGTACTCCTAGATATTTAAATCTCTCTCTTTTTTTAAATCATCAGACCTCTGACTGGTTTGACGAGGTCTGGCATGAATTCCTCTCCTGTGTCAACCTCTTCATCTCAGAGTAGCACTTGCAACCTAAGTCCTCAATTATTGCTGGATGTATTCCACTCTGTCTTCCTCTACAGTTTTTACCCTTAAAGCTCCCTCCAGTACCGTGGAAGTCTTACCCTGATGTTTTAGTTGACGTAATATCATCCTGTTCCTTCTTCGTGTTTTCCACATATTCCTTTCCTTCTAGATTCTGGGGAGAACCTCATTCCATACCTTATCAGTACACCTAATATTCAATATTCTTCTGTGGCACCACATCTCAAATGTTTCGATTCTCTTCCGTTCTGGTTTTCCCACAGTCTTATGATTCACTATCACACAATGCTGTGCTCAAACGTACATTCTCAGAAATTTCTTCCACAAATTGATACCACTAGATTTATTTTGGCCAGGAATGCCCTTCTTAGCAGTGCTAGTCTGCTTTTGATGTGTTCCTTGCTCCGTCCGTCATTGGTTATTTTGCTGCCTAGCTAACAGATTTCCCTAACTTCGTCTACTTCGTGGTCTCCAATTTTGATGTTAATCCCTTATTTCTGCTACTCTTCATTACTTTCGTCTTTCTTCAAATGGCTCTGAGCGCTATGGGACTTAACATCTATGGTCATCAGTCCCCTAGAACTTAGAACTACTTAAACCTAACTAACCCAAGGACAGCACACAACACCCAGCCATCACGAGGCAGAGAAAATCCCTGACCCCGCCGGGAATCGAACCCGGGAACCCGGGCGTGGGAAGCGAGAATTCGTCTTTCTTCGGTTTGCTCTCAGTCTATAGTATGTGCTCAGTCACACAGTTCATTCCAAATTCTTCCTCACTTCCATTGAGGACAGCAATGTCATGAACGAATCTTATCATTGATATCCTATCATGCTGCATTTCCGTTTTTATTTTTGTAAGTGCTTATTCGAAATACAGAGTGAAAAGTTGAGGCGAAGGACTAAATCATTGTCTCAGTTTCTCATTTTTTGCACCTTCTAATGCCATCTGTTTGGGACGTGTTTTGATATTCGTTAGATACTGTGTTTTTTCGATGGAGATATGTTTTTTTCTTATACCAGTGTGGGGCGGCGGGTAAAAATTATGAAGATTGTTTTACGCCGTCTTTCTCACACGAGCCTGGCAACTAATTTTGTGGTCAGCCAGAAAGCGAAAGAAAACATACAGACTTTAGTTTCCAGTCAGCACGGCCACTTTCTGGTCCGGCCCACTGAAGGAAATGTTTCTATTCTCCTTCTAATTAGCGGGATCAGGACTATGATTTAAAATGAAAGTATAAAGTTTTAGTTCATACATACATTGAGTAAAGTTTCTCGCGTACAACACTCTGAAATTCACTATGTTCAATTGACAGTAAATCTTTCTATTCTAAGCAGCACTATTATCAGTTCAGAGGCGACCTCTACACTATGTTCCTACCAACTTGTCTTTCGCCCTGACTATTAATGCTCTGACAAATGTTCAAAATAAATGCTCGCCATAAAAGTGGAAATAATAGTCGCCACTTGCACGCGCACCTGTAATTATCACGGAAAGCATACTAACAGTTACTTTGGCGAATTCTAAGCGATCCAGGGTGGTGTACAGTCCTCGCGAGTTCACTATCCGTTTTCACCGCAAGATTCGTCAACAGTCCGGCTCTGACGTCATCCGAGGCAGAGCGCGATCCGACGTTTAACAGACGTGGGTCTTAAAGTGGCTGAGTGCGAAGTGAAACTTCTCCTGCCTCTCGGGCTGTATTTACATGGGTGCCGCAGCGGACGGCCACGGTAACATCTGTTGTCTACTGCCTGAACACACGGCAGCAGCCTCAGAACGACCGCTTTCTCGGACACAGAACCTTTAGTAACATAGTTATGAATTCATTAAGAGTCTTCTTAATTTTTACTTGTATTCAGATCAGTTTTTTGAAAGCACAGAAAAAGTTTCAGCTCGCTTGAACAAAAACTTCGCCTTCTAGAATTTTTATAGTGGGACTAACGATAGATCGTTACCTCTGGACCATACCTTTACTAGAACGTGTATAATGTTACTGTTATTAAAGTTCTAAAGTTTAGTATAATTCTATTATTTAGTAGATTTTATCATGTGGTGTAATCAAAGTTCTCTACTATTAAAATACAGGTACTTAATCTACTACAGTTGGGTATATTTTAGCTACAAATCTGGTTTTCGTTAAATTGCTCAAAACCTATAAGAGGTAGCTTATAATGGTCTCTAAGTTATGATTTTTATGGTGAACTGAAGCACAAAACAAATTTTTACGTTTCTAAGTCAAGTTTTTATCGCCTTCCATTTTTCTTAAAAACGTGGATTCTGGTCGTATTTTTCGTTCTTTAGCTTTGAAACTTGTATCAGTTATTTATGAGCTCCATAGGCACATTCTGACGGAATTCTGGCTTTCTAGCTTTATCATTTAGCACCACTTATTTTTATTTTTTTTCTTAAAACGGCATTTTTACGGAAACTATCAAGTCTTGTTATATAAAGATTTGATATTTGAAACGTTATTACAATAAAATATATGATACAGTTTTAAACGTAAATTTTGACTTTTAATTTTATAGTTAATTGTGGTGCAACACTTGCGCCCTACGCGCAGACGCGTTAAGGTGACGTGGCGCTACTATCAGTGAACTGGGGTAAGTCACGGTGCACTCGCTCGTCTCTGTATCACACACACACGATACAGCACATGTTTCCTTCAATAGCAAAAGAAAACAGGACACACAGATAAGCGATTTCTCAACATTTCAACAGCAATAGTCAATTACTGAAAATTATACTAGAGGGAAATGTTGTTTTCATGTAGCAAATACGTGAAATTATTCACCACTTTCGAGTTCACCTCTCCACTGTCGTCATTTGTGAGAAGGGTACAACAAGGAAGGCACCCTTGCGAAACGCCAGTCGAATTCACTGACGAAAGGGCAGCTCACTGTAAGTTCCCCTGCCGTCTCCCTCCTCCCCAGCCCCTCGCCCTTTCCGATACGACCTGCAGCGCAGCGCAACGCAG
Source organism: Schistocerca cancellata (assembly GCF_023864275.1). Lineage (NCBI taxonomy): Eukaryota > Metazoa > Arthropoda > Insecta > Orthoptera > Acrididae > Schistocerca > Schistocerca cancellata. The sequence goes on from NC_064634.1 coordinate 69,873,065, forward strand.
ACAGTGAACTGCGGAGGCGCGCTACGCGGGCAGAGGTATAGCGGCGCGGCTTGTCGGGGCGACGTGGTAATGGCTGCGACTGGGAGCTGCAGGCGGGCGGGCACGGCAGAGGCCGCTAATGACGGCGCTGTACGCCGGTCACGACATCCGCCGGCCGCCCGGCGTGTACCCGCGGCGCGGACACAGGCGCAAAGGGCTCCGATTCGCCGCCCGACAACGCCCCTTTTCCGCTGTTGCGCGCACACGCCGCAAAGAGCAAACCAAAATAATATTTCGGCGGATCAAAGTAGCTCCCATAATTACCTCGTTGTCTCGCCTCGGGCGGTGGCCGCGACAGAGCTCATCTTACTCCGAGGACGCCATCACCCCATCATCATCGTCATCGTCGTCGTCATGATATTCACTGCCGTGACCGCTGTCGGCAACATCATATCTGCAGTCACACTGCCGACCAGACGACAAAATACGCTTCACCCTCACAGTTACACAATGACTACATAACGAACTGGCGCAGTGGCGAAACACTGGACTCGTGTTCGGCAGGGCGGCGTTTCAGATTTAGTTTTTCCTCGATTCCAGTAAATCGCTTTTTGAAGAAAAGCGGAACGCTTCCTCTAAGAGTCCTAGGCCGATTGAATTCCCATATACTTCCCAAGTAAGTCTTCCATCTCTAATGACCTCTTTGTCGACGGTAGCACAGGTTCGACGGCATCATACAACCGACCTGATCTGCAGGTAACTACAGTGTCACAAGAGGAAGAAGCACACTAGCAGCAAGACGACCACTCGCCGCTGTATTTCCGAAATTCTGTCGATCAGTCAGTACCCTTGGAGAGTTCCAAAACTGTCAGGAATTTGTCTGTAGTTTCAGAGACGAGGATGAGTTCGCACAACGTATACAAGCTTACAAAATACACTGACAGAACTATGAAGAACCAATCCCACATATCAAACTTTATAAAGACGTTCACAACATAATGTAAATGAAACTCGGAACTTATGGCCACCATCAAAACCAGCATGACGCGTGGCACTGCGGTAACGAATAAATTCTTGCATTCGTTGCAGCATGGACGCAAACAGGCTTCGAAATTCATCCTGGTGCATCAGTTTATGAAGATTGTTGGCTGGAGGTTGGTATGAAAAAGTCAGTCTTCCCGTCGCATTCCAGACGTGCTCTACGGGTCATAGATTAGGAGACCAGGCCTCCAAGCAAGGATACGTACATTCCCACAAGGCGTTTGTTGTGTGATGGTGATGATGTTTGGTTTGTGGGGCGCCCAACTGCGTGGTTATCAGCGCCCGTACAATTACCCAATCTTTGCTCAGTCCAATTTCGCTACTTTCCTGGATGATGATGAAATGATGAGGACAACACAAACACCCAGTCATCTCGAGGCAGGTGAAAATCCCTGACCCCGCCGGGAATCGAACCCGGGACCCCGTGCTCGGGAAGCGAGAACGCTACCGCGAGACCACGAGCGGCGGACTAAATTTGTTGTGTGAATAGTACTGTCAGGTCTTCCATTAACCCGCTAATGCCGTTTCGTACCCTGGCCGTGAAGGTTACATCATGGTTTACCATGCTTACTACGTACTGCCAAGCGTTCATCCTGCCTTTACCTGTCATCTGTTTATTCGTCAGAGCTAGTCGAACAATCTTTACGATCTATCCCTACACCTGCTGGCACGCTGTTATCCAGAATCGATCTCGTCACTGCACTGCTAGTTCTGTCATCGCTGTATTGTAGGTGTGATCTGTCGGTAAGATGCTCCCATGCCTTTGGAGTCAATGACTCGAACTTAATCACATTCCGAAATTTGATAAGCTGCAGGTGTACATCCTCTGGGCAAGCTATGAAGCCACGCCCACCTTAAATTTTTCAGTAGCGTTAAACATTCCCAAAAGTGACCGCACAGTTACACCATTCTTCATCAGTAGGAATGGTGTTTCTTCGATGAAAATACTAAATCTAAATTTACAAATGCACTCGACAAGCCGTTGTAAGAGAGCATGGTGTGGAGGGTACTCCGAATTAACAACATCGTTTTTCCTATTCCACAGCCACAGTAAGCGAGAGGAAAAATAGCCGTCTATATGCCTCTGTACGTGACGTGGTATCTCTTTACCTTATTCTCACCATCCCTACGCCACGTATGTTACATTGGCCCATAAAGTTGGTGTTTTATTCTTTAAGTTTAGGTTCACACAAAAATAAACAAGCAATGAACAACAAACTAATCAATAATGTATTCTCTGTTGTTTACAATATCTTCGCAACATTCAACAAGCTCTTCAGTGTATCGACGGTAGAAATCACCTGCTCTGCATTCGAAGAAATCGTCCAGCCAAGCCTTCAATTCCACGTCATTATTAAGCGAAACGCCACGCAGTGCATTCGAGAGAGATCGGAACAGATGGAAATGCGAAGGCATATCCGGAAGTATGGCAGCACTTGCCAGACAGGCATTTGGTAATGGCGTCCTCGACAATGCGATGGTGTCTTGTTACAGGAGAACGCCATGTCGCCGATCAGGTCTTTCTGTTGGATAGCGTTGTTGAATCGTTGCATCTGTTGGACGCAAAGTTCCGTATTCGCTGTTTGGTTCAGATCAACCCATTCGTGGTGGTCGTGCATGTCCTTGAGGTCGAAACTGTCGCCTTCGTATCTTTTAAACCAATTTCGAACTGTCGTAAGAGACAAAGCTTCTTTGCCACACTCTTCACAAATCTTTATAGTAGCTTATGTGGGTTGGGCAACTCGATTAAAAAGGCAGGAAGAGTCGAAAATGCTCTTTTGTGTCGACTACAGCAGTGGAATAGGGTATACACGCATGGTTTCACGAAAGTAATAGTACATTGTCTGAAGCACACATGTATCGAATTTACTATGAAAGTCATCGATAAATCTTTTATAACACGAGTAACAAAATAAGGGCCGCCCAGTGTGGCCGTGCGGTTCTAGGCGCTACAGTCTGGAACCGCGTGACCGCTACGGTCGCAGGTTCGAATCCTGCTCGGACATGGATGGGTGTGCTGTCCTTAGGTTAGTTAGGTTTAAGTAGTTCTAAGTTCTAGGGGACTGATGACCACTGATGTTAAGTCTCATAGTGCTCAGAGCCATTTGAACCAAAATAAGGCGTTTGCATTTCCTGGATGGTAATTTGTATAGACGCACTCACTGTCCTGTTGTTCCACTTTTAGTACTTCGTCCAACCTCCGTTCTTTCTAATTATCTAAAAAATTCTTTTCGGCATTGATTTAGTTACGTCTTTTAATTCTTGCAGTGAAACTGTCGGCCACTCATCTCGTATTGCTCGTTTCAGCTTACGTACGGCCAGAAATTGCCTTCCATTGCGATAAACACGCCTTGCAAATATTCCCCAAAGATTTTGCACGGGTTTCAAATACAGGCTGCGTGCAGGCCAGAGAAAGACGCTGATATCTTTGTCTTCAAACCACTTTTTTTGTTGTTGTAGCAGAAACATGCCCAGATGCATTATGTTGCTGATACATTAGAATTTCGTCCCCTAGGCCCTCATACATTCCAATCCATTCAGTACATATCAGAGTTCATCCTAGCCTGTTTATAGTTGGGTGTTGGAGAAGGTTTCTTCAGTCGTTTCCTGAATGCAAGACAAAATTTGTCGTACATGTCTGGTACGTACTGGCAACTGTAAATCAGCAACAAGCTGACGAAAATAATGGTTTGTGGCCCCCTGGTTTGCGCAAAAGTAACCTTTTCTATGCCTCAGATAACTTTCCACATTGCCCATCGTGCGCGAATTCACTGTACTTGAACAGTTCATCTTCTTGGCAGTTAAACGATCACGGAGTTCCATTTCCTTGTCCGTGCAGATTTCTGCTTTTTCCTCACACGATAACTTTTCTGAGTGGCTTTGTCCCAATCGTGATTCACTGTTGCTAACGGTGTCTTTCCTATCTGCAGTAAAGGCACGTAGGCAAAACTAACACCGCACAGCACAGAGCTTGTACAGAGTTCCCCTTTCTATCAGCTGAATTCTTTATGCCTTCACCTCCTCTAGGACCTTGCCTAGTCGGCGGTGCGGGTCTCCCGCACCGTCCCCTACGCTCCTCGGAGTGTGGGACCTCATCATCATATAAAATACTGCTGACATAAAATGCGATGCCATTTGACTGCATTTGTCAGTATACTGGATTTCACAGTGTTCCATATACACTGTGCACAACTATTCCAACAGACAATGTTAATCTTCCTGCAAATACCCATGCCTTTATTCTGGTATCCCTTACTGTATTTAGATGACCTGTAGAGACTAGGAAGTAGTAGTTGTTGTTGTTGTGGTCTTCAGTCCTGAGACTGGTTTGATACAGCTCTCCATGCTACTCTATCCTGTGCAAGCTTCATCATCTCCCAGTACTTACTGCAACCTACATCCTTCTGAATCTGCTTTATGTATTCATCTCTTGGTCTCCCACTACGATTTTTACCCTCCACGCTGCCCTCCAATGCTAAATTTGTGATCCCTTGATGCCTCAGAACATGTCCTACCAACCGGTCCCTTCTTCTTGTCAAGTTGTGCCACAAATTCCTTTTCTCTCCAATTCTATTCAATACCTCCTCATTAGTTATGTGATCTACCCATCTAATCTTCAGCATTCTTCTGTAGCACCACATTTCGAAAGCTTCTATTCTCTTCTTGTCCAAACTATTTATCGTCCATGTTTCACTTCCATACACTCCATACAAATACTTTCAGAAACGACTTCCTGACACTTAAATCTATACTCGATGTTAACAAATTTCTCTTCTTCAGAAACGCTTTCCTTGCCATTGCCAGTCTCCATTTTATATCCTCTCTACTTCGACCATCATTAGTTAATTTGCTCCCCAAATAGCAAAACTCATTTACTACTTTAAGCGTCTCATTTCCTAATCTAATTCCCTCAGCATCACCCGACTTAATTCGACTACATTCCATTACCCTCGTTTTGCTTTTGATGATGTTCATCTTATATCATCCTTTCAAGACACTGTCCATTCCGTTCAACTGCTCTTCCAAGTCCTTTGCTGTCTGACAGAATTACAATGTCATCGGCGAACCTCAAAGCTTTTATTTCTTCTCCATGGATTTTAATACCTACTCCGAATTTTTCTTTTCTTTCCTTTACTGCTTGCTCAATATAGAGATTGAATAACATCGGGGAGAGGCTACAACCCTGTCTTACTCCCTTCCCAACCACTTCTTCCCTTTCATGCCCCTCGACTCTTATAACTGCCATCTGCTTTCTGTACAATTCGTAAATAGCCTTTCACTTCCTGTATTTTACCCCTGGCACCTTCAGAATTTGAAAGAGCGTATTCCAGTCAACTAGAAAGTACATCAGCTTAAAAACACTAAACACAGTATTTTGTAGAGCACATAATTCTCTATCGAATAACATAAAACGCATTGCCAAAACATTTTATTTTTAACGCAAAATTTTCACTGAAACCAAAAAGTCAGGATTTTAGGACGAACCCGAAACGACAGTGGTTCTCTGAATCTACCCAACAGATTCTCGCGAGAACTATGTTGTCTTTCTTCCGAGAATCCCCATTTACTTAACTGTAAGTGTGTTGGGTTCGGAATCCTGTTCAATTTTTTGAGCGACATTTTCGTCATGGACTGCATTATTTATTATAATTTGTACATTTGTAATTCCGAGTTTTAAGTCATTTGCAAGTGGTTAAGGCGCATTTGCGTTGGATTCCGTCAGCGAATTTTCAGCAGCGAGTCCAACGTAAGACACGGCGTCTCAACTCGGGGAAGAGCTCACACATGTGCACAGTGCCAAGAGAAGTCGCGAAGTGACATTAGAGCACGAGCGTAATTAGGAACGACGGAAACAACTCTGCGCGTGTGATAACCGAGATTATCTCGTATAACGCGGCGCACTTTCGCCGGCGTTTCGCCACCTTGTACCCATCCGCAACACCTCGCCGCCGCCCAAGCCCTCCAGAGCGCCACGCCAGTTCTCAGGGCACTGATGCTGCAGAGACACGGTCTGCGCTTCTGCGGCAGAGACTCGCGTCGCTAAATATATTTATTTATTTCCTCACCTAAAGCCGGCAGCGGTAGCACTCCGAAGTGTAGCGAAAACTTTGGCCGTTCCGCGACGCACCGACGAGAGGGAAGGAAGTAAGCGAGGAGGAAGGAAGGGGGTTTTATGACTTAGTTCGAGGAATAAAAGTCGTCGTTATAAATTAGAATTAAGTAACGGCTTGCACGGCGCTGGAAGGCGGCGGGAGTAGGGGTGGCGGCGAAGTGGGCGTCGCCTGAGTCCGCGACGCTGAGTGCGGGCGGCGTCGTCACCTCGGGCCTTAATGCACGGTAAATCGTGATTCCGCGAAGACGGTAACGCCGGCGTGGAGGAAGCGCAGGGAGCCGGCTGATTAGGCGCGACGCCGTTTTAATTGTCTTGCGGAGAACTTGTCAGCGCGCGCCGCCGACACAACTTCACACTTAGCGCGCGCGCCCTGACCCGCCACACTGGGAGGCCATATTGATTAAGCTAATCAGCGCCGGTACATAGGCTGCCCCCGCTCGGACCCCGGCGGCAGGCGTCTTACGTGCTGGGCTGCTGCGACGGCCCCGACGTCTCCCGGCACAGAACTCGCCCCGTGTGCAGCAGAGAACTCTGCTAACAGAAGGCGCAGCGGGTGTCGGAAAAGCGCTTTACAGCGCAGCGGATGGTGTTTGTAAACATTCAGTGCGGCTCCGCGGTTACAAAAGGATGCTGACGATATGAGCACTGCTAAGAAGCGACTAGCTTCTTCGCAGAATCGATGGGAAAATGAATGTGGAGAAAGCGAACAAGAAGAAGAGAAGTTTGTTAAGAGATCGTGGCAATAGGTACCTTGGCAGTTTATAATACCGTAAGGGTAAAACCGATATGGGAAGAGAGAGAACGAAATGTAAAGGATTATTCCGTGATGATGTTATAAACTTTCAGCGATGATGGAGAGAGGTAAATGTATCCACTTGACTTAAGGGCACCTGGCCTGGAAAAGACAGGTCGGAAGTTATAAGCAAAAATCGTTCTGATACCTCTGACAGTGGATCTCTTCTACTGCAACGTCTTTGCTTTCCAAATTTTGGGACCTGGTAGTATGGACCAAAACAACAAAAAATGTCTAGTAAACATGGGCTCTAAATGCATACCTTAAGAGCTATGGGCACTTGTTCAGCAGCAAAGTAAGGTTGCACAGTAGCAACGATGAGTAAGTGCTCATAGCCCTTAAGATATCCACTTCAGAGCGTATGTTTACCGGACTTTTTTTTTCTTATTTCGGTCCATACTAACCTTCTCCTAAAATACGGAAAAAATAGCTCACTGGGGGCCGAACCGCACAGTAACTTTGGGTCGAGTGTGGGGCGGCGGTGGGGCGGGTGGACTGCTGTGGCTTGTTGTTGCGTTGTGAGCAACTGAGGGCTACGGCGGGACGAAGCCTCTACGTCGTTTCTAGGTCCCCAGTTTAATACATACGTACATCGTCCGAGATGAAGAGGCTGTCGGAGGAGATAAAATGGTGGCGGGCTTCACCAAAGCAGTCAAGTCTGACGACGATACTGAAAAAGGGGGGAAAAACCCCTAAAGTAGCACCAATGGCCTACGTTAGATCACTCAAAGGTTAGTGAGGCTCAACAAAAAAAGATACTCCACACTAATTACGTTCATGGCTCTGAATATATGTAAATCTTATACTTCACATTTCTATATAAAATATACTTATCACAATAAATTCGGATAATCTTGATACAGATAAATAAACAGACTGCATTCTTAACCCTACAAAGGGACCCATCGACAGCCGCAGCTAAACTGCTAATACGATAAGTCATATTCAATTCATAAGCACCGCATCAGCTTCTTTTAGCTTTAGATTTATTACAAAGTCATCGCCCAATGATCTGTTTAAAAAGAAAGAGGAAAGGAAATACTAAAATAAATTGAATCATGTTTGAGACTCATATGTCTCAAGGAAAATCTAATTATGTAAGATCTATAGATCAGTTATACCCGGGGTGCGGCAGGATATCCCCATTACTTACAAAGCTGAGGTGCTATTCCAACACCGGAGAGCTTCCGGAAAAATAGGCTGAAGGCGCGAACTGAAGTTCGTGTTAGGGAGGGCACTGGACTAGAGTAGTTCGTGCAGCTGTGCTTGTTACCTACACTGCTACGGTGATGTAATGGCTAATACAGCTGCCTAGTAAGCAGGAGACCTGTGTTCAAGTCCCAGCTCAGGCACAAATCTTAATTCATTTTTTTCAGCTTCCATCACTTCAATATGTTAAATAGTGACTCGTCAAAGTGCGACTGAACGGACTAGGGGAAACGCTCACAACGGAAACATATCTCGGCGTTCTGACAGTTAGATCCGAAGATTACAGTTAACAGCACATTAGTGCACTATCTGTTCAAAAGTATCCGGACAGCTATTAGTGGGCAGTAATAAGCGATGTGTCCATCCTTCGCCTTTGTGATAGCTCGAACGCTGCTGGGAAGTTTGAACGAGGTATTTCAATGTCTGTGGAGGAATGGCGGCCCATTCTTCCTCAAGAGCCGAAACCAGAGTAGGTATTGATGCGACATCGCAGCCTGGAGCGAAGCCGACGTTTTAACTAATCCTAAAGGTGTTCCATTGGCTTCAGGCCGGGATTCTGGACACGTCAGCGCATTTGAGGAATGTTATTTTCCACAAACTATTGCCTCACAGGCGCTGCTTTGTGACAGGCAGTATGGTCACACAATCTTCGTCTTCAGACTGTTCCTTTACTGTACGCAGTACAAAATGCTGTAAAATGCGTTGATATCCTTCGGCATTTGGCCTTTTCTAGAACGCAATAACAGCTCCTTAGCCATGAAAAACACCTCCACACCGTAACACCATCTGCTCCGTACTTCACTGCTGGCACCACAGGTGGTGGCAGGTAACGCTCTCCAGGCATTCGCCAAACCCAAACCTGCCATCGGATTGCCACAGGATAGAGCGATGATTCATCATTTCAAATCTCTCGTTTCCAGTCATCCAGTGCTCAGTGGCGTCCCTCTTCCCACCACCTCGAGCGTCGCTTAGCATCGGCCACACAAACGTGTGGCTTATGAGGAGCTCTTACCTCCTTACGCACAGTCGGTGAGCTAGGTAGACAGGTGGTAACACACTGGAACTCACCAGTGATTCCTTGCTTTGGTTTCACGTGGTTTTTTACAGCCACACTCCGCAATGCTCGACAGCCCCTGTCAGTCCTTCCATGAGGTCTGATAACTGGCGTTCCGCAAGGTAGTGTCATGGGCCCTCTGCTGTTCCTGATTTATATAAATGATCTAGATGATAATCTGAGCAGCCCCCTTAGATTGTTTGCAGATGACGCTGTAATTTACTGTCTAGTAAAATCATCAGACGATCAATTCCAATTACAAAATGATCTAGAGAGAATTTCTGTATGGTGCGAAAAGTGGCAATTGGCACTAAACAAAGAAAAGTGCGAGGTCATCCACATAGGTACTAAAAGAATTCCGATAAATTTGGGGTATAGGAGAAATCGCACAAATCTCAGGGCTGTCAACTCGACTAAATGCCTAGGAACTACAATTACGAGCAACTTAAATTGGAAAGACCACATAGATAATATTGTGGGGAATGAGAAACAAAGACTGCGCTTTGTTGGTAGAACACTTAGAAGATGCGACAAACCCACTAAAAAGACAGCCTACATTACACTTGTCCATCCTCTGCTGGAATATTGCTGCGAGGTGGTGCGAGATCCTTACCAGGTAGGATTGACGGAGGACACAGAAAAAGAAGAAGGGCAGCCCGTTTCGTGTTATCGCGCAATAGGGGTGAGAGTGTCACTGATATGATACGTGAGTTGGGGTGGCAGTCACAGAAACAAAGGCGGTTTTCTTTGCGGCGAGATCTATTTACGAAATTTCAGTCACCAACTTTCTTCTCTTCCGAATGCGTAAATATTTTGTTGACACCCGTCTACGTAGGGAGAAATGATCATCATAATAAAATAAGAGAAATCAAAGCTCGAACGCAAAAATTTAGGTGTTCCTTTTTTCCATGCGCCATTCGAGAGTGGAAAGGTAGAGAAGTAGTATGAAAATGGTTCGATGAACCATCTGCTAGGCACTTAAGTGTGAATTGCAGCTTAACCATGTAGATGTAGATGTAGGTCTGCGTGGTCTCCGTTTAGCTTCCATGTTCCTTCACATTTCCACTTCACAATCACGTCGCCAGCGGTCGACATGCACCGCTTTAGAAAGGTTGAAATGCTCCTGATGGATCTGTTACTCGGGTGAAATTCAATGACTAGTAACCGTTAGAAGTCACTCAGATTTCCTGACCCATTCATTCTGCTGTTATTTCTTCTCTAATGATTACACAATACTTCCCGCCTCGTTTTATACTGGTGGTCCGCCTCTCATAACATCTTCTAGTCATTTCCACACTGCACAGATGTTTTGACCGTGTAAAGCTTGTGCCCTTCTCAAAGCGAAAACTAGTAAAATTACGTGTAACTTGTGGTGCAGGTTGGTTAGACGTTCACCAGAAGCAGATTCTCGGCGATTCTCTTAGTTCGTTCAGTCGTACTATTATGAGCTAGTATGTGATGCATTTAGGTGAGAACAGCTGTATAGAGATATTCTTATGAGTTTGTAATGTATTTTCCTAGTGATTTATATAACCTGCTTTGTTTCTTTTTAAACCGCCTTATTGCGAGTTTCTAAGAATTTGAAATAGGTTATGAATGTCTGTCGCCCTAGCCTGAGAAACACAATCCAAACGCACTCTGTCAAGAATTATTGAGTCAATTTGGAGACACAGGCTGATATTTTTCAGTTTTCTTAAACATAGTTAGTACTGCTCCTTTCCGGAAACGCTGCCACATAGCTGGTCGGAAGAGTTCTCCCTCCCACAAATGATACTGACATAAGAAGTTCGCATGCTGTAAGGCAGCACGATTCTTAACCAACGCACGGCGAGGTATCACAAAAAAGATATACCTCGGATACGTAGGCGGAAGACGGAAATACGTAGTCCGAGCGCGCAAGTCCAACATTTTAGGAAATTATCTTAATTGCATGAAGCGCAATAACGAACACCCTCGCAACGTAAAAACTGGGCTCGAGTTTCAAGGAAACGGGGCAGAGTTTTACTTTTCTTTAAAAAAAATTATCCTCATAGTCGGCACACAAACTTAATAACAATGAAACGCGCACGGTTAACTAAAGACGCTACTTATATATATACGGCCGCGGGAGGCAGCGCTGCTCGCTTTGCGAATCCCAACACCGCTCTTAAATAAAAACTTGGCGGTGCAAACACTCGAAATAAGATACGGAGATACTTAGCGCTCGCGAGGGCTAAGACGCGTTTAGCTGTTTACGGGGGCGCGCCAACTTGTTCAGCCACTTCTGCGGTTTTCTGGAGGCGCGAGCGCTGGATGCGGGGGTGAAGGGGGGGGGGGAGGTGCCGAGGCGCCTGCGAAGGGTTGCTCGGTTACAGCAACAACCGGAGATACGGCAGCCACGCCCGCGCTTGCGCCGCCTCGTACGTTTGCCAGCCTTTTCTTATTACGGCCGCGGCAGCGCTACGGGCGGCCTCCCAAGTTTTCGTTCCGCGTATTTTACACATACACACACGCGCCGGCGACATACGCTACACCGCCTCCGCAGCGCGACGGCTGCATGAGACAGAAGGTCGCGGGATATCGTCGCCGAGATTAACGGCTACAAATTTACGGTACTGTAGAATTCGCGGTAATTATACGAGGAATATCCACAAAGCGAGGCAGTGCCTGACAACAAAAATGACGTACCGGGAAGGGATGGTCGGATGTCAATGTAAATAATACTTGTGCACACCGTCGGCGGGTACGTAAATCATCAGAGTTGTTTTTCTCTCTGACAGTGTATTGCTGTTGTATCTGTTTAGCGTTCTTACCAGGCCGAATACGGTATACGAGGCTGATTTGGTAAGTCTGGTAAAAATGCGATAAAAATGTGTGTTTCGTAAAGGTTATTTCCAAGAATGATTGCCTATAGAAGTTGGAACGCTCCAAACGATACTTATCGAAGTTGCGATAGTAAATCGATTATGGAGTTCTCGTGGCGCGCGTTACGAGTATGTTTCAAGTTGTCACTAGAGAACGACAAGAGAAAAGTGTTAGAGAAGCACTGGTAAATTGAAAGGAGACGACTTACCTTAGCCGCCGTCGGTGTTATCGTCTTGTGAGAGTCCGCTCGATGTATAAGCTGCAGGGACAAGTCCTTTTTTGCCATACCCAGGGTATACTCTGCCAATATCGCGTAGGAATATCGGCAGAGTGTCGCATGCGTCGACTTTTCCCTGGAGATGCAAGTTGTGACTGTATACGTACTGGAATAAATGGGGTTCGTCCATCTGTCCTGGACGGCCTTCTCTTTGTATGGTTGACTTGATAGACTTCCACAGGCGTTCTACGTTCTGGGTAGGGACACTGGCATCACCTGAAGAGACAAACTCGACAGAGTGGTTCACAAAGTCGTGCTCGAACCCTTCAGCTTTGAGAATGTGGTATGACTGAAACCCGTCGGTAATGACTTTTGTTCCTGGCAGTACCCACTAGAGTCACCTTGTCTCGCGACAATACCCTGACAACGAAACAGTTGCGTGACTCCCTTTCTACGCCACCAAAAACCCAAATGTGATCTACTTCAGTTTTAGTAGGCCGTTCTCTCCGATTCTTTCGCCTAGCAATGTGAGACTCGTCTACTTCCACTATTTTATGCGGTCTACCAATTGGCACACTGTCGTTTGTCACTATGACGTAGCACACCTCTCGGCAAAATCCTAAGTAATCACAGACGGTATTCGCCGACAGCCCAATTTCTGATGCTGTGGCTTGCACGGTGTAATCACGAATCCAGCACGACACAAGAATTATGCTCGTCTCAAAACGAGGACTCGAACCACGTATTTTTCCTGGTGCTGGTTCACTTTCCACAAAGCCCGCAGTGAAATTGCAAAGGAATCTCTGTGTCCGCACTCCTCTTACGCAGTTTCACAGACTTGGCAGCACCACAGTCAATACAGTCTCTCGTGACTTCGTCGGGCAGAAGTCCATATTTCCGGGAAAAAGTCAAACATTTGTCTACACTGCTTATGCATGGGATGAGAGTTCTCCATGTGAGGCAATCCGCAGACGAAACTTGAGAAGCACCACTCATTACACTCACTATGGAGGGAAAATGTCACAAACAATTATGGCCGGAATGTAATTTACTGAAATGGAAGAAACAACGCAAAACTGATACAAATGACGATCACAAGTAATTTATCATAACGCGCGCCACGAGACCTCCATAATCGATTTACTATCTAAACTTCGATATGTATCGCTTGGAGCGCTCCAACTTCGATAGGCAATCATTCTTGGAAATTACCGAATTTGCAGTAATTATACGAGGCATATCCAGAAAGCGAGGCACTGCCTGACAAAAAAATTACGTACCCGGAAGGGATGATCGGGTGTCAATGTAAATCATACTTGTACACACCGTCCTCGGGTAGGTAAATCATCAGAGTTGCTTTTCTCTCTGACAGGCAGAAACGCAGCCAGAGTGTATTGTTGTTAGCGTTCTTACAACGCCGAGCACGGTATACGAGGCTGATTTGGTAAGTCTGGTAAAAAAACGAAAAAAATGTCTGTTTCGTAAACAATTCGCTTTATCTCTCGAATTAGTCTCCTATGAGGGATATACATATCGTCCATCGATCCTCCAGCTTTTCAATCCCATCGCAAAAATAAGTTCTGTCAAACTCGTTGATTGCCACTATTACTTCCTTATTTGATGAAAGTTTCTTTCCCGCAAGCGAAAGTTTCAAGTTACGGAATAGGAAGAAGTCACTTGGGGTGAATATGGTGGATGAGGAGGCAATTCAAAGTCCAATTCATGCACTTTCGCCGCTGTTATTGCTGATCAGCATTGTCCTGGTAAAGGAGTGCTTTTTTGTGTGTCAGCCTTGGTCTTTTTTCAGGCAACGCAAGTACCAAACGATCCAACAATGAAGCATAACAGAGCCAGTCATGCTTCTGCCTTTTTCCAAGTGATCTGTTGGGATTATTCCTTCGGAATTGCAAAAAAATAGTGGCCACCCCCTTACCAGCTGAACAAATGGTCTTTGCCTTCTTCGGTGCACTATCACCAGCCTCTATCCATTGTTTTGACTGCCGTTTTGGCTCTGGTGTGTGACGATGGATCTGGGTCACAGCAACAGCCACAAATCGGTGGAATAAGTCTTGCGGACTGTGATTAAACATCGCCAGACATTGTGTTGAAATGTTGTGCCGGATGCGCATTTGGTCGACCGTGAGTAATCGCAGCGCCCAACTCGCACACAGTTACACAGCCTATTCTCCGTGCAGAATATTACGAACTCTGACCGTTGAGATGACTACATCCCAGCAATTTCACGAATTTTTATTCAGCAGTCTTGCATTACCGTACCATGGATTTTGTCGACTGTTTCCTTTATGGTGACCTCAACTGGACGGCTGGAGCGCCCATCAGTGCTTGTGCGGCCACGTTTAAATTCACTAATCCAAAAGTAAATCGACTTCGATAACGTCGCAGAGTCCGCGCGAACTTCGCCCAATTCTGTTTTGATTTGTGCGGCAATCCAACCCTGGAAATGTTTAATAACAACACCAAATTCAGTTTCCTTCCTTTTCAATCTCAGTCAACACACTGGCAAATTCAAACGGCTGTCAACAATGAACTATACGCCGTATTTTATCATTGTTGAAATTCTTTATACGACCCATGGAATAATCAAGCTTACCAACCATGAAGGCGCTACAAAAATGTTCCATTCTTTCATGGAAATTTATCAGACTTCCAAAACACCCTCACACAAGGGGTGTGTACAGTGTCAGATGTTGAGTAATCAGTGTGAAGGACACGAACATGCCACGTACCCATTTGGGACAGCGTTATCAGCAGCTGAGGGAGTGTGAAAGGGAGCTCATTGTGGGTCTCTATCCTGTGAGACCCAGATTTGTGGGGCATATGTAAACGACAGAGGCTCAATGTTGGACTGCATGGGAACCTGAGAACAGGTATACCCGTTCTCAGGGATACAGGTGACCACGTCTGACCACCACAAGGGAGGGTCGCCGTCTTGGGCATCAACCACATCGTAGCACCTTCACAGTTGCGCCTACTACCCGAGAACAAGTAAGCGACTTCCTGTAGCATTCTGTGTACCCTGCAGTACTGGCCGGAGGTAAGCAGCAACGGGACTGGGCTCTGAGCACTATGGGACTTAACATCTGAGATCATCAGTCCCCTACAACTTAGAACTACTTAAACCTAACTAACCTAAGGAAATCACACACATCCATGACCGAGGCAGGATTCGAACCTGCGGCCGTAGCAGCTGCGCGGTTCCAGACTGAAGCGCCTGGAACCGCTCGGCCACAACGGCCGGCCAACGGAACTGGGAGTTACCGTAAGAAGCGTGGGCTGTGTCAAGACTACAACCCATACGGCTGCTTTTGGCGTGATGACGTGACTGGGGAGCAACGATTGCTGATGAATGGCGTCACTCTGTGTTCACCAGTATTCTGGATGACCATCGTCGCGAGTATGGAGGAGACCTGGGGGGGAGGGGTCCCATTCTTCCACACTCTATGAGAGGCACAGCAGTGTTCCATTCCTGGTATCGTGGCGTGGGTAACCATCGGATACCACTTCAGGTCACGCCTGGTAGTGACTGAAGGAACTCTGACGGCACAACGCTACCTCACGGACATTCTGCATCCTCATTTGTTACCACTAATGCGACAGCATCGTGGTTTTTCTTTTCTTTTAACAGTACAGTGCTCGTCCACACAAGGCACAAGTCTCTATGAACAGTGGGTATGATCTCCAGACACGTTCCCGATAGAACACGTGAGAGACCAGCTCGGATGTCAATTCCGTCCCAGTGTCAGTATCTGTGATATCAAGGACCAGTGTCAACAGCTGTGGACATCTTGTCTCAGGAGAGCATACAACGGCTTTATGACAGTCATCCTAACCCAATCAAGGCATGCTTCCAGGACAGAAGGGGTGCAGTACAATACTAATAAATGTGCTCATACTGTCAAGTTCTTTGTAAATTTGACTCGATTTTGTAATCACTGAGCCGGCCGCTGTGACCGAGCGGTTCTAGGCGCTTCAGTCCGGAACCGCGCTGCTTCTGCGGTCTTCGCTTATATGAAGCCATTGTATAACTGTACGAGGTTAAAGTAAAGCATGATTCCCATTTATTTTGTTGTTATTGATCTGGTGAATCTAATAAAATATGTCCCAGACGTGTATCTGCAGTAGTTTTCCAGAACATGGAGAGAAGCAAAGATGTAATTTCGTAAAATTTCTAATTTATTAACTACTTGGCCCAATTTGCTTTTTAAATTCCAGAAAATTACACAAAGTTCTGAACAGAAATTGTAGAGAATTTAATTTTGGAAAAATGATAGCAATAACGTTAACTGAAACTGTTTGAATGTGTCAGATAATCTGCTTTCATTAATACCATAGCACACGTGAACTGATGTTAAACCGGAAGAAACAAAGGCCGGTGTTAAGGAAGTTGTACAGTGTGCACACAATTTCACAATACATTCACAATAAATGTCCAAAAATGCCTCCACCGAGTTCAACGCATTTACCTTCACGTTTATGGTTGTTCTTAATTTCGTCTATTGCATTCATAATGCCTCACGTGTACTGACTTTGGCCTAATAAATTATGTCTTTCATCCATCCTTATACACAAAAATCCATTGGTGTTAAATCGGGCAATCTGGGTGGCCACAGACGTGTAACACCACGACGAATCCATATCTGGGGAAAATGTTCATTTAAATGTGTAGTAACGACGTTGGTGAAACGTGGAGAGCGCTGTCATATTGAAAATACATTTGCAATCGCGTAGCAAGGTTGCATTTTTTTTGAAGGCATTGTAAGTACGTCTCACCAGTTAGACGCCTGGGAAAATGAATGGTCCAATAAAGTGTGTGTTTATTATACCACACCACACATTTATGATAAGTCGCTGTTGGAAATTGCGTTGCACAATTGTATGTCGGTTTGTTTCAGACCATGCGCGTTCCTTATGTAAATTGTTTATACCATCTCAAGAAACTGTGCCCCATCAGTTCATAAAATGTATTTGCCGATTGGTATTTAATCACTTGCACAACGCCAAGCGAAAGATAGGATCTCCCGGATGTAAATCATGCACTTTTTGTTTATGGTAATGATACAGATTACTGTACTTCAATGTAAGCCATACCACAGATTGTGAAATGCCTAATCGTTGAGAGATAGGCCTACGTCGTGCACTGGTACCCGGGCTACGCTGAACAGAATCCATAATATCCTTATTATCGTCTTCACATATCGAGCGCTCGTACTGATAATTATGAACGCTAAGTAGAGAACCTGTCTCCCGTAACATTCGAAATACTCCACTAATGGTTCGTGCATTCGGAATCCTCCGAGTTGGATAACGTAAGCGATATTCGTTAACTGCAGTCGTAGCATTACCATCACATTTGCCATAAATAAACACCATATCGGCGTATTCCTCTGTCGTAAATTTAAAAGGCACCCCTATTTCACAAAATCTACGAACTACAACAGTTACTATGTGGTTTCATTTAAATACGCTGTTGTTATTACGTTCTTTCACTGAACAATACAGAAAACTAACTCGTTACAAGGTTAGGAAACGACTGAAACAACTCACTAACGGTTGCCAACAATGACATAAACGTTTCTACATTCTAAATGGAAAGTAAAATAATTACTTGTGTAACAATCTTTGCTTCTCTCGATGTTCTGGAAAACTACTGCAGTTACACGTCTGGGACATGTTTTATTAGATTCACCAGACCAATAACAACAAAATAAATGGAAATCGTGCTTTACTTTAACCTCGTAGAGTTTTACGATGGCTTCATATTAGCTAAGTTGCTAAATTTCAGGCAAAATCTTTTATCAGCCGAACTCCGTAACTAAACATTTGCGGACCTATGTTTATATAAACTTTTTTTCTTTAGTTTGACTTGTAGAATAGCATGTTAAAATACTTGCATATCTTCGTGAATCACCCTGTATAGTCACAGGTGTGTGTGTGTGTGTGTGTGTGTGTGTGTGTGTGTGTGTGTGTGTGAGAGAGAGAGAGAGAGAGAGAGAGAGAGGAACTGAGAGAATGTGAGAGTTAAGGGAGAGGACTGTAGCGCTCAAGACGGCAACTCATTAATGCGAGCAGCAGCCCTGTATAGCAGTGTGTTTTATCCCGCCGAGTGGTGCTCGATGCTCAACAGTTTCGAGCTGAGCAATAATTATTCCAAGTTGGAGAGCCACTAAGGGCTTGCAAGAGGATAAAGCTAATCGAAAACGACGCGAGGGGAGGTATCTGCTTCAGTGGGCTTCGAGTTTCAAGAGGACGGAGAACGCGGGGGAGGGCGACGACGATTCACGAGAATTCAAAACGCGATGAATCCGAGAATCAAGCATTTTTCATCACCGGCGGTCGCGCCCGACTTCGGCAGAAAAATAAGTTATGAAAATCACCTTATACTTCCTGAAAACTGAAGTAAAGTAATACGTATCATCTAAAAGAATGACAACTCTGAGCAAGTTACAGGTTAACACAAAATTGCAATACGATATATTTACCGTTGCAGCCGTCTGTTATTCAGGGTGTACGGTTGGAACATCCCCAGATCGGGAGAGAATAATTTATTTAAATTATTTGCGGGCAGTTATTGTGATGGGCTTATAATTTCGTTCGGGGAAGATCAGTTGTGGAGGTTGAAACTTATGCGGTAAATAAGCGTCAGAGTAATTCCGTCGAAAAATACTGTCATATGATTTATTATTATTTGCAGCACCTGCACATTTTGTTGCTTTGCTTCACACGTCTCCCCTAGAATACAAGCCAGGTGAGCCACGTCCTATACAGTAAAAAGATCGTCAACATACAGAATAATTTCCAACACGCGCTCCGAATGCTGATGTCTCTCGGCGGGGTTTCCAGTCACCTGCCTACTTATTGCTTTCCTTTTACGTGTTTTACCTATTCTCTGGTTATGAATGGGCAAACGGTGGACAAATAATTAAATTTTTACGATTGGTTAATCGTGCATCCAAATTTGACTATCAGTGAATGTGGTACGTTTTCAAGTTCTTACTCGAGCTGACGATTCCATTTTCGCGTAAAAGGAAAGAAAACTATTCGCCGATGCCTTCTGATCTCTCTATAACTCAGCAGCAATAGCAAGCACCAACACGTTATTAATTTACACACACACACCGTTACCTATAAGGACATTAGTCATATAAATGTATGTTCAGTACCCAAGAAAAATACGTATATGTTCGCTTTTAAACCAAACAACAAGCGATTCACCTTGCCTTCAATTACAATTACGCCGTGGTCAAAAATATACTTTCATTTTTTAGAATTCAGACTTTTAACATGGTTCTATCGTTATTTGTGCTTTAACAGAATTATAGGAATCTAGTACACGTCTTTGGTTTACTTTACTATGATCTTGTCCGCAAAATTTCCTCTGTGTTATCGTTGCTATCGTACTACTGTTACCCACTTGTTCTTTTATGATTTGAGTAATAACAGCCTCACTGAAGGTTGCAACCGGTTGTGGATGAACAAACAACCAACTTGCGACTGGAGATTTTTATTTATATAATCATTGCTCAACAATGGCAGAGGAACTCTCATTCTTATTATGTAACTGATGTGTAGATGAGGATTAATCAGAAGAAAACTTAGTGTACATACTTTCAAAAGCATGCCCGTAGTTTAAAGTCGTACTAAACGTCTTACGGGCAACACCCCTGCTGAGATCAGTGGACCACTTCATTCTGACAATTAATGCAGAAACAAACAGCGCCTGGATCGCAACTTCTCGTTTAGTGACCACCAGTTTTAATCTGTGTTGCAGATTATCTTCAGATCTGGCGCTACAAACTGCAGTTTATTGACAGTTGTGTAAAGCTAATGTAGATTAGCCGGCACATAAAAACTATGATTCAAATGGTGTTTGTTTATTTATTTATTACAACAAAAGGGTCACGGTTCCCAACACATGGCCTCAATTATACAGAAACAATGGTCAAACACTGGGCGCTGTAAAAACTAATATGAAACATAAGACAACCTCTTCGAATTTTAAAATTCTCTTCTACAAAAACGAATGAAACACAAAATGCGTTTGGCAACTGGCCTGTGGATGGAACTAAAACCTACTACAAGAGAAAAATAATACTTAATTTCTAAACTGTTGTACAGTGTAATTATTCATGGATGATGATATTTGTCGCATTCTATTAATATATGTACAATTTTTCGTCAATGAGGCAGGAATCACAGGTTGGGGAGGGCATTAATTTTAACTAGATTTGTGAAACGAAAATAGACTACGTAGATAAGTGTATACTACGGTAATTTTCGTAGTAGGTTTTACCGAGTTTGTAGCAAAACTGAAACTGTCAATGTTTAATTCAGGCTTTATTCGAAAGTTCTTGATTTGAAACGTGAAACCGAGGGATGTCGTAGTAAAAATAAAGGAAACAATACAGATTTATCATATAGCGCTAAAAATGCAGTTTCCTCAACAAAAATATGAAATAAAAAACAGCAAAATAACAATATATGAAAAACGGCTGCAATACTTTATCGTACTTATATAAAATGCTCCTCTTATTCATAAACAACTTTTGCATTTATCGATAATAACAAGAAACTCTTGCCTTTGATCATGATGAAGAAAACAACAATAACGTTACTGTATGTATATTTTTATGTCTGGATATGTAAACAATACCTGCATCAAAAGTAATTGCTTTTACATAAAAGGGCAGAAGTTACAAGATGAACTAATTTTTATTACTTATAAACTGCAATTTTTATTCTGAAACAGGATGTAAAATACACAATGGACTAACACTGCATGATGTGCGGTTCTAATTACGTGCACATCAAACAACTAAACAAAGAAAGAACAAGGAGAAGTTGTCGGTTCCCAGTTTCTTTGCAACACGTTCATTTGCGTTTCTTTCCAAACCAATGCTACCACTACCATAGATAATCGTTCCATTTACTAAGTCATTTCTTTGGTGTATCAAAATTAGCGAACCGTAGTTTTGGTAGAGCGCAACTCTAATTTTAACGAAGTTTCGTTAGTGTTCATGTGTCCTCCTCGTAGTCAGAACAGTGAAAATTTATTTTCTCGTGATAGCCGAGTTGAGAAACGAAAGAGGGCTTGGAATCTGTTGTTGAACCTCAAATACACCTGTCTAGTTGGACGATGACGGAGAATAAAATAGATAGCGGCTTCATCTAAGGAACCATACAAGCGCTCGCTTCAATTACTTTAAGAAACTACGAATAATCTATATACTGTCGGTCACACAGATGGTTGGAACACTTTCTGTTCAACCTCCACTGCAAGGAGTGTGTGCGTTCGTTTTACCAAGTCGAGACTAAAAGCCACATGGCTGCCTGTTCAACACGACCAAAGAAATTCATTATCTAGAGTAACACTGATCTTTGTTTCGTAGCATCTGGTGCAATTTGGATGGCGGCAAGAGAAAATACTCGTACCCTTATGAGACTAACAGAAAAACTCGTGCCTTGCCGGCAGCAGCACACCACGTTCGCAGTTGTCCGGCGCGAGGCTGACCACTGCCGCACAGTGCTGCCGCCGCGCGGTGCGGCGTTCCGCGCAACTAGTAGCAAACGAGCGGCTTCCTCGTATGCAACAGGGGGCGCCTCGCCGTCAGGACTCTTGTTATCGACTGACTTGTGAGATGCTCCGACGCCCGCACGCGCAACACCGCGAGAGTACCACACATCGAGCGACTAGTAAAGGAAACGCGGTTGGATTGGGGAGAAAAGTGAATTTTTTTAAATTTTTTATGAAGTCTTACTTTATGTCTACATTGTCAAATGAACTTTCCCCGTGTCACATATTTCTCTGCGATGATGTTTGGTTCAACTGTGCGGTCATCAGCGCCCGTACACTGTCCAATTTTTTACGCAGTCCAATCTCGCCACCGTCACGGATGATAATGATAAATTGGTGAGGACAACACAAACGCCCAGTCCTCGGGCAGAGAAAATCCCCAACCCGTCCGGGAATAGAACCCGGGACCACGTAATCCAGAGGCACCAACGCTAGCCACTAGACCACGAGCTGCGGATTATCTCTGCGATGACTAGCTTGGCACACATTAAATATTTCAATAAGAACTGAAATAAGTTACTCGCTAGGAACACAAGTTTTTGGTATATGAGGATGTTCCAGATTTAACATCCCTCGCCCCGTAATCACAAAAACAACTTAGAAAGTACAAATCACCATATTTCCACATGAAAAAAACCCACAGATTAGCAGTGTGTATTCTCTCAAAGAAGGACGCCATTTCGTGATTATAACTTCAGAGCTGATTAATGATATTTTTAGAGGGCTGTATTGAAAATAAAACTTTGCATCTGGTCATTACTAAAATATCGAACCATGTGCTTCGTCTCCAACAGTAAGGTAAGTCAGTTGTCAACTTCATGTACGGAGCAGTCCTCTTTATAGGGCTTTTTAAAGTAGTCGTGCTGCTTTCAAATGGCTGATGTATAACACCAGGCCGATTTCCATTTCTCTGTTTCTCGACAATTTATCGGCGACGACAATTCATCCGAGGTTCACGAAATTTTAGCAGAAGTCTGTAGCTCATTTTACAGAGATAAGAAATGTTGCACAAGTTTTACACATGTTTCACAATGTAGAGCTCCTTTCTAAAAAAATATTTTTATGTTAAATTTTGTGTACAGATTTTCGACCAAAGAGTCTATGTTCATATTTTCGCTATCTGTGTAATAAAAGAAGGCGTAGCCTTAAAATTTTTTTGTAGCAGCTGGGATAGGCCTGGCTGCTCACATTTGTCTCTCTCAGGGTGTATACGGGGACAAGGAAAAAAAATTCCCGGATTATTCCCGGATTTCTCCCGGATATCCCGTTTAAAAAATACGCTTTTTCCCGGGCGAAAATACACTTTTTCTGTGCTAAGTGACAGATTTTCCCTCGGAACTGTAAAACTTATCAATTCTTTGAATGGTTAACGTTTTATACAATCGCGTAGAAGTCCCGAAAAAAAAGAAGAAGAAGAAGAAAAAAAAGACGGGCAGACAAGTTTTGGAGAGAATTTCAATAAAAAATAAAAATAAAAAAAATAAAAGGAGAGAAGTGTTGGAAAGACCTTTGATTTGCAGCAACACATACGTTGCATATTTTCTTATTACGAAAGTATAAATTCGAATTGCACCAAACACAGCGCGTTAGTTTGCGGAGCGTTGAAACCGAGGTTGCGAAGTCATTTTGTAAGCGAGTCATATCTCAAGCCACGAGATCTCGTCAGCCGATGACAGCAGCTATTCAGAGCATAGGACACGTGTTATAGTCAGCCAGTAGCAAGATCACTGGTTAAATAGCGCGAACACGCAATAGGAAAAGTTAACGGTTTACATTAATGTTCACAGTACCGTATATCTACAATAAAAGCTAAGCTTTCACATATAATATTAGTCTCTAAGATTAACACGCTACAACAGAAGCTTAGCTTAGCTTATTGATCTTTTTTGCGTGTGTTATACTTTAAGATACATCACACAAATGTGCCAGTAAATTTAATATTATGACATAAATGTCTCGGCTCGAAATTCTTGTAAGTGGCTGGTCCTCAAACTGTTCAGTTTCGAACGCTCTGTGATTTAGATATCCATCCCACTTTCTCACACGTAACATAATTCATCTTGCGTAAAAAGAAATTTGCTTTGAAAGTAACGCTTTTCTAACCACCGTTCGCAATACCATCCGAAGACTGTTAGAAATAGGATCGATTTACCAGTTTCCAGAGAGCGCCAGAAAACAGGCATTATTGTGCGTGTGCAACTGCAGTGGTGTAGGAATCCCGTATGTTCGTGTGGATAAAGCACTAAAAGAGCTTACATTACACCATAAAAGAAACAGGGCATCAGAGGGTATTCCAAAGAGCATCGGAATTTCGTAAACCATACTAAAATGCATAATTCGGCTTGAAGTGCGAATTGGCTTTTTCCAGATTCACAATGAAGTATGTCCCATCTGATACTAAGCTTTCCAGTGTGGTTTTTGGGATGTAAATTTTCTTGGAGTACCAGTACTCTACGATCTCATTTTTGGTTCTTTGTTATGGCATAATGCCATGTATGGCAGAAGATGATAACGTGCACTTGAAATTCAGCGAAAAGTTGGAACTAGCCAATACTGTACAATGAAACACTTCGTTTCAAATAAAATGATTGCCTCAGCGGAAAGATTAATAGAGCCAAATTTCTTTTCCAAACTTGCAAAAATAACTTCACTGTTCTGCAAGGCGATTAATGCTTGACTGCTACTAACTTGGAAATAAAATAAAAATCAGAAAAGTGAAATTAATAATATATTTTTGCCCTCCATAATTATGTGAATGTATTTTAATTCACTTGATAGCTCCCCGGCCACAGAAATCCGTTTTGTTTTCATTTGACTTGGGAGCTGTACACGAAGAGAAGCAGCGAAATCACTTAACGTAAACACGCGTTACGTGGAGGTTAATCCCCTCCCCACTACAACTCGGACAACTCTGTGCAAGCGTGAATCTGACAGCTATGGCGCGCGAGAAAAATTTTTCTCGTTTGCATCTGGCTGCTTGCTACTGTTACCGACACAGTTAACAGTCAAACTTCAAGTAGCGGGAGAAGGTACTGCTTATACGCGAGTCAAATGCGCATGCGCAACAGACCGCTGGCAATTGGTCAAACGAACCAAATCCAAATGTGAACAGTTGTGACGTCATACCATAGCAAGCAGTTTATTGTTACGAAGAATTACAGTCTGCGCCCTATGGCCTTTGACATATTTTTGCTATTTGCAAACGCTTGTGCGTGCACGGTTTTTTGTTGTTGTAAATTGTACATTTCCTTTGTCACTAAAGTTTTACTTTTTTCCCCTCTCGTTTATATTTTATTGCTGCAGTATCATTCTCCAGTAGCAGGATACAATAACATTCTTTGCTAGAGAATCAATTCTGCAGCCAAAATTTAAAAAAATTAACTGAAAGCTAAAACAATGAAAAATTCCCGGAATTCCGAAAAATTCCCGGGTTTTTCCCGGTTTTCTCCCGGATGAAAAAATTCCCGGGTTTTTCCCGGATTTCCCGGTTGTCCCGGGTCGTATACACCCTGTCTCTGCTTCCAGCTATAAGAATATTAGCACTGTGGGCTCTAGCTGTTAATCATCCTTAACATACCAAGATATTTTCAGTTACTAACGTGCTGCTTCTTTATTAATTCGGCAGATCACATGTTTATCTCAATATTTATTGTATTACGAGTTTTATTTATCAGCACTTCTCGCAGGGGAGACGAAACACATCAACGCGGCATCCATTCGCCATTGGTGTTACTTCATTACTAAATTTCAATGTTCATTTTTACGGTTTGTGTCCGCGGAGCCTGCAGTCATTCATACTCGCACAATAAGTAACGAGTTTTTCAGATCAATCACAACTTAGATCGGTTATCAAACTGCAATATTGCAAGTTACATTGTCTAAAATTCCATCTGTCCACATTCTCTGTTGCGCCACTCCACACATCGATCTGTGACACTTAAACACTTAATTCCGGTTAAATTCTCAAATATTTTAGTTGGCGGATGTGGAAACCGACACAAAATACCTTTTTATTTCACGTGACCTAGGTTTCGGATTTCAGAAACCAGTATTTTACTGTTACTGTTCGACGTGTGGCATTCGTGTCTTCTGGTGCAGTGTGAAAAAAGGAATCTTCAACAACTACAGAAATTAAGTGGTAATTAAAAATACATCAAGACCTTGCAATACACAGCAAACGATATGAGATACACAAGACGTAATATCTATGTAGTAGATTACAGGCTACACATATACCTTTCTCACAATATAACACTGAAAATAGAGTATTATACAATGTTATCATATTGACAATATGATTGAAAAGAAAAGCAATCTAACTGCGTTTTGTTCCGCTAATGTTTATTACGCACAACTTTTCGGCTCATAAGGCCATCATCGGGCGACAAATGACAGGACTGGTCACATATCACCTATGAAGGCCCGAAACCTTGTAAACTGGTTCGTAATAAATATTAGCGGTTGCGCGAACAAAATAGTCTATATTACCTGCTGGCCAAATTTAGCCATCTCTAGCTTTGAAACTAATATAGAGGGGACGGTTGCTGCCACCTCCTTCAGCTGGTTGCGCGTCGCTAGGACTGATTTTAGAGTTTTAGATCTGAAGCAGACCTAATTCTGCCCAATCTGTAAATATTATTGCAGTAAAGCGCAACTTGTTATCTCTTCAATCTTAGATACGAAATTGTCCTACCAATGAATGACAGAAGAACCCACTGTTGAGAGAAACTGAGTAGCAACAGGTAATTTGCTTAAGACAATGTTAATACTGTGCAGTGAGAAATACCACATTTAACCCGTGATCTATTAGATATTACCCTATGAATGTTGAAAGGTCTCTGTTGGATTCCTTTCATGTTAATTTCTTAAATCTGTTGTCATTTACGGCATAAATTCCTCTTCTAAATTTACTGTGGTGTTTCTATCTGGGAGGAGACTGAGCAGTTAAACATGTTACTTTTACACATAAACAAGTACGATCTGTCACACTACTACACTTTAAAACACAGTTTATATGTACTTCACGTCTCACAGTCTCATACGGAACCTACATCTGCTTTCTTTTATATACTGTATATAAGATACTGTCATCCCCCTTCCCTTCTGTGTGAGAGGATGAATGAGCAAATGTATTTCTAGTTGCATGCTTGAGGGTAGCAGACAAGCCTGTCTGCTAGAGAACAGTAGGACCAACGTCGGAACAGATAGCTACGCTTTCTAAAAGCAAAGAAGTTTCTATTCTTGGTATGGTCCTGTCTGTCCCTTGTCATGTTGGTATAGGAAGCTGCCCCTCTGGCCACTTCCGTTTGTATTTGGGAGACACCCTCAGGAAGGGACCAGGGCAGTCTGTCCGTGGCGAGCGTCTGAAGTGGTAAGATCTCTGGCTAAGCGCGTGTCTGCTAAGTCCGTAGGACAATGGATTTCTTAAGTTCAGACTAACTGACAATTTAATCACATTTATTTCAGGATTAGCTCTAAAATATCTAATGTTATCTTAAATTGCAACGCAGTGTATTTCGAGTGTGAAGTTCAGAATATTTTCCTGTAGTTGCTTTGTCACTACTTTGTGAGTAAAGTGGAACCACGTGTTGATCAGTAACTCTAACTAAGATCATCAATCTTAAATGCGAGTGTGCGTGAGATTATAACATCTCGTCTTGACAATATTTTTCAATATAGCGACTTCTCTTTATGTTCGACCCACGTGGGGTGTACTTTGTGAGACCAATACCACGTGCTTATACAATTGTTTGAGCCATCAGGTTAATAGTAAGACGTTAGCAACCAGTTCGAGGTTTTTCTTTTGTAAATTGCTTTTCGATCTAATTTATTTTAATTATCAAAATTATTGTGGAGTTACACGCTTTGTGTAAACCAAGTTGACCACGTGAAGCATGTGGTGTAACCATCAAAGTAGCCCTCAGCTATTCTTTTCGGGAAGATTTCACAGAGAGTTAGTATGAATTTAGTATACCAGTGTATGGTAATTACATGACGGACAGGATTGCGCTACGAACGTAGCTTCTTTGGGTGAAAATTGAATCGGTTGGTTGTGGTTAATTTCCTCTTGCATATGTTTCAATGATCTTCGTGTGTTATTTTATGAATGCAGTGTTGTATGCAGTCTCCCAATCTTGGCTACATATTTGATGTGTTCCGTAAGAATACAAACTCACATTTTCACAATCCTAAATAAGGCACCAGTTTAGTTATGAATCAAGTTTAATATGATGGAATTTCAATGATCAATGTTAAAATAAATTTCCAAATATAAACTGATTTATTTCTTTTTATTTAAATTCTCTTTATATATATATATCACCGCTTGTCGTATGACTATTAGAAGATTATAATTAATGTTAGTCTGGTTGGGAATTTGGTACGCTAGACTGGACACCTGGTGAAACAGTTGCTCAGTAATGCAAGGTTAACTTCCCCAGACAGCTCACAGGTTTTAACTCACTTTTATGGTCTTGAATATCAGCTCCGATTTAAGAACAAAGTAATGCAACAACATTACAATGTCTCAGATCATCACTTAATTTCTTTCTTGTATATTTTAGGATCTTCCTGTAACTGGAATAGCTACTTAATACCTTTGGTGGTTGTAGATTATGTTTCAATGTTCACCAGAAGACGTGAATAGCACATTTGAATCTCGTAGGCGAATGAGAATTATTATCTGCATTACAGGTGCATCCATTCTCTGTAAACCACTGTGATGTATACAGGGCGGAGGGTACTTCCCCCTGTACCAGAAATTATCGTTCAATTCGCGTACGGAGCGTGGGAAGAATGATTGCCTTAGGTCTCTGTAGGCGCTGTAATTAATCAAATTTTGCTTTAGGCCCCTAAGACAGCAATACGTAGGGGGTCGTAGTACTTAAATAGATTCATCACTTAAAGTTAGTTCTGGAAACTAACCTAAGTACGCTTTCACTGGATAGTTTGCATCTGTCTTTAAGTGTTTACTGGCAAAACTAGTGACCACTCGGGCTGTCCTTCCTTGGATACGTTCAACACTCCCCGTCAGTCTTATCTGATGCGGGTTCCACACACTATAGCAATATTCTACGATTGATTTGTATGCAATCTCCTTTGCAGACCGATTGCATTTCTCTTATACTCTATTAATCAACGAAATCTGGGACGTGCGTTACCTACGACTGAAACTACATGATAGTCCCATTTCATATCCCTACTAACCATTTCACCCAGGTGTTTGTATGCGATTAGTGATTCTACCTGTGACTCAATGATGTTATGATCATAAAGTACTACTTTTCGGCGTTTCTGCAAGATTTTACATTTCTGTAAATTTAAAACAAGTTGGCAATCTTTGCACCAAGTCATCTGGGCAAGATCGGACTGTATACTTGTACAGCTCTTTTCAGACAGTAATTCATTGTAAATAACTGCATAGTCTGAAAAAACGGCGTGCGTGTGCGCCGCTGACCGATTCTTATACGTTGACCGCAAATCTAAGTTGCAGAAGTCACCTTAGTCAGGTGAGTCTGAAGTGGCTCCACACAGATACAGCCAATCCGTTAGAGCCTCAGTTATGCTGCAATCTAGAGTCGCACACCACAAAGTGGCCAGCACATCAGACATTTAAAATAAAGCAGCAGATATGTATTAAGCCGTCACTGATAACTCAAATCCCACACTCCTTCGCGTAAAGGTTCCAGTGGCGTCCGATCAAAGGCGTCACATTTTAGCTGCCAAAATCGGCAAGAATTTTAAACGAATGGTTACTAGAATTTTGCCAGTCTGAAATCAACTGACTTTCGCAAAAGCCATATTCTAGCATCTAGGCCAGGAATTAATTTAAAAAAAAAAGAAATAAAGAAAAAGAGGTATCTTCTCTTTTCAGACGTGGATTCATGAACTCCAACGACAGGGGAAAAAATTGTTCAGATAACAAGATATCGCGATAGGGTAATTTGAATTAAATACACACATCATAAAAAAATTTGCATTATCTCGGTTCCGTGAGTTCCGGAACCTGTACAGAAAATTCGGATGGAGATCTACATAATCATCATTTCCGCCCTTTTTATTGCTGATGAAAACCACACAAGGCATGTAGTACTACCTTACAGCGTGACCTTCAGAGGTGGTGCTCCACATTGCTGTACACACCGGTACCTCTAATACCCAGTGGCACGTCGTCCTGCATTGATGCATGCCTGTATTCGTCGTGGCATACTATCCACAAGTTCATCACGGCACTGTTGGTCCAGATTGTTCCACTTCTCAAAGGCGATTCGGTGTATATCCCTAAGCGAGTTGGTGGGTCACGTCGTCCATAAGCAGCCCTTTTCAATCTATCCCAGGCATGTTCTATAGAGTTCAAGTATGGAGAACATGCTGTCCAGTCTCGTCGAGCGATGTCGTTATCATGAAGGAAGTCATTCACACGATGTGCACGATGGGAGCGCGAATTGTCGTCCATGAAGACGAATGCCTCGCCAATATGCGGCCGACATGGTTGCGCTATCGGTCGGAGGATGGCATTCACATATCGTATAGCCGTTACGGCCCCTTCCATGACCACTAGCGGCGTACGTCGGCCCCACATAATGCCACCCCGAAACAGCAGGGAGCCTCCACCTTGCTGTGCTCGCTGGACAGTGTGTCTAAGGCGTTCAGCCTGATCGGGTTGCCTCGAAACACGTCTCCGAAGATTGTCGGGTTGGAGGCATATGCGACACTCATCGGTGAAGAGAACGTGACGCCAATCCCGAGCGGTCCAATTGGCACGTTGGTGGGCCCATCTGTACCTCGCTGCATGGTGTCGTGGTTGCAAAGATGGACCTCGCAACGGACGAAGGGAGTGAAGTTGCGCATCATGCAGCCTACTGCGGACAGTTTGAGTCGTAACACGGCGTCCTGTGGCTGCACGAAAAGCATTATTCAACATGGTAGCGTTGCTGTCAGCGTTCCTCCGAACCATAATCCGTAGGTAGCGGTCATCCACTGCAGTAGTAGCCCTTGGGTGGCCTGAGCGAGGCATGTCATCAACAGTTCCTGTCTCTCTGTAGCTCCTCCATGTTCGAACAACATCGCTTTGGTTCACTCCGAGACGCCTGGACACTTCCCTTGTTGAAAGCCCTTACTGGCACAAATTAACAACGTGGACACGATCGAACCGCGGTACTGACCGTCTAGGCATGGTTGAACTACAGACAACACGAACAGTGTACCTCCTTCCTGGTGGAATGGCATCTCGTGGTCGTGCGGTAGCGTTCTCGCTTCCCACGCCCGGGTTCCCGGGTTCGATTCCCGGCGGGGTCAGGGATTTTCTCTGTCTCGTGATGACTGGGTGTTGTGTGATGTCCTTAGGTTAGTTAGGTTTAAGTAGTTCTAAGTTCTAGGGGACTGATGACCATAGATGTTAAGTCCCATAGTGCTCAGAGCCATTTGAACCATTTTGAACCTGGTGGAATGACTGGAACTGATCGTCTGTCGGACTTTCTATATCTCTTTCAGTATGACATTGAATATTTTAATATTAAACATATACAGCTAGAATGTACAGCCATACTACCAGAAAAATGCAGAAATGAAAGTGCAGAATATGATGACTGCCTCAGAATCAAACGACGGCGGAGTCAACTGCACGAGCACTATCGTGCACTAAAATTTAGTGGAAATTAAAATAATAACGTATGACGACACTGATAGACGATCTCTCATCAATATTATGAAAGAATATCGTTTAGATCCAAAAACCACCAACATTGTCCACGATAAATTAGCAAATACTTAATCGAAAATCAGGTACCGTGGAGCATTCTCCAAAAACATTTAGATAAAAACAGGGGTCAGCGAGGGGATGGATTGCCACCTTTGCTTTTCAACTGCGCCCTAGAGAAGGTGATCAGAGTGTGGAGGAAATCCGACGACTGGCATTCGCAGATGACACTGCCTTGATAAGAGACACAGCAGAGAATGCCGAAATCCAAATAGTACATGTAACTGTGCGCAAGCGGGAAAAATGGGTTTACAAAATTGTTTTCCAACGACAGAATTTAGAACAAACATTAAAAATTGTCCACAGAAATTACTCATAAATCAAAACAAAATCAAGAAAGTCAGCTCATTTAGATATTTATGTGAGTGGCTAAGCATGAACAACAATGAGGACAGTCCAGAGATAAGAGGAAACAAGATGAACATTACATTCCAGGACACAAGAAACACATTGAAGAAGAAAGCTTTATTGTGGAACACCAAAATTAATCATTATAACACAGTAGCGAGACATGACTCTGTACGGCGCCGAAACACTAAAACTGGCGCGGAAAAAATGGAACAAACAGAATCATGAAAATAGGTAGAATAGTGGTGAGAAGCATACTTGCCCCACGGACATAAAAAACAGAATATAACATGTGGTGTCATTCGAAGAGCGAGGTGCCAAAGTAATGTTAGTACCTCGCAATGTAACTACATGAAAAGTCACTGCGTGCCGCATCGACGTATGAGCGACACCGGCGAAGCCACGCCCAGAAACGTTTCGCTACGCCGCCGCAACACTCACGGCCGAGCACAGTTACTACTCAGTCAACTCCGCAAGCATCTCATCGACTAAGACGTCAGTATGGTCTTCTTCTAGGTCAGCTGTGTGATCAATGTATTAGGCAGAACTCAATGTCGAAGTTACTGCTAAATCTACTCTGTGTGAAAGACTTTTGCTTTGTCAGTTTCAAAATAATACGTTACTGTTCAGAGACAGTTGTAAATACTCTTGTGCAAGTGGATTGTACAAAGTTAAGTAGTTCTTCTTATCTATGCTGCAATAAAGTGGACTAATACTTCATGTGTTACAGTATCCACTGGGGCAGACCAAAAATCCTCCGTTGTACCAACGAGTGTATCTTCGTCCGGTACAACATACCAAGCCACGACCTAATAAAGAACTTTATGAACATGTCGAGAACACAATAAACCATTCGCGTAAGAAGAATGCCATTCTCCGGACTTTTGGTTACAACGGATGACAACTGACCGACGAAGAAAAGCTTTAGAAAAATTACGACTCTGAAAGAACAACCGGCATCGTTTACACAGAGACAAACTCACGTCAAAGAGGCAAACATCAACGTAATGGACAGACATAAAGGAATTTATGTTGGAACAAAATTCAGAACGTTATCTTCTGGCACTAACAAAAAAGGAAACGAAAACAGTCTCACAAAGTCTCCAGGGCCGCAGATCATTAGTTATCGACCTAATGTAGGTGAAGAGGAAGAATATACAGGGTGTTTGTTCTAACTTGAGACAGCTAAATATCTCAAAAACGATGCACCGTAAGAAAAAAAAAATTCTACATGAAAAGTTAATATTCGTAAATGGGGCATCTGTCTGTGGTACAATTGGACATCTCCTAACCACACCTCCTACGTGGGCGGGGTCAACTTTGTAGTTTCAAATGGCAGTCCCTCATTTTTATTGCATATTCGGGTTCTACGCCAAAAAAATACGTACGGTTTAATCAGACTACCGTTTCCCATTCGTGGTAGGTGGCGCTGTAATCGACAAATATCAAGTGTGCCTGTTTTCGCGATTAACAAGCGACGCAGTTGATTCTACATTTCCTTTACAATTTAAAGGAAAACCTTTTTGTTCTAGCGATTGATACTGATGCAACCAAAACCACTGCAATATGGTAAAATACCCATGAAGTGACAGGTACACATGCCATGGATACTCATCGAAACCAAGCACCCCAATGGTGAGACGTAGGGGGACTCACCGAAATCAAGCACGATGGCAACGGAAAACTATTACATCCACTTAGTAGTTCCTGGATCACGCTTAACTTAGCTTCAAGCAGAAATTCAAAAGGCTAACCATATTGGTTGGTTGGTTGATTTTTGGGAGGGGGGGGGGCAAACCCGACACGAGGTCATCGGTCCCACAGATTAGGCAAGGATCGGAAAAGAAGACGGTCGTGCCCTTGTAAGGGAACCATCTTGGCATTTCCCTGAAGCGATTTAGGGAAATCGCGGGAAACCTAAACCAGGACGGCCGGACGCGAGTTTGAACCGTCGCCTCCCGAATGCGGCTAACCATATTGTACCATACAATCACATCTGCAGCACTCATTTAAAGTCTGATCATCAGTATTAACATTTAGAACACAAATGTTTACATTTACATCAGAAGTGAAATATAGATTCAAATATATAGGTTCTTAATTGCAGAAACAGGCACACTTGATATCTGTCGATTAGAGCGCCTTCTGCCATGAAAGGGGAAACAATGGTTTGAGTAAACCGTACGAATTTTTTGGCGTAGAATACGAATATGCAATAAAATTGAGGGTTCCCATTTGAAAATACAGAGTTGTCCCCACCGACGCATGAGGCGTGGTTATAAGATGGTCTGCTGTAGCATTGACATATCTTCTCTTCACCAGCATTAATTTTTCGCCTAGAACATTTTTCTTTTCGTGCGATGCGTCGTTTTCGAGATACAAGGGGCGTTAGTCCGTGCAAAGTGCGAGAGATGGCACCACCGGCGCGTATCGAGGTCATGTTTAGTTAGTGGCATCTTTGGAAAGAACGGACACCAAGTTTCAGCCATATTGGTCTACTTCTTTTGTGTTTGGCATTCGTCTGAATCAAGGAATCAAGTGATTGTTAAAAAATGGACGAAAAAGAATTTCGTGTGGTGATTATAAACATTACTTTATGAAAGGCAAAACGCCTCAGGAGACTAAGGAGAAGCTTGATAAACTTTCCGGTGGCTCTGCACCTTCGATTACAACAGTTTATAAGTAGTTTCAAAATTTTTCGAGTGGCCATATGGGCACAAGTGATGCTGAACGTTCCGGACGCCTTGTGGAGGTTACGACTCCAGAAATCACTGATAACAACCATGATATGGTGATGGATGACAGAAGAGTTAAGGTGCGTGAGATAACTAGTGCTGTGAGCATCTCAAATGAACGGGTACATAACATTTTGCATAAACATTTGGACATGAAGAAGCGATCCACAAGACGGGTTCCGCGATTGCTCACGCTTGACCAAAAACGGAATCGTGTGAAGTGTTGCAACGATGGTTTGCAGCTGTTCAGGAAGAATCCGCAGGACTTTAAGCGTCGTTTCGTCACTGTGGATGAAACATGGATACATTACTATACTCCTGAGACCAAACAACAATCTAAACAATGCACGAAAATAGGCGGAGACCATTCTTTCGGCTGGAAAGGTTATGGAGACTGTCTTTTGGGATTCGCAAGGGATAATCCACATCGACTATCTGGGAAAGAGTAAAATGATTACAGCTGCATATTATTCATCGTTTTTGGACCGTCTGAAAACCGAGCTGCAAGAAAAACGCCGGCGATCGGACCGCAAAGTACTTTTCTGTCACGACAATGCACCAGCACACACCTCACCAGCTGTGGTCGCGAAATTAATGGAAATAGGATTCCAACTCGTTTTACACCCCCCCCCCCCCCCCTATTCTCCAGACTTGGCTCCCTCGGACTACTATTTGTTCCCCAATTTGAAGAAATGGTTGGCGGGACAAACATTTTATTCAAACGAGGAGGTGATTGTAGCAACTAAGAGCTACTTTGCAGACTTGGACAACTCCTAATATTAGGAAGGGATCAACAAATTAGAACGGCATTGGACGAAGTGTATAATTCTAAAAGGAAACTATGCCGAAAAATAAAAAAGATGTACCCCAAACACGTAAGTAGTTTTTATTTTTGCACGGACTTTTCAAACGCCCCTCGTATTTAGTTGTCTCAAGCTAAAACCAACGCCCTGTATATAGCATAAAAAAATAAACAATAAACGGTGTGTTGCAGATTTTTAATTCAAAGAATGTTCCCAAATGCTATGTTTATAGGTTGGTCGCCATAAAATTCCATGTGGTTGGGCTTGCACCACTGTTTCACATGGGTGTGGATGTACATCCTAAACGCGGCCGTGGCACCTATGACTCTGGTTGACAAAGACCCCCGTCACTCGGAGGAGAGCGACGCCAGACACGGATGTAGCCCCCTGAGCTACACGCACACGTGCGCGCGCGCTTCGCCCTCTTGCGGCAGGGCGGCCACCATTACGCGACAAGCGGCGATTTCGTGGCGGCTGTGCATCGTATAATTAATGCGGGGGCGGTCGGGCCCGGCAGGGCAGAGCAGAGCAGGGTAGAGGTTCGGTATGCCTCATTACGGCGCCTCGCCTCGCTTTGCCCCGCGGGGACCGCGACAAAAATCTCGGCCGCTAAATTACTAATACCTCGCCGGAGCAGGCGGCGGCCAATCTGCTCGCTCCAGGCTGGCCAACTTATTTCCTTAAAACACTCCCCCCGGCCCCTCGCCCGCAACAACCGCATCTGCCTATCAATCAGCGAGTCATACTTAGCGAAATTAACCTTACCTATGGGCAACAAACGCAGCTTCACCGCGAGGTTGCGGCGGAATCTCCCCTCCTGCCCGAAGGACAAGCGAGTGGCGGGCAACAAGATGGGAGGACGCTGTTTGGGGCTCTCCCGGGGATTGGACCACATAAGAAAATTATGATTTAATGGGACCGCTCGCTGCTTCTGTCTCGGTCTCGCTCCCGCCTCCCCCTAAGCGCGACGGCCCCAGATTTTTCTCCTGTGCTCAATTTGCCGTCTCTCATTCGCCTCTGGCCTTGAGGCTAAACGGCCGGAAATGGAAATTTGCTTGATTAACGCGATGAGGGGACAGCGCAGATTCTCCTTCATCCCCCTTCCTCACTCTTTTTCTATCCAGAGACCTGTTTCTGTGTTTTTTTCCCCTCTTTTCTTTAAACTGGCATCCTCGAGTTGTCAGCGCAGCAAGCACGGAGCGTTCAAAGACAACACGTGTAAGTACGAAATGATGCGTGCCACGCGGGGGACGCAATCAGCGTGACGCATTCCGTTACAGAACATCACTCCACCTTGGAATTCCTGCTTTACCTACTTGCTTATGGACGTTCTTACCTGAAGAGTGGCATGAGATATGCTGAACAGTAGAATTTCAAGCGTGAAATCGAACAACGTCTTCAGGATGTGTGGCAGCGTCGAAGTGTTAATTTTTCCACCGTTTCGTAAGAAATGCCAGCAGCGGCGTAGCTCTGTATAGGCTCTCGTATTATGACACAGAAAATAGGAGACAAAGGTGAGCCGGGGTAGATGAAGAATCGTAGCGCTGCGCTTTAATTGATCCAGTAAGTACATCTTATGATCTGCAATAGTCGCCGAAAAGTTGGTTCGCTTTACAGCATTACGCGGCCACATAGCCAGAAGAATAAATGTTTGAAAACAGCGGGTTTTTGTGTATAACGTTCATAGGCGGCAGCACTCTCGTACACGAAAAGCTGCAGCAAGCGCATGATGAAGATGCACTACCTCGTGCAACAGTGTTTAGGTCGTTCAAGGACTTCATAGAAGATCGACTTGCTTACGTTAAGCGAGGTGGCCTGGTCTTTCTGCTTCTGCTGTGACTGAAGTGAACGCCATCGCAGCTACTGTTCTTATCAGTGAGGATCGGAGGATAACAATATGTAATCTCAGCGAAGTGTGGAGAATTTCATATGGCAGTGTCACATCTGTTGATTCCCGAAAAGGCTGTGCAAAAGAAGTCCAGCAGTGAGGTGCTGCGTTTCTGGAATCGATTATCAACGATGAGGGGTCATGCTGCATTATTATGGTCCTGAAGGAAAATGAACTAGCACAATGTGGACACTGCCACGTCTTCCAACACAAAAAGGTGAAAGTTGTTCCATCTGCACGAAAACTGATGGAGATGATTTACCAAAATGCAGTTCCCCTCACACTACTGTACAGCAGCATACTACATGTCAGTGTTAGCTACAATGAGAAAACCCATTGCCCGGAGAGGATCAAAACTTTCTCGGACTGGATGGTGACTTCATCACGACAATGCGCGGCCTAATGCCGCAGAGCACGTCAGGCATGTTCTGTCTAAGTTCAAAATTACATATTTGCCACATCCATCTTGTAGCCCCAATATTGCACCCTGTGATTTTTTTTTATATTCCACTCACTAATGGCAAAGCTCCAGGTTATTCGATTTAGGGACTTTGAAGCAGTGCCGAAGGAAAGTGAGGCGATTCTCAAGGACCTATCAAAGAATAGCCTGCACCATGTGTTCGAGGACTGGCAGAGAGACTATGAAAAGTGCATTCAAGTAGGTAGGGAGTATTTTGAAAAGGATCACATAAACATTAAGATAGAGCAATAAACATTTGTGGGGAAAAAAATAAAGTGTTTGTTGATCAGCATTTTAGCATCCGAATGATGTTTTGACAGCTTATGGTTTGCGTTGTGATTGAACTTTTTATTATCACAGTGACATTACAGCCTTGGATGTAGCAAGGATTCACCACTATAGTGATTAGAGAAACTACACTAAAAAAAACCGACAGGATTGGCTGGGCGAGGTTTCAACTTCCCTACTTCTGCATCAGAGTCCATTGCCTTCACCGTTGTGGTACTTGCTTCATTGTATGTATGAGACAGGCGTTTGCCAGCAAATCATGCACTGCCACAGAACTGGATGGAGGGATGATTATCCAAAACGCTGTAACGACATGTTTCTGTGTGATCTACTGCGAAAACGTCCGCCACGCAATAGTGCCATATTTCTTTGCTCTATGATGAGAGACGAGGTGCCAGTTTCGCTGATTATCAACTATCAACTGTGCTCGCGCCCTGTGTAAGAACTAATTGCAACTACACTAGCTGCCTTTCTCCTTGTATCTTTGACGAAAACGATTAATCCTTATATTTCAAACGATGCTGAACGGGAAGTGATCGGAAAGATACAAAGTCAGCTAATAAAATTTTAGGTAACTTTTCTGAATACCCCATAAAAGTGTATACACGGATTCACCTGCCAATTGTAACAACCGACCATGCGGTAGTAGCAGCATCCAAGAAGTTGCATACTGTAGCAAAACACAAAAATTAGGGTTACCCCTTAATGAAAATACGTCCGCGACCACTTCCATCCTTGAAAGGGAGGGTGGGGGGGAGGAGGGGGAAGTGGTGAGAAATCAAGAGCCGCTGCCTTGATCGGACTGAAAACTTAATTTATCGTAGTCTCAAGCCTCAATAATAATAATAATAATGAAAAAGTAATCAGAAACCCCGCATTATATGAAACGGAGGCGACTACCTTCGGCAAAAGAGCTTATATCCAGATGCAGGAGCAGGACAAGAATAGAATTTGGGATGTATCTCAGGCGTGAAAAGTTCAGTGAAGTTTGGATACGAAGGTGAAGAAAAGAGTTTAGCACCAATTTAAAGCATGATGCGAAGGCGAAGAAAGGTTTTCCTCCACATCATCAAGACGGGCGATAACATGTTGACCAATAATATAATATATGGGACGTAACATGTTTAATAGGGAATAATTGTATGAAAGAAGTCAGGGACAATGGGAAGAGATTGGAACAAGGCACAAAAATCAATGAGCAGCACTGCAGAATAGATTTAGCTACAGGATATGTTTGCAGTGGTATGTGTTTGCTTTTAGAGGAGTATACGCCACCTCAAATATTACCGCGACTTGGTATATCTACAGATTTCAGGCCATCTTCAACAGACATGTTTTTAATACCGCATGAGTTTCGTAGTAGATTGGGCAGGAGCCGGTTGGAAGAAATGTATTATGAGGGACAGAATTAATTGATGTATTTAGTGAAAGCTGATCAGAAGACTGAGATAATTATTTAAATCTGAAATATTTACTTAACAGTATACATGTGAATTTAGCAAACAATCTGGGATACCTTTGAAGGAGCTCTGCTACTGGCTATAATAAACTATCGGCAACATCGACATAAGCCAGATAAGCTTGTTATCAATACCTGTATAGAAAGCGCAATATGTGGTTTTCTTGGGTCATATTGTAGTTGCCACAGGAAATAGGAAGCAGATGAAGATGACATGGGGGATATGATATTGCGAGAAGAATGTGACACAGCACTGTAAGACGTAGCTCGAAGCAAGGCCTTTGGAGTAGATGACGTTATCAAAGAATCATTAAAATTGCTAGGGTGTTTGTGATGCTGTTTCATGCTTCAATGTTGGTGTAAGAAGAGAACTGGATGTTTTGGAAGTATCGCGCATAAAATATAGTGGAAATACTGCAAAATCTTTGGTGCAAATAGATAAAAGACAGAATCCGCAAAGCACAAATTGATAGTTTACATTGCACAAAAGAAGCTAGACAGAAAATTTGGCCAATTTGTACTCAGGATGGTAATAAGGTATTATAAGTAAATCGAGAACCACGATTCCAACAGAAACTCTTTAATAATAAATATTGTATTTATAAAAGTGAAATTTTATTAGTGAAAGAATTAAAAATAATTTTCTTCAAAGCCAGAAGAGGTGTTTTGTACATTTTACTTGTAAAAGCAGGCATAAGTTATATACGTTCCGTAAAAATTTCAATATTTCAATACTTCAGTTCTTTTGGAAAGCGTAACTTTTCGAAAGGTGAAACAGCATTGGCAGAATACGGATAAAAACTACCATCCGTTTGCCCTTAAGTGTTAGGAAGCATTTTCTGAAGGCACATTTCTGAAATGTAGACGTGTACGGAATTAAATCATGAATGATAAGGAGTTTAGACCAGAAGAGAACAGAAGCCTTTAGAATGTGGTGCTACGGAAGAAGGGCGGGGATTAGACGGGTGGATCGAGTAACAAATGAGAAGGTACTCAGTCGAACATCCTTCTGAATCTGCTTAGCGCATTCATCTCTTGGTCTCCCTCTACGATTTTTACCCTCCACGCTGCCCTCCAATACTAAATTGGTGATCCCTTGATGTCTAAGAACATGTCCTACCAACCGGTCCCTTCTTATCAAGTTGTGCCACAAACTCCTCTTCTCCCCAATTCTATTTAATACCTCCTCATTAGTTATGTGATCTACCCATCTAATCTTCAGCATTCTTCTGAAGCACCACATTTTAAAAGCTTCTATACTCTTATTGTCCAAACTATTTATCGTCCATGTTTCACTTCCATACATGGCTACACTCCATACAAATACTTTCAGAAACGACATCCTGACAAATTTATACTCGATGTTAACAAGCCGGCCATGGTGGCCGAGCGGTTCTAGGCGCTTCAGTCTGGAACCGCGCGACCGCTACGATCGCAGGTTCGAATCCTGCCTCGGGCATGGATGTGTGTCATGTTCTTAGGTTAGTTAGGTTTAAGTAGTTCTAAGTTCCAGGGGACTGATGACCTCAGAAGTTAAGTCCCATTGTGCTCAGAGCCATTTAACCCATTTGATGTTAACAAATTTCTCTTCTTCAGAAACGCTTTCCTTGCCATTGCCAGTCAACATTTTATATCCTCTCTACTTCGACCATCATCAGTTATTTTGCTCCCCAAATAGCAAAACTCCTTTACTGCTTTAAGTACCTCATTTCCTAATCTAATTCCCTCAGCATCACCCGACTTAATTCGACTGCATTCCATTATCCTCGTTTTGCTTTTATTGATGTTCATCTTATACCCTCCTTTCACGACACTGTCCATTCCGTTCAACTGCTCTTCCAAGTCGTTTGCTGTCTCTGACAGAATTACAATGTCATCGGCGAACCTCAAAGTTTTTATTTCTTCTCCATGGATTTTAATACCTACTCCAAACTTTTCTTACGTTTCCTTTACTGCTTGCTCAATATACAGATTGAATAACACTGGGGAGAGGCTACAACCCTGTCTCACTCCCTTCCCAACCACTGCTTCCCTTTCGTGCCCCTCGACTCTTATAACTGCCATCTGGTTTCTGTACAAATTGTAAATAGCCTTTCGCTCCCTGTATTTTACCCCTGCCACCTTTAGAATTTGAAAGAGAGTATTCCAGTCAACATTGTCAAAAGCTTTCTCTAAGTCTACAAATGCTAGAAACGTAGGTTTGCCTTTCCTTAATGTATTTTCTAAACTAAGTCGTAGGGTCAGTATTGCCTCACGTGTTAAAACATTTCTACAGAATCCAAACTAATCTTCCCCGAGGTCGGCTTCTACCAGTTTTTCCATTCGTCTGTAAAGAATTCGTGTAAGCATTTTGCAGCTGTGACTTATTAAACTGATTGTTCGGTAGTTTTCACATCCGTCAACACCTGCTTTCTTTGGGATTGGAATTATTATATTCTTCTTGAAGTCTGAGGGTATTTCGCCTGTCTCGTACATCTTGCTCACCAGATGGTAGAGTTTTGTCAGGACTGGCTCTCCCAAGGCTGTCAGTAGTTCTAATGGAATGTTGTCTACTCTGTCAAACTCTTCACGCAGTATCGTATCGACCACTTCATCTTCATCTACAGCCTCTTCCATTTCCATAATATTGCCCTGAAGTACATTGCCCTTGTATAGGCCCTCTATATACTCCCTCCACCTTTCTGCTTTCCCTTCTTTGCTTAGAACTGGGTCTCCATGTGAGCTCTTGATATTCATGCAAGTGGTTCTCTTTTCTCCAAAGGTCTCTTTAATTTTCCTGTAGGCAGTATCTATCTTACCCCTAGTGAGATAAGCCTCTACATCCTTACATTTGTCCTCTAGCCATCCCTGCTTAGCCATTTTGCACTTCCTGTCGATCTCATTTTTGAGACGTTTGTATTCCCTTTTGCCTGCTTCATTTACTGCATTTTTATATTTTCTCCTTTCATCAATTAAATGCAATATTTCTTCTGTTACCCAAGGATTTCTACTAGCCCTCGTCTTTTTACCTACATGATCCTCTGCTGCCTTCACCACTTCATCCCTCAAAGCTACCCATTCGTCATCTACTGTATTTCTTTGCCCCATTCCTGTCAATTGTTCCCTTATGCTGTCCCTGAAACTCTGTACAACCTCTGGTTTAGTCAGTTTATCCAGGTCCCATCTCATTAAATTCCCACCTTTTTGCAGCTTCTTCAGTTTTAAGCTACTACTCATAACCAATAGATTGTGGTAGAGTCCACATCTGGCCCTGGAAATGTCTTACAATTTAAAACCTGTTTCCTAAATCTCTGTCTTACCATTATATAATCTAACTGATACCTTCTAGTATCTCCAGGATTCTTCCATGTATACAGCCTTCTTAATGATTCTTGAACCAAGTAGTACATGTAGATGAACACATAACGATATCGAAATGTTGTAGTGTTTCCCGAACCCAGTGAGTGCTTATCGATGGAGCCTGAGAAGAAAAGATGACAGCCACGAGCGGAATGATGGTGATCGCAGGAATGGAGGGAGGGGGTGTCTGCACTCCAGCAACAATGTGGCAAGCGCTCCGTGTCGCTCTGGATGTGGTGCAAGTGACACAGGGCAACAGGCGAGCCTGCCGGGTTGCCGGTAGCACCAAGCCCATATGACGTCACGCAGGAGACCCGGATCCAGCGGAGGGCCCGCGTATTTCGTGCGTGGCGGCAGTGAGGGCGCTCCAGGGACGCGGACGAGGGCCCGGCGGCCCCACAAGGCAGCTGGGCGGCTGCAAGATGCATGACTGTCGCCGCGCCGATAGCTGGCGCCGGCTGTAAAATTAAAGAAACCTGCGAGGCTGGGGCTACGGCTGCTGCTGCTGTTTTATTCGCCGGCCCCGGGGACAGGTGCCGGCGCGCCGCATGGCGTGCCCGGGCCCGATTCGGCGGCCTGGCATGCGCGCGCCGCGCCGTAAAAACGGCGGAACGGCTGCCCGGAGGACG
The DNA here is from genome assembly GCF_023864275.1 of Schistocerca cancellata. Lineage (NCBI taxonomy): Eukaryota > Metazoa > Arthropoda > Insecta > Orthoptera > Acrididae > Schistocerca > Schistocerca cancellata. The sequence continues at coordinate 69,916,613 of NC_064634.1, forward strand.
CTGCCGCTGCTGGCGCCGGCGTCGCGACGCCCGCCTTTATGGGTCGCCGGGACGCGGCGATACCGTACGGCTTTGTCTCGGCGGGGCACGGGGGCGCAGCTCTATCTCACCACGTCACCACCTTATACAGGCTGTATTTCTTTTTTTACCTTTAACAAACAGGACAGTCACGAAGATGACACCTCCATACATTGCAAATTAGACGTGGGGTACACCAAGTGTGTTATAGGTAAATCGTTACCCTGCCCTCTCCTGCTTATTTTTTTACGTTTATCGACAGCAGAGCAATCAAGAATGAGTCTAATCGGCACACATCCGACAGCACGAGTTCCCAATATTTTCCCAAACGCCACGCATAAAAACGGGATTTTTCCGGGGCTCATACCTCGGGTTCTCTTGGTGATAGAAAGGTACGGTCAAATGTCTTGGATAGCCCTCGGGCTACGGACCATTTGTATACTTAACGGACAGATCGTCTTACTGTAAATACCCTACAGTACAGGGTTAAAGTTTCAAAATTAGCCGCGCGAATGGCCGGGCGGTTAGAGGCGCCACGTCACGGGCTCAGCGACCCCTCCCCCCGGAGGTTCGAATCCTCCCTCGGGCATGGCTGTGTGTGTTGTTCTTAGCGTAAGTTAGTTTAAGTAGTGTGCAAGTCTAGTGACTGATGACCTTAGCAGTTTGGTCCCTTACGAATTCACACACATTTGAACATTTTTTTCCCAATATTATGTACTTCCACCTACTTCGCAAATAGGGCAAATCGGTTGGTTCTTTTTGTATTAGATGCGTTCTATGGTGCTCCGCAAGTGGCTTATGGAGGCACCATTTAGTTCAAAGGCTGTTCCTGAGAAAACCCGATAAAAAGAGTTCTTCACCAGTTTTTACCGTCACCGCCGGATATCTAAATAACTAACCCCAGTAAATTGCTCAGATTTTAACGGTATTTTCTCTAGGCATTTATCTAAAAGTGTAATCTTCCCGTTTCCAATAAACTTTATCCGTAATCAAGAAACACCCCAATAGCATTATTTTTGGGTACCAAAACGGAGTCGCGGATTCCAATAAGCCTAGCACAGAAAATGACTAAATTTTTTTACGCAGTGTTCCTAAGATACTAATCCCGAATACCTTCAAAATGTTTCTTGTTATCTTGATCCGTTTCCGAGTACTAGGGTTCAAAACTACCCTACTTGTATACTAAAATCCTGTGTGAGGCGAAAACGTAGTTTACAAAGCGAAGTAGCACGGAGGAAGACGCTGCTAAGTGCCCCCGTTATCACCGGAAGTGTTCTGGGAACCCCATGTTGTTGTACTGAAGCGCATACAAAATTTTCATCCACGTAAAATCAGTTATGAGGTATAAAATCATAGCTAATGGTTCATATGGCTCTAAGCACTATGGGACTTAACAGCTGAGGTCATCAGTCTCCTAAACTTAGAACTATTTAAACTTAACTAACCTAAGGACATCACACACATCCATGCCCGAGGCAGGATTCGAACCTGCGACCGTAGCAGCCGCGTGGTTCCGGACTGAAGCGGCTAGAACCGCTCGGCCAACACGACCGGCGCCAAAATTATAGCGTGTTGCGTAACTGCGTCACCCAAATTTTAACTGGCCTATCAAGTTCTTTTCATATGACTGACGTGCGCTGCTGTAGCAGGGAAAAGGTGGAAACCGGAGAAAAAATGCTCCGACTGGAGCACATAAAAGGCGAATATATTTGTGTTTAAAAGTGGAGTATCAGCTGCCTCATTCTAAATACCTCAGCAGCTTTAAAAACTTTCCCAAAAATTGTGGCTTGCGAACATATTCGCGCTTTTTAATGCGGACAGGGAAGGAGACAGTGGTTGTGGGAAAGAGACGGAAAGTAATAAATACTGGATGATGGTAGACAGTGGCTAAGGTATAGAAAGAGTGAAAGAGACAATGGCAATGCCATGAAAGAGAGAGTGGTGCAACACAGTTGACAGTGGCTAGGAAAGAGTGTAGGAGACAGTGCCAGTTGAAGAGGAGTAACGAGAAGGAGGAAGTGGAAATGAGTGAGAGCCAGTGATAATGAAAGACAGAGTATATTACAATGATTACGAGGAAGAGAGAGGTAATGGCAACGAGAAGATACAGCGGCAGTGGAAAGGAACGAATGAGACAGTACCAGTAAAGTAATTACGACATGGGCTGACGAGTAATACAGTCGTTTCCTAAACAGTGGGATCCGCTGAGCTCCTCGTCCCAGGGACGGAACGCCGCCTCCTCCACGGAAGTGCTGAGTGGCGAATGTAAAACAAACGCAAATTACACCAGGTATCACTTTTGTAATCAATACTAATGTTTACTATATTTACATCCGCTTACATTAGTTGACAATGAAATTTTTCTTAAATGTAAAGGGTTATTCTCCTGTATTTTCGGATCCTGATTTCAAGTAAAGTACTTGAACATGCAGTTTTGACACAAATTTAGGATTTCTGTGGGATATGCTACATGTAGCTATTTAATTGTTAAAATAACGCCAGTATTGTTTTGTGGAGATTTGCAGTGTAATCTGTAACCCAAAATGATGTTGATCATTATAGTTTATGATGCAGCTATCCGCATATTTCAGAGATTTGTATTGTTGAAGCTTATACATTTTACATTCCATTTTACTCGCCAACTATAGCAACGAATGATAAGTCGCCTGGTGCCTGCTTCTGAGAATTTCGTAGCTTCAAGAGCTTATATTATTTCTCCTGACCACCTCTGATACATCTGTGGGAAACTTGTAGCGAAAAAGCAGCAGCCAACTAGCTGAGACTTTCAAACATTTTCATCAGGCAACAATTATCGTCATCAACATATCTGGAAAAATGCATGTGAACACAGTGCTGTCCTGTAAATTATTTATTCACAACTGGCTTCGGTCACCGACAACCTTCGCGGTGGAAAAATATGTTTTACAAAGGCAATAACACATGACATTCATGCTTTATAACTTGAAATGAAGAACACTGATGACTCGAAAAACTTCAGAAAACACAAGTACTCAGCAGTATAGCAATGGCTCAAAGAACCGCATGCAGACTACACTACTTGCGGTTGTTTGAGTCAGTGCTATAATGCTGAGAACTTTTGTTTTCTGAAGTTTCTCGTCATAAGTGTTCTTCATTTCATGTTATAAAGCATGACTGTCATGTGTTGTTGCCTTTGTAAAAGATTTTTCTGCTGCGAAGATGGTCTGTGACCGAAGCCGACTGTGAATAAATAATTTACAAGACAACACTGTGTTCCAAATGTCAGACATTGTCAAAGATGTTTACTTTACGTAGTCTGCCGTAGAGGTTGGGTTTGAGTACAAGTTATGGGCCATACATCGAATGTGTTCAAGTGGTGAGGAAGGATACCTGCTTCCTAGGCAAATGAGGCAATCAAGCAGAAGACAAGCATTGGTCTAAAAAAAAAAAAAATCTGACCGGTCAGAACGCCAGAAGTTCGAGTGGAAAACGTACTGTTCGACTCATGGGGGAGAGAGAGAGAGAGAGAGAGAGAAGAAAGGAAGGTTTCTGCGCCCACATAAAACTTGGCATGATGAAATACTTTATTTAAGTACTACCAAAAGATGGTGACACTTCCAAGTATGTGGCAAGTAACTTACCGTGGCTGTCAGAAATTAAGATGAAAGAAAGCAGTTTTCGTCAGACCTGACGTTCGGAAACTTCTCTAAAGCATCTGTGGGCTGTAAGTGAGGAACACGGAGAATGGTTCCATCAAAACAACAATACGGAAGGAGGATGCCAGGACCGATGGAATGTCAGCATGATCGCTGACTACTGTTGGATACTGCAGAGGGACTGTCCTCTGGCAGTGCATAGAAAAAACCCAACGAAGATCTTAGGGGGAAAAAAAGAGAAATTAAGATTTATTTCTCGTATTAGACCTGAAGAACGTATTACTTCATTATATTGTCAGGAGTGCCTTATTTTATCATGCTGTTTTTAATAAAGCTATTTTGAATGTGTGTGATTGGTACGAATTTTTGGATCCTCATTATTACCTTATATGACAAGAGAAAATCCCTTAGCAATCCTGACTTAACATTTAAAAAATTATTAGAATCACTGAAAATGATCAAAGAAAAAATTACAAAGGACAAATTTGTAGACTTGTGTTATTGTGTCTATACAGCGGCCAACAAGGCGTTGTACATCGCGGAGAGGCTTGTTGTTGAAATTTCGAGAGCGAACGTTCCACAAACAATTGGAGAACATATTTGTTCTCCCCACGTACTCTTACTCCTCGCGGTTTGAAGAGAACGACAAAAATCAGAGAAATTAAACCTCATATGGGGGTTTATCGGCAGTCGCTCTTTCCACTCATTATTCCGGAATGTTACAAGGAAGGGGGAAACTGGTAGTGCCACTTAACGTACCCTCCGCCACACACCATAACGTGGCTTGCAGAGATTACTCGTGGACGCAAATAAACGTAACCACCGCACAGCTCTGCGCCCTACTATCTACACTAATCTGGATAAAGTCCCTTCTTACAACCAGCTGCAAGATTCATTTTCACGTAGTCTTGTCGCACATTTGCACTCACCACTAAACCATTATCCGAGAAATTTGCAATGTGGCGCTACAGGAATTTGCAAGATCCATTATGAAGTAGTAAACAACAATTTACAACATGAAACTGACCTTGGAGTTAAAGGCACGGTCTGTGGGGAAGTCGTGGAACAAGCCACAGGTCCAGTTGACACTGGGATATTGTTTAATTTTCCCATTTCTCTGCTTAACTGCTCTTTCTATTTCCGACATCATTCATCTTTTAGTGTGACACAGTCATCTTTTCACAGCTGACAGTGCCATGTTAGACAAACAAAAACAGTGAAATAACTGTCACTGCCATCTACAGAAAGCTAAATAAATAGTAATAATGTATTCATGAGTATAGGAACTGGGTTCAAAAATGCTTATAAGTAAGTATAGATACCAAAAAATGTCAGTATTATTTGATACCGTTTTTCGGCGCTCATAAAGTTAAAAACAGGATGCAGCTATACTCTAAGTCTTCTGAGTTGAAAGAGTACAGAAAGCCCTAACCACGCTCGTTTCTCCAAACCACTTAATAAGTCACTCACTGTCGTTATGAAATATAGCACCAGTGAACTATCTAACACGAGGTCACTCAACTTACAAATGTGAAAACATTGCACATACCTATAACAGAAATTAACGAGAAACGTATAACCGTGCTGCTGAGTCTAAAATCTGCGTCGTTTAAGCTCAATAGTGACTAAATCCTAATGGAATACAGTCGATGAATTGTGTCCCTAGATGACATTAAACGGATCTGGTGGCTCTAAAGGTCAAACCAAGTGAAAGGTCAAACCAAGTGACATTTACCTCCAGGAATCGCCGAGTTACCGACTGACGCTAAGTTCGAATTTCTGGCTGATATGTCGGAAACTGCCATTTTCTTCGCCCGCTGCCGGCTGGATATGTTAGCCACCGGGTGAAAAGTCAGAAGGAAATGACCAAATATGCGGAGTGAAAGTTATCAATTGCCGCTAAGACCATTACTCGTATCAGAAATCGCGCAGTCAGCGAAAGCTGTTGTCTTCCGCAGGGGCATAGCACGGAGGCGCTCCTGAGGCAACGCTGAAGAATGGCCGTGCCGTGCGCAATAACACACAAAGACCCGCAATTTATTCGTCTAATAAATAATTTAAAGTTTCGGAGGGAAAAAAGACGCGTAAATTTATGGCACACATTAGGCTGTAGTTGCAAAGATGTATAGAAGAGCGTAAACGTAAATTAAGAACTTGTTTAGCAGTTTATTTTGCACACGCCGGCGAGAACAAAAGACACAACTTGGTACGCCATTAAAACAGCAATTAAAATGGGAGAGGGGGGAACAATATCTTCAATGAACGGACGGAGGAGGCGCAGCCGACAGTACCTGCTGCACAGGCGCCGGTGTAACACTTGCTGTGCTCAGTGACAGATAGCGAGGAACTTATCTGCTCGCTGCACTGGAATGCGTAAAAGCGCTACACGCAGCCCAATACTGGACGTGAAAGGGACGACAGTAATCAATATATACAAGGCCAGTCACGCAGTATGTTCGTGTTATGTGTGTGGTGTCTGTTCTTTCGGATACGTCCAGAAGACACACCACATACATAATCGAGGTGATGACGGCCAATGATCCCTTCAGTGCAGATGCGCAGCAAGCTCGTACTCTTACGGGAATCGGCGAGATGCCGCGAGTAACAAGGCTAATGAGCTGGAGCAGGAAATCAGTAGAGTGTGGTACAGGTTGAGAATTCGTGTCTGACGGAACGCGCGCTAGGACAGTCCGTGCGGCTGTGGTGACCACTGTGTCTTGATGGTGAAGTGCTCAGAGCAACTGCGTAGTAAGCAGGAGACTTGGGTTCGAATCCACCTCCAGTACAAATTTTCAACTTGCCCATTGATATAAATCAATGCGCACTGGCAGTTAATCTCTTTACTTTCAATGTGTATGTTGACGTTGCCCGCCAAAGTATATTACTACTTAAATGGCTCTGAGCACTATGGGACGTAACTGCTGAGGTCATCAGTCCCCTAGAACTTAGAACTACTTAAACCTAACTAACCTAAGGACATCACACACATCCATGCCCGAGGCAGGATTCGAACCTGCGACCGTAGCGGTCGCGCTATATTATTACTTAGCTACGAGAATTTGACACCAGTAATGTTATCAAAATCCCATTCGATGCAGGCAGATTTGCCAGGTTTCCCTTCAAGATGAGCAGAAATAAAAAGTAGATTTCCGGTGACAATGGAGCGTAGCGTGATTGTATTTGGCACACAAGTTGATTCATCACAAGGATATGGCGTTCAATATTTCACAAGTAACGAAACATTCATCTTTGCCTTAATTTTAAAACAGACAAGGCAATAAAAACACCAGGCCGATTACTTCACTTAACACGAAACAACTAACTCTCACACTAATTCATAATTCTGTACATCGATCCAACTGGAAGATCCGTAAACAAGACCTAAACTGCAGGAAAATTTTCTGAGGAAATTAATTACAACAGAAAACTCACTCTAGAACACTCTGCATCTTTAGGAACTGTAAAAAGAAAAAAAAAATATGTTATGATGCGTATAGTTCCTCTTAATGTACATGAAGGCAAGTTTTCTAATTTTTTTGATCAATACTTGTAAATCAATCTACCTGTAAAATGTGTATCTTAGCTGAAATTTAAATGGCTGCACCTTTCATGCATGCTCACAAGCTACAGTAAGCATTCTTTTCCACGAAAAAGTGACCGTGAAAAAACAAGATTCAGACAGAGTGCCTGGCTTTGGTGTTCAGATATTTGAAGTAATGCGAATAACGCAAATTCAGATCGATATGTAACTGAACACCGAGAAGTTATTTATTCTATTGCCGCGACTCCCTGAGTGATCAGTAGATCGTGCCGCACTTCCGGTATACACCAAACCTCTCGAAGTTTGAACAGCCATACGAACTGAGCACAAGAAGATAAAGGACACAAGCACAAGCATACACAAAAATGGTTGACATGACTCTGGGCACTATGGGACTTAATTTCTGAAGTCATGAGTCCCCTAGAACTTAGAACTACTTAAACTTAACTAACCTAAGGACGTCACACACATCCATGCCCGAGGTAGGATTCGAACCTGCGACCGTAGCGGTCACAAGGTTTCAGATTGTAGCGCCTAGAACCGCTCGGCCACCCCGGCCGGCAAGCATACACATGCCGACATTATAGATTACTATGGCTTGAAATTAACGTCGTTTCTGCAACAGACAGATAAATCCAGTACGCTTTCAGCCAAGAGAGGAACGGAGGAAGGTCTGAAATACATCCACAATAAAGAAACGTAGCCTTGTGACTGAACATAAAATTCCCATGAGATCGAAGTCAATGATGATTGTGTGAAACGAACGGGATTAAGGCAGTCGTTATGAATAAACAAAACCAGTCTTGATAAAAACGAAATAGAAAATATTAAATTTTGGACACATTAACTTACATCGACAGTAAGGATTACAGCTTGTTAAATAAACACAAGATTATGTTTGAATAAACGAGAACTGAAGATTATGCAACGAGTGTGACGAGAACTTAATTAGAGGCGCCGCCTATGCACTAGCAATACATAGAAACATGCACCTGATAAAGAAAGATCACAGAGGAAACATTCTCATAGTTTACAGCCCGATGTAAGCGGTAGCGCTGAAAGCTACGCTAGACCGTAAACGAAAATGTAATCTATGGATGCAGATGGCATCACAACAGCCCGCGCCGTGTCCGTGACGTAACCCAGCCAATCAGATAACGTCCGCTGGGTACAAAAGTGTGAGCCTAGCCAGTTCCACGACACTGAGACTTAGCCCCTTTATGGCGTTTGTGCCACATCCCTCTCCACGTTTATTTCATTTTTGCAGCTATGTTTTAATGCACAGTATAGAAAGATGATGTACGAGAGGCTAGCAAGTGGGTACGATCACAAGGAAGACTCATCAAACAACGCACCAGATAGCCACATAACGTTAGAGCGGCCGGACGAACAAGACCGTATCGAACTGGAACAGAGACAGTGGGGATTCACGTACAACGCTGGGCGCAAATAAGTGAATCGTGTATTATTTACATTTACTGTTTAAATATTAATATACAGCTCCAACCACGCTGGTGACTTTACCTGTACTGAGAACTTGTCTATAATAATCTCAATATAGCTCAATTCATCAGGAAATGATAATTATAAATTTTAGTTACTGTCAGTGCTGATTGATGGAAAGGATGGACTAATCACATATGCACCCTGAAAGGGCAGCCATCAAACAGCTTCCTTAACTCACGACTAGTCTACGATCGCTTTCTGAGGAGGTAATACATGAATCCTTGCATAAAATATGATCTCATATAAAAACGAAAGAGTTTGTTGAAAAATATGTTCGGATGACGTGCTTGTGCGATGTTGTGTTAATTCAACAAAGTCTACGATCGGTGGCACACGGGACCTAGTGTGTGAATTGTTAAATTTGCCTCAGAAAGCATATTTGTGCAACCTCATGTTGACTCTAAGGTCGTGTGAAGCATTTTTTGACTTTGCGGTGCTCGTGAACTAACCATTAATGGCAAGGAATTTTGTTATTAATGTTACCGATAGACTGGCCCTGCAAATCGTTTTACTAATTCTGCGATTGGCGAAATAAATCAAAATTAGTTTTTACGATTCTCATAATGCTTAGCATTTAAACTTACCCACTTGTCACATTATTAGGCACCGTTTATGGCACAAGTGTTAGAGTTCGCGACCGCCGGAGAAGAAAGCAACTGGGACAGCATCTATGAGACGCGACGCGGGGTAAAACAAGTTGGCTACAATTCAGTTACGGGATGTAGGGTGCTGACGCAATAGACTTTCATCTGTAAATCCCATGTAGCTTCACCCTGAGCATACTATGATGGACGACATTTCGAACATTCATTCACCTTGCCTGATGTGATAGTGTTACACTTGCCATCCATTACGCAGGGAAAAAATGCCTTTAAACTGCAGTTAATCTTAATACGATCCATTATACCCTCATAGTGTCACGCCGTAGCGACCATGATAGAGGCAATTTTATCCAAATTTAAAGTGATTTCCCTAAATCGATCAAGGAAAATGTCGGGATGATTCCTATGAAAGGGGTACGACCAAGTTCTTTCCCAATCTTTCCTGACGCGAGCTTGTGCTCTGTCTCTAATGACCTCGTTGTAGACGAGAGGCTAGATTAGAATCTTCTTTCCTTCCAAATTTGACGCGCCGAGTTAACCGACAATTTTTTTTTCCAAACTGCTGTGATGTTTTGTAAGAGAGCTGATCGGAGTACAGTGGCTGTAACGGCGAGGATTTCCGTGTCTCTTAGCAACGGTCCCGTAACGGTTAGTGGACGCGGCGGCGGCAGCGACCAGCGTGGCGTCGCGGCGGCGCCCAAACTTGTTAGGTATTCCAAAGTGTCCCTTCCTTCCTTCCCTTCCTCCCTCCGCCCGTAGTCCGCCTGGCAGGCGCGCGTGCGCGCACACACTCTCGCCGGCGTCTTAATGTAAACTTGGCCGGTGTAATCGGAAAGTTGGAGCCATAAAACACAGGTGTTGCGTCGTTTTAATAGCTTGCAAGATGTACTGGCGGCGGATTTATAGCGCGGCCCTGACTGGGAGATAGCTCGGCCCGCCGTATGCCGCTGCTGTGCCTTCGCTTCTTGCCTCTTGGGAAGAACTCACCACCTCCCCCCCCCCCCCCCCCCCTAACCACGGAGGCGGCGCCCACGGCCGCACGGCGCGCCACTCGCGGTGATATATGGGTAATTAATAAACAATTTGTAGCTATCTGCATCGGGAATTGGCTCGCGGGAGTAGCGGCCGCGTGTGCCTCCCCACCTAATGACACGTATAAACTTTCCCGGCAATAAATAAGCCGCACTAGCGCGGGCCGGCCTCCGTGGAAATCCGCAAGCGACTCGCGGCCTCACGCGATGACGATGCCGAGGTAACTGCCGCTTCTCAATACCTGTTTCCGGCGCACAAACTTCAGTGCAATTCATTTTCTCTGCGCCGACAGACAAAGAACTCTTGGCTGCAGCAGAGCTAGTTTCAAGAGTCCGTACGACTATAGCGTAGTTTCAATTGGTCGGCATCAGATGTTTAAAGTCCGGCGACAAGTACTGATACACGCAGCCACAAGACCGCTCCGCTCTCGACGGCGATAGGAAACTGCTTTAAAGCCTACTTCCCCTAAAAAAAAAATCACGCAGTAAATCTGAAATTCTCCTTGGTACGCTATGGCGCCTATACGTCTGACAAAAATTCTTACGTCTTAGCAAACATGGGCATCGTCTGCCCGAACCTCAGAGAACGCTCTAATTAATAATGAATATACGGATAAAACGAGCCACATGGTGCACACAGTTGGATGCACTACCGTTGGTTTCTCTCATGAGAAGCGAGGACCATCAGATAATCACTGGCCTAGCAGCAGTAAGTCGTGCGATTAACAACACCCCTCGGTACTGGAATCAAACACCCTAACGCAGTGGACGTCAAACTTTTCAGGGCAAGAGCTAATACTGACATTGTGGGGCGGTACCTCGTGTTCCACATTTACCGATCCTATTATTAATTGGTTCAAATGGCTCTGAGCACTATGGGACTTATCTGAGGTCATCAGTCCCCTAGAACTTAGAACTACTTAAACCTAACCAACCTAAGGACATCACACACATCCATTCCCGAGGCAGGATTCGAACCTGCGACCGTAGCGGCCGCGCGGTTCCAGACTGTAGCGCCCAGAACCGCTCGGCCACTCCGGCCGGCATTAACTGGTATCCTGCAAAAGTTAGTATTTTATGAGCCCCCAACAGACTAGCTGATATTGAATTACCCGCCCCCTCCAAGTACCGATCGTTAGAAGTTGGCCTTATTCGTAACAATTCGTATCGACTGTTTTGTTTGAAACTGCTTCTATCCTTAGCGGTTCCAAAAGACGTGACACTGTAACTGTCTGACGAAACTGCGTTTTGTTGTCCGTGTGAGCGGATGATTAATATGATTAAAACCTTGAATGCAGGCCGTATAAACCTTGCACGAAGTCAGGATAATCATATGAATCGTCGATACCGTATTTCTCACTGTCATTGTCAGCAAATTCTTGATCCATTTCACGCAAAATTTTGTCGTCCGTTAGACAACGTGAAGTCATGTCTTTCGTACTGAAAGAACAGCTGCCGACCTCTACCAGCTTGACTTCGCACAATAAGCGGTTGTTTTAGAAATTACAAGTCCCTCGCAACACAATGAAGACCCGTCTATATACGTGGTCTCGTGTACAAAAAGCGGGAGAAGAAGCCCGTCAGTCTATCGGAATTTACCCGTCCCGTCATTTGACGGGGTTGGCAGTCGTAGTGTTAATAACAGTAACTTCACTTGCATTTAAATGCATTATGCAGTATAAAAAAAACGATCACAAATGTTTATTAAATGTTTTGAGTGTCGTTTTTCTTCTACTCATTGTGTTCTATTACAACAACTTTCTTGCTGAAAAGACGCACCGCAAATGAAGCTAAGCATCTTTATAATGTGCATTCACTAATTCATGTTACTTCCGTTGGAAATTTATGCCATAACAGCTGATCGGTAAGCGGCACATGTATTGTCACGCCGCACACGAGTTTTCAGCACAGGAAGCCGAACAAGGTACTCGTATTGTAGTGCTTACCGAAGGAGAACCTAAATAGCTATTTTACTAAATGACCTCCCTAACTAAGAAATTCAGAACTATACGATCTGAGTTACATCCGACGTAGCGTCGCAGTTAGATCATTTCTGTCTGAAGTTCATGAATAAGCATCTTCAGAATTTCGCCAATTCGATGAAACAGATAACTCCGACCGTAATTAAAATTAAGAATAGATTTCTGACGTGTTTCAAGAAATCATAGAGTTCGATACCATTTCAAAGTTTTTACGTGGTTTTCATACAGGACAGAGGGACTTTAAACTTCATACTTGTTATGAGTTAAATTGACAAAACTGCGGCAAAAAAGCGCCGTTTTTCGAGGGTTGCACATAGCAAACGGAATGCGATGCGAAACACTGAAAATATCCTTTGCCGAGATAGCTATTTTGTTACTCATCAAAAAATCTCTCTCTATTCTACATTTTTCTATGGAATAGAAAGAGATATCTTTTTATTGATTAACAGAATAGCCATATCAGCAAAGGATCTTTCCAATGTGTCATACCGCATTCCGTTTGCTATGTGCAACGCTCGGAAAAAGGCGTTTTTTTGTCGCAATTTTGTCAATTTAACTCGTAACAAGTATGAAGCTTAAAGTTATCTGTCTTATATAAAAACCACGCAAAAATTCTGAAACGCTATAGAACTCTATGATTTTTTGAAACACGTAAAAAATCTGTTCATTTTAATTACGGCCGGAGTTATATTTTTCTTGAAATTGGCGAAATTCTGAAGTTGCTTATTTACGAACTTCAGACAGAAATGATCTAACTGCGACACTACGTCCGACATAGCTCATATCGCATAGTTCTCAGTTTCTTAGTTAAGAAGGTCATGTAAATATAGCTATTTCGGTTCTCCTTCGGTAAGCATTACAATATCTGTGAGATCGTACTTCTAACTACATAAAAACCCCTTTCAAATGCAGCCTCTTGCCCAAAATTTCCTATGTAGGTAGCCTCGAAGCAACTGATCACGAAGACGTCAAGGCCGCATGTTCAGGCAAATGTTACTATACTCCACGTGTCGGTCTGACTTTCAACGAAAGCTGGAACAGCCAACTGTGATCTGCACCTCAGTCAGCAGACACTGCAAAAAGCGGAACTCGTGCAGCGGGGAGCAGAGACTGCGCGGCCGACTTTGACTGCGCCGGGACTGTACACCCAGCCAGCCTTCTACCTCATCTAGCCTCATTGGCCGGCGAGCCGAACCTTATTGCTCGTCTATATTTAATGATTCATCAGCGACGGAGAAAAGGGGGGCGGTGCCTACGCGGTGGACGAAAAGGGCCGGGAGAGGGGAGGAGAGGAGGTGGAGGGGGGGGGGGAATGGGGAGCAGCAGCTGAGCGCGGCCGTGGAACGAGATCTGATAGCCGCAAAGGGAAAGAGCGGCTGGTCCAGCAGCGCGCGAACCAGCCTGGCTGATTACCAATCGACGTTCCCTCACAGGGCGCCAGCGACACACAGTATTACCTTCTTCCCCAATCAACGGGAAATGTTCGTGTAAGGGAAGATGTGGTATCAGGAAAGTGAAAGGCACAGATTGGGAAATACTAAGTGATAGTGGTCGTAGGATGATCATCAGAAATAGTTAAACATACTGTATGGATGAGTTCCTTGAAAAGAGATTACAACATGTGTATCAATAGAAGTAAAACAAGAGTAATGGAATGTAGTCGAATCAAATTAGGTGTTGCTGAGGGAGTTATGGGCCCTGCACACTTCAATATCTATTGACAATCCTAGTTTGTCAAACCTTCAATATATTGAAAAGACCTCTCACTGTCAAGTTGACAACGCGATTTTACAAGGTTAAGATGTCGAACAGCTAAAAGAACGCGTGCGCTGCAGTTATGTTAGCTTACAAGCAACAGAAAACAACGAAAAAGACGAAATGGGTTCGAGAATGGTTGAAAAAAAAAAAAAGATTGCTCACTTGTTAATTTACTGACTGAAGTCCAAGCCACGGATCCCAAAGATTTAATAAATTATTTTGCGATGAGTCCAGCATCGAAGTCACGTTATTAGCGCTGATACGAGATAAAAGATAGAAACAAATTACATTAACGAGAGAGGCAATCGCAATCGACAAGAGATTAGGAGTAGCACAATTAGAAAAAAATCTGTGGAAATCTGTGAAGCAATTAAACCTGCTTGGCAAGGACCTGTTCAGGCAATTAATCTAAAACAGTTTTTCTTTACGTTTTGTGACAATTTGGTGAAACTGACATGTATTTCGAAAACCTCTTATAAGTCATTGCAGATATATGAGGTATTTTCCAAAATGGGAGGTTTTTCCAAACTGCTACGCTAGATTCTCACATTAATGAAGTAAGTATAGTCATACGCAATCCTCCGTTAACCACCGTAATGTGGTATATGCAATGATTATCCTTACATCGGCATATTAAAATTATTTCCTGTTAAAACACTCATGAAAAATTGAATGTGAGGTATGAACTACTCAATAATCAGTGCACACCAACACCACGTGGCTAGTTCCTGAAGCTCTGCCAACACGTGAATATTGTCAAACCGTCTGAACTTCACCTCACACGTTCAGTATGTATTGACAATAATGAAAATATCTTGAGGTCCATCAATACTGCTCGTCAATATTTCTAGTACTGACAATACAGCAATACGCGCCCTCAGACAGTCAATAAACAGACTGTTTGACAATATTACTGATTTTGTGAGAGCCCCATTAGATTAGGAACTGAGACACTAAAAGTAATATATGAGTTTTGGTATTTGGACAGCAAAATAACAAGATTGAAGAAGTTCAGAGGATACACAATGTACACTCGCAGTAGCAAGCGAACTTTCTGAAAAAGAGGAATTTGTCAAAAAATGGTTCAAATGGCTCTGAGCACTATGGGACTTAACATCTATGGTCATCAGTCCCCTAGAACTTAGAACCACTTAAACCTAACTAACCTAAGGACAGCACACAACACCCAGTCATCACGAGACAGAGAAAATCCCTGACCCCGCCGGGAATCGAACCCGGGAACCCGGGCGTGGGAAGCGAGAACGCTACCGCACGACCACGAGCTGCGGACAGGAATTTGTCACACGGAGGAGTAAGGAAGGTTAGGGTTTAAGTCCCACATATATCGAGGTCATTAGAAACGGAGAAGTAGTTAAAGATATCGGACGTGTCATTTCAAAGCGACCATCCCGAAATTTGCCTTGGAGCTATTTCGGGAAATTACGGACAGTCTAAATCTGGATGGTCGGACCGGGTTTGAACCGTCGTCTTACCGAATGCGTGTCCAGTACGATAACTACTGCTTCACCTCGTTCGGTAGGAACTTTTTAGATCAAATACAAATTTTAAGTGTTGAGAATGTATTTTCTGTAAGTAGCTGTCTAGTGTGCACCATTACACGGAAGTGGAATGTGGGCGATAAACAACTGAGACAAGAATATAAGGTTCTGAAACATAATGTACAGATGAAAGCTGAAGATGATGTGGGTTGGTCGTATAAGTGATGAAGAGGTACCGAATCGAATCGACAAGACAAGAAATGTGTGGCAAAAGTTGGCTAGAAGATAGACTCATTCGATAAGAGACATCCTCAGACTTTAAGGAATCGTCGATTTAGTAATGGAGGGAAAAATTTGCAGAGTAAGACCAAGATTTGACTACACTAAACCGGTTCAAATAGATGTAAGTTGCAGTATTTCTGAACAGATAAGATTCTTACACAGGGTATAATAATGTAGAGAGGTGAATCACACCGGTCTTCGGACTGAAGACGACGAGAAGATCACGGTCTGAACTTTCAATGTAAAAATGAATACTTTTCGAAACTTCAAAGTGCAGTGATCTACACAAAGAAAAATCAATTACCGCTTGTATGAAAGATCATCACCTGAGAACGGCTTGACCAATATCGTTGATCTTTCTGCCGTTGTGTTTATAACCGCAAGGAAAATGTTTCTACGAAAGAAAATTTTTGGAAAATCCAAAGGAAAAGTCGGAAAGTGAAAACAATTGTGAAAGATCATCACTTGACAACGGCTCGACTAATTTTTAACTTTTTGGTTGTGTTCGTAATTGTTGTTGGTAAGGTTTTTTTGGTACTACGAAAAAATAAACAAAATGGAGTCTAGTGTGACAGTTGAGCTGTCACATGTTTTCATACAAAAGAAATCAATTTGACAGTTCTATTTATTAAAAAAATGTAAATACAAATGTGATATATAAAGGAGAATCGTTGTTACGGAAAATCTCGAAAACATTTTGGTGGATTTACTTCAAATTTTTACACGGTGCTCTACTGAACATTCCGACAAAAATGGACATAGAGAAGGAGATGGAGGGATGGAGGGGAGGAGAGAGAGAGAGAGAGAGAGAGAGAGAGAGAGAGAGAGAGAGGGGGGGGGGGGTGCAGGAGATTATGCACAGATATATGGGGAGAAGGGGGATGAGTAAATGAGCACACAGAAAAAGGGAAAGGGCGGGGGCGAGGGGGGTGCAAAGTTCCATAGATATTTAGCAACTGCGAGGCATTGCCAGGTTCGCCAGTTAAATTATAAAATCTTGTTTCTCGGAATCTGGAAAATCACACCGCGGAAATGGGTGGTCTGTTTTTCGGGAATGATTTGTTCTCTTTTGTTTTACACATACTAAAAGTGCCACCCGGGAAGCGATCTGAATTTTCTAGTGCATGACGACAATTAGGATCGGAGTGGAGTACATTTCTGTACTGATGTACGCAATATCTGGAGCGTACGAGGCTTTGCAAGTGAGAAAGCTGCATCGTCGATCGCTGGACTGCAGTAATCATACAGAATTAGAGCTGCCAATTCAACTCCCTACTGTTGCTAAATCTATATGGCAGTACGATTCTTGGCGCAAAACGTTTTCCCAAGTCTCCTGTTGATATCCACATACAGCAAGCAAAAGCTGTTGGTTGTTGAATCCCAGTCATGTTCTTGCTTGTCCTAATTCTGTTCGGTGGAAACGCCTGCGTTTCAATGTCTGTGGTATTGATGCGCGTTGTCGACTTTGGTGTGGCATCGCTGTCTTTGGACGATACCACAATGGTTTCTTGAGGACCACAAAGTGCCTTACTGATATGACAGCCAAGTGAGGTGATGCGTTCTAAGGAACTGCCGCCTCATCCAACTACAATTACGAGAAATTTAAACGAAAGCGCCGATTCTCTGCGCAAAGCTGCTTAGAGAAATGTGACTTCCGGAATGCATAAAGATCATGAAGACTACGACGATCGGACTCTATAATTCTAGCCCATGTGATGTGATAATTTAAGCCAGGCGCATATCTACCGTCAGAGCACAAGAGTACCGAATGGGTTGAAGTTTTTTACAGTATTGTAATATGCTCGCGTGTGGTTATGAACAACAGACTTCCGGATGGGGCAGCGTATTTCTTATTTGTGCATACTTATAGCCATGGATATACGGGGTGCCCATAAATGTTTACTGTAATTTAAAGATTAAATATTAATTATATTTACGATGCTAACGTTTGTTTATCGTTAGAGGTCTACTACGGAACCCATGAAGTTTCAGTACAAAAATGGTGCAAATGGCTCTGAGCACTATGGGACTTGACATTTCAGGTCATCAGTCCCTTAGAACTTAGAACTGATTAAACCTAACTAACCTAAGGACATCACACACATCCATACCAGAGGCAGGATTCGAACCTGCGACTGTAGTGGTCGCGCGGTTCCAGATTGTAGCGCCTAGAACCGCTCGGCCACTCCGGCCGGCGAAGGCACAAGATGCCAAATTAATCAGAACATGGATGGAAACCTTTTTAGCAACGGGGTCGGTCCAGAAAAGGACAAGCAGCGGCAGACCATCTGTTTCGGAGACGACTGTGGACCCAGTTCAGACCGCATTCTCGAGATCGCTAGAGAAATCGGTTAGACAAGCTTCGCGGGAGCTTCAAATGCCAAGGAGTGCACTGCATAAAATGGTTCGTATACGTCTTAAGTTGTATGCGTACAAGGTCCAAATTGTTGAGGCATTACAACGAGGTGCTCGCCTAAGATGTGCACAACTTGCAATGGACATGCCGAACAGTTTGGATGAGGAAAATGATTTATTGCAGCATGCGTATTTTCCCGAGGATGCTACATTTCATGTTTATGTCTCAGTTAACCACCATAATGTCCGGATCAGAGGATCGAAAAATCCTCATGCCATACACAACCAGACCAGGTATGTTGCAGAATGTGCGGCAACAGATTGAACGCCGGCTTGCTATTTTGCGTGTTACAAGTGGTGCACATGTTTAAGAGATTTAAATGTTGAACTGTTTTACCTGTATTAACTGTTTATGTAAGGTTCAAAAGTTAATGAGTAGAGCCGCACATGGTATAAAACATGTTGTATTTACTGTATACATACAGAGGAGGAGGAGGAGGAGGAGGAGGAGGAGGAGATTATTATTTAAAGCCCCTTAGACAACAACGTCCTTGGAGATTTAGGGACGCAGCACAATCTCGAATTAGGGAAGGAAGGAGAAGAAAAGCGGCCGTGCCCTTTCGAAGGAACCATACGCCGAAACTTCCTGCCAGATTAAAACTGCGTGCCGGTCCGAGACTCGAACTCGGGACCTTAGCCTTTCGCGGGCAAGTGCTCTACCGACTGAGCTACCCTAGCACGACTCACGACTCATCCTCACTGTTTCAATTCTGCCAGTACCTCGTCTCCTACCTTCCAAACTTCACAGTAGCTATTCTACGAACCTTGCAGAACTAGCACTCCTGGAAGAAAGGATATTGCGGAGTCACGTCCGGAACACAGTTTTAATCTGCCAGGAAGTTTCATGTCAGCACACACTCCGCTGCAGAGTGAAATCTCATTCTTAACCATACCCCAATTGCCTGAAGCGAATTAGGGAAATCACAGAAAGCCTGAATCAGTACGCCCGGAGGCGGATTTGAACCGTCGGCCTCCCAAAAGCGAGTCTAGTGTGCTAACCACTGCGCTACACCGATTCCAATAAAGAGTTACATTGTTTTGTTATCAGGGTAAACATTTATGGACACCGTGTTTTAACACGGAACGGAAACTGCTGAGCCATAGAAATACTAATACGGAAGAAATTACTCTCAAAGTCGGCAACATTAACTCGAATGCAGGTCGTTTTACGCACCGTGTAACACAAATTCTCCGCGTGAAACTGTACTCTTCAAACCGAACGCTAAGCCCGAGTTGCCCGTAGGTCCTCCTCGCGCGGGCCGCGTATTCCTCGGGGGACGTCTGCGCAGACAATGACGACACGGCGACTTTATTAATCCACGACACTTTTTGTTTTCCTCTTTTAATTTTTCGGGCGGCGGCGCGTATCAGAGAGGAGAGCCAAGTCGGGCGGGCGGCGCGGAGAAGCCAGCCAGCAGCGGCCTGGCTCAGCGCCCTGTACGTGGCCTACAGATTAGGCGCGCCTGATACGCCAGCCGGCCTTCCATGCATTAAATTCCCTTATGCGGAGTATAATGAGGAACGCGGGCGCGTGTGCGCGTGCGGGCCGTGCTGCAAGGGTGGATGTTATATATCAGAGACGCTCAGGCGGGCCGGCTAGGGAAAAGGGGTCCCCACGTCATAACGTCGAGATAGAGACATTTCTGAAATCCCTTTTCCGACCCTCTCACACACACGGCGCCGGGAACATGAGGGCACCAACACGCGCGCGCCCACAGGGACAGGGAGAGGGCGCGGCGGCGGCGGCGGCACGTTACTTACTTAACCCCCATAGCCGCCCGAGGCGATAAAATACGGGCGCGGGCGCTCGCGCACACACACACACACACACGGGCCGGGCTCGCAGCCAGTGGATTATCAGAGATACATACCCGCTTACCCTTTGAAATCAAACACGACGAAAAGAAAAAGGGACGGGACGAGGCGAGGGAGAGGGCAGGGCAGGGCTGCAGCGTGGGTGGCGGACGTGCCGCTGACAGCCCGGCCGGGGCCCTTGGGCTGTCCGCCCCCGCGTCCAGTGGTCCGGTCGCGCGCCGGCGTATTTTAATAAACGGCGCGCAAGATTACCGAGCTCAATAGCGCTGGTTTGCCGTTGGACGCTGCCACCGATAAAGCCCAAGACATTCCTCTCAACGAACAGTATGCATCACTGTTTTTCTCCACTCATTTCTTTTTATTCTATCAAATGATTCCTTCTCCTCGCCAATCACTCAATTTTCTAACAGCCTTGTCAAGCGAAATTAACAGGGAAGCGCTTCAATAAGGCCACCCTCTTGTGTTTTGTATTTGAAGTTACTTTCCTTAAGTAAAATTCCGTATTTTTACCTTCACTAACAACTGTAACAAGTTTTACTTAAAGGCTTGTCTCAAAGAAAAGAAATCGTTGACGATCCACAAGACGGCTACTCAAATTTAAATAAGTCTCTGAGAAGTTCAGGCGTGAGGAGGAAGACGGTGTCAGTAAGCTCTTTATAAACTAATGGTGAGCGAGGAAGGCGGGAGCGTGGTGGCATACCACAATAACGATTTTTCTTTCCTCTCGTCTGTGCTATACCAGCCATTAAGCTGTAGCTTAGCAGTTTTACCCCAGTTTTTAGACGTCGATAATTTACATAGAATAATATTCATACAATTAACACACTCTGAAATATTAAGTACTTTAAAATTAGTGATGTCGGTTAAAAAGACAATTCCCTGAGATTTTATGAAATTCCCGAAATTCCCTGAGATTTCCCAGATTTTTCCCGGCAATATGTAATTCCCCGAGAATTCCAGGTTTTCCAGAACAATCGCCACCGTGGGTGTAATTCGAAATTAATTCGCCGAATGCGAATTCCTTGGCATCAGCTATAGGTCTCCCAGCCAACAGTCACATACGAAAATTTGTGCCGGACCGGCATTCAAAGCCGGATTTCCCGTTTATCGAGAGCGGTCGCCTGAAGCACTTCGGCTATCCGTGCACGCTCGCAGACCGACCCAGCTTCCATATGTCACACTGTCTACATCCTTATATCGTAGTGCACTGAATTCATCACATAATGTTCGCAACATTACTTAGATTGCGGAAACAGGAAAAACGAGACAACGAGGAATCGAGACCAGTGTTTTTATCGTTGTGTGCCCGCCCAGGCTTGTAAAACTTAGAAAATGGTTCAAATGGCTCTGAACACTATGGGACTTAACATCTGTGGTCACCAGTCCCCTAGAACCACTCAAACCCAACTAACCTAAGGACAGCACACACATCCATGCCCGAGGCAGGATTCGAACCTGCGACCGTAGCGGTCACGCGGTTCCATTCTGAAGCGCCTAGAACCGCACGGCCACACCGGCCGGCTGTAAAACTTACATACGTGTCAGAAACCACAGACACTGTTGATCCAATTATTTCTTACAGCTGTGGATGGTCAACAGTGTCTGTGGTCTCAGACACGCATGTAAGTTTTACAAGCCTGGGCGGGCACACAACGATAACAACACTGGTCTCGAGTCCTCGTTGTCTTGTTTTTCCTGTTTCTGGAATCTAAGTAATGTTGCGAACGTTAGGTGATGACCTCAGTGGACTAGGATATAAGGATGTAGACAGTATGACATATGGAAGTTTGGGTCATTTCAGGGAGCGTGCACGGATATCCGAAGTGGTTAAGACGACTGGTCGCGATAACCGGGAAATCCGGTTTTGATTGCCGGTGCGACACAAATTTTCGTATGCATCTAGTGCAGCTGATGCCAAGGAATTCGCACTCACCGAATTAATTTGGAATTATAACAAGTTTATGAAATGATAACAGGACTCAAAACAAGGATTAATTATTTCTCTTCGAAAAAGAAGAATCACAAAAAACTTGTAAAATAGCAATAAAGGGAATCAGGTGCAAATATGGCCCCACGCAAGTCTTAAAATGTTTTAATAAAGCTGGATAAAAGATTACAGAACAGTACACTAACTCCGCAGTACGTTACGGTTGGAAATGGCCAAGTCTTCGCCGGGTCACACTTTTCTCTCCGAAACATTTCGGGATAGGACAGCGCTGCGCTACAGGAACTGTATCGGTACGTCTGCCGCAACCGAACAGGCAAATTGGAATTTTTTTCCTCCTTCACAGAAGGGAAAAAAAAAAAAAAAAAGACGAGAGGGAGAAGAGAGAAGCAGGCTGTCTTGTGCCGGCGAAATCGACACGCAAAATTAAGTCTAAATCGCAGTTTTCTTTTATTAATTTTTAATTACGGCGGGCCCGGTGGCAAGATTAACCTGCGAGCCGCGCTAATGACCGCCGCAGCTGGATTGGGTGGGCGCCTTACCGAAGCGGAGCAGGGCGTAGCGAAGGGTGGTCGAGCGAGTGGCCGGTCGAACGAACGAACGGCCGACCGGGACCGAAAAAGGAAAAAAGTCGAGGGAGGAAAAGAAATTGCTGATCCTCAATTAAAATTGCTGCTTCGCCTCCCCGCGCGGCCGCCGTACCTTGGCCCTGCAGCCCCCGGCGCTGTCAGCCAATCGGCGCGCTTACCCATCACTCTTCCTTCTATACTTTATTCATTATCGGCGCGCCCCGGAAAGTGGGTTCATCAGCAATCCTCAAAGACAGCGACGGCGGCGGGGGTCGGGCGGCTCAAGGGCGCGCCGGCGCGGTCGCCATCTATAATTTGTATTAATTAACTGCCGAAGCGCTCGCAAGGAGCCGCCGATGTTGCGCGTCGCGCTATTGCGCTAGAGCGCACGCGTCGTTCCTTCACGGCTTTACGGTACTAAAATAATTCCCGTACGTGCTTCTCAACCCTCTGCTCGTCCAATAAGGACTACATCGTCGCCTTCACATTAAATGTGGATATTTAGCCTACGCTGTTACTGGCCTACAATAGAAACGCTTCCAAAAGCCCACTGCCACCGTTGGGCCTCCATACCTACCCCTACATCCACATTTATACTCGGCAAGCCACCTTTCGGTGTGTGGCGGAGGGTACTTTGTGTGTCAGTCACACTTGACCGTTTTCCTCTTCCAGCCGCGTACCGTTCGCGGGCAGAGCGATTGCTGGTAAGCTTCCGTGTGGGTTTGAATCTCTCTCATCTCATCGTCATAGTCTTTTCGTGAGATACACGAGTGAGGAAGTAGAATATAGGTTGTCACTTCTGGGAACGTACGTTCTCGCAAAGTCAACACTACATTATGCCGCGATGCAGAACGCCTCTCTTACAGCACTTGCCACTGCAGTTGAGTGACGAGGAGAAAACGGCAAGTGCCATCACCCGATTTTCCAGGAGCTTCGCTCAGTGGAAGAGGAGTCGAAATAACCGAACACTTGTCTCGGCTTATCCATGCGTACTCGACCGCTTCGCAGAAAACAACGGTCAAAATTTTCGAGGTACTATATGTGCCTTTTAGCGCACGATATCCTCAGATGACATAGTGGTACTGTAGTAGCGGCGCAGCTTCTGGATATTGCGCCCTGTGTTCTAAACCCGATTACAACATTTACATTATTACATTTTATGGTTTTCATTTATATATCCACTTCCCTAGAAGGTTACTACACGGATGTTGCCTATCAAATTGGGGATACATGGGCGCTATATTAACTATGAAATTTCAACTAGAATTCACAATAAGTGATACACACACACACACACGTGTGTGTGTGTGTGTGTGTGTGTGTGTGTGTGTGTGTCGAGGGGTTACAATCTTTTTGATTTCTCATATTCTGATATTCCATTCGCATATCCGTTCTCATATTTTTCTCGTATGTCTTCAATAAGATTTGGTGTATTCCCTTGGATAATGCAGATTGTAGGAACATTCAAAACGTAGATATTCCAAACACCACGAGCATCGCGCGAAAGAATGTTTGCCACAGCGACATTTTGTAATGTCTCTTGCAGCGGTCTCTCCGCGATATTTTCAGAAATTTTATAAATTATATAACTCAGTACATATCTCGAAATATCTCTTCTTGTCTTACCGATTATCAATGCAAATTAGTTTCAAGCCCAATTATTCCTTGGAGCGTCCATTTACTCCATGGAATAGCTTCTCTGCTATCTATGTTTTCTCTTATGAAAAGAATTCCTTCATTCTTTTCATAAGAGAAAACATAGATAGCACCCATTCTTTTCATAAGAGAAAACATAGATAGCAGAGAAGCTATTCCATGGAGTAAATGGACGCTCCAAGGAATAATTGGGCTTGAAACTAATTTGCATTGATAATCGGTAAGACAAGAAGAGATATTTCGAGATATGTACTGAGTTATATAATTTATAAAATTTCTGAAAATATCGCGGAGAGACCGCTGCAAGAGACATTACAATTTCTTCGTATGAATCTCATTTGGGAAAGAAACAATTCGTTCATCTGACCCAATTTGCGGACGAATAAAGACAACGTTGTATCAATATACACTGAAATTCGTTCGTGTAGTAATTTCTACAGACCTTGGTATATAAATAAAGAACAAAAATGAAAGTAATAATCGGGTTTCGAACACGGGGAGAACAAAACTTTGACGGTCGTTCTTTGTCGTCCCCGGTTTCGTTACTAGTATTATATCTGAGCGAGTAGACAGACTATTTTTGATCTATATACTGACTTTTGGTTAGCCGAATTGCAACAGGTTTGGCCAAGGACCGTAAATAATTATAAAAAACGCTGTCTTCTACACGAAAAGATAAGATCAATGACGGGTCTCAACCCAAGACTATCTAGCCCTTTATTTGAACCGTCGAACAAAGTTTAGTGTTTTAAGATACCGCCCAAGCCGAGGCAACTGAAGACGGAGCACAAGCATGTAATGTACGAGGAAGGATATCGGCCGTGTCGTTATCAAAGGACCGTCCAGACATTTCCTTTAAACGATTGTTTGACTGCTGGAAACTGACAGGCCAAAGACTTGGCAATTATATCTCGCTCTCAAAAATCTTAATATTCGAAGAAAGAAGGAAATAGCTCATAATACGTCGATGAAATAATTTCTGTGAAAATAGTAAAGGATCAAACACGTATTACAGAAGGCAAACTCATGTGAAGATACTGTCTAATAAATAGCTGAAAACACACAGGCTGCTTTCTGCAGACACCAGAGCAGGAATGAAAAGGGGGCAGAATGCACGCAACGTAACGGGAATACGGAGGTCAGTGCGTCACATCTATCTGCAGCGGCGCAGACCGCTAATCAGTAGCATCCGCAAATACGAAGCGGCGCGGGCAACAAAGTTGTGCCGTTAACATCAATTACCGGAATGCCTCCTCGAGGAATACTGCATACTTTCCGACCCAAGTTGCACACGATGATTATTCCTAATTCGTTCGAGGCGAGCGCCATCGCAGCTAAACTTCGCATCAGACAAATAGACTGTTTAACTGCCCCGCGCGGTCCTCCTCTTAATGCCTGCGCCGGTATTCTTGCATAATGGCGCAATTATATTTGCGATTAAGTCTGATTTAACTTAGTTAATGACGGTCTGTATCTCGCGGCCGTTTGCGGTGTTAACGGGCGCCCTGCCGCAGGTATCCCCAGCGCATTCTTGGCGGATTTGTCGCGAGGATTAGTCCCCCGCCGTTAATCACGGACATTAACAGGTGTCTGGTAGAGCCTCGGAAGCGCAACTCGAACACAAACAGGACACGGGGAGACTGGGTTGTGAGCGTTTCCGAAACGTAGTTTACTAAACTAGAATTAATTTCGTTTCAAATCCGTCACAATTCCTCTGAGAATCAGTTGTTGTTATTAGTAAAGACAGCAAGACAAACATGAAACTTGCTGGCAGATTAAAACTGTGTGCCGGACCGAGACTCGAACTCGGGACATTTGCCTTTCGCGGGCAAGTGCTCTACCAACTGAGCTACCCAAGCACGACTCACGCCCCGTCCTCACAGCTTTAATTCTGCCAGTACCTCGTCTCCTACCTTCCAAACTTTACAGAAGCTCTTCTTCTGTAAAGTTTGGAAGGTAGGAGACGAGGTACTGGCAGAATTAAAGCTGTGAGGACGGGGCGTGAGTCGTGCTTGGGTAGCTCAGTTGGTAGAGCACTTGCCCGCGAAAGGCAAATGTCCCGAGTTCGAGTCTCGGTCCGGCACACAGTTTTAATCTGCCAGGAAGTTTAATATCAGCGCACACTCCGCTGCAGAGTGAAAATCTCAACCAAGACAAACAGTTTGCAGCTTTATGCGATGTGAACAATTTACCTCCACGCTACAATCCGGAGCTACGATACATCTACGGAGAGTGTTCAATAACTAATGCAACACTTTTTTCTCGGCCAATTTCTGTTATACGAAGCCTTCAAGATGGCGCCTTTAACGGTGGTACGTTCCAAACAGAGAGCTGTGATTAAGTTTACGTTGGTGGAAAATCAGAGCTCCGCATATATTCATAGCCGCTTGCAGAATGTCGACGGAGGCCTGGCAGTGGGATAAAGCTTGGTGAGTCGTTGGGTGACGCATCTGTCATCACCGCAACGACGTCGCCGAAACCTGCTCGATTTCCCGCACAAAGCTGGACTCCTGCAACATTGGAACGTGCGAAACACACTCATTCGAGGTGAACAATGGTTCACATTCAAGCACCTCGCTGCTCAACTGGACGTCTCTGCTGGTCTGCGCACCCGAGAGGAGATCACAAAACTTCACTGGACTGTTCCTCATCCACTCTATAGCCCGGAACTCGCATCTTCCGACTTCCATGTGTTTCGCCCTATGCGGAAAGCAGTACGTGGACGATGGGGAGGTTATTGATGTTGACCAGTAAGGTGGAGTTAGGCCATCGCTTTGAACGGAGACTGTGTTGAAAAATTGTATTTTGTAGCCAAAAGAGTTGGTAATGATATGGTGTATTGGAATCCTGAACAAAACCAGCTTGCTTTCAGAACTGACCGTCCTCGTATTTGCCAGTGCATTTTCTTTGTTCCATTTTGAGCTCAATGTCCATTAGACTTGGATATCCTGTACTGTCGTAATATCATCTCATAATGATAAACAAATGAAGCCTAAATTTACTTTAGGGAGTGTGGTGGCAGTTACCTGTTGTGATTCATGAAATAACAAAACAGGATGACAGAATAAGAGGATGACAGAATGAGAGAATGGACTGAGAGTTCAAACTACACATACATCTAAACTCTTGCTAAACCACCGTCAAGTGCGTGATAGAGGGTAAGTCCGAATGTGCCAGTTATTAGGAATACTTTCCGTTCCATTCACCTATGGAGCGCGGGAAGAAAGACTGCTTAAATGCCTCCGTGCGCGATGTAATTAACATAATCTCGCCCTCACGATCCCTTCCGGAGCGACACGTAATGGAATTCTAGTATGTCCCCGAAGTCATAATTAAAAGCCGGTCCTAAAAAACTTTATAAGTAGGCTTTGTCGTGATAGTTTAATCTATCTTCAACAATCTGCAATTCCAATATTTCGACCCCATTGCGCTTCTGGGTTCTAATTACTATGGATTACAAAAGACTCATCCACCGACAAAAGAAGCAACTTAGTTTTGGCTCTACAACTGCCGCATCCATTACATACCATGGTAAGCATGCCTTCAGCTCCTCTAGCCTCTCCTCCATCTCTGTTTTTTTCTGGATTCTAAATGTTAAACATTTTTCACTGGTCTGTTAGAACTACACATTTCGTCTTACAGTGAATCCTGTAACTTCAGAAACATTTACCAGCAATCGGGGTGTATTTAAACTGCACACTGAGACAAATATTGGGAGCGTGTGCGTGTGTGTGTGTGTGTGTGTGTGTGTGTGTGTGTGTATGTGTAGCACGGGAATCCCACAATGCGGCGCACGGTGCTTTAGTAGGCGCTTCGTTGTCATTGCCTGCAGCGGGCTACAAGAGAGTGCGGCTACATTGTTTTGCTGTAACGCCCCCCGTCCGGAAGATTTACGACTACAGACCCAGATTTAAAAGGGTCGAACATAAATTAAATCTGAGACTAACTATTTCTCCAATGAAGACTTCTATAGAGACAGAACCATCATAACGAGAAGCTGAAGGAAGAAATGGTAAAATACACAAAAGAAAATTATGTAAGCCGTAAAAGCACAGGTGGATGCGTGTTTGCTGCAGAGAACGTAAACAATGAGATATTTTACCTTCGGGTCCCAGTGATGTGTTTTACATGGCCAACAATGGGTGCAGTGTATGCAATGCAAGCGAGAGGCTCACTCAAAATGTTCCAAAGATTATCCATATCGAGTTTGCCTTAACAGCAAACGAGACTATGAATTTTAAGAGTTTAGTGATTTAGATACTTAATAAAGGTAATTTCTTGTCGCGTACGTCCCTGATTCAGTACGACTTGCAGTGCACTGTGCACGTCATTATATGTATTTGAGTTCTACATAAATATACGCAAATGGCCATTAGAAAAAAATTTGTAACAACTTACCCCCGCACTGAAGAGTTACCTCACCGAAGGGGGACGAGCTGTTACGATACCCATACATCACCTTAGCTCAATAAAGCTATATTAAATACAAAATATACAAATAAAATTGTTCTTTCGAACAGTCTTACAATAGGCGTTTGCGGTGGTACCCAGGGTTTTCGTAGATTTGTCACAATAATCCCCACCCTCCCCTACACAGGAAGAACAAGCTAGGAACATTTAAACATGAAGACGTTTCCCAGAAATGATATGACACGAATACCACAGTATGCATGGAAATAAGCGGTGCGCAGTGCGCCGACGGCGACATAAATTTTATGGACATTAGGTCGAGGTGTGAGGCACGTTTTCATGCCTCGCCTGTCATCTCCTTATGCGGGACACATCCTCAGAGGCTGGAAAGACGTCAGCAGTTTAATTTTCATATGCAAACTTGTGCTAGCCGACGCTGCAGAACTGTTTACTGATACCTGCAGAACAGCAGAGTCGATTTACCCGTGCACGAAGAGGTGCACCCCTGGGTACCACCGCAAACATCTTTCCATGAAGGTACTGACTGTCTTGTCTCACATTGGTATAAATGTCGTAACAATTATGGTGATTACTTCTGAAATAACAGAGATTTTATTAACTTTTTTCCATTTGCCTCATTTTCATCTGACTGCCCCTAGCACTTCTCAACATGTAATTCAGTGCAAGCGATGAAGCAGCCTCGTGCGGAGAGCGTTGCCTGCGACTGTACGTGGGCAGCGTCCGAGGAGGCAGAGCACGGACTCAATCTGAGAGGGCCGCCGCCACGAGGAACAAATTAATTAATGAATAAATAAATCGGCGGCGGTCCGGCGGCGCTCCATCTGCCGGCACGTGGCCGCGCCCCAGCCCGCCCACACACTCTGGGCGTGAAACTCCCTCCACCACCTGTCAGCGAGCGTGCTGCACCTCGCTCTGTAACGTACTACACGGCTCGCAGGACAGCACAACTAAGCCACTAAACCTGCTGATTCTCTTTACTGCTGACATTTTTCGTGCCAACGGAGGAATGCACACAGCATCACGTCAATAGGATCCAGACAAAGAAGTGGACCTCAGACGCAGCCGGTGGATGACAACCGGCTTGTCAAAATCATGAAGACCAGCTTCTGCATCTGCTAGAATGAAAAAAAAAATACCTTTGTATTCTGCCTTACGGCAGGTCTTGTCATGGGGGAAGCCTCGTCAGACAGGTCCACCGCATGAGCGTCTACGGAAGTGATTCCAGTGGTGGTTTCCCGTTGCCTTCCACTGATGATGATGAAATGATGAGGACAACACAACACCCAGTCCCTGAGCGGAGAAAATCTCCGACCCAGCCGGGAATCAAACCCGGGCCCCTTGGCGTGACAGACCGCCGCGATGACCACTCAGCTATCGGGGCGGACGCTAGAATGAAGGAGACCACATTTTATTAGTCCAGCGCCGAGTGCCGGGCATGCTGCAGCGCTCCGTAGTCACGGACTGCGATTGGTGGTCTGCCCTTAGCCCATTTCCTGCTGAGTGCGCTATTAACAGTGCGCTGTCGGGCCGTTCCACGCGGCTGTTCTTCCATTGCTAGGCACGATACGTCATATATCACGGCAGCGCCTTTTCATCGTCGCACGCTACTTCTGTTTTTATTCTCGCCAATAATTTCTTATACTAGTGTACGCTGAATATTTTATGTTTTTAAAGTTCCTGGAACTAAACACAGCCCGAACATGCCATGAAGGTCCAACCGACCGGCCGCTGTGTCTGCGAAGCCCACAGCTGTCACTGGATGCGGATACGGAGAGGCGTGTGGTCAGCACACCGCTCTCCCGGCCGTATGTTAGTTTACGAGACGGCGAAGTTCCTGAAACGTGATAAAATTACGAAGAAGCACAATGAAGAAAGTTTCTTTTGTGTGATATATTTCGAAGCAAGGCCCAACACGCTCTCAAATCACATTCTTTACAGCAGTAACTCAATCCCTTTCGCTTTTTGCTGTCGCTACACACAATGCATCTCTCTACAGGCCCCTGCTGTTTTACTAATGATTCAACGTTGCTTGCCTTTTTCCAAGCTGCAATGGATTTTCCTCGTCTTATCGATGACCGCTTGATGCTTTCCTTCGTAGTATGTCTTTAAAAACTCACGACTGAGGCCGAGATGAAATTCGTCTACTGGTGTACTCTTTCCCTGTAAATAACGTGGGAATTTAACCGGCACACGTCTAATTTTTTTTGGTAACCATTTCAGTATTTTGCGAACACATACCGTTGAGCTAGGTAGCACGTAGCATTTGTCCACTGCAATCATAGACTAGCGTAATACAATACATATTTTGGTTGAAATGTTTCGCTATTAGTTTGACGGTCCATGATATGTCCAAGGACGGGAATATAGGCACAGTGTCCTCAGTTATAGACGAAGAAAAAATGGTTCAAATGGCTCTGAGCACTATGGGACATAACATCTGAGGTCATGAGACCCCTAGAACTTAGGGTACGTAAACCTAGCTAACCTAAGCACATTACTCACATCCATGCCCGAGGCAGGATTCGAACCTGCTACCGTAGCAGTCGCCCTGTTCCGGACTGAAGCGCCTAGAAGCGCTCGGCCACCGCGGCCGGCTAGACGAAGAAAGAGGAAACACTTTCTCATTATCACTTTACACGAGAATAGTTTCTATTTCCTCGTCAGACAGCACGCCCTTACACAGGCTCGAACACAACGCAGTAATACAAATCGAGTCACGTGACCGAGAGACAGCCGCTTCTGCCGTCAGAGTCCCACCGAGTAACCACTACTGATCCTCCAAACCGCTTGGGGTGCTACAAGTGACGTAGTGTTACCATTTCCTACGACAATCTCTAAAAGTATGTATCCGACGTTCGCACCCCTGGCATGCTCAGCTCCTGTCGCATATAAACGTCGTTAGCTCTGGAGGCGCGACGATTCAGCACGGATATATACGTCGCTGGCAGTTAAAGGATTAATCAAGTGCACGTAAAACAATAACACAATAATTACTATCTAGATCTAGCATTATGTTCCAAATCTTCTTACCCTTTTTTTTATCAATGCTGCTAGTTTCTTCCCGTTATTTTCGACGATTTTTCGCAGCTACATAGGAAACTTCTTTTCTCAATCTAAGAATCTCCTTTCATCTACCTTTCCTCGTCCGCTACATCACCGTCTTTTCATTTAGTCTTTTTCTTCTTTCTAAGCGGTTTAGTAGTATAAGGTATTGTTGGCTTTTGCAACTGTACAGATGGCGCTTTATAAAAGAAGGAAAGAACTTTATTAATGTACCATGTATTATAACGATGATGATGATGATTATATTAACAAAAAAACAATAATACGTGCAAAACACGACCTGCAGTTTCTTCTAGAGTGCAGCTCGTACGTAAATACAGCCACTAATAAATAAAGTATAAAAATCACACGACTAGGCCTATCTACACAGTATCGCACAAGGCAGTAACAATTGTGTGCACGGCAGCCCCTGCCAGCACTGCAGACCACAAAATACTGCTGCACGCAGTGCATAGTAAACGCCATCATCAATGCTATGGAGTCAGTATATAGATCTACATCTACATTTATACTCCGCAAGCCACCCAACGGTGTGTGGCGGAGGGCACTTTACGTGCCACTGTCATTACCTCCCTTTCCTGTTCCAGTCGCGTATGGTTCGCGGGAAGAACGACTGTCTGAAAGCCTCTGTGCGCGCTCTAATCTCTCTAATTTTACATTCGTGATCTCCTCGGGAGGTATAAGTAGGGGGAAGCAATATATTCGATACCTCATCCAGAAACGCACCCTCTCGAAACCTGGCGAGCAAGCTACACCGCGATGCAGAGCGCCTCTCTTGCAGAGTCCGCCACTTGAGTTTGTTAAACATCTATATATTGCTTCCGACAGGCAGCGTCGTACTGCCTATGACGAGAAGATGTAGGTAACGTCTATGAAATTACAGGTTCCAGACTAACGTACCTTAAAATTTTGGAAGGTAAACTTGAGTGGAGCGAATTTACAAATGATAGAAGAGTTTATGGCATGTTCCCGAACAGCACGGGAAGGATACATCTGAATCCAATCCACATCATGGTACATCTCATTAGTGGCCATGGTTCAATACCCGCAATATTGGTTTAAATTTCTGAAACGTCACTCACAAATGTGTCCACTTATGGCTGACGTTAGGGAGCAAGTTTCTTCTAAAGATTTGTACAACCTTCTACTATACCGAGAATTATGTTCATCAGTGCACACATAGCTCTTTAACCTCCTTGCTTGATCTCTTTCCAGCAAAATTTGTTATTTTATATTTAAATGTTATCAGTGTGTAATTGACTTTTCTGTACATTCTCAGATAATTAGTGTGTAGAACGTAGTATAAGAATCAGAATAGCACTAACCGAGCAGACTAAATATTGTGTAGTAACTTGTACAGAAACACGACAAGAGAGCCTACATTCAAAGACTTCTGAAAGATTAATGAATTCATGAATATGGGGAGAAGATGAGAAACAAAATAACAGCACATTGATGGGACTCAGGTTTTTCTATCCTTGGTGATGGGTTAATGCCAGTTACATTCCAAGTCATTTTATTTTATTTTACTATCGTCACCACATTATACGAAACATTTTGTTTTCCTACAAATAATGTTATTATTGTAATTTCAACAATAATTGATTACACATAATATGGCGCTACTACTGTGCCAAACGACCTGCAATAGAAAATCAAGAGGGCAGACCTTAATGAAGTTGCAAAAGATATTTTTATTTAAAAAAAGTTGTCTCTTCAGCCAACACTTGATCTTGCGGAGACCGACCTCAAATGTCAACAAAGGCTGTAGTATTATCTTTAAAGCCGTAGAGCATGTCTTCACCTGACGTATGTTGTAACTGTAATTCATTTTTCTATGAACATGTAATCATTTTCTGCCACAAAATCTCTTCTCTCGATGACGCACAGTAATTAGCAACCGGAACATAAGAAATCACGAAACTGGTAAAATGAGGAGTGTTTTCTATCTCGAATAAAGGGTTGTTTTTTGCTATTTCCATTTACAAAAGGTTAATTTCTCGCTTCTGCACAGACCATTTAAAAACCCTCCCGAACAACGGATTTTGCAACAGCAATCACAGTAAACGAGATCAGTAAGCTGGATTTCGAATTTTATCATTAGTCGGATACTTTCAAAGCGTCTCGGACAGTGAAATGTATTGGCGAATAAATCGTACAGATCTCAGTGAAATGGCTTTCTGTAGTTGGCAAATGGATATTTTATCAGTGTCAATGGTTTTCAAGAGCCAACTGCGATCTGTTGACACTGCTCTAAGAAACACTTTTCAGTGATTTATATCACAGTCGGTGGAGTTCCATTTTGAAATGCCATCATCTGGGATGGCAAGGGTTATTACCCATACCCCCTTTCTCTGCACAACTGTGCTGTATGGTGTACTCTGCTCAAGCATTTAATGTCTGATGTCAAACAGTAACTTAGCAAGTTTGTTATCAACAACTGTTTCTGACTTGAGCTCCTACCAGTTCACGAGTCATCGGCAGATGATAATTTTGGCATAAGCTCCAGGGGATCATTAGTGTAATATCACTGTGTCTTTGCTCATTATCAGCCCGAGCGATATTTGTGCAACAGCTCAACATCTAATCAACTGGGTCCTCAGCTCCTTTGCAGAGTCTGCACTTGGGATATTCTGCTCACTTCTTGGTTTTGTATTTGATGGCGTTAGTTCTGATGGCCTGCTCCTTTGCAGCCAGAATCGGTCCTACAGTTGCCTCTTTTGGAGTTCCGTCTGCCAGCCAAAACCAGGTCCTTTCACTATCTCTTTTGCCTTCGATTTGCTCCAAAAACTGTCCATGCAGCGTCTTACTGTGCAGGGTGTCATTCCAGTACTGGGCTGCAGCTTTCCTTTTCGGTCAGCCGAGGGCCGTATTATTTCAACAGCGTCTTTCTTCAAGCTGAACTTTGCACCATGTACTCTCTCATTCGTTTTCTGTAATCCTCCTCTTTTTTCATCCAAGATTCAGTCCTTCAACAAAGGATTTGTACTACAGCGTTTATATTTAATGTTGCGTAATATACGACTTATCGTTATTGTAGTTTACGTGCAATTTACAGCAAGGAGCAGCAACGTGTTTTAATACTTCTATATTCTAACTCCCTAGCGCGAGTGTTGCTGGGGGAGGGGAGAAACTGTCTGCATCCTAGATACGAATGAAAAATGAGTGACAGTCTGCATACGGTAAGCAACTACTTGAGAGAACATTTCGCGTGCTGTTGATGCGTTATCTGTCGCACGCAGTGCCCTCCCTTTGCTGCGCGGGTCAGCCTAGCGGCCAGGGGCTCACCCACAGCGGGATAGGACAGGAGGCTATACTTTCAATTAGAGAGCGTTGCGCCTCGCGCGTTGTAACACGGCACGGAACTGCGGCAAAATACATCGCCCCACCGCACGTTCGTGGCGATAACAAATTACTGAGTTAAAACAATAGTGAAAGTGCTGCACTCACACGCGAATGAGCATTCGTGTACGGAGCGCATAAAACGGAAGGTGGGCGTGCGCTTTCAGCCTGTTGCGTTGTACGGACAGAGTGACCAAAAATGGCGAGAGCTTTGGTGATTAGTGTGGGGTGGGCGTTGTTGCTTTATCACGAGTGCTGTGTAATACACTCAGTACACACTGTAGATAATTTTCGCTGTGCTCTTATTAAGAACAACTGCTGACGCTGAAGACGTTCTACGCTATTTCCGGTTTTGATATGGACAACGTAGCTGACGTAATCAACACTGAAGAATTAAGTTAGTGCTGAGAATCTTGCTTATCAGTTGTGAGTTTTTTCACGAACAACTCGGTAAGACTTCATCTACATCAGTTCTCTGCCAGTCATTGAAGTGTGAAGCAAAGGGGACATTTTTTGTACCACATCTTCATATTTATCCTCGTTCCATTCACGGATGGACCGCGATAAGAACGACTGGTGTACGCCTCCGTGCGCTCACAGTCGGATGGTGAATATACATTACAGTTTTATATCAATATTATTAAATGACTAACCTGACGTACGGTTCAAGTTTCAGGCTGCCTGTGTACGGAATTCCAGGGAAACAAAATTTTTATTTTCAATATTTCATACTGTTATTAACAGAATCTAAAAATTTAAAATGCTGCCATAATCTACGCATTCAGAGAGTTACAATTTCAAGTTAAAGGTTTATCACAGTAACACAAATACTACTGTGTGCATGTATCGAGGGAGCATAGCTCCTGGTGCGCAAATTTCCCATATTATATTCATCTAGTATTTGAGAATGAGAGCATTTGACGATTTCTAAAAAAACTTTACCAATAATTCCAAACCTTTTCTAAACTTTTTCTCGCTTACAACATTACACATTAACTAATCAGAAACGTCATGGTGCATTTAAAGTTATTTTATACACGAGTTCAATTACTTACACAATTTGAGGTCGGGTTACTAATTTTGCACTACGTATATCTAGTCGCTGGGATTGCGCAGACGGCATTTAATCTTGGAAGCTGTGAGTATGGCTCTTCAAATCGATCAGTTATATAAGTTTGGAAAACACAACTTCCATACACGTGGTTTAACATGTTTAACAATAGCACTGTTCAATGGCCAGTATGGACCAAATAAATTTAGTCCTTTCTTCCTTTAGTACACCGCCACTGAATGTGCTGTCAACTGACAGTTTGTCTTTGACCGCTGAGCTGTTCTACGATCCACCACATATCAGAAGTCCGACGAGGCCAAATCGTCGGTACTCGATCAGTTTGTGAACCCCTGAGCACACTTCCAGTTCTCTAAGATTTATCTATAGATGTATTTGATGTCAAGAGAATAGCAAAACGTCCTCAGCTAAACATAACAGTGGAAGAAAAACTGATGTTCATGAGACAGACAGGAGAACATCAACAACGAGGTTATTTGCGTCGGTACAGTTCGGTTGGACGAGGGGTACAGTTCGGTTGCACGAGGATGAGTTTCGGAGACAGGCCGTGTTCGTTTCAAACGACGAGGAGCAAGCAATGAACAAAGGAAAATAAGGGAAAATTTAAATGCGGGATGGAGACCTGAAGCTCATTTCTCCAGAATCGAACGTCTTAACCACAGTACCAAGCATTTTGGTGAAAGCGTTGAGAAAACTTTGAAAGTACTGAAGAGAACATAATAACGCAAAATTCAGTAGTAGAACCGGTGAAATAAAAACTGCCTTAACAAGAAGAGGAAGAAGATCCGAACTTTAAAAAGCGCCAGAGCTGAAATCACGAAAAGGTTTCCCAAAGTCGAGAACTAATTTTGGCTTCAAAGGAAAATTATAACATCCACATGTTGGGGTTACATCAAACACATTTTTAATACACCACCTTCATCACTATTTGGCCGAAAGCGAATAAGGAAAACAGACTGTCGATAATGAAAGGTGGTAATTCATGGTGGCAAATGAAATTAAGTATCATTACTCCAAGCTCAGTCCTCTCACCAATAAAATAATTGTTATTGTTAATACTTTTGTGTAAACCGTTGCATGTCGGCGCGAACAGGGGTCAACAAGAGAATTTACTATCTGGCTCTGCTACGAGTCAAAGGGTGAGTGGGGTGGGGCAGTAAACGTGGAACGGGAGAGTGGAGGCAAATGCACGAGGGTAGAGCAGCCAGCCGTGCAGACACGTGTTGACGTCAGCTGGTGCGCGGCAGAAATACTAGTAATAGCAATAGCGCACGGCAGGCGGACCAACTGACCAGACGGCTGCAGCACGGCCACGGCGCGGCCCTTGTTTATACAGAAGTTATCGCGGGCGCGGTGGTGGCCGCGCGCAGGGCGATTACGCCGGCAAATGTAGCCCCGGGACATTTTTTACGCTCTTTTGCTACACGTACGGCGCGCGGTACCTCCGCCAGCAAGTATTTATCTGCGTATCTGCACGCCCGGCATGCGAGGTGAACGCGCGAGGTGCCGAACAGCCGACGAACGAACGGCGGCGGTGCGTAAAGAGTGAGGGGGCAACCGCGAGGATATATAACTTTCCGATATCCGGCGATGGGCCGCCCGCGCTGTCATTGGCCATTGACGCCGTTACTCAATAGGGTGGCGGTATTCTGTTCTGGCGGCGCAGAGGCAACACACCTCTTATCGGCTGGTCGACGCAGACGAACGGGCAATACTATCCCCCACACCGCGGGCGCGCGCGTCTGTGTGTGTGTGTGTGTGTGTGTGTGTGTGTGTGTTTGCTCCTGCCGCTCTTGCACGGCGCATACGCTACGTGCGAGCGTGTGTGTGCCGGCGCGGCGTGGCGGAGTGCGAGGAAGATACAGCGAATAGCCAATACAGGCGAACAGCGAGGGTTGGGGGCTGAACTTCTGCCGCCGCGCGGTCCGTGGGCTATAAAATAAGGAAAAATTACACGCAAACCGCGTATGGCTTGAAAAGATAAAAACAACTGTTGCAAACTCATCGAAAAAAATGAACTACGATGTACAAAAAAATGTTAATTTTTTTCCTTTTTTTTTACCCTCCGCACTCCGCGTCGGGACCCTCCGCGTACGTTAGGGGTTGTGGTGGCAGCGACTGATACGCGCCGCGGATGGACGCCAGAGATTTATGCTGCAGCCGAAAGTCCCGAGCAATACTGTGCGTCGTTACGACTAGAGCTTAGGTGTGTAAAACACAGACCAGATGCAGAAATCTTCCCCCTTCACCACAAGCATCATTACAGACGCGCTCGTCAACATGTGACCACTTAAACGGAGCAAACATTTGACCGCTCGTAGGGGAACAGCTGAAGCTGATCATTGTTTCATAAAATCTGGCTGCTGATCCGTAAAATTAAACGTAATGAAATCACAGTGTGAAAGATACCGACGCTGTTTGGCTACATGACCACAGAACAAGAAATAGAGGCAGTCGCTAGGTTTCGCCAAGAGTGTATTTTACATCTACATCCATACTCCGCAAGACAACGTACAGTGCGTGGTGGAGAGTACCCTGTTCCACACCACCACTTATTTCCTTTCATATTCCACTCGCAAATAGTGCGAAGGAAAAACTGCTATCTACAGGGTGACTCGGATGTCCCTACTACTGGGTTTTACGCAGCCCGCAACGACTTAAAAGAACACGAGTAAACTTTTAGTTCTGTAGAGAAGATAAGCAGAATATTTTTACAAAAAATTTAATATGGTTAAATTTTTTCGCTGGAGGCCAAAGATTTCGAGTTATTCAACAAAAAAGCGTTTTAAGGTCACTTTTGTACGTTTTTGTTGAATAATTTAAAAACTACGACCTCTAGCGAAAACACATCCCAGTACAAAGTTTAAATACACAAAATTTCTTGGAAAAGGTCCTGTTCATTTTTTCTGTAGAACAAATAGTTTGCACATAGCGAGCGAAAAAATATGGAAATTTTGCGAGTCGTATTTGAAGGCGTTGCGGGTTCCATAAAACCCATTGGTAGGGGCTGCTGAATCACCCTGTGAAAGAGTCCGTACGAGCCCAGTATCCATGCGGACCAAATTAAGGTACAACAAGAACAATGTGCTAACGGAAAGTAAATCATGTAGCAATGTGACTTACGAAACAATTGTCCGACTGATTAACTACTGTAATTCTGGGACCATGAAGAACTCATCATGTCATTTCAAAGGGACCATCTCGGCATTAGCCTTCACCGATTTACGCAAAAAACGGAAAATCTAAATCTGGATTGTCGGATGAAAATCTGAAAAAAGTATACCGAGCAGTCTTTTTTCCGGGCACCATCCGCGAATGTAAGTAGGGAGTGATATAATGCAACTGGCTCTGGATGCACACAATACACGAGAGGATTGCGGAGTGTAGATGTTGATCGAACAGTTCATACCTTCAGCCTTCGTACAGCGTGTCATATTATCTTTAATATTTTTTCTTTCTTTCTAAGATGCAGCTCCTACTCAAGGGTGACCCTCATGCTTCCTCGGTCGTTGCAATTATACGCCATCCGCTGAGAGCTTAACGAACATCATATGCAATGGAGAAAATTGTGTCGCCCACACTGAATTACATGAATACAATGGTCAATTAACAACATATTAACAAAGATACAAGACGGAAAATTAGTTGGAGCTGCAGCAGATTCCAAAACCCGTAAATGTGCACCCACTGAACATTTTCAATGAAATTAATTTTCTTGCCGCTATATTTTTTTATTTTGATGGTATTTCATAATGTGAACTACCGATTTCGAGACAAGATTATCTGATCTACAGGCACCTTTGCAACAGAAATGACAATTGGGATCATCTATAATACAGTCATCATCTACCTACATATACTGTTAAAGTATACTTCGGTTACCATTCATCTACGTACACATGACAAAGTAGTGAAATAAAATAATTACAGACAACAATAGCTGTGGGATTTACATAAAACATTATCAATTGTGTAAGTACTTGTGATATACCCGTATCTACAGAAAACACATTTCAGAGTGTATATAGAATCATTATGTGGGGTTCTAACTGGGAATGCCAATAAAAAATACTACAGTACATATATACTCTAACATGTGTTTCCTGGTGATATTGGAATACTATAAATACAATTTTGTACGATCGACAATATTTTATGCAAATCCAACACATATTACCAGTAATTATTTTATTCGCCTATTATGCCATTGCAGGCCGTGGTGGCCAAGCGGTTAAAGGCGCTACAGTCTGGAAACGCGCGACCGCTACGGTCGCAGGTTCGAATCCTGCCTCGGGCATGGATGTGTGTGATGTCCTTAGAAGTTAAGTCGCATAGTGCCCAGAGCCATTTGAACCATTTTATTATGTCATTGTTGGGCTATTATGTTAACTGATCAATACCTGATCAATATCTGTAGTTAGATGTTGAATATAAAGTATGTGATTGCTTACGTGTTTTGTGTTAGACAGCTGAAGATGAGAGAAAATTGTCTTCAAATCAATAGCATATACGTGACATAAGCATCAAAATAAATTAAAAACAGAACTTGAAGGCAATTTGCTTCCATTGCAGTAACAACAGAATCTCTGAATAGTTTTTTTCCTTGCTTTCTTTCTTTTTCTTTCTTTCTTTGAATTTAGAGTCGCACCCCAGTTGCCGTACACTGATGGAAACTTAACGTCAATAGCGCTCAGGAACTCAGTCCGACGCTTAAAACACGTGTTTGTACGCCACTTAATAAACACAGTCGCAACCGAACGACATCGCTCACCGAATGAGATGATGGATTCGCATTTCATAAGAGCAGGGTACTAATCTCCATTCATTCTTATTAAAGTTTTGCGTTGTTTTCTTAAAATGGTGGGATTGATCCCACAACAATGAAACGGCAAATTCCTCCACCCCCTCCCCCTCCATGTTAAAGACGAAGCTGGAGGTAAGTGTCTAAGGATTTGGACATCGACAGCGTGTTTAACTGCAATAAGTAGTTGTAAAGGAAGATTTCTGGCATGATAAACATCTCG
Organism: Schistocerca cancellata; assembly: GCF_023864275.1. Taxonomy (NCBI): domain Eukaryota; kingdom Metazoa; phylum Arthropoda; class Insecta; order Orthoptera; family Acrididae; genus Schistocerca; species Schistocerca cancellata. The sequence continues at coordinate 69,957,796 of NC_064634.1, forward strand.
AATTTTATTTAGCGAGTATAATGAACACTGATACTCTCTTTGTAAAGTATTTTTTAATTTTCGAATTCGGAATAAATCAAATGTAATGTACTGACGTGTCAGTGGTAATATCCATTACTATTCTATAAAAGCAAAAGCTGTAAAATACTGGAAACAGTAACAACCGTAAAATATGTAGGAGTGACTGTAAGGAGCGATTTGAAGTTAAATAGTCATACAAATCTAGCTGCAGGGAAAACAGGCGTGAGGCTAAGGTTCACTGGAATGGTCTTAGCCCAGTCGCATCAAAGGACGAACTGCAGTCGCAGTGAAAGCGGATGGCAGTGGAGAAAGCGTAGTGTTGTTCTACACGTAGAGGACTGTTTGGAGGTCTACCATACCAACAATCTTACTACCTGACACCTAAAGCAGTTATACTATCTGTACTAGCTGATAGGTATTAAATCTGATATCACAGCAACCGGTAGAGCACTGGTCGTCAAACTTTTTTTTTGTTATTGACTTTGTGGGGCGATCCCTTGGGCCTCATACGAAGGGGCGGGGGTGGGATTTTAAGGAGCCACTCAAAGAGAAATTCAATTTTTACTTACCATGGTTATTGATAGAAGCTTACCATTTACAAATTTTGAATCTACATATTACAAGATATCACACCAGATATTTTAAAGTGGAAAAGAAAATAATATACTGGAAACACATGCATTTTTTCTGAAGGCTTAAATACTTATCAGTTTCCCCGAAACTAAGCGGCTACTATGGCCAGTGTCAAAGCAACAGGATTCCATGTTTGTTTCTCTGATTTCCGGGCACATTTTCTAGGCGTCATCACGCCCTATTATCTGAAAGAATTCCAAGCGGTTGCAGCAGACTGTTTTCAATCGGATTTTTGTATTACGCCAAATATAACAGAACAGAGACATTTTAAATAATATAGCTCAATTAATAAAAAATTGTCACAGAGGCATAGAATCACGGATGGTAGTCTTGTATTTTTTTGCTACAGATAACACAACGAGCCTCCTCTGTCAATCTGAATAACAACTATGCCGATATGTATGAGAACAAGTCTGAGCACTTCTCCACAGGCATCAGCAATGTTCAGTGAACAAAAATGTAATGGCCACCTTACCACACCTTCCCCTACCTATCTTACTATTTATTGGTAATCTACATAAATTTGTATATTATATCCACTAATACCAGTAACTGCAATATAAGACACGATTCCAAATGTTTACTAAATGCTTTGAATATCATTTTACTTTTACTCTTTGCATTGTACAAGAACTGTCTAATTTGATTTCATATTACTTACTACAAACATGTTCGACATTTGAAGATCATCGTCTCTCTAATGTTCATTCACGAATCCACGTTACTTCCGTTTGACATGTATATCGTAGTTGCTGATCGGTGCAAGTGGCGCACGCTCGTGAGTTGTCCACATTGGAAGACAAACACTAAAATATCCCCCTCCCAGTTGTATTAATCCTGCAGTGGCCGCGCTACGTTACCACTCTGAACCTGACGTAAGCGGCAAACTTAGCTCGCGGCCGAATTCACCAACGGCAAATAAAATTAAGCACATCTAAAAATATTAATGTCTCTGCAAGTATTTTTGTTAGTTACTGAGCAAGACAAATTGGTTGAGAACTGTGGCCCGCAAGAGTACTTGTTTCGGGCCGCACGTGCCCGCAGGCCTCGGTTTGACCACCACTGCGGTATGGTATTTAAATACGACGCCATTAGGTGAAGGAAATGTAATTCACCTCAGAAAGAACTGACTCACACGACACTCGTTCGACCAATTCTGGAATGCTGTTCGTCAGTCTGGGGCCTTACCAAACAGGATTAACAGCAGTGAGCGCTCGTTTTGGCAAGACGCAAAGCGTTACGGAGAGGCTCAACAAACGCCATTTACAGTTGAAATCCGGAGAGCGTACGCCCCAAGATGAGTCGTACAACATATTACTCGGTCCCACACGTATCCCAAAAAACGACCGCGACGGGAAAAATGAGAGACATTACACGGAGGCGTATGGCAGTCGTTCTTCCCAACCATTGGCGAATGAAAGAGAAAAGTGGCGAACTACAGTGGTTCCGCCACATTCTGCAAGATGGCCTGCGGAGTATAGATGCAGATGTTGTATGGAACAGTTCCACACTCCGGAAAAGGGCGTAGGGGGAGCAGACGCAGGAATCCTGCACCGCCGCTCGTGTCAAGGTCGTAGTAGAGGTGGTTCTTCATCGTCTTCTCCGACCTGTTTAGAAAGGCCAGTTTCGTACCTGTGTCGTGTGAAGGAAGTCACGAGTACTTGTACAGTGTAGCGTTGGATTTGCGGTTCTATGGATGAAGGGAAAAGAAGAGGGTGAAACTCGGCGCCGGCACACATCGTAGTTCTCTGGAAAAGCACCAAGGAGGCTGCCGCGCTCCGACGGACTAATCACCATCAACGGCGTCACTCCCCCTCACTTCATGAGACACTGCGGAGCGTTTTGAGTTTCAATCCACGACATTGGTGCAAAAACTGGTGATCAGAAACTTTACGCCACCACCTCTCCTCCTCATGCGGGTAAAATACTGGCAATGAAAATTTTATTCGCTAGAAGGACTGGGACCAGCTTATCCGCGAGTCGAGCGGGACCGCAAATGGCGTGCGTTAGCGATCTCGGCTACGTAAACAATATTTCAGATTTTGAGATGTGGTAATATGGGTAGAAAAAGAAACGAATGTCTACAGGCTCTGCTGTTTCACAGTAACAGTATAATGTGTTCCCATTTGTTTATAGCGCCGTGTAAGTCGTTAGTAGCGGCGAAGGGCTTACAGCAGAAGAGATGTCTTTAACAGTAGCTGTTGTGTTGGCTGAAGAGCCAACACCATGTTACTAGTGGAGGCCGAAATGCAGGCGTTTTAGCTCACGCAGGCTGGCGTGAGGAGGGAAGGACTATACTGACGTGAGGTCTGGAACATGACAAGGAATTAGAATTCAGAAAGCGGATTAATTAGTTTGATGCTTAACTTCAATCCATTAATGATGAACGTCGCTCTTGACGGTACATGATTCACAATATTATGAGTTCAGATTATAGTAACTGAATATGGCGCCTTGCTAGTTCATAGCAAATGACGTAGCTGAAGGCTATGCTAAACTGTCGTCTCTGCAAATGAGAGCTTATGTAGTCAGTGAACCATCGCTAGCAAAGTCGGCTGTACAAGTGGAGCGAGTGCTAGGGAGTGTCTCTAGACCTGACGTGTGGCGGCGCTCGGTCTGCAGTCACTGATAGTGGCGACACACGGGTCCGACGTATACTAACGGACCGCGGCCGATTTAAAGGCTACCACCTAGCAAGTGTGGTGTCTGGCGGTGACACCACAGTAGCGAAGACGAACAAATGCTCACAGCTCTTATGGTATGCATTTTAGAGCCCATGTTTACTGGACATCTTTAACATGGTTTGGTTCCTACTACTACCTCCCAAAATATGATTTTTGACACTGAACATGATCATAGTCTGCCATCTCGAATTCCTTTCGATGTCTTTCCCACCTCTTGCATGGAGATAATAGTGGGGCCAGTTATTTTCCTTCCGAGTTCTTGCCCTTCAGTGTATGAACATGATAACCGGAAATTAGACAAGGGCTGGGAATGCCAGTGCATGAGCAGAAAGGCACACCCCGAGGTCGGCCGCCACCCCCTTAGTACTAACAACTGCTCGCGCGAAACGAACACGCGAGTAATTAAACTACGCTAGCAGGCCACCAACACAAGGGGACAATTAAGGGCAGTAACCCTTATCTCGCATTTTTAAGTCGGCCTGCTTGTACTCGAGTTGCAGCTGCTTACACCACACAACACACTCCGACACGGCGAGCCGTATCAAATATCTAATCTTTTAATGAACAGTCGTGGTTAAAACACGGATAGCAATTATCTTAATACCGTAAATAAAGCCCGCAAGACTCATTTTTGGGGAAGGAAGGAGCGAAACGAAAGGGTAGGGCGCAGTTCTCCGGGCCCGGCGCTACATAATTTCTGCTTCGCCCCACACCTCCCAGGCACTCTCTTAGAGCCGCCGCCGCGGCACATTAAAATGAAGCAGTTATAGGAGGAGTTTTCGGGAGCCCTAAATACCGGCGCAGATACCGAACCTTACTCGCCGTCGCCGCCTCGCGGAAACCAGAGAGGTGGTGTGAGAAGGGAGAGGTAGCAGTGCAGTTTGCCCTGCGGTCGCGCGAAAGAAATGAGCCTCACCGCTCGTTCTGTTATTGCCTGCTAATACCGAACTTTAAGAAAGTGTAATACGTTGGTCTCTCGCCGCACCTCGCCCTGCTAGGGTGTGTACAGTTTGCGGGCGGGCGACAATAGATTGTGTAGAGGTTCGACCAGCGAAGGAGGTGGGGTCGTAGGGGCTCGAACGCTAGCGGAAAGGAAGGGGTGAAGAAAGAGAGGAACACGGGGCGGCCGGAAACGGCTGTGGGAAGACACAGCGTGGCGAGAAATAAAAAATAAACAAAAAAGGGAAAACGAATGAAAGAAAACGCTGTCGAGAGAACGAAGGGCGGAAAGAGGGTGACGGCGGAGGGGAGGTGTTGGGGGCAGGGAGAGGGAAGGAAAAAAAAAAGAGTTGAAGATGGTCTGCCACGAAAGGGAGGTGGGGGGGGATGGGAGGGGCCTGTGGGGGAGGGGGGGGAGGAAAAGGAAGTGGGCGGTGGGGCAGAAGGGAGCGGCTTAAAAGAGAATTTAACGATGTCGCATTATTCTAAGTGGATGTTGGGGCCTTGGCGGCGGCGCGTCGGTATAGAGTTTCCAAAAGTGTTGATTAGCTAAATTAACCGCGGAAGAGGCGGAGGGCGCCCGGCTGGCAAGAAGCGAGCGCCCCACATCAGAGCAGCGGAACGTCGCGGCCCGGCCGGCGGGTTCTCGATAGCTGGCGAACACCGACAGCCGGGTGTTGTCAATACACCTCCTGTATTCACTCTCTCGTTCTGGTACAACTAAACGAACATTGTCTTGCCATCACGTTCCACTACGAAAATATAAACATCACATTAGCTCACTTATATGAATGAAGCCTACTGACAGCCTTCGGAGAGCCAGTCCTGACAAAACTCTACCATCTGGTGAGCAAGATGTATGAGACAGGCGAAACACCCTCAGACTTCAAGACGAATATAATAATTCCAATCCAAAAGAAAGCAGGTGTTGACAGATGTGAAAATTAACGATGAACTATCAGTTTAATAAGTCACAGCTGCAAAATACTAACGCGAATTCTTTACAGACGAATGGAAAAAACTGATAGAAGCCGACCTCGGGGAAGATCAGTTTGGATTCCGTAGAAATGTTGGAACACGTGAGGCAATACTGACCCTACGACTTATCTTAGAAGAAAGATTAAGGAAAGGCAAACCTACGTTTCTAGCATTTGTAGACTTAGAGAAAGCTTTTGACAATGTTGATTGGAATACTCTCTTTCAAATTCTGAAGGTGGCAGCGGTAAAATACAGGGAGCGAAAGGGTATTTACAATTTGTACAGAAAGCAGATGGCAGTTATAAGAGTCGAGGGACATGAAAGGGAAGCAGTGGTTGGGAAGGGAGTGAGACAGGGTTGTAACTTCTCCCAGATGTTATTCAATCTGTATATAGAGCAAGTAGTAAAGAAAACAAAAGAAAAGTTCGGAGGAGGTATTCAAGTCCATAGAGAAGAAATAAAAACTTTGAGGTTCGCCGATGACATTGTAATTCTGTCAGAGACAGCAAAGGACCTGGAAGAGCAGTTGAACGGAATGGAAAATGTCTTGAAAGGTGGGTATAAGATGAACATCAACAAAAGCAAAACGAGGATAATGGAATGTAGTCGAATTAAGTTGGGTGATGCTGAGGAATTAGATTGGGAAATGAGACACTTAAAGTAGTAAAGGAGTTCTGCTATTTGGGGAGCAAAATAACTGATGATGGTCGAAGTAGACTGGCAATGGCAAGGAAAGCGTTTCTGAAGAAGAGAACTTTGTTAACATCGAGTATAGATTTAAATGTCAGGAAGTTTCTGAAAGTGTTTGTATGGAGTGTTGCCATGTATGGAAGTGAAATGTGGACGATAAATAGTTTGGACAAGAAGAGAATAGAAGCTTTCAAAATGTGGTGCTACAGAAGAATGCTGAAGATTAGATGGGTAGATCACATAACTAATGAGGTATTGAATAGAATTGGAGAGAAAAAGAATTTGTGGCACAACTTGACAAGAAGAAGGGACCAGTTGGTAGGACATGTTCTGAGGCATCAAGGGATCACAAATTTAGCATTGGAGGGCAGCGTGGAGGGTAAAAATCGTAGAGGGAGACCAAGAGATGAATACACTAAGCAGATTCAGAAGGATGTAGGTTGCAGTAGATACTGGGAGATGAAGAAGCTTGCACAGGATAGAGTAGCATGGAGAGCTGCATCAAACCAGTCTCAGGACTGAATACCACAACAACAACATACTGATAAGGACCCAAATGTTCTCACACAACTAGGATATTAGTGGAACAGGTTTACAACTGGTTCACAGCAAACTGCTGAACTGTTTTCACTGGGTACTTGTCGATTGTCGTCAACTGACCTGTCATACACAGTAGACAGTCTTCGTCTGTTGCATTGAAGACGTCTGGTAGGTGTTCAGCAGAAAAATCTTGCGTGGAGAAAACGACGAGAGGCGGGACTTCCGAATCATCATCGACTGTTCACTACGCAGGGAAGTTTTCTAGATTCACAACGTAACTTTTAACATTACAAAAAAACTCATATTATGCAAATGAAAATTACTTACAGTAACGAGAAACAGAAACAGTTGGTGCACACACTAAATGAATCTCATGTCAGCGTGAAGTTCTTAGACATCCAGATGGTTAACAAACTGAAATGACAACAGCAAGTAGATAAGTTAACTAAAAAGCTAAGTACCATCTGACTGGCGTTAGAAATAATGTACAGACTTGCGGATGAGACAGACACATTAGTTTGCATACTTTCACTCAGTAGTGTTCTACGAAATAATCCTCCGGGGCAAGGAAGCAAAGATAATAGGAAAAAAAAGAAAAAAATATACTGAAGACGGCTCTAGGACTTTGGGATTCTAACAACATTGTGCCAACAGACTAACTCTATAATGGTATTTCTATATAAAAATGAGACTGGTGAGTGAAATGTGAAATTCACTACGACAATATTATAGGTAGAAATAATTTCCTTATATACTACGCATCCCTGTCCAGCATTCAGATCTGAAGATTTTTTCTTTTTTTAATAAATAAATATTGGTACAAATGTCTAACTGCCTGCAAGCATTCAGCAGCCACGAAACTGGAAATCCTCAAACGTTCAATTCCATTCAACAATAGTAAGAGCGTTTTAACAGCCACTCCTATACCATACTATTTCGACTCGGGGTGTAAATTAGGATTAACATTAATCTGTATTAAACATCTTATAAATCTGCTGCTAGTATAGCGACAGCTTATAAGAGTTCAGTGTGAAGTTACATAATGCTTAGTTTGAAATATTAGACAAAAACAGACCTAAGTAGTGTTTACGGTAGAGCAGTTTTTTTTCCAAAGTAGCTGCTTAAATAATCTAGAAACAATTCTCATATTTATCAATGTGAGTAGATGATCACTAGTGTAACGGGGTGTTAGTGTGATCTGCAGAAATTAACTGCAGTGGGTGCTGCTGTCCGTTTGTTTCACATGCCTGCAAGGTATCCTGTATGGCGGAATTTATCGGTGTGGTAAAAACTGCATCACAGGGTTAAAAGGCGTGTGGGTGTGGAGCTGCACGCAGTGTTCCACTCTTCTCGTGCGTTTACAACCAACTGATCACACAATGCCCGCTTCTATGGCCGGTGTCGGTGTCCACTTCCTGTGTGGCCTTTTTTTAAATTTGTGGTAAGGTCTTATGGAACCAAACTACTGAGGTCATCGGCCCCTAAGATTACACACTACTTAACCTAACTTGTGCTAAGGGCGACACACACACACACACACACACACACACACACACACACACACACACGAGGGTGGACTCAAACCTCCGACGGGGGAAGCCGCCTCTTCTCCTGCTGTGACAATCATCGTCAGCGACAAAGAAAATCGGTGGCCACTTACCCGATGATCACTACTACGGAATACGAACTATTCGAACACTGTTCTCGCTATCTGTAGCAGTAGGCACCGAAGTATTTGTCTTTCGTAGCAGTAAACATCAGATAATCTACAAATACTTTCGTAATCCCCGCTCAATGGTGCAACAAATGGAGACAAACCTTTGGCAGTATATAACAGAAATTCCTTATGATCAAGGCGAAAAACGCAAAATTCAGATGTACCAAGTAAGATCACAAACTCTGTGTTTTCTCAGATCAGCTAGGAAATCGTTACACAAACAACAGTACCGGATCCGCTCCTGGGATTAACGAACGTTGGGACAGGTACATTAGGTAACCTATTTACCTATAACGAAGGCTTTTACGACTGGTTGTTTTTTAGTTGCTGTCAGTGTTCTGGGTTGTATGGCTGCGGGTCCAACAAACTTTTCCGTTCCTGATGTTTCGACCGCAGCTGCAATGGACATCTTCGGATGTGCTCCGAGCGACGTAGAATCTTGCCGACTCACGAGACGGACGTCGGAGAGCGACATGCAGGGTGACAAATAGTGAACTATATCAAAAAAGAAACGCAAGTTAGTTACAAACTAAGGCGTGCACACACTTTATTCAACATGTAAACGTCACTACAGATATTCGGATTTAGTTACGACATGGCTGATATGCCTGCCATCACTGGTGATGATGTGGCGCAAACGAATAGCGAAGTTCTGCATGACCCGCTCAAGTGTCGGAATATCGATGCTGTCGATGACCTCCTGAAGGGCTGTTTCCCGCTCCGAAATGTTTTGGGGTTACTGCTGTACCCCTTGTCTTTAATATAACCCCACAAAAAGGATTCACATGTGTTCAGATCCGCAGAATATGGCAGCCAGTCGACGCCCATGCCAGTGATCTGAGGTACCCCAGAGCCAGACGCGGTCACCGAAATGCTCCTCCTGGACATCAAACACTCTCCTGCTTCGATGGGGCCGACCTCCGTCTTGCGTGAACGACATCCTATGGAAATCAGGGTCACTTTGGATAATGGGGATGAAATGATCTTCCAAAACCTTCACTTTCCGTTCGGTAGTCACCGTGCCATCAAGGAATATCGCACAGATTATTCCGTGACTGGATATTGCACACTACACAGGGTGAAGAGACTTCTCGGTCCCAGAGCACGGCCTTCAGTCATGAAACCAGAAAGTGAAGTTTCCCAAAACCAGAATTTTATCTACAGTGAAACTATTATCCACAACTATATAGAGAAGCCGTCGAAATAAACAAACAAGGGGACAATTTTAACAGAAAAGACGAAGCCATTAAACTTAGTGATATATGACAGTGGCTCTTCAAAATCGATACGCATGTTTTTATTCTCGACAGGCGACAGTCGATAGTTCAGTTATATCTGTGACAAGGATTATCTCTGCCGATCACGGGTAAACTCGACCACGCCCATCGTACACAGTATTTATGTCACTTTCTGAAGTCCGACTTGTCAGTCGCCAGGAGCACCTCCGAAGATGTGCAGCTTAACTCTGGACCGAACATCAGGGACCGAAAAGTTTCTTGGACCACGGGCTTACATCACGGACGACTCACCAGCAACCAACCTGTTTAAAGCTTTTGCACAACAAGTTAGGTGCATTCCACAATTGTTCCCTTCCACACCCTTGAAACACAGAAGACAAATATTTAAAGGATAAAAATTCGATTGCATAATTCTCTCACAAACGTCTTTGATGTCTTTCCTGCCCTTAGGTAACATTTAAGTGATGTCAGTCCACAGAAACAACCGCTATGTCTACGAACAGCTAAGTCTAACACAGCGATGTGTGTGTAGTTTCAAAATTCCTGATGAGTTACGTTTATCCGCTTCAGAATTGTTTCGATGGTGAAATTGATACACTGCAAGCCAAAAGAAAGATGCACCACGGAAGAGTTATGCAAATTGGTCACAAACTGATATTCATACAGGTATCGACGGAATATGCAAAATTGTAAACCTTGTTGCCCGATGGATGAGTGTGTGACGCTGCAGCGCAATTTCAGAGCACAGCAAGCACGGATGGTGAACAGGGGACATGTCGATATCAGGGCATTAAAGACTTTGCGAATTTCATTCCGTATACTCAGTTGGACAGTAGCTTGGCCTCGCAGACAGGCGTGTGAACAATATACGCAGATGTCCGCATTTGAGAGGGGATGCGTAGCTGGGCTCAGAGAAGCCGCCGGCTGGGGTGGCCATGCGGTTCTAGGCGCTACCGTCTGGAACCGAGCGACCGCTACGGTCGCAGGTTCGAATCCTGCCTCGGGCATGGATGTGTGTGATGTCCTTAGGTTAGTTAGGCTTAATTAGTTCTAAGTTCTAGGCGACTGATGACCTCAGAAGTTAAGTCGCATAGTACTCAGAGCCATTCATTCAAAGAAGCCGGTTGGAGTAATCGGCGAACCGCTCGACCTTTGTGTAGGAGCGTGCCACTATTCGACGATGTTGGCAAGAATAGATGAATCATAGTCGATCACAGCGTCAAGAAGGAAATGATCGACCTAGAGAGAAGACAGAACGTGAGGCCCGAGCAATAGTCAGAGGGGCACTCAGAGCCCCGGATTCATCATTACCATAGATCCGACATGCAACTGGTGCTTCAGTGAGCACAAGGGTCATTGATAGGCGGCTCATTGAAGGGGGCTGAGCTCACAACGCCCCTAGCACCGACTGCCATTGTACTTCAACAAGCGCGTCTGCAGTGGTGTGGGGCACATTCGACCTAGAACACCGTTCACTGCAGTACATCTGTCTTCAGTTATGAATCCTGCTTCGAACCGAGCGCCGACAGTGGTGGTATACCAACTTGACTGTCCCCCGCCTTACGGCCCGATAGCCATGAGTAATGGTCTGGGGTGGCATTTAGTTTCATACCAGGAGCCCTTTGATTGTTGCCCGCGGCAGCCTTACAGCACAGCGGTACTTCGAGACATTACACCCCCGTTTTGTTGCCCTCCTTGGTGAGCTATCCTGGGCTTATGCTTCAGCAAGATAATACCCGCCCACACGCCGAGAGTTTCTACTGCTTGTCTTCGTGCTTGTCAAATCCTACCTTGGCCACCGTGGTCGATGGATCTCTTCCCAACTGAGAGCGTTTGGAGCATTATGGGCAGGACCCTCCAACTTGCTTAGAATTTTGACGATCTAGCTGACCAATCGACATAATTTGGCGCGATATCCCCCAGGATGACGTCCAACAACTCTATCAATCAGTGTCAAGCCGTATAACTATTTGCATAAGGGCCACAGGTGGACCAACGCGTTATTAACTTGCCCAATTTGCGATGGTCTTTCTCTTGAATACATCATGCAATTTTTCTAAATTTGTAACCATTTGTTTGTCTGTAAATGTAAATCGCATCTACCAAATTTCGTCCCTTTCAGATATTTGCTTCATGGCGCGTCTTCTTCTTCTTCTTTTGTTGTTGCTTTTGTTGTTGTGGTCTTCAGTCCTGAGACTGGTTTGGTGCAGCTCTCCATGCTACTCTATCCTGTGCAAGCTTCTTCAAATTCCAGTACCTACTGCAGCCTACATCCTTCTGAATCTGCTTAGTGTACTCATCTGTTGGTCTCCCTCTACGATTTTTACCCTCCACGCTGCCCTCCAATGCTAAATTTGTGATCCCTCGATGCCTCAGAACATGTCCTACCAACCGGTCCCTTCTTCTTGTCAAGCTGCGCCACAAACTCCTCTTCTCCCCAATTCTATTCAATACCTCCTCATTAGTTATGTGATCTACCCATCAAATTTTCAGCATTCTTCTGTAGCACCACATTTCGAAAGCTTCTATTCCCTTCCAAACTATTTATCGTCCATATTTCACTTCCATACATGGCAACACTCCATACAAATACTTTCAGAAACGACTTCCTGACACTTAAATCAATATTCGGTGTTAACAAATTTCTCTTCCTCAGAAACGCTTTCCTTGCCATTGCCAGTCTACATTTTATAACCTCTCTACTCCGACCATCATCTATTATTTTGCTCCCCAAATAGCAAAACTCCTTTACTACTTTAAGTGTCTAATTTCCTAATCTAATTCCTTCAGCATGACCCGACTTAATTCGACTACATTCAATTATCCTTGTTTTGCTTTTGTTGATGTTCACCTTATACCCTCCTTTCAAGACACTGTCCATTCCGTTCAACTGCTCTTCCAAGTCGTTTGCTGTTTCTGACAGAATTACAATGTCATCGGCGAACCGTTCTGCAAATCTGGAAGTTTTTAATCCATCGGTGGTAACGCAGTAAAGCTAGTAGATGAGTTCACGCAACGGAAAAACGTGCACGATTCGTGTTCTACTGCGGCCAGCAGTAAAAACTGGCGGTAATTGCGGGAGCAAAGTTCGACACGTCAGCCTGACGTCAGCCGCGCAGTTGTCGCAGTGCAGAGCGAGGTGCGTGGCAGAAGCGGCGGCGAGCAAATCGGATTTGCAGGTTTTGCGGCGTCGCCTTAGCTGCCTCCGCAGATCGCTAATATTTAGTGTGGCGAGAAGCGGCGCCGAGTCTGGGAGCGGTTAACAGCGGCGCGGGAGATTAAAAGCGAAACGTCGTTAACATTAAGCAAGGCGCGCGCGGGTAAGGGTAAGGAGGCGCCGCGGCACGGGGACTTAGTTTTACGAGGAGGCGCTTCTTATCTGGCGCGCGCCAACCGCCCGCGCAACGAATCAAAGCTTAAAGCATGGATTTTTGCTAATGTTTATTATGTTAAGACGGACGTATCTCGCTGTTGCCAGGGCCGTTGGCGCCGCTTGCGGCGGCTGTTTGCCGCCGGTCTGCGGTAATGGCACGCGGGCGATATTAAGCAGCGGCGGGTGAGTGGGAGTGCCCTCCCCTCCCCTCCTGGCACAGTGTCGCTTTATTGGTTGCTGCGTGGGAGGCTCGTCTCGGGCTTAGCCGCAGCCGCCGCTTCTTGCCGAGCCGAGGGCCCGCGCGTCGCCGGGTAGGGTTTTGCCTCGGTTGTCGCCCGCCTGACGTCTAATAGCGAAGGGGGAATACCCTCCATCCCTTCCTCCACAGCTAAGACGCAGTCCGTGCTGCCGGTCAGCGGAAGGTACAGCCGTCAGTGAAGGAGGCTTTCCGACGAACGTGTTATCCCCTTCCATTCCACTGATGCTATAATAGGCGACAGGAAAGCATGCCACGGCCTACTTTAACACCCAGATCTCCAGATGTCACACACTCATCTCAGTATCATACTTTGTATGTCGATAGAGTATCAACCACAACTCCGATTTAGTTCGTACTATGTGCTGCCGTCAAGCAGAACGGGCGTAAACGTTAATTAAAAGTAACACCAGAACTACGCAGCACATGAAAAGCATAACTGTGTGTCACTGTTAGGTGTAGCTTCCACGGAGAAGCTTGTAGAGCGTTAGATCGTTGTACCAATGGTTTTGGGGCAAACCTCAATGACGTCACCTTACTTTTACTTTGTTACGCGTGGAACTGTTACATGTGACAGTATGTTTATGGCATGTAAAATTGCTGGTTGAAGTTTACAGCAATGTTCTCTGGGCAGTCTGATTTCGCTCCGTTTCTTTCAAACTAGAAAACCCATTGCATGACACATGCGGAAGTAATGGTGGTAGTGGTAGTAGTAGCTAGTAGTAGTAGTAATACAGGGTGTCTACGTGGACAAGAAAAAAAAATTCCCGGATTTTTCCCGGATTTCCCGGTTAAAAACAATTTCTCCCGGATGAAATTACGTATAAAGCGGGTGAAACTACATCCGTGTTAAGTAGCAGTATACTTTCCCTCGGAGCTGTAAAACCTATCAGTCCTTTGAATCGTAAAGGTCTTATACCGGCGGAGGACGTCCCAGCATTTAAGAAAACGGAATCTAGGAAAAACAATGCGTTTGGAAAGTCGTTTGATGCGAGACAATATGCACAGGGTTTATTTTCGTATAGCTAAAGTATATACACAAATTTCACAAATTACAGCACGGTAGCTTCCGAAACTCTAAAATAGAGATTGCGTTGAGCGATGCACTTTTGTCAGCCAGTCATAGTTCATGTCACGTGATCTCGCTAGCGAATGACGGCAGTTATTCAGAGCACGAGGCCTACACGAAAGACAGGCCGCGGCGCGTACGTTACGAACGTGGGCCGAGCTCGCTCAACTCAGAAAAGTGCTGTTCTACAGCGCTTAACTCTTAAGTAGATGTGTATGTACGAACGAGAATTGCATCGTCTATTGGCATCCACTGATATTAGTCCTACAATGATAGGAAGTCCGTAGGCCTACTAACAGGCTCTAATTTGGCAATTAAAATCGTGCCAAAATGATTATCAGTTGCGTAGAAAAGTCGAGGTGTTCTGGCATGAAGAGCCTTGTGACATTACCCAGTAACACATTATGCACATTTTTTTGAAGATCAATTACACTTTTTGCCATCGATCGCATAATTTTTATCTATGTAAAAACAACATTAAATATGAAAACTAACTTGAAGCTAGGTCTTTTTTTAGCGTGTGTTACACGTTAAGTCATATCAAATACAAATGTGCCGGTAAAATTTTAAATAGTGGCATAAATGACTTATCTTCTCGGCCCGACATTTTTCAAATGGCTGATCCTCAAAGTGTTACGTTTTGAATGAGAGTTATAACGCCCTGTGATTTAAGAAATTCACTGCACATTCTCACACGTAACATAAATCATCTTGTGTGGAAATTTCCTTTGAAAGTAACGCATCTCAAGCCACTATTCGTAATATTTTCTGGTGATCTGTTAGAAATGTAAACAATTGTGACGTCACACACATCGAATGCACGTTAGTTGTTACGGACGTACTGCATAATCTTCGACCTAAAGCCTTTGACACTTAACGGTGTCGGTAAGCTGGTCTGTGCATTGTGTAAATTACCCATTTTCTATGCAACTAAACTTTTATTTTGGTATTACTCTCTGATTTGTGTTTCATTGCTGCAATATTATTCAGCAGTAGTGGACTAAAGTTCTTTGTCAGCGTATCAGATCTTACACGTCACACCTACAAAGCTTTAACTGAAATCTAAAACAACGAAAAATCCCGGAATTCTAAAAAATTCCCGGGTTTTTCCCGGATTTGTCCCGGATGAAAAAATTCCCGGGTTTTTCCCGGAATTCCCGGATGTCCCGGGCCGTATACACCCTGTAATAGTAGTAGTAGTAGTAGTAGTAGTAGCAATACTAATAATACACATAAAAAACTAATAGTAGTAGTAATAATAAGTACAAACGTTCAAAAATCAATGCGCGCAGGCACACAAAAACACGCACACGCACGCACACACACACACACACACACACACACACACACACACACACACACACACACGCGCGTCATTTATTTAGGGCCAAAGGCTTCACAATCATTTTTTCATACGAAGAAGTGTGCCAAGCAAATTAGATCATGTAACAGCTTCAAAAAAACCACACACACACACACACACACACACACACACACACACACACACACAAAACTTAAGCTCTGCCAATTCAGCCACGCTTTTCCTGTGCTTCGTAGTTCTGGTGCTACTTTTAACTACCGTATACGCATGTTCTACTGGACGACAGCACATAGCACGAACTAAATCGGTGTTTTGATTGATACTCTATCGACATACAACGTTTGGTAACGATCTGAGTGTCTGACATCTGGATGTTTGTGTGTAAGCTTGTAAATTCTCGTAGGAAACAAGCCACTCTCCGAGCATAAAAACGGGTTTAAGAAAATCAACATGTGTGAAACATTGCTAGATCTATTCATACCCAGCATATAAATGCGGGCAAATAGGTACACTCCATCTTCCTAGACTTCCGAAAGGCGTTCCAAACAGTACCATATCGTCAACTACTAACCCTACCATCATAGGAAATAAATGACTGGAAGGATATTTAATTAACTGAACCCAGTATGTTATACTGAATGACTAATCATCCACACAAACGAGTTCGCTGGTGATGCTGTTGTGTACACAAAGTACCGTCGCTGGCCGATCATAAGACACTGCAGGAACGACTTGGACATAATTTCCACTTGCTGTAATCAATGTTAGCTCTCTTTAAAGGTGGAAAAAATTACGACAAATGCCTATAACAAAGTGGAAGAACCGGACAGTATCCGATTACATGATTAGCACCCAGTGGATAGGGAGATGGAATTAGTTGCCGGAATTGTAGCTGCCTGTGACCTGATTCGAAACACAACCTTGTTCGCCGATATCATGCTTGCATTGAGGTTGATCGCTGTCAGTTTCAGCACATTTTGTAAGATACCGCCCAATGGTATGTTCATTGTGCCAATGACGGTATTTACAGGTAACTAACGTAAATAAAAAGGTACACAATAATGCGATTTTTTTCCTGTTAACTACTTAAGCAGGCTTTTCCAATTCCAGGTTCCCTACCTCAAATTGTTCCGTTGAGCATCCTCTATCTCCTGTTAAATTTTTTGCACCCTCCTACGGAAACATCCTGTATTTTGTTTCGTCATTTAAAAATCGAATGCGTAACGAATGAAGCGTTTTACTTGGAGGATGAGCGGTGTGTTCGCCCGAGGGCGTCGGCGGATGGTTGGCTGGTTGGAGAAGGGAGTAACTTTTTACGCCGATCGGCATCACTGTAAACACGCTTAGAGACCGCTACCGGCACACGCGACGCTTCGGCACTATGGCGTGCGGCGTCGACGTCCGCGCGCTGGGTGTTGTCGCGTTCCGTGCTCGCCGAGGACGCGTCGCGCCCTTACTGCGGCCCGACACGCCACAATCAGATAAAAAACACGAAAATAGTGATAAAACATATGCATATTAGCCGTATTAATTTAATTGCGCCGCCCGTTAATAGCTCTTGATTGCAATTAGAGTAAAAGCAAACGGCGCGGGCCCGGCCGGGCCGCGCGAACAGTCGCGGGCGAGCAGAAAAATTAGTGTCGGCGGCGCGGCGCGGGATAAATGGCTGAGCGGGCTTTACATCGCGTGTCGCGCCCCCGTCTGTCTCTGCGAGCGACCCGCGCCCCTCCGTGGGGACCGAAAAATGATTCGAATTAGTGATGAGCACACCGCTCGCTGCGATCTTCCGTGTAGAGCGATAAACGAGCGCAAAGATTGTGGCGAAATCTGCCCTTTGCGGCAGAGTTGTAGGGCCGCTGGTTGCGGAGTCAACTCGACCGTCGGTGAACTGCTGCGGTTCACAGCGTGGCACCTATGCGTAAACTATCCATTTAGGCAGTGTCTGAACACAGATCAAACCAAAGAAACACCTCTTACGATATAATAGTCGCCGCTTACTGTACCATGTTAAATCTGTTACTAAATAACATAGATTTTTTACATACAGCGCAATTTAGAATAAGATTTTAAAACAATAATACACAAAATACAAACACATCAATAGTAATTCCTAATCGCATAGTACAACGAAGTGACAAGTTATGGGATAGCGAAATGGTTCAAATGGCTCTGAGCACTATGGGACTTAACATCGGTGGTCATCAGTCCCCTAGAACTTAGAACTACTTAAACCTAACTAACCTAAGGACGTCACACACATCCATGCCCGAGGCAGGATTCGAACCTGCGACCGTAGCGGTCACGCGGTTCCGGACTGAAGCGCCTAGAACCGCTCGGCCATACCGGCCGGCGATAACTAAATGTTCATACAGTGATGGCGGTAGTATCGCATACATAAGGTATTGGCAGAGCTGTCATTGGTACTACGGTGATTCATGTGAAAATGTTTCCGACGCGACTGTGGCTGTAGTACGGGAGTTACGAGACTTTGAACGCGGAATGGTAATTGGATCTAGACACATGGGGCATTCCATTCAGAAACCTGTTGGGGTCTTCAATACGCCGAGATTCACAGTTTCAAGAGTGTGCTGAGAATACCGAATTTCAGGCACTGCCTCTCTCCACGAACAACGCTGTGGCCAACGGGCTTCACTTAACCACCCGGAGCAGTGGCGTTTGTGCAGAGTTGTCAGTGTTAACAGACAAGCAACATTGCATGAAATACCCACTGAAATCGATGTGGGACGTATGACAAAGTATCCGCTAGAAAAGAGCGGCGAAATTTTGCGCGAATCGGTTATGGCAACAGACGACCAACGCGAGTGCCTTTGCTGGGGGCACGACATGGCCTGCAGCGCCAGTACTGCGCTCGTGGCCATATTGGTTGGACACTACACAACTGCAATACCGTGACCTATTCAGATGAGTCCCAGTTTCTGTTGGTAAGAGATGGCGATACGGTTCGCTTGTGGCGTAGACCCCACGAAGCCATGCCAGCAAAGCACTGTGCAAGCTGGTGGTGCCTCCGTAATGGTGAGGTGAGTTTACATGGAATGGACTGGGTGGTCTTGTCCAAATGAACCGATCATTGACTGGTCATGGTTATGTTCAGCTACTTGGAGACCATTTGCAGGCATTCAGGGACTTTATTTTCCCAAACAACGATGGAATATTTATGGACGACTGTGCGACAAGTCACAACTGTTCGCCACTGGTTTGAAGAACATTCTGGACAATTCCGACGAATGATTTGGCCACCCATATCGAGCAATATGTATCCCATAGAACGTTTTAGGGACATAATCGAGAGGCAGTTTGTGCACAAAATGCTGCACCGGCAACGCTTTTGCAATTATGAACGGCTATAGAGGCAATATGGCTCAACATTCCTGCAGGGGACTTCCAACAACTTGAGTCCATCTCGCATCAACTTGCTGCACTACGCCTGGCGAATCGCTGTCCGACACGATATTAGAAGGTATACATCACTTTTGTCACCTCAGTATATAAATAAAGCGAAGTGTCAGATAGTACCAGGAAACGAACACAAAAAGACACTTCTCTTTGGCGATGGCTAAAGAAGGTAGAAAATTACTTCCACTTTGCAATATACGAGGGTCACTCCAAAAGAAATGCACACTATTTTTGTAAAAATACAGTTTTCATTCAGCATGTGTGAAAGTTTTACAGTGTGTAGATACATCCTTCCCACTTGTTTCCAAATTTAGTTCAACCTGTTACCGTGAGTGGCACCGTCACAGCGTGGCTGCTACACTTGACGCTCGTCAGAAGCAACGTGCTGTCACAGAATTCCTGTGCTGTGAAAACGAGACAGTGGGAAACATCCACAAGAGGTTGAAGAAAGGTGTATGGAAATGCTGCTGTCGATCGCAGTACAGTTAGTCGGTGGGCAAGCAGGTTACGTGATGAAAGCGGGCACAGCAATATTGTGGATTGTCCTCGCAGCGGCAGGCCTCGTACTGCACAGAGTGCAAACAATGTGCAGAGAGTTAACGAATTGGTGACTGCTGACAGACGCATCACAGTGAACGAATTGTCATGCTACGTTGGGATAGGGGAAGAAAGCGTTTGCAGAATACTGAAAGTGTTGGCGTTAAAAAAGGTTTGTGCCAGGTGGGGTCCCAGGATGTTGACAGTGACTCACGAAGAAACAAGAAAAACGGTATGCAGCGAACTTTTGGTACAGTACGAGAATGGTGGAGATGAATTTCTTGGAAGAATTGTGATAGGTGATGAAACATGGCTCCGACATTTTTCGCCAGAGACGAAGAGGCAGTCAATGGAATGGCATCATGCAAATTCACTCAAGAAAAAAAAATTCAAAACCACACCTTCTGCTGGAAAAGTTATGGCTACGGTGTTTTTCGATTTCGAAGGCCTCTTGCTTCTGGACATCATGCCAAGTGGAACCACCATAAATTCTGATGCATATGTGACGACACTGAAGAAGCTTCAAGCTCGACTGAATCGTGTTCGACCACATCGGCAAAAGCAGGATGTTTTGCTGTTGCACGTCAATGCACGGCCACATGTCAGTCAAAAAACCATGGAAGCGATCACAAAACTCGGATGGACAACACTGAAACACCCGCCTTACAGTCCTGACCTGGCTCCATGTGGCTATCATCTCTTTGGGAAACTGAAAGACTCTTCGTGGAACAAGGTTTGAAGATGATGACTTCCATGTGCACGCTGCCAAACAGTGGCTCCAACAGGTCGGTCCAGAATTTTACCGTGCGGGTATACAGGCGCTGGTTCAAAGATGGCGTAAGGCAGTTGAGAGGGATGGAAATTATGTGGAGAAATGAAAATATTGTTCCTAAAGGATGTATTTACACACCGTAAAACTTTCAAACATGTAGAATAGAAGATGGATTTTTTTAAAAAAAAGTAGTGTGCATTTCTTTTGGAGTGTCCCTCGTAAAATAATAAAAAAAACTGTATAGGCGATTAAAGAAGTTTGTTTGCAAGACGGACGGCAGCCGAGACATGGTATGAGAATCTACACGTGTAGCACTAATATCTGCAGAAGGCCATTAAATCCTCCACCAGCAAGCCATGCCAGCGAAGTCGCGAAGCTCGAAAGGAGGCGGATTGGGCGTGGTTAGGTTGTTTGGGGGATGCAAGGGGGTCAGGAGAGGGGGCAAGGCGACGAAGGCGTTTACAGTACAGCGTCGGGCGGCACTTATTTTGTATTCGTGTGCGAAAGGCGGGCGCGAAGGCTGCCGGGGGCGAAGCAAAGTCTGGCCGCCGGATTATGTAATCGCCGTTATTGGACTTGGGAATATTGTTTTAATGTTGCCATAAGCTCTTATAATATAGGGGATTCCGGCGGGCTTGCGGGTGTTAGAAAGATTGCTCATTACGGGGCAATTTCCAGTCCGCGCAACGGCGACATGGCCGACCCACTGCCAACAATTGGCACCGCCGCGGGCTAAGCTCCCACTTGCCTTCTCTCTCCCTCTCTCTCTGGGAGAGGACTTAGACGCAAACACGCGCAACGGCAGACGAACCGCCACCGCAAAATGCTTTGCGCAGCATTTTCTCGGCCCGAGCGCGACCGCAATCCCTCTCGTGCAGTCGACGCCAGTACAGACGAAACTTAGCGAGGCGCCGCAGTTATGCATGTTAAATAATATGTAGCCGTTTCCTCGGCGCGCCTTTCCTACGTGTGAATGAGCCCGGAGAGCGAGTCATCTTAAGGCGCCCCCGCACAGGATAATGCGGACTGCTGTTATGCATCCGGAATCGACACAACTTCTGCCCCCCTTTGAGACAGTACACGCCGCACGTTTCTTCGAGCCCGGCGTAATCAGTGATACCAGAACCGCCACAGTATCCGCGCCCATTTTAACCCTGAGTTATTACATGGCGGCCACGCGAGTCTGATAGTTCTCGATGTTTGACTAATAATAATGGGTGCGACAGGAAATCAGAGATGGCGGCTATCGCTGAAGCAACCGGTTTTCGTTTATACCGATTTTCCTCTTGTACACCAGCTTGACTGTTAAAATCGTTCAAAATATTCGGTTTCTGAAATAACAAGACTCTTGCTTTTTATTCCTATTATTTCCTGTAACAAACGTAGAAATCGAACGAAGATTGAAATATTTTGACTCCCTCAGCTTAAAAATATACAGAATCAAACTGTTATTTTAAAGAAGCCAATAAGAGAAAACTTAAGTGTGTCCATCATTCGCTGCTTTTCTGGAAAAGTGGTAAGTGGTTGAATAATGCAAAAAATCATCAGTGTTCTTTTACTGATTCTAATTTTTAGAAACTCTGCTCAAAAATCATGTTGTAATCGGGGATTTTAATACTGTTTGGACATTACGAATAATCAGTCCAAGAGGCTAAAAACTGAGGTTGAAGAACTTCGACGGTTTCCAAGCCGTACAAGCAGATAAAGGCACATTACGTAGAGACAGGCGCAGACCTGCTACTTTCTGTTTTTATTGTATACTATGAATGAATTGTATACTATGAATGAATTTTAAACGTTACCGTAATTTCTTCTCAGTTTTATTATTTCATAAAAATGGTATATAAATCTTTTAAAACAAATGAATCATTACACTAGATTGCTACATCACTTCATAGAAATATTTCCAAATTTGGGTTGGTACCGTTCTGCAATACACAACGGGTGTGAGGCAACGACAGCTAGTAACTGTCGTATAGACCAGGAGGAGGCAGGTCTTGCACACTGCGTGTCCCCGCGTACCTCAAGCCACGACACAGGCAACAGGGACATTACTGTCTCAGCAATGCTGTACTAATTCTTATGCCACGTGTTTGCTGCTCATTTCTGTCGGTATTGTTATTAAAATAGCACTGACCGATTTTCTCATTTTCTATAATAACGAACGCATTATTTCAAATAAATGGACATTTTACGAATAACAGTTACTCCTGTTTTTAAAAGAACGGTAAATTTAAAAACAAAAAAGTTAGCACTATTTCTATCGCTAGTAGATATTCCGGTTTTTTAATCGGTTATTAGTAAAAATTATAAAACACCTGTTATAACTGAGACCACACAAATATCGAAAAATACCGGTAATGCAGAATTAAAATACCTGTATCGGTTAGGCAGTATCTTCAGTCAGTTCTGAGGGAACGGTTGAATCTACTGCTAGAAGTGATCGCAGAACCGCCAATCTCTTAGAATGCGCACACAGTGGCACCCACATCGGTGAATTCTGGCGACGACCTACACTGGCCAACCCTTTCAAACTAATGCGCCATTGCGTGCGCGGCCACACTGCAGCCGATCTCATCGCCCGAACGTACAGACTTTAGACGAAGATCGAAGAAATTCAAAACAGTTTTTCTTCGGTCGAATCGCCCGACGTTCTCACATACGAAATATGGACTGTGAGAAACTGGTAATTTACGTGAAATAGAGGATGAGGAAGGAAGGGGGAAAGGATTTGTGGGAAATTCCTGACGTCCAGCTGGACAGGGCATTGCCGTAATGCTGTGGTCAAACTTGAAAAGTTGTGCCGGGCCGGGACTCGACTCCGAATGCTCTGCTTCTCTAGAACGGTTGCCTTACCCGCCTCGGTCATCCTGACACCTCTCCGTCCCATCCAAATTCTCAGTTTATCGCATGTTCCAATGCAGCGTCCGCCGTTCAAATTAAGGCGCTACAGTCTGGAACCGCGCGACCGCTATGGTCGCAGGTTCGAATCCTGCCTTGGGCATGGATGTGTGTGATGTCCTTAGGTTAGTTAGGTTTAAGTAGTTCTAAGTTCTAGCGGACTGATGACCTCAGATATTCAGTCCCTTAGTGCACAGAGCCATCTCGAAATAAACGCCACGAAGCTGTCGCGCTCATGTAAGTGGTATCTGTACTGACCGACATGTCCGGTCCCGGCATTAATGTTCAACTTCCGTCATTGCATTGCCACAATGTCCTATGCAGCTGAAGTCAATTCCCATCCATCATTTCTCTTTCTTTCCCCACCAGCGACGCCATCACGAGTAGTGTCTGTTCTGTCAGACATGTCTTACAGAACAGACACCATTCATATGTACGACGTGTGTTCAAAAAGTAAAGTGACTTTATATTTATATGAAAAAAATATTTGTGTGTTCATCAATATTTATGTTGTACCCTTCAAAGTAATCCACCTCAGTTACAATTCACTTGTGCCAACGCTTCTTCCAATCCTCGAAGTACTTCTCATACGCACTTTTTGGTACAGCCTTGGGTGCTTCCAACGATACAGTTTTTATTTCCTCAGTCATTGATAATCTTCGTCCGTTCATAGGTCTCTTCTGTTTTGGGAACAGGAAAAAGTCTCAGGGGGCCAAATCTAGTGAATATGGTGGCTGAGGCATGACTGTCGGGTTGTTTTTGGCCAAAAAATCTCTCACAAGCAACGGTGAATGAGCAGGTGCATTAGCGTGATGCAAAAGCCATGAATTATTTTCCACAATTCCGGACGCTTTTGCGTATTGCTTCTCGCGATCGGCGCATAATATCACGGTAATACTGCTTCCTAACCGTACGACCTTGAAGCAAAAATTCATTATGCACACGCCAGGGTAATTGAAAAAACAGTGAGCAAAACTCTGACATTTGATCGCCTTGGCGAGCTGTTTTGGGACTTGGCTTTCCGGGATGCTTACATAGCGAAGATTGGGCTATGATTTCGACGTCATAACCGTAAACCCATGTTCCGTCATCAGTTTTAAGCAAATCAGGATCATCACTGACGTCATTCAAGGGCTCCTAAGCGATGCTCATGCAACGGTTCTTTTGATCAAATTTGAGAAGTTTTGGAGCAAACTTCGCTGACATACGTCTCGCGCCAAAAACAACCGAAAAAATTGCATGACACGAGCCGACCGATATGCCGACATCCTCATAAACTTCTCTTACGCTAATTCTGGTAATGTAGAAACGGAACTACACTCCTGGAAATGGAAAAAAGAACACATTGACATCGGTGTGTCAGACCCACCATACTTACTCCGGACACTGCGAGAGGGCTGTACAAGCAATGATCACACGCACGGCACAGCGGACACACCAGGAACCGCGGTGTTGGCCGTCGAATGGCGCTAGCTGCGCAGCATTTGTGCACCGCCGCCGTCAGTGTCAGCCAGTTTGCCGTGGCATACGGAGCTCCATCGCAGTCTTTAACACTGGTAGCATGCCGCGACAGCGTGGACGTGAACCGTATGTGCAATTGACGGACTTTGAGCGAGGGCGTATAGTGGGCATGCGGGAGGCCGGGTGGACGTACCGCCGAATTGCTCAACACGTGGGGCGTGAGGTCTCCACAGTACATCGATGTTGTCGCCAGTGGTCGGCGGAAGGTGCACGTGCCCGTCGACCTGTGACCGGACCGCAGCGACGCACGGATGCACGCCAAGACCGTAGGATCCTACGCAGTGCCGTAGGGGACCGCACCGCCACTTCCCAGCAAATTAGGTACACTGTTTCTCCTAGGGTATCGACGAGGACCATTCGCAACCGTCTCCATGAAGCTGGGCTACGGTCCCGCACACCGTTAGGCCGTCTTCTGCTCACGCCCCAACATCGTGCAGCCCGCCTCCAGTGGTGTCGCGACAGGCGTGAATGGAGGGACGAATGGAGACGTGTCGTCTTAAGCGATGAGAGTCGCTTCTGCCTTGGTGCCAATGATGGTCGTATGCGTGTTTGGCGCCGTGCAGGTGAGCGCCACAATCAGGACTGCATACGACCGAGGCACACAGGGCCAACACCCGGCATCATGGTGTGGAGAGCGATCTCCTACACTGGCCGTACACCACTGGTGATCGTCGAGGGGACACTGAATAGTGCACGGTACATCCAAACCGTCATCGAACCCATCGTTCTACCATTCCTAGACCGGCAAGGGAACTTGCTGTTCCAACAGGACAATGCACGTCCGCATGTATCCCGTGCCACCCAACGTGCTCTAGAAGGTGTAAGTCAACTACCCTGGCCAGCAAGATCTCCGGATTTGTCCCCCATTGAGCATGTTTGGGACTGGATGAAGCGTCGTCTCACGCGGTCTGCACGTCCAGCACGAACGCTGGTCCAACTGAGGCGCCAGGTGGAAATGGCATGGCAAGCCGTTCCACAGGACTACATCCAGCATCTCTACGATCGTCTCCATGGGAGAATAGCAGCCTGCATTGCTGCGAAAGGTGGATATACACTGTACTAGTACCGACATTGTGCATGCTCTGTTGCCTGTGTCTATGTGCCTGTGGTTCTGTCAGTGTGATCATGTGATGTATCTGACCCCAGGAATGTGTCAATAAAGTTTCCCCTTCCTGGGACAATGAATTCACGGTGTTCTTATTTCAATTTCCAGGAGTGTATTTATCAGACGTCCAAAAGGGCATGACGACTGGCTCTTGGATCAAGGGTGACGCGCGGGATTAACCAAGCGGTCTAGGGCGCTGCAGCCATGGAGTGTGCGGCTGGTCCCGGCGGAGGATCGAGTCCTCCCTCGGGCGTGTGTGTGTGTGTGTGTGTGTGTGTGTGTGTGTGTGTGTGTCCTGAGGATAATTTAGACACACATTTGAACATTTTCGTGGGTCAAGGGTGGAAGCATTTCCAAAACAGCCAATGCTGTAAACTATACGTGTGTCACAGTGGTTAAAGTATACCGTGTATGGCAAAATGCCGTTATCGGACACCTGTGCCGAGGGAAGCGTGATGCACCAAGGGCCATATGACAACGATGAATGACGGCGGCGGAGATGTGTACGCGCGAATAGATGTGCAAATGTTGAGCAACTGACCCAAGAGGAACCAAGTGTCTCCTCAACGACCGTTCCGCGAACGTTGCTGCGCATGGACCTCCGCAGCAACCCTGGTTCATGCGTCCTTCCCGAGTACTGTTCATCGTCGACGAAGGCTGGAATTTGTACACCATTACTGCAACTGGACGTCCACTGAGTGGTGACAGGTGGCCTTTCCAGATGGATCACGTTTTAGCCTCCATCGGACAGATAACCGTCGGCGTGTAGAGCATGAAATGTCTTAAAGGAAACACTCGAAGGGGCAATGGAGCAGCGCAAGTTTGTATCTATCCTTGGGGACCATGTCCATCCCCCCCTCCCCTCCCTACAGTCAGTTCATTTTTCCTCGACACGATGGCATCTACCAGCAGCACAATGCAACTTGTCGCACAGCTCGCAGTGTACGTGCGTGGTTCGAAGAGTAGCAGGGTGAGTTTACTGTACTCCACTGGCCACCAGACTCTCGGATTTAAACTCAACTGAGAATCTGTGGGACCAATTCGATCGCGCCATGTGGATCCTCAGCTGAGAAACCTAGCTCAGCTGACCATGGCAATGGGAGTCGGCACGGATCCACATCCCTATCGGTAGCTTCCAGAACGACAATGACTCCCTTCCTGGAAGTCTCGCAGCAGGCCGCGCTGCAAATAGTGGTTAATCAGGCTTCTGACAGGTGCTCACATTGATGTGACTGGACAGTGGAAAAAACCACCTAACACGGAGTTCAGCTCAGTATAACGTAATAAAATGTGGTGTTGGATTGGGATGTTTGAGGGAAGAGACCAAACAGCGAGGTCATCGGTCTCATCGGATTAGGGAAGGAAGTCGGCCGTGCCCTTTCAAAGGAACCATCCCGGCATTTGCGTGGAACGATTTAGGGAAATCACGGAAAACCTAAATCAGGATGGCCGGACGCGGGATTGAACCGGCGTCCTCCCGAATGCGAGTCCAGTGTGCTAACCACAGCACCACCTCCCTCGGTGAATGTGGTGTCTCCTAAGTTCTGCTTGCGACATAAAACAGACGTCGCGTCTCACTGACCATGTTCCTGTCAACGAGGCAAAAAACAGACACGGCAGACTCTCCCTCTCACGCTTCGGAATGTAACGGGACGTTGAACTCCACGCTGTGACGCCACCAGCTCCTTGTCCGCGAACGTTTCCAGGTCCCGTGAGAGGACGCCTCAAGAGTTCAGCAACCGGTCACCGGCTGACAGCAGGCTGCCTACAGTGGTGCGCTGCGCTGCTCCCTACCTGCAGGTGACTGACGGCTTGCCGCCCAGGAAGCAGCCCCCGCGCCCCCAGCGCCGCGGCAGCTCCAGCACCGAGATGCCGTGCGGGCCCACCAGCGCCAGCTGCGTCGCCGTCTGGTTGGACCGCAGCAGCTCCACCTCGTGGATCGGAGGGTCTGTCGGCTGCAGCGTCTGCAACACCACCAAAACACTAACCTCACAACATCGCACTGACAATTTTTCTTCTGGCATGCGTACTGCTACTCTTTCTATTATGAGTTTGCCAACATCATTACCGTTTTAAGCAAACATCATCAAGACAAGGTATATTTCAGCACAGTCCTTTGAAGATCCGATAATGAGAATGTCAGTAGACACCTTCTCCTCCCTTTCAAAATTATGTTGCATGTCTGTAGGGAAAACGTGCCGTTGTGTCCTTACTGGAAAAAAAACTGCATTTAGTTACAAAATCGGCAGACTGACTGCTGCGAGTAATGAGTATAGTGGGCAGGGGCACTACAAATGTAGTGTGTGCACAGTTAAATTGGCAGTGTGGGTCTCTCGGGAAGCGTGCCAGAGATAAGTCGCACTATCCTCTGTGTTCTCGATGGCTCAGTCTGATAGTGTCTGGCATGTAAGCAGGAAATCTTGGTTACGGGTCCCGGTCGGGGCACACATTTTCAACTGTCCCCGTTTATATCTATCAACGCCTGTAAGCAGCTAAAGGTCTGGATTTCATTGTAATTTCATTCTTCGAAGCTGCAAGGCATATCCGAAAGAACAGATACCATCTTCATATAAAAATACCTGTATGTTGCGAAAAGTGGTAATTGTCTCTAAATAAGAAAACTGCGAAGTTATCCACGTGAGTAGTAAAAGGAATCCACTACATTTCGGTTACAAGATACAACACACAAACCTAACGGCTGTAAATCCAACTACGAGGATCACTCCATAACAAATGTACACTATTTTTTTTAAAAAAAATTCATCTTTTATTCTACATTTTTGAAAGTTTTACAGTGTGTAGATACTTCTTTTAGGAATAAAATTTTCATTTCTCCACATAATTTCCATCCCTCTCAACTGCCTTACGCCATCTTGCAACCAGCGCCCGTATACCCGCTCGGTAGAATTCTGGACCAACCTGTTGGAGCCACTGTTTGGCAGCGTGCACAGGGAGTCATCATCTTCAAACCTTGTTCCACGAAGAGTCTTTCAGTTACCCAAAGAGATGATAGTCACATAGAGCCGGGTTAGGACTGTAAGGCGGGTGTTTGTGTTGTCCATTCGAGTTTTGTGATCGCTTCCATGGTTTTTGACTGACATGTGGCCGTGCATTGTCGTGCAACAGCAAAACATCCTGCTTTTGCCGATGTGGTCGAACACGATTCAGTCGAGCTTGAAGCTTCTTCAGTGTCGTCACATATGCATCAGAATTTATGGTGGTTCCACTTGGCATGATGTCCAGAAGCAAGAGTCTTTCGAAATCGAAAAACACCGTAGCCATAACTTTTCCAGCAGAAGGTGTGGTTTTGAATTTTTTTTTCTTGGGTGAATTTGCATGATGCCATTCCATTGACTGCCTCTTCGTCTCTGGCGAAAAATGATGGAGCCATGTTTCATCACCTGTCACAATTCTTCCAAGAAATTCATCTCCACCATTCTCGTACTGTTCCAAAAGTTCGCTGCATACAGTTTTTCTTCTTTCTGTGTGAGCCACTGTCAACATCCTGGGAACCCCCCTGGCACAAACCTTTTTTAACGCCAACACTTTCAGTATTCTGCAGACACTTCCTTCCCCTATCCCAACGTAGCGTGACAATTCGTTCACTGTGATGCGTCTGTCAGCAGTCACCAATTCGTTAACTCTCTGCACATTGTCTGGAGTGTGTGCAGTACGAGGCCTGCCGCTGCGAGGACGATCCTCAATATTGCCGTGCCCGCTTTCATCACCAATAGTAAAGAGACTGCTTACACTACGCTTGTCCGCCCTCCTCTACAGTACTGCTGCACGGTGTGCGACCCGTATCAGATAGGATTGACGGAGGACATCGAAAATGTTCCAACAAGGGCAGCTCGTTTTGTACATCGCGAAATAGAGTAAAGAGTGCCACGGATATAATACGCGAATTGCGGTCGCGATCATTGAAACAAGGGCGTTTTTCATTGCGGCAGTATCTTCTTATGAAACTTCAATCACCAACTTTTTCCTCGGACTGCGAAAATATTCTGTTGGCGCTCACCTACATACGGAGAAATGATCATCATAATAAGAGAAATCAAGGCTCGCAAGGGAAGGTTTAAGTGTTCTTTTTCCCACGCACTGTTCGGAAGTGGAACAGTAGAGAAATAGCTTGAAGGTGGTTCGATGAACCCTCTCTGTCAGGCGTTTAATTGTGAATTGTATCATGTAGATGTGGACTACCACAGCCGCTCACGTATAAGTTTAATGTACCTACGATAATGATGCCTGAGTTCTGTGGCTCGGGATCGAATTACTAGGCACATTATTTATAGCTCTCTTCATGACAAGTGACCTTTCTGGTTCTCATCCATCTTTAATTGGCCTAATACCGTCATATTTTCTTCGTTATCATGTTTCTGTCAACTACATTTCGAAACACGAAAACCGTAATTTGACCCTACGTGTAATTTTCAGCGTCTGCAAACACATGAGTCGGCCATTTTCCGAATGATGTGCTACAGCACTATATCAGTCAATACATACATTATTCAAAATAACGAGTTACAAGATACAGTATAAAAGTAGGAGTACTTAACCATAGATTAGGTGCAAATACACGGGTTGGCTAAATGGGGTAGCTAAAGAGATTTTTTTCTCTCTTTTTATGTACAGTACAGTTACAGCATATGACATGCGTTTCACATGCCAGATATCCGTCCTTGCTATTGGTAGTCCGTAACATCACGGTTTGTTTCGTTCTGACTGTGTTTTAGAGTGGTTGCTGTAACATTAACTGCACCAGTATCGTTGACTTCTAACGGTCATAGCTGCATCTGGCTTGTTGTAGCCACTTGTCTTACCGGCCAACACTGGTCGGTAAGAACAAAGAAAATATTTGAATCTACGTAAGGTGGAGTAGTGATGTATTTACAATTGGGTAGTGCCTCTACTTCCCAGTAACCAATGTCGCATAAACATAATGAACACGTTACAATAACAGGTAAGAATTAACTATTCCACTAAATTAAAAAAATAGTGTTTTGGAACCTACTTCGGTTTTGTACTATTTACGCACAATGTGAACAGAACCCGTCGTTCACAAACTAAATTTAATAAATTTTCTGAAAAATCAGAGAAAAGGCACCCGACGACACTTTCGAGCCATACTGGTTTGTAACCAACAATGAGCGCCATTAATTCTTAGCGGGAGGCTCTTTAGGATGCGATTCAATGAAATGCATGATCATCAGGTCGTATAATGCTTCCACAAGCTGTCCTAAATTCTCCTTCGGAGTAATCAGTCCGGAATGGGGCGAACTATCGTGGGATAAGTGGGAAGATGACAGGCGAAATGTAAAATTAGATTTAGTAATCGAAGATTTAATCTGTTTGCTATGTATGTACTACTAGGTTTTGTTTAGTCATATTCTTCAGTAACCAAACCATCCTCTTTCTCTTTAGGATCTCCTGTTTTCCGAGTGACCTTCCCGCAAAATGTATTGATCTTACTTTTGAATTGTGTAGGTGGGATATACGAAGAACATTATTCTTAGAACCACAAAGAGTAATTAAGCGTATGTGCAATTAAGACGCAGGGATTTGTATTGTTCTAAACCACTATGTGATATCATGAAAACTTATATTGCCTAAAGTTGGTATCCGCTTTATAATAGGCAGGAAGAAAGGAAGGAAAGACAGTCCCGTCTCACCAAGACGTTGCCCCTAGTGGCAGAATGTGATTTGCAACTCTACTTCCAATGCCTATTTGCTGTGTATGGCACTGAACTGACACTGCTGTTGTTACTAATGACGTTAATTTTGCAATTATTCTGGATTATCTCAGCTTGATTCGATCATTCTCGGTATTCTCCTTCGTTTGTGAATGTTAAAGTTTGTTAACTTCTTCCACATGGCAACACACTAATTAGCACGATGTCTGTTTATCAGTAACTAATGCCAGCAAGATGACCCCGGACAGCGACTAGTGACTACATGTTTTTCATGCATTTCGTGATGAGAAAACTATAAACTCTCTACTGTGACAGTATTTCGTGGGCGTGCCACCCGCCACGCATCTCAGTTCTCTCCCCTAATGATACATTATAATAATTAGTTAATTATATTTACCACGCTCTCACCAGGGACGCGACTCCCTCATTTTTTTTGTGTCACTTTTAGCTTAATAAATACGCCGCTAACGAGTGGCAGAAACAACACGATGCTACACTGACGAATACAGGAACGGCACCTACGGCGAACCTGTGTGTGGAGACCTAATGAAAAACAACTACTGTGCTTTTGTCGCATATGAGCTATGTACACTCACAGTCTCCAAAATACACACTTTCAACGTAATTCATCTTTGTCCATCTAGTGACACATCTGGAAGATAATGCAGTGGCAAGCATCGAGTTGAGCGAAGCCTATGAAAAAGGCACATGAGTATCTGGTAGTCGAAAATATTTACTACGCTTACATTACTGCATCTTGCTTCAACAAGCTGTTTGCAGGTAATGCCAGTCGATATTGGATTAATTAACCATGTTTATGTAAGAGATATTGTGGAAGACAAAGAAGGAAGAAAAATTCGAGTTCAACGTCACGTCAACGACGACAGTATTAGAGGGGAAGCACTAGGCTTGGAACGTGGATGATGATGAAAGTATTCCGTCAGAGCGATGTAGCGGGAATCGTCTGGCATTCGTCTGGTTCATCGACTTAGCGAAATACCTCAACTCGAGTGAGAGTCCATGAATAAGCTAGACCGGTGTGGGCTCAAGTAAATTCTTTAAAGACTGAAAGTTATGTGATTTATTTCTTGTATTATTAGTCTTAATGCATTAGGTGACAGGCACTACAGAACACTAAACTGTAGGCTACTGCAAGAAACGATTTTCACACATTCTTGCAATATTTCGCAGAGGACTTTCCTTGCCGCTCAGCTGCGCACAACGCTCCGCGAATGGCTACCTCTTCTTTCCACGGTCTTGCTTATGCGCTGATCGCAAGAACGAATGCGCGGAAGTTGTTTACTGCGGCGCAGACAATGCCGCATTTGGCACTAAAAGGAGGTCCAACAGATTTGTGAGGAACAGTACATCTGGCTCGTTCTCGGCGTACGACACTTACCTACGTATGTTCTACTTTGTATCTACATAGCTACCCCGCAAGCCAATATACGGAACATGGCAGAGGGTACCTTGTACCACTTCTTCCCTGTTCGATTCGCAAATGGAGCGAGGGAAAAACGACTGTCTATATGCTTTCATGCGAGCCCTGACTTCTTTTATCTTCTCTTCGCGGTCCATACGCAAGGTGTACTGTCCCCTGAACTTTCTTGATAGCGTTTTCCGAAAAGAACGTCTTCTTCCCTCCAGGGATTCCCATTCGAGTTCACGCAGCATTTCTGTAGAACTCGCCTGATATTAAAATTTGCCGGTAACAAATCTAGCAGCACGCCTCTGAATCTCTTCGACGTCTTCCTTTAACCCGACATACAAAGTATAATCAAAAAGCAACGGGAAATTTTTGACTTTGCGGGCTTGATGCATACGATTTTAAATTTATTTTATCTTGTTGGTATATGTTTGCATTTTCTGCTTTCAGACTATTTAGTTTACTGATGAAGGTTTCTCGGGTCTCCAGCCGAGTGGTAGCGTTGATATCTCGCGACGTTTCGGGAAGTGTCATACTACCCATCTTCTAGCGAAGTGTCGAGATTCGCGGAGAGCGGGCTATTTATATGCGCGGTCACCCCCCTCCACTAGACCTCGGGTGGCTGCGGTGGACCAGCGGCGTGCGCGCGGTGGTGGGGATGGCGGTCGCCCCCGGCGGCCGCGTTCGGTTCTCGGTGTAAGCATTCTGTTTGCGGCCGCGGCGGAGGACATTGACGGGCGTGCTCCCGACGGATTGCCGCTATCGCCGGGTTCCATGCTGCGCTGAGTTGGTATCCCTCGTCTCTGTTGACCAGATTCTTGTGAATCCTTATTTCTATGGATTCTTTGATCACGCTTTCCCAAAAACCAGTTGCTCGGCACAGTTTTCGAAGTTGAAGGTGTGTTCTTCATTGATGCTGTGTTCCGCTATGGCTGATTTTTCTGTGTGGCCTAGTCGCACACATCTGATATGTTCTTTGCAGCGTTTAGATATGCAGCGCTGTGTTTGCCCAATGTATTGCTTTCCGCATTCGCATGGTATACTGTATACTCCTGGTGTGTTAAGGTTCAGCGCGTCGTTGGCAGAACCTAGGAGCTCCCTCGTCTTCGGTGGTGGTCGGAGAGTGGTTTTGATCTTGTATTTTCCCAGAAGTCGTGCAATTTTGGCCGAGAGCGGACCCACGTACGGAAGGAAAGCGAGTCGTTTATCTTCTTCTTCTCCTTCATTATATTCTTCTGGGGTTCTCACTGCTTCTTTCTTTCTTTTAAGCGCGCTGTTAATCTGCGTTCTACTGTAGCCATTTTGTTGGAAGACTTCTCTCAGGTGTTGCAGCTCGGATGGTAGGCTGTCTTTGTCGCAGACGGCGCGCGCCCTTGTACCAGGGTGGTCAGTACTGTTTGTCTTTGTGCTGGATGGTGGCAGCTTGTTGCATGAAGGTATAGATCCGTATGTGTCTTCTTCCTATGTACTGCATGGCCTAGTGATCTATCTGCCTTCCTCTTAATTAAAATATCAAGGAAGGGGAGGCGTCCATTTTCCTCCATTTCCATTGTAAATTTTATGTTCGGATGGATGCTGTTGAGGTGTTCAAGAAACTCATCTAGTGCCTGTTTGCCATGTCCCCACACGACAAAAGTGTCGTCGACATAGCGGAAGAAGTGCTTCGGTTTCTGTCTGGCAGTTTGAAGGGCCACCTCCTCGAAATGTTCCATATAGAGGTTTGCAAATCGCAGGAGCCAATGGGGAGCCCATCGCCACACCGTCGATCTGCTCGAAGAATTCCCCGTTGCACTGAAAGTACGTGGTTGTTAGTGCGTGTTCGAAGAGGCTGACTGTTTGTGGTTCAAAGTGCTGGGTTAAAAGTGCCAAGGAGTCTTGAAGAGGCACTTTTGTGAAAAGCGACGTCACGTCGAAGCTCACGAGTAGGTCCTCCCTTTGCAGTCGCATGTCCCTGAGTATTTTTTCGAATTCGGCTGAGTTTCTCACATGGTGGCTGCAGTGTCCCACAAGTGGTTTGAGCAGTGTCGCTAGGTATTTAGCAAGTTCGTAACTGTGAGAGTTGATGGAGTCCACAATCGGTCTCAGAGGTACCCCTTCCTGCCGAGTACCGACAGAAAATAAACCTTCTGCTACAAGACGAGGCCTACAAGAGGCTGAAGAAGGTTCCAACCCCGACGATGAGTAGAAAGACGATAGCTCTGCTGAAGAAATCGGACTTACCAGAGCAAATGAAGAAGCGACTGTACCCCAGAGCTCCAGCGATACCACGCCTCTATGGACTCCCCAAGATCCACGAAACGACTAACCCAACGTGAAACTGTACTACGGTCCACTGTAAACTCACCATAAACTTCACTTGATGTACTGTGGATTTCTGTAGGGTTTTTGCCGCGTCAAGTTTCGATCTTGATGTACGACATCTGGTTTTCAACAGGCACAGCGGCCGAGACCCCTGCAGGGTCCATTTCTATCTCTTGCCAACTTCATCTTAGAATATAGACCGAAAAAACAAAAGCACATGCTTCTTCCTTAAGCCCCCAACTACAACCGCACTATTCGCGAGTGGAATAGGGTTGGAGGGATCAGATAGTGGTACCGAAAGTACCCTCCGCCACACACCTTTAGGTGGCTTGCGGAGTATGATGTAGATATAATTTCATTGGTGATCAAACAATCCACAGTAACACCAACCTACGCATTATTTACGGAATGACCCTCGTATTTCCTATCCCTAATCACCATACAGCCATTTAGATTTAGGTTTTCGGTAACTCCCTAAATCACGCTAGCAACCGCTAAGGCCCCTCTAACAGGCCGCGGTCGATTTCCTTATCCAGCAGACGCTACGCTATACCTGTGCTGACGTCGCTGTCGACAGGACGTTAAATTCTGATTTTTTTGTCCTTTGCTTCTGTCTTTGTGACACACACAAACTCGATAGGTGTGTACTGCTGTTTTAAGACCTACTGTCACTACTTTTCTGTTCGATTACTGTATTTTTATGATTATTGAATATTTTCTGTTGTTCCATGTAGATAAAAGTCAGACAGTCTGCTCATAATGCCATATTTGTTCAGTTCGAAAACCTTAATTTTCTGGAAAAGCGTTCATTCGCAGTTCTTATTCACGAAGTCCGCAATATGGTTCCACTCTTTCGGAATTTCCTCAGTTGCTCGAGGCAGCGCCACTCACTCCCCGCGACAACGCTCGCCCGCCTTACGGCAATGCTGTAGCCTTAAAACTGCGTGAATGCGGATGGGAAGTGTTGCCACATCCTCCCTACAGCCCGGAAATGTGTTCACCAGACTTCAACTTGTTCCCGAAGTTGAAAAAACATAGCAGCTTAGGAAATTTACATTTTAGCAAATATTGTGAGAAACGTGCGAATAACGATAAAAAAAAATCCATCGCCGTCTCAGAACTTCATCATGAAGATCTGGATCTGTGGTGTGACGTCCTCGAGCTATGGCTAAAAGATAATTTTCCATAAGCTATGAGCAGTTATGTGATTTACGTAACCTTACCCATCCCGATTTAGCAAGTGAACAAATTTGCAGTTAATACGTTGAAGTCAAATATTCTGTAATGCCCAGTTTCATCAATGGCAGATGAAACCAGACTGATGAAACTGGAAACTGTCTGAGTGTTGTTGGCGCGCATTACTAATGATGGGTCGGCATCTAAAACGTAGTCTGAAGAGTAAGGTGCTCTTGAGAAAGTTTGCATTGCCTGTAGCAATAAATTGGGGAAATTTAGAGTTCAAGGATATGACTGAACTGGATGTACATGCCGTTCTTATAACGGACGTAACAGGTGGAAGTTTATAAGATACAGTAAATCACAACAAGCCGCTGAACTATGTGAAATTAAAGATGAGCCAACGTTGGAGAGCCAACATAAAGCTGAAAATAAATTGTTTCGATGTCAAATCCGTTTTACCCAAGTATTCTTGTATCTGGTCTAGAGTCTAAGAAAGATTCAAAACATCAAAGTGAGGTTAAGTACATATCATTTACGTGTAACATCTGTGTGTAAGAATGTAGTGTAGGTGACTTTTTTTTAAAAGGAAAGGAAAGGCGAAGTTCTAAATAAAGGAAACTGTTTACAGCCTATGACTGTTCTTCAGGGCTTTTTTCTTTTCTTATTTTCTTTTTGCGGAAAAAAACAGGAATGGAACCGTATCAGATTCTATCGCGACAACCTCTGCCTGCATTCTTAGCACCAAACGATGCAAGACCGTGTGAGTTGGTTTTCACCTTAAAAGGAAATAAAATAAATGTGTCTGCTGCAGCATCTGTGTTGGAAGAATTATGGTATTATAAGCCAGATTGCGATATCCTAATAAAACAGTTTACAGACTCTTACAGGAATAATGCATGCATGCCTAACGGTGTTAGGTGCGCACACAGACAGTATGATTTCAGATTAGGGCGTTGCCGACATTTGTGGTATGTTAACATTTATTATAGCTTTAACAGATAAAGTGAAGTCCTCAGACACACAGCGACGCAAGTCTACAAAATGGCCTCTTTGATACGGAGGCCTCCTTATAAGGGTGAAGTATACGCTTACAAATAAGTTGAGTAAGGTAAGGAAATACTGGAGTGCAAATATGAATTTTGTTTACACATTACGTGGCAGGTGTTGGCTAGACTGTATTAGATATTGAATGGCGTCCACCATACGTTCCGCTGTTGGCTGCACCCGGCAACAATCTCAAAACTCTCAGAGACGGCAGGAATTGGAAGACAATTTTACATTACCGTCAACAACAGTGTATGAAAGTAAGGTTTCACACGGTGAAATGGACGAATGATGGGTATGCCGTTGTCGTCCATGCCAACGTACCTATACGCGCCTGCGCGAGGGGGGGAGGGGAGGAGGGGAGGAGGGGGGGAGGGGGGGAGGGGGGGAGGGAGGGAGGGAGAGAGAGAGAGAGAGAGAGAGAGAGAGGAGGTGGGGGATCAGAAAAAAGAAACTGAAGTCGTTACGTTTGCTGCTTGTTAATATTACCTTTTTTTCTCTCCCGAGTTTCGAAGCCAATAAACTGGCGTCTATTGCTGTGTTCACGTAAATAATAAAAGAATATAAAAATTTGATGGCAAGACTTAGCGGAAGCATCTTAACTCACAACGCACTCAAGAAAAAAAAGAAAAAGAAAATACGCTATCTCGTTCAAAGTTTTCCTTGCCCCTTGCCGATGCCGCTGGGTATTACATTTCTTGCAGAGTTGGGAATCTGCTCCCCGAATAGGAAGAGCTGGCAGATTTTGGTTATTTATTTTATGCAATCAATGCACGCAATGAATTGCAAAGCAGCAGACAATCCCGCGGGCCGTATTACAGACGCTCGGCGCGCTACGGCGGAACTATTGGATTGTATTTTTCAATCAAAAACCGGCGCTAAACGTCCCACGCTAAGGCGGCGATGGGCGAAGGGAGCGAAATGAGGGCCGACAGCTCCAAGGGGAGGAGATGGGAGGGGAAGGGAAGGGGCGGCAGGCCGCACACTTTTAACGGTAGAGGCATTCCGCTACCTTTTGTATCGCATCTACATCAATACTCTGCAAGGCGCCTGATAGTGTGTGGCGGAGAGTACTTGTGGTACCACTAACTGATCCCCAAATCCCTGTTCCGCTCACAAATGGCGCTTGGGAAGAATGACTGTCGGCAAGCCTCTGTGTTAGCTCTAATTTCTCGAATTTTCTCGTCATTTTCGTTTCGCGAGATGCACGTGGGAAGAAGTAACATGTTCTCCGACTCTTTCCGGAAATTACTCTCTCGAAATTTCTGTAACAATCCTCTCCGAGATGCACGAAGCCTCTTCTGCAGTGTCTGCTACTGGAGTTTATTCACGACTTCATTGGTCCCGAGACAGCTGCTCGCCATCTTCAGGTGCTTACTGACATGTTGCTGCAGTGGCTCGCCAATACATACGCTGACTCGCTAGAAAAGCACAGGCACCAAAGGGAGGGGCCGTAACATCACCGTAGACGAATCCTAGAGCACGACGACATCCCGTGCCACTTGTCGGAGAAACAGGCTACGGTATTCGCATGCACATCTCTGTAACGCCCTCGCGCTGGCTAATGGATCACGTGACGAAACGCGCCGCTCTTCGTTGGATCTCCTGTATCTCTTATATCAGTCCTACCCGATAAGGATCCCAGATCGACGAACAATACTCTAGAATCAGACGAACATTTATTTATTGGTATTTAAAATGGACGTTGCAACTTAAAAATTACTGTAAGAGACAGAGATGACGTAACTATTCGCGATACAACTACGGCTTATCAGCTACCGACTGGTGGTAGGGGTGAACAATAGTCGTTTCTAATAACGGAATGGGAAGTTATGGGCAGCACTAACTGCACCAGCATAAACGTTGGTTGTTTCGTTTTACAATATGAATAATACGAGAGGAGATTATTAAACGGTACAGGCACGTGGGTAGTAAGAGCAAGCGAGGTGAAACAAGTATTGTATGTATTAGGTGAGGTTTACACCAGAGCGAACACGTGTGTGCGAGCATCTGCGAATGAGAATTCTCCATGGTGCAGACGGTAGGTGAGCGCTAGCGAGTTGCAATCGGTCGTGTTCGGGTCGCATTCGCTAGTGTTCGCTTCTGTTCCGCTGGTTCGCAACAAGAGTTCGCGTCCTCTCCGCTTCAGCCCTAGCAATACAGAAACCTTTCGTCTGCTATCTTGTCTACTTCTGTTGTTGGTCTGAAGACAATAGAATATAGATATCACAGATGCTTGTAAGATCCAAGAGATCCACAGAACAAATATCGAAGAAAAAGGAATACGTCTGGAAGAAGATTGCCGAAGCACTCAAAACTCCAATCGGGAATCCGAGAAAGACGATAGGTTCGATCATGCGAGAACGGATTGAAGAAGCAGAGGCTTTATTTTTATTAAAATTGAAAAGCGCAATAAATCTACTTTAAAGTAAACAAGCGCGAATATGCTTATTAAAATTAAAAATACAGAAAAGACCTGATCTTGGTTACGTTCACAGTAACTGCAATCACATGGCTGATGTCTCATTGTTACTTTAGATATTTTTTATTATAAATAAAAATGGTTTACCTCGTACCACGCTACCTGCCCTCTAGCAAATTACGTAACAGATTATAATGTCACATTTCATTAACTGTATTTTGTTTATGTTATCTTCCTTGTACAAACTTTTAATAAAATCCTTGCTGTGCCTCGCATATGTCACTGCAGACTTAAAATACATGAGCTACTGAAATGCGAAACAATCACTAACGTAAATGTCTGCAGTTGCTAATAACCAGAGTGTAAATGTTACCCTTTCTTCAGGTTATGATGGTTCTGCGTTTAAATTCCCTCATCAACTGCAATGAGAAGCCGATGTATGTGCAGAATTTTCGAACAATGCTCATATGACAGTAGGTGACTGATAGCACAGTAATGCATTCAGTACTATAATTGGAACCGGACTCCGTTTTTTATCTCTCCGTGTTCTCCCGGCTGGGACACACTGAACACACTTCACGAATCGGTGTGGCGAAATTCTTTCACTTCCGTTCCAAAAGTGTTATTTACATTTTATTATCGCAAGTTTTCACTCTCGGTGCAATTAAATTATTTACAGAGCGTAGAGCCACTGTCTGTAGGTTGACATGCGTCGAAAACGAGCTTCAAAAATTATTATTATTATGCAGTACTGCAGTGTTGACCTGCGCTTCGGATACACAATGGTATTTTAGGGAGAATAATTACACAAAGATCGTATTTATATAATGCGGAGGCGCCTGCTTACGTTCGTGACTCGTTGTTGTTTCTGGTTTTATAGCGCAGCAACACGTCACCGTTGCACAAGCTTGCGGACGCTCCCCGCAGTAATTTGCAACCGAAAACGAATCGTCGCTGACGATTACATAATTACATGCGTGACAGAAAAGCGTCATTACGATTAGTGAAATCAGTGAAAGCACAAGATCATGCAGTTTGTGCCCAGAAACTCACCAAAACAGTGCCGCTAAAGAGTCAGTTCCAATCATTTACTCACGGGGCCGGCCGGAGTGGCCGAGCGGTTCTAGGCGCTTCAGTCTGGAACCGAGCGACCGCTACGGTCACAGGTTCGAATCCTGCCTCGGGCATGGATGTGTGTGATGTCCTTAGATTAGTTGGGTTTAAGTAGTTCTAAGTTCTAGGGGACTGATGACCTCAGCTGTTAAGTCCCATAGTGCTCAGAGCCATTTGAACCATTTACTCACGAGCTGGAAATATCTTCCCCGCCGCACAGCAGTTTGATATACTCATCTCGTCTGACTGCCCTTAAATCTGTACCTACCGGTTCTGCACCTCGTAGCCTGACAGGACATTTCACTACTGCGAATTTATGTTCTTACTTCACTACGCCGCACAATTCTCTTTGTTTAAGTGGGGTAGGGGTGTATGTAAAATGGCTCGAAGATTTTGAATTTTTTGGCCACCAGATAGTTCTGTAGCATGTTAAAAATAAGGTCCCCTAATTTTCAGAGTTAAATTCTTGCTAAAAATGATGTAAAAGGCATTTGTTTCAACCAATGCGCAGTGCCAGCCCCCTTTTCTACAAGACTCTGCCCTTGTTTGGGGTATAGAATGCAGTGAGTCCGTTCAAGATGCGATTAATTACGATTTATTAAAAACATGCACACGCGTTGGAACATAAATCCCAAACGAAAGCTTTAATAACATCATTTAGAAATTACAACATTGTGCTCTTGTTAAAATTTCCTCTATGATGCTTGTCTGGTCTTAAATTATGGTAATACTGGAAGAATCAGGACGATTATGAGGTTCACTGAAAACCTACTGATGATGTGCGTATTTGACAGCTCTGGAACGTCAGTAAAGGATATTGCTAAAAGGGCACGCCAATGACAGACTAGAAGAAAAGAGCTACATGAAAACCAAAAATATCGAATGTATACTAATGTCCAACATTAGGCACACATTTCTTGTATTAATGCCAAAAAAAATCTTTTTTCTGCATTTCCCACAACTTTCATTTTTTGGCGTATAAAGAACATCATCCGCTCAACCACTGCAGATAAAAAGGTGAAATTTGCTGCAGACTTTGAACATATTATTAAAAAACATCTTGTGGTGCAAAATATTTCAAAATGCAATATTACAAAATTTATTTAAACTTTTGTGAAGTAAAAGTCATACGCACAAATTTAAAAAAAATGTTTCGAGAGTATTAAGACTGATATTAAAAAACTGATACACAAATTTGTTCATCTAATTACTAAGAATAGCGTACCAAATTTTGAAGGTGGTAAGTACAGTAACCTTTGAGAAAATGTTCCTCATGTCATACAATGTGTTCTACAAGTATCCAGCAATGTCTTACATTATTTGACAAAAAAGTTGAAAAACTTTCAGATTATAGCCTATAAGATAACGACAACAAGTGCAAACTTTGATTCGATTCTCATACATTAGCTTATACGTACACGTGTATTTTCTCATACCCCCTCAAAACTGTTTATCTTTTTTTTCCCATAATTTCTTTAAATTACTACAGTGAATTTTGATTTAGTTTCTTTGTATCCTTATGGGTCGACCAGGAAAGCTCAGTAACTCCGAACATTCGACGTCACCTGAGTAACACATCCATGAGGGACATTTCAACCTTTCTAAAGCTGGCGACGTCCACTGTTGGTGATATCACCGTGAAGTGGAATCGCGAAGTAAATGAAAACCACATAATCGGCGAAAGAAATCACTCGTCAATATCAAATTGCTACCGGCAGTCCGGCCAGCACAACGACTCAGGGTAAGAGGTTAGAAATCATTGGCTACACTGTTCGAAGAACTCCCCGTAAGCCGAAATGGAAACGAGTGATTTGGAGTGATAATCGGGCTGTATCCTGCGGCAACTCAGTGCACGGCTATGGGCTTGGCCAGTACATGGAGAACTTTACTTGCCATCACATATAGTACGGAGGAGGTGGTGTGCGGTGTTGGGGTGTTTTCCTTGGATAAGGTATGATCCCTTCACTGCGCTTAAAGAAAGGACAAATTCGGACTAACACGAAAAAAAAATAACTGCATTCTAATACAGAATCCCCTATGTCTTCCATATCGTCTACCATTCCTTCCTCAATTAAGTCAACTGACGAGCCCTCCTCGTCACACAAGACTTTAAAGAACTCTTTTCACCCATCCACTTTCTCACGTGCGCACAACAGTGGAATACTCAGTGCACTCCTAATGCTTACTTGGCTCTGAGCACTATGGGACTTAACATCTATGGTCATCAGTCCCCCAGAACTTAGAACTACTTAAACCTAACTAACCTAAGGACAGCACACAACACCCAGCCATCACGAGGCAGAGAAAATCCCTGACCCCGCCGGGAATCGAACCCGGGAACCCGGGCGTGGGAAGCGAGAACGCTACCGCATGACCACGAGATGCGGGCCCTAATGCTTACTTCCTTGGTTTTCGTTTCACCAATTAATTTTCTATGTTGTGCTTCAGTTCTTCCGAGGACCACTTCTTTCTATTCCTTCTAATTTTTCCTGCATCAGTTTCGCTTAGTCTTTCTCGCACTTCCTACACTATGTGATCAAAAGTATCCGGACACCTGGCTGAAAATGACTTAGGAGTTCGTGGCGCCCTCCATCGGTAATGCTGGAATTCAATATGGTGTTGGCCCACCCTTAGGCTTGATGACAGCTTCCATTCTCGCAGGCATACGTTCAGTCAGGTGCTGGAAGGTTTGTTGGTGAATGGCAGCCCATTCTTCATGGAGTGCTGCACTTTCGTCCACTGCTCGATAGGTCAGGTTTTATGCCTTCGACACCACGTGGCCCTGCTTATGGAATTCCAGTTCGCCCTGAAATAACCTGCTCCAGAAACTCACTCCCTGTTGACTGGGTTCACGAGTGTGACATTTAGTTCTGCAGTGAATTTTTCAGCCGTTGTCCCCTTATTTTTCCTTAGAAACCTGTTCAATGAGCGTATGTCACAATCACTTAACACATACTTCAGTCAGAGTTGTGGCTTAGCAGATGGTGTATTTTTCCTTTCCCTCTCCTCCCTATAAAAGTTCGATATGGTGTGGCAAACATTTCGGCTGCCTTGATTTCGCAAGCGCCCAAATATACGAGCACCGAAAATTTGTCCACGTTCGAATTTACTTAGCTAAGACATACTGCACTCACTCATAAC
Organism: Schistocerca cancellata; assembly: GCF_023864275.1. NCBI lineage: Eukaryota > Metazoa > Arthropoda > Insecta > Orthoptera > Acrididae > Schistocerca > Schistocerca cancellata. The sequence goes on from NC_064634.1 coordinate 70,001,821, forward strand.
TACACAGAACATTGTTCTGACCACGACTGACATTTGGCACGTGTTGAGGACATTGCACACGAACAGTTCATGACCAAATACAGCAGCGCAACCTGCACGCTTGGCTAGTATCCGCATTTATCTTGAAGCACGCATTTCTGAAACCGCTGTAGATGCTATTAGTGATAGGGTATATGTTGTGCAGGTCTGTTGAAAGGTTAATGATTACTATATCTAGACATCTAGTACGCGCTATTACAATTTTGTGTTTCTTGCATGCCGCCTCTATGGTGTGCACTTTTAACAGCCAGCAATGTGCCATCGTGTGTGAATAGAGCGATACGTCAATGCTCCATAAGCCCTTGCCCCAGCAGAATGTGAGCAGTTCCCCAGCAGAATGTGAGCAGTTGGAGGCTCGGACACTGTGTGTATGGGACGGGCTGGGCTGCTACCGAACCGAACGGGCCAAAACCCAACGCAGCGGCAGAGCAAGCGGCGCGCCGGCGGCCGCTGCCGTAGCAATCTGCGCAGTGTTCCCCGCGGCTGGCAATCTGGTGTGGCGCGTATCGAGGCGCCGGGGATTGGTTTCATCGCCTCGCCACGCTAGCGTTTGCTATCTTGTTCGGTGCGCCACCCCCGGCGCTCTATTGATTAAAAAAGACGGTGCACGACGGCGGCAAAAGAGGAAAAAAGAAAGAAAAAAGGAGTCGCCGGCGCGCTCTTCCCGCCGGCAATTTGACGCCCCGTCCCGCCTGAATCGCTCCCGCGGGCTCGCCGGACCGAGCCGATCGCCCCCCGGTGGCGAGGGAAACGTCGCAACGACCCGCTACTTCGGACGCTCAAAGCTATACGGACGAATTTTACGCCGGATGATATGCGCTCGGAGGTACCTGTTGCCATATTAAGTATAAATATGTTAGCAGAAGCCTGCACGGTGCCAAGCACTGTTCGTATCACACGGAGAAAGTGTTCACTTGACGGACAGCAAGCCTGCCCCGAAGTCAGTTCGTTGTAGGGTATCTCTCCTCCTTTTAATCAATCTAACTGCAGATTCCCAGGCCTTATTAAGAATGTAACTGCTATGACGCTTGATCAGTAGTTGGCTTACTCCAATTTCGACTGATTCTCTAAGGACACAGGCCCAGACGTTAGACATATGTTTCAGGACCTTAGTATGGTCGCAGTCAGTTCCCTGAGATTCCGACAGGCAGTGTTCTGCGACTACCGACTTGTCAGGTTGCTGCAATCTCGTGTGCCGTTCGTGGTCTCGACAACGATCTTCGACCGTAGGCATTGCCTGACCTAAAGACATCTTGGCACATTGGTTAGATATCTTCTAGACGTCGGGGTTCCGTTGTCCGAGATTGTCTCTGATACTACCACGCAGTGCCCGTGCAGAGGTAGAGATAAAAGCAACGCGACGGCTCCGAATAGGTCATTTCATCAGCGTATCTAATGACTGCAATCGGTCGCTTGCTCAAATATCGTCCCCGGTGGACACACACATCTGGCAGTTCACCCGTGAACTATTTTGTCACATTACAAGCTTCTCCCTAAAATTTTAGGCAGCAAGTCGGACATTTCACAGAACGACAGAAGTCTTACCACATTTGTGTCACTGTCAGTTAAAATAGAGGACAAATATGTAGGTAAATCGGATGGTGGCTTCTTGTCTGAATATAAAACACAGTCAACTAAAGTTTGGCGCGCTGTGATCTGAACCTTACAAACACTACAGATAGGAGGGTCATCCCACCGAAGCAAGAAGCTACGCGTCATAGGACTCAGTCCTATGCAAAGAGTGAAAAGGATCTCATGTTTCTGAAATAAACCGCTTTCAGTTTTACACGAGCCTTTACAGAAACACGGCCGGTTCCGTGATGTCAAATACATCTTCAGGTGTACGTGTACAAGATAGGAAACGTACAATTAAGATTATAATTAAAAACAGATACCTACCCTAATAATCTCTGCTCTATGACAACCAATATGAAATACAACAGAGTTAACCATTAAAACCCCGATATGGGAAGGAGGGGAATCAACCTTCTCCAAATAAAATACTGTCAGCCGCAACAATTTGGGCGTCATAGTTCATACTGACCACCTGAAAAACTGACATTTTGAAAGCTCGTTTACCTACGACGAAAAGAGCAAAATAAGAAAACAAGAAAAGTTACAAGCCCCAGCCAGCAACACTGAAAGCCATTGGTTAAGAAAACTGACTTCATACCAGGAAGCGACGGACAGCATTCCTCCAACAGCCTCGGGTGCAGGGCTGCGCAGCTAGTCAATCTGCTCGTGTGTATCTTGGAGGGCAGTAGCGCCACCGTACACACAGCAGGGAAAGTTACAAACATTTTCGCGAGTTTCCAAACATCATGAGAATGATTGAGGCCCCCGTTACACAGCATAACCTTAGAAACTATAAAATATTTCAGTGTAAAAGTTGTGAAAACGAACCGGACCAGACACAAGAGCATATAACAAGTATAGCGACAATAACCAAGCAGTCTAACAACAATGACATTATATTCTTGAAAAGCAATCAAAGTTCGACAGTATATTTTAATGCCTTAACTCCACCTGATTGTTAACGGTGTGTTGGGGAGGGGGGGTAAAGTTTCAAACTCCGGATAATTTTAATTTCTTCCATAATGTTTAATGTCTACTCCTTTACTTCTCTGTGTACGATTTCTAAATTATGAGCTACACTTGTTATGGAGTGGCCAGAATCACGCAAATGGCTACTTAAAGTAGACTACGAATTCCTCAGGCTCTGGTGTTCTCGCAACATAGTACCAAACCCTCTGCCAATCTGCCCCACATACCTGGCAGTACAACTGATGCACTATATACCATTAACGTCGTACTTTTGACAACATATCTTCTCTCTATGTAGAAGCCTCTGACAAAGATTATGTGGGATTAAAAACGCTGGTTTTATCTTTTTTGTCCTTATCTTTTTGCTTCCTTTCTGTGAAACTGTGCCAAAGTATGGTATCCTATTGTAACGAATGAATTCGTCGTTTCGTCGTCCAACCACTGTAGTGTGATTTCATTACCATTTGACCTCTGCTTCTACCTAGCGAATCCCTTTTACGCATTATACCATTATTAATATTCATAATATCATATCCACTGATCATGCGCAATGTGCAGAATCCACTAAAACTCCCAACCATGTGCCTCCTTAGACAAGGGTACACTGTGAAGGCAATAAAACATTGATTTAGAAGCTGCCACCTTGTCGTAAGGGGGTCATCAGATCTGCTGTGTATAACAGTATCCGTCATTGTAGTCTCTCTAAAAATGTCATACTCAATCCTTGTATCCTGTTAGGATTTAGATGTAAATAAGATAGCCATCCTTCCTCACTGTGTTATATGGTAAATTGCACCTTATCATGTACAGCATTTCAATAGACAACTATTTGTTCGGCCTGACGGGAAGGAGGTACCCACATGGCCGAGCTGTTGCCTTTACTAGACGCAACTTACTGTCTGTCACTTGCAGCCCCTCTCCTTCCCGTCTGTCCCTGAATACATACTTTAACAGTAAAGGGACAGCGTGTAGGAGTACGCCACTCAACTATCTGATTATCGCGACACGCCGCCTCGGCTACTACATCCGTCGCTTCAGTTCCCTTAACACCCACGCGCCTGGCACCAGTCAGAAAGACACCTCCTCCCCCGCTCTCACAGAGAGAATAACTCCAGCGATTAATCGCAGCGAGAGCGCCACGTGTGCGGCGCGCCCCCGCAGGTGCCGGCAAGGCGGACGCAGGTCATCTCACGCGCGGCTGGCCAGCCCACGCCCTCGGCCGCAGCAGTCATCTGGCCACATCACACGGAGCCTCCCCGGGGGCCGGCCGCCGCCCTCGGACACGGTCGAAGGCGCCCTGATGGCTCATCGCGGCTTCACTTTGACGGCTGCGAGATCCGCCGGCTTTTATCTCTGTCGCGCAGATTCCCCAGGAGTCGCCACCCGATAACATCTGGCCGCCCGCCGCTGATGGCGCGTCAGGCGGCCGAGTGCTGACACCAAGAAATGAAATCGTCTTCCGGGGGGGGGGGGGGGGGCGAAAAAAAAAGTTCCCTTCCAGCCTCCACCTCCGGACAGGCGAACGACCCCGCCCCGCGGCGAGGCGAGGCTAAGGAACCGAGTCACATTGCGCACTGTACCGCGGAGAACTACAGAAAACTTCACTCACTACCCTCGCAACGAGTGCTTCTCAGTTTCGGCTGTCAATTTTCTTTTATTTCTTAAATACGAGGTATCTGCCACCTACGACGCGTCAGCTTTTGTAAGACTAGTACACGGTAAATATGCGGAATGTAGTTGGCGGTTGGAACGGGCGTTCTTTTTTTCCTGGAGATAGAAGGGGTTTGCTCAGGTTCCTGAACGCAGGATTTGTGCTTCTGCGTCTACCTGATGAGTGGCGAGTTGGCGTACATGTTCGAAAACTTTTTATGTGATTCAGCGGAAGGTGTTACTACAACAGTTACATCCGACTTATGGCAGTTAAGGTAAAGTTGCGCTAATCTTTAGCACTTGTGTCGATGTTCTAACCGCAGACACTTTAATTTGGAGCTCGAATAAACTGTCGTTTTAACTTGGAAACTTTTCATTCGCCTACGTCATTTTGTATCTCTGCCCTACAGCAACTGTTTTACCTATATTATACACAGTGGAAGAGACACAGTGACATTGTCGGACTTTATTCGAGGGTTCGTGCAAAAACTTGGACGGTACGCCCCTAGCACACTTGATTATCCTATGTCTATTCGTGTACCGAGCGAGGTGGCGCAGTAGTGAGCGCAATGGACTCGCACTGGGGAGAACGACGCTCAACCAGATTTAGTTTTTGTACGTCCATCCTTGTAATTGATGGTCTATGTGACTTTGCCCGTTCACTTACGTAATAAAATAAAACTACAGCCTTCGTTTTGATGTTGTTTTTTTATATTGCAAGGTGTACGGTGTACTGAATCACCGAAACTGATTACAATATAATGAAACAATATCAAAACGACGGCTGCCTGTGTCTCATTTTATTACGTAACCAGATATAGGTTTTCCGTGATTTCTTTATCTCGCTTACTACAAATGCTGACTTGTTTCCTTTTAAAAGGGGGCCGAATTCCCAAAATCCATCTGTAATGACCTCGTTCTCGAAGGGATGTTAAATTCTAATCTGCCTTCCTTATTCTATTTATGTACGCAAAATTAGCAGAAAGGTACGTAAAAAAACGCAGTTCCCTATACTCTGACATCTGTGGCTTAATTATCACGAAAAAACGAAGGTTCAGGTTTAACGTCTCTGGGCCCCATGCTAATTAAATATAAATCAGAGAGAGCATGGCCCTCCGACTTACAGGCCAGTGCACCTCTCTCAAGGAGAACTACTATCTAATTTCGCGATCATGAAACAAAAACAGTTCCGATTGCAATTTTTTAAAATTTGTAACCGGTTTTGGTTTCCCAAAACCACATTTTTTCGTCGTTGAGATACACCAAAACCTGTTATAAATGTTGTCGTGCATCCCTTCATTCATCCGATTAAAATACCGAAGCGTGTTTTCTTCTGCAGTAAGGCGCTACGACATTCTTTAAGCCATGGCTTCTTTCGCACATGGAAAGATATAAATATTTGAGCACTGAAACTGTGGCATACTGCCTACGTCTGTCATCTGCCTACTGCCTACGTTTGGGACTCAGTAGAAATGCTTTAAAGTTTTTCGAGATAAAAAAAATTTCCTCTTGTGCCTTATACAGAGTGTATAAAAATTACGTTTACAAAATTTTACACATGCTTCCAAGATCTTGAACTCTTCCATTGTGGGTAGCGTCGAAGGCAGGGTTGTGCAACGATCACGGACGGCCAATACGGCTTTAGAAGAAGTGTGGCCAACCTACAAGCAGAAATCGGCTTACGAAAAGTAAAGAAGGCTAACGACACACACATTGCTTTCGTCGACTTAGAAAAAGTGTTTGACAGGATAGACTGGCAACAGCTTTTTGAGATACAGAGGCAGCGTGACATGAAGTGTAAGGTCAGAAGAGTGATACAGAGACGGTGTAGAGAAGAGGTGGCTTCGATAAGATGTGAAGAACATCAAGACGAAGCAACCATTCATTCAGCGGGATGTACGACAGGGCTGCTCACTCTCTCCCGTCTTTTCCAATGGACATATTCAGAGGACAACTGATGAAGTCAGGGAGAAAAACTAGGAGCTGTAGGAGGAATTAACATCCACTGACATACTGCGATTTCATTATAATAATGCAGTGTTATGGGAAGATGCGGAACAGATTGAAACCATCCTAAACTATGTCTATAACATGGAAATTAATAAAGATAAAACAAAAATCTTAGTGGTCAGTAAACAAAACACCGTTGCCCAAGGATCACTTAACAATGAGCGACTGTACAGCATTGAATCCTTCGCCTACCTAGGAAGTAATATCACGTCAGATGGAAGATCAAAGAAGAATACTGCAAGCCGAATCTACCAGTCAAAGACTGTTTTTAACAAGAGAAGAAACCTTTTCACATTCAGATGCAGAGTGAAAAATCTAAAGAAAGACCTTTAAGACGTGTCGGTGAGTTTTGTTTCATGATCAGAATCAGCTGGCTTGGATGTGATCTGTGTAGCCGCCATTGGCTATCTCATTGATGTGACTATTGATTGTAGTAATTATACAGAGCCTGCTGGCTATATTACGAATTCCTATTCGCCAGTGAGAACACGACTGGCCGACCCTTGATATTTAAAACTCACGGTCGCAGAATAATTAACTGAGCCAGCTACTTCTAAATCCTAATAATTCGTGTTCCCAATATTTGTTTTCAGCTGTTTGTGCAACCTGCGTCTTAAGGTGAACGGACGTGAAACATGGGCACTCGGAGAAGCAGAAAAGCATACAATAAGAACACAACAGGCAGACGGAGACTGGGCTACGTAAACCAGATAGTGGAATATACCAGCTGCACCACTAATATACCTCTCGAACAGGAATGCCGAAGATATGAAAGGATGGCGAGCTGTTGCTAACCAACCTGATGGTTTAAAGCCGAAGAAGAAGTGGAGGACATGAAAAGAACTACTTTTTTCAATTGCCAAATGTGACATGTGCACCGTTTCGCTGCTTGGGGTCAGTGAAGGCATTAATACTAGTGATGTTCAGACCCGGTATTCAAACTGTGAATATTGTTTAAGAGATATTGATGAAAATGTCGTCCGTTTACATTAATGCAAAACTGGCATCTGCGTGCAAATTTTTGTCTAACACTCTTAAAATGACCAGATGTTTCACGAATAATGGGTGCAGTTTCAACCAAGTGGGTAACTAGTTCTTCTGCAATGTCTATCAGTGCCTCGAACACCAAACTCTTTGTTTCCCTTAATAATAAGAAATTCACAGGATAGCATCTGCAGCAACATCTCTAAAACAATATTCACCACACTGCAGTTTCAACCTCGTGTCTCATCATCATCATCATCATCATCATCATCATCATCTTCTTCTTCTCCTCCTCCCTACTTTTTCTTCTTCTTAATGGTCGGTTTGGCCTTGGTGGCCTTGTGTGTTCTCTCATTCTTCCAATCATTTCTGTTCATGGCTTTCGTGATCCACTCTCCTTTTCTCAGGCCCATCGCCTCCGTATCGTTGTCGATATCATCATTCTATCTTGATCGTGACTTTCCTCAGTCCCTTCTGCTGTCAGGGATCCTGAGAATGCTATTCGTCGTAGTATTTCTTCTTCTAGGTGTCTTGACCACGTCTATCTTCTCAGTTCCTACTTTTTTTCTTTTTTTTTTCCCGGATCCTCAACTAAATGTTTCAGCCCCGTACAGAGCTACTGGGAGAATTACACTCTGGTATATTCTGATTTTAAAACTTCTCGGGAGGGCTCTAGCGCACAGCACGTTCCGCACGTCAAAATATGCTCAATTTGCTGCTGCGATTTTTGCCTTAATCTCATTTTCGATTCTATTCTGTCCTGTTCGCTAAGGGTCCATCCCAAATAAATAATATGTATACTCTTTTAAAAGTGGATTCATGAGCTGTCAGGGATCCTGAGAATGCTATTCGTCGTAGTATTTCTTCTTCTAGGTGTCTTGACCACGTCTATCTTCTCAGTTCCTACTTTTTTTCTTTTTTTTTCCCGGATCCTCAACTAAATGTTTCAGCCCCGTACAGAGCTACTGGGAGAATTACACTCTGGTATATTCTGATTTTAAAACTTTTCGGGAGGGCTCTAGCGCACAGCACGTTCCGCACGTCAAAATATGCTCAATTTGCTGCTGCGATTTTTGCCTTAATCTCATTTTCGATTCTATTCTGTCCTGTTCGCTAAGGGTCCATCCCAAATAAATAATATGTATACTCTTTTAAAAGTGAGCTGTCAGTGGAGTACCGTCACTGGGTACCTTGCTCACGACGATGTTAATTTGTAACCCGAGAGGGATAATAATGCACCTGCCATGTTTTTATCACTTAGAAGCGTGTTTCTTTTTACCTCTTCTAAACACTTTAAAATTATGTATACCACACGTCGTTTTATTTGCACCGCGTACAGTGACATCATCTTAAAGCCCTGTTCTTCAGTTTGTACATTACAATGCAATTTCCCTTTGCGCTAACAATAAGTGAAGGCTACACTACGTATCTGCCTGGGAATGCTGTTTAGTAATGCTTATTTATGGTTATGCACACCTGGAGGCAATGTCCACAGGAAACAGCTACCACCCAAACGAAAACCTCAAGTACTTATTAACATAACTTTGAAGAAAAATGATCTAATTTATTAAGTGAAGTGGCCTTGTGAGACACGATCTATTTTCTCATGGGAAGTGGCCTTTTGACAGAATACATTGTACACAGTATTTGTCGAAGTATCCAGTGTAAGGAAACAGCGAGACTATGACATTCCTAGCTCTCCTAGGATGAAATAGGGGGTACAGGAAGTAAGACGGTAAAATGAAAGCGGAACTGATAGAGTACAACTGTGCTCCCATTCACGATAATCGCAGGGGATCTGAAATGTTCGTGTTTCCCAGAAGGGCAACTTTATGTTGTTTGTTCCATAGTAATTTCCCCCACGGATTTATTTATTATTGCACTTGGAGAGGAAACTCAAAATATCGCAAATAATCAGTTTTTGCGTTGAATTAATATTAATGCGAAGATATTACAATATGGACTGATTTCGTTCTTTTCACAATATAGTTTTAATTATCATCCTGTTTATTTGCAGGTAGATGTTTGTACTGGAGGTACCCGCTAAAATGCCAGCGCTACAGTCCCGCAGAATGCTGCCAGAGGAGTCCAAATAAAATTACGCAGCTCACACATAAAGAGGGGTGCTGTGCGATAATTCGTTTTCCGTAGCAACGGAAATATTGCAGCGGTGTCAGGCCAATCCAGAAGGTTACAGAAAGCAATTGGATATTTCACTTAATCAAAAGGCTGCACCTTCTATGTTTTGGCTGCCCTAGCGGCGTGCCACCGTACTTCATTGTGTACCAGCACTGCAGAGACATACCTGCAGACAGACAAAAGTTAGGTAACTAACTTTATATATATATATTTTTAGGTGTTCTATGTCGTAGCCGAGAGAGCCTCAGCAATTAACGTCCCTCGCGTAGCAAGAATACATGATCTTTACATACGCCCATGAACTAAATACAACCAGTCAGTCATTCGGACTTGCATCGCCATAGCTTGACTCCAATTCAGTGATACAAGGGAACCTCCCCATCGCACCCCCTTCAGATTTAGTTATAATTTGGCACGGTGGATACGCCTTGAAAAACTGAACACAGATCAATCGAGAAAACAGGAAGAAGTTGTGTGGAACTATGAAAAAATAAGCAAAATATACAAACTGAGTAGTCCATGGGCAACATAGGCAATATCATGGAGGATGTAAGCACAGGAGCGCCGTGGTCCCGTGGTTAGCGTGAGCAGCTGCAGAACGAGAGGTCCTTGGTTCAAGTCTTCCCTCGAGCGAAAAGTTTACTTACTTTATTTTTGCAAAGTTATGATCTGTCCGTTCGTTCATTGACGTCTCTGTTCACTGTAATAAGTTTAGTGTCTGTGTTTTGCAAACGCACCGCAAAACCGTAGTAGACGAATGGACGTGCCTCTCCAATGGGAACCGAAAACATTTGATCCACTAAAACACGTCTTATAAATTCTATACGACACTGATGACGGCATGTGCGTCACATGACAGGAATATGTTGTCGACCCACCTAACTTGCACACTTGGCGAATGGGTAAAAAGATTCTTCTACCTTGCCCGATTTAGGTTTTCTTGTGGATGTGATAATCACTCCCAAAAAAGTGATGAAAACATAAGATTGTGTCACATAAACTGCAACAAATGAATGCAACAGTTTCACAGTCGCACAGTTTTCTCTGTGCTCTGTCAAAACATATGTTTTTAACGTTTTTAAATTTTTCCGTGTGTAGACCGTCAAATCCTGCATATGTCCAAGCAAATCTGAACATGTCCTGGAATTTTGGAGAGCGAAGTTGATTATGTGTGAGTGCCTGAACTCTGATAATTGTCTGAAAACAAAACTTTTCACTCGAGGGAAGACTTGAACCAAGGACCTCTCGTTCCGCAGCTGCTCACGCTAAGCACGGGACCACGGCACGCCAGAGCTCCCACTATCCTAAATGTTGCCTATCTTGCACATGGACTACTCAGTTTGTATATTTTGCTTATTTTTTCATAGTTCCACACAACTTCTTCCTGTTTTCTCGATTGACCTGTGTTCAGTTTTTCAAGGCCTATCCACTCTGCCAACTTATAACTAAATCTGAGGGGGGTGCGATGGGGAGGTTCCCTTGTCAGTGGCGTTGTACTGGAAGTGTTCTTACAAGGTCGAGGTTGTTATTACTGAATGAATTAGATTGTAGCTTTGGATTTTAGTAATGCTATTGTTGGTTTCAGATTTCAGTATTGCTATTAATGGTATTAAGTGAAAATTTTCAAATAAGGGTGCAGTGGGCCCTGTGTAGAAAATTACAATATAGAGATGTGTAGATACAGAACGACTGGAAGTACATGAAAGGTTCACACTAAAACCTGTGTTTGAATAATTCTGAGCTGCGCTCGTTTCGACGCCAAATATGTCCTGTTAGTAGTTATCACTGTGAAATGTGGGATGTAACGTACATATCTGGCATTAAATGTTAGGTAACCCATCTGGTGTTGCTTTCGAATTTAAGTGGAGTTTGTAATAGAAGTTGAATTACGTAATCATTGCGGCACCTCACCTCAACCTCTCGATACCAGCGATATTCAACTGTGTTTCTGTAGAATAGTTAACATATTTCTGGGACAACATTCAGATTTGATTTCGTTAATGTAAAGGTACTTTGATACATCGATATGTTTCTATTGCAATGATATTATTCTTATGTGAATTCTTTCTTTTTGTCACTATGATCTTTGATGTACTTGTAACTCTGATTTTTGGACGCGTAAACGGTTATTATAGAGTCAAGTCTTGGTCGTCATGTTGAAAAGACGCAAATTGTAGTCAGTTTATAAAATGTGAACTTTAACAGTGAGGAAGATATTTTCAAGTATGTTTTATATTGTGAATTACGTGATATTGCAACAAAAGTAATAAAAAAGAAGTTTAACTTGAATTAGGAGTGCTGATTACTTTTTTACATCACCATTGTGTTAACTTGCAAAAGTTTAATCTTCAAGAATGGTTTATGAAACACATCTACAAAACTTTTGAATATCGCAGAATAACACCTAGACCTCTTTGCATCCGAGCTTGGAATCATCACTACCTAGATTTTCGACGATTGAGCCACGATTTCACAACGAGACCAGTGTGGGAAACACGAAAAGAAGAGTGCCTAGTTTATCCATTATTTCAAGAAATGACTTTATTAACTGTGCTTTAATGATACCTGAAACATAATATAACTTTGTTGTTGCCCGAAAATGCAATATTTAGCAGCGTGAGCAACACTACAATTATAATTAATTTTTGACCTTTGTTGTGGTAGGGTTGTTAGAAGTTGAAGCGTCATGAACTTTGTCTTACCGTAGCGGCTTATTGCTTGTAAATTTTTCATGCCTCGGACCTTAATGGTGTTATCTTTCCTATGAAGATTTTCTTATGATGAGTTTCGTAACATACTAGATAAATGTAGTATTAGTGTCTTAATATATGTCACTCTGTATTGATTTTCCGAGTTTAATTTGAGCAGTTGAAGATCGACGGCACAATGGCGGCTGTGGGTGATGTGGCTGACAACTCTGTGCGCTTATGTTACTGCAGACTGACCTATATCCTCCGCGGTGGTGTCACCATGGGGCTAGAGAGGCGGCAGCCCGCATTGCAGCCTGTGTTGCTTAACTGTGGATCTCATGCAGATACAATAAGGTGATAATTAACATTTTATGATTGGTGATAATTAACTTCTTATGACTGTCTCTGGAAATCGGGCAACGCTGGATATTCAACTAGTCTTTAATATTAAAAGGGAACATCAACGTTAGAAGAGTAATCGCAAGCTAAATCTAAAGCGCAGTTTAGGCGATAATCACAGAGTTCCCTGCGAAAGTCGGGCTTATTGATACTGCAGCAAGTACCCGTCTGCTAGCCGCAAAGGGACAGGAGATGTCGCCGTCAACATTTCCTCCGAGACAATTAAACAGCGAACAAGAACGCCCTGATTTTGCTACGCTATTATCCGGAAGTACGGGCCTGGCGATTTAACGAGGCCGGAAAAGTTGTACATGTTGCGCCATTAAAGAGCGCAGGCAAGTCTCGGCTGACGAAGTTCGGGCAAGTCGGCCGATACCAGTCGGAAGACGGGGCGCCGCTGTCCCTGCGGCAGCGATACGAGTTCGCCGATAAGGCTGGATCGGGGCGGCGGGGCGGAGCCGACTCATAATTACGCGCGCTGTCCCATTCGGCGCCCCGAGGCCCGCGCAGGTATATACGCGCAGGCTTCGCGTGGCGGCGTAATGAGCTGCGACGCCGGACCGTGCGTGCGTGCGCGGGTCGCAGCGGATAAATTGGGCGCGGACTGCGGCGGCCGCGTAATGTTTCGGCGGCGGAACAGCTCCGTCACGAACGGCGGAAGCGCGCCCTGCACGAAGAGCAAACACGACCGCGACGCCAAACACGTACCTTTTTTTTTCCTTTTTGCTTTTTACTTTGTGTCCACGACCCGGCGGGGCTGCCGCTCTTGTCGACACATGCTGTTAATCAGGGCGCTAATAAGACAGTCTGTGTTTCCGGCCAGCCGCGATCAATTAGTCTGCGCGCTTTCGTCGTGGCTGTAGGTATTAGCTTTATGCCAGCTCTGCCCACTGGCCCTGGCGGGCCATTCGGTAATGAGCGACCGCCCTGCCAGCCACTGCGTCATTCAAATGCGGTATACGAGGACAGTTCAATAAGTAGTACAACAAAAGCTTTTCTTAATACAGGTCAGTTTTATTCAGGATTCCAGAACACCAGATTATTCCCCACCCGTTGGGCTACAAGACCCTATGTTTCAACATAATCGCCGCTCAATGCGACACCCTTACGCCACCTCTCTGATAGGGCCTGTATGCCCGCATGGCACCACTCTAGTGGTCGGCTTTGCACCCAACATCTTGCCGCATTAATAACCTCCCCATCTTCCACGTACTGTTTCCCGGGGTGTGCATCCTTCATTGGGATGTTTGGATGGAAGTCACTTCATTGGGATGGAAGTCAGGCCGGCAGGGGTGGCCGAGCGGTTCTGGGCGCTACAGTCTGGAACCGCGCGACCGCTACGGTCGCAGGTTCGAATCCTGCCTCGGGCATGGATGTGTATGGTGTCCTTAGGTTAGTTAGGTTTAAGTAGTTCTACGTTCTAGGGGACTGATGACCTCAGAAGTTAAGTCCCATAGTGCTCAGAGCCATTTGAACCATTTGATGGAAGTCAGCGAGTGAGACATCCAGGATGTAGGCTGGATGAGGAAGAACAGTCCAATTTTACTCTCGAATCAGAAACATACAAATTTACAGTAGCCATACACATCAATAAATATGTACATATATATACACAAATTATATTTGTATTACATGTGCCCAGTACTTTGCAACCTCCAAGGCGCTTGGAGTGGCTTGCAGGAGGTCAATCTTCGTGCAGGATGTAGGGCACTGGAGCATGTGGCTTGTGGTTTTTTCTTGTCCACAATCACAGGACGTATCTTCTGTTATGAAACCCCATCTCTTCAGATTGTCTCTGGATCGTCCAACTCCTGATCGTAATCTGTTTAAAGATTTCCACACCAGCCAGCTCTCGTTGTGTCCAGGTGGTAGTTCTTCAGCTTCTGGCGTCTGCAGGTGAGGCGTCGACTTCTTTCATAACTCCAGCCTTGCCTTCTCTGGTGAAATGGTGAGCTTCTCGGATGTTCTCAGGAAGCTCTTTCGCGATCTCAGCCGTTGCTGTGGTGGATTATGTCCGTGCAGTGGATGGACACTGTCCTGTTCCACTTTCAATCTCTCCTTGTTGGCAGCCACTGTTCTGCGTATCCATGGTGGCGCTATTCCAGCCAGGCAGTAGAGGTTATCAGTTGGTGTAGGTCTTAAGCAACCTGTGATCAACCTGCAGGTTTAGTTGAGAGCAATGTCTACTTGTCTGGCATGAGATGACCTGTACCAGACTGGAGAAGCATATTCAGCAGTAGAAAAGCAAAGTGCAATTGCAGAACAGCGAATAGTTTGTGTATGTGATCCCCACTGTGTCCCCGCTAGTTTGCGAATTAGGTTGTTTCGAGCGGAGATTTTCATTTTGGTGTTCTTGCACAGGAGACCCACAGAAGCTGTGAAGTGCGCAGACCAGAAGTAAACAGTCCAGTGACGTTATGTAGGCTGGCAACTGGTGGACGTGTGCATCAGCACTACCAATAAATACGTATAACTGTGCAGCAAGGTGTTCGATTGTGATCTGTCGGTCACCCCGAATGAGAGTGTACGCACGTTGCAATACTGCTGGAGTCACAGCTTTGGGCGGCCGCCGGCACGCGGAAGACTGGACAGGTTTGCGCGATCTTGCTGCGATTATGGCAGGGGCCTCGTCCAACGTCTCACTGTCCCTTTGTTCACTGCCAGATCTCCGTAGAAATTCTGCAACCGCCAATGAATAACTGCGATACTCCTCCGCCAAAAGAAATTCAATGACAGTTCTCTGCTTGGAACGCCCCTCTGTTAGAGATTTTGAAGGCTACGTACAGCGCCGCCACCTGTCAGAATTTCATGAAACCCTCAAGCGGGAACATTCGACGATGCTTCACACCAAATTTCGCATTATTTCAACCGAAACTGGCAGAGAAAAATGAGTTGCATTATCTACTGAACGCCTCTCGCAGAAAGGCATGGGGTCGGGCACACCGCTCCTCCAGCTTCTGGCTGCTTTCGAGACCTGCGAGCCGCTACTGAAGTAGTTCCACTGTTGGCATCAGGAGGCTGATTGCACAACGTTCCCCAAAGGAAAAAAAGATCCCTACTCTTGCTGGAAATTTAACCCGGGTCGACCGCGTAGCAGTCACACACGCTGACCACTTAACTGTTGGGGTCTCGTTTCGTACTATCGCGAAATAGGGTAGAGACTGTCACAGGTGTGTTACGCGACTTAAGGTGGCAATCATTAAAATAAATGATTTTTCGTTGCGGCGAGATTTTCTCATGAAATTGCAATCACGAACTTTCTCCTCTGAATGTGAAAATATTTTGTTGACTCCCGCCTACATAGGGAGAAACTATCATCACGACAGAATAAGACAAATTAGAGCTCCCTCGGAAAGAAGCGTTTTCCCGAGCCTATCTGAGAATGGAACGGTAGAGATATAACGTTACTGCCTCTAACATTATGTAAAACTTAAGTTAACTATAAAGTCTAATAACAAGCAAACTTGAAATTAGGTAAATTATTTATTGAAAATGCTATCTTCGGCGGCAACGTTATAAGAACAGGAACGAAACAATGATACATGTTTTTTTCATTTTCGGAAAACATTAACCAGAAAGATTATGGGACTTAGAAAATTAAATATGACTTTAGGTTCTAACGAGTGTAACAATTAAATGGTAATCACGCACAAAATGGCTCATAGAAAGATCGCGAACCAAACGAAAAAGTCTCCGTATTTAAATATTTCACTTTCTTTCACTGGTATGCTTTTACTATACTTTTCACTGAAAGGTTGATTAAATAACAGTCGATATGCAGAAATATTTTTTGAATTTTTTAATGTGACAAAGATATCACGACACATCAATTACCACAGCCAAGCGACAACCACGTATCGGCACTGATAACAGAGACAATAGCGTAAGGGAGAGCAAGATGATAAGAGCGAGTAAGATAGCAGGAGACAAGAACGACCAGAACCCAACCGCAAGAGACAAGAGATCTGTTCACACTGGTACACGTCTTTAAAAAGTGCTTCAACATCATCATCTTAGTGTATATTTTATCTTGGTAGAAGTTACGAAGTTCATGCATCGCTGTATTACATAGCTGGCAGTAAGAAAATTAAATATTATTTCACTTAAGCTTACTAGATGTTGTCATTTCATAATTATTTCTCTTGATATGGGGGGGGGGGGGGGCGGAATTCCTTAAGACTGGCTGCGACGCCACAGAGAAATAGTCTGAACGTATTTCGATGAACCCTCTGCCAGGCATTTAAGTGTAGAGGTGTAGGTGTAGATGTACAGGTAGGCGGGTGCGAGTTAAAACTGCAGTATCATTTAATCGCAACGACAAAAAAGTCGAATTTACCAAAAAAAAGCCTGTGTCTTCGAGTTAAATTAATTAGGGGGACACATGTTGTCCAGAGAGACCAGCAACCATTCGTGTTTAATAACAGTGGGACGAGTCACAATGTAGGGCAGCGCTAACTCAAAAGAGGGTCTCGGGGTGCAGGAGCGACACGCTTATGCATTATCCGTAATCGAAAACAAATTACAGTTTGTATATTACTAGAATGTGTGTGGACTGAATGTGAAGGACTAATCTTGAATTTGTGACCAATTAAGAATGTCTAAGCATGTGAAATACTGTTGTGCGATAGAGGATTCGGTCACGTACACTTACGTGAAAGGAAAAATGTGATGATTATATGGCTATCAGACGTTGGTTTGGCATTATGGAAATAATTTTTGGCCGTTTATACAAATTACATTTCAGAATTATGATTGGTCAATTAGAAGATCTTCTTTGTCATATGAAAACACGCACTCCAGGCGCTGGTCATCACTAGAATCAGCCAACCAGAGAAAAGCGTGTACCTGCGTTCTGCAGTGTGAAGGTGTACGTGACGCATGTAAAATTACTACAGAATTTTAAATAGTAATTATTCGGCAGTTCACCAGAGACTTTTTGCAATTAGAGCAGTTCTGTATACCTCCCCCACCAGTCCAGTAAGTTGCAGAGCCTGGATTAATAAAAAATAAAGACACGTTATGATTGGGGTTTTACTGCTCAGGTTTTCTACATTGCGTCCACAGAACGTTCATACAACCACGGGAAACTGTCAGAAAAATCCTTCTTTGGAACTGGAACTATGTTCAACTCGCGCATTACAATGGCTCATGGTCAAAGCGTTGACTCCCATTCATATGAATACCTGCACGTCGTCGTTCTGTGGTAGGTTCGTATTGGTAACTCGTAGCCTCGTAACCTGCAATGTTTTTTTTTTTTTTTTTTTTTTTTTCTCCACGAAAGGAATTGTCCGCGCTTTGCATTCCAATCAAGTCGCAGCAGGCGTCCACGCGTCGTTTTTGTTCGGGAGTCAAGGTGCACACAGTTTTCTCTCATTTAAAACAACTCTTGATTTACACGTTTACTCCATTATGGTTTGTGACACTATCACGTTGATACACACTACAGCCACACGGCCGCTACTCAACAGCGCCTGTTCGCAACTCACTGGTCCAATCCACATCTGTTGCTTACAGTTGTTAGTTAAGGCTGGTACTGCAGTTATTGCGCTGACGTCGCAATAAAATCAGTCTCTCGGGGCTTTTGGACGGACGTGTGTCGCAGCGGAAATGCGGAGGTTAATGAGGTGAGTGAAACCATCTCATTACAGCCACATGACTTCCAGCCACGCCGCTGCACGTAGAGACAAAAGAGGATATACTGAGGTGACAAGCCATGGCATACCTCCCAATACCATGACCGACCTCATTTTGCTCGACCTAGTCCAGCAACTCGACGTGGCATGTGACTGAACAAATTGTCGTAAGTCCGCTGCAGAAATACTGAGCCAAGCTGCTTCTATAGCCGTTCACAATTGCGAAGTTGTAGTCGGTGAAGAATTTTGTGCACGAAATGGCCTCTAGATTATGTCCTGTGAATGTCCGATGGGATTCATGGCGGGCGATCTGGGTGGCTAAAGCATTCGCACGAACTGTCCAGAATGTTCCTCAAACCAATCGTGAAAAACTGTGGACCGGTGACGTCGTGCATTGTCATCCACAAAAACTGTCCGCCCCCGGTAGCTGAATGGTCAGCGTGACGGATTGTCAATCCTCTCAGCCCGGGTTCGATTCCCGGCTGGTCGGGGAATTTTCTCCGCCCGGGACTGGGTGTTGTGCTGTCATCATGATTCTATCATCCTCATCGACTGGAGGTCGCCGAAGTGGCATCAAATTGAAAGACCGGCACCCGGCGAACGGTCTACCCGACGGCGGGGGTGGGGGCTAGCCATACGATTAAATAAATAAAGTCCCCAAAAACTACACCGTTGTTTGTGATCATGAAGTCCATGAATGGCTTTAAATGGTCAAAGTCGCCGAACATAACCATTTCCAATCAATGGTCGGTTCAGTTGTACCAGAGGACCCATTCCGTTCCATTCCAAACGAACACAGCCCACACCGTTATGGACCCACCACCAGCTTGCACAATGCCTTGTGGACAACTTGGGTCCTTGGCTTCGGGTGGTCAGCGCCACAATCGAACCCTACCATCAATTCTTACCAACTGAAATCGGAACTCATCTGGCAAGGCCACGGTTCTTCAGTCGCCTTGGGTCCAACCGATGTGGTCTCGAGCCCAGGAGAGGCGCTGCAGGCGATGTCGTGCTGTTAGCAATGGCACTCGTATCGGCCGTCTGCTGACATACCCGATTAATACCAAATTTCGCCGCAGTATCCCAGCGGATACTTTTGTGGTACGTCCCACATTTATTTCTGCGGTTATTTCACGCGGTGCTGCTTATCTGTTAGGAGTGACAACTCTACGCAAATGCCGCTGCTCTTGGTCGTTAAGTGAAGGACGTCTCCCACTGCGTTGTCCGTGGTTAGAGATAATGCTTGAAATCTAGTATTCTCGGAACATTCTGGACAGTGCGAATCTTGGAATACGGAATTACCTAACGATTCCCGAAATGTAATGTCCCATCCGTCTAGCTCGAAACACCATTCCCGTCGTGCGACCATAATCACGTCGGAAACCTTTTCACATCAATCAGATGACAACACCGGCAATGGTATACGTGCATATCGCTATTCGTGACTGCCGGCCGGGGTGAGGGAGCGGTTCTAGGCGCTACAGTCTGGAACCGCGCGACGGCTACGGTTGCAGGTTCGAATCCTGCCTCGGGCATGTGTGTGATGTCCTTAGGTTAGTTACGTTTAAGTAGTTCTACGTCCTAGGGGACTGATGACCTTAGAAGTTAAGTCTCATAGTGCTCAGAGCCATCTGAACCATTTATACCGTGACTTTTGCCAGCCCAGTGTATCTTTTTGGAAATTGGAAATTTATGGTAAATTCCTGTGGGACCAAACTGCAGAAGTCATCGGTCCCTAGGTTTACACACTACTTAAACTAACTTACGCTATGGACAACACACACACCCATGCTCAAGGGAGGACTCGAACCTCCGACGGGGGGAGCCGCGCGAACCGTGGCAAGGCGCCCTAGACCGCACGGCTGTATGTTTTTATGTATTTTTCAATAAAAAACAAAACCAAACAATTGCTTCACCCATATTACATGAGACTTTTCGTTATATTTACCTGAAAAAATTTGTTAATAGCTTGCTTGAATTAGTTACGAATTACACATAAAGCAGTACTTTTGAAGTGACTCTTTTATGGCAAGCTGTGTACCTAACAAGTGCATCACTGGTATTATAATTTGTAAATGGTGGGCCCCATTCATTCGGGAGCATTTTGCTAACGCGGGCGGCCATATCTGGCGGGTAGAGCGGCGCGGATCGCGGAAATGGAGATTGCCGGAGCGGTTGAATTATGCGAGACTCCCACCTCACCCGCATAAAGGTCCGTTTGGGATTCAAACGGTGGAGCATGCCTCACCCGCATTCGCCATAATAGCGCAAGACTATAGGGCAAAAAAAGGGGAAAAATTGCCGAGTAAACGAATATCCGGGCAATAAATTTTCGCTTAGACAACGGTCTTATAAGATAAAAAAAATAATGCCGGGTATATTTCATTACTAGGTAATAGCTTCGCGCGATCCGGAGCAGCCAGATAGATCTCCCTCTCCACCGGGGCCATGTGCGCTGAAACGATCCGCATCTCCCTTTATAAAGTAATAATTTCAATAATTTATAACGCCTTGTTCATTTAAATTAAGCAATATTACGGATTAAAGAGTTCCAATTTTCTGAAGCTCCGTTTCCTCTTTCTCCTCTCGAGCCCTCCTCGTCCTTTTTGTCAAGAGGCTACATAATGACTACCGCATACGCAGCGAACGATAAACGTGGCAAGGGAGAGCGAGATCGCAGCTCGATGCATAAGATGATTCCAGCCCGTCCCCGTCCCAGATGCCCGTGCGCGGTTTCTTTTCCTTCCATCCACTTAATTTCTTAAAAAATGAAGGTAATTTTTTACGTTAAATGAAACGATATAATGAGAAGATCGAGGTGTGGTGCGCCTGCCTCCCTCCACCACGCCTCTCAATTTCGCCTTGGCCGCAGGACCCTCGCCTTCAGGGAACTGGGCACAGTGGCAAATGATCGAGCTCCTTATTATAAGCTCCGCCAAAAAGAGAAAACTGAAGAAGACTCATTCGGAGGACGTATCGAGGAATTCACGACTCCTACTTTAACAACAAACATACAATGTCTTGCTCTAGACAAATAGAATACTGAAATAGCGACATAAGAGACGATTCATGCTTATATTTACAACAACAGTGGTAAACTTTTTTTTTAAAAAAAGGCAGGTATTTGTGAATAAAAAGTTTAGGTACAGAAAACTCCAGTGTAAGAGACACTTATATGACTTAGCTCTCGACCGGCGGGGCAGCCCCGACCGCGTAAATATCACAATAGACACACATGTCGGGCTTCGTCTGACACAAATTTCAATTCGCTGTTACTCGTACTTTGCATGTCGGGCTCCCACCGCCGAATTTCTTGTACGGAAGTGTTCTGACATCTGTTGGCAAGCGATATAACTGTGAGGAAACGCATTTGTTGAACACATACCGCTATTGTTTCGTGTTCAAGTTTCTAGGTAACTTCGAAGGGCGCAGGCGGTGTTCGGAGCTATAAAAACAAAAATGTCGAATTTACGTGGCAATCCTAAAGCAATACTGGAGATAGTGGAAGAAAGTGTTAGTGATATAAGTGACTTGAGCGAAGACAACAGTAATTATTCGACAAAACAGTGACAGTGAAGGTGAAAACACAGAAATTGATAGAGATGAACCAGCAGAGTCTATAAGAAGTAGTAGTAACCAGTATATACAACAGCTTCATCAGGCAACTAAAAGAAGTGGTTGACTGAAATGTTTTTCTGGCTGTTGGCGGTAGCAGTAGTTAATAGCTTCATTCTGTACAATCTGACACTGACCAGACACTCGAGTTAAGCCACAAGAGATATAGAATGGCACTTCTGAAAGTCCTGTTTACGGAACACAAAGGGAAGAAAGAGGGGAAGACCCTCTAGTTTCGACGACGGGCAGATATTGCCGAAGTAGCCGCGTTTCACTCACTCTAATGAAAAGTATAACAGTAAGTATTACGCTGTAACACGTAGATAAAATCTGGTAGAAGGGAAACTGTTTACCACTGCAACTCATGGAAAAAAAACAGAACTCCGTGAGAGTTTTTCAGAAATAATCACACCACGAAAAAATATAGGGTTTAAGTGACGAAATACACGAAATGGAAGACAAAACATGACATACTCAGTGTTATAATGTGTGTGTAATTTGTTCTGTTGTATAGTTTTAGTTAGTCTTGACATAATTTCATTATATGTAATACAGGCTGCTTTCAGAGCAAATATTACGAGCACAGTGGAAGAACAGATTGGAAAAATCGAGTGGAAAGGGTTACGTCCGACAAATAGCCACCCAACACGGGTAACACGAAAAATTTTTTTACGAGGCTGAGTCAAGTATTTGCACTTTTCGTTCTAATCGTCTTTATGTTGGCAGTTCGCCTTAGTGCTATAGCCTGCCGTTGGATGGCATGGTTATATCTTTGCTTATGGCAGATATACAGCTCTTTAACTACAGTTCGCTTTGCGCTCTTGCTAAACAAACATGGCTGCGCCACTACGTCTGCACCAGTGAGGAACAGCGTTCTATAATCTCCCGTTTTTGTTTAAAGCTGAAATCCACAGAAGACTTTCAGGACAATACAGGGACAAAGTTTCGCTTCAGCGAAATGTTTACCCGTGGATTAAAAAACTCAAAACCGGCCAACTAGCGTGAACGACGAGGGAGGAGCAGCACGTTAAGTCACATCCGCTACTCATGCCAGGAATGAGCAAATCTGTGACCTGACTGAATAGCCTACGAATACGAGCACGGTGTGGAAACACTCAGAATCTCCAGCCAAAATGTGTTCAAGAGTTAATTCTCTGCAGACAGAATGAGGGTGACAGTATTTTGGGGTACACAAGAGCTAATTCTGGAACACTAGGTCGCAAACGGGTTAATAATCAACATTACAGAAATATACACGGTAAAGAGCTGAATCCTGTAATTCGAAACAAACGTCGAGGCCTATTGTCGAACAACATTCTTTCTTTTGCGTGACAAAGCACCTCCACATACTGCCGCCCACACAGTTCAAACTCTTCAAAATATGCATTTCGAAGTGTTGGAGCATCCTGCAAACAATGTTGATCTTGCCTGATCGGATATCCATTTGTTTGGTCCTCTCGGGGATGGTGCAAGAGGTCCTTGATTTACCTCCGATGATGATGATATTAGTGTAGCTGTGTTACTCAGTGGAAAAACTTTTTTCTGAGGATACTGAAAGTTCATTGAAAAGGAGGGTAACTGTCCAAGAATCATAAGGTTGTAAACTTTGCACTGTTGTTGTAATAAATTAGAAAAATGTTGTGCAGATACTATTTCACTTACACTAGTATTCCAAGAATTGGTCAGCTTTTTGTAGAAAATATCTTATTTCTACCGCAAGTTTAAGCGTCCACACGGAGAGAACAGACTGCATGAACCGCTGCTAACTCTGCTTCATCTGTTTAGTAGGACAATTATACCTTTGTGAAGGTCACGAGGTTTGTCGTGTTGGTACCCTCTTCTTATGTCCAGAAGCAACTTCACAAAGGAGTAATATGTATAGTACGTATTATTTTCAGGGCAGGGGGAGCAGTCGGACAGTCTTCTGTCACTCCGAAAGATTGCGAGATTTGCGGGCGTCTTACGGAGGAAAAATCCCCGGCAAGTGTGACTTCACTTTTCTACCGTCAGAAACTATAGACAAATCGTGCTATGTCTGAATTTTCACCCGGGTTAGTGACCTGCAATGAAAATATGGAAAGTTGTTGAAGTAGAATAAAATGTGGTAGACTTCCTTACAGCAAGCACTGTGTATTAGGTACCAGAATTCATGTAGCCACTACGCAAGACGGTACGCTGATGTCCCTCATTTGTACATGACTTATACAACATAGTATATTATGAAGCTTAATACTCACAGTAACTTACATATCTCACTTATACGCAAAACTGATTATGTTTATGGTAATCAAAAGATGAAAACTATTACACATTAGTAACGTTTGCATAATAATTATTAACAAATTGTTTATTTTCGTCACACCGTTTAATGTGAAATACGAATACAGTCGTAATTTTATACGCTAGCGTATGGTTTTATGGTATACAGGAGGAGGCAGAAGGTACTTATTTTATGCTAGAAGTTTCATCATAACTGTGTAATAAGGCTGAAAACGTAAAGAGGTTCCAACGCTTTAACACAGATTTAGCTACGTTCGTAATCTCAACTGGCTCCAGATTTATTTTGTTATACGATGTCAGTCATAACAATACGCCGTATGGGAACAACTAACAACGATATCTTAACCGGCCTCTACTTTGCTGCTATTCAAAACTTATCCAATTTTCTGTGTAACGGATAAGTGAATAATTAATTATTTCATGAAATGAGGTGAGCAGCTCATCTCTCTATGCCCCGTCGTTACAGCGATCGCCCGAAATCTACGAGAGTTAAAAATTTATTTTCTTCTATTGTGATTCACGACAACGGCGGAAAAATGCGATCAGAAGGAGGTGGAGAAAAACGGGGTGAAAGGCACATGTTCAAACCTCAAACTTCTGGTTAGGTGTTGTATGCGGTTACGTGGTACGGTCAGATGCCAATGTCAACAAAAGTAAGAATAAATTCGCCGTTCTGTGTCTGCGTAGAAAGTCGCCTGGAGTCACCACCACTTCGCCGCAGAGTCGCGGACGTTCGCCGACGACCTGTCATAGCGCGGGCGAGCATCAGAACCTAATCCACCCCTCCGCCCCACTCTGCAGAAGAAAGCAGAAGGGGGAAACGTGGGAGTAATGTGGGAGGGGGAGGTGGTGGAACGGGTGGAGAAGTGCGGTGTGGCCAGGCCCGTGGAGGGGAACTGCTCGCTCCAAGTCGTTAACTCCATTCTGCCAATTTTATAGATTTATGCAAATAGCATCCAATATCGGAAAGTTCCCACCCACAAAACGCACACACACACATACACAACAAAGCCGAATGCTTACAAATAAAGACGGGGAACGACGAGGAGAATAAAGGGTGGAGAAAGACGGAAAAATGAGGGATGGGTAAGCAGGCTGGGGGGTGTGGCGTCGCGGCCTCTCGCAGTCCCGCCCTGGAGGGTCGAGGCGGCAAAAGAGCGAAAGTTGCGCTCCGCAAACAAGGCACGTAGTGTGAGGAAATAACCAAAAGACAAGTGTGTTATGGCCCGCATAAATCAGCGGCCGAGCGCCGGGAATACTGCCCGAATAACCAACAGTGACAATAAAACGGTCCAATCTCCATTTTATACACACGCGGGGGCCTGCTAAACGTGAGTGCAGTTCGGTGCAGAGGCCGCCGAATTGTGACGTCACCGAGTACTAGGCAATACTTCTTATGCGCACGCGACTAAAGGTAGTACACCTGTGAAGAAACGTTTCTTCCCCAACGTCTTGGCTGATCAGTCGGTATCTGAAACTTTCGAACCACAACGAGGTCATTAGAGACTGAGCGTAAGTTCTAATCAGGGAAGAATGAGGATGCAAAATTGGCCGTGCCCTTTTAAAGCAACCATCCCATACCTTAAGTAAATCGGGATGGCCGGACGGTGATTTGAACCGTCGTGCTCCCGAACGCTGCACCTGTTTGCTAACCACGGCGCCAGCTCGCTCGGTTGCAACTCTCCAGACTGATGGATGCAGTCCGAAAGTTTCAACCAATATTCTATGTAAAACTAGTACGAAGGAAGTCCCAAACATGCACTCGTTTCTGAGCGGTCAGTAACAAAGCGATGCGGTAAGAACGTTATCCACAATATTGACAGATAGTACGAAAAATCCATTGTAAATCAAAATGCCGCTTAAGGAAAAGCTCAGATAGTTTAATTATCTTCCTCAACAAGAATTGCCAAGTTTTTTTCCATTATTGTTCCACGGCAACGTCACACAATTTTATGTAGTTTACTGAGTCATAAGTTCTTTCAAAAAGTGAAATTTATATGCTTATTGCAAATGTAACATTGATAATTTTTAGATATACGAACCACACGTTTTTCTACTTTCTTTTCCGATCATGATAGGAGTATCTTTTTAGTTTCAACCATAGAGTGATAATTTCTTTCCAGGAAACGTATTCGCATTTGCGAATAAGAACCAACATCGGCTGTACACTGGAATGACGACAATGAATATTTTTGCCAGACCGGGACTCGAACCTGGATTTTCGGTTTTATGCAAGAAGACGCCTTTACCGATACGGCTATCCTAACTTCCATATATAAGCATGTGCCTGATATCTTACTCATATATCCATTATGTATATATGTATATTCTAGTACAGGGGAGTTATATTACTTGAAAGTTGCTTTCTCTGTGTCGACGGATAAATACGAAATTGCAGTGCCTGCGTTATTTCGAATTACGTTGCAACGTTCCTTCGGAACAGGCGTTCAAAGCAACAGCCGGCCGCGAAGATTGTATTACGTGACTCTCTCTCTCTCACTTACAGACACACACACACACACACACACACACACACACACACACACACACACACACACAAAATGACAATAAAGTAAGTTTATCTGAAGTTATTGTAACGTACATTTGAGCTTGAACTACTGCTTCTATGGGTGGTTTCGAAATGAAACCACTGGGGCAGTACGTACTTTTGATATACATTTATTAAATTTTAGGTCCATTTTGCTTTTATTTAGGGCTACAATTTGTTTTAGGCATTATGACTTCATGATAGTTCCGAGATGTGGGATTGCGTCCAGCAGAAATGCTAACCTACTTTCAAATATATCACATGAAATGGTGGGTGATCAAAAGTTGTATGTCTCAGTGGTTCCAGAGTGAAACCACCTCCTTAAAACAACTGATTGCTTACAGTTTAGCACTTTCTTCTTGTGTTCGTTGCTTACTATGATAATGAAGGTTAATTTTGTGAAAATTTTAAATTTTTTCATATTGTTCGGATCGAAAGGGTTTACACTGGCTACGCCCCTTGAGAGGCGGCACGGCGTTGGCACTCTGTGACGTTGGTATGCAATGTGTGTTGCCTATCATCCAGTCGTCTGCTTCGCATGAAAGGCAGTAAGCCGCACAAAACTGAAATCTCTGATTCGCTTCTAAAATACCTTCCCCCGCTTGGACACAGTCATTCTAATGTTTTGTTTAATGAATCTCTCAGTTTTCTGGGCTCAGTACTATGCTGCACACCTGGATAGTAAACCCTACTAGTTGGTTGAAATTTCATCGTCTCAGGGATGGCGAACACTAAACGGTCACTTAGTGTTGTCGCTGAGAAGCGACAGTGAACATATTGTTTGTAACAGACGTTATTTTCCATAACGTGATCTATCATCCCTAGACTTTCGTTAGCCCAAAGACTTTGAAACACGATTCCTCTTTAGCATTTACGTTTGGAATCATTCCGTATCTATAATGGAGATTTACGACAATGTATTGATAAAAAACAATTGTTGAGATGATGGTTTTTAATGGTTCAGGTGTTGTTCATGGGATTCCCCCACTCGGGTACCACGCACAGAACCTTCATACAACCATGTGAAACTGTCAGAAAATCAATTAAACGTTACATTGACTTGAATGTCGGTTATGTCGTCAAAGCGTTGAGCTTTCATGGGAATTTCTGCACTTTGTCGTTTTGTTATAGGTTAGTACTGATAACAAGTCTCGTGAGACGAGATGATTCTTTCCAAAAAAGAACTGTCCGCAATTTCGAATGAAGTCGCGACAGAGGCCCACGTGTCGATTTTGTTCGGGAGTCAAATGGTTCAAATGGCTCTGAGCACTATGGGAATTAACTTCTGAGGTCATCGGTCCCCTAGAACTTAGAACTACTTAAACCTAAATAACCTACGGATATCACACACATCCATGCCCGTGGCAGGATTCGAAACTGCGGCCGGCGCTTTGTAAATCACCAGTTTTTAAATGAATAGTAGTTGTACGAACCTCAAAGCATAATCATTTAGTTGTATCACCTTTAGTGACATGTTAAATTTTTTTTATTTTATTTATAAAGGGGGGCAGAGGCGGCTGATACGGAAGTGACGTGCGTGCAAAAGGCACCAAAGAACGAGTCATCGCCAGCTCCCTGAATGTGATTGATGCAAGGTGTTACGAACAACTTGTCCATAAAACTGGCTCTTTTCCACAAATTTTCGTACTACACATCGTAGAAACGCGAGAAGATCAATCTACGCTGGCAGCAGCGATGGGAGTGGCCGTAAAAAGAGACACATCAACAAACAAGAATTCATAACGCAGCTAACATCCGTCACAACAAAGGACCACGGTGGAATATTTATCCCGCGGAATGGAGGGGAAAAGGCAGAGGAGGGGAGGGGAGGGAATAACAACCGCGGAAAAAATGAAGCCTCACGCATACACGCGAAAAAAGAACTTTAAACGACAACAGTGCTTCTCGGTGTACAAATAGTGTGTCATTACGCCGGCGCGGCAGTCGCGAACGACGGAGTGATGGTAGGGGGTGGGGGACTGGAGTGGGTGGCGTCGGGTGGTGTGCAGGGGTGGAGGAAATGCTTTCCGTAACGATTTATACACAGCCACCTCGGCGTCGACGGCGCGCCTTCACTCCCGCCACAACGCGACGGCGAAATGGCAAGGCAATGGTGTAGAACCACAGCACAAAATGAGAGTCATTTTATGAAAATGTCAGAACAAATTGATTCCTGACGATACGGGGCGCCGGGCTCGCAGCGAGAGGTGGGAGGGCTGTAGAGAGGAGATTTGGGGAGGGGGGGGGGGGGGCAGGGTGCGTCTGACGTGGTGCTGAAAATATTCCCCAGCTCTGGCCGGAAACGTCGCCGTCGCCTTCCACAGCAACATTTCGGCCTCAGAACTCGTAGCGTACGTCACCCGGATCCTATCTCCAACTCCCTCCCACGTCCTCCCTCCATCTCACATACATCAGACCGCCTGCTCAACTGATTACAAATGTGACGTATGTGCAGCTAAATAACGGCTGTAGAATATATAATACAGAAAAAAGGACATTTCACCGCAAGAGGAATGTATCTAGACATCACGTGCAAGTGTCAAGGATTTGCGAAGGCGCTCTGGCATAAATGGGGCAGTGCGGGAGGAAAATCACACATGCATACACGTTCCCTAACAGGAAAAATATTACTGTGCTCCAGCGTGTCGCAACGGAGACATGTGGCAATATAATATCGGGTAATTTGTAAATAAAAAAAGCGTCAGAATGATACAATATGTCACCTTCAGCTTTGTCGATCCTCGTGTACCCCTTCCCCCGACTGACGTTCAACCAAATTTACGTGAAGCTGCAGATTATCTCGAGTGCAGTGTTTGGTCCTCGCTTGATATAATTTCATCTGCACGATAAAAGACATGTCCGCTTTCAAACCATTTACTGTCACGACTGTCACTGCCGGACCTACCAATTTCTTAAAACGGATTTTTTTATTTTTCTCTTTTTTTCTTTTAATTGTGTTCCAGAACACAAAATGCAAAAAACAGACGCTTACCGCTCATTGGCTCAATTTCGTGTACAAAATGAGAGCTTTCATAACGGGAGTAAAGACGCGAAAAAATTATAATTAGGCGTTGTGAATGCTTGAAGGCGTCTTTATTGGTCCTAGTCACATGCTATCCCACTTCTGTTTATAATGTCTAGGATTAAAAAGAATGGTATAGTACTGCTCGTTCTCAGTAACGATACTTCTGGTTTATACATTGCTAACGCTTCTTTTGGACAAGAATATCTAACTCTCTTTTGACTGTTCCTCAACCAGTTAGTTACAGACGGACACATCAGGGCAGCTTAATGATGATGTAAGAATAGCTGTGTAGGGAGCACCATCATGAAGTTCAAATCATAACGGGAGCCCTGTGATGAAGCGCAGAATGATGAAGGACGACAATTCTCGGACTGTCTTCTAAGATTTCATTTGAAGCCAGTAGGAAATCAACTGTTGTTTACCGCTCAGTAGTTACCCCCGAGTCAGATGTCAGTATTTTGTCTTATGACGACTTTGGTGAAGGAAGACAACGTCCTTGAGTTTTTCAGTACTATCTTCTCTGTGGATTTCAACTACGATGATAGTAATCGAACAAGATCTAGAAAAGGGCTACACGGTTTCTTTCTTAGATTAAAATGGTACATCCAACTTACAGCAAGCTCTAGGATTCGAAACACACACAGGAAATAACCATTATAGGTGATCTGAAGCACACAGTTTCACCATTACATCCGACGGACTCTGCTTTCGTGAGATATTTCGGGGCTCAAGGAAACGAAACTGTCCGAACGAGAAGGCAGTTGTGTAACTGCTTCCTGAAACAGTTTATGACTTGAGTTTGCGCAATATACGAGTATTAGAAGGGGACTAAAAACGCCTTTGTGTTAAAACGTCGTGCTAACTATGAAACTTCACGTTTCATTCATTTCCGAGAAGAAGTGGGCTGATACGGCATGTGAAGGCCATGTAGTGTGTACAGTCGAACAGCTCACCTACTGAACAAATTACGAGGCAACTAGAAACATGTTCGGTACAAGAAGTAGACATATACAGTTGCATATGATTAGATGATGAAGCGAGCACATTATATACTAGCATGGAGAACTGCATCCAACAAGGCGTAACATGGGATTCCGATCTAGAGATATAGTTTCTGCTAGCATGTTAAGGACTGCGCATCGACACGAGGAAACACCCAGAATTTGCTCTGGAACGCTGCTGGTTGTCAACGAGTAATCTCCTTTGTTGAGCTACGCTTCCCGCTTCGCAGACAGGATGTATGTAGACCTCTCTGATGAGACAAGAAACGCACACACATCATGTAACAATTTCTGCAATATCTGGAGTATAATGCACAGAGGAAGGTGGTCCTATGAATATTTTCGCTGCATTCTCTATGGCTAGTAATCGTTGCGTACGACTCTATTCACCGATTTGGTAACGGATCAAATTCACCCACCTAATTGAAGATAATGCGCGTTGGCAAACTGCCATAGGTGTCTGAAAATGAATACAGTATCACATTACTTGCCTACCTAGAGTACAATGAATATCTGTTACTCCACCTTAATTACTGTCTTCGACGCAAGCTCCAACACCTATAAGAAGGAATGCAGACGGCCTGGCTCCAGAAACATATGGAGAGCGATAGGCATCTGACTGGAGTTATCTTAAGATTGTTTACGTGCTCTGTATCTATTGCTAACAGTAGTGAATAGTGGTACCCGCATGTGGTTGTAGTACTGACTCGAAGGTTCAAATGGCTCTGAGCACTATGGGACTTAACATCTATGGTCATCAGTCCCCTAGAACTTAGAACTACTTAAACCTAACTAACCTAAGGACAGCACACAACACCCAGCCAACACGAGGCAGAGAAAATCCGTGACCCCGCTGGGAATCGAACCCGGGAACCCGGGCGTGGGAAGCG
Source organism: Schistocerca cancellata (assembly GCF_023864275.1). Lineage (NCBI taxonomy): Eukaryota > Metazoa > Arthropoda > Insecta > Orthoptera > Acrididae > Schistocerca > Schistocerca cancellata. The sequence goes on from NC_064634.1 coordinate 70,033,268, forward strand.
AGAACGCTACCGCACGACCACGAGATGCGGGCTGACTCGAAGGTGTAGCGTGTAGAATGGACTTTTAATTTCCCAGGACCACATTAGTGAGTTAAGGCTCAATAATAATGTATTTAAGACAACTGTCTAGCTGATAGATATAATACATGAGACAGGAAAAAATGAAAGGATGAAGAGAAATAGTAGGTAGGAAAACGTGTACGAGTTTAAGTATCTATTTGAGACTGCAGACCTTCATGTGTTACGTTGGGTTGTTTGGGAGAGGAGACCAAACTGCGAGGTCATCGGTCTCATGGGGTTAGGGAAGGACGGGGAAGGAAGTCGGCCGTGCCCTTTCAAAGGAACCATCCCCGCATTTGCCTGGAGCGATTTAGGGAAATCACGGAAAACCTAAATCGGGATGGCCGGACGCGGGATTGAACCGTCGTCCTCCCGAATGCGAGTCCAGTGTGCTAACCACTGCGCCAACTCGCTCGGTTCATGTGTTACGGATCCAGTAATTAAGCTATAATTGTTTGAAGAGATAATTCATGAGGATATTTTTGAAACTGTACGTTATGTTACGGACCAGGCTATTCCATACTGTGGGATCTTTGCTACACAGAAACAATTGGCGTAAATGCTTGTGGTATGATGTGGGAGAGATCAGTGTGGGGGGAGTAATACATAAGTTAAGGAACCGGTGCCTGTCGGATGTTGTTGATGCAGTAATGTTGTATTTGAGGTGAGGTGTTTGGGGTTGGAATTACTGATGACTCAAAAAACAAGTACCAAGGCTTTTAATGGTGGCTTTGGAATGCACGTGACTAAGATAGTTATCTGCAATAAGTGGTGATGTGGCGTGTCGGCAACAAGTTCCACGCACAATTTAAGGTGATGTCAAAGCGTCAGGACTTGTCACTGTATGGACCTGGGCGTAAGATGCTACAATAATCAAAAATGGGAAAAACTATGACCATAATCACTATCCTTGTGACGTCTCTGAAACGAAAGTTTGTTATATTTTCTGAAGTCAGCTGCAGGAGTGAGCGCACCCCGAGAGATAGGAATTAGGGAGACGCGTCACAGGCACAACCAGCACACAGAGACGACATAAACTCGGAAACTCCTACCCGTCTTACTAGGGGCCGCGAGATCCCTCCGCGCAGAGCGTCAATTTAAATCGCGGGGAAATGTCGCAGACGTTTCACTGCGCGTAACAACCGGAAAAAAGGGCGGGGCAGCTACGCATCATCGTGTCTCTTAATTATTATTATTTTTTACTCTCTCGTGTTATTCTTTCCGTCTTTTTCAGCAATTTAAGAATCTTGTGCTCCCTCGCAGGTCCGGTTTCACCAAATTAAATACAAAAGGGCGACGGCCTGATCCTTATAAAGAGGCCGTAAATGAAGACGTTGTCACTTAGACACGACGGGGGGGAATGAAAAAGAAAGGGCAAAAAAAAAAAAAAAAAACGTTCCGAAAAAGGAGGTAGTAAGCATTCTTACTTCTGTAGCCAGAGAAATTTTAGTCTCGGAATAAATGTCTTCTTGATTCCTATTACTGATGTCGCCCTTGCAGAAAGCAATTTTAGTGGAATGTAATAATAATAACAACAATAAAAAGGTGTGTCACGATTTCACAGGACAGTGAGTGAAGGAAAAAAGGACATTTGTTCTTGGTACATTTAATTTATCTGGGGACCAGGCAGATGGTACGTTAATTACCGAGTATACGGATACTATTTGCGTCACACTGCGTCTGCACGCACCCTTTGAGCTAAATGATCCAGAGGCGGAAATCACATTTACAAATACGGTAAATTTTTACAATACTAGTATCATGTTTAAGGCAAAACGTACATAATGTATAATTTTAGGAGACTTAAATGATATATATTCATGAAGCAAACATGGTGAATACTTGCTTTTTTGTGTAGGTTCAACAAGTTGCTTTCATTAGCAATATCATTTATTGGAACATGTATCGTACTTGTTCCCCTCCTCGCGATAAGGAAAGACCTAGAGCCGCAGACGGCCGCTGTGGCCGAGCGGTTCTAGGCGCTTCAGTCAGGAACCGCGCTGCTGCTACGGTCGCAGGTTCGAATCCTGCCTCGGGCATGGATGTGTGTGAAGTCCTTAAGTTAGTTAGGTTTAAGTAGTTCTAAGTTCTAGGGGACTGATGACCTCAGCAGTTAAGTCCCACAGTGCTCAGAGCCATTTGAACCATTTTGAACCTAGAGTCGCAGGTGCCTGCCTAATCGAGGATAAAAAAACAACCAAGAGGAACTGTCATGCGGAAGGCTGAAGATGTTAATGCAGGGAGAAGTCTAGAGTCTAGAAGAGGCCACATGCAGCAGTGGATATATACACTGATCAGCCAGAATATTATGACCACCGACCTACTATCGATAAAAATCCTGCAGGCGATAGCCGTTAGCCACGTTACCTAGTGAGAAATGACTGCTATTAAGACACACGCACGGTGCATGTATGAGTATTATCAGTGAGCGTCTGTCCGTGTGCAGAATGGGGAAGGCGCGCGCGATCTATCCGAGTTCGACCGAGGGCTGATTGTAATGGCCCGGAGGCTCGGTGCGAGCATTTCGGAAACTGCACGGCTTGTCGTGTGCTCGAAGAGTGCTGTCGTGAGTGCCATCAACACGTGGCAAGACGAGATGAACCCCGTCCGGACGTCGTGAGGTTGGGCTGCCACCCTCATTACAGAGGTCAGACGTTATAGGCTGGTCAGATTGGGAAAACAGTACAAGCAGCGAACTGTGGCGGGACTAACGGCAGACTTAAATGCTGGGCAGAGTACAAGTGTGTGTGAACATACAGCGCACTGGACACTCCTAATGACGACCCATGCATGTCCCAATGTTACCACCACGACGTCGACAACTACGACTGAAATGGACACGTCACCATCGGCACTGGACGTTGGCGCAGTGGTAGAGTGTTGAATGGTCTTACGAAATCCGATACTTTCATCATCAAGCCGATGGTAGCGCGCGAATCCATCATCTTCCAGTGGAACAGCCCCTTTACACCTGTACCGTGGGACGGAAACAAGCTGGCGGCGGCTCCATTATGCTTTGGGGAACATTCACGTTGGCATCCATGGATCCAGTTGAGTTCGTGGAAGGCACCTTGATGGCTAAGGAGTATCGTAGATTGGTTGCAGACCACGTACACCCGTTCATTGCGATCCTGATTCCCGACAGCAATTGCATTTTTCATTAAGGTAGTGCGCTATGTCACGAAGTCGGGCATGCGATGGAGTAGTTTGAGAAAAACAGTGGCGACCAACTGATGTGCTGGCCCCCTAAGTCGCCAGATCTGAAACCGATTGATCACATCTGGGATGTGATTGAACGTGGCGTCAGAGGTCATCGCCACATCCCAGGAATATACGGGAATGCGGCGCCAACTCCCACCAGTGATCTACCAAGACCTTTCTACTTCCATGCCACGACACATCGCCGCTGTTATTCCTGCGAAATTTGGACATACCGGCTGTTAGGTAGATAGTAATAATTTCCTGGCTCATCAGTGTGTGTGTGTGTGTGTGTGTGTGTGTGTGTGTGTGTGTGTGTGTGTGTGTGTGTTTTTCTCCTATTAATTTTCCAGAAGAATACGCTCTGGGTTAATATACAACAACGAAACTTTCTGTATGTACGTCTAGCGTAATATTAACCAGACTAGAGATACTTACTGAACTTAGTAGTGGGCGTGGAAAAAAAAGTTTTATAGTTGAATCACTTCTAGCACCAACAGAGGTGAAGAAACTGGACAGCGCCAGGTAACCATGTAGAGTTGCTTGACACAATCACGTCGACTAAATGAAATGATGGAATGGCATCGTTGACTGGGGCTGTTCGGCAGTCTAGTGCAAGTCCTTTTATCTGACGCCACTACGACGATCTTGTGCGTCGATCATGATGATAAAATGATTATGAGGACTACACATCCGCGAGCGGGTGAAATCTACGACCAGACCGAGAGTCGAACCCGGACCCGTCGCACGGCAATCGGCCACTCTGATCACTCAGTCACGGAGGCGGACACGTGGACTAAATATCTAGACGACATCAAATGGATCCGTACGCAGTGTCGGTGGCAGGCAATGTGAATGGTCGTCTACAGTTTGTTGGGAGAATTCTAGGAAAGCGTAGCTCATCTATAAAGGAGATCTAGTGTATATACGTAGTGACTCTTCTTTCTAAAGAGTGTGGAGGATGTGGACGGGAAGTGCAGATAGGAGGCGCTATGTGGAAATGTGAGTCGGCCGGAAAGCGTGCCGAGATAGTCCGCGCATTTTTCAATAAAGGCTGTGTGTGGACGGCGAAGCTGTTACCGCAAATGGCTAATAAGAGGGAGATCCCGGGTTCGAATCCCTGTCTGGCACGAATTTTCAATCGTCGCTGCTCATTCTGATGTAGCTGATACCAATAGTTCCCTCACTTTACTTTTTCTCCCCTTCTACCGTCAGTTACATAATATAGACCGAGTAGAGAAAGCTAGTGCGACATATTCTTGAGTGTTTGGGATCCACAACGGGTGGTATTAAAGGCAGACCACACAGCAGTTCAGAGGTGGTCTGTTACATTGGTTACCGGCAGTTCGATCAACTCGCGTGTATTATGGAGGTGCTTGGTGAACTCAAATGGCAATCTCCGGATGGAAAACGACGTTCTTAGCTTTAAACACCCTTGAGAAAGTTTAGGGAAGCAGCATTTGCGACTGACTGCGGAACCATCCTACTGCAAAGCGCGTTGAGAGCGAAGGCAAAACAAGAGAAACGAGGACTCTTACTGAAGCATACAGACAGACGTTTTTCCCGTGTGGAAGAGGGAAGGGAACAACTAGTAGTCGTATAAGGTACCAGTATGGTGGCTTGCCGAGTATAGACGTAGGTAATAAAAAAATTCTTCATTATTCAGATGTAACTATTCGTAAACCCATTGGTACCCCACGAAGTACAATTTAAAGAACTGTTGGCGACAAAGGAACCATATAACTTACATCTTTTGCGAATGGAGCACAACGAAACGTTTCTAGAAACGAATGAATAGATAAAATATTTACACCAGTTCACTGAAGTACGACCAATGTACAATAACCAATTGAAATGCTATAAATGTTGGCCTGGAGAGTGATATTAGCCAGACTGAGGTAATCTACAGTACCTCCGTCGACGATGAGAAACAGTATGCGTAACAAAATCGGGCACGTGAAGAATAAGAGTGTCAAACAATTCCAAGAAGGGAGAGCGACAAAAATGGTCTGATTGAAATGCAAATTTATAACGGCAAGTACCGTACAGTAATTTCTCCCGTGCTGATTAACCGACTTAAAATAAAACAAAAGTGGGCCCAACACAAAGATGGCGAAGAGTTTTACGTCGCCCCGTATCTCGCGTTTAATCAGCGCCGGGTGCCGAAATATCCAGAATAAGGAAGCACGCGGAGTAAGTATAGGCCCCAGAAGGGCGTCGGGTGGCCGGGAAAATTAAATAAAATTACGCAGAAACTTTTCCAAATGGTCATTTGCTCGGAAGGAGCCCTGCTGCGTATTAGGCCGCCGACAGCGGCAGGTGGGAGGCGAACAAATTACCCAGGGACCGGACCCATTTGCTTAAACATTCAGCACGCAAATGTCGCTTTCAAGGGGTGGCATCGCGTTCGCCTCTGCCTTCTGCAACAAGTTAGCAAAAAGTGCGTGTACACTTGATTTTGGTATGGTTTTTGGGTGTGCCGCCGGGTTAAAGATTCCGTTATTATGCATAATATTTCGCAGACTGACCTATTCTTTCCGGTCGGTCGGCAATGTGCAGCCGTTGCGCGGTTCGCTATCATGCTACAGGCAACAAACACACGAAACATCACCATTTACGTCATCAAATGAAGGTCAGATCACTCAGCAAAGCGCTGACCGAGCAAGGTATCGCAGTACTGTGACGACGGCAGTTGAAAACCACTTCGGGCCATGTTCGATTTAGTGTTTGTCCTCCTAAATTCCTTAAGGTAAATGACCACGGTTTCATCCGTACCCGACCTTTTACACTGTCTCTAAGCACCTCGTCGTCAACGAAACGCAACACTCAAATAATTCTTGCTTCTTCTGTCGAAATATTGTCCTCCGAAAAAGAATCGTCGACTTAGATAGTCACCCAAAGATAGATCTCAAAAATAAAAATTTCCGACGTATTTTACTTACAGATATCACTCGAAAAACGTCTTTTCTGCGACAGACCATGGTTGCCGGTAACGAAGTAAGGGAAAACATGGAGCAGTTTAAGAAACACGCACATGCATGGTTTTTTATAGAAGAAAGTCAAATGTAAACGAGACGGGTGGAAAACAGTAATCAAACAGTTCATTATTTCAAAAGTAATCGTCATAACTGTTAATACGTTGATCATACTGTGAGACAAGCCAGTCAATCCCTTCATGAAAAAACTGTTTGCGGTTGTGAACGGAACCATGATTTTACCCAGACATGCACATCTTCGTCCGAAGCAAATCGATGGCCGCCATTGTCTTCTTTTAGGGCTCCAAAAATATGGAAATAGCATCGGGAGGAATCGGGACTTTACGGATTTTGTGTAAGGGCTTCCCAACGAAACTTCCGCAGCGTCGTCGAAACAACCTTGGTAATATGTAGGCAGGCCCTTATATTTTTGTAAAACAATTTGAGAAATACCAGTTAGCGAAAGGGTACAGCTGTATGGCGCAACTGCTATACTGAAAATGAAGACGATCTTCAAAATGGCGAGTCATGACAAACGTAATGTCGAATAACAGGCATCTGCCACAAAGGATTTATCTACCGAGCAGCAGAATTCTGTGAAATTACTGTTGCAGTGGTGGCGTTTGCACTTGTAAATTATATCCATGTTACTGCTGCAGTTATGACTAGTTCAGATGTCTCTGCAGAAACTAAAAATTTCCTGCGAAATTCATTCTTTCTTGGGCGGAAGGGTATAAATCCAAACTCTAAAATGTAACAGGAAACACTTATATGCTACTTTGCAAAGCTACAAATCTTCAGAAACAGTCTTATTACAGGATAATAAAACTCTTATGGTTCAAATGGCTCTGAGGACTATGGGACTTAACTGCTGAGGTCATCAGTCCCCTAAAACTTAGAACTACTTAAACCTAACTAACCTAAGGACATCACACACATCCATGCCCGAGGCAGAATTCGAACCTGCGACCGTAGCGGTCGCGCGGTTCCAGACTGTAGCGTCTAGAAGCGTTCGGCCACCAAGGCCGGCATAAAACTCTTAGTATGTAACTCCCCAACTAGCTCAGTTGTCACATATGAGTCAGAGGTATGGACGCTGACTGAGGACGCCAAAATTGTTTTAAGAATCTTTGAGCGAAAAAATACTACATACAGTCTATGGTTCAATAAAGGAGGAAAATGCTTGGATGATACGGTATAACACCGAGCTAAGAGCATTAATACGAGGGTCAGAACTTTAATAAAGGCAACTATTTATTTACAGCTTCTGCAAATCGTATACATACTTCAAAGTTTTACTGTCCTTCACCAGCAGACGACGAATCTCTGTAGCGGTTCTCAAGCGAGTGCCACCAAGTGCCTCCTTCAACTCAGGCTGCGTTCCAAAAATGAACACAGAGAGAGAAGCGGCGACACTATCTGCAGGACCAGTCCATAATTTTTCCCGACAATGCTGGAGCGCTTATGGCGCAAGTTGTGAGGGATGGGTTCGATCTATAAGGCTGGAGAAGTGCTGTACCACCGACCACATTCCCCCAACTTAAGCCCTTGTGACTTCAGTTTGATGTTTAAAGTGATTGGAGCTCTTCATGGCGTTCGTTTCAGAACTGTTCCAGAGGTTCGGCGCGCAATACACTGCTCCATTGGAACTATCAAAACAACTGGCGCTGCCACGGGTATCCTGCGATTTCCACTTCGCTGGCAACGGGTTATCCACAATGCTGTTGAGTAGTGTGATGGCCAGTAAAACTTAGATACATTTTTCAATTTTGTATAAGTTGTAAGTAGATAGTTGCCGCTATTAAAGTTATAACCCTCGTACAACGAAGAGATCTAGTAAAATACGATGGATAGGACACATGGAGAGAATGGCGGAGGGCAGAAAACAAAAAAGTGATGAAAGGTGTGATCCATGCTACTAGACGAAAAGGGAGCTCTAGAAGGAAGTGGACTGATGATGCAATACGGAGAAGCATGGAGGAAAATAGTTGAAGAAGCCAGGGCTCCCCGAGAGCTGTAGAGCTACAGCAGCGGTGGTGGTGGTAGTAGTAGTAGTAGAAGAGGAAGAAGAAGAAGAAGAAGAAGAAGAAGACTTCTTTTCTTCTGCCTGAAAGTTATTTATGCTTGTTCATGTTAATTCCAAATGAGAACAGAACAAAAAGCTTACATCTACATGATTACTCTGCAATTCACATTTAAGTGCTCGGCAGAGGGTTCACCGAACCACAATCACACTGTCTCTCCACCATTCCACTCCCGAACAGCGCGCGGGAAAAACGAACACCTAAACCTTTCTGTTCGAGCTCTGATTTCTCTCATTTTATTTTGATGATCATTCGTACCTACGTAGGTTAGGCTCAACAAAATATTTTCGCATTCGGAAGAGAAAGTTGGTGACTGAAATTTCGTAAATAGATCTCGCCGTGACGAAAAACGTCTTTGCTTTAATGACTTCCATCCCAACTCGCCTATCATATCTGCCACACTCTCTCCCCTATTACGTGATAATACAAAACGAGCTGCCCTTTTTTGCACCCTTTCGATGTCCTCCGTGAATCCCACCTGGTAAGGATCCCACACCGCGCAGCAATATTCTAACAGAGGACGAACGAGTGTAGTGTAAGCTGTCTCTTTAGTGCACTTGTTGCATCTTCTAAGTGTCCTGCCAATGAAACGCAACCTTTGGCTCGCCTTCCCCACAATATTATCTATGTGGTCTTTCCAACTGAAGTTGTTCGTAATTTTAACACCCAGGTACTTAGTTGACTTGACAGCCTTGAGAATTGTACTATTTATCGAGTAATCGAATTCCAACGGATTTCTTTTGGAACTCATGTGCATCTCACACTTTTCGTTATTTAGAGTCAAATGTCACCTGCCACACCATACAGCGATCTTTTCTAAATCGCTTTGCAACTGATACTGATCTTTGGATGACCTTACTAGACGGTAAATTACAGCATCATTTGCGAACAACCTAAGAGAACTGCTCAGATTGTCACCCAGGTCATTTATATAGATCAGGAACTGCAGAGGTCCCAGGACGCTTCCCTGGGGAACACCTGATATCACTTCATATTTACTCGATGATTTGTCGTCTATTACTACGAACTGCGACCTTCCTGACAGGAAATCACGAATCCAGTCGCACAACTGAGACGATACCCCATAGGCCCGCAGCATGATTAGAAGTCGCTAGTTTCAGTATTCAGTCTCCTGTTGCAAATCAACTACATCAGTCAACTGTAGCAGTAGATAAGGCACTAGGGTTGTTCCACGCATGTTGATGTCTACATAGGAAGACAGAAGCAGGTGATTAGTTGTTTCACAAGTTATACCAAAGCGGAGTGGAAGACATATTTAGAAACGTCTTTTATGTCCCGAGGATGCTCAGATTCTGACTGAAATCGATTGTCAAAATGAAAACAAGCACAGTTGTGTACTACATAATGCAATTCCTTAACTAATAAAAGTTTATTATTACCAACAGACGACCCCCAGAATTTCAGTTCAAATCTGCTTGTATTTCTATTTCTCCACACGACATTCTCCCTCCAGAGAAGCGGAAAAATAATTATCAGCCGAGGGATTAAGGTTTTCCGTCCCTCGCCTCGGGAGCGGACAGGGAGACTTATTTTAGTGTGTAGGACTTAAGCCGAGTTCTTTTTCTTCGTCCGTTCGGCTTTAACCAGCCGGCGCGGGACACGGATGCGGCGGGGTTGTAGAAAGAGGGTGATGCCGAATAAATGATGATGATGACATGGCTGCTGATGTGTTTAAGCACCGAACCCGTAATGAGACAGGGTGCGCACGAAATGAAACCGGGAGCAGGAGGAGAACATCCATTCTTGTAATGAAGCGGGGGCACGCCGTAGTTTATTCGAGAATGCCCTTCCCTGCCTTCTCTCAGGTAGGTCTCCTTAAATACAAAACGACACGGATATCACGGGGAAAACACTTTTCGCAACATAATCGAACTGCGCAGACCGTAATATCTGGGCACAGGAAAGGCTTTGATTGAGACCTCTTTAGTGCATACCATGATTCGTTGAACAACCTTAAATTTCTCCTTTCGGACGGAATCAATGAAATACAACGAATTTATCAGTGACCCAATGACAGAATCATGTCCCTTACAAACCGAGTGGTCCCAGTAAGGTTTGTTCCAACTGAAGATGTGTCTTCTATGACGTCCCGATGTTGTAAATTTGAACGTGAGATGATAATCGGCGTAATACACATGGATCGTAGCACGCCTAAGGTTACAAAGGAGTTAGGATTTTCTTGGCCCACAGCGTCAGGCACGAATCTTTCGCTTCGCAAAGACTTTCGTTTGCACAGACGTGGTAAACGGTCTACAGCGCACTGGCGCCGACTTACAGGCGGAGCGTCAGAAAAGCGTCTTTGACATGACAAACGCAGCGCACAGGCTTTTGCAGCGTACGACGTAGCCGTGTCGCAGATCTTACCCATCACTTTTGGTCACTCACTGCGTAAGCAGAAACGTTTCTGTATGTTATCCTGCGCTACATCATCCGCATCGTGATGCATCCTTGTTGCTCCTCGTACATATGGGACTTTGTCACTACAGTCGCATTTCATTCTAGAAGATACATCAGTTAATGGAGTTAGAACGGGAAAAATTCTTTTCACATTTTCGGATTTTTATCTCTTTATAAACTTTGTAATTTTCGGAATAAAATTACACACACACACACACACACACACACACACACACACACACACACACACACACACATATATATATATATATATATATATATATGGGAAGTATTTTACTTTACTTTTTTAAATATAATCTACTCCGGTTGAAAATGTTAAAATTTTTACGTGCATTATTTCAAGATCTAATAAAATCGGTAAGTTTTTATATAGAAGGCTGTTGACTGCTGTGTTATAAACGTCATGCCCAGAAGAGGACGGGCACCAGGCTGCGGAAGTTGAAACGAAGTTTGAGAGACAAGAAACTTTCTGATGGCAGGCTCACAGACAAAATGATTGATGAACTACAGCAGTATTATGGGATGGCCATTAGAAATAACACCAAAGATGTGTTGGAAATGAATCAGGCAATATGGCCTACCTTCTTCCACAGATTCTCAACTGATGAAAAACCAGAACACCACCTTTGCCCTCCTGGACCTGATTCATGGTGCAATTACCGCAATGTCCAGTACTCAAACAGTTCATACAGCCATAATCATTCCATACCAGCAGCAGTCATGATATAATAAAACCTATTTACAGAGACCTGCCAAATCCTGAATCACTGAAGATATGTCTGCATGGTCAGACTCAAAATCCCAATGAATCGTTCAGTAATCGTATATGGACTTGCTTACCAAACAAATATTTTTGTTGGAATGAAGATACTACAGTGGGTGTCAGTGATGCTGTTATTGCTTTTAATCGTGGCAATATTGCTAGGGTGAAAGTGCTACAGCATATGAAAATTAATCCTGCAGCAGACTGCATCAGAGAACTCGAACGGATGGACAAGGTTCGCATTGATAAAGCAGAGTATCCAGCACAGTTGGCCACTAGCAAGTCCAGAAAGAAGAAAAAACTTGGAAAAAGATCAATAGGATGATGGTATGGTGTAGGGTCCTTTTGAGTGACTAAAAATAAAAAATCAAGCATATATTAAGTGAGTTGCAGTCTTTTGAAACTTTAGAAGCCGTTCCTGAAAATTCATATTTTCTGTTGCATTTTTCCCTAAATCTCAGAAACCACTTCGAATGGAGCATTCCAATTTTCAGGGAGTAATAACATACATGTCATGAGTCTACTGAACAAGAAGAAGAACATAATGTTATGTATAATTAAGATTATTTAGAATAACATACAAAAGAACAAAACATTTTAACCGTAAAATAAAAAAAATGTATTTGCGAAAGCAGTGGCTGAAATGCAATTATTGTAGTTCAGTACACTCAGAACATACAGTTTAATGTCTTGTAAAAGTTTCATGTCGATGGTTACAGTGGTTCCTGAAATACAGGGAAGCCACGTCACTAAATTTTGCATTGTCGGGATAGGGCGTTCCCACTCCCCTTAAATCTAGAGCGAGATCGTACTGAACCGTCAGACTTCAAACGTGGAAACTCTGTACTGTGGTTTATGTATTCTAACTGTTTCCATCCAGTGATGCTATCCAGAAACTATCCGGTATTTATATACACCGGAAAACTGTTTAAAAACCATACGCAGAAAGGAATACGGAATATCAGAACAACTGTGTGATTGGAATGAAGATTTTCTGCAAACAGGACACATGTCGTTCTGAACAGAGAGGTCTTCGGACGTTAAAGTAACTTCGGGTGTGCCCCAAGGGATTCCTTTAGGACCATTACTTGTTTATCGTCGGAAGTTCCGTGTGGCTCTTAGCGGATGATGCTATTTCATAAAGACAGGTCGCAACGCTAGAAAATTACAGCGAAATACAGGAAGGCCTGCAGAGGACTGACGCTTGGTCGGGGAGAGCGAACTGACACTCTAATGAACAAATGAAACTTATTGTGCAGAGACACACACTTTATTGAACGATTACGCGATTGCAGAGCAATCACTGGAAACAGTTTCTTCCACAAGGTATCTATGTGTATGTCCACGGAGCGGTTTGAAATGGCACGACGACATAAAATGATTGGTGGGTAAGGCAAAAGCCAGACTGAGATTCACTGAAAGGATCCTCGCGAAATGCAGCCAATCAACGGAGGACGTAACTTACGAAACGCTCGTTCGACCAATACTAGAACATCGCTCGGCATTCTGGAATCCGTACCAGATGGCACTGGCATACGAAATAGAGAACATCCAAAGAAGCGCAGCACTTTTCGTTACAAATTCAATGAGTAGGCACGAAAGCGTCAACCAACTCCAATGGCAGAGGCCGACAGCGTATGTTCATGCAAGTGTCAACTAATACATTGCTTCCTTCGGGGTATATCACACGAAAGTACCACGAAGATAAAATCGGAGAGATTCAAACTCACGCGGAGGCTTACCAGCACTCATTTTGCCAGTGAATCGTTCGCGTGTGTAGCAGCAAAAGGAAGTGAGACTGGCAGACAAAGTATTCTCCGCCACAGTCCCCGGAGTTGTAGATGTAGGGAGGGAGACTATGTTTTAACGTCCCGCCGACAACGAGGTCATTAGAGACGGAGCACAGGCTCGGATTCGTCGAGGGTGGGGAAGGAACTCGGCCGTGACCTTTTGCGTGAGAGCTAAATTAGGATGGCCTGACGCGGATTCGAACCGTATTACTCCCAAAAGCGAGTCCAGTGTGCTAACCACTGCGCTACCTCGCTCGCTCATACCCAGGATGGCTGGCGTACCGGGGCAGCGACTATGAAATGGCACGCGAATTCGGTTTGTATCTCGTCCACCTCCTACTCTGGCAAGATATTGCGTCATCTCATACGAGCGGTCTCCTCTTTTTCTTTCATAAATCCTATCAACACGAAGCCTCTTTTGTCTTGATTACTATTCAGCAGAATGAGAACCCGTACAGACAATAACGGTTTCTATAGGACGAGATATCTGCTGCACTGCTCTCAGCTCACATTCCATTCTGCACCGTATACCCTCGAAGTACGTGGAATCTCGTGGTATAATCTGGGAAAACACTACGTCAAACATTAACTCCAGCTCACGTTGTCATGTTTCTTAAAAATGATATTCTGTTGCACGCTATAAGCAAGAGCCTCACTTTTCGCTCAATATGCACTGGGTCACAAACGTGAACTGCGTCAATAAGCTGTGATGAGACATGTTGTCAACAGACAACATTTCGCCACAAGATATACCGCAACTGCATATTCAATCTTTGAAGAAATGTTTGTTTTTATACAACTAGTTTCATGACATAAACGACTGATGAGCAGTTTCAATCATAAATCAGAACGGAGTGTTCACTATTAGGGATCGGTCAAAATTTTTGGTGAAAGTGATCAACTTGGAGTTGTATTATGTATTAAACTGGGGACCTACAAACGACGGAGAGACTTCGTCCCGCCGTAGCCCTCAGTGGTTCACAACCCCGCAACAGGCCACAGCAGTCCACCCTCCCCACCGCCGCCCCACAGCGAACCCAGAGTTATTGCGCGGTTCGGCCCCCAGTGGACATACAGCTGATGTTTCTCTTTGTTCAGGATTTTATGCTGTGGATGCCTTCGTTCCCGGAAGCACATTACATACACTAGTAACACTATTATCTTCTCTTCAGACCACCGCACCCTTCCCGCAACAATGACAAAAGTAGATCGCACGCAAACAGCATACCAATGCTAAGTCCCGCGCGCGCGAACTTGATTTAACGGTACGCAGAAACACCAACGACCAGCGGAACGCGAAGGAGCCCCTACGAATGCGAGCCGAAAATGACCGAAAGCCCGCTAGTGTCTACACCATTGAGAACGCTCTGTTCGCCAGTGTTCGCTACGGTGTAAGCCGGCCTCAAAAGAGGCTGGTAGGCAGCATGGAAGTGACATTTTACTCGACACATTTATTAAATTCGTCCGCGCTATCCGCGGGGCACGCAGGGAGGAATTACTCATTCGGAAAGAATAAGAAGCAGAAGAGAGAGAGAAGCTGTAGTCTCTTCCCCCGACTCCTTAACGGGAAACCGATACTTGCTGCGGGCATCTACTTTGTCAAGATCTTTCCCCCGCCGACTTCTGGGCTGTCACTTTTAATTGATTCAATCAGTCGCACGAGACGCGGCGGCAGGCGGGACGCGGCCAAACGATCGGCCCGATAATGGAGTAGCGCGCGAGCGATCGTCTGTGGGCGATACATCAAGCGGGCCGCGAATGTTAATGTCACCGGGCGGGAGCCGACGCGCGTAATCAATGCGAGGGCCGCTCCAGCTCCAGAGCTCCGGCGCCGCCCGCCCCCTCTGCCGGTTGTCAGACGCAGGGCGCGGCCCGCGGAATAATGCCGGCCGGCTCAGACTGTTTTAATAAATACGGCAGACGGCGACGGCCGCATTAACCAGCGGCGTCGCTTCCGCTCAGATGGGCCCCGAAATTCGACTTCCGGCGAGACGGAAAGTTGGGGATTAGCGACGTCAAACACGGAAAAGGCCGGCGCTGTCCGCTGCAGGCCGGGGTCCGGCCTGTCATCCCGCTGCGGGGGGCCGAAGGCCCAAGGTCGCTGCCAAACCGCCCCACTGAGCGACAAAGTCGGACAACGCGAAAACTCATCACATCTGTTATTTTCTCCCCATGCTTTGCTGAGCTTGTAACATGATATGAGAAGAAACTCAGTATGCCATTGGACAGTGTGTAACACAAGCATCTACTACGTCCACGAACACACACACACACACACACACACACACACACACACACACACAAGGGTTGGTCATAAAGATATAATTATCATGTATACATGCACATTGAAGCGATGAATGGCATGTCAGCTGTCCTTATACTCTGTTTAAACTGGATTTTCAGTGTTTATAATACGTCCAGCTTATGTAAATAGATGTGCTACTTACTGTGTACTACTTTTTTCTGATGTAACAAGCATCTGTGAGCGATATATATGGAAACATTCCACGTGGGAAAAATATATCTAAAAACAAAGATGCTGTAACTTACCAAACGAAAGCGTTGGTATCTTGATAGAGACAATAAAAAACACACACACAAATTTCAAGCTTTCGCAACCCAAGGTTGCTTCATCAGGAAAGAGGGAAGGAGAGGAAAAGACGAAAGGATGTGGGTTTTAAGGGATGTGCGGATGGATGTGTGTGTGTGTGTGTGTGTGTGTGTGTGTGTGTGTGTGTGTGTGTGTGTGTGTGTACACCTGTCCTTTTTTCCTCCTAAGGTAAGTCTTTCCGCTCCTGGGATTGGAATGACTCCTTACCCTCTCCCTTAAAACCCACATCCTTTTGTCTTTCCCTCTTTCCTGATGAAGCAACCTTTGGTTGCGAAAGCTTGAAATTTGTGTGTGTGTGTGTTTTTTATTGTCTCTATCAACATACCAACGCTTTCGTTTGGTAAGTTACAGCATATATATATATATATATATATATATATATATATATATCACGTTTTGCAAAAAAAAAAAAAAAAAAAAAAATCAAGACCTGGAGATGACAGCAAAGTCTGTCGAAACCGGCTGTCTTACAGAAATATTAATGCTAACTAGGCTGTCGAATGTTTTTAGCAAGTAAAACAGATAGCTTCTTCGATATTCTCAAAATGAGAAAATTCAAGCTCGCTCTCTCTCTCGTCGAGGGATTTTACTAGAGCGCGTCTCTTCGACAGTTTGATCCTTCCGCGCGTGGACATAGCTGTCTGTGATAAGAAACAACAATAGAAACCAAAATGATGTGTGTGAAAATGTACGATCTGTGACGGTGAAATAATAATAAAAAAAAACTGTAGTACTCTTTCCTGCTTGCCGCTGCTAAAAGTAAATGGAAGAATGCTAATTCGTTGAAGAATCTGTTATTGGGGCTGAGAGGTCAGCAGGTTTGAGCAGACTGTGCCGAACTCCTAACGAGTGAGGCCTCTAAGCCCACCGTTGTTGGTGTTCAGTCCGTGAAATGGGGCATTAAGATGTTCCAGAAGAGTAGGCTCACATGCTGCGCCACAAAGTTTCACTGTTTCTTTCCTGATCGCCTGCAGCAGCTGCAGCATCAGCAAAACCAGCAGATGAAGATCCGTAGTCGAGTTTGAAAGGGAGACTGGATCTCCAGTACCTTATCTGTTACATAGGTGGAAAAAAGGGGAATACTCTGCACAGTCGACTTGGTTCCGGACCCACGAGAAGTCTAAAGCTACTCCGAAGAGGAAATTGGACGTACAGCAGTACCCTAGCTAGTGAGATTACTAGATGTTACTCAAGATTAGAACTTAACACCTTCTCCATGTATTATTTGTAAGAGTGGAAAATTGATTTATGTTATTTCTCTTTCTATTGTTCTTCCCATTTCCTCTCACTCCCTGAAAAAGAAACGACTTTCCGTTAATTGTTGTTAATTTTCTCTCATCATTATATTTTTATACGAGGGTTAGCACTTTAATAGTGGCAACTATATATTTACAGCTAGTACAAAATAGATCCGTGTTTCAAAGTTTTACTGACCTTCAAAGTACTCACCAGCATTGTGTATAAGCCGTTGCGTGCAATGTAGAAGTCGTAGGACACTCTTAGCAGTGCCATTTGTGTTGACAGCTCGAGCGGCGCGATCTATTGCCCGACGAATTTGTAACAGTTCTGAAGCGAATGCCGTGAAGTGTTTCCTTCAGTTTAGAAAACGAGTTGAACTCATGAGGGCTTAAGTCAGGGGAGTGCAGTAGGTGGTATAGAACTTGGCAGCCTCATCAGTCAAACAAATCAGTAACAGCTTGAGCACTGTCCTGCAAAATAATGGTCAGGTCCTGCAGAAAGTGTCATCACTTCTGTCTCTATGCTGTTAATTTTTCGAACACAACCTACGTCAAAGGCTTGCACCAGGGCACTGAGCCACACGAAGTTGTCATTATTATTATTAATTACATTGGAAGCCCACTTCAGTGTGGAAATTGCTTTTCACTTGAAAGGAAATGCTCTATCGGGAGAACAAGTTTTCTACACTCACAAACATACTCCGCATGCCAGCGCAAGGTGCATGGCGGAGTGTAACTTGCACTACTACTAGGCATTTCCTTTCCTGTTCTACTAGCAAATGGAACGAGACAATAACGACTATGTATATCCCTCCGTACGACCTCTGAGTTCCCTTGTCTTCGTAATCTTTACATGAAACATTGGTCGGCAGCAGTAGAATCGTTCTGCAGTCAGTCTCAATCTTCCCTTGCTTTGATGTCTTCCTTTAATCCGAGCTGTCGGGGATCTAAACACACGAGCAGTATTTAAAAATGGCTCGCACTAATATTCTACACGCTATCTCCATTACACATGAGCTAAACTTTCCTAAAATTCTTACTATAAACCGTACTGTAATCTTTACGCGCTCGTTCAATTTCACTTCGCTTTGCAACGTTACGCCCAGACACTTAAACGACGTGACTATGTCAAGCAGTACACTACTAATGCACTATCCGAACGTTACGGGATTCTTTTCCTACTCATCTACATTAACCCACATTTAGAGCAAGGTTTCTTTTATCACAATAACTAGAAATTCTGCATACGTCGTCTTTCATCCTCCTACAGTCACTCAGCTACGACACCTTACCGTACGCCACAGCACCATGAGCAAACAGCAGCAGATTGCTGTTGACCCTCTCCGTCCAGTCCTATAACACTTCACTGTGTCACTCCTAACGTTCAAATTTCTAGGTGTTCAGATAGATAGTAAGCTGTCGAGGAAAGCCCACGTTCAGGATCTTGTTCAAAGACTTAATACTGCCATTTTTACTATTCGAACGGTATCAAAAGTGAGTGATACTTCGACACGTAAATTTGTCTACTTTGCTTATTTTCATTCACTTATCTCGTATGGTATTGTGTTTTGGGGTAACTCTTCCCATTCTAGGAGGATATTTTTGGCTCATAAACGGGCGGTTCGGGTAAGTAAGTGGTGTGAGTTCACGAACCTCTTGTCGACCTCTGTTCACGAGTCTGGGTATTTTGACATTGGCCTCTCAATATGTATATTCCTTACTGTCGTTTCTTGTTACCAATATTAGTTTATTCCCAGGAATAAGCAGCTTTCACTCGGTTAATACTTCGGCAGAAATCAAACCTCCATTTGGATCGGACTTCCTTAACTCTTGTGCAGAAAGGTGTGGAGTATACTGCTGCATCCATTTTCAATAAGCTTCCACTCCAATTCAAAAATCTTAGCAGTAATCCACGCGCTTTCAAATCGAAACTGAAGAGTTTCCTCATGGGTCACTCCTTCTGTCCTGTGGAGGAGTTCCTTGAAAAATTAAGCTGATTCTTATTGTATTGCTGATAGCGTTTACTGAAAGTTATGGACTGACTTTTTTTCAGGTTCATGAACATTTATTTTTATCTGTTATTACTTTTATGTTGTAAGTTCATATACTGACACGTTCCATGACCTTGGAGATTTGCTCCTCAATTTGGTCCTACGGAACTTGACATGTAAATAAATGAGAAAAAAATAAAGTTACCACTGTCTGTGATGAACACCCGCCATCGAGGATAATGTCGTGGGTTCAATTACTTCAGAAGTCTTCGAGGCATTCATATATCTGGGAACCTAACCTGCACGCTCAGATCTTAGATAATAATCTGCAGTGATGTTCGACGTCAAACGCTTTTCTAAAATCTAAGAACATGGAATCTACCTGTCGCCGTTCATTGTTCCAAGATATCGTGAGAGAAACGGGCGAACTGACTTTCGTACGAGTGATGATTTCTAAATCCGTGTTTATTTCTGTCTCGAGGAAAATTAAGTCTTAGGCTTCTCACCTAGAATGAAACATACGTCAGATTTGTTTTTCTGCAATAAGCTACATTGGCCTGTTCTATCCACCCGAGTAAATGTGAAAGATTACAAATTTTGTTCCAATGAGTGTCTGGTCTGTAATGTTAAATACGGCTACAATATACTGGCGTCTGTGTGAAGTTAATGAGCAGTACGACTAAAGAACGACAAACGCCCTAGCCGTGTAAGAACAATAAAACTCTTCACATACACGCACACGGAAGGAAGACACCGTGCTGTTTCCAGAAAAAGACATGCGAAATGGAAATACAGATGACAACTCGCTTTTCGGTGGTGCTGTCAACGCGAAACTTTCATTTCGGAAGATAACAGTTACCGGGCTGTCAACAGGGAGACGGGCCCGTAGGCGCGCACAGACGCTTCATTTCGGCCGCGAAAGGAAACCCGTCGCCAGGCGGCGGCAGTGACGCGCAGGCAAGAGGCGTGCGCGAGCGAGCGGCAGGAAGCGAGAATAATGTTCAATTGCAGTGAAAATTTAAAGCCGCGTTCGGGGGCGAGACTGCGGGATCCGGATGCTGACAAACCTCTCCTCGGGGACGCGCGGAGTCGCAGAGCCGTGCCGAGCCGCTTATTAATACGATAACGAAGTATGAAATAAATTATCACCGGCGGCTTCCCATATGTGCGCCATGTATTATGCATGTGGGCGGTGCGCGCTTTCCTGCCAGCTGCCTCTAACTTATCCTCCGGTGCGGGGCGGAGGGCCGCGCCCGCCGAGTTTATTAGTGGACAGAGAGCGGACGCGCGGCAATCTGCAGGCGACGCCGCGCCCACACCTTGCCGATGAGTGCTCTCACACTCACTCGTTTGGCGGCGCATCCGCTAAATAAGTAAACACCGGCTGAAATGAAAACAGTGTTCCAAAAGGTTCAGTCTTAGGTCCAGCGCAGTTACAATGGCGCAGAAAAATGAAATGGCGTTCCACGAGGATCAATTTTTGGCCCACTACTGTCTGGGGCGTAGTGCCTTTACATCGCGGGCACAGCAGTTAATACGAGCGAGCAGCTTTCTGCAGAGATGAGTCATGGCCATCTCGTATCACATGTACGATTTGCTCCAGTAGCCTGATTCATGTAGTTACGGCTGAGGCCGAAAGGTGACAGCATCTTACCGACTGTAGAATTTTTAGTAGCCAAAATAATATATTTCGTAAAAAATTATTTATATTTTATAAATGTTATGTCTTCTATCAATTATTTCTCATTTAATACGTTTAGGTATTAATGTGGTTGAAGATGTGAATGTAAATAATGAAGTAAATGAATATTGTTATTTCTAATAACTAATAAATGGTAGCGTGGGAGTTATATCAGAACGAAGACAGATAACCATATTCACAAGGGAAATTTGCAGAGAGTAATGTGAATATCAGTATGTGGCTGAGGTAGAAGTGGGGTCTAAAAAGAACAAGTGCTAATTTTTCAACTCCGGTCGGCAAACTGCCTCCCGTTTATTGAGAAAACATTTACTGATTGACCTACCCGGGGTACATTATGTGAGTTTAGCGCCCCTAAGGCGCAAACAGATTGAGCCGGGCCTCGAAAAGTGCACGGAGGCAACCGGCCAATGCGTCTGATCTCGTCGGGGCCTGTCAGTAAAAGAGGGCGATCCACACGCCTCGTCCGCGCAGCTCGGCGCGGCGGGCGCTCACACGTGATCTACTGGACCTTTCTGATTGGCTGCTGTAGGAGCTCTGCCTAGGCAAGCGACGCTTCCCTAAGCGTCACGCCGTCAGCAGAAAGGTTGTTTGTTCGTCGAGCACGTGAAGAAGCTGTGGGATAGCGGCACATACTGGAAAAATCTGATGTGTCGCCAACCCAGGGCCCGTGCACGGCTTTGTGAAGATCCATTGCCATCCATAGCTCACGCATTTAGAAAAAAAAGTCCCTTTTCATTTATTGAAAATAAAGGACTCCCGTATTCAATCTGTCAGCACCTGTACAGTAACTAGCCTGTTTATGGTACTGGGAAAAGCAAAGATTTTACAGTAACTCTGTTATTTACACAGGGAGCTATTTCGATACTTGTGGCTTTATAAATGTATTGTATTAAGTTGCTCATAAACATTACTAAGTCGTGATTGGTTCGTAATAAAAGAAGCGGGAAGGCGTGGTTTACTACTGGTGCCCGATTGGCTATGATATCATCCAATCACGGAACAGTACGTTCGCGGGTATTTTGTGGGCCAAAGCGGAGATCAGCCATCATCATGTTTAGACGCGTACACCTGGATCTCTGAATCGATGCAATAATTCTGCGGAATGATGAACAAAACTTGACGGAATAATGAACAAAACTTGATCGTGGAGTGCTGCGTACTGATCGAGAACGTATGAGAAAGACGAACACGCAAAATTCCTATTTTTATGTGTAAATCGTGACTTTCAACTATCCAAAATTAACCTGGCGTCTTATGCAAGTCTTGACCACGAACTAAACTTTCTTAGTGGTCAATGTGAGCGGACATTGTCACACGTGATCCGTTTTGTAATATCTTTTTAGTAACTGGTTCGGTTAGGTACCAAAAGCTGGCTATTATGAGTTATTGTGATTGCGAGTAAGTGTCATGATCAGAATTACTCATGTTGCTATCACGTGTATAGCAACTCAAGAATATGTAAATTACAATTCTAAATAATGGTGTTGAAACAATTAGTGACTCAAGTTATTTGTTATAACTCATAACACACACACACACACACACACACACACACAAACACAAATATACGCGCCGCGACGCGCGTTTTCTGTATCAAAAAGTACAGTATCACTGCCAAATTTAGGAAAGCGTGCTGAAAAGTAATGCCTTCGAATACTGATGTGAAATTCTTGAAGCATTTAAAATAAAATAAACGATATTAACATTCTACGTCTTTATTCTTCATGTCTACGTATTTGCAACTCTCTGCCAGAAGAGGGCTCCGAATTGTAGCGTCTTAACGTAACTATGTCCGTGCGTGAGAAATAAAGCGTGCTGTAATCGAGTTTCGAATTCGTAGAGCTCGTCCACACATGGAGCTATTAGCACCCTCTCGTTCAGTATGACAACGCAACGCCACACACCACACCACACACGAATGCTGCGTAGGCGCCAATAACGTTTTTCACTTCATTTTTGGAGCTCGTTTTTGCCATGTTATGACGCGTTGGGGACTTACTACTTTTTGTTTTCTGATCTTTTGGTTCATTTCATCATCTGAAGTCGTGTTGTGTTGTGAATCTACATCATGGTCACTGAAGTTTATTGCCTCCTCACTCCCATCGTCAGTGTCTGGATTTTATTCATGCAACACTTCCATAGTTTCCACTGAAGTACTTCGCCTACTCGAAGTCCTGGAGTAGAAATAAAGCACGCTCTCATGTTCCCTTCAACGTAAAACGATGACAAAATATCTGCAAAATAAAAATTGACCAAAATTGCTATAAAATGATTCCCCATACGGAAATATATTTACACAACATTGCACAAACTTGAAATTATTACGTGACAATATGTACTCTGCACAAACGAGGGACAAATAGCTCACCAGGACGAATTCTCTGACAAAGCTGTAACAGACGCTACAAAAACACTCGCGTGGTGTACTGCCTACACCACGTGACGTCACGGGATGTTTTCCACGTATTGTACATTGGTGGATTGCACCATGCGGGAAGAAAAGCACACCAGCCAAGTTTGCCAACTTCAGTGACTTGACAGGTGAATCGCCAAGGTACAGCAACGAAGTTTCTTCAGAGAATAAGCAAAAATGGAAAAGTGGTTTATGCAGTACACCAGCCTGAGTATTTATGGGTTAATATTGACTCCTTAAAACTGTTGTTAAATCGCTTTTTTTCGAGATTCAACACAACAGTAAAATGGACAGTAAAATGTATGAAGTAAACGTAATGTTTTTCAAAATGTTATTAAATGCTTCTGTACGGTTGGAACTTATAAACTACACGAGATTCCAGCTGCGTGCCATGAGGTGTCGAACAAAGTATTAGGGGAAAATACTGAGTGCTTTCTACTTCTCCACCACGTAAAATATTCATAGCCGTGTTTTCCGTAGAGCAGGAATTTTCCTCTGCGTAGTACGTAATGCGCCCGGCCTACTGCGTCGACCACACAGCAGTGACCAAAGGCTGAAGGTTCAATGGCTCTGAGCACTATGGGACTTAACATCTGAGGTCAACAGTCCCCTATAACTTAGAACTACTTAAACCTAACTAACCTAAGGACATCACACACATCCATGCCCGAGGCAGGATTCGAACCTGCGACCGTAGCAGCCTCGTGGTTCCGGACTCAAGCGCCTAGAACCGCGCGGCCACTACGGCCGGCAAAGGCTGAAGGTGTTTTCGGACACAGATCAATGCGTAGTTCAAATTCAAATGTGTGTGGAATCTTATGGGACTTAACTGCTATGCTAAGGTCATCAGTCCCTAAGCTTAGACACTACTTAACCTGAATTATCCTAAGGACAAACACACACACACACACACACACACACACACACACACACACACACACACACACACACCCATGCCCGAGGGAGGACTCGAACCTCCGCCGGGACCAGCCGCACAGCAATGCGCAGTGCGCCAGCGCTTTACGTCAAACGTGATAGGACCACTGGTTCTGAACATGTCGAATGCACTACACCGTGCGTTCTAGTGACGGAGTGCCAAAGACGGTGGAAGAGTATCCGTGATCGCCAAGGAACAGACAGAAAAGACGAAAAAGGAATCACAGAATCTGCTGCAAAGAAAGACAGCCACCTACTGGGATAGACTGGGATTTCTAGAATGAAAAAAAAAAACCGCATTTTCACACGTTATTCCGCATACTGGAAATATGGAAAGGTGCTCTAGCGTGTCCGCGGAACCCAGTAACAGCCTCTGCAACAACGCTGATGATAAATATCCAGAAATAATTTGAATCCGAAACACTTTCCCCCAAATTTCAACAAATGTCGGAACCACCTCTTTTAGCCACATGCCAACTTCCTTCGACCGAAAGGAGGAAGCAAAGTTGTCGTCCTACTTAAATATTTAAATGAGAACCAAGAGCACAGACTTCACTTTACAAACTGTCTGGAAGAGCTCCCGAAGCCACCACCACAAGAGAATAAAATAGACATGTTCTTCAAAATCATGGCTATGACTGTAGAAAACGTTCAGACAGATTCCATTACGCAGATCAAGATTATAATTTTTCGAATGGTCACAGAGACGGAAGTGTGAAATCGACAGCGTCAGTAAGGTTCCAGTTAATTAGATCATCATAATGAGTCACTCGACCTGCCAGCACTCGTTAGCTCCGTTCCCGAGGTCCACCACTGACAGGTCCACAACAACTCTTGGTCACGTTACGACACTGCCACTGAAGCATTTGGTTCTTCACCGAACTGATGGACAGCACTATTACAACAAATAATACAGAACGAGACAATGATTTGTGTAAGATTCCGTAATTTACCTGCATCGTAACTCACTAGAATATACGAAAACTGTTTTTATGGTTGTATATATTTGAGGTTTTTGTTTTGTGTTACATGCTTATAAAAGGTATAGTTTTCAGTAAAATAGCTGCAAATAATAATAATAAAGAAAGCCTGACCTCTTCGCGCGGCGTAGAATTCCTGTTCCTCGGAAAACCAGGCTTAAAATCGCGTCAAAGTGTAAGTGTAAGCATGCTTATTTCATTCGTCAGTCCGGTGACTGGCGCAGGAAGGACACGTGGCCGCAATGGCTCTGAGCTCAGGGACAGCGGACAGGAAGCGTGCACAAACACGACGTGGAGGGCACGCAGGGTGGGAGGGAGCGGAAAAGATCGGGAAGCGGCGATGATGGCGGCTGGGTAGGGCGCGGCGGGGCGCGTTGTCGCCATTTGCTAGCGTGTATTTACGGCGGTTTAATATACCGCTAGCGGGCCGCGACCATAAATCGCCTACCGCCGCGCAGCCGAGCCGGCAAGGGAAGGGAAGCGGCCTGTGGAACGCCGCGAACAGAGCCGCGCCGGCCGGCCGTCTGCCTGCCTGCCTGCCTGTTGCGGGGGCGGCGTAGGCGGCTAGCTGGCTGCAGCCGCGTCACAGCTTTGCGCCTCCCTGAGGGTGGGGAGCGCCAAACACGCCCGACTGCTGCGACCTCCTGTGCAGCGCTCCCACTCCGGTCTGGAGCCACGCGGAAGGCAAACTAAACGCACTTGCGTTCCATTCAAATCCTGGCACGAATCAGTCTTTTATCAGAGAGGGAACGTCGAGCCAATTTCGTCTACTTCAACAAAATCCTTACAGTACTTTAGGGGCCAACTGAACTTTCCTTTTTAGGGTTCCATATCTCCTACAGGACCACTATGATGTACGTCCGTCCGTCTGTCAAAAACCCCTTTTATCACGAATGAGTTCTTGTACGGAGTTGAAATTTATGTCATATATCAAGATCTACAGTCTCTAACAGTGTCAAAAATTAAAGCTTCTAGGTCAATGCAATAAAAAGATAGGCCATTTATGTCACATATTTTGATACAAGTTCACTCATCAAAACATACAGGGTACTCCCGACGACGTAGAATCATGAAATTTAGCAATAAGCAAGGTTTCGCGATAAAACTAAAAGAAAAAAATCTGAAAATTGTTTATTTGTAATTACATGACACGAAAAAAATAATCTTTCATCATTTGTTATCCGACTGCGTCAGTGTCCGTCTACTAAAAACCTTTTTCTCGGGAGCGGGTTGACGTATATCTGGCCTGTATCTACAATGAAGAGCTAAAGAAATTGGTATACCAGCCTAATATCGTGTAGGACCTCTGCGAGTACGAAGAAGTACCGCAGGACGACGTCGCATGGACTCGACACCATGAATCCCGCAGGTCTGTCCATAAATCCGTATGATAACGTGGGGGGGTGTAGACCTCTTCTGAACAGCACGCTGCAAGCCATCCCCGATATGCTTAATAATGTTTATGTCTGGGAAGTTGGGTGGCCAGCGGAAGTGTTTACCCTCAGAAGCCGCTCTGTGGCAATGCTGGACGTGTGGTGTGTCGCATTGTTCTGCTCCAATTGCCAAAGTCCGTCGGAATGTACAATGGACATGAATGGATACAGGTGATCAGACAGGATGCTTACGTACGTGTCACCTGTCAGAGTCGTATCTAGTCGTATCAGGGATCCCATATCACTCCAACTGCGCAAGCCCCACACCATTACAGAGCCTCCACCAGCTTGAACAGTCCTTTGGTGGCATACTCGGTTCGTGGATTCATTAGGTTGTCTCCATATCCGTACACGTAGATCCGCTCGATACAATTGGAACGAATCCCGTCCGAACAGGCAACATGTTTCCAGTCATCAACAATCCAATGTCGGTGCTGACGGGCCCAGGCGAGACGTAAAACTTTGTGTCGTGCAGTCACCAAGAGTACGCGAGAGGGCCTTCGGCTCCGAAACTTCATATCGATGATATTTCGTTGAATGGTTCGCACGCTGACACTTGTTGATTTCCCGGCATTGATATCTGCAGCAATTTGCGGAAGAGTTGCACTTCTGTCATGTTGAAAGATTCTCTTCAGTTGTCGTTAGTCCCGTTCTTGCAGGATCTTTTTTCGGCCGCAGCGATGACGGAGATTTGAGGTTTTGCCGGATTCCTGATATTCACCGTACACTCGTGAAATGGTCGTACGGGAAAATCCCCATTTCATCGCTACCTGCGAGATGCTATGTCCCATTGCTCGTGCACCGATAATAACACCACGTCCAAACTCACTTAAATCTTGATAATCTGCCATTGTAGCAACAGTAACCGATCTAAGAAACTGTGCCAGACACTTGTTGTCTTACATAGGCTTTGCTGACCGCAGCGCCATATTCTGTCTGTTTACGTATATCTCTATTTGAATACGCGTGCCTATACCAGTTTCTTTGGCTCTTCAGTGTACATCGGTAACAAGTAGAAATCGAGATTCCTGACATCGAAATAAGTGTCCAAGGAATAGAAAAGCAACTGAAATCACTCAACAGAGGAAAGTCCACTGGACCTGACGGGATACCAATTCGATTCTACACAGAGTACGCGAAAGAACTTGCCCCCCTTCTAACAGCCGTGTACCGCAAGTCTCTAGAGGAACGGAAGGTTCCAAATGATTGGAAAAGAGCACAGGTAGTCCCAGTCTTCAAGAAGGGTCGTCGAGCAGATGCGCAAAACTATAGACCTATATCTCTGACGTCGATCTGTTGTAGAATTTTAGAACATGTTTTTTGCTCGAGTATCATGTCGTTTTTGGAAACTCAGAATCTACTATGTAGGAATCAACATGGATTCCGGAAACAGCGATCGTGTGAGACCCAACTCGCTCTATTTGTTCATGAGACCCAGAAAATATTAGATATAGGCTCCCAGGTAAATGCTATTTTTCTTGACTTCCGGAAGGCGTTCGATACAGTTCCGCACTGTCGCCTGATAAACAAAGTAAGAGCCTACGGAATATCAGACCAGCTGTGTGGCTGGATTGAAGAGTTTTTAGCAAACAGAACACAGCATGTTGTTCTCAACGGAGAGACGTCTACAGACGTTAAAGTAACCTCTGGCGTGCCACAGGGGAGTGTTATGGGACCATTGCTTTTCACAATATATATAAATGACCTAGTAGATAGTGTCGGAAGTCCCATGCGGCTTTTCGCGGATGATGCTGTAGTATACAGAGAAGTTGCAGCATTAGAAAAATGTAGCGAAATGCAGGAAGATCTGCAGCGGATAGGCACTTGGTGCAGGGAGTGGCAACTGACCCCTAACATAGACAAATGTAATGTATTGAGAATACATAGAAAGAAGGATCCTTTATTGTATGATTATATGATAGCGGAACAAACACTGGTAGCAGTTACTTCTGTAAAATATCTGGGAGTATGCGTGCGGAACGATTTGAACTGGAATGATCATATAAAATTAATTGTTGGTAAGGCGGGTACCAGGTTGAGATTCATTGGGAGAGTCCTTAGAAAATGTAGTCCATCAACAAAGGAGGTGGCTTACAAAACACTCGTTCGACCTATACTTGAGTATTGCTCATCAGTGTGGGATCCGTACCAGAACGGGTTGACGGAAGAGATAGAGAAGATCCAAAGAAGAGCGGCGCGTTTCGTCACAGGGTTATTTGGTAACCGTGATAGCGTTACGGAGATGTTTAACAAACTCCAGTGGCAGACTCTGCAAGAGAGGCGCTCTGCATCGCGGTGTAGCTTGCTCGCCAGGTTTCGAGAGGGTGCGTTTCTGGATGAGGTATCGAATATATTGCTTCCCCCTACTTATACCTCCCGAGGAGATCACGAATGTAAAATTAGAGAGATTAGAGCGCGCACAGAGGCTTTCAGACAGTCGTTCTTCCCGCGAACCATACGCGACTGGAACAGGAAAGGGAGGTAATGACAGTGGCACGTAAAGTGCCCTCCGCCACACACCCTTGGGTGGCTTGCGGAGTATAAATGTAGATGTAAATGTAGATGTAGATTCCTGGGATGAGTTAGCTATCTGTAAACATGACTTTTTCCGGAAGCGTCGGTGGGCGAGTCGTACTCACACTTATCCGGATTTTTTTTCGTACTCCTGCATAGATCAAGGCACAACTCTTCTTGTTCAATAGTCGGTTGTGATATAATCTACACTTTTTCCTCTTACTTAAAAAAATAACACCATTGCAGCAGCAGACGTTTCACTAATACGAGGTAAACTTAACAATTTCAGTAATTAAAGGTGACTAAACTATAGCTATTCTGACTTCATATGAAATACTTTGAGCAGCAGATCGTAAAGAACGTAATAAATTTGGGGATCAAACAGCAAGTGTTGTGGTCTTCAGATCAGCCTTTGATGCAGCTGTCCACGCTAGTCTAGCCTAAGCAAGTCCCTTTCTCTCTGCATCCTACATCCGTTTGAAACTGCTGACAGTATTCACGTCTTGGTCTGCCTCTACAACTTTTAGCAAACTTCATTACCAAATCAACCACTCACTGATGCCTCACGGCCGGCCGCGGTGGCCGTGCGGTTCAAGGCGATTCAGTCTGGAACCCCGCGACTGCTACGGTCGCAGGTTCGAATCCTGCCTCGGGCATCGATGGGTGTGATGTCCTTAGGTTAGTTAGGTTTAAGTAGTTCTAAGTTCTAGGGGACTGACCACCTCAGATGTTAAGTCCCATAGTGCTCAGAGCCATTTGAACCATTTGATGCCTCATGATGCGTCCTATCAATCAATCTCTTCTTTTAGTCAACTTGTGCCCTAAATTTTATTTTTTTCCAATTTCAATTCAGTAGCTCCTAATTAGTTATTCGATCTACCCGCATAGTCTTCAGTATTCTTCCCCTTAGCGCACATTTCAAATGTTTCTGTTTTCTTCTAAGAAATACTTTATCTTTTCATGTTTCACTTCCGTCTGAAAATGCCCGGAAAAGACTTCGTGATACTTAAATTTATATTTCGTTTTAAAAAATATCTCTTTATCAGAAATGCTCTAGTTGCTATTGCCACTCTGATGTAACTTCTCTATTTCTGCAGGTATTTTGTTGCCCAAATAGTTATTTTTCCGTCCAGATAGCAACACCTGTGTACTATTTTTCGTGTCTCGTTTCTTAATCTAGTTCCATCAACATCGCCTTATTTAATTCTGCTACACCCCATTACCGCTGTTTTACTTTTGTTGATATTCATCTTATGATCTCTTCTGAAGACACTATCCATTCCCTTCAACTGCTGTTCCTCACAGAATTACAATGTCGTCGACAAACTTAAAGTTCTTATTTCTTCTCCTCGACCTTTAATTTCCTTTCCGGTTGCACAATGTACATACCGAGTAACATGCAGGACAGGCTACAAACTTGTGCCACTCCCTTCTCACCTAATGCTTTCCTTTCAAGCCCTTCGACGCTTGGCAGCTCCAGTTTCGTTTCTGTAAAAAATAGAAATAACATTTTGCTCCCTGTATTTTACCGCTGCTACCTTCAGAGAGACAAAGCTTGCATTCCAGTTAATAATGTATCTTCCCAGCCAGGTACATCAGTTCCGTCATGGCTGGCTCTCTCAACGATAACCATCAATTATTACGGGTAATTACCTCATCTACTACGACATAACAAATGCCAGTCTTATTAACAGCTTGTTAAGTAATTTCTTAATTAGCCTACGTTCTTGTCGTTTGCGAGTAATGACGTCTTAACAAATATGTCGCAGCAATACACATGGAATTAATACGGAGATGAAGTTGATTGGTCAGAGGAAGAGCAAGAGAAAATGGGCAAGATTAACAGGTGAGATGGTAAGACGAAAAGGAATACAGAAGCATGGGTAGATTACAATGCGACAGATACTGGTTACATTCTGGACCTGAGATGAACAGCTGGGATGTGCTGAGAGTGAAGCTACGCCAATAACAACACATCGTGCTATAAACTTCTCGTGAATGCTGAATGGTTTTGAATAAGACGCAGGATAAAAGATAGTTCGTTACGCAGTCGTATGGCTACAATGGACGAGGAGATGCAGAGAGATATAGTGTTACGCAAAAGTATAGCCACCAAAGATGTGGACGTATCCGATCTGGTATTGCAATTGAGTAATGATGCTGAGAGGAGACATTACGAAGACACCAGCGACTACGAAAACAGAACGCGTGAAAATCTCATCGCCTATCGGATCGCATCCAGCCTAAGTGAGGAAAGGAAGGGCTGATGTGATCGAACAATCAAAGCTTACACACCTGTCTTACGGAAGCACTGGCAGTAAAGATCTGACAGGCTAAAGAGGAGAATAACTTTTGCTTAATTTTAGGTGGAAATATTTATCTAAATTTATATATTAGACTAAATGAAAAATCCGGCATTGTTCGGCTATTCGTTTTACCAGTTTTCTGTTAGAAATGAAAACAAAAATGAACTGTGCTTATAGTGTAATAGCCCGCATCTCGTGGTCGTGCGGTAGCGTTCTCGCTTCCCACGCCCGGGTTCCCGGGTTCGATTCCCGGCGGGGTCTCTGCCTCGTGATGGCTGGGTGTTGTGTGCTGTCCTTAGGTTAGTTAGGTTTAAGTAGTTCTAAGTTCTAGGGGACTGATGACCATAGATGTTAAGTCCCATAGTGCTCAGAGCCATTTGAACCATTTTATAGTGTAATAACCAAAAAAATTCATTTACATGTATTCGTAAGAACACGTTTGAAATTATAAGACACTCTTACAAAGAGATATGCATTATGTATAAATGTATAGGTACAATATCCAAATTAAGAAACAGTTTCTCTACGCTGGGCGCTGATGCTCCCTTGTCTAACATGCAATTTCTGTGGGAACGCATCTTCAAAGCTCTAGAGACGGCCAATGTTTTCGTCTACAGCCGTTTGCGCTTGGCAGTTGAGAGCTGTCAAAAGCACTGTCTCGTGTGAAGGATTTCCTTAAGTCGCCTCGATTGTAGAAGCATCTTAGTAGCAAAGAATTAATGCATTAAATCTCCATGCATGATCCGTCATTTCTTCACGCATCTCATTGTTTATGACGTCATATTTCCTAGGTCGTGGTTCTTACTGCCACAGCGAGTGTTGCATGACAGTACAAAGACATGCATACTTCCGTATTTATAATATGTATGGGTACAGGAGAGAGAGAGAGAGAGAGAGAGAGAGAGGTTACCTGTGTGATGGAGCACTTTTTTATTCGCAAAACACATGCTCATCGAAAATTATACCGAGATGATCTTTCTTTTTTTTAATATGGTATTTGGATACCGTTAATAAGTATCGGAAGAAATATTTAGTTACGGTACAGAAGAGTAAGGTGTAGAAATGATAAAGAAATTGTGAACACTCTCACTGTCTTAGGTAAATTTAAGTCATGCCAGAGGTAAGAGGCAGAAGCAGGAAGCGAGTCTTTATGTCGCAAATGGGTCAAGTCAATGACGCTGTCTATTCGCTAGCTCGTAAGGCATGTAGCAAGAAACTGTGTCTAATTGATAAGAGCACACAGCGAGGAAACGACACAGCAGTTAACAGCCTGTGAAGTGAACGTAATAGAATAACTAGGACGCATTCGGTCATTACGAACCGAGCTTTGCGTCACAGGCCGGCCGGTGTGACCGAGCGGTTCTAGGCGCTTCAGTCCGGAACCGCGCGACCGCTACGGTCGTAGGTTCGAATCCTGCCTCGGGCATGGATGTGTGTGATGTCCTTAGTTAGGTTTAAGTAGTTCTAAGTTATAGGGGATTGATGACCTCAGATATTAAGTCCCATAGTGCTTAGAGCCATTTTAACCTTTTTTTTTGCGTCACAGCCTCACGCTAGCTGCCTTTAAATACTCCACCTCTCCAGGACTCCTGATGAATTGATCATTGGGATCGATGGCATTCACAATAATAGTAATCGATTCCTTGGTTACGATACTGTAATGAACGTGTGTCCTAGATGCCCCTGCACTATCTATGAACTAGACGAAGATATATCCAAGAGGTGGGCCATCACCAGGTGAACTTGATGCTGCTCACCGCCTGCCATCTACTGACGGGGAAACTGACCGTCTTCCGACAACACCACATCGCATAGCGGTGCGGATTTAGACTGAGAAGCCAGCAACAGAACTTCTTGTGGTCCGTGTTCCCGATCAACTCTCAGGCGTCCTCGGGCGCTGACACCTGTCACGGCTCGGGAGCAGATCAATCGACCACACGACTACCGACACCCGGTACATCGCGGCTGGGTTAACGTAGAACTCGGAGTGGAGCAGAGTACACTTCGCAGCCGGCGCGATAAACACTCGGCGCTGCCGGGGGTCGCTGACAGCACCTCCTGGCTAGAATCCGATACGCAGCTGAATTATACAACAGCCGAGGCTGTTGCAGAAGGGCGTCGTTGACGCTTCACAGGTTCCCAACAGCTATCTTGTCTCGCGTCTGACGTCCGACGCATTTCACAGTAATAACATATCTGGCATTAGTGACCTGCCGCGCAAAGGATGCAGGACAAGACAGGACCACACGGGCTCCGCCCCTCGAGACAACCCTCGGCTAGCTCGCCTCCCGCTCCTCCCCTCATTTAAAAGGGCTTATCATTAAACGGTGGCAAACGGAGAGCGAGGAGAGAGAGGAAACATAATTTACTGGACATTTTGATACACAAACAATCTTTAATGAAATTCTTGTCCTTCATTAATAACACATTATCCGGCGGCGGCGGTGGCGTGCCGACCTCTGGGGTATGCCGGGCCGGGCGGGCAGAATTTACAGCCCCGTGCCTCACGCCGTCCCGGCTGCCACGAAATAATTTCGGCGCCGCGGCAGAGCGGGGCCGCGCACAGCAGCAGATGGCTGGGGGGCGGAGACCAGCATCTCGCAGACCGGCCGCGCCCCCAGGCGCTGACCGGCAGCGGCGTCGCGTCGCCCCGGTGGTGCGGCATTCCACGGGCCGCCCGTCTCTCTGACTGACGCTGTCCGCCCACAAATATATCGCGCTGGCGACGCCGCGCCCGCGGGACGGCAGCGCTGACGCTTTAAACGGCCGTGGAGGTCGTTCCAGCCATTCATTCCGCATTCCAGCGCAGAATCGATAGCCGCTTTAATGAACACTCCAGTCCTTACGTGCTACAGTGTTTAGTGCCGCTGCTAAAAGAAAAATAAACTTGAGCATCGCAACGTTTAGGATGCACGTCTTTTTTCGGCTCCTGGACTTAATGTTTTAAAACCACTGAAACAATCATTTAACGAGACACTAAAGAACCTCAGTATTTGAACAACATATTTTCCCATACACGTAACGCACAGCACAACAGGGCTCTACTTTCTACAGGATCCGGCACAAAAACCGCCCGTATTAGGGAGGGCAATGAGTTGTGGTGGGGGCACTAAATCGGTGGGTGTATACATCTATAGCGGTGTACGTGTCATTCTCAGTACGAGCAATGGCTTGAGTAGGCGAGCATCGTGTTGTTAGAGGAGTGTATTCGTAAAACCGATTCTGTGATACACAAACTACTTGAGTTTGTCTATCAAACTATGAAGCATCAGGAGCCGGCCGGTGTGGCCGTGCGGTTCTAGGCGCTTCAGTCTGGAACCGCGTGGCCGCTACGGTAGCAGGTTCGAATCCTGCCTCGGACATGGATGTGTGTAATGTCCTTAGGTTAGTTAGGTTTAAGTAGTTCTAGCTTCTAGGGGACTGATGACCACAGATGTTGAGTCCCATAGTGCTCAGAGACATTTTTTTGAAGCATCAGGTTATGCACTGAAAATAAAATCTACTGGGCGACCTCGGACTAAAACAAAACCGGGAAATGTTGCGCGTTGAGAGCGTCCGTCCATCAAT
The DNA here is from genome assembly GCF_023864275.1 of Schistocerca cancellata. Lineage (NCBI taxonomy): Eukaryota > Metazoa > Arthropoda > Insecta > Orthoptera > Acrididae > Schistocerca > Schistocerca cancellata. Next base: position 70,068,268 of record NC_064634.1, read on the forward strand.
CACCAAAGCATTGAGCACTTAAACATGAAACTGGCCTGGGAATGTTTGACAGGAGTGTAAGAAGAATCCTGCACCCATAGAAATATCACTGAACGACTCGTAGTTCGGAAAATACGGCATAAACGTTATGATGCGGGAAGAACTAGTTTTCGCTCATAACGGAGCGCAAATTACCCAATCTCTGCTCATCAACCAGTGTTTGATAATGACAGCATTAGCGACTCAGAACATAATTTCAAACCTTCTCTATACTTTCTCTCGCTTAGATGCTTAACGTCAAAAATTTAAATCATTTGTAAATCAATCATAAGTTTGGAGCTATTTTAAACACAGGAATTCGATTCTTTACATAATCGAGTATTTAATGACATGAAATTAACGTAGGGCTAATGGTGTCGTGATGTTAATAAAAATTACAATAGTCAAACGTTCTAAAGCATGAATTTGACGATAAGGGAACTAAAAATGCTATGGCTAGTGATGGGAAGAAAGCTCAATTTGGAAGAGTACTTAAACATCGAAGCGATTCTACAGTGTATGAGATCCTTCATCCCAGCAATTATCATTCCAGTGATCATGCTAAAGAAATACCCTATCCTGTGCAAGCTTCATCATCTCCCAGTACTTACTGCAACCTACAACCTTCTGAATCTGCTTAGTGTATTGATCTCTTGGTCTCCCTCTACGATTTTTACCCTCCACGCTGCCCTCCAATGCTAAATTCGTGATCCCTTGATGCCTCAGAACATGTCCTACCAATCGGTCCCTTCTTCTAGTCAAGTTATGTCACGAACTCCTCTTCTCCCCAATTCCATTCAATACCTCCCCATTAGTTATGTGATCTATCCACCCAATCTTCAGCATTCTTCTGTAGCACCACATTTCTCAAAGCTTCTATTCTTTTCTTGTCCAAGCTATTTATCGTCTATGTTTCACTTCCATACATGGCTACACTCCATACAAATACTTTCAGAAACGACTTCCTGACACTTAAATCTATACTCGATGTTAACAAATTTCTCTTCTTCAGAAACGCTTTCCTTGCCATCGCCAGTCTACATTTTATATCTTCTCTACTTCGACCATCATCAGTTATTTTGCTCCCCAAATAGCAAAACTCCTTTACTACTTCAAGTGTCTCCTTTCCTAATCTAATTCCCTCAGGATCACCCGACTTAATTCGACTAGATTCCATTATCCTCGTTTTGCTTTTGTTGATGTTCATCTTATATCCTCCTTTCAAGACACTGTCCATTCCGTTCAACTGCTGTTTCAAGTCCTTTGCTGTCTCTGACAGAATTACAATGTCATCGGCAAACCTCAAAGTTTTTATTTCTTCTCCATGGATTTTAATTCCTACTCCGAATTTTTCTTTTGTTTCCTTTACTGCTTGATCAATATACAGATTGAATAACATCAGGGAGAGGCTACAACCCTGTCTCACTCCCTTCCCCACCACTGCTTCCCTTTCCTGTCCCTTGACTCTTATAACTGCCATCTGCTTTCTGTACAAATTGTATTTTGCTCCCTGTATTTTACCCCTGCAACCTTTAGAATTTGAAAGAGAGTATTCCAGTCAACATTGTCAAAAGCTTTCTCTAAGTCTACAAATGCTAGAATCGTAGGTTTGCCTTTCCTTAATCTTTCTTCTAAGATAAGTCATGAGGTCAGTATTGACTCACGTGTTCCAACATTTCTACGGAATCCAAACTGATCTTCCCAGAGGCCTGCTCCTACCAGTTTTTCCATTCGTCTGTAAAGTATTTTGCAGCTGTGACTTATTAAACTGATAGTTCGGTAATTTTCTCATCTGTCAACACCTGCTTTCTTTGGGATTGGAAATATTATATTCTTCTTGAAATCTGAGGGTATTTCGCCTGTATCACACATCTTGCTCATCAGATGGTAGAGTTCTGTCAGGACTGGCTCAGAGCTTAGAACTACTTAAACCTAACTAACCTAAGGACATCACACACATCCATGCCCGAGGCAGGATTCGAACCTGCGACCGTAGCGGTCATGCGGTTCCAGACTGTAGCGCCTAGAACCGCTCGGCCATCCGGCCGGCGGTCTCCAACAAAAACGCACACGGTTTGTCGGCCACGACAGAACTAGTAGTCTGGCGACGGTGACAGGATAAGAAGTCCAGCGCTGCTGGCAAAACGCAGCGACGGCTCCATAAACTCTGGTGCGCTGTTAGCCGAGGATCATGATGGTGGGACGGTGGGCGGAGGCCCCGCTGCGGCTGATCGGATCAGCCGCGTCGCGCACGGAAGTGGCGCCCCGGCCGGCCACACGCATCGCGAGGTGTCGCTTAATTAGGCCTGCGGGCCACACCTCGCATCACGCCAAGGAGACATTAGGGCCGGGCGGTTCCGACAGGCGCCGCATCACTGATTGCCTCGCTGCTGATGCCCGCCCAATTATCCGCTGCGTGCTCCAATTCAATCCACTCTCGGCCACCGTGTTTTAAAAAATCGCCCTCACACTTTATTAAGCTCGCTTTAATACGCGCCGGCGGGTAGGGGTACGGTGCAGACATATCTCCGGTAACGAAAACCTGAATAACACAACACTAACAACGTATGCACACCCGTTCTCACGTAATGTGGTGAAGCAGCAGCTTTCCGTCGAGATAATTAATAATAATGATTGGAAATAGAAATCCGCCTCAATAGCTGAATGGTCAGTGCGGCACAATGCCACGCAAGAAACCCGGTTTCGATTTCCGGCTGGGTCGGAGATTTTCTCCTCTCGGGGACTGGGTGTTGGGTTGTCTTCATCAACATATCATCTCCATCGACATGCAAGTCGCTGAAGTAGTGTCAACTAAAAACGACTTGCACCAGGCGACCAGTCTACCCGACGGGAGGCCTAGCCACACGACATTTCATAGGAAATAGAAAACAAAGAAATACATTTGTCACAGGTGTTTCGTATACAAGCATAGTCTCCGATACCCATTACGATGAGTATCATAGGAAAAAAAAAACGAGGCTACATAGGGAAGGGACTCCCCAATTACCTTTCTGAAGGCACCGCCCCTGAAATAGTCTGAAATGATACAGGCAAACTACATGATATCCGAAAGGACGGGACAGAACCTCTCTCCATACAAATACAATCTGCCAAGAAAGATCGAGGTCTGCATCACACACTGATGTTAAAAGATATCGCCTTAGTTCTTTCACAGCTGAACACAGGGAACCTTTGTCCTTCATGCAATGGCCAATAAAGCATAAATTTATTTTGAATTCTTGACTGAGATACACAAGAAGAGACACGAGTGCAGCTTATGCATCACCTTTAGCAAAGATGTTTAATGCCGACTGCTAAACGTTGGTTCATCGACAAAAATGAAGACTGGATACTGCAGGAAGGCAACGATCCGAAGCATCGCAGCAGACTTTTGCAGCGACTGGAAAAAGGAGAAAGGTGTGCAGGAGCTGGATTCGCCCTCACAGTCGCCTGACGCTGATCCTATTGAAAATGTATGATATTACATCGAAAAGAAATTGCAAGGAGAAGAGATCACTTTGAAATACCTGTCGACGCAAAATCGACGCATTTGGAGGTCTCTTTCAGGTGAATACGCGGAATTCTTTGTTTCAAGCCTTTCTCGGAGGTGACGAGCTATCATCGACTGTGCGGGTGATTGGACGTTTATTAATTGTAATTGTATTTTGCTTTGTTGATATATGATGTGTGTAAATGTTTTCGTTTGTTGTCAAATAGATTTTTCTACTGATTAAACCGACGACGATCTTACTCAACAGGTTGTGTGTACTTCCATTGCCTGAGCCAGTGCGCCATTTCGAATGAAGAGGATATACTGTAATCCGTTTAAATTGTGCTAATGTTTCACTAAAACTTCAAAGTTTTGATTTTTTCCTTATCAAGAATGGCTACTGTAGAAGAAGAATGGGTAGCTTTCAGACATGAAACAGTGAAGGCAGCGCAGGATCAAGTAGGTAAAAAGAGGAAAGGTAATAGAAATCCTTCAGAAACAGAAGAGATATTGAATTTAACTGATGATAGGAGGATATGTAATAATGAAGCAAATGAAGCAGGCGGAAAGTGAAACAAATGTTTCAAAAACGAGATCGACAGGAAGTGCAAAATGGCTAACAGGAATGGCTAGAGGACAATTGTAATGATATCACTAGGGGTAAGATACATGTTGCCTACACGAAAATTAAAGAGACTTTGTATAGAAGAGAAACACCTGTATGAATATCAAGAGCTCAGATGGAGAACCAGCCCTAAGCAAAGAAGGGAAAGCAGACAAGTGGAAGGAGTATATAGAGGGTCTATACGTGGGCGATGTACTTGAGGGCAATATTATGGAAATGGAAGAGGACGTATGAAGATGAGAAGGCAGATATGATACTGCCTGAAGAACTTGACAAAGCACTGAAAGACTTAAGCCGAAACAAGACACCGGGAGTAGACAAAATTCCATTAGAACTATTCACAGCCTTGGGAGAGGCAGCCATGACAGAACTTTTCCAACTGGTAAGTAAGATGTATGAGACAGCCGAAATACACTCAGACTTCAACAAGAATATAATAATTCAAATTCCAAAGAAAGCAGGCGTTGACAGATGTGAAAATTACCGAACTATCAGTTTAATAAGTCACAGTTACAAAATACTAACACGAATCCTTTAGAGAAGACTGGAAAACCTGGTAGACCTTGTCTAAGATCAGTTCGGATTCCCGAGAATGTTGGAACCTGTGAGGCAATACTGACCCCACAACTTCTGCTAGAAGTTAGGTTATGGAAAGGTAATACTACGTTTATAGCATTTGTACACTCAGACAAAGCTTTTGATAATGTTGGCTGGAATACTCTCTTTCAAATTCCAAAGGTGGCAGGGGTAAAAAACAGGGAGCGAACGGCTATTTACAATTCGTACAAAAACCAGATAAGGGAAGCAGTGGTTGAGAAGAGAGTGAGACAGGGTTGCAGCCTATACCCGACGTTTTTCAATCTGTATATTGAGCAAGCAGTACAGGAAACAAAAGAAAAATTTGAGGCGGGAATTAAAGTGCAGGGAGAAGAAATAAAAAGTTTGAGGTTTGCCGATGATATTATAATTCTGTCAGACAGAGCAAAGAACTTGTAAGCTAGTTGAGCGGAATGGACAGTGTCTTGAAAAGAGGATAAACGATGAACATCAACAATAGCAAAACCAGGATAATGGAATGTAGTCGAATTGAGTCAGGTGATAGTGAGGGAATTAGATTAGGAAATGAGACACTTACAGTAGTAGACGAGTTCTGCTATTTGGTAAGTAAAATAACTTATGATGGTCGAAGTAGAGAGCATATAAAATGTAGACTGGCAATGGCAAGGAAAGTGTTTCTGAAGAAGAGAAATTTGTTAATATCGAGTATAGATTAAAGTGTCATGAAAGTATTTGTTTGGAGCGTAGCCATGTATGGAAGTGAATCATGGACGAAAATAGTTTAGACAAGAGGAGAATAGAAGCTTTCGAAATGTGGTGCTACAGAAGATTGCTGAAGATTAGATGGGTAGACCACATAACTAATGAGGAGGGACTGAACAGAAAAGGAGGGAAGTGGAATTTGTGGCACAACTTGGCATGAAGAAGGGATCGGTTGGTAGGACACATTCTGAGGCATCAAGAGATCACCAATTTAGTACTGGATGGATGCATGGGGGTTAAAAATCGTAGACGGAGACCAAGAGTTGAATACAGTAGGCGAATTCAGAAGGATGTAGGCTGCAGTAGTTACTCGGGAGATGATGAAGGTTGCACAAAATAGAGTAGCATGGAGAGCTGCATCAAACCAGTCTCTGGACTGAAGACCACAACAACAACAGAAACAACAACAACGACTACTGAGTGATTCCATCAGCCATGTAATTCTTGAACGCATATGCCGAGCTTCTGAGCCCTGGTGAATGTTTCGTATCTCACCTGTGTAAGAACGTCTTATTTCACCTTTTTCTCCTTCTCCTCCTCCTCCTCCTTCTTCTTCTTCACAGTGATCTCCTCATAAAAGAATGAAATCAATTCTAGTATATTCCACTAAAAAATTATAACGAAACTTAAGTTACCCGTCGATAGCACAAAGGAGGATATCTCGCATTTCAGCAGGGGCCACACGTCAATTAACTGACAATCATTTTTAATGGATTATGCATCAGGGCTCCTCATGGAATCAGCGTGAAACGAATATCCATCAAATATGGTTCAAATGGCTCTGAGCACTATGGGACTTAACATCTGAGGTCATCAGTCCCCTACACTTAGAACAACTTAAACCTAACTAACCTAAGGACATCACACACATCCATGCCCGAGGCAGGATTCGAACCTGGGACCGTTGCGGTCGCTCGGTTCCAGGCTGAATATCCATCCAAGTTATGCGACGATGATATGTATAGGGACAATTTCTATATTTTTTTTATTCCACAGAAAATAGAAATTAAAATGCTTTTTGTTTTAATATACAGGGTGCTAAAAAAAGGTGACATATTGCTACATATGACAGTGTTGGTCAATTCTATAAGAAAAATTCCTATAATTATCTGTCCGAAAAAAACAGTACCTGTTGCGATGTAGGCCGTTGAAGATCCGCAGTCCACAGCCTGCATTTTATTTACAGATGATGCAATATGCAAAAGATATGGCGTAGTAAATTGCCATAACACGCTTCTGTGGGGAGATGCAAATTCTCGAGCAACCATTGAGATGAGGCACTGGATTGCTTCAGTATCAATGCAATGGGAGGAATAGTCGTTGACAGATTCAGAGGCCCTTACACTTTAGCAGGCAGATTAAAAGGTGCTGTGTATCGCAGATTCCTGCGCAATGAATTACCTGCACTACTGAAAAATGTTGCCCTTGCAGAAAGACCACGACTGTAGTTTATACATGAAGGGGACCATCCCATTTTCTACAGATCGCGCGGAAATATCTCACCGCAACGTTTCATGGGCGATGGATTGCTCCAGGAAGTCCAGTAAGCATTGCCTCCCGTTCGCTGCACCTAAATCGACTCGATTTCTGGGTATGTGAACATTTAAAGGCAAAGGTGTATGTCCAACCCATCAACAATGTGCAGACGATACAGGAGCCTGTGACCAATGGATTTAGCGAAGTCCGATCGGATCTGTAGAGTGCGTGGTTCACTGCGAAGAAGGCCTGAAGGATGTGTCAGGATGGCGTAGTAACCACCTGCACCACTGCCTGTAGTGTCTCTTCTACGTATACATAGTTTAAAGAACTTTCAAGCAATGAAATACAGATGTTAAGGTGGGTAAAACTGATGAACATATAAAAGAATGAAAGCGTGTTAATCCACAGTAGCTGTATTTATTGAAGTCTTTGTAGATTCGCACTACTAGTTCCACAACATTTTCAGTTGCATCTTCTGGTGCATCTACAGGTGTTACACGTAGTTATTGTAGTTTACGACTGACAAGCTATAATGGTCGACGCCGACCTGCAGTATCCCCAGCAACTGTGAAAATTACACAGTCATAAACGAACTTTCATTCAGCTATATGTTCATCAGTTTTACCCACATTAACATTAACTTGAAAGTCCTGTAAATTATGTATACGTATTGTAGCCATTGGATTGTTACCCTTGGTTTAAAATTATCTGTATTTGTTCGACGAGATTTCGGGATTGCAGCCGGTCGTCGTAAACTTCGCTCTACGCTGCTTCAACCGGACACCTGCCAGTCATCTTCTGGTGAACCATCGAAGTCTTTGATGGCTCACCTGAAGACGACAGATGGGTGTCCAGATGAAATACCGTGGACTGAAGTTAACGACGACCGGCTGCAATCTCGAAATCTCTTCGAACATTTAATTCGCCGGGAAAATTTTACATTTCACACTATCTGTATTCCTACACGGTAGACGAATGAGAATGAGAGAAATGATTGGCCGTATCTCAACACACATACTGTTCTTGTAGTCGGCCTCCGTAGCTCACTGATCAGCGTGTCTGAGCTGCTATACTTTCCTGATACTCTCTCATTGGTGGCAGGGGCTGACTCAGCTTTGCGATGTCAACTCAGGGGCTACTTGAGTGATAAGTAACGGCTCCGAGGTCGAGAGAGCCGACAACGGCTGGGACAGCAATGTGCTGACCCCCTGCCCCTCCATTTCGCATCCGAATTATGTCACTGGCGGAGGATGACATGACGGACGATATGTCCCGACTGGCTATCTGGGACAGAGCGCGGGGGTGGTTTCCGGACACATCATTATGGGCACTTTTCTTCTAGTTTTAAAAAATACTACCTTCTGGAGGAATATGTGACAATTTTTTAACCACCCTACATATCGTTCACAGCTCTTTAAATGTGGTCGTTGTTGGTTTACCTTCTGTGGTTTGGTGCCAGCAATCATTAAGAAGACTCATATGACAGGAGACTCAAATAATAGCTGTCTATCACTACAGGGCTAGTAAAACCCCAACTAATTTAGCACCCAGCGTTGGGCCCACTCAAGTAAACGTTACAATGTTTTTTTTCGCTGCTACTCCCCGTCCCAAGTAAGCGACAGGTACGTCGATAGGCGCGACGGACGGATACAGAGGCCGCACAGGGTAAAGGGAGCGCTCGGCGTAGGCGTGGCGGAAGCCGCCGCCCCTCACACTCACACTCACTCTCACGCCCCCCCCCTCCCACCCTTTCCCTCGCAGGCCCAGTAATTACGGCGGCCGACAATAATCGGGCCGTATTTATGCGTCACCTTGGAGGAACACTCCCCGTGCCGTTAATACCGAGTGTAATCCCCCAGCCGGCGTGTCTCATTACGCGCTGCCGTCTTCGGCGTGCGTGCCCAGCAGCCGCCGGGGCAGGAGGAGCAGAAACGGCCCACGGGCAGCCAGCCAGTAATTGTCGCGCCGATACACGCGCCTCCTGCCGGCTGACAGCCTAACGGCGAGCACCAACCTTCCCAGGCTTCTGGGCTGCTTCCTGCCGTACGACGCCTGGCACCCGCGCTCCATCCCCCAGACGCGTTTCTTTTACCATGCTGTTCACCAGCGTGCGGTAAGAATGGCTGAAATATATAAAGCTACACACGTCATCCTTTAACTACTTCTATATCTTTTTTTTTTTTTTTTGGCCAATCACTTTCTTCACAGCTGTTCTCTGGGTAGGTAATAGCCGTAGTTGTTATCTCGAAGACGAAACAATACATCCTAGAAGAATGCTGGTCGCCACGACAGTCTTCGGTACAATAATCATCCGATTCGACCTTCGCATTCATATTACTCCGAGAAGTGCCTTCACTTCTTGCGATGATAAATCTTTCAATCTTTTATTTTTTTAGTGGAGTCACTAAACATTCGAATTCCATTATTGGTCGAGCGGTATGTGAAGAAACGAGAATCTTAGTTCAGGGGCAGAGTACGGTAACTTCATGAAGTCACCATCAGTATCAAGATAAACTTACTTGCTTACGATCCACGTCACATTATCATCGCTTTCCTCATCTTCTGGTACTTAAGATTCACTTGGGCGTACATCACGGGGAGGGAGCAGGGAGGGAGGGGAGGGGAGGGGAGAGAGGGGGGAGAGGGGGAGAGGGGGGAGAGGGGGTGGGGAGAGAGAGAGAGAGAGAGAGAGAGAGAGAGAGAGAGAGAGGGAGCATCACTTGCGCACTTCTAGGTAGATTCGCTACTACTGTACAATCCTGCGCTATGTGAGTCGGTACAAAACGAGGAAACATGTTGGACTGCCTGCGAAAGCAGACTAAGCGAAAGGATAAAATTTCAACTGAGATTATTTGATGAATTATTTTTAATCTTTTGTTTTCTTACCACAAGAATTACACCATTACACAATGCAATTACCGATTCACCCAGCCGCTGGTCGTCATCATCATACTCTCTTCAGATGAAATAGAGGACACATCAAGAATTATAATACAGGGCTACTATAATTGATTGGCAACGACCTTGCCGCAGTGGATACACCGGTTCCCGTCAGATCACCGAAGTTAAGCACTGCCGGGCGTGGCCGGCACTTGGATGAGTGACCATCCAGCCGCCATGCGCTGTCGCCATTTTTCGGGATACACTCAGCCTCGTGATGCCAACTGAGGAGCTACTCGACCGAATAGCAGCGGCTCCGGTCAAAGAAAATCATCGAACGACCGGAAGAGCGGTGTGCTGACCACACGCCCCTCCTATCCGCATCCTCAACTGAGGATTGGATGGCCTGAAGACGGAGTGCTTGCTTTTACTATAATTGATTCATTCGTTTTCAGAGCCCTATATTTTCCAAAGTATTAGGTGTACAAATATGACTTACGAACGAACAGAACCGTAAACTCACAGAGTTTGTGTTGTGTTCATCGGCTGGTGTTGCTACTGCGGTATCTTGACAAAATGACATCAAAGGAAGAAAAGATTTTTGTGTGTTAGAAAGTGCGAGATTTTTATCTGTTCTAACATTGCAGTGTGCATTCGGAAACAATGATACAAAAGAACCGCCATGTAAACAGGCTTTGTGCGTTGGCGTCGACAATACCGGTCGACCAAGTGCGCCATCTGCAACCGTGGAGAGGATGAGAGTAGTCCTTAAAAATCAACGGTACGCACAAACTACGAACTTGGAATACTGTATCCAAATATGTGGAAGATTCTGCGACGACCAATATATTTCAAACCGTACCTTCTACAGCTCGTGCAACATTAAAAGTAGGAGATTATGGCCGGCACCTTCCATTTTGCATCAGAATGCAAGAAGCACTTGAGGATGAATATTTCGTCTCCAACCTGATATTCAGCGACGAAGCACCCTTCCATTTTCCTCGGAAGGATAATCGTCACAACCTAAGAAAATGAGACGCTGAGAACACTCATGAAATTGCGACGCACGAACGAGATTCGCCGAACGTTAATGTTTTCTGTGCAATATTGCAGAAGAAACTGTATAGGCCTTTTTTCTTCTGTGAGAAGACTGTGACAGGTACCTCTTACCTTGATATGTTGTAAATGTCGTTTCCACCAACTGATTGCTGATTCTGATAATTTCATCTTCCAACAAGACGGAGCAACACCTCACTGGAGAATCGATGTTCGTCGCTACCTTAAAAAAAGAACTTCCGTGTCGTTGAATGTGGCAGAGTCGTGAAGATGATGGGGCTCTATTCCCTCCCCCCAAGTTCGACTGACTTAACGCCTTGTGACTTATATTATGGACTGTGCTTAAGTACCTCCACTACCAAGAACATTGGAACAGCTCAGAGAAACCATCAATGCTGCTGTGATGACTATTGACAAGGTGTTGCCACATAAAGCATGGAACGAATCTGACTGCCGCTTGGACCTGTGTCGTGCGACCAAAACACTCGTGGAACATTTGTAAAGCGCAAAATGCGAACTTGGTGAATTCACAGCTCTGCTCATCTGCCAGTTATACCTGTACATGTAATACTTTGATAAATACAGATCTCTGAAAACGAATTAATAATTTATAGTTGCTCCGTACACTGGAAACGTAAGCATAGGTACCAGAATGAGGAACAGGAGTGCAAAGTTTGAGGTACAGGATTGCGGTCCTCTCTCTGACCATTCCTGTATGTCTACATTCACGAAATGACATTACGACACTCCTCTGAATTGATGTCACGAATGCCACCTTCTGCTTGCAATACAATGAATTCGATCGTGAGAGACTGACTTAGAATTTCGATTCGATTCCTGTACCAGTCAGTGAATGTGGAAACAAGGTGGGTGACGGAGAAACGAGAATGTTTGGAGGGCGGTTTCCACCAGCCATGCCGTGTCATCAGCTCAGGTTACTTATTTCTCTCAGAAGCACCGAATACGATGACAGCACGAGGACTGTCAGTAATGAAACGAAATATTCAGCCAAGAAAAGTAATTACAGTGGATCAAAGACGAGTAATTGAGTCGGCCGCCGTGTTTCATCCTGCGCACGCCACGGAAAGAAATTATGGGCCCATTCTCCTTGCGCGGAAGGTGATAGCGAGGAGGATGCGTGACCGGCCAGCGGCGGTGGCGTGCTCCCGGGAGATTGGGCCGTTTTATACGGCGCCCTCTGTCCCTCTTACTCATCCTTTTCAGGCGCTGCGCCCGAGATACTTGTCGCCGACAACGAGGACGGCGCGCCGAGGCGAGGCGGTGTCATCGGCCACGCAAATAGCGGTATACATCACTGCCCAACGCGAACAAAACAACAAAACCGAGCGAAAGGCACATCACAGTGTCATCCGCACCTGGCACATCTATAGCGGACTTCCACTGTGCGAGCAATACTGCCGACACAATTAAATCGAACAAACGACGGCTGGCGGGCCTCGTCTATGAGGGGTAGTAATTTAATTTTAATTATGACTTCGAAAATATAAAAACACGTAATTGATTTTTATTTGTTTGCAGGTGTAAGTCTGGAGCCCTGGGTAACACTGAGGACTTTAGAACTGCCCCACGCACAACATTTTTACGACACAGTTGCCTTCCGCATACTAGAGTGTCATTTCGAAACAAGTGCGCATAGAGCTTACGCAGCATTTAGCCGAAGCTGTCATTATTGATATCTGAAAACGTATTTTTCTGCCGTCAATTTTGAATACTTTTTTCCGCCTCCTCGAACGCAAAATGCATAACATGAAAGACGCTAAGTCATATGACGAAGTTACAGCTTATATTATGTACGTCCGCATACGTCGTAAACTGCACCAGATACAAAATATTAAACTTTTTATCTATGGAACTTAGAAAAAAATTATGATCTTACAAGAAAGAATATAATTATAAACGGAATGGCAATCGATACGGCGTGAAAGAGGATTTCCGCGAAATAACTGGTTTCGGCGTCTTTTTTAGCACTTTTTTATTGATATCGAAAATGGTTCAAATGGCTCTGAGCACTATGGGACTTAACTTCTAAGGTCATCAGTCCCCTATAACTTAGAACTACTTAAACCTAACTAACCTAAGGACATCACAAACATACATGCCCGAGGCAGGATTCGAACTGCGACCGTAGCGGTCGCGCGGTTCCAGACTGTAGCGCCTAGAGCCGCTAGGCCACCCCGGCCGGCCATTGATATCGTTGGGAATGTTTCGCCACGATCATTGATAAGTACTGTTGTAATGAGGTGTTCAGTACGTGAGACATCGAAAGCCAGGTAAAACTGCACAAAGTTCAATTGCTCATGTGTTGATCCATTTATGAAATATTTTGGAGGGGAAAGGGTGTTAAGGGCAGACTGAATGGTTGAAGTCCAATTTTCGACAAGGAATCTGCAGCCCAGGATAAACTCCTGCGTCACTGCACGCAGCGGAAGGTCACGAAAACCACTTAACTGAACCGATGTTCACTCTAATACAAAACCCACGAAGGAATTGTCAGAATGCATTGGAAATCCACAGATTTGTTGTACATGTACAGACAAGCAAATGATTATTATTTCAGAAAACATGGGTGATTTCTTCAAGAGGATGAGCTTCACCATTGGAGCAAATCAATAACGCGTTCGTCCCCCTCTGGCCCTAATACAAGCAGTTACTCGGTTTGGCAGGCTTGGCACTGACTGATTGACGATGATGATGATGATGATGATGATGATGATGATGATTCGTTTGTGGGGCTCTCAACTGCACGGTTATCAGCGCCCGTACAAATTCCCCACCTTTGTTCAGTCCAAACTCGCCACTGTCAGGTATGATGATGAAATGATGAGGACAACACAATACCCAATCATCTCGAGACAGTTGAAGATCCCTGACCCCGCCGGGAATCGAACCCGGGACCCCGACTGACTTATAGAGTTGCTGGATATTCTCCTGAGGGATATCGTGCCGAATTATGTCCAATTGGCACGTTAGATCGTGAAAATAACGTTTTGGTTAGAGAGCTCTACCCATAACGCTCCAAAAGCTGTCAACTGGGGAGAGGTGCGGTAACCTCGCTGGCCAAGGTAGGGTTTGGCAAGCACGAAGAAAAGCTGTACAAACTCTCGCCTTGCGCGGACGATTATTATCTTGCTGAAATGTAAACTCAGGAATATCATCGACTTACCGCGGATGACAACCAAAGGAGTCCTGTTATGAAAAGAAATGGCACCTCAGACAATTACTCCTGATTGTCGGGCCATTCGGCGGGCGGCAGTCACGTTGGTATCCAGCTGTTGTCCGGGGCATCTCCAGACACGTCCACGCTGGCCACCGGGGCTCAATTCGAAGCAGGACTCATCACAGAAGACAACTCTCTACACTCATCAATGAGATTCCAGGCCGAAGAAGTGTCTGGAGACGTCCCGGACGGCGGTAGGGTACCAGTCTTACTGTCAGCCGCCAACCAAGAGTGATGGTATGGGATGTAATTTCTCTTCAGAGCAGCACCCCTTCGCTTGTCATTCGTGGAACCTTTCACCACAGCGGTAACTCGACAATGTTCACTCCGTTCTGTTCCTCTTGATGGCAAGCCGTCATGGGATTATATTTCAACAAGACAAAACACGCCTCCGCAGACTTCTTGTCTTCGTGCTTGTCAAACCCTACCTTGGCTAGGAAGGTCTCCGAATCCTTCTCAATGGAGAACGCCTCGATCATTAAGGACAGAGCCCTCCAGCCAGCTCGGCATTTTGAAGATCTAACGCGCCAATTGGACAGAATTCGGCACGATAGCCCTCTGGAGGACAACCTACAGCTCCATCAATCAATGGCATGCCGAATAACTGCTTTCAAAAGTGCCAGAGGTGGACCAATGCGTTACTGACTTGCACAAATTGTGAAGATCTTTCTCTTGAATAAAGCATCCAATTGTTCAGAAACTGTAATGATTTGTCTGTCTGTACATGTAAATCACATCTATGGATTTCCGTCCCATTCGGATAATTCCTTCAGGGTGCGCCATTATTTTCAATGTATTCACTTGTCCAGACTGCTCTATTATTGTAAAAATGCGAAAGGTGCTTGTACATACGAAGAATTTTAGATACTGAACACAGAATGTTGTTTACAAAAGCCGTGCGAATGGCTGGCCACGATATACTACTCATTTGAGTAGTATATCGCCCGGGTGTGTTCCTTCCTTTGCTTCAAATTTCTGCGCAATCTCCTTGCGGCTGCACTGGGGCCCTCGCCGTTTTTGGCTTCTGGTAGAGCGTAAGAACACATATGTCGTTAACTGCTTGCCCCATGCCAGTGACTTGGTCAGAGCGTAACGATGAAGTTCACGGTCAAAAACCAGCCGTGTACTAAAACACCACGACCAACAGCCCTTCAGTAACGCGAGTAGTCTAGTTTCTTCTGCATCGAGGTGTTAGTAAGTGGCCGCGTACGTTGTACACGTATCGATGTGGCCAAGAGTGAGATCGAAGAATATCTGCTTCACAATTGCAATAACGGTGGAATATGCGCGCGCGCGTGTGTGTGTGTGTGTGTGTGTGTGTGTGTGTGTGTTGCAGGATTCTGCAGGTGTTTTGTCCGCGGCTGGTGGCTGGTACACGCTCGCCCTCGCCGCTTGCAGACTAGTTCGCCAGAATTTCACGAGTGCACAGGCGGCACGGCTGCTCCTCTGCGGCCGAGGACAATTCGCCAGAGTTTGTCTTTGGGCGGGCTGATAGCCATGCATTAATCGCGTAACGGCGCTCTGCCCACCGCTGAGGAATAGCCAATGTCTTGAGAGTCTTCGCGCCTAAACAAGCAAACTTCGCACCTGCTACTTCCCTATCCCATCACAACTTGGATAACTAGCTTATCTTGAACCTCAGCCGGGACCATAAACAAACTTTAAGGTGGCCGCGCTGCAGCACTCGCCGGAACTTGAGGTCGCCGCCGATACCGCGCATTAACTTTCGATTTATCGCGCGCCCAGCCACTGCCGACGAGGTGACGCAATATTTGCTCTTCCCTCACTTGTTTCCACAAGTAATCAGTCCACTTCAAAGGCTTCTAACACGCGGAAAACACTCGGCGATCATCTGTGACAGGTGGTTTCGCCTCGATGTACCGAGAGACATAGAAAATTAGTTGTAACAGTGTCATGGTGATATGTAAAGTGAAGACCAAAGTCTGCCACAAAGACACCCGTCAACCGACCAAATTACGGGGTGAAAAAAATAAACAGTCATTAACTTATGGAGGGAAAATGCTTAGTTCCAGGATCTCCTAGAATACCGCATTTGTTTACAATAAATCGTTTTTCGACTGGTATGATGGTGGCCATCACCTCTTCCTACCTTCTGCTCATCTTTTCATCCCGAGACGACTACTACAAGCATCACATTCTAATATTTACACTGCCTGCGAATTGCTAAGGAGCAACTGACAGTTGCTACGGAACAACCGACCAACGATAATAAAAGAAAATGTAGAGGAGGGGGGAGGGACATATTAACTGCAGCGAAGACTGTGCACGAACGTTCTGTATGCATTCGACAGTTCATGCTATACTCTGAGATGATTGTTGTGGAACCGATTAGTGCAACATTCGGGGCGGTACGGCAACATGTCTGAAAGGCGCCATTTCAGTGCTTAACAATCGTGGACAAGCAGTTGGACGGCTCGAAGGCGGTCAAAGTGTCACTGTTGTGGCCATTGTAACGAGCGTGTCCACAAGTATCATCTCGCTGTTAAAAAAGGCTGATGAAGATGGAACTGCTAAGCGAAAGCACGTCGGTGGTCATAGACGGAGCAAAAAACCGCAACAGAATCGATATGCAGTTCCAGTGGCGAAAAAGAACAGACATCACTTCCAAGCGGATCCCTGCAGATCTTGCAACCAACTGCTACGGGACAGGTGTCTTTGCTCCGACCATTTCACGGAGCCACGATTATTCCACGGCGATTAAACCACGCTGGTTGGTATGCTCAGAATCCAGTTAAATACATCCCACTGCAACCACGCCCTCGTCGAGAAAGAGTTCGTTGGTGTAGGTGAGTATGTTGGAGTCGGCAACAGTGATCCAGAGTGATAATCTCCGATAAATCCCACGTCTCTGTGGCAAGTTATCCTGGCCACCAGTTAGCGTGGAGAGAGGGGAACACGTTACACACCACGGAATGTTCATGAACATCATTTGTCTGGCCTAGGCATTGTGGCCTGGGCACGCATTATACACAGTGGCTGAATACCAATGCATATCTTGGCGCGAGGTGCCGTTACAGCACAGCGGTATTGCAGGGAGGTTATTCTGGACAACGTCCGTCTGTTCAGAGGTGCGGTAGGTCACGACTCAAGTGCAAAACGTTCATTAGTGCCCGAGGGGGACATATTCCTTACCATTTATTTTGGGAGTCTGACCTATGTCACACATGAACGTTATTGATGTCTGTCATCCGGATTTCCCATGTGGTCAAATCTGTACCTTTTTGTCGTTATATATATATATATATATCACTCCACCTCTATTACGTATGTCTTGTATTTCTCGTCCGTCGTTGCCTGTGATTATTCCTGTCCACCAATGTCTTTGTTCCTTAGCAACTGTCAAGCAGTGTAGTTTCCGTTGCAATGAATCCGTTCTACTGCTTACTCCATCAACTGTTTTTGCTTGCAATATGATATATTCCTCAAACACAATTTTTTTATTCCGTCGTTTGTAATATCTCTTCGTTTCGTTTTGTATCTGCTCCTTAACTTTTAGCATCCTTCTGAAGCAGCACAATACAAATGATCTCCAGATTTTCCACGATCCACAACGCTATGCTCCAGATGTACAACCTCCTAAGCTTTTTCAGTTATACTGTGTAGCCCAAAGGATGGATATTAGTATGTAGCGTCCCATGAACGACGACGTCATTATAAACGCAGCACAAGCTTGGAATGGGGACGGATAGGAAAGGAAGTTGGTTGTGCCCTTTCCAAAGAAATCCTCACAGATTTTGCGAAAGCGATTTAGGGAAACAACGGAAAACTAAAATCTAGGTAGTAGAACTGATAATCGAACGTCCGTCCTCCAGAATACGAGCCCTGTATCTTAACTAACGCACCACCTAGCTTGTTGTGTGCGGTATTTCACTCGAATAGAGCTCCTATGTCGAAGAAACCACTAATCGACTGAACTGTTCTCCTTCCGATGTTTCTTTTGCATCAGTTATATTATGCAGTCTTATCTAATACATAGGAGCTCTACTTCATTACTACCTTATCCTACAAAATGTAGGCGTTCACCAAAAATTCACTGTCCTCCTTTTCACCAGGCGACGAGCCCAAGTGAGTATCATTCTGGACTCGTATTTGTAAGGAGCGGGGATCAAATCCCAGTTCTGTATTATCTTTTCCGTATTTTCCTATCACTGTTCAATCTGAACTTACGCTAATTGCTCGTCGACAAGACATTAAGCACTGACCTTACTGTTCTTTGGTATTCTTTCTTCGACTACACTGTCTTTCAACATTGTCTTGTTTACGAATAACACACGTTTGAATCAATTACTGTTTCGTTATTACCATCCTATCTTACTTGGTCTGAAGGTAACTATCTGAGGCAAGTGGCAGAATGGTTTCTTATATACAAATCTTCCTAACAAAGCGGAATGATACAAAAGCATATCAATAATATTGTGGTAACCTGTTGTATTAACTAGGTATGATCCTTTATTGCATAAAGTTTCAGATGAATTGTTGTTGTTGTGGTCTTCAGTCCTGAGACTGGTTTGATGCAGCTCTCCATGCTACTCTATCCTGTGCAAGCTTCTTCGTCTCCCAGTACCTACAGCAGCCTACATCCTTCTGAATCTGCTTAGTGTATTCATCTCTTGGTCTCCCTCTACGATTTTTACCCTTCACGCTGCCCTCCAATACAAAATTGGTGAATTAAGTTTGCCAAATTACATTTCTACAGATTTAAAATCCATAAGTTAAAACAACACAAATCACAGAGAAAAACTCTGTTTAGGTGATGAGCTTCGGCAACTCTGACACGCAATGAGACAGGACGATTCCACTTGCACAGGAACAAGGACTGAGAAAGGAAGGAAAAATTTTAACGCTCTTCTCTCGCCACTGCACTATCGCATTAGTCAAAATAAAAGTACGGGTGAGAGTGGAAAAAAAAAAACTATACAGGAATTAAGTACACTCCTGGAAATGGAAAAAAAGAACACATTGACACCGGTGTGTCAGACCCACCATACTTGCTCCGGACACTGCGAGAGGGCTGTACAAGCAATGATCACACGCACGGCACAGCGGACACACCAGGAACCGCGGTGTTGGCCGTCGGATGGCGCTAGCTGCGCAGCATTTGTGCACCGCCGCCGTCAGTGTCAGCCAGTTTGCCGTGGCATACGGAGCTCCATCGCAGTCTTTAACACTGGTAGCATGCCGCGACAGCGTGGACGTGAACCGTATGTGCAGTTGACGGACTTTGAGCGAGGGCGTATAGTGGGCATGCGGGTGGCCGGGTGGACGTACCGCCGAATTGCTCAACACGTGGGGCGTGAGGTCTCCACAGTACATCGATGTTGTCGCCAGTGGTCGGCGGAAGGTGCACGTGCCCGTCGACCTGGGACCGGACCGCAGCGACGCACGGATGCACGCCAAGACCGTAGGATCCTACGCAGTGCCGTAGGGGACCGCGCCGCCACTTCCCAGCAAATTAGGGACACTGTTGCTCCTGGGGTATCGGCGAGGACCATTCGCAACCGTCTCCATGAAGCAGGGCTACGGTCCCGCACACCGTTAGGCCGTCTTCCGCTCACGCCCCAACATCGTGCAGCCCGCCTCCAGTGGTGTCGCGACAGGCGTGAATGGAGGGACGAATGGAGACGTGTCGTCTTCAGCGATGAGAGTCGCTACTGCCTTGGTGCCAATGATGGTCGTATACGTGTTTGGCGCCGTGCAGGTGAGCGCCACAATCAGGACTGCACACGACCGAGGCACACAGGGCCAACACCCGGCATCATGGTGTGGGAGCGATCTCCTACACTGGCCATACACCACTGGTGATCGTCGAGGGGACACTGAATAGTGCACGGTACATCCAAACCGTCATCGAACCCATCGTTCTACCATTCCTAGACCGGCAAGGGAACTTGCTGTTCCAACAGGACAATGCACGTCCGCATGTATCCCGTGCCACCCAACGTGCTCTAGAAGGTGTAAGTCAACTACCCTGGCCAGCAAGATCTCCGGATCTGTCCCCCATTGAGCATGTTTGGGACTGGATGAAGCGTCGTCTCACGCGGTCTGCACGTCCAGCACGAACGCTGGTCCAACTGAGGCGCCAGGTGGAAATGGCATGGCAAGCCGTTCCACAGGACTACATCCAGCATCTCTACGATCGTCTCCATGGGAGAATAGCAGCCTGCATTGCTGCGAAAGGTGGATATACACTGTAGTAGTGCCGACATTGTGCATGCTCTGTTGCCTGTGTCTATGTGCCTGTGGTTCTGTCAGTGTGATCATGTGATGTATCTGACCCCAGGAATGTGTCAATAAAGTTTCCCCTTCCTGGGACAATGAATTCACGGTGTTCTTATTTCAATTTCCAGGAGTGTATAATGGTTTGCAAACGGAAGTAAGGCTAGTAGGTAGGTCTAAGGTTACAATTAATAAAATATTCCGGGCTATTGTGCCGTTGTCGAATGAATTTTCCATCTGCGGAAGACACTTTCAAGGGGGCTCGTAGCTGCCTTGCTACTGACTGCAAACAAAACTCGATTTACGCCTGCTCTCACGCAGTGGCGTAACGTCACATGCTTCAAATACCCGAACGCAATTGGCCGTTCACGGTTGCCGTCTGAGGTTACCATCCAGCTGATATGAAAATTGCAGACAGTGAAAGAGCTCTTGAACTGATGATTAGCTAGTGCAAACTTTTTGTTTACGTATATATTTTCCGTCCATTACTTTCGATTTTGAGTAATGACGTCCACATGTCAGATTTCAAACACGTTCAAGTAGCGCCGAGAATATGCAACTGCGACTCCTAATTTCTATACTCAAGTCCCTTCGTTTCATGTTGTCTTTCTGCCCTATACTTCTGGTCACAGTGTTTTTCCGCACTCTGTATATTTGTGTATAACATATTTAAAAAAAAAGGTATATAATAATACGGGCGTATTCGAAAGTAACGTTGTGTCATACTTTAAAAGCAATCGGTGAATAGCTTCCGGGGATTTAAGTTTTTGAACACAAGAACATTTACATTTTTATTTATGTACACGTAAATGCTCGTTTGTACAAAATAGTAAAGCCAAGGTAGTTCTAGGCCGATTGCTTTGCTGTTTCGATACAACGTTGAATTCGAATACGCGCGTGTGAAAACACTGGAGTGGTATAAACTGAAGAGCCAAAGAAACTGGTACACCTGCCTATTATCGTATATGGCCGCAGAAGTGCTGAAACACGACGTGGCATGGACTCGACTAATGTCCGAAGTAATGCTGGAGGGAACTGACACCATGAATCCTGCAGGGCTGTCCATCTGTAAGACTACGAAGGGGTGAAGATCTATTCTGAACAGCACGTTGCAGGTGTCCCCGATATGCTCAATAATGTTCATGTCTCGAGAGTTCCGTGGGCAGCGGAAGTGTATAAACTCAGAAGAGTGGTACTGGAGTCACTCTGTCGTAATTCTGGACGTGTGTGGCGTCGCATTGTCCTGCTGAAATTGTCCTGGTGCGTCGGAATGCACAATCGACGTGAATGGATGTAGGTGATCAGACAGGATCCTCACGTACGTGTAACTTGTCAAAGTCGTATCTAGACATATCAGGGGTCCCATACCACTCTAACTGCACACACCCCACACCATTACAGAGCCTCCACCAACTTGAACTGTCTCCTGCTGACATACAGGGTCCATGGATTCAAGAGTTGTCTCCATACCCGTACATGTCCACCCGCTCGATACAATTTGAAACGAGACTTGTCCGACCAGGCAACATGTTTCCAGTCAATAACAGTCCTGAGATTTTGTGTAATTTATTGTTTCGCTAGTAACTGCAGTCGTTTTGAGGTCCAGGCGCTGTTCTTTCAGAATTGGAAGAGAATGTAGCGGTACACTAACGCATACTTTTTCTTCACTCTATGAACGTACAAAGTACTTTTTTTACTACAAATATTTTGATGCCCGAGTATTAGTTTCATAACTAAAATTTTTCTGGCCATATTGGTCTGAAGCGTGCTTGATATTCACCAACTCTGCATTCAAGTCGTTGTTGTGCTCTGTCTTGGAGACAGAGAGAGAGAATTTTGTATGGGAAAGTAAGAAAGGAAACCCTCCATAATTATAAATATTAGTTTTACTCACCTTTTATGTGGGAGGTGTAAAGATGTAATATTCCAGCGATCCGGAATTTTCTTAGTATGCTAAACGTTTTGCATGATCTACATGATTTGTCTTCAAGTTTTTGGGTCTGCTGGAATTTCTGATTAAAAATCTTTCTGTGGATGCAGGGAAATTACAACATGTTTCCAGTTACGAACAGTCCAATGTCGCTGCTGATGGGCCAATGCGAGCCGTAAAGATTTGTGTCGTGCAGTCATCAAGGGCGCACCAGCCGGCCTTCGGCTCCGAAAGCCCTTATCGATGATGCTTCGTTGAATGGCTCGCACGCTGACACTTGTTGATGGCCCAGCACTGAAATCTGCAGCAATTTGCGGAAGGGTTGCACTTCTGTCACGTTGAGAGATAGTCTTCAGTCGTCGTTGGTCCCGTTCTTGGAGGATCATTTTTCGGCCGCAGCGATGTTTTACCGAATTCCTGATATTCCGGTACACTCGTGAAATGGTAGTACGGGAAAATCCCCGCTTCATCTCTATCCCGGAGAGGCGACTACAACTCCATGTTCAAACTCACTTAGATCTTGATAACTTACGATTGCAGCAACAGTCACCTATCTAACAACTGCACCCGACACTTGGTGTCTTATATGGGCGTTGCCGACCGCAGCGCCGTATTCTGCTTGGTTACATAATCTGTACATGAATACGCATACATATACCAGTTTCTTTGGTGCTTGTGTGTATATTTATATACCGTGTGGCACTTCAGTAAGAAGTATTAGAACGCTACGTTATGTCAAAATTTCAAATCAATGGTGGAGAACTTTCGGGAATTTACGATATTGTACAAACGAACATTTACTTTTTCATTTATATACTTAAAATCTGCACATGTATATTCTGAGGTTATAAAGAGATATTTTCTGAGTGACGTGAAACACATGCTCTTGAGCAAGTAACTCGTTAAACAAATTTGTTAGTATTCCACGTGCAATGTAATCACACACTTAAACGAAAAACTAATGAATCGTGCACTATTTAGCGGGGACTTTCCACGGTGGAGATTTTTGTCGTCTACTCACAGCACAGTGTTACGGGAGCACTCCAGTGAATAGCGCAGACGTCTTCAGCAATGAAGTACTCGAGAGATTTAGCGCTCCGGAACACATTTAGTGCGAGAAGAAATGGCGCGTCATTTTGGCGCAGTCGGACACAGGAAGGATCCGAGGGTCTCGTTGCTCGGAAAGAAGCGAAACACCGTCCGGGAGTCGTATCCTCCAAAAAATTTTAACTGGACGCGACTGCTGGAACAGTGAGAGAGCCCACGCCGCAATGGAGACAGAGTCTTAACGACAACGGCTTCAGAATAAAAAAGTCTCGGCGAGCTGAAGGAAGGAAGACAGACCAATCAGCGCGCGGATGCGAACGTTCAAGAAAATCTGCATACGAATGGCGGAGCCGCTCAAAAATAAAAAGGGCACGCGGGGAGAGGGAGGCGGGGGCGTGGCGGCGAGGAAAAAGGAGCGGAAGGCAGAGGATAACGGAGGTCCACCCGAGCAGCCAGGCAGTGGCTGATCCGGCGGCCGTGAAGAGGCGCCAGCCGCCTAGGTGCAGGTGGGCGCGGCGGCTACTAGTTATGTAGATGCGCGCGCCTCGCTCCGATAAACGCCACCGCGCGCCGGCCGACGACCCAGCGGACAAGGGAAGAGGGCGGAAGGGCGGACGCGTGTACTGCTACCGCCTCCACGGCGACTGTCGTTAGCGAGGTCGACGTCTACTGGTTGCTGTCTGGCGGCAGGTAGGAACGGGGAAAACCGACCGGTTAAAACCGATACCGGTATTTTGGTACTGAATATCTTGCATTTTTCGGTATTTGATCTCGGTTATAACAGGTGTCTTTTCATTCTGTACTATAACCGAGCTACAGAAACCGATATATCAATTAGGCATAGCAGCAGTGCTAAAATTGTTCGTTTTTTAGCAAATTTTTTTTTTAAAAAAAGAGTATTTTATTCGTACACTCTGCGTAGGTTTGAAATATCGCGTTATTACAGAAAATGAAAAAGAAAGATATCAATGTTATTTTACTACCAATATCGAAAGAAACGAGCCCCAAACACGTGACGTAAGAGTTGGTACAATACTGCTGCCCCTGTTGCCGTGTTTCGTGGCTTAAGATGTGCACTTGTGTGCAGTGTGCAACACTTGTCCTCACCTGGGTCTATACGGTAGTTTCACACTGTCGCCGCCAGACACCCGTTGTACTGCAGAATGGTACCAATGCTGGTCTGGAAATATTTTTACGAAGTGACGTAAGAAGGGAAGTACAATTCTTCGTTTGTTTTTAAAAGATTACAGATTTCTCTGCCACTTCTATGAAATAATAAAAGAGGAAGGAAATTACGGTAACAATAATAAATTAAATACTTAACAATTCATACACAGGATACAATAAAAACACTAAGTACCTGATTTGTTGCCTGTTTCTACAAAATACGCCTTTATCTCCTTGCAGCCACTAAAAATTAACACGAGAAACAGTGTTCTTCAACATCAGTTTTCAGTTTACACCCTGTAGCATTGACTATCGTAAAACCCACATAGTGGTACGACCTCTGATTACAGCATGATTTGTGAGCAGAGTTTACAAAAATTAGAGTTAATAGAAGAAAACAGGTGATTTTTCGTAGAGTTCTTGTCTATTTAACATTTTGATTACATGTATCTTGAAACAGCGTGTCAAAATTTTTCGGTCTACATTGGCTCTGAGCACTATGGGACTTAACTTCTGAGGTCATCAGTCCCCTAGAACTTAGAAATACTTAAACCTAACTAACCAAGGACATCAAACACATTCATGCCCGAGGCAGGATTCGAACCTGCGACCGTAGCGGTCGCGCGGTTCCAGACTGAAGCGCCTACAACCGCTCCGCCACACCGGCTGGCTTTTTCGGTCTCTGTTCGATATAAGGATGAAAAAAAAAAAAAAAAAACGATTATTTCAGAAATCGGTTATTTTGGGCGGCAGGTTAAACTACCGTGAAAAGAATCGATATAACCGAAAAGCGGTTGTTTCACCGACAATCGCCATCCACAGCGGCACGGCGACAATATCCTCGGCATTTCGAACGCTCCATCCTTGTTCACGATGGCACCTGGAAACTGCCCCCCCCCCCCCCCCGCGCAATATATTTTCTGTGACATCACATACTGCCTCAAGTACACTTTGCTGATGCTGATTATTCGCCCGACACACATGGTCGATTTTGGAATGCACATACAAACATCATATGAATCTCGGAACCAATCACATCTCTTTTGATTCAAAGCAAACGACCATGCATGGGCAGCCGATAAACCCTGGCGCCGCCCGCCAAGAATTCCTCTCCGGTGCCAACCTCTTCATCTCAGAGTAGCACTAGCAACCTACGTCGTCAATTATCTGACGGATGCAATCCAATCTCTGTCTTCCTCTACAATTTTTACGCTCTAGAGCCCCTCTAGTACCATGGACGTTAATCCCTGATGTCTTAACACATGCCCTGTTCTTCTTCTTCTTCTTTCTTCTTCGCAGTGTTTTCCATATTTTACGTTCCTCGTCGATTCTGCAGAGAACCACCTCATTTCATACCTTTCAGTCCACCTATTTTTAACACTCTTCTACTGCACCGTATCTCAAACGCCTCGATTCTCTCGTGTTCCGGTTTTCTAGCTGTCCACGATTAAATACTACACAATGCTGTCTTCCAAACGTAGTCTTTGAATTTTCTTCTTCAAGGTAATGCTTATATTTGAGACTAGCAGACTTCTCTTTGCTTGCAACGCCCTTTTTACCAGCTCTAGTCTGCTTCTTCTGTCCTCCTTGCTTCGGATGTGATACGTTGTTTTGCTTCCATGGTAGCTGAATTCCTTAACTTCTACCTCGTGATCAGCAATTCTAATGTTGTTTCTCTGTATTCTGATTCCTGCTACTTTTCATTACTTTCGTCTTCCTTCGATTTACTCTCAATCTGTATTCTCCATTCATCAGATTGCTCACTGCATTCAACTTCTCACCCTAAATTTTAATCCCACTCTTCAATCTTTCTTTTATTTCTATCATAGCTTGACAAACACAGATCAGTAGGGCCGAAACACCAGGACTGTCTTACATCCTTTGTAATCCGCGCACTTCGTTCTTAGTTTTCCAGTCTCATTGTTCCCTGGCATACAACAGATTTTTCTTTCGTTGTACGACTCATACTAAATCGAAGACGATCGTTGGGCGTAACATCTTACGAATTTACGATAGTCTCGTTTATTCTATTCGTGTACTGAGGGAGAGAAAAAATAGCTGTCTTTTTCCTTTGCATCTGTACTAAACCCTCTTATCCTATTCTCATAATAAAATGCGAAATACACTAAATGGAACCATAAATGTCGCATGGATTCGTATTTAAGTTCCCCAAAAATTTCTGTTTCACTTTTATACGGGACATTTCGAACTATACATTGAGCACCCAGTAAATAAAACCAAGGAAAGAATTAAATTTCAGAGAGAAGAAATAAAAATTTGAGGTTTTCCGATGACACTAATTCTGGCAGAGCCATCAGAGAACTTGTAACATCAGATGGACAGTGTCTTGGGTAAAGGATGATATAAGGTGAACAACAACAAAAGCAAAACCAGGATAGCGGAACGAAAATTGGAAATTTGTGGTAAGTTCCATGGGACCAAACTGCTGAGGTCATCGGTCCCTAGGATTACACACTACTTAACCTAACTTACGCTAAGGACAAAACACACACACACACCCATGCTCCAGGAAGGACTCGAACCTCCGACGGGGGGAGCCGCGCGAATCGTGGAAAGGCGCCTCAAACCACGCGGCTACCCCGCGCGACGATAACGGAACGTAGTCGAATGAAATCCGGTGGTGCTGCGGGAATTAGATTACGAAACGAGATACTTAAAGTAATATACGAGTTTCGCTATTTGGGCAGCAAAATAACTGACGATGGCTGAAGTAGAGGGGATATAAAATGTAGCCTGCCAATGACAAGAAAAGCGTTCCTGGAGAAGAGAAATTCGTTAACATCTAGTATAGATTTGGGTATTACGAAGTCTTTTCTGAAGATATTTGGATGGAGTGAAGCCATGTATGGAAGTGAATTATTAACGATGAACAGTTTAGACAAGAAGCGAACAGAGGCTTTTGAAATGTGGTGCCAGAGAACAATGCTCAAAATTAGATGGATAGATAGCGTAATTATTGAGGAGGCACAGAACAGAATTGGAGACACAAGAAGTTTGTGGCACTAGAAGAAGGGATCAGTTGATAGGAGACATTCTGAGACAAGGAATCACCAGTTTAATATGGAGGCAAGTGTGTGTGTGTGTGTGTGTGTGTGTGTGTGTGTGTGTGTGTGTGGGGAGGGGGGGTGCGTGGTTTAGGGGATAAATTCGTTGAGCGGGATCAAGAGATATAGGTTGCAGTAGTTTTTTTGGAGACGATGAGGCTTGCACAGGTTAGAGCAGCATGGAGAGCTGCATCAAACCAGTCTTCGGAATGAAGACCACTACAGCAGATCGGCCTGTTACAATACTAGCTACGCGCCTCTCAATCCGGCCTCTCTTGTCATGCCTATTCGCTAAAAACATTACAAATACTGGAACAGTACACTAGAATTGAGTGAACTAGCGTCTTGTACGCAATTTCCTTTACTAAAGCATTAACTTTTTTCTGCAGAGCCGCTCCAACAACGCCAAGTCTTCCTCTCCCACCCCATAACACTGATTTTGCTCTGATTTCACATCTCTTTTCAATGTCAGCCTTAAATACTTGTACGATGTAATGTGCTCAGGATGTTCACAATTAATCTCTCTTCATTATACTATTGTTTCTCATTGTAATGGAGTATTATCTTACATTTCTTCTTCTCCTTAGGTCTTCAACCATCATGTTGGTTGGCAGCAGTTCCAGATGCTTTGATGTTATCGGCCTTTCTCTTAACAGCAGCATAATAGGTGGTAACATCCATATATGGTTCCTGTATTCTAGTCTCGGTTTGCCTTTTGTGTTTTTCCATTCTACTGCCCATTCAATGATACTTTGAAGACACCATCACTTCTCAGCAGATGGCCGGTCTACGCGTGCCTTTTGTGTTGGATAAGCCGTCCGGTGTGGCCGAGCGGTTCTAGGCGCTTCAGTCTGGAACCGCGCGATCGCTACGGTCGCAGGTTCGAATCCTGCCTCGGGCATGGATGTGTGTGATGTCTTTAGGTTAGTTATGTTTAAGTAGTTCTAAGTTCTAGGGGACTGATGACCTCAGATGTTGAGTCCCAAAAGTGCTCAGAGCCATTAAAACTTTTTTTGTGTTGGATAAGCTTCAAGAGACATGGCTTCTCTTCCACAGCTTTGGAGCCTGTCGTCATTTGATACCTTGTCCACTCTGGAAAACTTTAGCATTCTACGGTAGCACCGCATCTCGTAGGCTACTACTGTGTATTTTTCTACTGTTCCGAGTGTCCATGTTTCAAGTCCGTACAGCAGCACACTCAAACAATAGACTTTATCAGATCACTGTGGGATGTTCATATAACCAGCTGGATGTTAAAAGGTTTCTCCTCTTGTTAAAATCAGTCTCTCCCTGTCATTGATCACACCAAGACAAAGTCTGTCAGAGTCTTTCTGCATAAACTTAGATCGTCCATTGGCCAAACTTTCCCGCAGCGAACAATCTTAAAGTGCTGCTAATCCGCTCTAGTCTTTTTTTTTTTAGGATCACATCGTTACTAAGCTGTCATTCTCCGCAACTGTGCATTTCCGTCCTGCTGTTGCGAGACAAATTTTGCTCGAATGGACATTATCTACTCTGCTGTGACCTTACTGTAAGTGGTATCGACATCTACATGCCACGGATTAGGTGCCAGTTAAGTTGGCACTATTACACCGACACAGACGACAGCGCCCTCTAGCCGGCGCTGGGGAGCTCTACGAGCATCGCTACCGATTCTGCCCATTTCATCAGGTGCAGCCAGCCAGGACACTTCGCTTCAGCTTTGTACCTCATTCCAAGTTATGTATTCTTATTGCTCGAGTAAAGGGGATTTAAATTCATACAGCAGTACCGACTTGTTTTACCTTTTCCTGAGCCAACCCACGCCCCGCCTTCCAGGCGGGATACAAAACTATAAGTTGTTTCTTTGAAATGGTTGGAATGGCTCTGAGCACTATGGGACTTAACATCTGAGGCCATCAGTCCCCTAGAACTCAGAACTACTTAAACCTATCTAACCTAAGGACATCACACACATCCATGCCCGAGGCAGGATTCGAACCTGCGACCGGAGCGGTCGCGCGGTTCCAGGCTGAAGCGCTTAGAACCGCTCGGCCACCGCGGCCGGCAAGTTGTTTCTTTCTGCACCCTGATGATGACGAGCATCATAGCGATTATTATGTAGCTGTTCTGACTCTACCGATTTGCTGAACCGTTATTTTTTGTTAACAGTTCTACTTCTACATCTACATCCATACTCCGCAAGCCACCTGACGGTGTGTGGCGGAGGGTACCTTGAGTACCTCTATCGGTTCTCCCTTCTATTCCAGTCTCGCATTGTTCGTGGAAAGAAGGATTGTCGGTATGCCTCTGTGTGGGCTCTAATTTCTATGATTTTATCCTCATGGTCTCTTCGCGAGATATACGTAGGAGGGAGCAATATACTGCTTGACTCCTCGGTGAAGGTATGTTCTCGAAACTTCAACAAAAACCCGTACCGAGCTACTGAGCGTCTCTCCTGCAGAGTCTTCCACTGGAGTTTATCTATCATCTCCGTCACGCTTTCGCGATTACTAAATGATCCTGTAACGAAGCGCGCTGCTCTCCGTTGGATCTTCTCTATCTCTTCTATCAACCCTATCTGGTACGGATCCAACACCGCTGAGCAGTATTCAAGCAGTGGGAGAACAAGCGTACTGTAACCTACTTCCTTTGTTTTCGAATTGCATTTCCTTAGGATTCTTCCAATGAATCTCAGTATGGCATCTGCTTTACCGACGATCAACTTTATATGATCATTCCATTTTAAATCACTCCTAATGCGTACTACCAGATAATTTATGGAATTAACGGCTTCCAGTTGCTGACCTGCTATATTGTAGCTAAATGATAAGGGATCTTTCTATGTATTCGCAGCACATTACACTTGTCTACATTGAGATTCAATTGCCATTCCCTGCACCATGCGTCAATTCGCTGCAGATCCTCCTGCATTTCAGTACAATTTTCCATTGTTACAACCTCTCGATACACCGCAGCATCATCCGTAAAAAGCCTCAGTGAACTTCCGATGTCATCCACAAGGTCATTTATGTATATTGCGAATAGCAACGGTCCTACGACACTCCCCTGAGGCACACCTGAAATCACTCATACTTCGGAAGACTTCTCTCCATTGAGAATGACATGCTGCGTTCTGTTCGCATGACGTCCGAACCTCTAGGAGCCGGCAGCAACGTCACCGCCCACTCCAGCACGCGGTGTGAATCTTGTGCAGCGTGCCCTGCGGAGGCAACATGGAATACCGGAGGAGCAGCCGGCAGTGGCTGCGAGGGGCCGTTGGACGTCGGTCTCCGAGACAAACGGGCCGTCCCGAATCTCGATATCGTCTTGTTCTGCTCCTCGCCGGGGCTCCGAGGTCCTGGGGACCGCTTCTTAATTAAAGATGGGACTGTAGGAGGGGGGTGGGGGTGGGGGTGGGGGGCAACTGCGCAGGCAATCCCCGGCTGCAGCCGCGGCTCGCAGTAATTATGGCGCAGGCTGTACCGCGCCGACCAGCGCCGAGTGGGACGGGGTGCGGCGAGGCGGCGGGGACAGATTAAACCTGTACTGTGCCGCCGCCGGGCCACATCTGTATCATCTGCGCGCCCCCGCGCCCGCCTCTCGCGAGCGGACCGGTTACAGCCAGCGTCCTGCACAAGAAACCGAGCACCGCGCCAAACGAGTGCTCGTTTTAGCAAATTCCTCCCTGAGGATTGCTCGACCTGTCCAAATAGGATTAATTTGCGCTAAAGAAAGGCGCAGCACAATCGAGCAGCTTCCTGCGTCACAGTGGCTAAGACGCGCAAAGGATGAAGAAAGTTCATACCCCGATACGGCCACGTCCGCCTCACAAGCGTCGGGTGACATACAAGGGTTATTCGGCAGGTAAAGTACGTTTTGTTACGACGGAAGAATATTCGCGAGGAAAATCGCTCGGGCTGACCCTCAGTAGTGACTGATCGACTCAAACCGAGAACTCAAATAAAAATCCAAGAAGACAGGTGTTTCAAATTTAGTAGACTACACTAATTATTTCCAAACATTTCAGGAACTTTGTTTCATGAGACAGTTAGTGCAGATCTGGGCTAAAAAAGTGTGTACCAGGTCGGTGCCTCGAAATTTGTCAGACGAACACAAAAGCATACGAATGGTAGATTCATTGACATTTCTCAGTCGCTATGAAAAGAATGACGATAAATTTCTGAATCACTTGGTCATTGGTGATGAGACCTGGAGATCAAATTTCACACATGAAACAGAAGGCCAATCAATAGAAATGCACCATTCGCAATGCCGAGGGAAACCGAAAAAAGCAAAACAAATTTTGAGCACCAGAAAGATTATGTTTACGGAGTTCTGGGATCGTATGGGTGTCCTGCTTATCGACTACTTGCCTAGAGGTGCGACCGTAAATGCAGCAGCCTATTGTCAGACGCTTCATCGACTTCGGCGCGCCATTAAACACAAGCGGCGCGGAATACTCCCTGACGAAACGCATGTCCACATGCAGCGGGAGTGACACAGGACATACTTTATCGGTCTTATGGGAAATTTTTCAACACCCGTCATACATCCGGACTAAGTATACAGAAGGTATAGAAAAGCGGGTAAAACGGTACGACAAGTGCCTAAGTTTGAACGGTGACTATGTAGAAAAGAAGTTTGATTATCAAATTGTATGTAAAATACAGTTTTGTTTAATTATATGAAATAAAATTTCTGCTAAAAAAGCTTTCTTTACTTTTCGTATGACCCTCGTACTGCAAAGTTGAAGTACACGGGTCAGTATGACTTTCTTGGATAAAAATGTCTAACTCGCACATACCTTCACCTTGAAATTCTGGCGGTATATCAACGAAATATCCGGCCGTAGCGAAGTGGTGCCAACAATTTGACCAATGCCGCACAGCCGTGAGAGATAAAGGTAACTGGGAAGTCCAAATGTTGTACCATGCTATTTCCATCTTTTCGGCAAGCTGAAAGAACGCCTGAGGGAAAGAGATTCTCCGACTATGAGTAAATTCACACATTAGTTCTTAAATAACTCCATGACCAAGCAGCGAATTTCTATGGTCGATGAATTGAACGAGCGGTACAACATTCTGACGTTTCTTTATACAGACTATGTTTACAGTGACTATGTCGAAAAATAGTGACTGTGTTGAAAAATAGTGTCATCTGTCTATGGTACATAGAAATCTAGTGCAGAATTCAATGTAAGTTACTTGGCATTCCATAATGTGTGACTTATTTATGTCTTTAAGTTACTAAAAATATTATACATTATAATTTGTAGAATATCATGTATCGGATGCTGGTTCAATCGATAGTGTGTGATGGCTACAATAAAAATATTACAAAATATTTTTCTTCAGCTGTTTACTTTGATGTCCACTGTTCAAGTCCTACTAAGCATAACCTTAAAATACGAAGGACCGTAGCATTGCCCGGTATTCTGCTAGGACATACCAGGTGCATAGATGATTCAAATACGATATAAATGAGTTTGGGACGTTCCGAATCTGCCCTGTTTACCTAAGTGACCATTTACGATCAGGGATTGGCAAAGTAACTGATTTAGCAATATCACGAAAAATTTATAATAATTCACCGAGAAAATTATAGAGAGTACTTCAGCAATGAATCTGGTAACTATAAGCACATTCACAGAAAGATCTGAGTGACGTACAAAATAGGATCTAGAAGTTCGAAGGGAAAGACGTTACATTACTGTCTGCAAGGGGAAAAAGTAGTCTTATGTAATTATCACTTTCGATATAACAGGAATTCTATGGGAATTCAGTTATTTGTGGAATTTGAGCCGATATACCGGACAGCATATCGCCAGTTGTTGATGTTCTTGTAAAGACTCAACGAAATGGCAACCTGTAATAATGCGATACAAGGAAAAAATCTACAGCAGACACAGTAATGAAACTGGGCGTCCAAGATTATTTATCCTTTAACGATATGAAACATCACACACTATTATGTAAGTTACAGGAAACGTCTGGTATACTCGTATCAACCATTTATCCTCAGTACGTTCTTAGAGATATAGCGAACTACTGTAGCACTTGGTGGGAGACATGTGCATATGCTGGGAACAACCTTTGTTATCATCATTTACATTCTCCAATCTGAAATCTCGACGATCTACTTGAATTTAGAATACGTTATAAATACGCAGATATTCCTTTCGAAGCAATTTTATGTTACATCGGCAGGCAACTTGCACAGAAATAACCAAATCCCCTGTTTTCTGAAGCGTACTGTGTGTAGTCATCTACGAGGGCTGCACGTAAAGTAATGTCCGTTTATTAAAAAAATGTGAATGAAATTACAGAATTTGTTTTACGTTACTGTGAAAGTACACACACCAATTTAAATTTCCGTATTGCTGCCAGTTGCACTGAGACATTTGTTGTAATTTTGAAATTCAGCAATCGTAGAATTTCGCAACCTGCACCAATCTAGCATTAAATTTACAGCAACCCAAATCTTCGGTAATCACTCTGTACAGAATAGAGGGACTAAGCTGTGGAAAATAAACACGAAGTCTAAGATGGTGAATCTGCAGCTTTCTCTTACCCTTTCATCAACCACACGAATCAGATCTGCTTTCAAGATACTCGGTCAACCACTTTTATCTTCATCATGGACACTGGTTCGCCCATTTTTGAATATACGGCACCTGTCTTACACGTTCTTCACTGATTACCGAAGATCTGGGCTATCAGAAATTTATCAGATTGGTGAAGGCGGCAGAATTCTACGACTGCGGACTCTCAAATGTCGCTAAACGCTACGACATATGTCCCAATACGGCTAGAAACAAGGTGGAACAATAAATTAGAATGTGTATTTTCGTACTCCTGTGAAACAATACTGTAACTATAATCACATTGAAAAAATATAAACGAGAGTTACTTTACGAATAGTTCTCGTGTATTTTCGCGAGCTACGAATAGGCAAATGTAACTGACAGTTTATTCATCCCTTCAAAAATTGCCGGCCGCGATGGCCGAGCGGTTCTAGGCGCTTCAGTCCGGAACCGCGCGACTGCTACGGTCGGAGGTTCGAATCCTGCATCGGGCATGGATGTGTGTGATGTCCTTAGGTTAGTTAGGTTTAAGTAGTTCTAGGCTCTAGGGGACTGATGACCTCAGATGTTAAGTCCCATAGTGCTCAGAGCCATTTGAACCTTCAAAAATTAATTCTGGCTACTCATCCACCCTAGTTCCAAAATGGTAAAATGCACAAAATTACGCCTCACGCCGCTTTGTTTTATTAATGTTATTCTTCCTATTAAAACGTATAACGAGGGAGAAAATATAAAACAAACTCATAAAACTTCAAGGATATTTCATTCCAATACGTGTTTGCCTTTCATTAACAAATATTTAGCGTTGTCGCTGACTGAATAGGGAGGCTGAGTTTCTCAAACACACATCAAAAACAGTTTTGCATCACCCCGCTTCCCAGAACTCCCGGAGATAAACGTTGAATGTGAATATTGTATCACAGACACAATCCCTTTGACTGTTCAGAGACGTCACTAAACCCGCCCAAAGATGTAAACAATCATGCAAGAGCAGCGAATACTAGATGGACGAGGTTCGACAGCCGATAAGTTCCAGTCACTCCACCACGAAGGAGATACACGGCTCGTGTTGTCTGTAGTTCAACCATGTCTAGACGGTTAATACAGCAGCTCGATCGCGTCCGCATTGTTACTTTGTCCCAGGAAGGGCTCTCAACAAGGGAAATGTCCAGTGTTTCGGAGTGAACCAAACGATGTTTCTCAGACATGGAGTTGGTATAGAGAGACAGGAACTGTCGACGACGTCTCGCTCAGGCCGCCCAAGGGCTACTACTGTAGTGGATGACCGCTACCTACGGATTATGGCTCGGAGGAACCCTGACGGCAACGCCGCCATATTGAATAATGCTTTTCGTGCAGCCACAGGACGTCGTCTTACGACTCAAACTGAGCGCAATAGGCTGCATGATGCGCAACTTCACTCCCGACGTCCATGGCGAGGTCCATCTTTGCAACCACGACACCATGCAGCGCGGTATAGATGGGTCCAGCAACATGCCGAATGGACCGCTCAGGATTGGCATCACGTTCTCTTCACCGATGAGTGCCGCATATGCCTTCAACCAGACAATCGTTGGACCCGCGTTTGGTGGCAACCTGGTCAGGGTGAACACCTTAGACACACTGTCCAGCGAGTGCAGGAAGGCGGAGGTTCCCTGCTGTTTTGTTGTGGCATTATATGAGGCCGACGTATGCCGCTGGTGGTCATGGAAGGCGCCGTAAGAGCTGTAAGATACTGAATGCCATCCTCCGACCGATAGTGCAACCATATCGGCAGCATATTGGCGAGGCATTCGTCTTCATGGACGACAATTCGGCTCACATCATGCACATCTTGTGAATGTCTTCCTTCAGGATAATGACATCGCTGGACTATAGTGGCCAGAATTTTCTCCAGACATGAACCCTATCGCACATGCCTGGGATAGATTGAAAAGGGATGTTTATGGACGACGTGACCCACCAACCACTCTGAGGGATCTACGGTGAATCGCCGTTGAGGAGTCGGACAATCTGGACCAACACTGCCTTGGTGAATGTGTGGATACTATGGCACGACGAATACAGGCATGCATCAATGCACGAGGACGTGCTACTGTGTATTAGATGTACCAGTGTGTTCAGCAATCTGGACCACCACCTCTGAAGGTCTCCCCGTATGGTGGTACGACATGCAGTGTGTGGTTTTCACGAGCAATAAAAAGGGCGGAAATAATGTTTACGTTGATCTCTATTTCAATTTTTCTGTACAGGTTCCGGAACTCTCGGAACCGAGGTGATGCAATATTTTTATATTTTTTTATGTGTGTATATACAGGCAACTTACGCATTACGAACGGTCATACCTTAAAGGAACTTCAGGTATTCTTGAGCGCCACATGAGGTCCATACACGTTTCCGACAACAAGTTGTCTACTTTTATGTTTCCACTCCCTAAACATTAAGCTTCCGTGACCCTAAACCAAAAAGGAAATACACATGAAACCCTACTCCTAAATATTGGACTAAACGTCGTGTTGTACTTCAATGATGTAAACAATACCCTGTCAACCTGTTTCTGCTGAGCAACTAGAGGTCTTCAAGAATGAAATTGTCATATGGAGTCTCCCCCCCCCCCCCCTCCCTCTCTCTCTCTCTCTCTCTCACGCACACGCACACGCACACGCACACGCACACGCACACGCACACGCACACACACGAACTTTTTTTAAAAATCTTTTAATTGTGCTTTAGATAATCATTTATAATACGACTGGGATACCAAGAGTGAGGTAAGTTTAACTGTATGATTGGGTGAGGGCAGTAGAATCCCTCCTGGTCGTAACCCCTGTTTGTACTGAGGGTCGTGAACAGTCACGAATGGTGCGTTATCAGTCTCCGCGGCAATGGAGTCGAATCGTGAAAGTGACGTAGAGCCAGAGGCTCGAAACAAAAGGACAAACGGGAGGCTATCGCTGTCCCCTGGGACTCCCAAGCCGCTCCTTAATACGGTCGCCCCGTAAAAATAAATTTCATTCGCACAAAAAGAAAACGACGTAGCGGGCGAGTCCCCGACAAGGGAGAAGAAAGTAATTAATCGATCCGAATTTGAGATAGGAGGAACAAAAGGGGTGCATCACTCCATGAGGAAGAGAAGCCTCGGTATTTTTCGCTTTTTTGATTCCTTTACTCTCGACTCCTTTCCCTACAGCCGCCACTCTGAGTAATGCTCGAGAGATAAGTATGTGTGTTTATTTTTCCGTCTCTCTCCAATTTCGTTCCTCTCTGTTCCCGCGAGCAGCGCCAGTGTAGGCCGGCCGTAATTCTGCAGAGGTTCTCTCCCTCTCTGTCTTCGTGCCATCCTTTACAATTATCTTTTGTTCCAAGTAATACCCATTATTCGTATTGCAGATACAGGAAGCTGGAGAGATGGCCGCGGCGTGAGGAAGCCGTGTGGAGGAGGAGAAAGAGGAAGAGAGACGGAGAAGGAGGAGGAGGAGTAGGTGATGGTGGCGGCGCGATTAAAACTAGAATCCAACATGCATTGAAGATATGGCTCCTGCTACCCCTTTATCGTCCACCAAAGGCTCAGTGATGCGATTCGTATGCAAACTACATTTGATTATCCCCGAGAGTAAATACCGAAAGAAGGGTAAGGCCGTGAAATAAGAAGGGCCCTGCACGGAGGTGAAGCGGAATCGGGGGGTGGGGGTGGAAATGGTCCGGCAGGGGCGAGGGATGGGAGGGGGTGCCGGGACGGAGGTCGGAATGAACCGGGGCGAAACCAGCAGGCATTACGCAGCCGCGGGATCTCTGACCTCGCTCAGTCCTCCTGACCAGCTCCGTCCCCGAGAGGAGGCGCGAGGGTAAAGTGAACAAACGACAAAGAAACGGTGCGCCGTCCTCGTGACTTCCGTACACTATTACGAAGCATGTCTTTTTTTTGTTATGGTTTTAGGGCGCAAAACTGCTACGGTCATTAGCGTCCGGTCTGTGACGTAGGAAAAGGTAAAAAACGAAACTGGAAACCAGCAGCAATGGGAACGAAACTCAAAAAAATTGGAGAAACTAAAAACAGAAGGAAAGCTTAAAAAACCACTATAGAAGGGGGTTGGTTGTCCCCAAAAAGAGCTTCAAATGATTGGCGTCATCTCGCTGGCACTAATAAACTCGAGAACGCGATCGGCTGAGCGCGTGTCATCTGCTAAAATGGAAGGTGTATCAGGCGACAGCTGTAGACGGGCGCGTAACGGAGTAAAATACGGGCACTCAAGTAAAAGGTGTCTTACCGTCCACAGCTGAAAGCAGTGGGGACAGAGTGGGGGAGGATCGCCACTTAGAAGAGGTCGATGGCTAAAAAGACAGTTCCCTATCCGGAGTCTAGTTAAAATTACCTCCTCCCGACGACGCGTTCGGGAGGAAGAGGTCCAAGCACAGGGAAGAGCTTTCACGTCCCGCAATTTATTATCGGGAAGTGTCGACCAATGTGCGTGCCATAAAAGAGCAACACGACGACATAAAACACTCCGTAGATCGGCGACGAGAATCATGCGAATAGCTGGCTGAAGTAGAGAACTGCAGCCTTGGCCGCTATATCGGCCGCCTCATTTCCAAAGATACCAACGTGTCCTGGGATCCAGAGGAACGCCACAGAGACGCCCCCCCCCCCCCCCACCAAGTGGAGCAAGTGTAGGCAGTCCTGAATCTGGTGGACCAGGGGGTGGGCAGGGTAGAGAGCTTGGAGACTGAGGAGAGAGCTGAGAGAATCTGAACAGATAACATACTGTATCCGCTGATGGCGACGGATGTATTGGACAGCCTGGAGAACAGCGTAAAGCTCCGAAATATAAACCGAACACTGGCCGGGAAGCCGAAATCGATTTGGGGTGTCGTCAACAATATAGGCACTCCCTACACCAAACTATGTTTTTGAGCCATCAGTGTAAATAAAAGTGGCTTCCTTCATTTGTGCACATAGAGCAGCAAATGCCCGACAATAAACAAGTGAAGGGGTACCATCCTTGGGA
The DNA here is from genome assembly GCF_023864275.1 of Schistocerca cancellata. NCBI lineage: Eukaryota > Metazoa > Arthropoda > Insecta > Orthoptera > Acrididae > Schistocerca > Schistocerca cancellata. Next base: position 70,107,391 of record NC_064634.1, read on the forward strand.
AACTGACATAGGTCACGGAGCAGGCAGGTCCGGGGACGGAGCCAAGGCGGTGCTGTACCCCTAGTTGTCAAGAAAGTTTTAAGAAAGCGGAAGGAAAGAGAATGGAGCAGTTGACGGAAGCGGACTCCCGGTGGTAGTAGGGAGGAAGGGCGGCCTGCATACCCTAAATGCACGGAGGCGTCGAAAAAAATGTCATGGGCCGGATTAGCAGGCATGGAAGACAGATGGCTAGCATAACGACTCAGAAGGACAGCTCGCCGATTGGACAGCGAAGGTACAGCAGTCTCAGCATAAGTCTGCTCCTGCCACAAAGAATGCTACACTTTGGAGACACCAATCGGCCATCAGCAATTTAAACGTTTGTCGACTGCAGGAACCACCCTATACCTACCATTGCTTCGATTTCAAATGTAGTTCTTCGTTGAGGAAGAACAGGGAGACAACTATGCAAATCACTGTAGCGTATCAATGGAATAAAATTTTTTCGTGTTTCAAATGTTTCCTTCTGGAAAATGTCAGCAGCGGATATATGTTCCAGGAAATTCATGAGACATTTACTAATTTATTACGGTTATCGGTCACTGAACATCATCTGGCACGAAAAAACTGGCTACTGCCAGTCACACGTCGATTACGCTGAATCATGCGATCGTATTAACTGTCAGTTTCATGAGCAATAACATACAAGACTAACACTTTTCATACATCAACAACCTGCCTCATGCGCACACAACTTGAATCTACCCATATCTAGTCAGGACAATTCAGCATATGGCCTGTTTCCAACGCTCATTTCCATTTTGTTGTGTGTGCATGAGGCAGGTCGTTGCTGTATGAAAAGTGTTTGTCTTTATATTATTGCTGATGAAACTGACAGTTTAAAACGATTGGATGGTTCAGTATAATCGATATGTGACTTGCAGTTCCCAATTTTTTCGTGCCACAATAAATAAATTAATAAATTGTTCTAATGCAGCCCAGTGTCATATTTTTCGGGTTTCCTATCGCGTCAATTCGCAAAATGAGAAGTGATGTGTCCAGAAACGAGAATTTTATTGCAGTAAGGCAACTAATTACAATCATAGGCTATACGAAAATTACATATCCACTGAATTCATGTTTTTTGAATAGAGTAAAAGTAATTCAATCTATAGGCATCGTCGTCGACTTTTAAGTTTATATGACAGGTTCGAATCCCTTCATTGGAATGGGTGTCGATTTTAAATGCCGGCCTTACTTTATATGTCCCATATAGCTAACGTATTTTATATAATGATACGAAAATCCACAACAATAACTAAGTATAAAGAGATAAATATAAAGCATTACACATACAAATTTGTCTTGGTCGCAATATTAAGAAGCAGTTACACAATTTGTTTCAGTTATCGAACAGCCATCTTCAAATCTACAATTAATAAGACGGAAACAATTATCAGTAGGAGAAATCACACTGGTAAAACTCAAGCAAGACAGATAAATTTAAAAAAAAATTAAAATTCATGCACGATAACGTACTCTGTCTCCTAATGCCACTGGCATTTGATAAAATACTGCGACACATTGCCAATAGGGGTGAACCGAAAACAGCCTCATATTGTTACGGCGCTCAACACAAATTTATGGTGAACTATTATAGATCGCGCTTCTCCTTAACTATGTCCGCTGTTGCTCACAAATTTAATGGGTGATGCAGTGAGTTCAAGGATGGGTGGGTGGAAAATTCGTTTTAACGGCTCTTGAGCGAGCCAGAAGCAATAAATTATAATTTAAGGAAGATGGTTCTCTTCTAAATGGCTGTCACTATGTAAAAGATCGAGTAGGATACATAAAGAAGAAGATTAGCGACAAAATTCTGTCGAGCCTTATAGCCTGAGAAAGCACTTTACATCTGCTGTTTATCAAAAGTATGTGCTTCATCCTGACTTACTGTGCCTCCAAAGTCTCTAACGTGGAAGAAATTCAGAAGCATTCATAACGCTACGTTCAACTACGAGAAGAAAGAAGTACTTGACCCTTTTATTCCACCACGTGCGCCTTCAGAAGAACTGCGCGTACTGAGAACTCTTCCAGTCTAGTCTCAGAAAGCAGCTGTAAACACAAACAACTCTAGAATCCCGCACTTAGTTGCTTCCCACCAGAAAGAGCAAGACCATTAACAACCCCGTATTATGTCGGAACGAACTGCACGTGTAATAGTACCAGTAAATTGTATTACTATTGTTGTTGTTCATGTTTGGGCCCTACTGGACCACGCAATGTGCAATACCGAGAATTTTCAGAGACTTGTTTCAGCTTTTCTTTTTGCCCATGTTACTTTCATTCTCTTACAATGGGCTCATCTTCGCTCGTCAGATCAAGCTAGTCCGATCACCTTGGGTTTTTCTGCCACATCAACTGACCAGTCGTTAATTTTCGGCCTAATTTTTTTTATGTCTATAAATCAAATTGTGTTTATCCTGCTTCCTTCCACTCTTACTTTACTGCACCATTCAATTTCTTTGAAATTTAGCTTTAGTGCAGTTTCCATACAATTCCACAATCCGTATAGTTAACCTGGTTGGTAACCGTCTTTCATTAAGCCCACGGAACTTTGGCCTGCGTTTCTTTCATATCCGAATAAATGCTGGTATATTTCTCAATTTCATCATTTGCACTTTGTCTGTATGTTTCTTCTTCAGTATAAGTTGGATCTCGAATTTTTCTTATTACTTTTGGCGCCCTTTTTTGGGATTCTTCAAAACGGAGTGTTTCAGCCCCATAAGGACAGTCTGGTTTGACGACAGTGTTGTAGCGTTTCAGTGTGGTGTATTCTGAGTAGCATTTTTTAAAAGATATCTTCTGTACGCTTGAAAACTTTTCCCACTTTGCGACAACGAACTTCGTAACCAATCTTTTATAGGTCAGTTTCCTCAACCGTTTCGCCTAAATATTTGAACCGAGAAAATCTCTGGATTTATCGGTTTTTAGTTTTTAGACGTTTAGGCGCTAGATAGTTGCTAAACCTGTATTTTCTTTTTTCAAATGACATTTGGGCTCCTACGCTTTCTGATGTTCCTTTAAGACTTTCTATTGGTCTTTGTGCTGTTTCAGTGCCCTGGCATAGAATCGCCGGTAGTCTGCAACAGCTAAGCAGTCTTGGTTCTTCCTAACTCAACTGCTTCGTCAATTTTAAGCTCCTATGAAAGTTTTCGCCACTGTTGAATTACGCAGTTGAAATTCAATGGCAAGAGTCCAACATCCTGTCTCACTCCTGTTCCCATTTAAAACTGCTGCGGAAATTTCTCTCCTGATATATACCTGAGATTTTGTATCATTTACTGTTTCGCTAGTAACTGCAGTCGTTTTGAGGTCCAGGTTCTTTCAGAATTGGAAGAGAAAGTAACGGTACACTAACGCATACTTTTTCTTCACTCTATGAACGTACAAAGTAATTTTTCTTTTTTACTACAAATATTTTGATGCCTGAGTATTAGTTTCAGAACTAAATTTTTTCTGGCCATATTGGTCTGAAGCGTGCTTGATATTCACCAACTCTGAATTCAAGTCGTTGTTGTGCTCTGTCTTGGAGACAGAGGGATAGAATGTTGTATGGGATAGTAAGAAGGAAAACCCCTCCATAATTATAAATATTAGTTCTACTCACCTTTTATGTGGGAGGTGTAAAGATGTAATTTTCCAGCCATCCGGAATTTTCTCAGTATGCTAAACGTTTTTCATGATCTACATGATGTCTTCAAGTTTTTTGGCCTGCTGGAATTTCTGATAAAAATCTTTCTGTGGTTTCAGGGAAATTAGTTTTTTTTACAGATATTTGCATTTGCCTTCCTGAAGCAAGGTTTTGTTTTAAAAATTTTGTAAAAAGTCCTGTCATTTTTTAATGGAATCGTCAATTTCACGGAGTTGACTGTTCTCGTATCTTTATTTGCCAGATTTTGTAGCGTTTTTTCTACCTGACAGAAACACTCATGTACTTTTTCTGATCTGTTACTATTCTATGTTTTGAATGTCTTGTATCGAGATTATACCGCCTGTTCACAATCTTCATTCTACCAAGCAGTTTTTTGTCTTTGTAGATGACTTTTTCAGCCTTTGTAGATGACGTTTTGACCAGTTCTGATGAGCTTCTGTTTGATTAGTTACCAATTTTATCCTTGCGCTTTGTCGAGATAGTCTGTTAACAGCAATGGTTTGATTTTAGTAGTACCAAATTTAGAAAGTACTGACATTTTACTGAATTTCTGGTATTTTACATTTATTTTTACTCGCATTAGGTAATGGTCTGAGTCAGTATCTGATCCTTTGCGTAAGTCAACATTTCCTTGCGATGTGATTACGAAATTGCAATATGATCAGTTTCGAAGTTCTCACTTAAAATGGCTTGACACAATTTTGAGGGTGAAATTTCTACACAGTTTCACAAGGCTCTTTCCGTTCTGATTGATCATGACGTCACCAATTGTTTTACTGAATTTTCTCGCTTTCCCTTACTGCGCATTAAAACCTCCGTCACAATGTTTTTCGGAATTTTAGAGATTGTATTTTCTGCTGCCTGCCAAGTCTTATTTATTTTTTTCTCAGTTTGTTTTATTTTCTTGGTTGTTAGGTACATGGGTGTTAATTAATGCGTACGTTTTACGTACACGTTTCAAGGAAATTGTAATTGACTTGTTGTTTCACAGGCTTCACTTCGATTATGGTTCTCATAATGTCTTGTGAAACTTCGAATGCCACATCCAAAATTGCTATTATGTTCGTGTTGCGACAGTTAAGACAGGATAAAAAGGTAATCTCGTTTTTGCAAATAAATATCCCAATTCAACACTAGCTATTTCCTCTTTAATAATTGCTCCACCTTTAACAGAAATAATGACGCCTTGAATCTTTGATCATACGAACTCCAAAACGAAATAAATGACGGAACAATCGATAATGGGATACAAAGTACAAAATCGTGTATAATGGTTACCTCGCCCATTAACAAGAGACAATGGCGAAAAAGTAACATATTCAGAGAGACAACTTGGAGGAAGAACGTAAAAGTAATGCCTCAAGAGAGGATCGAGCACGACAAGTCTGGAGATACTCTCCGTGAGGTATAGTGAACAGGCAATGGAGTTTTCGATTAAGTCAAGGAATCCACCCGTTAATTGAAAAATAATAGGTTTTGACGCAAGAGAGCTCACGGAGTCTTACTACCGAAATATTTCGGCATCTACAGAACAACAGGAATTATACGAAAGAACGAATTCAAAATAACCTAAAGAAACGTTAACAACTCCGTAGAAGACGTAAGAAAAACTTCAAAAGACAAAAGAATGATGATAAACAGCGAATAGGACTAACCGGCTGTTATGTGACGAATATTGCAGAGGGTAAAATATCGGAAAGGGAGGAAAAAAGTTGTGGTATAACGTCCAATCGATGAAGAAGTCATTACAGTTGGAGCAGAAGCTCGGATTGGGGAAGGAAATCGCCCGTCCCCTTTCAAAAGAACCATTCCGGCATTCACCTTAAGCGATTTACGGAAAATACGGAAAGCTAGATCCGGATGATCAGTCGCAAATTTGAACCGCCGTCATCATGAATAGAAGTGTCGTGTTGTAAGAGTCAAAGGAACAGATGTGCCAAAACATACACAAATAAATCGAATAATTATTAATTACTTATTAATTTCTGTGCACGTCTTTAACGCGGTTCGACTACCGCAGCATAAGAACACCGCGTGTGTTTAATACCTCCGCTTATTCAGTTACTCACTGTAATGTTGTGACGAGGTATGTAGTAATACATTTACAGTTATCAGTAGAGATAAATGAAACTGCAGTTGCATTCGTGACACGATCAAAAGAGTTACGACTGCAACGGTAGGGCTTTTGGGCGTGTCCCGGTGCAGGCAGGTTCACTACAACAAAAAGTCCCGCTGATGCACGGCCACAAATAAACCGGACGGTTTTAATTTTAGAAAGTGTAAAAATATTTGAGCGTGACTGTAGCGTCGGGTGACACGGCCAAACTGGGTGTGGCAAGCCACAATGATAGAAGCTAATATCTATATGCTCACGGACACACGTCACGCTAAAATTATAATTAATTAATGAGTTAAACAAAAAAAAGGGGGAGGGAAAGGGAGCGGCAGGAGCTCGAAATGGGGGTGGGGCGGCTAGGGAGGGCCGTGACATGGCAGCAGGCCGAGGGGAGAAGGCGGCGAGAGGGCAGGGAGATAATGAAACCTTATAAGGCAAATGAACCACGCCCAGATGATAATTATATGAGAGAAATACCTGTCAAACAGAACGCCGCCTTAAAACGATGGACAATTAAAAAGAGGAGGCGGTAATTTGCGCGCCGACATCAAAGCGGCCGCGGTAATAACCGTTCGGGCCGCGAGTGGCGCGGCACGGCTTGCCGGAAGGCCGCCCGCCCGCCAGAGGCGCCGACTAATTCTTCGGCGGCCTCGACAACGCGGGGGCGATAAATCAGCGACGCCGCGCCCCGCCCCGCCCCACTGCACAACTCTTTGGTGACAATTAGAGGCATTCACGACAGCCGTGGCGAGATTTGTGACCGCAGCAGGGCTCAAACGCAAAAGGGACACGCCCAGTCACCACCGGCTGATTTCGTATTAGCTGCTTTTCAAAGAGCGGATCGTTCGTGAGACCGCGTACTACGCGCCGCCTCTCCACCACCTCCGTATTAAGGGGGCGAGTGATTCACTACACTCTTTTTCAGAATGACTTCCGGAGTGACGCTTCGGCAGTAACAAGTGGAGGCGCTGAGCATAGTTGCCACATACGGCACAGAACACACGCGCAATCTTACGTCTCCTCCAACTCGAATTCGTGAACTGTTCAGTCTACAAAAGCGTAACGGCACCAGTGTCTTCTGGATAATCTGCATTAAGTTTCCATATTAGTCTTATTTGCAGAAACAGTTTTTAAGGTGACATACGAAAAGCTCTTGAAAATTCATCTTTTTCACCTTAGACCACGATTTCCCAAACTGTGTTTCGCGGAGGGTGAATAAGTGCTACTACACTGCTGGCCATTAAAATTGCTACACCACGAAGATGACGTGCTACAGACGCAAAATTTAACCGACAGGAAGAAGATGCTGTGATACGCAAATGATCAGCTTTTCAGAGCATTCACACAAGATTGGCGCCGGTGGCGACACCTACAACGTGCTGACATGAGGAAAGTTTCCAACCGATTTCTCATACACAAACAGCAGTTGACCGACGTTGTCTGGTGAAACGTTGTTGTGATGCCTCATGCAAGGAGGAGAAATGCGTACCATCACGTTTCTGACTTTGATAAAGATCGGATTGTAGCCTATCGCGATTGCGGTTTATCGTATCGCGACATTACTGCTCGCGTTGGTCGAGATCCAATTACTCATACCAGAATATGGAATCGGTGGGTTCAGGAGGGTAATACGGAACGTCGTACTGCATCTCAACGACCTCGTATCATTAGCAGTCGAGATGACAGGCATCTTATCCGCATGGCTGTAACGGATCGTGTAGCCACGTCTCGATCCGTGAGTCAACAGATGGGGACGTTTGCAAGGCAACAACCATCTGCACGAACAGTTCGGCGACATTTGCAGGAGCATGGACTATCAGTTCGGAGACTATGGCTGCGGTTACCCTTGACGCTGCATCACAGACAGGAGCGCCTGCGATGGGAATCCCTACCTTAGACAAGAAGTTTTTGAGGGGGGTCTGCGACCATGCTGGCACTTGTGTTGGTAGCCAACATTTGTTTTTCTTTATTTTTAACTTTCCATGCCGCATTTAGGTTTACTTCATCATCATATCTTTAATACTGATAAACACTATCCTGTCATTTACAATCATACCATTATAACATCAGTGTCCAAACTGAGCAAAGACACGATGGAGAATTTTTGAAAAGCCGGAAACTTTTCTGTTTTTGAAGTGAGACGAAGGTACCATCAGGGCGCGCTGAAAAGTAACGTCTCCGAATTTTTTATGTGAAAGCCCTTAAAGCTTTTTAAATAAACCGTTCTTCGTCTTTATTCTTCAAGACTACATATTTATTTCTCAACAGTCATCCTGGCGACGAACACATTTCTCCCAATAAGAGACTAGTTCCCTAACACAGTCACTGTAGAATGTTTCATTCTGTTGACGGGGACAGCACCTCACCTCTGCTAGCACCGCTTCGTCACTATCGAAATGAAGTCCTCGGAGGTGTTCTTTACGTTTTGGAAACAGATGGAAATCGGGTGGAAGAAAAAAAGGTTCAACTTGCTCTAAGCACTATGGGACTTAACATCGGAGGTCATCAGTCCCCTAGAACTTAGAACTGCTTAAACCTATCTAATCTAAGGACACCACACATATCCATGCCCGAGGCAGGATTCGAACCTGCGACCGTAGCGGTCGCGCGGTTCCAGACTGTAGGGCCTAGAACCGCTCTATCACTCCGCCCCGCGGATGGAGCCAAGTCGGGACTATATGGAGAACGAGCGATGATAGCGAACGCAAGGCATTAGATTGATGCAGATGTCGCAGCGATCCTGTGTGGTCACGAATTGTCATGCTGAAGAAGAGGGTGATCAGTGTATGGATCAACTCATCGAATTCGAAACTCGATTACTGCACGCTGTTTCTCACGCACCGTGATAGGTCAGCAGCACAATGCACCTAATATGAAAAACGTATGTTTTTGGGGGTGTCCGGGTACTTTTGATCACATCGATTTCGAAGCAACGAAGCATGGATGAATCTTCAGGCATTTCAATACTGTCATCGATATAATATACCGTTGTAATGACGTGGGGCATAACCGGATATATTTGCAGAGCTATATCACATAGCACACATTACTGAAGTGTCTGAAGATGAAGTCATCGTTAGTTGCTACATGTATAGCGAATAAATAAATAAAAAATAAAGCACAACCGAGAGGAGAAAAATTATAAGAGAACTATAAGAATAGCAAAAACATGTAATAGCTGACAGCCCCAATTTTGTAGCATTATGGAAGTAACAAGATAATAAACATAACTTAATACACGTATATAGACAAAAATATCCTACGCCGTCTGAGGGCTATCACACATCAGATTCGGCCACAAAATTCAACTGCCTACGAGTTTCCTTCCGACCGATAACAGGCAGAACGATCACAAACACAGCTGGGGGAAGGTAAATGTTCCACGTTGTTGTATGGTACCAAACACTATATATACTCATAATTCACAATACGGCGTATCAATTCAGTGACTTTTTGACGCTGGATGTATTTATTGCATTCTTATTACTGCTGGAATACGTCAATTACGCTACCTGATCAAAGTATGCTGACAACGCTACGTAATGCGGAATCGACCTCTAGATGTCACGAGAGGCCGGCCTGCTGGTATAAAAGGAGGCGGGGAGTACTGTCTTGTGAGTAGAGAAACATTAACAGCGGAATCGGTAGACTCCACTGATGACTAGTCATTGGATTTGAACTGAGTAACGCGTCCATCAGGTATATTCCAACCCTTCTAAAGACGCCTAAAGTGGACTGGTGGTGATGTGATTGTGAAGGGAAACGGGAATGAAGAACCCAAGCTAAACCAACACCGTGCAGACCTCACGTACTGACAGACAGGGACCATGCAGCAATGCGAAGGATGACTGTAAAACTCGTACAAAATCATCGGAAGGAATCATTAGTGACTTGCAAAGTGCTACTGCAGACTGGAGTCCAAGTAACACAATGACTGCGCGTAGAAATTAAGAACAATGCGGTGCAACAGTCGATCAGCTACTAGAAGACACACAGTTCTATAGTCATTAGTAAGCGACGTATGAGGCGCTGTGAAGAGCGGTGCCACTGTGTAGTATATGAATGGAAACGAGCTATTTGGAGTGATGAATCACTGTACACCCTGTGGCAATCCGATGGAAGTGAATCGTCCCCCCCAGAGCAGGAAACAGTGTGCGTTAGTGCACTACGTACTATGCGCAGTCTGGTGAGCAGCGCTTCCTTCTATCGTTGTGGTTGGCATGAAGTCCATAGTGCCTACGTGGGCGATTTGAGTGGCCGCAGTTCTTTAAAAGCGTCCTCAGGAGAGTTCGAACTGTCGTAACAGCGAAGGGTCGACACATCGCATATTTATGTCCACTTATAGGTGTTCGGATAATGTATACGGCAGATTGCTGAGGTATGATGCAGCCCTTACGCTGAAATGAATACCGGGCAAGCGAAAGAACTGGAAAACTGCTTCCGATCAACTTTACGATTGCTGCCCGAAGCAAGAACTCGGCCACTGTATTCCAAACAACTCCAAATGGAGTTTTTCCCCAAACCGCATCGCCGGCCGTTGTGACCGACCGGTTCTAGGCGCTCCAGTCCGGAACCGCGCTGCTGCTACTGTCGCAGGTTCGAATCCTGCCTCTGGCATGGATGTGTGTGGTGTCCTTAGGTTAAGTTAGGTTTAAGTAGTTCTAAGTCTAGGGGATGCATGACCTCAGATGTTAAGTCCCATAGTGCTTAGAGCCATTTGAACCATTTGAAGTACCGCATCCACAAACTGCAGTTGGCAACTATGATTAAATACGAGTTGAATGTTGTACATACGTATATCGCTTAACATGTGGTTATGAGGCAGTTAGTATGCTATGGTGATGAGCAGACGCGAATTGCGGCGGTGGAAGCATTTTATCCAAAGTGATTCTGTCACAACAGCTCAGCGGACATTGCGATGGAACAGCAACGATCGGCATTTGGCTTTACCCGCGATGTACTGTATTCTCAGGTGAAGAGCCACTGGTAGTGCTTTGAAGCGGCAGTTACCAGGCCGGAGAAGAAATGTTTGGATGTGTGAAACCGTGGAACGAGAGCGCGTATCATTAGAACACAATGCCGAACGGTCAGCACAACGACATACACAAGCATGACAACTGTCGCGATGTTGACTGGGTCGATTACTGCCTCATTTTATGTTTCAGACGTATAAAAAAATGGCTCTAAGCACTATGGGACTTAACACCTGTGGTCATCAGTCCCCTAGAATTTAGAACTACTTAAACCTAACTAACCTAAGGACATCACACACATCCATGCGCGAGGCAGGACTCGAACCTGCGACCGTAGCGGTTACGCGGTTCCAGACCGAAGCGCCTAGAGCCGCACGGCCACACCGGCCGGCCCAGACGTATAAACAGCAGGTGGTTCAGGAGTTGACTCGGCAACTACACTTAACAGTCTTGCAATGATTCATGGAGAACCACTGATTCTAAATCAACTGCTGACGTACGGTGAAGCAACCTTTCTCATGACTGGAAATGTTGAAAGAGGAAAGCACTTTGGTCTCGGGAAAATCCACGACGTCTACATGAAAAGCTCCACGCGACTTCAAAAATTTTGGTATAGCGTGCAGTAGGCATGTGTGTGGTTATCGCTTAGTATTACTTTTTTATTTTGAGATGACGTCGGACAACAGTGAACGGCGACCGGTATTATGAAATGTTGCAGAAACTCCTCAGTCTGGAATTGCAGGCATGCTGATTGCTGGATAATATCTGGTTTCAGCAGGATGGTGCAACGGGTTACACAGTACGCCCATGTATGGCTATATTCTGACAAAAGTTTCCAAACCTTGTGATATCCCGATTTTCGATGTGACACGGCCACTCTGTTCCCCACATTTAACAACTCCGTGTTACTTGCTGTTGAGTTATGTGAAATAATGGGCGTTTACTAATCGTCTACGGACAACTGATCAATTTAAGACTGCGATTTGCTGTGAAATAAGCGCCATTCCGCAGGATATGTTATAGCGTGTTATGGGAGACTTTCAATGAAAACCTATTTGCTTAGGCTTTATTGTAACTGTTACTGATTTCGAATGAAACAGCAAGTTTAGTGTTACCAGTCACTGATTTTTATTTCCGAAACGCGTTTCGGAGGATCAGACCTCTGTCATTAGCGGGATTTATATGGATTAATATAGCATGTATATCCTGTGTTACACGTTTAGAGTAACTTGTGAGACGGTCTAGCAGAGAGAAACAAAACACTGTTTCAGCACCCGGCTCATAGTCTTGTGTCATATACTAACAGTGCCACAGGTTGCTCAAAAGTCGTTAGACAAACATACATGCCAGATTCATCCACTTAAATCCACCTGATGAGGGAGGTCTGAACCTTCGAAACGTCTCGTGGAAAAAAACACTGGTGACTGTTAACAGTAAACTTGGCATTCCACTCGGTTTTCTGGAAGCAATCCCTGCGACCCTCTCAGCAGTGCAGGCAAGCGAAAGGTGGTCACTTGGAGAAAGTTATTTTCAAATTGTAATGAGGTCTACCGACGTTTTACACACCGCAGAAATTGCCCATTTACGTAGTTGTATTGCATGACTCAAATCACTTCTTCCATTTGGCACGTTTCTGTTAATGATGTTGACAGATTCATTATGTATCACACAGTATGTATACAGAACCGTTTGTTGTTCTGATCGCTGTGCATCTCGTATTAGGAGAGGCTATCCTATGGAAACTGTTCGGCTCTGTGCGATGGCAGTTGCCTAAAAAGACGGGTCGCGGTTCTTCACGTCTGAAGTATGGCGACGCCTTTGAGTGGAGGGGAAGGGAGCCCTCTGCCGATATCATCGGCGCTTTCTTCCCCGAGCAGGCGCCGCTACGCCAATTACTCAAACCGGCCGCCTCTGGTGAAGAACGTCTCTCCCAAGGCGGCGCGTCGCTTTCCCCTTCCGCAGCCCATCCCTCCACCGCACACGAAATATAGACGCATCGAAACATTATTTACGACATTTTTTTTCCCTAACAAGGCCTCTTTCTTTCCTATACAGAAGACTAGTGGGCCCACCCTTTTACGATAAAGACGAGAATAATGCGAATTTCTTCCCCTCACCAGACGAGGAGAAAAAAAAATAGTTGGTTTGCATTAGTTATCTCAACTGCGATGTTATTTCGCATGCAATGTAAGTGGTAGATGCTTATAATGAATGCGGCAATCTTTTTTTTTCCTTTTCTGCGATAAATAAACGTTATTGATACCGCTGTAATTGTCAGTATCTTAGGCGAGCCTTTCACGATGGGCTTCCAACACCTCTCACAGGACGTGAAAACACACGTGGACGAGGAGCTGCTGACGTCACAGCGTGGAATTCCACGTTCCACTACACTGCGGAGCGTGAAATCAAGAATATGGCATATCAGATTTTTTCCATGTGGAGAGCAATGTGGCCAGTGAAATGCGACATCGTTTTCCGTCACAAGCAAAACAGGAGCTACCATAGTGTACGGCGTTAAACGTCGTATTTTGTGGGTTTTCTTTTTCATCGAGTACACGGAGGCACCAGCAACTTGAGGATGTCTTGAAAACGTGTCGTTTTAGCTACGTTCCCTTAGTGCTATTCGAATGGAGTAGGCTATTTACTGGTTAGGGATTTTACATTCTTCACTCTCTCATCACATTTACTGGCATCTGTACTCGAGAGATACGCGTCAGGTACTACACACCGCGAGAGTCACTGTGTGCGGAGCACGAAAATCCTTTCCGATTATGTGGCTGAACCTACCCCAAGGGGTCTCTCAGCGAACAATGACATTCGACTCTTTTTATAGTCACAGTTCACGTGGAGGAACCCAACAGCGGTAAAGTTTCGATTTTTTGACGTATGGGTTCTCTAGCGCAGTGTTTTTCAACGTTTTTGAATACACGACCCCTTTCCAAGTAAAAACATTCTGGCGACTCCCAGAACCATCATAAAAGTATGTCAGCGATTTCAAAGGCAACGTATTTAATTTTCTTTCTACTGATTTAGAAGAGGAAAAGGTAAAAGAGATACTATTGGCCTGCTAAGAACTATAGGGGAAAGATATAAGGAAAAGGGTAGAGAAATCTTTGCTGTCTTTATAGATTTAGAAAAGGCTTTAAGGATAAGGATTGGAAACGAAATGTCAGAAGGAAGCAGCATTGGACGAGGTGTTGGACAAGGTTGTTGCCCTTCCCCACTGTTGTTTAACGTATACCTTGAAGAGATTATTGCGAAAAGTTTAGATGGGAAAAGAGGAACATGTATTGGTGGAAAGAGAATAGAATGTATAATATTTGCTGATGGCATGGTATTAGTGGCAGAAAGTGAGTGGACAGTGAATAACATGCTCAAAGATCTGAATGAAGCTTGTGTGGAATATGGGATGCAAATAAACACAGCAAAAACAAAGAGTATGGTCATCAGTACAAGACGCAGACTGTCCAATATTAAAATAGGACAATCTACCATTAGCCAAGTAAGTCAATTTAAATATCTCGGAAGCACAACAACTGAAGTCTTGAGATGTCACCAGGAGGTGAAAACTCGTATTGCCATAGCAAAGGAGGCATTCAATAGAAAGAGGAGACTCTTATGTGGCAAATTAGATAAAAGACTAAGGAAAAGGCTTCGCAAACGTTTTGTCTGAAGTGTGGCACTACATGGGTCAGAAAAATGGACACTGAGACGAGAGGATGAAAAAAGGTTAGAAGCATTTGAGATGTGGACGTGGAGGAGAATGGAGAGAATAAGCTGGATGGAAAGAGTGAGTAATGAAAGAGTATTGGAAAGGGTTGGTGAGAGAAAACGTCCGCTGAAGGTTGCAAGAGAAAGGAAAAAGAAGTGGTTGGGACATTCATTGAGAAGGGAGTGCTTGCTAGTAGATGCTTTGAAAGGATTGGTTTGTGGGAGAAGACTGAGAGGAAGGAGGAGATACAATGTGATAGACGACATAAAGGGAAGAGGAAATTATGCAGACCTGAAGAGGTTGGCAGAAGACCGGACAGCCTGGAGAACTACCATGTGAAAACCTGCCTTTACGTAGAACACTGATGATGATGATGATACTACTCTGATCGAGTGCAATGTGAAAAGAGGTTGCAGTGCTCTGCTGCAGGCAGAGATGTATAATTATATTCTTTGCCGCGTTACCAGCCGTGCTGCAATTGCTTTCTCCTGCTTCCGCGACCCCCTTACCAAGGCTTTTGCAAACCACCTCCCCCCCCCCCCCTCCTCCTCCCCGGGTCGCATCCTACAGGTTGAAAAACACTGCTCTAGCGGATAGGCGAGGCAGCTCCAGTCACTTTTCAGCTTCGAGACAATTGTTTGATTTACTTATTCACAACAGTTTACACAGAAGACTCGTGCCCATATGCGGTGGGTGGACGTCGAACCCACGGCCCTCGGTGCCCAGTGCGTAGTCAAGTGTCAAGATGCTCGCACAAGCTACGCCCAGTGCGGCCCAGGAGCGAAGTGCCGTTGCGGTGTAGGCATTCCAGGCCTGGCGGCGTACTAAGTCAGATGCTGGCGCTGCTATGCAGCAATTAAGGCGGGCAGAAGGCCTGCCCCAGTTGTGAGGAATGATGGAAGCGTAACATCCGGGGAGCGAATTCTGGCCTACACGTCCGGCAGGCGGCGCATGGCGGCGATGGATGCCCAGCGGATCGGCAGCTGGGTGAGCCTAAGTTCGATCCTCGGGCAACTGTGCTGTGGCTGGATCTCCAAGTAGACAGTCACATAGGATGGCGAACGGCGGCAGTTGTTCCAGGGGATCGACGGTGAGCGACAACGGTCTTACGACGGTAGTCCGTTCTACAGAGGTCGCTCATTAGCCAAGGCGGTCATCGCTGACACAACCGGTTTTCGGTTATACTGATCTCTCTCCACGTCGATTTAAGCGTGCTATCAAAACTGATCAAATAACCAGTTTCTGAAGTAACTGCTTTTCGGTTTTCTATTCCTGCAATTTCCTGTACTAAACGTAGAAATCGAACAACGACTGAAAAATTTTGACTATCTGAGTTTCAAGATACATAGAATCAAAATATTAAATTAAACAGGCAAATAGAAGACAATTTAGTCCGTCCACCGTTCGCTGCTTTTCTAGAACAGTGGTAAGTGGTCGAATACTGCAAAAAAATGACACGTAGTGTTCTATTGATTTTAATTTTTTGAAACTCCGCTCAAAAATCATGTTGTAATCAGGGATCATATCACTATTTGGACATGACGAATAGTCAGAGCCAAAGGGCGACAGCTGAGATCGAAGAACTCCGTTTTTCGCGTTAATTTGTACGTTTTTATGGGCTACACGGAATAAAGGCATATGTGTAGATTGAATTGTTAAGTGTTTTAATTACTACTGTTACCCTAATTTTCTTCTTATTTTATTATTTTACAGAAATGGAAGACAAATCTTAAACTTTTAAAACAAATGGAGCATTGTACTACACTCCTACATCACTTCGTAGAAATATTTCCAGACTTGGGTTTGTGCCATTCTGCAATAAACTACCATACAGACCAGGTGGCGATAATCTTGCACAATGCACGTACACAGGTGCCTTATGCCATGACATACGGCAACACGTTCATTACAGTCTCAGCAATGCTGTACCAATTCTTGTGCAATATCTTTGTTGTTCGTTCCTGTCGGTATTGTTATTAAAATAACACTGTTCGATTTTTACACTTTCTATAATAACGCACTATTTGAAACCAATGCAAATTTTACGAACAAATATATATCTCCTTTTTTTTAAAAAAATGTTTATTCAAAAACAATTCTAGCACTGCTGCTATGGCTAATTGATATTTCGGTTTGGTTACTCAGTTATGAGCAAAAAATAAAGAAGACCTTTTATAACCGAGACCAAACAAATACCAAAAAAATGCCAGTTATTCAAAACAAAAATTCCGGTATCGCTTTTAACCGGCCGGTTTTCTCCATTCCTATCGGTTATTCGATGTTACTATGAACACCAGGGGCAGCCTGTTGAGCACACGCCCCAGGAGTCACGTAGTCCATTTGTTGCAGTGCCACCATGGCGTTCTGCTTTCGGTAATATCACTGGCTTTGTGTGGTGGCGACATGCTGCTCTAGCTGTAACAGCAAGCAATGCAATTACAACAAAGAGCAGCACTACATCTGTGAAGGGACAAAATCCTGAATCAGAAAATAACCATGAAGTCGCAACTGAAATGTTGGGCCGGAGTGGCCGAGCGGTTCTAGGCGCTACAGTCTGGAACTGAGCGACCGTTACGGTAGCAGGTTCGAATCCTGCCTCGGGCATGGATGTATGTGATGTCATCAGGTTAGTTAGGTTTAATTAGTTCTAAGTTCTAGGCGACTGATGACATGAGAAGTTAAGTCCCATAGTGCTCAAAGCCATTTTTTGAAATGTTGGTGACTGGAATTAAACTGACAGTCAACGACGAAAATGATGTCCATCACAACATTCCCAGATTTGTACAAAGAAAAAACAGAAGATAACTTCACTGAGTTACAAACAATCTCTCCTGTGCCAGACAGTACAGTCTTGACTAACAACTGTAGCTGTTACAGCGGATTTTGTCACTAGGTCTGACCACGTAATAATGACAGATATTTAAAAACGAAACGTTGTGGGCCGTAGGTGAAGAAATAAGTCTTGAGCATTACTTTTCTGGGTCAAAGGTGAGCAGAGATGCCAGGAGGAAAGGCACCAGAAATACCAACAGTGTATCAGCGGCTGTGAGCGGCGGACTCCCGAACAGAAACGAGCGGCAAAGCGGGAAAAAAGGAATAAGGACGTCGACTGGGACGTACACGTCAAAATTTTATCTTACGAGAGCAGCAGAGAGAAACTGCGGAGCCCTGATTGTGGCCCGGGCCGTGAGGGGAGTCGGCGCAAATCGCCGGCCACGGGAGAGCGGCTTACGACGCTTCCACTCGCTCACGTAGGCGGAAATGCCAGCGCGACATTTCTGCGCCGGGAATATCTGATGTACACGCGCGTGTGTATTTTCCGATGAAAAATTCGCAGTCGTATATCAGTCACAATTTGGGCCCCGCTGCGCTGTGCGGCGGCGGCGACGCCGCGCCCATCAGGGCAGGGCGGCTGGAAAGTCGAATTGATGACTCTGGCGAGGCAGGGGCGGCCGCACTCGCGCCTGATTAGGCGAGCACGGGTGTTCCCGCCAGATAACTGCCGCTTCACCGCCATTCGTTACAACGGGCGTTAGAAGCGATCGATGCACGGCCGTCGACTTGCCTGTGACGGAGGCTCTGCATTCCACGACTTCATTCCAAGGGCCGTGTCTGCTACAGCGCGACGAAAAGGACGAAGACTCGTACCACTTCACAGTCAGTCCACAATGAAGTCAAGAGGCGGGAAGAAACAGTTCAGTTGGACAGGCGAAGGAATGATATCGACCGTGGCCTTCTCCAAGATACCATTCATATTTCACCTGA
Organism: Schistocerca cancellata; assembly: GCF_023864275.1. NCBI lineage: Eukaryota > Metazoa > Arthropoda > Insecta > Orthoptera > Acrididae > Schistocerca > Schistocerca cancellata. The sequence goes on from NC_064634.1 coordinate 70,125,648, forward strand.
AGTGCGCTGGGGAAACTAACGATAACCAAAATCAAATGCAGTTCGTACTGGTATGGCAGCCATCAGTCACAATCATTGTCGGAAAAAATCGCAACACTACGAACGAGTTGTGCGACATAAGCGAAAGTTGGAAGGCGTGTTTCTACGTCTGAAAGATGATGTCTGTTCAAATTTCGTGCCTGTCGCATAAGAGTGGCGCTAGTAGCGCCACTGTGTGACTGCACGGACGTCAGCATTATTTACCTTTGAGATCGGACATACCGAGTTGATGTTAATCAAGAATGCCTTTAAGGCGACAATGACACCAAATTTGAACGAGGTCGCGTAATACGGCTACGAGAAGCTGGATGTTCCTTCTGTGGCACTACCGGGAACGAAGACCAACGTGTTCTGCGTCTGACTCTGGCGTCCCGTACTCCATCTGCAGCAGCGATCTTAGCAGCAGTTGCACCACAGACACAAAACGAACTGTCACAAATCCGTTACGTCAGGGACAGCTCCGAGATAGACGCCCTGTAACATTCACCACCATTCGCGACTTCAGTGGTGTCCATCGAGAGCTCACTGGGAGGGCAAGATGAAGGTCTGTTGTGTTTTCTGGTGAAAGGTGGTTCTGTCTCGGGGCTAGCGACCGTGTGTTGGTTGGCAGGAGGTCAGTTCAGGCCCTGCAACCAACCTGTTTCCGTGCTAGACTCACTAGACCTACGCCTAGAGCTACTGTCTCGGGTGCGATTTCGTATGACAGCAAGAGCACTCTCGCAGTTATTCCATGCACTCTGACAGCAAAACTGTACGTCAATCCCGGTGGTTCGGCCTGTTGTGTTGCCATTCACGGCCAGCATTCAAGGGAGTATTTTTCCAACAGAATAACGCTCGCCCACATATAGCTGTTGTAACCCAATACGCCCTACAGTGTTGACATGTTGCCTTGGCCAGCTCGATTACCTGATCTGCCTCCAATCGAGCACCTACGGGATAACATCGGACAACAACTGCAGGGTCCCTGTATTGACCGACCCAAGTGCAACAGACACGGAACGCCAACCCATAAAGTGACAGCTGGCACCTGTACAACACAATGCATGCATGCTTGCTTTCAACATTCTAGCGGTTACACCGGTTATTAATGTACTAACATTCCACGTTTGCGATGGCTTATCTCGCGTTTACTTTAACATGTGATCTTTTGCAATGTTAATCACTTTAAAAAGTTACCTACATAAATGTATCCCCGAAATTTCATTACTCTACATTAATCATGTTTTAGTGACATGATTTTTTCCGTCAGTGTGTATCCCAGGCATACTGTCTGAATATGTCGTGACAAATGGGAATTTGTGCCAGGCTGGAATTCGAATCGGATCTCCAACTAACAGCGTGCAATCACCTGAACCATCAGGCTAGTTGAACACGCTTCCAGACCTGAAGCGTGGTCACTGATGTTTGCTGCTATTGCTTCCGAAAATTACAACAGGAGGTTATGCAAAACGATAAGTTAAAACAGTATCATTGGGAGAGTGGGGTTGATTGGTCGGGGGAGAATCTGGTGGATGACCGTGGCTTACAGAATTGAATTCAATCCACATTTCCCAACCTCCAAATGTAGTGTTCAAAATGAATACCAAGGCCACAGTTACATTGACTACAACTACAATCTGGAATAAATTTCCATTTGTCACGATATATTCATTATAATGTAGGTTCGGCAGCTCTGAGAGCACTTCACGATTCATGTTTTTGCGGTACACTTAACTCATCTCCATTGATTTCTGTCATTTTATTTCTGTGGATTTAATTAAACTGGTCTAGAATTTTATTTCTTTAAATTGTGATCGTTCAGAACTATTTTTTCCCGCTGATCATCTGCTAATTTACATTCATGTGAATATAGTACGCACTTGACGCACATTTTACAGGTCACGCTAGATTACCCTAGTAATATGGAATGTTATGTTAAGTCCACAACATAAGTGACGCAACGTTAACTGGGATCGCCTTACAGCCATCACCCATCCTCAGCGAACGATTTGCCCACCACACTGCAGAATAATTACACATAAACTACAAAAGAGGAATGAGAGAGAAGAATTTCGAAATCCAAAGATGTTCATTTAATGATGCAGGAATACATACTATTAGTCAGTTGTATCACTCGGGATGATTCATTCACGAGATAATTTCTATCGCAAGTATGTATCAATTAAGTAAGCCACCTTACGCACGAGTAGAGTGCTGCTACCCGTAAGATTCCCCACCCCCCTCACCCTTTCCCGTTACGAAGTTGACCAGTTACCGGCGATTACTGAAAGACAATAACCCCAGGCGAATAAAAAGCCAAAATAGGTATGACTTTCTGAAGATGACGTAAACGTCGATGCCGGCGACTGGTATGAAACTTGTTTGCGACTGTGATCGAAACTAAAACCGTTTTGTAATTTCCTCTTCTGTTCGCTAATGACAGGAAAAAAAAGCAGTTGTTGTTAAGCCTTTGTATCACATTTTTCTTATTTTACCAGAATGGTAATTTCAACAGACGTTTGTGGGAGAATATATGTGCACTGAATCTTCCTGTGTGCATGGCCTCGGAATTTTAACAGTAACCTTCTCCGTAATGCACAACGCCTATCCTATGGAGACTGGCAATGTCCTTAAAGCCGTCTAGCTTTCTAAATGAATCTGCGATGAAGCGTATTACTTGTTTTGGGATTTTCTGAACCTATTCTATTAGTCCTATTTCGTAGGGACCTCACACTGAACAAAAGTAAAGGCCGAATGGAAGCACGCTTGATTTTTCTGCCAAAAGTTGGCATTTTCATATTGAACCCCATTTCGTGGTCAAAGGAGAGGGCTGCAGATTCCACTTGTCAGCCAGCGCCTTTAAACGGTTCGCTAAGTACAATATAAAAATGGGGTAATATCATCCGTGATTAGCTTCCCATGGACAAACATGTATCTTCAATTAAAAATCGTCAATGATAGTGAAAAATTAGTGGTGTATGTAATTATAAAAAGAATACTACTTAATTATGTTTGAACTGGAATTTAAAAACTTCACTGAAATGCACATGAGGCATGTTATTCGACGAAAGCAAAACCCTTTAAGAAGGGTAGTAGGAGTAATCCATCGAACTACAGACCTATATCATTGACGTCTGTTTGCAGTAGGGTTTTGGAGCATATATTGTATTCAAACATTATGAATCACCTCGAAGGGAACGATCTATTGATACGTAATGGTTTCAGAAAACATCGTTCATGTGCAACGCAGCTAGCTCTTTATTCGCACGAAGTAATGGCCGCTATCGACAGGGGATCTCAAGTTGATTCAGTATTTCTAGATTTCCGGAAAGCTTTTGACACAAGCGACTTCTAATCAAGCTGCGGGCCTATGGGGTATCCTCCCAATTGTGCGATTGGATTCGTGATTTCCTGTCAGCAAGGTCGCAGTTCGTAGTAATAGACGACAAATCATCGAGTAAATCTGAAGTTGTATCAGGTGTTCCCCAGGGAAGCGTCCTGGGACCTCTGCTGTTCCTGATCTATATAAATGACCTGGGTGACAATCTGAGCAGTTCTCTTAGGTTGTTCGCAGATGATGCTGTAATTTACCGTCTAGTAAGGTCATCCGAAGACCAGTATCAGTTGCAAAGCGATTTAGAAAAGATTGCTGTATGGTGTGGCAGGTGGCAGTTGACGCTAAATAACGAAAAGTGTGAGGTGATCCACATGAGTTCCACAAGAAATCTGTTGGAATTCGATTACTCGATAAATAGTACAATTCTCAAGGCTGTCAAGTCAACAAGTACCTGGGTGTTAAAATTACGAACAACTTCAGTTGGAAAGACCACATAGATAATACTGTGGGGAAAGCGAGCCAAAGGTTGCGTTTCATTGGTAGGACACTTAGAAGATGCAGCAAGTCCACTAAAGAGACAGCTTACACAACACTCGTTCGTCCTCTGTTAGAATATTGCTGCGCGGTGTGGGATCCTTACCAGGTGGGATTGACGGAGGACATCGAAAGGGTGCAAAAAAGGGCAGCTCGTTTTGTATTATCACGTAATAGGGGAGAGAGTGTGGCAGATATGATAGGCGAGTTGGGATGGAAGTCATTAAAGCAAAGACGTTTTTCGTCGCGGCGAGATCTATTTACGAAATTTCAGTCACCATCTTTCTCTTCCGAATGCGAAAATATTTTGTTGAGCCCAACCTACATAGGCAGGAATGATCATCAAAATAAAATGAGAGAAATCAGAGCTCGAACAGAAAGGTTTAGGTGTTCGTTTTTCCCGCACGCTGTTCGGGAGTGGAATGGTAGAGAGACAGTATGATTGTGGTTCGATGAACCCTCTGCCAAGCACTTAAATGTGAATTGCAGAGTAGTCATGTAGATGTAGATATTTACGAAGTATCGCCACAAGTTTTCAGTTTGTAACAGCCAGTTTATACAACCCGCAGTACTGTAGATTGAAACTGCCGACAACCTGAAACCCATGTTGTGCGTCTGCCATCTTCATCTGCATCCTGCTAACAATTGTGAAGTGCATTGCAGAGGATGCTTCCCAGTGATTACTTGTTAGGGCTTTTTGCCGTTTCGTTCACATCTTGAGCGCGGGCAGAATAATAGTTCCTATGTCAACGATACGTCGACGACTGTAGTGTATTACTAGCGCTGTTTCTGAAACTTTGTAAGCAGGCTTTCAGGCGGTAAGTGTCGTCTATCTTCAAGCACCGGCCAATCCAAATTTTTAAGCATTTACGGCGTCTCGAACAAGACTGTGGCCACTCGTGCTGCCTTCCTTTGCGTACGTTCAACACCCCTACCATTTGATACAGGTCCACCTGAGCAATATTCTAAGATAGGACGCGCAAGTCTTTTGTAAGTCATCACCTTTGTACCGTCAGTTTCTTTTCCCAGTATCCTGCAAATTAAACGAAGTCTGCCATCTACCTCACCGACGATTGAATATGTGAGATAATTTCATATCACTACGAACTGTTATACCCAGTTTATTGATTCTGACTGTGAGTTACTGATATTCCAGTCATAAAAGACAACGGTTATGCTTTTTGTGAAGAGCAAAATTTCACATTTCTGAACATTTAAAGGCAGCTGTCAATCTTTGTGCAGCCAGCTGTCAATCTTTGTGCCACTTGGAAATGTTATGAAGATCTGACTCACTATCTGCGTTTTTTTCCCCAGACAGTACCTCTGCAGAAAGTGTGACGTTACGATTTTCTCCCAGGTCATTAATCTTCCTGCCACAAGGTGAAATATCGGGACACATGTCACAAAGCCGTGTCGTATTCGACACTTGGCTGAAAAATGTTTTCCCCTTATACATCACGTCCATTTCGATTATATACATAACACAGTAGCGCACACTAACGCTGTTTCCTGTGCAACGAAAAACAAACAAGACGTGTTGGATCCCACACCGCCTTGTGGTGGGAAGGTTAATATGCAGCATGAAAAGTGTGGGTCCGAACACACTTCCCGGGGATACGCCTGAAGTTGTCTGGCTGCACCACACATCAAGTTAGTGGCCTGACCTTCGGAAGTGACCTAAATCGCTGCCGCTGTCACCTCCAGGCAGCAGCTGCGAATGAAGCACGCCTTATCGGCTATTGTGGGGAGCGTGAGCAGTCGTTCGGCAGTAGTGGAGTTGGACCGCGAGTTGGCCTGTTCTGAGACGCCAACGTGTCGTCGACAACTCGCGGAGCAAGAACCGCTCAATGGCTCGTGTACGTCGCCGGCAAACACAACACCGACACCCATTGTGCCCGCGCGCGTCTTGTTTACAAACAAACAAAGCGGGCGACCTGGCCGTCTATACGTGTCGGGCGTTTGCGGTGCGCAGTTGGTTCCTCCCTTTCTCCGCTAGGAGTTCCGCCCGCGGCGCCGCAACGCGATTCGTCTTTCCGGCGCTATTAACCTATGGAGGCGGTGTTGTCATCGGCAGGAACCCGCCCGATAAATCAAACGGCCTCCGCCTCTCCCTCTTCGCGGCCTTCCTCCGCTTTCACCTTTATGTCCGTCCCGCTCGAACCGGAGGGACCGAGGCAGCTAGTGCCGCTGCCGCCGCCACCACCACCACTTCCGCAAGCTCCACGCCAACTGCCGCACAGCTTCCTAATGGCTTAATTGAATTCCGATTAGTAAAAGATGGCGCGCGCGGGGCGGTGGAGTGGGCGGGTAGCGTGTGCCGAGTGCACCGGGGCGTGCCGCCTCAGTACGTGCCCTCCCGATGAACTAGCAGCACTTCCTCAGTACGCCTGGGGCGCGAGGAGGCTGCCGCTTTTCCAGAACACCAGTCCTCGTCGACGGGCACATTATATATAATGGAGGTTTCGATCTTATACTGTAGGCGTCGCTTAAGAAGGGATTTTTTGAAATTCGACCGCTCGGGGGCGGGGAGTGGAACAGGGGATAAAAGTTATTTTTCTGAAAAATTGTCGCTATTAAGTCAATTTTGAAGTTAGACCTACTAAAACTGGTATTTGGCATTTGGTTTTTCGGCCAGAAATAAAGAAATACGTATTCCAGAATTTTTGGAAATTTAACCCTATGGCTGTCAAATAGTGGGAGAAAGATTTTTTTGAAAATATTTTATTATTAAAGAACTACTGAAATATTTTTGAAGCTACGTCTATGAACACTGGTATTTAACTTCTCGGTTACAAATAAAAAATGTGTGTTTCAGCGGTTCTGGAAATTCAACCCTTAAGGAACTGAATTTTTATGTAAATATTTCAATACATTAAAAAAAATTGAACGCTACATTTATGAAACTTCGTATTTCGATTCTTGGTCAGATATAATGAAATATTTGTTAGGGGATGGAAGTTGCTATGGAAATATCTCCACAAGAACGCAAAAGGCACGATTAACAAAAACTTTGGACTTTAGCTACCACACTCGCTTCTCGGTCAGAGCTACATTCGGAGGAAACCATGCTTATATGGCCTCAATTAGCGTGAAAACTTAGAAGGTGTTGTAGTTTGTCAACAACATAAAAATTCGATTAAATAAAAACAAAAGAAATCTTCGCAGGCCATACAGTCTACAAAAGCGAAGAAGCAGACGCTAAGCTAGTCTCTCTCTCTCTCTCTCTCTCTCTCTCTCTCTCTCTCTCTCTCTGTGTGTGTGTGTGTGTGTGTGTGTGTGTGTGTGTGTGTGTGGCCGAGCTTAAGTAGTAAGTATTTATAAGAACGACTCCAAGGCCCATGGACGAAAATTGGCCAAATCTGACACACAAATTCCTTGCCACAAGACGACCAACAAAGGAGGGTTTTTAACGCTCTTTCTCTAATATTTACGGAGATACAGACATGCGTGTTATTTAAGCCCCCATCATATAAGCTGCCCTGTGTGACACGTATGTTGTGTGGGAATAGCATTGACCTTCCTTTTATCGATCTGCTTTGCATGGCAGCCCCACAGGTGTGTTGTGTGGGAACCGTAATGACCTGTCTTATCGATCTGCTTTACAGAGCAACCTACTTGTCATGGAGAAGAAACAGGCTTCGAGCCCTTGACACACAAGCTGCCTCGCACAACAGGCGTGTTATGTCAGAGTAGTGTCGGCTTGCTTTGCATGGCAGCCTACACATCATGGGACAAAAAGTGTGTGCAAGTCCTTTGTATATATGCTGTGCTGCATGGGAGGCACGTTGTGGGTGTACTACCAGATTGCTTTATCGACATCTTTTGCAGGGGCTGGATACGTGGGGAAAGACTGGGATGGATAGGTGTGTGTGTGTGTGTGTGTGTGTGTGTGTGTGATAGACAGATAGATAGATAGAGAGAGAGAGAGAGAGAGAGAGAGAGAGAGCAGGGGCGGAAAGAGAGGGGAAGGAGGGTATGGACAGAGATGGGGGGGGGGACAGGAGGGAATGGTCGGCGAGAGAGGGTGGCAAGAGGGGATGGACAGGGGCAGAGGGAGACAGGAGGGGATGGACAGGGGGGAGTGGGCAGGAGGGGATCGACAAGGAGAGAGGGGGAGGAGGGGATCGACAGAGAGAAGGGAGGATGAAATGGTCAGTGGGACGGGATGATGGTCATGGACAGAAAAAAGGGAGGGAAAGAGAGATGGGCTGAGATGTGGGAGGAAGACACTGACAGATAGGGAGGCAAGGAGGTGATGGGCAAAGGTAGGGGGGAGAAGAAGATAGACCATGAGATGTGCGCAATACATGTGACGTATATGTAGGCAGGTGAAGCAGTGGGGAAAAGGCTACTATTTTATTAAAAAAAACAATTACGCATTAAATCGTCTTATTTTTATAGTACACGATGTAGATGCTCAAATCTTTTTACCTTACGAAGATAGACGTAAATACTCAGTCATTCAACGTACCTGAAAACAAAAAAGAAAGTCGTCATTAGAAAAGACGGATAGCAGTCATGACAGGTGGTTAGTGATGCAAGAGGACGATTTATTTAATGCCCTCTTTACCAATCATTGAAACAGTGAACATAAAACACTAAAGTCAAAGAATCAAGACGTGTGTTAAAACATGATGTTCGATGACTAATGACGACTGAAGTTCGTTTTAGATTCGCTCTATATGGCTTAATATTCGCATACTGTCTCGTTATTTATTAAATGGTACAGTAACGTTTGCCTAAGATAAGCAGGTAGATTATCTTCCGTAAATGCTGTTATTGTGTCCGTGCACTAAAACAGATACTCAAAATGGTTCAAATGGCTCTGAGCACTATGCGATTTAACTTCTGAGGTCATTAGTCGCCTAGAACTTAGAACTAATTAAACCTAACTAACCTAAGGACATCACACACATCCATGCCCGAGGCAGGATTCGAACCTGCGACCGTAGCAGTCACGCGGTTCCAAACTGAAGCGCTTACAACAGCAAGGCCACACCGGCCGGCTACAGATACTCAAGTGCGAAATATTTCTCCTTGGTTTCCATATTCCTTGTGTAGCTCCTCTTGTTCTTTCCTGTACTGTTTGTATGCCAGAATGATATGGCTGATTTTGGCTCTTCTGAAAGGACTCTTCAAGGTATATGGACGTATTTAATTTTTAGCCTATGGAGATAGCTCAGATTATAAGCGTGTCCCAGGTACATTCTAATAACCGATGTAGTATGCCATTTTCTATAATTCAGCATTACTTTCTTGGGATGACGGGTGGCATAAAATCTTGTTCTACCCATCTGCGTTGTGACCCAGGAGGTGAACTCGGTTGATTAAAGTGTTTCTTGAAAATGGCCTTTTTCTAGGGACAGTAAAAGCTCTAATTACTGATGACGGTACTATTTGATGTGGAAAACGTATCACGAACACAATTTTCGTAATCGCTTCCAGGTATGTGTTACTCGACTAATTATATTACCCGTAAAAAAGAATGACTGATTTTCGTGAAGCTGATCACAGTGCAAGGTCGCAATCCAAAGTCAAAAAACTGTCAGTCAAGATTCATAGTTCATGGATAAAGGTAGCCGTCTATATTGTGGCAATTTAATAAGCATAATTTGTTATGTTTAAATCGTACAATTTATGCACACAACACAGTAAAAAGAAAAAGAATAGTGCCTACGATTTCGACAATCTGATGTAATTTAGTTCAGACGGATGACGTGTGCCGCTTCAAATATACAAGCAAGAGCATACGCGTACAACCATTCGGTGTTCATACTTGTTGTTGCACAATGTGTGTTGCATTGTTTCTAGTGTCAGAAATTAAAGTTTCACACACGCTTTTCGAACGAAGCATGCTGAAATTTGTCTTGGGTGACTTAGGGGAACCACGGGAAACCCAAAGCTGGGCGACTGGAGTCGGTTTGAACTGTCGCCCTCCCGGATGCGAGACGAGCGTCTTATCGGCTGTCTTGGCCTCCTCACTCAGTGTCATCTGCTCGTGTCTATTCTTTACAGTACTTCACATCGATCTAGAATTTATTTTCCTCTTTGCTGCTCAGTCCCACTTCTAAGATTACGTAGCCACAACCTTTTGGTTTAGGGAACTTATTCAAACCGGAACTGCCACATCGCCCTTAGTCATATATGTCTCATAGTTTCTTCTGATTTTATATTCGATACCACATAGCGCTAAAACGAAACTTCCCAGCAGATTAAAACAGTTTCAATCTGAGAAGAAGTTTCGAATCAGCGCACACACTGTGGCTGAGTGGAAACTCATTTTGGAAACAATCCCCAAGGCTGTGGCTACGCCTTTTTTTCGAAACATTCTTTCTTCCAGAAAAGCTAGTACCGCAAGGCATGGAGAAGAACTGAAGTTTGAACTGTGGGGGACGAGGTACTGGTGGCAGTAAAGCTATTTAGGGCGGATTGTTAGTCGTGCTTTGGTAGTTCACGCGGTTACAGCGCTTGTCCACGAAAGGCAAAGGTCCCACTTTCGAATCCTGGTGCTAGTCACAGTTAGAATCTCTCAGGAAGTTTCATATCGATGCAAACTCCGGTGCCGACCGAAAATTTATTCTTGAAGTGCTATACCCTTGCAATCCACATTATTTCTTACGATGGCAATTAAACCATACTTAAGACACGTCGTACCAATAGTTCCTTTTGCAACCAGCTTGGCGTTGGCTGCTACAGTATTATAACCACCCTATAGCAGCAGACTTTGGGTCAAGTAATTCTTTGTATTTTCCGTTAATATTTTTCCCTACTAGAATCGGCTCTTTGCGTTTCTTCTGCCCCAGTCTCGACCCAGTCTGATTGCTGTGAAATTCAACTACTAATCGTACAAAATACTCTGTGTTCTACAAATGAAGGTTTGACCTTTTATTAGAAGTTTACAATCGCAACATGATCAAATTTATCACTTCAAGATGGAGCTTCACCATTAATGGAGCAATTATCATTCTTCCATGAATAATTCTTATCTGTGAAATTAAAATTTTAGTTCCTAATTCTTTCATGCTCAATGAATATATCACTACTAATACATTGGTCCGGGGTACAGTCTTCGATCAGTGCTATGAGAGGGCTTCGAAAAGTAAGTTACCCATTATTATGGCAGTCGAAATAACCTTCACTGAATGCCACACCATGCTTCAAAGTTACACAGTTACAAGATACTATTTTTCAAAATAGTCACCAAGTCTCTGTGAACAACGATAAGAACGTTATACGAATCGTTCAGTCCGTCGACTACAGAGATCCGCTCCTTGGTAACGGAACCATTCTCGAATTGTTCAAATGGCTCTGAGGACTATGGGACTTAACATCTGAGGTCATCAGTCCCCTAGACTTAGAACTACTTGAACCTAACTAACGTAAGGACATCACACACATCCATGCCCAAGGCAGGATTCGAACCTGCGACCGTAGCAGCAGCGCGGTTCCGGACTGAAGCGCCTAGAACCGCTCGGCTACAAAAGGCCGGCGGGATACATTCTCGGACCACTGTATAAACTTCCTCATTACTCTGAGACGGCTGTGGCTCAGCTCTTCGATAGCCTGGACATTGTCGTCTGTGATCGATATCCATCGGCTTCCTTCCCCATCACCATGAAACACGTCTGTGCGGCCTTCGTCAAATTGATGGCACCATTTCACTACGGCTGGACGCGACACTGCGTTTGTTCCCTGTACCCCCAGAATTTCATTGTGAAGCTTTGTGTAATTTAGACGTTTTGCCCTCGACAATCGTACAGTCCTGTGTACTTCAGCTCTGGCGTCGCTTTTCCAGTTGTCGCGCCATTTCACTCGCATAGTGTTACGCACCTGTTCTCTGTACTGCAGCAGAACTAAATCTGCTGAAAACCTGAACCTGATACATGCACTTCATCCTGACAATGTGCTACTCTTTTTTATAAATATGTTTTAATTTGTTGGTTTTTGGAATGTACCTATTCAGCCATCTCATTAGTGGAATGTCAATTATGACTTTATCAGCGGACGACACAACACCCAGTCCGAGCGAAGAACGTCTCCGACCCGGTCGGGAATCGAACCCGGGCCCCTTCAATTGGTAATTAATCCATGGGTGCTAACCGCGCAGCTGCCGAAGCGGACCGCCACTCGTGCTGCACGATTGTCCTAGTGTGGGACATGTGTAACTTCCTTCCTGAAGTCCCTAAGCAGGTCACTTATCGCCTCTTTCATCTATGACCATGATTTATTAATGTGAGAAATGCAAAGGTGCTCCGCCGCTGGGCACCCACGTTAAACCGCAGGTCCACCAGCAACTGACTGGAAACGTCTGTTCAAAAGTTGGGGGAAGACATTGGCATTCTATTTCTAATTGGGACATGCCTAGAGCAGAACGCACCGCAGTGTTCAAACCAATCTCCGGACTGAGCAAGCTTTAGTTTATTTTGCTGCTCTTACTGGTTGAGCTTCGTAACCAAAAAGATAAATTCTTTATGCAGGGACGGTGATTTGATGGCACCGTTTAGTCTATACCGAATATCATTGTTGACTGGTACTGTACCTACTCTACAAGAAACACAGTTCCGCAACACTAGGCCCTCTGCGAGCTTTCGGCTGCTCTGAGTAAGTCTCCATTTCTCTCAGAGTCACTCAAGCAGCACCGTGCTCCTTAGCTGTGTTTGGCCTTTCCCATTCCCGTCTATCTTTGATATGACGCGATGCTCAAGGCTGCTGCCTACTCATTGACTCTAATTTGCACACGTCCTTAGTACCTTTCCACAGGATGGGTAGAAGGGGAGAGGGATATGTCCATATACTGGGTTTCTGTAATTGGCTTCACATGACGTATAGGTTCCCTTTCCAGACCACATCTCTCTGAAAGTCTTCCTGTAGCCCTGTGCTCGCTGTTACTTCAGAAAGCTTTCCGTTTCCTTATACTAGGTACACTTGGCTAGAATACAATGTAACGCTGCTGTGTTCACATCCCATTCGGTGGTCGCGGCCATCCTGACGCCGGCTACGCACTCGCCGTCGGATTACACCTGGCGCCCTGCGATTCCCGCAAGTGCATTGAATCTTTTTCTTTACAGGACTTTTCAAGCCCCGAATGATACGAATGTTCAATTGTCGAAACATAAGCATGTTGTCGAAAAAGTCGCTCGGCTGCACTGCCGTAAGTTGTTGGAAAAAACGTCGGAACTCGAGTTTCAGAAGATCAAATGGTTCAAATGGCTCTGAGCACTACGGAACTTAACTGCTGTGGTCATCAGTCCCCTAGAACTTAGACCTACTTAAACCTAACTAACCTAAGGACAACACATACATCCATGCCCGAGGCAGGATTCGAACCTGCGACCGTAACGGTCGCGTGGCTCCAGACTGTAACGCCTAGAACCGCTCGGCCACTCCGTCCGGCGTTTCAGAAGAACAGATTATATTACATTTTCTTCAGATTGTTTCAGTTCAGCTGATTTCAGTGAAATGTCTACCTATAAGTTTCAAATCGAAGTTTTTCGTTGCTGAATTTACTGGGGGATCTATTATTTATTATTAATCACACTGCCACGTAATATTACAACATTTTTTGAGTCATCTCGATGAATAAGCTGTACAGTCTCCTGACTGTTAGACAGAAACCTCCTTCACACTAACAGGTACCTGAACTCCCAGTCGCTGCCAGATGAGCTGGCCAGCAGCTACGCGGCAGAAGCGGACGTCTTGGAGGCGGGCTATCGGCGGAGAAGCGGTATCTTGCGCCGCCGCTGCCGCAGGATTGTCCAATGCGGTGGCTCCGGTTACCCGGGCCGGGCCCGGTGCTTTCTTGCCGCCAGCCAACGACAGACAGCAAACATAAATACCGAAAGCCGGCTCCTCTCTCCCACGCAGAGGGAACTGCGGCCGTGCGGGGGAGGGGACAATTTAATTACTGCGGGACGTGATATCTGGGCTGCGGTTGACAAATGTCCGGAGCCGCTAGCGGGCGGTTCGTTACGGCTGGCGGGCCTGCAATCTAATCTGGCTCAATCTGCAGGTGGCACTTGCTGCCTGCTCAAGTAAGAATTCCTCTGCCTCCTTCAACCCTTGCCTTGCCGGCAGTCTTCCTCTCTCTCTCTCTCTCTCTCTCTCTCTCTCTCTCTCTCTCTCTCTCTGTCTCCATTTTCGGCTCGCGTCGGTAGTAGTACACAGAACTTGCTCGTTAATTGCAGGCGGAATTAAATCGGCGGCGCCGCAGAGCGTCACAAGAAACAACTCGAGACGCCTTCTGAGGAGAGATGCCCCCACTGGTGCGTCTGAGTCTCCACCGCAACATCCTGCCCGAGCTTGCAGCGTCTTCGTAGGCATCCCTGGCCTGACCTGGAGTATCATTAGCTTTTCCTCGGCTTTCAGACCACGGTCACGCCACTCGTCGACGGGCCGCACTGCGTGAAATAGACAACTCTGCTCCTCTCTGCAGCGCTACCTAGGCATAGCACATCATCTTCCTCGCGGACCTCGTGTCCTAATAACCGAGATATGGATGTACGGAGTATCCTCGTAGACATGCGAGAGGGTCGATGAGTGTTCTCTTGTAGCACCCAGCATAACACTGTGTGCATGACATCATTAGCTACTGTGGACGATCTACATATACGTATACAATCCGCAAGGCGCCGTACAGTGCATGGCGTACGGCAGCCCTGTGCCACTATTAGTCATTTCCTTTCCTATTCCACTCGCAAATAGAGCGACGGAAAAACGACTTTCTATACGCCTTCATATCAGCCCTAAGTTCTCACATCTATCTTCGTGGTCCTTACGCGAAATATATATCGGGGGCAGTAGCACATTCTGGAGTCAGCTTCAAATGCCGATTCTCAAACTTTTTTCAACAGTGCTCCTAGAGCAGAACTTCGCCTCGCCTTCACGGACTCCCATTTGAGTTCCTGATGGATCTCCGTAGCACGTGTTTTTCGAACCTCCAGGTAACAAATCTAGCACCCCGCCCCTGAATTGCTTCGATGTTCTCCTTCAATCCGACCTGGTACGGATCCCAAACACTTTAGCAGCACTCAAGAATAGGTCGCACCGGCGTCCTACATGCGGTCTCCTTTACAGATAAATCACAATTTCCTAAGATTCTCTCAATAAACCGAAGTCGACTACTCGCTTCCCCTACCGCAGTCCTCACATGCTCGCTCCATTTTATATCGCTTTCCAACGTTGCGCCCAGATTTTTAAACGACGTGACTGTGTCAAGCAGGACACTACTAATGGTGTTGTTCGGGTTTGTTTTTTCTCTAGTCAGCATTAACTCACATCTTTCTGTATTTATAGCTAACTGCCAATCATCACACCAACTAGAAATGTTTTCTGCGTCATCTGGTAGCCTCCTACAGTCGCTCAACGACACCTTCCCGTAGCGTCACAACAAACAGCCGCAAACTGCTGCTTACCCACTCCGCCAGATCATTTATGTATAAAGAAAATGATAGCAGTCCTATCACACTTTCCTAGGGCACTCCTGACGATACCCTTGTCTCTGATGAACACACTCCGTAAAGGACAACATACTGAGTTCTATTACTTAAGAAGTCGTCGAGGCACTCACGTATCTGGGAATCTATTCCATAAGCTCGTACCTTCGTTAACGGGGCACTGGGGCATCGCGTCAAATGCTTTTTGAAAATCTTGAAATATGGAGTCTGTCTGTTGCCCTTCATCCATAGCTCGCAGTATTTATGCGAGGAAAGGGCAAGCTAAATGAGAGTATATTCAAGGATTCTGCAGCGAACTGGTGTTAGCGATATTGGTCTGTAATTTTGCGGGTCCGTTCTTAAGCCCTTCTTATAAGAGAATCACCTGTGCTTTTTTCACTCGCTTGGATCTTTGCGGTGTGCGAGAGATTCGCTATGTTCTACGGTTGGCCATATTTCACTGGACGACTAGGCTAACAATGGTAATTATCTCCCTCGCTACGACGATCACTTATGGCGGCGTAGTACTGACGAAATGTACACGCGGAAACGGAAAGGTTAACAAGGTGGTGAGAAAATACGAGCACAAGTATGGATGACTGGTTATCTTCTTCCCTCTAGTACGATACCAGGAGACTGGCGCACGCTCTCGAGTGCTGCACGCATTACCTCTTGCAAAGGTGTAGACGGCAGTAAAGACGCTGCCACCCAGCATTTGCTGAGGGTTCTTTACGAGCGGCGACACGTGTTGACAAGGCGCTGTCCTGGCGTCTTGCTCCTCTGCGGTGACAAGCGCTCCTTCACCCTCACTCGGCGGCCCCCAGACGCTGCTTTATCATTCCTCCCTCATCCGTGGTCCCGCCAATAAGGAGTATCGGCCGGGCAGGGGCAGAAACGGCAGCGGGTGTGGGAGTGGGTGGGCGTTATTGATTACAGGCGGCACAACAAGCCTCCGGCGCGGCCACAGGAGGATACACAAATAGCCTATCGATTATTCCATCAATCCGTCAGGGTGACGCGGTGGGCGTCTTGATTGTCGGGGAGCCGCCACGCGGTTCCTCCGGAAAGGTCAGCGGACGTCCCTAAGCGAACGGCGCATTTGGGACCAGCTGCGCGGCCGCACATGCCTAACGACACTCGGACACGAATACGACAAAAAAACTCCGCTGCCGCACTCAGTAGTATCCAGAACACCACTAAAAATAGTTTCCGATAAAACGATGCGAGTGCTCGTGTTGATACATTTCCTTAAGTCGTTTCCGATTCGTGTTACCAAGAGGAACGATTCTGTTTGTTTCTTTCTCAGTTCCTCACATGACGCTAATGGATTCTAATCAGTGGCTTCTTGGTTTTCCTCTCCCTCCTCCTATCGTCCTGTTTTTCTTCGTCTTGTTCCAGCACATTATAACATTACCATTTTCTTGTGATGTCTCTCCCATATCCTTGGATGTAAACAGGAATCAGCGGAAAAATAGAATTGATCGTCGCCAGTGGCTTCTTGGTTTTCCTCGTCCTCCGCCCATCCTCCTGTTTTTCTTCGTCTTGTTCCAGCACATTTTAACATTACCATTTTCCTGTGGTGTCTCTCCCATATCCTTGGACGCAAACAGGAATCGGCGGAAAAACAGAATTGACCGTCGCCGTAATTTACAGCGCTTAGTCCTGATTACTCGCCAAACATGCTAGCCGGGCACATGCAGCCAGTTATGTCCGACTTCCTGTTGAAAGGCGTAATATGTCCGAAATACTGCAGTGTCAGTTTAAAAAAATAATTATTTTGCACTTATTGTTACAACAAAATGGTTCAAATGGCTCTGAGCACTATGGGACTTAACATCTGAGATCAGTCCCCTAGAACTTAGAACTACTTAAACCTAACTAACCTAAGGATATCACACACATCCATGCCCGAGGCAGGATTCGAACCTGCGACCGTAGCAGTGTCGCGGTTCCGGACTGAAGCGCCTAGAGCCGCTCGGCCACCCTGGCCGGCTTATTGTTACATTCTGATCTTTTCTGCTGATTATTTTTTTCTGAAAGTTAAACGTCATATGTAATTTTTGTTTATTTCGCTGTCATATCAGTCCTTATAAATGACCTTGAAGTATGACACAAATAGTCTGGTTGTCAGGAACTATATACAGCTGTATACTGTTAAACAAAATTTATTATTCCATCACGATTCGAACTAGCTAGCTCCACGTCTACAGCTATAGCAGTGTAAGATTTAGAAATAACGATTAACGAGATGTGTCACTATACTTGGGCGAATTTTGTTTCACCTTGCAGACGCTTTTGTGAAGGATTACTCTCACTTTCTTGTTCAGATGTTTTAAACATACTATGAACAAGTCATTTATCAATGACTATTTCCGAAATGAACAGTTCTGGCCCTGTCCTAAAGCTTATCTAATGTTGAGAATTTGTTATCGATCTTACAGATTTTATGTTTTCTTGTCGATATTCAAAATAGCCTACAGCTTGTAGATTATAAAACGGTATACTTGTAGAATTCACGACATTCAAGAAATGGTTCAAAAATACTTCTGTTGACTGTCTCAAAAGATAAGAATGAAATGGAAAAAAGGTGTGAAAATGAAACATCACGGAACAAAATTTGATCTTAATAACAGTGACTTACAGCAGTCAAAAACTCTGATGTATAACTATTCAAGAAAAAGTCCGTTTTCCTTATTAATATTTCCGACACATGTAGAAAGCAGATATTTAAGTACTTTGGATGAAGTGCCAGATGGATACTTGGCAAGAAAATCAGCTACTCAGAAAAAACTAAAAGTAGTTGGTCAGAAAAAAGCTGCCTAGAACTATCTGGGAAGGCACATACTCACAAAGAAGGTGCCTAGAATTAAGGATAGCTTTCTGGGAAGACTCATACGCAGGAAGACGGCTAAGCACGAATATAGCTCACAGCAAAACGTTCTCCAGGTTAGAAAGTACCAGGCCATTAAGGTACGTTTTGCTTAGGCAGTGTCTTGACTCGGCAGCCCGTAGTAAATCAGCAGGATACAATTTGCCAGCGCCTGCAGTGAATATCGGAAATGAACCGCTGGCGGGAGGGCGGAGCTAGCTAGTGTTCTAGCTAGGGCTGGGGGGCCAGGGCCCGAGGCCACAAATCGCGCGGGCAGAAGCGGCCCGCGGCGCGCACAATGGCGCAATGAACTCCCGGGGCATTCCAGCGCGCGCCCATAAACACACTACAACTCACCTCCGGAGCCGCTAATTGAAATCAGCAAATTAAATTAACACGGTATCCGCCGGCGGCGGCGCGCGCGCGATATATCAGCGCCGGGGCATTATCGGCTATAATCGCTGTCTGCGCCGCTCCGTGCACCGCCGCCGCCGCCGCCACCGCACGCATCGAATTTCCCGGAATTTATTGCGCTCCAGACGGCAGCCGGCCACACAAAAGGCTCCGGCCGCCATACCTCTCCTTAGCTTCGCCACCGGGGCGAGTCTCGCTTTAGTCAATTTCCAGGAGCAACCTTTTACCATTCGGCGCCGTGTACACTGTAATTGAATTTTGCGACAAATTAAAACAGAGTCGATACAACGGCACGGCACGACACAGCACAGCCTGCAAAGAGGCGGTGGACCAGGTTCCATTCCCGGTCCTGCACAACGTTTGAATATGCCAAGAACTTTTATATCGATGGGGTTGAAAGTGGTACATTCCTCTAACCGAATCTCTCAGCAATGTTCAAACTGAGAATTCAGGAGAAATATATGGTTAATAGGCGCCTACTCGCATATGGGGTTCCAATTTAATTGAGTGTTGGAACGTTTCTTTCAACAAGACTCCAGTCATTTCTTTCCTTCAGTCCTCGTCAAAAATCAGGATGTATTCCATCCGTAACGCCATCGCTACAAATGGAATACCATACGCTAACCAAAATAAACAAAGCATTGAATAAATCGCACTGCAGCCATTTTCAGGATTTTTTTGCTTATTTATTCACATGACGGTCCTGAGAGATTCATTCTCACTACCAACTATTCTTATTTGAACAACATTTAAAAAAAGATCACGCAAAAACACAAGAAACTAATTTACCAAAGCCGTATAATGCAACTAAATGAGATTTTATGTACGAGAAGCGTTCAATTAGTAATCCAACACATTTTTTTCTGAAATCACGTTTTTTATTCAGGATTCCAATACGCCTTTTGGCTACTTGTGCCAACGCCCATACAATGTTGCCGCGCGGGGTAGCCGTGGGGTCGGGGCGCCTAGCTACGGTTCGTGAGATAATTAATAATACACATATCAGCCGGAGCAATCAAGAAACTTATCAGTGATGCAGGATATCAATAAATCGTTAGGGCACTCCCAATATGTACTTTATTAGTAAACGAGATGCATAAATTTGCTGGTAACCTATCGGAAATGTGAATTTCTGAACGATGTACATCCTGTACCAGAATGAATGACCTTAGTGTAAAGTACTTATTAAGAATGTTCTTATTTCTGGTATTGATTCCGTGAACCGAGCTGTTGATTTAGAAGAGGGATTTCATTAAGACATAAATACACTGAGAAGTAATAGACTGCTTACCAATTACACTGAACAGGCTTCTGCAAGACATTCTTTAATTCACACCACAAATAATTTATGTAACGCTCTTGGCCTCTTGGCTTTATTGTTTATCCCACAATGTGACAGCCTGAGACACTGTGGAATGAGAGGTTAGAAATATCGTGTAAGTTCATTTGTGTGGTTTGTGTTACAGCTGTGTTATGATGTCTGGCTTTTGTTTAATTC
Organism: Schistocerca cancellata; assembly: GCF_023864275.1. Lineage (NCBI taxonomy): Eukaryota > Metazoa > Arthropoda > Insecta > Orthoptera > Acrididae > Schistocerca > Schistocerca cancellata. The sequence continues at coordinate 70,145,750 of NC_064634.1, forward strand.
CACGAAAACGACCGAAGCACAAAATTTCGCGTTATTTTCAGCCAACATCTGAGACACGTTTGGAACAGTTAACTGTACTCTTGGTATGCACCTGGGCTCTGGAGACCAAAAGGATGCAACCAATACAGAACACACCACGAATTCTGGAAGAGGTGCAGGAGGCCAGGTGCGGAAGGGTCGCGCCACCGCTGGAACTAGGGAGCGGAGCGGATGGCCCTTTGATGAACGCCTCCGCCTCAAGACGCGATGCGATACGACACTGGCGTGGGGGGGGGGGGGGGGCGTGCCGTGCTCCGTATTGATTGCCGGTGCCGCTAATTACCTGCCCTGGCTGGCGTTGCCGCTGGAAGAGGATCGATGAGTTCATCAATCATCTCGCTTCCGATGCTGTGGCCGCGCACCAGCGCCTGGACGCCAGGCCGCCCGACAAACTCGGGGCCTGCGCGGTCCACCCTTCCCTTCCTCTCAAGGCGCCTCCAATATTCCAGGGGACGCGCCCGGATAGGCTACTGTATCTCTTGCGTCACACGCTGTCGGCGTTCGATACACACTTAGTGGTCTACAGCGACGTATGCCACAAGCAGAATTATCTTTAATCCACTGTTGATTAACCTGTCATTACAATAAAGGCAAAGCCTTGATCTACATGGAGGTTGGTTTGAAAATCGCGTAAATAAAAAGCATGGTACCATTTCAGATGGTATGTCGTTGCCTTCCTCCAACCTTTGACAGGCTTACCCTAACAATTATACGGTGTTTAAACGACTACACATTCGACGAAACTATTGAATTATTTATGGCTCTGTTATTGTCCATTTTCGGAATTTACCATTCTCGAGTGCTCACTACAGTATTCAGCACCAACACAACAAGCATCTTATAGGACAGAAAGTATGTACGCTGTATATAGAGAAATTACGCCCAGAAATGAAAAAAAAAGGCTAGCGGAAATGTTCGGTGATACTTTATACTGGAACAGTGTCGCATAAAATTTCTCACCTGTTTGTAACCATAAACATAGATATAAATTTCAGAGCAGCGAACAACTTCAGACACGTACTGAGACTGACCAAGGATTGTGTGGATGCACAGGCTACATCAGGTGTTTATAAAATCATTTCTAGGCCATGCCACAATAATTATGTAGATCAGACCGGACAATCCTTCAACAGACTTTCCGTGAGGTGCGTCAGAATGATCGCACACAGACTTGACGTTAAATGCAGACTTACGAGATTCAGGACATAATGTTATTGGAAACCTAACAGATAGTTCACAATTTCTACACATTGCTAAGATGGGGAAAAACAATATACTAGAGGAAAATGAGATCTATGAGCACATAAAACGTATCCTAACACGATTTGGAACGAACAAACTGACTTGCGTAAAAGGAAATTCTTAGAATCGTTTAATAAAATTTTCGAGTACTCTCATTAGAACAATATTTGAAACATAGTATACTAACTATTGTGCTAATTTCATGAACCAAGGTTGACTTGTTCTCTTCCTCTCAATGTATATGATGATCATTATTTATTGATTCCTTATCTTTGAACTTAAAAAACGTAAAATTGATCTTATCGTTCAAACAGTGCGTTTCATTGATTGATTCCTCTATGTACACTGGTCAAAACAATTAGGGGACCAGTTGAGATGTCTAGGTTCAGAAGTATTGTCATCGGCAGAATGAACTAAAATGGTTCGACGTCTTTCTGTCGGTTTTACGGAATGGAGACAACAACATTACGGTCACCGAGATAGTGGTAATAACGGAAAGTTGCTGCAGAGGGGGTGAGCCGTAGTTGTGTCTGGCTCTTCGAAAAGCGCGCCAGGTGTAGTGCTTTCGCTACGCGTCTAGTGTTTGCGGCGGCGCTTTCGGTTTGGCACGCTGTTTGGATCACTAGGGTAAGTGTACGGTCGCGTGACGATCGAGGAGTACGTATAGGGTGGTGACCGAGAGAGGTGGTGGCGCGAGCGTGGCCCTGTTGCCTGTTGTTGAGGGTCGTCAACTGCTCGCCACGTGCTTTGGCCGACCTCTTGGCTGTCAGGGGCTAAGTCTGCCTTACCCGCATGTACGTGGCTCATGAAGCTTAGAAGCCGTGGTGCAGGAGATCGGCGCCTGGGATCGTATGTCTTCTTATCCGCCGTTGAAACTACTGGCAGCGGTTGGCTCTGACGAGTATTTGGAAGTGCAACGTATTCCCGGCGCTGTGGTGGGGTGTGACAAATTGAGTACTGTTTTTACGTAACAGAGTTAGTTAAGGGGTTTTTCAAGTTCTAGTGAATTGTATGAGTTTCTCCACCAGTTGTTCTGTTGGGGTCTTCCCACCACATTTTTCATTTGCCTGTCCGCGGGAATGTGGTAATTGTTTCTTGGTCGGGCCGTTTCATTCACACCTCGATTGGGTGATTTAGGGTCGGTGTCGCGTGTCTCCGTGGTTCGGGGTCTGTGCAGGCACCGCCCTTGCTACATCTTCTGGTTTTGGGTAACTCGGGGAGGTGGTGGCTTGTAATGAAAGTTTTGGGGCTGATCTGCTGTGGCCGTGTAGACCATCAACTATTCCGCCTATTCTGATTCGGGTCCATTTACACGTGTCACACCCTCACCGAGCTAAGGAAAATTTTTTTTGGGAACTCCCTTTAATGCGAAGGTTTGTGTGCTGGATTATTCACATTTATCTTGTAACAACTGACACGTGTAATATAAGTTATTTAACTGGCAAGAGACAACTAAAGGAATTGTTCTCTGATAGATATAACAAGTGTAAAATATTATTGGGAAGTTATTAACGTCATACCTGGCAATCTCCTTTTCATAAGGATAATTTGTCAGCTATTCGAAATTGTTTTTGGATTTTTTTTTAAATTCCAGACTTAAAAATTTATTATTGAGAAAGACTTTTAAAATAAAAAGTTAACCTTAGCAGTGTGTGTTATTTCACCAGCACCTCCTGGCCCCTACTTCCACGATAACGTTTTGGAATAACATGTGTGTACTTGGCTTGTTGTTTGTGAATCGCCCTACTTGACGGTTCAGGGGGCTGTTGTTGACTTGATTTTACACGACTAAACGAATTACACAAGCAGTTGGGTTCAGATAGTGTAGTGAGCAGATAGTGCAGTGCAACAACAATGTGACTTACCCGAAGCTATTTCATGGAGAGCCATAGGACGATTGGGAGGGGGACAGACACATAGGGAGGTGGCTGCAGCTATTGGAGTGACCCAGAGTGTAATTTCCGGGACATGGACGCGATTTCAAACAGGAACCGTTAAAAGAAGACAAGACCAAGGTCGTCCACGGGTAAAATCAGCAAGAGATGACCGTTATCTCCGGTTAACAGCCCGTCGAGACACGAGGCTGAATGCAACTCAGCTGCAACGCACCATCCAGGTAGCAACAAGACGCGCAATATCAACACAGACAGTTCGAAATCGCCTTCGGGAATGTGGCTTCTACGCACGGAGGCCTATGGTGTGTGTCCCATTAAAACCACGACACCGTGTTTAGCCCACAGAAACTGGACGGAGGAACATCAGGATTCGAGTGGTAACGCATGGCGTCGGGTGCTGTTCACAGATGAGTCAAGATTTTATGTTCAGCCGGACAATCGTCGTTCCCTCATTTGGAGAGAACGTGGAACTCGGAACAATCTGCTTCTGTGCAGGTAACATCACCGTATCATGGAGATGAACGAATGGTGTGGGCATCAGTCAGTATTGGCGGACGTACGGACCCCACAACGGCGCTTTGACTGCTCAGCTGTATAGAGACGAGATCCTTCGACTTTTTGTTGTGCCCTACGCTGGTGCTATAGCAGAAAGGTTCCTTCTGGTGGACGAAAACGCTCGTTCCCACAGAGCTGCACTGGTGGACAACATGCTTGAAGCTGAGGGAAATGAACGAATGGAGTGGGCAGCTTGTTCACCGGACTTAAATCCGATTAAACATGCCTGGGACGCACTTGGCAGACGCATTGCAGCCAGGCCAGCACCTCCCACAATGGTTGCAGAGCTGGATATTGTACTCATGGAAGAATGGCCAAATATCCCTCAAGAGCTGATTGATACCCTAATACTGTCCATGGCACACCGGTGTGCAACTTTATTGGCCGTCCGAGGCAACCACACACCATATTAGAGAGCAAGGAGGTTGACAGTTTCACTATTATGGTAGTTCCATGGTGCGTCGCTCTACGTAAAAGCCAAGTAAAGAGCTGACACAGCAAAATATTGTACTGTACGACACAAAATTACAATTAAAACGATATCTGAATAAAATACGTTACCTCATGTCTATTGTGTATGATAGCTCACATGATCCCCTAATTGTTTTGAGCAGTGTATGAACAACTGGCTATTTTCATGTTTAATAACCGAAATATTCGCTAACATTCAAAATCTAACAGAAATAATGACGCACAATATATACTGAACGTACGATATCAAAGTAATAAGGATATTTAGGTCATAAAACTATACTATTATTTCACTGCGCAACAATTACGCATTTAATGTTATCAACTTTGTACTCGTGGCATAACGCTTATTATGTTGGTTGTAAGTATACTCCAGTGCCCATCAGGTGGTAACTACAGACAGTAAATAATTCTGTCTTTTTGGCTAATGTGTTGTTTAAACAATTCTGTATGACTGCAGTACCTATCATATAGAAATTAAGACGTTATAGGGACTCTAAAAGTTGAACAAAGACCCCGAACCACAATATAATTCAACATTTACAAATCACAGCCAGACATGAAAGAAGGGGTAAGCGACGCAAACTCCTTGAACCGAGATGGGATTGTACAGTGACCAAACGGAAACGAAATTAAGAAATTTTATTTTAAATGGTTCAAATTGCTCTTAGCGCTATGAGACTTAACATCTTAGATCATCAGTCCCCTAGAACTTAGAACTACTTAAACCTAACTAACCTAAGGATTTCATAAAATTATTTCATCTATGGGACAATATTGACTAAGAGTGTCGATCGCTTGGTAGCACACATCCTGAACAATCTAGGAATAATCATCTTGGTGCTCGAGGAAAGTGTGCGGTAAATTACGAATTTACAGAGTGAGTTTTAAACAAGTTAAAGACTGAGGGAGGAGTGTGGCAACATTGGAGGGGAGGGGGGGTGTGGAGGGGCTGCAGATTACAAAAGACATTCTGAAGCCAAATGTCGAAGTAGTGCCAATGGTTTTCGTAGTGGAATAAAAGCCCACTCCTAGACGTGTATGCGCACAATCACTGAAAAATGCGAGCCTCCGCTTCCAATGCCGGTTCCACGCGTCACTTAAGGTCACAATAGCTGCGCAAAGCAAGTTGCAGTAGACATGCAAACTCTCCTTGGATAGCAAAACCCTGGAGCAATATTTCTTTTGACTTCTCCCGCAGTCAACGGAATTCGGTACGTTTTACAGTTCGCGCATTTCAATTCCTTGGAAATATACGCAGTTCTTACCAGACTCCCCTTGCCCATAAAATTTTTAACTGCATGATAGGCAGCTATTTAACCGTCTTTTATTGTAACTTCTGGTTCCATTTTAGACCATCACCACGGTTTCTGTATATATCAAAACAAAACAAGAAACAACTAGAAAACATACAGCCACGTCAATTACACACAGATAGTATAAATTAATACTTACAGCATTAATCACATTAATACTTACAATATTAATCACATGCCATATCATATCAACATGGCAATCCATATAATAAATTCCCCATCTACAGAACCGAACAGATATTCCTCCACAAGAGCTGGCTTCTACAGTTTCAAATCACACTTATAAATGAGCAGCAGCTATGTGTAAACATATCAAAGACTGTCGAACCAAAGATATTTGTTATGAAGAACAAAGCAAGGAAAAGGTGTAACAAATGCTTCTTCATGCATTCAGTATTACAAGTTATTAAACATGTTACGTAAACAATTGACTCTAGACATATGAACATAATATTTCTTTCTATAAAATTACAATCCAGCTGTACAAGAATATAATGAAAAACGAAAACAGTAACATCTTTGGTTTGGTTTAGTCTTCATAAAATACATCTTTGACTCTATACTTTTTGATATGTTTACACATAGTTGATGATCAGTTACACGTGTGATTTCAAACTGGACATACCACTTTTTGTTTGGTTCAGTACGCGTTCAGCAGTTCATATGAGGCAGTACTTATACTGATCGCGACACTGACATGATATGCTATGACGTGTGATTAACATTTGATCTTTCGTAAGTAATAATTCATACCACTTACATATGACTCACTGCATTTTGTGCATTTATTGCTGCTTCGTGCTTTGTTTATATGTACACAGATACCGTGCTAATAGTGTAAAATGAATCAGAAGTTATCATAAAAGACAAATATTTAGCAATCGACTGCAAAAAAGTTCAATAAATTCTTTTGCATAACCAGTTCACCCTTGCAATTCTGGAATTGACGCACGGTCACAATATTGCTGTATAATCCTGCAAGTAGAATCGAACATCTGCCTTTCCGCCCAGAACATTTACGTGAATACCATTTAGAGAGGACGGTAATCTTTCTGAGGGCTCGTCGAGTGACAGGAGTCTGGCGACCGTCTTTTATTCATGTATTTGAACTAGCCGCACAGGGACAGTCGGTCGAAATAATCACTGAGCCAGGCGCTATAAATTAATCTCAGGTGGAGAAACATTAAAAGTAAAAAACTCTTCTGCACAACATATGGTATAAAGCACCGCCTTGTAAATGATAAAGTCGCCATTGAGAGCGAGAAACCTTCGTCGTCAACAGGTTTTAAAAACTCGACACGTTGCCAGCGCGACGCCTGCAAAAAGGTGGAAAACAAAACACTACGACAATGGCAACACGCAAACACAGGGGGGGGGGGGGAGGCAGGGAGGGAGGGAGACAGACGCACAATATAAATGCTCGGTGCCGAACCATTTAAAAACGAATACAAGGGGTTTTGTGTGGCTTTGCAGGGCAGGCCATACGTGCACCTCCATACAGAGATGTGTACAACAGTGTGCGTACAACTGGTATAGATTATGTGAGTGAGTGAGTGAGAGAGAGAGAGAGAGAGAGAGAGAGCGCGATCGATTATCTAAAAAAATGCCAGCTGCAGCGGGGAAAGGCTAAAAGATTAAATTACCCAAAGAACCATTAAGTACTTTTCAATTTTCGGAGTCGATGAAACGAAGCAGTGAAATGCGAGGTGTGTGTGTGTGTGTGTGTGTGTGTGTGTCCCACACCGCAGTGCGCGACTGAATGAAAGGCTATCGCAGTAATCGCCAGCGCGGGGGTGCTAGTGTAGCCGTTTCTGCTTTTTTCTTGCTCTCTTTTGCTTCTCTTTCCATTGGAATGCAATAAAAATCGCACCACAGTGAAACTGCTGTGTGAAGGGCAAAAATGAAGGTACAGAGGGAGAGACGAGGCAGTGCGTTTAAGCCAGGTTCACCACAGTCGCAGCTGGATATACACTGCTAAAGCAGACAGTCCGTACTATCCTTCTCGCTCTACAGCGTCTATTTATGCACAGTGCTTTGCACCCATCATATTCCTTCCAATAGAAAATAAATGGTCAAGTCGATCGCACCAGTGATGCCCGTGCAGAATTTAACGACTATCTGGAATACTACGGAGCATATATACAAGTCTTTATTTTGTCTGTGAGATAACACTAGCGATTTTCACGAAAATAAAGCCCTCACTAGTGAACAAACGGGACAGCCACAACATAGAAATGTCTTAATTCCCAGTTTTATTATGAACTTATATCCTGAAACAGATTTTGTACTACACAAATCATGCTGCACTCAATGGAAGCCTGTTACCGTGGCAATTCAATTCATAGAAGTTAAGAACCAGTTACAGAGACAGTGACACTTGCTACCCGGTTAACAAAAGACAAGATGTACTTACGTTAGAAAACCTAATAAAAGAAAGCCAAGTGTAAAATGCTAATCAGCCAACAGAACAATCAGGAAAATAAAAGCAACAATCCTCGGAAGGAAGGGTACTTACGATCGCTCAAACAGTATTAACAAGAAGGAAAGTAAGTCGTAAAGGCGTTTTGTAACTTGGAGATTTCGTAACAGACAATCCCAAACGCACAGTCATCCTCAATAAATGTGATACACGAAAAATAACATAAGACCTGTAAAAGGAAAAGCTGACAAACTGACTAAAGACGGAAACTACCAATTTCGGAAAGACTATGGATTCGAAATGGAATCACTATCTCCATAAATAACAATAACAAGCACCCAAGCCCGCCGAACGAAGCGGACCAAAACTTTACTTATTCTGCGTTCTTCTGTGAAGGCTTCGTGTGTAGGAGAGAGCGATGCTCGAGACGTGGCTCCATCTTGCTGTCAAAAGCAACACTGGCTATATATGTGTGTTAATCTGAGAGCAGACGTTCTCGAAAATTTGAAGATAAACGTCTGTAATGGCACTGGTTTCAAAGAAAATTCGAAGTTCGAACTTACGTCTTACGGTTACCCCTTGAATTAGAGGCATCTCCATTGCAACGCCACTTTTTGCAGGAATATTAGACTTCAGGATTTGTTCATCAAAAGCTTCAGAAAATCATCTTAAATGGGCCACTACAAACGTAAGATTCAACTATACGTACCCTTTCATTCACAATATTCGGAACGTTTACCTGATTAAATCAGAGACCACTGAAGAGAGACTCGCAGCATTTTCAAGGAAGAACTGAAACTGCGAGAATCAACTACGACGCTATCGTTATGAGATCGGAAGACTGGGCGAGCGGGGAAAAACAAAGCACAACAAATTGCTTACGGAGAGGTAACGCTTCTGTCTTGGACACAATTTTACAGTCCTAATGGTAAACTGTGTGTTCACCAACAATTTTTACACTCAATAGTTTCCTCTAATGCGATGGAAGTTACTCCCTGATGTCTTATCACATGTCCTATGATTCAGTCCTTTCTTCTTGTCAGTATTTACCACATGATCCTTTCTTCGTCGATTCTGCGGAAATATCCTCACTCATTACATAATCAATCCACCTAATTTTCAACATCCTTCTATAGCTCCACATCTCGAACACTTCGACTGTCTTATTTGCATGTTTTGCTACAGTCCATGATCCACTACCATACAATGCTAAACTCCAAACTATATTCTCAGAAATTTCTTCCACTCATTAAGTCCGATGTTTGATTCTAGCAGACTTCTCTTGGCCAGAAAGGCCCTTTTTGCCTGTGGTGGTGTGCTTTTTATGTCCTCCTCGCTTCGTCTGTGACGTGTTATTTTGGATTATTGCTGATATTTGTTTTATGGACGTAAGGCCATGGTCCAGCGCGTACTTCCTGGCTAACGTTGCGCCTTCCAGTGCTGGCGGCATCATTAGAGGCTATAAGCCTCAGAAAGCAGTTGCAGTCTCAAAAAAGTTCATCAAGCCGAGCTGTTGACACGTATCCACGCAACTGACGGTTCGCGTCATCATTACACCGCTTCCCGAAGCCGACGAAAAAGACAGTGACAGTGCATGTGTTAGGAATGCCAGCAGCCATCTTCGGCGTGGAGCGAGTAACTATTTTAGACGAGTTTAATAATTTTTAATTACGCGTTTAAACGCATGCAAACTCTCGATAGCAAGCGACCCAGCTTATGACTTTTGGTGGATACCTTTTCAATTACTTACTGACTTCCCGTGGGTCCTGCACGGGGCAGAGCGATCGCGAAGTATGGCGGACAAGCCGTCTAATATGACGTCATAAGTTCACCGCGGGGCCCGTATTTCTCGTGGGCCAGCTACCTAAGATCGGGGAATCGCCCCGATGTGTGCTATGGAGCTTGTAGTGGGGAAGACTGTTTGCTTTATTCAGCACTACAGCCCACAACATTTCAGATTCCAATCGTTTTTCTTTTCTATTAAAGTTGGTTTTATGCTTATGAATTCCTATGGCCCCTCTGCATCATCATCATGATGCTACGAACAGACTGCTGCGTGGGCAGATGCAAACAGTTTCGCTTGCTGGGCTTGTTTGAGAACTTAACTGCTTTCCGTCTCGTTAAAGCCTTCGATGGTGTCCGCAGGACTGAACGACGAACAATTAGGCAGAGAGTAATATCTTTGGGCACGGCCTTATGCTCATAAAAACACGTATCAGCAAAAAGGCAAATAGCGGTCGCGAAAGCCTACATTTGTGTGTTATTTTGCTTCCACGGTAGCAGTATTCTTTAACTTCATCTTCTTCAAGGTTACGACATTTGATATTAACTTTGTCGCTAAGCTCATTTCTGATAGTCCTCATTAGTTTCGTCTTATTTCCGTTTAATCTCAACACACATTCTGTAACTCTTCTTCAGTTCACTGGGCATCTAGTTAAGACGCAATAACTTTAATAAATATTTTTCATTTACACGTACGACTGAAGCGCCGATTGAAAACTTGTACCCAGGGTTCAAATCCCGGCCTTGGTACAAATTTTCACTCCGTGCTTCGGTCTGCGCATAATCGTAGATGTATGAGAGCCTTGAAAACGTCTCTGGAACCATATACATAATTGCTATCCTTCAAAAACAAAAAAATCGAGAGATTCAGTTTTTAAAACCAGGAGATATGAATGAGCAAAAAGCTGCGGCTCATTTCTGTATAAACTCAAGACTGATTTGAGTCTTTCTCTATGACGTCACATAGCTATATAATGGCTATAAAATATAAATGGAAATACGGAAAGAGGACAAGTGTAACTGATGTACAGGTCGGCCGCACTTCGTGGTTTCTTAAACATCGATACGTTGTTGTTGTGGTCTTCAGTCCTGAGACTGGTTTGATGCAGCTCTCCATGCTACTCTATCCTGTGCAAGCTTCTTCATCTCCCAGTACCTACCGCAACCTACATCCTTCTGAATCTGCTTAGTGTATTCATCTCTTGGTCTCCCTCTAGGATTTTTACCCTCCACGCTGCCCTCCAACACTAAATTGGTGATCTCTTGATGCCTCAGAACATGTCATACCACCCGATCCCTTCTTCTAGTCAAGTTGTGCCACAAACTTCTCTTCTCCCCAATCCTATTTAATACTTCCTCATTACTTATGTGATCTACCCATCTAATCTTCAGCATTCTTCTGTAGTTTCTATTCTCTTATTGTCCAAACTATTTATCGTCCACGTTTCATTTCCATACATGGCTACACTCCATACAAATACTTTCAGAAACGACTTCCTGACACTTAAATCTACACCCGATCTTAACAAATTTCTCTTCTTCAGAAACGCTTTCCTTGTCATTGCCAGTCTACATTTTATATCCTCTCTACTTCGACCATCATCAGTTATTTTGCTCCCCAAATAGCAAAACTACTTTACTACTTTAAGTGTCTCATTTCCTAATCTAATTTCCTCAGCATCACCCGACTTAATTCGACTACATTCCATGATCCTCGTTTTGCTTTTGTTGATGTTCATCTTATATCCTCCTTTCAAGACACTATCCATTCCGTTCAACTGCTCTTCCAAGTCCTTTGCTGCCTCTGACAGAATTACAATGTCATCGGCGAACCTCAAAGTTTTTATTTCTACTCCATGGATTGTAGTACCTACTCCACATTTTTCTTTAGTTTCCTTTACTGCTCGCTCAATATACAGATTGAATAACATCGTGGAGAGACTACAACCCTGTCTCTCTCCCTTCCCAACCGGTGCTTCCCTTTGATGTCCCTCGACTATTTTAACTGCCACCTGGTTTCTGTACAAATTGTGAAAAACCTTTCGCTCCCTGTATTTTACCCTGCCACCTTCAGAATTTGAATGAGAGTATTCCAGTCAACATTGTCAATAGCTTTCTCTAAGTCCACAATTGCTAGAAATGTAGGTTTGCCTTTCCTTAATCTTTCTTCTAAAGATAAGTCATGAGGTCAGTATTACCTCACGCGCTCCTACATTTCTACGGAATCAAAACTGATCCGCCCCGAGGTCTGCCTCTACCAGTTTTTCCATTCGTCTGTAAAGAATTCGCGTTAGTATTTTGCAGCTGTGATTTATTAAACTGATAGTTCAGTAATTTTCACATCTGTCAACAACTGCTTTCTTTAGAATTGGAATTATTATATTATTCTTGAAGTCTGAGGGTATTTCACCTGTCTCATACATTTTGCTCACTAGATGGTAGAGTTTTGTCAGGACTGGCTCTCCCAAGGCTGTCAGTAGTTCTTGACTAAAATTGACTAGTGCGGAAACGAAATCGGACCACTGGCAAAAAAACTGAAATTTTTTCAAAACAAATTTCTTAGGTTTGACGATGATTAGAGAGAAATAATGGAATAATTGAGAGGCGGAAGAAAAAGTCGAAAATTGGGAGTCTCCCATCTAAATTGGGGAGTTGGCAGGCGTGCATATAGTTTCAATGAACTATTTTACGGTCAGTTACGATCAGCAACTCGAACACTGGAGCTGTGCAGCACTGACCTCAGAAACCGACACAACTGAATAAATGTTAGTGTTCAAGTGGGACTGTGTTGTGCATTACTATAATACGATCACACGGTGTTGCTCGGTACCACCGTGGCAAATATTACCAATATCAACAAAGCTCGACAGCACCGGCGGGGGCGAGCAGACGTCGTAACAGATAAGGTGGTCGTTAATACGACAGCGGCGAATTCCGCGGTATGCATATGGAGGCCGCAATCTGTGAGGCGGCTGCAGCGGCCGCGGGGCCTCGGAGCGGCCATTCTGCGGGCCGGCGACAGTGCCCGGCGCCGCATTATGCATGCGGGGCGCGCGCGACACCGCCGCCGAGCAACACTGATTTGTTACCGGCCGGCGGCGGCGGCGAGGTCGCCGAATTAATGATCGGATGCGGCCTGTCCGATATGTATGCGGCTATGCGATGAGGGGGCGGCGCCGTGTCCGGCAATCGAGCGTGAGGGACGCCGCAGCGGCGGCCGCGGCGTCGCCGACAGCCGGATGGGGCCGCAGAGGCCGCTGGCCGCTACCTGTCGCGCTGGCGCGGCGCAGCCGTCCCGCCTCCTGCCAGGTAGGCTGCGCCGTCAAACAAACCGCTCTGCAAAATTTGTGGTTGTCTCTACAGGGTGTTACAAAAAGGTACGGCCAAACTTTCAGGAAACATTCCTCACACACAAAGAAAAGATGTTATGTGGACATGTGTCCGGAAACGCTTAATTTCCATGTTAGAGCTCATTTTAGTTTCGTCAGTATGTACTGTACTTCCTCGATTCACCGCCAGTTGGCCCAATTGAAGGAAGGTAATGTTGACTTCGGTGCTTGTGTTGACATGTGACTCATTGCTCTACAGTACTAGCATCGAGCACATCAGTACGTAGCATCAACAGGTTAGTGTTCATCACGAACGTGGTTTTGCAGTCAGTGCAATGTTTACAAATGCGGAGTTGGCAGATGCCCATTTGATGTATGGATTAGCACGGGGCAATAGCCGCGGCGCGGTACGTTTGTATCGAGACAGATTTCCAGAACAGAGGTGTCCCGACAGGAAGACGTTCGAAGCTACTGATCGGCGTCTTAGGGAGCACGGAACATTCCAGCCTATGACTCGCAACTGGGGAAGACCTAGAACGACGAGGACACCTGCAATGGGCGAGGCAATTCTTCGTGCAGTTGACGATAACCCTAATGTCAGCGTCAGAGAAGTTGCTGCTGTACAAGGTAACGTTGATCACGTCACTGTATGGAGAGTGCTACGGGAGAACCAGTTGTTTCCGTACCGTGTACAGCGTGTGCAGGCACTATCAGCAGCTGATTGGCCTCCACGGGTACACTTCTGCGAATGGTTCATCCAACAATGTGTCAATCCTCATTTCAGTGCAAATGTTCTCTTTACGGATGAGGCTTCATTCCAACGTGATCAAATTGTAAATTTTCACAATCAACATGTGTGGGCTGACGAGAATCCGCAGGCAATTGTGCAATCACGTCATCAACACAAATTTTCTGTGAACGTTTGGGCAGGCATTGTTGGTGATGTCTTGATTGGGCCCCATGTTCTTCCACCTACGCTCAATGGAGCACGTTGTCATGATTTCATACGGGATACTCTACCTGTGCTGCTACAACATGTGCCTTTACAAGTACGACACAACATGTGGTTCATGCACGATGGAGCTCCTGCACATTTCAGTCGAAGTGTTCGTACGCTTCTCAACAACAGATTCGGTGACCGATGGATTGGTTGAGGCGGACCAATTCCGTGGCCTCCGCGCTCTGCTGACCTCAACCCTCTTGACTTTCATTTATGGGGGCATTTTTGAAAGCTCTTGTCTACGCAACCCCGGTACCAAATGTAGAGACTCTTCGTGCTCGTATTGTGGACGGCTGTGATACAATACGCCATTCTCTAGGGCTACATCAGGGATTCCATGCGACGGAGGGTGGATGCATGTATCCTCGCTAACGGAGGACATTTTGAACATTTCCTGTAGCAAAGTGTTTGAAGCCACGCTGGTACGTTCTGTTGCTGTGTGTTTCCATTCCATGATTAATGTGATTTGAAGAGAAATAATAAAATGAGCTCTAACATGGAAAGTAAGCGTTTCCGGGCACATGTCCACATAACGTATTTTCTTTCTTTGTGTGAGGAATGTTTCCTGAAAATTTGGCCGTACCTTTTTGTAACACCCTATATAACATAACTGCAATCGAGTGCTTGTTCCTTACCTGCCTGTAATCAATGAGTACTTCAGCTCCCTTTCTCAGTAGCGCCCTGTGCACTACATATGTACCTTTATCACTACGACGACACTTCTTATCCTGTCACGGATCAGCTGCCTGCCGCACAAACTTTGTTGGATTATTTCAGGAAATCGCAATGAAAAGTACCGTGTGATCAAAGAGTCAGTATAAATTCAAAAACCGAATAAATCACAGAATAATGTAGATAGAGAGGTACAAATTGACACACATGCTTGGAATGACATGGGGTTTTATTAGAACCAAAAAAATACAAAAGTTCAAAAAATGTCCGACAGATGGCGCTTCATCTGATCAGAATAGCAATAATTAGCAGAACAAAGTAAGACAAAGCAAAGATGATGTTCTTTACAGGAAATGCTCAATACGTCCACCATCACTCCTCAACAATAGCTCTAGTCGAGGAATAATGTTGTGAACGGCACTGTAAAGCATGTCCGGAGTTATGGTGAGGCATTGGCGTCGGATGTTGTCTTTCAGGATCCCTAGAGATGTCGGTCGGTCACGATACACTTGCGACCTCAGGTAACCCCAAAGCCAATAATCGCACGGACTGAGGTCTGGGGACCTGGGAGGCCAAGCATGACGAAAGTGGCGGCTGAGCACACGATCATCACCAAACGACGCGCGCAAGATATCTTTCACGCATCTAGACAGCAATATGGGGTGTTTTTTTTGTTCTAATAAAAACCCCTTTTCATTCCAAGCATGTGTGTCAATTTTCCCTCTCTATCTACATTATTCCGTGGTTTATTAAGTTTTCAAATTTATACTTACTTTTTGATCACCCGGTAAATAGCGAAGGAGTTTTCCGCCTATTCACTAGTACAGGGGTTCCCAACAAAATTTTCTAGAGGACCCCCTCATCGAGCATGATAGGTACGTTGTCATACTACAGTATCAAGTACCTAAAAAAGCCAAATTAATAGTCTTTTTATACGTTTTCTATTTTTGGCACTTGGCAAAAACATTGACATATTCATTATTGACACAATATTGAGCGGCCCAAACAAAAAACTGTTATCATACTATACATATTTAATATATTTCTTATTCAAATAGCATCTTGCGGACCCCTCTGGCATAGCTCGCAGACCCCTTGGGGTCCGCGGACCACCAGTTGGGAACCACTGCACTAGTAGATTCATATGGTGACATGTACTGCTGCGAGTTTGTTGGATAGTAACTCACACAAATGCACTGAAGATGGCTATTTATAGTTCAAATCTGGATATAAGATAAGAAATCTGGACATAATATAAGAATAATAATAAAAAAAACAGTGGTACTGCGACTGACTGCTGTGTTTCTATCCTTCCTTAATAGCGAAGGCGATCCCATCCACATCTACACTACGCAAGCCACCTTACGGTGTGTGGCGATCGCGAACAGTTCCCGGAAATACGGACTGTACGCACGCATCGGAATGAGCTCGGGTCTCTCTAATTCCATCCTCACCGTCCTTCCTCAAGATACACTTAGGAGGAAGCAATACATTGGTTGACTCTTCTGGCAACGTAAGGTCACAAAATGTTAATAGTGAACCGCACTATGGTGCAAAAGAGTAGCGTTGCCACTGGACTTCAGTGAGCATCCCCGTGACTTCATCGTGTATATAAAATGAACCCGCAACGAAAGGCGCTCCTCTTCTTGCGAACTTGTCTATTTCTTCTTTGTGGCAACGGTCAGTGAGACAGGCCAGTTGTACGCAAGCGTATGTCAAAACATCCTTGTGTGATTAATCAGGTGCGCATTCTTTCTTTTCCTTTTTAGGGTTCTGTATCCTAGTCAGTAAAAACGGAAATCTTACAGGACCATTCTATTTTCTGAGAGTCCGCCTTTTTTTCTTAGGAACGGCTGAACGTATGAAGTTGAAATTTATGTCGTATACTAAGGTCTATAGACCCTATCAAAAGATGTCACATTTTGATACTCCTCACCAAACCCTGTAGGGTACTCCCCGCCGACGTAGAATCATGAAATTTGGCAATAAGCCAGGTTTCGCAATACAAGTAAAGGAAAAAAAAATCGAAGTTCGTTAATCTGTAATTGTATCACACGAAAAAAAATATTTATCATTTTTTATTCCGACGTCTGTCTGTCCGTCGATTACGATGACATTTTCTCAGAAACAGGTTGACGTATCAAGTTAAAATTTATGTCATATACTAAGATGTATTGTCCCTTGGCGCCGTTTAAATTTTAAGCTTTTGGGTCAAAGCAATCGAAAGATACCAACATTTATGTCACAAATTCACTCATCAAAATCTCTACGGTATTTCCCATTTACCTAGAATCATGAACCTTGGCAAGAAGCAGGGTTTCGCAGTACAGGTGAAGGAAAAATTCTGAAAATTGTTGATTTATAATTATAGCACATGAAAAAAAATTCTCATTCTCGAAGTCTTGGAATTCCCGGGACCGATATCCTCCCATTATGAATATCAGTAACAGGCAAAAAAACGTCGGAACTCTCGATTCCCAAGTATCTACAGGGTGACAATTATTGAACTATATGAAATAAAATAGTCGTAACTTCTGATCGGCTTGTGTTACGACGTTCAAACTGCACGGTTGGCCGCGGGGCGTGATCAGAATTAGTATACCCATATGATTTCTTTTTAAATATCTTTATTCATCAAAACCAATATTATACATAGTAACCCACCACCTAAAACATTAGTGGGCCGAAATTACATACAAAAGTACTAATTAACAAGCAGCATTTAGTATACTTTGATCTACTTAATATTAGTATTGACTACAGGATGGAAGGTTAGCTACTCTATGGGCAAGCCTACTATTTGACCTACTCTACTCTACTCTACTACATCCTGCAGCGTTACAAGTGTGCCAGCAGAATACAAACCTACTATCTCTTGGCCATGCCCACCGAGCTAAGCCCAGTGGGCGTGCCCCTGGCACTGGGCTGGCCTTAATTGGAAATCGCTGCAGGTCTTTCAAAAGTATCCTGAGAGCTATTTTCTACTAATAAATTCTAACTACTGGGTCATAATACCCATATGGTTTGGTTTAGCGACGAAGCCCACTTTCATTTGTATGGGTTCGTTAATAAGCAAACTGAAGCATTTGCGGGACTAAGAATCCGCATTTCGCGATCGAGAAGTCTCTGTGTGGTGTGCAATGTCCAGCCACGGAATAATCGGTGCGATTCCTTGATGGCACGGTGACTACCGGACGCTACATTAAGATTTTGGAAAATGATTTCATCACCATTATCTAAAGCGACCCTGATTTCGACAAGATGTGGTTCACGCACGTCGGAGCTCGACCCCATCGAAGCACGAGAGTGTATGATGTGTACAGGAGCACTTATGGGACCGCATTTTGGCTCTCGGTACCCTGAGGCCACTGGAATGGGTCTCGACTGACTTCCATATTCTTCGAATCTTAATCGTTGGAGGCCACAGTTTAGGAATTATTCAAGAAAAACTCATTTCAAGGTCCGTTTTGTACGTTTGTCCTGAATAATTCGAAAACTACGGCCTCTAGCGAAAATGTATCCCAATACAAAATTTAGCTACATTAATTTCCCAACAAAAAGGTCCTGTTCATTTTTTCTGTAGGACTAATAGTCTGCATGTAGTGAGCTAGAGAATATGAGAATCTGCACGTGGTGTTTGAAGGCGTTGCTGGTTGCGTAAAAGCAGTAGGTACTGGCTGATGATACCCTGTATATCGGTTGCGGCAGTGTTCGTGGCATTTGGTCATCGGATGCCTTCTTCACGCCACCACTCTCTCTAGTGTTTAAGTGTGATAATGTTTTCCAAGTATTTACGTGATGGCTCTGAGCACTATGGGACTTAACTTCTGAGGTCATCAGTCCCCTAGAAATTAGAACTACTTAAACCTAACTCACCTAAGGACATCACACACATCTATGCCCGAGGCAGGATTCGAACCTGCGACCGAAGCGGTCGCGTGGTTCCAGACTGTAGCGCCTAGAACCGCTCGGCCACTCCAGCCGGCATTTACGTAATGTTTATCTGAGGCGGCACGTGGGCTCCAGTCAGCTTTTTATCTAGCTGGGTGTGGGAAACCCCCTAAAAACCACGTCCACGCTGACCGGCCCGCCTGACGTCGTCTTTAATCGGCGAGGCGGGTTCCATCCGAGGAATACTCGTCCCACGTGTCCCGCATTTGGTTCGCGATCTGTGCGGGTCAATTAGGCGCAGATTCACATCCGACGAATTTTAGCTCCGCCGGCCGAAGTGGCCGTGCGGTTCTAGGAGCTGCAGTCTGGAAACGCGAGACCGCTACGGTCGCAGGTTCGAATCCTGCCTCGGGCGAAAGCGCCTCGCCGCGTAATGTTTATTGTTAATTTCTCCACGTTCGAAACACTCCTTTTTCTGCAACTGTATATTCAATTAATGAAAGGCCGCTACAGTTGCTGGTACAGTATGTTGTAAGTTCTAGGGGACTAATGACCTCAGAAGTTGAGTCCCATAGTGCTCAGAGTCATTTGAACCATTTTTTTAGCTCCACCTCCTGAAAAATCTTTCAAAAACAGCATATCGCTAGGACCGCGCTTGCCCGTGAACGCCTGCCACGGGCCGTGCGCGCTACCTGTTGATCGGAACGCAGCGCCGGACGAGGCTTAGGGGCGGATCAGGCCGCCACGCAAACAGCCGCCGGCTGCCGGCCGGATCGGCTCGATAGCTCCGTTCCCGAGGTCCGGGATTACCAGGGCTTCTTGCCGATGCCGCTGTCGCGTGTCTGGACTAAGATTACTCCGGCAGCTGCTCCGTCCCCCGAGGGACGCGCTGCGGGGGCTATCGCCGGATGACGATGGCAGAATATGTTAAAGAGGAAATCGCGCAACACACAGGTGCATGCGTGAATGCCTTCCTCACAAGGTACGTGTTTCTCGACGTTTAACACGGAAAAGGTGGTTTCGAATGTGATTGGTTCACGTACAGAAACGAGCTAGTACAGAGGAAGCTTTCGGCTTCGTATTTCAACGTGAAGCATGTTACGCGAATTTCGGAATCTTCTTTGGAACTTCTGAGGCAATAGTTCCAGCCCAATGCACTTTATATTTTTCAAACACCCGCGAAAGCGCCTCGCCGCGCAATGTTTATTGTTAATTTTTCCACGTTCGGAGAATTCTCTTTTTCTGCAACTGTATATTCAATTAATGAAAGGCCGCTCCAATTGCTGGTACATTATGTGATCGAAAGTACCCGGACACCATCAAAAAAAAACGTCTTTCATATTTGGTGCATTGTGCTGCCACCTGCTGCCAGGTACTCCATATCAGCGACCTCCAGTAGTCATTGGACATTGAGAGAGAGAGAGAGAGAGAGAGAGAGAGAGAGAGAGAGAGAGAGCAGAATGGAGCGCCACGCGCATCTCATGGACTTCGAAAGTGGTCAGATGATTGGGTGTCACTTGTATCATACGTCTGTACGCGAAATTCCAACACTCCTAAAGATGCCTAGGTCCACTGTTTCCGATATGATACTGATGTGGAAACGTGAAGGGACACGTACAGCACAAAAGCGTACAGGCAGACCTCGTCTGTTGACTGACAAGAGGCCGTGGGCAGTTGAAGAGGGTTGTAATCTGTAATAGGAAGACTTCTATCCAGACCATCACACAGGAATTACAAATTGCATCAGGATCCACTGCAAGTACTATGACAGTGAGGCGGGAGGTGAGAAAACTTGGACTTCATGGTCGAGCGGCAGCTCGTAAGCCACACATCACTCTAGTAAGTGCCAAACGAAGCCTCGCTTGGTGTTAAGGATCGTAAACATTGAACGATCGAACAGTGGAAAAACCGTGTGTGGAATGACGAATCACGGTACACAATGTGGCGATCCGAAGGCAGGGTATGGGTATGGCGAATGCCCAGTGAATGTCAACTGCCAGCGTGTGTAGCACCCACAGTAAAATTCGGAGGCGGTGGTGTTATGGTGTGATCGTGTTTTTTTATGGAGGGGGCTTGCACCCCTCGTTTTGCGTGGCACTATCACAGCACAGGCCTACATTGATGTTTTAAGCACCTTCTTGCTTCCCATCGTTGAACAGCAATTCGGGGATGGCGACTGCATCTTTCAACATGATCGAGTACAGCCACAGCTGTGGCGAAGTGGTTACACGACATACACGACACATCCCTGTAATGGACTGGCCTGCACAGAGTCCCGACCTGAATCCTACAGAACACGTTTGGGATGTTTTGGCACGCCGACTTCGTCCCACGTCTCACCGAGCGACATCGATACCTCTCGTCAGTGCAGCACTCCGTAAAGAATGGGCTAGCATTCCTCAAGAATGAAAATTCTGAAAACACAAAAAATAAAATAAAAGGAGAATTTTCAAATCCACTTGAAAATTTCCTGGAATGGAAGGCCGAAACCGATCGTAAATTCAAAGTATATATATCAGCAACTGGAGCTGCTTTTCATTAAATGTGTATCGTGGAGTGTGTGTGTGTGTGTGTGTGTGTGTGTGTGTGTGTGTGTGTGTGTGTACTCCTAAGGAACCGCTGAGGTCATCGATCCCTAGACCACACACTACTGAACCTAACTTATGCTAAGAACAACACACACCCCATGCCCGAGAGAGGAATCGAACTTGCGGCGGGAGGGGCCGCGCGATCTGTGAAACGGCGCCTCTAACCGCGCGGCCACTCCGCACGGCCTTTAGTGTGGAAACTGTACTTTAAAGCACATTTGCTCCTTTGCCCAAACACCAGCCATGTTGTTCTGTTTGTAGTATACGCTCTACTGAGCTTGACGTAGACAGTAATTCAATGATCCACGTTGCCTGGCGTTCTCAAAATCGTAGAGTTCACTGGCATCTCAGAACACTACACTGCAACAGACAGGTGTTACTTGAGGCTATGTCTTTCACTTTACGGCGTCCTCAAGACTTTAATGGCCGGTATGTTAATATCTGACATTTAATTATAACATATTACCAGAAACAATGCCGTGTGAGGCGTCTTGTCACGGCCCGGGCGGCTCCCTCCCGTCGGAGGTTCGAGTCCTCCCTCGGGCGTGTGTGTGTGTGTGTGTGTGTGTGTGTGTGTGTGTGTGTTTTGTCGTTAGATTAAGTAGTGCCTAAGTTTAGGCACCGATCACCTCAGCAGTTTGGTCACATAAGACCTTACTACGAATTTCCAATTTTCCAAAAACCGTGAGTTCTTTTATATATCTTCATCGAGCACGTGCCTTGATATGGCGTACTTTAATACCAGGCAAGTGTAGAATATGAATAGCCTTTGCCACCGATATGTCGTTTCCCGCGATTTTATCAGAACAGCTGATACCAAAAACGCCGCGTTTTCAAGGCATCTTCAGTGAGATGATACCCTGAAACAATATACAGGGTGGACCATTGATCGTGACCGGGCCAAATATCTCACGAAATAAGCGTCAAACGAAAAAACTACAAAGAACGAAACTTGTCTACCTTGAAGGGGGAAACCAGATGGCGCTATGGTTGGCCCGCTAGATGGCGCTGCCATAGGTCAAACGGATATCAACTGCGTTCTTTTAAATACGAACCCCCATTTTTTATTACATATTCGTGTAGTACGTAAATAAATATGAATGTTTTAGTTGGACCACTATTGATAGAGATTCGGTTAGCGTATGCCTAACTATCTCACCTATCCTTTCTAAGTGATGTATTTAGGCACCTATGTGTTTCATTTCAAGATGACAACTGAATAATATAAATTAGTTGTTAGGAGTAAGGTATCTACATCCCGTTAACATGGTGAGACACATGGATCGCCTTCATGAAAGAAGGGCGCTGAAAAGTTCTGTCACGATATTGTGTACCTCGGGGAGCGACAGTGCATAAAAATATAACGAAATCGGACGCTGTTCGTAGAACCTCTTTACACAGTGAAGACTCGTCTAAGGTGGTGAAATCAGCCATATAAGGTTCACTCGTCACTGAGCTGCGTAGTAAACTCGGGACACTTTCTCTGCTTGCCTGGACGAATTTGTGGTAGATACCACAGCGTAAGATAGTTCCATGACTTGTGTCTCACGTTCCATAGCAAAAATTACTGCGGTTACTGTTGCGGTAAGGTGCTTTATTCCACAGGACGGCATAAGGCGAGGTGGCATAGTGGTAAAGGTATTGGGATGGGTTTTTTATTGAGCAGGCTACAAAATGATGCCCGGCCATCGTGATTAGTGTACTCTAGTAACTGAACTCAGCGATCACTCCTCAAAAACTAAGCTATGCCGAAGAGTCGATGCGTCACCGACTGCCACTTGCGTTATTTGGACGCTATATAGAGGGGCGTATGGCCTGCACACCGCTCTCTCGGTCGTTGTCAGTTCTCCGAACCTTGGACTTGCTAACAACTGCCATTCAGATGACTTCTCACTAGGCCTCACGTGGCTGAGTGTAAGCCGTTAGAGTCCAGTCACCAATGAAAATCTCTTATAAGTACTGGGAATTGAACCCAGGGCCCTCAGACAAGCTGGTCGTTCAGCTACGGAGGCGGACTGGGGTTTTATATAACATTGTTGTTTTTGTTGTGGTCTTCAGTCCTGAGAATGATTTGATGCAGCTCTCCATTCTACTCTATCCTGTGCAAGCTTCTTCATCTCCGGGTACCTACTGCGGCCTACATCCTTCTGAATCCACTTAGTGTATTCATCTGTTGGTCTCCCTCTACGATTTTTGCCCTCCACGCTGCCCTGCAATCCTAAATTGGTGATCCCTCGATGTCTCAGAACATGTCCTACCAACCGATCCCTTCTTCTAGTCAAGTTGTGCCACAAGCTCCTCTTCTCCCCAATTCTATTCAGTACCTCCTCATTAGTTATGTGATCTACCCATCTAATCTTCAGTATTCTTCTGTAGCACCACATTTCGAAAGCTTCTATTCTCTTCTTGTCTAAACTATTTATCGTCCACATTTCACTTCCATACATGGCAACACTCCATACAAACACTTTCAGAAACGACTTCCTGACATTTAAATCTATACTTGATGTTAACAAATTTCTCTTCTTCAGAAACGCTTTCCTTGCCATTGCCAGTCTACATTTTATAACCTCTCTACTTCGACCATCAGCAGTTATTTTGCTCCCCAAATAGCAAAACTCCTTTACTACTTTAAGTATCTCATTTCCTAATCTAATTCCCTCAGCATCACCCAACTTAATTCGATTGCATTCCATTATCCTCGTTTTGCTTTTGTTGATGTTCATCTTATACTCACCTTTCAAGACATTTTCCATTCCGTTCAACTGCTCTTTCAAGTCCTTTGCTGTCTCTGACAGAATTACAATGTCATCGGCGAACCTCAAAGTTTTTATTCCTTCTCCATGGACTTTAATACCTACTCCGAACTTTTCTTTTGTTTCTTTTATTGCTTGCTCAATATACAGACTGAATAAGGCTACAACCCTGTCTCACTCCGTTCCCAACCACTGCATCTCTTTCATACCCCTCGACTCTTATAAATGCCATCTGATTTCTGTACACATTGTAAATAGCCTTTCGCTCCCTGTATTTTACCCCTGCCACCTTCAGAATTTGAAAGAGAGTATTCCAATCAACATTGCCAAAAGCTTTCTCTAAGTCTACAAATGCTAGAAACGTATGTTTGTCTTTCCTTAATCTTTCTTCTAAGATAAGTCGTAGGATCAGTATTGCCTCACGTGTTCCAACATTTCTACGGAATCCAAACTGATCTTCCCCGAGATCGGCTTCTACCAGTTTTTCCATTCGTCTGTAAAGAATTCGCGTTAGTATTTTGCAGTTGTGACTTATTAAACTGATAGTTCGGTAATTTTCACATCTGTCAACACCTGCTTTCTTTGGGATTGGAATTATTATATTCTTCTTGAAGTCTGAGGGTATTTCACCCGTCTCATACATCTTGCTCACCAGATGGTAGTGTTTTGTCAGGACTGGCTCTCCCAAGGCTGTCAGTAGTTCTAATTGAATGTTGTCTACTCCGGGGGCCTAGTTTCGACTCAGGTCTTTCAGAAGAAGAAGAAGAAGAAGAAGAAGAAGACTGCTGTTTCAGTCCGATCACGTGGTTGTGTCCACTGTAAACACTCCGGACTGGCGAGGAAACTCGCCGCTGTTTTCCATTTGAACGACGCTCCATAAAGTGCAGAGGCGGTCTGCGGCGGGCTCCTTCCCCCCGCACGTGTTGCAGACGGCCACGCACGCAGCCGTAGCAGTAGCCCGGTGGTGGAGCGCGTCCGGTTATTGCCCACCGACTCTGTCGGCGAGTTCTTTTCGGCGCTCGAGTGGTAGGAAAACACACTCGAGGAAACGCGGCCAGCGCCGTTACATACATGTATTGCACGCATATCGCCCTCCTCCAAACGCGCTCGCTGCGGCCTGCAACTCGGGCACACGTCATCATCTCAGACCGCTGGCGGTGATTCCGGGCGCTCCACAAAAATTTCCATGTAGTCCCATCAATGGCTGTATCCCGAATGAAGGCAGAACACATCTCTTGAACCCCTCCACACGTAAAACCTAAAAGACTTTCGACAGAGTAGCGACAGTCGCGTCTCGAACGCAATTTGATTCGCTGACACCTGGTGTGTATTTAAGAAATTCGTGTTCTAGCTGCAGCTGTCCAACGCGTACTCCAAATATGGACTGAAAACTGACGGGAGGCCAATTAGGAGCACCAGAGGACAGCTGCAAACACATATCCGGAGTATCTCTACATCCAGCTTGAGAAAAGGTCGTAGATGATACACGAAACTCCCGAGAGAAGAGGAGGTAGGCCTGACCTCAAAGACCAAATTTAAGTAATTCGTGATAGAGGGAGGCCCCATACTGTGTTCACGACAAGATGCTAGTGGTGCACCACGATCAAGACTGGGACCTGTTGCCTTCTCCTGGCGTAGGGCACCTATTCCGGAATTCGTCTGAAGTGATTAGTGGCCTCACGAAAAACTTAAGTAAGGACGGAGGCGCGTTATCTGAACTTACCGAGTATGTCTTAATCGTAGCGACAAGTTATTCTATCCTACCCACATACGGTCAGGCGTTCCCCGAGTAATTTGAAGGCATGGACCAGAGATTACAGAGAAGCTGACACAATGAGAATGGGTGGAGTTGGAAAGCCTTATACTGGCAAAGTCTGAACATGAAGATAACTTCAAATTACTTGCACAGTCAGTTGGAGTAGAGAACATATATAAATTCATGTACTGAATTCCAAATCTCTCTCTCTCTCTCTCTCTCTCTCTCTCATACAAACACACACACACACACACACACACACACACACACACACTCACACTCTTCGCGAAGTAAAGGTGACTATACGCGAAAGAAACATACCACACCATATTTTTAAATTAATTTATCACTAAACAGTGGACATCCGTGAGCGAGCTCTATAGCCTTCGGTCAAATATTTACGGGCGAATAAAGGAATAATGACGTACCTTAACAACAGACTCCTGATACAGCAGAGAATTGACATCTTGTTTTATGACCACAGAAATCTCTTCGCACGTACTTAAACAAGTGGAAATCGAGTCAGACTTTCATAGAGTGAAAATCATTTGTATTTATCATTATTAGGCCTAGTGGGCCATCAGTTTACTTTTACCTCGATTTTCTTTTACATGCCATTTGCATTCAAGTTACAGACCAACAAATTCTTGATTTGTAGAACAGCGAAGAAATTTCTTTTTATTGTCCCCTTTTATATCGAGGCAATCCCCTCCCTGGCACCCCCTTCGCCCCATCTACTAACGCAGCTTATTTCGTTGTGTGGCCCAACAGTTTATAAACCGACATTAAAAATACTGTTCCCTTCCATCCAATAACACGGCGCAGGTCCACCGTCCCCCTTTTTTTCGTTTTTATTCTCGCCGTGTTATTTATTGGCGTGCCATTTATAACGTATCGGATTTAGAGCAACAGTAAAAGCCGCTTGGCTTATGGGCGGAACTGCGGGGCAGCTTTCCCCATTCTGAGATTTATTAGTTCCCCCCAACGTTCACACCCGGTCATGCCGTGTTGCAGCCACATTTTTATTCATCCACCGCTTTGGCAGTGCCATGAAAAAAAGGAGAAAAAGAGAGAACGGGCGCGGCAATGCCGCGGGATTACTCGCGCCGTCACTTTTCAATGCGCCAGCTGTTGAAGCGTTCACTTGCTCGCGCCGCACGCTGATCCCGATAAACAGTTTTTTTGAATCGTTGGCTTTTGGACTTCGATTGCGCGCCGCGTGTACGGACTGCAGCAGTGCCCGCTTGGCCCCGGTCTCCGTACTGAATGTGCCATCGCGCGCGCGGCTTTTGTCGGATTACCTGTTGTTTCCATTCCACGCACTTGTGCTGCCTGCATGTTCAGTTGCGGAAGATTAGTGAAGACGGATCAAGCGCCGACTATCTGATAAGGAGTTAAACGTCGAAACCGCCAATAGCTGCCAAACTTTTGCGACTGGGACTGCAAATGAAAAGTTCTATAATAACATAATCGCTGATGCTCAGCCACCACAAGGCTAATTCAAAGCAGTCGACAGCAGAAAGTGCTAACAGAGAAGAACGTATTTTGATAATTGTATGTTGTGTATTTACTTAACTGCCGGCCGGAGTGGCCGCGCGGTTCTAGGCGCTACAGTCTGGAGCCGAGCGACCGCTACGGTCGCAGTTTCGAATACTGCCTCGGGCATGGATGTGTGTGATGTCCTTAGGTTAGTTACGTTTAATTAGTTCTAAATTCTAGGCGACTGATGACCTCAGGAGTTAAGTCGCATAGTGCTCAGAGCATTTGAACAATTTTTTTATTTACTTAACTCCGAGTACAAGAAGACTGATACAATAAGACAGAACTATTTGTATAGTAGACAGTGCATTAAAGGTTAGACACGGAACCATTCGTTCCGAGCAAGCGGTGTATTGGAAACGATAACAGGTAGACTGAAGCTGGACGCTTAAGATAGGACAATGTTTTCATTCTCAAAATAATATGAATAGCCTCCTTACTAAACTGGAGGTTCGCACTGTCTTGCACCCCTACAATTTAAGCAACTCCTGGTTATAGTTTTTATTTGTTTGTTTCGTCTTTCCTCATTATCAACAGCATTCTCTGACGCGGACACCCCACAAGTCGCGGTGCAGTCGCTCCGTAAAAAAAACGTTTCGGCCTGCGATGATGGCAGGTAGTGTCAACGTCGCGATATGATGATAAAATGGAGCAGAGAAGACTATGCTCACTTACTGTTCAGGAGACTGAGCGCCAATGTTATGGATCACATTCCAAACATCTACATGGTGACGCAAGAAATGAATGAATGAATGAATGAATGGTGGGAGGGAGTAAGTTGAGCGATTAACGACTTGTCGTCCGTGAGATATTTACAAACAGAGCACTACATAAGAGAATTATGGTGAAAATAAATGACCATGTACTATTTAACTCTTCATTTAGCAATGTTAAGAGAGAAAAAGAAGAAATATTTCAGTATTTTTCGGACTATATGGGGCTCGCTGAACGTGATGTATGTATAAAATTTTTTTTATAAAACATGTACATGTACTTTTATTTGCATAAAAACAAAGTAACATTTTAATTAGTTGAATGATCTACTTGCTTCTGAGTAGCATCCTACAGCCCTTAAAAATGTATAAAAATAAATTGTAATACATTTTAAGAATATAGTACGTTGCTGAAATGCAAGCAGTTCATTCCAATGCTAAAAAAAATTACTTCATTTTCATGCAAATCAAAGTAGATGTGCCTGTATCTGTTTTGTAACAGTGAACTGACAATGCTTGTGTGAAAATCTTCCTTCTTTGCGGTCAAGCCATTTTCTTTTCCGCGCATCTTGACGTACGGTGCCACCTGGTGACAAAATACCGCGCTCCAAATGTTAAAGAGCCGCTAACAGTGTGCAGGAGCCTTACTGTTCGCACAATGATGCTGTACGTCAAGAGTTCCTTCAGAGTGACACTGTCAAACGGTTAAGGAACATCGTCACCATTCGCCTGAACCTATTTAGGGAAATATTATGGAGAGATAGGTTGGGCACAGGGGTACAGAAACCTGTTCGTCCCAAAATGGATGGAGCGTGAACGGGAGATTCAAAGTTTACCTCGGCCGCAAGGTCGTTAGAGATGGGGTACTAACTTCATTGGACAGCGGTGACGGTAGCAGTCACCGGTTGTCCTGTTTGAAGGAGCCATGACGCCATAAACATGCAATGACTTAGAGACACCATACAGTATCTAAATCAAAATTTCAACTAAGAAGAAGAAGACTACGGTATTACATCCGCTCCAAGACGTAGTGATTTAAGTTTGCAGGAGTCCGGACCGAACAGAGATTAGAAAGGAAACCGACCGTACCCTTCGCAAAGCAAGAACTCCATCTCTTCTTTTTCGCATCAACAGCATATTCATAGCCGGACGTTTGAAAGAACCTACATCTCCTCCAAAGCGAGTCGAGCATATCACCAATGTCGCACCAAAATGTTACCGAGAATCCACTCTAAAGCCACTGCTTACGTGGCAAAAACATATCACAGAACTACGTCCAGATAGTATCACGGCAGTCGCCTTTTTTGCGACGTGTTTCAGTACAATGCACTTGAATAGCCACATCATTAATCTTTTCCTTTATAGCGTCCATCGAACGCCAGTTAAAAAATTCACACTTACTTTCACATCTCAGTACACATCGCACAGAAAAAGTCCTCGTTCGTTTGAGTAGAGTATAATATAGCAGATGCTTTAAATTTTAGGGGAAGTATGGTTTTCAGCAGCAAAACATTGTAATATCTATTGATTTATAAAGCAGACATTGGGAATTAGATACGGAAGAACACACCTGGTCAATCAACCGCGACGGCTTTGGGGGCACACGCATACTCTTCCGGTGAAATTTTCAATAACAGTTTTGCATAAATGCCGTGGTGTCTCGATGATACAGCGGTCAGTTTCGGCGTTTGTTGCTTGGATGGTTGTGGGCTTGTTGACGTAAACTTGGTCCTGATCACCAAAATGGGAGGTGATATGACTAGGGTAAGTCGTGCATGATCGTCATTGTTGTATGGGCGGTGTAGCAAGCGGCGCCGTCCTAGGGAAACCATACGTCTTCAAGAGCAGTGTCTTCCAACTGAGGAGCAAAGAACTGGGTTATCATGTTATAATAACGTTAGCTATACCGTTAAATGCATAACCTGGACCGTTTCCAAAGAAAAATGGTCCAATGGCTCCTCCAGATTATAACACACACCTAAGAGTGACACGTCGTGGATGCATTTTTGTTTTCCTCTCCCCAATCATTTGTGAATTTTCTACGCCCCAAATGCGGCAAC
Source organism: Schistocerca cancellata (assembly GCF_023864275.1). NCBI lineage: Eukaryota > Metazoa > Arthropoda > Insecta > Orthoptera > Acrididae > Schistocerca > Schistocerca cancellata. The sequence goes on from NC_064634.1 coordinate 70,175,773, forward strand.
AGCGGCTATTAACGAATCCACTGAAGTGAAAATGGGGCTCGTCGCTGAAGACGCTTTTCTCCACAAATCAGCATTTACTTCTTGTTGTTCACAAGATCAGGCTGGTGAAGTCTCCTCGATACGCAGTGATCGGTTGGAACGTGGAATTCATATCTTGCACTCTTATTGCACCACCCTTTGTTACTTTATTCTTCGAAATTCTTATCGATGCGAACTTTTTTTCCTTTCTTTTTTTCGGGTGATAGCTAAGGTGGCTCACACTCTAAATAAGCTCTTTTGTTCGACACGTTATTTTTTCCCCCCTCCCAGCAGTTTGAGAAGAGGTCCTCTCTATTTGAGTGCACTCGTTAAGCCCGTACGGTATTATAAACAGTTCTTCCAGCGTAGCGGCGCAAATCATAAACGACGTCTACGACACCAGATACGAGGAAGACGCGGCCGGTTTGCGAGCGTGGCGCCCATTTACATATTTTGGAATGCCGCACCACAGGCAGCTCTCTAGTGGCGGAACACGTTGCGGTGCGGAAGACCGGCGCACGCCGTTTTACGACGGCGCCCGGGTCGCAGGTAGGGCAGGAAGCGGGGGCGGCCGGGATAAAGGCGCGCCTAATAAATCCGGCGGCAATAATACACTTGTCTAACGCCACCTTTTATTGGCTGTTCCCGGCGCGCGGCAGAGCAGCGAGCGTCGACGTGCCCCTCGCTGGCGCGATAGCTTATTGACAAGTAGGTGGGCGTAACGGGGTTAGGGCGCCATCAGCGGCGCGGTATAAAACAGATTATGACGGCGGCGAAGGGCTTTCTTTATGGGCTCCGGCGGGCGGAAGCATATTGTCGCGCTCTAAGCGGCCGGCTACGTGCAGCGCGCACGGCTGCTCGGTCACTGGCGCCAGCGCTTCGATCAGCCGGCAGCGCCAGGCCGTATAACAATATCAGGCACCGCAGCACCCCCACCGCCGTGCCCCATCTATCTTCGTTCTCCTGCAAAATCGCAATTTCCTCCAATATGTGCGGCGCCGCACGTACCTAGGAAACACACCTTTGTAGAGGAGCGAGTGATTTTGGCGGGAATAGAAGATTATCTACAACAAGAGCGACGTACCTGCTTGTGAATGTAGCAAATTAGTGTTATCTAAATATACCAAAAAGCGACGTTACAGAACTGCAATTATCAGATGTGTCCACTTTTGGCCGAAAATAAGTTTTACTATCATTGTGTAGGTTGAAAACTGTTAGAATATACACTACTGGCCATTAAAATTGCAACACCACGAAGATGACGTGCTACAGACGTGAAATTTAACCGACAGGAAGAAGATGCTATGATATGCAAAAGATAAGCTTTTCAGAGCATTCACGCAAGACTGGCGCCGGTGGCGACACCTACAACGTGCTGGCATGAGGAAAGTTTCCACCGGATTTCTCATACACAAACAGCAGTTAACCGGTGTTGCCTGGTGAAACGTTGTTGTGATGCCTCGTGTAAGGAGCAGAAATGCGTACCATCACGTTTCCGCCTTTGATAAAGGTCGGATTGTAGCCTATCGTATCGTATCGCGACATTGCTTCTCGCGTTAGTCGAGATCCAATAACTGTTAGCAGAATATGGAATCGCTGGGTTCAAAGGGTAAAACGGAACGCCGTGCTGGATCTCAACGGCCTCGTATCACTAGCAGTCGAGATGACAGGCATCTCATCCGCATGGCTGTACGGATCGTGCAGCCACGTTTCGATCCCCGAGTCAACAGATGGGGACGTTTGCAAGACAACAAGCACGACGTTTGCAGCAGCATGGGCTATCAGCTCGGAGACCATCGCTGCGGCTACCCTTGACGCTGCATCACAGACAGGAGCGCCTGCGATGGTGTACTCAACGGCGAACCTGGGTGCACGAATGGCAAAACGTCATTTTTTCGGATCAATTCAGGTTCTGTTTACAGCATCATGATGGTCGCATCCGTGTTTGGCGACATCGCGGTGAACGCACATTGGAAGCGTGTATTCGTCATCGCCATACTGGCGTATCACTCGGCGTGATTGTATGGGGTGCCATTGGTTACACGTCTTGGTCACCTCTTGTTCGCATTCACGGCACTTTGAACAGTGGACGTTACATTTCAGATGTGTTACGACCCGTGGTTCTACCCTTCAATCGATCCCTGCCATACCCTACATTTCAGCAGGATAATGCACGACCGCATGTTGCAGGTCCTGTACGGGCCTTTCTGGATACAGAAAATGTTCGACTGCTGCCCTGGCCAGCACATTCTCCACTGTCTCACTAATTGAAAACGTCTGGTCGATGGTGGCCGAGCAACTGGCTCGTCACAATAAGCCAGTCACTACTCTTGTTGAACTGTGGTATCGTGTTGAAGCTGCATGGGCAGCTGCACATCAACACGCTCTGTTTGACTCAATGTCCAGCCGTATGAAGACCATTATTCGGCCAGAGGTGGTTGTTGTGGGTACTGATTTCACAGGATCTATGCACCCAAACTGCGTGAAAATGTAATCAATTGTCAGTTCTAGTATAATATATTTGTCCAATGAAACCCGTTTATCATATGCATTTCTTCTTGGTGTAACAGTTTTAATGGCCAGTAGTGTATGATGCAAGAACTAGAACTGTCTATGGAACCAAGCCAGAATAACATAGGAAGTTGACCTGTCAACGTCAGATGTTTGGGCCAAGTAGCAGACATGTCCAAGTCTTTCCTTGTCACTGCACGAAACAGTAGTCAGATTCTGGCATATGAAACACATGCAAGGAGTTCTCTGTGGCTGATGTTACACAAGATATATTTTTACACTTTTCGTCCCGTCAAGAAAGGCTGTTTCAGTCTAGCATTAAGAGTGCTGATAATATAAAGTTCATTATTGCAAAGTACAAGTTCTCTGACTCTCCATTGGACACAAGTAACAGTTCGCTGTTGTGCATTATTACCACAACTTATCTATCATGGTTTCGGTAATTAAGAAAGCCTCAAAAATCGACGACTTTTCCCAAGGAAAATGTTTGTAAAGTGCCTGTGCCACTTACATCTGAGAAATATAGCGATGTCTTGACGTTCCCCAAAGCTACATGCCAGCCTCAGACATGTAATTTTATAATAAGCTGGTCTGCGACAGAATCCCTACGGATGCTACTTACGGTTCATCATCAGGAGAAGTAAAATGAACTATTTATTAATCTTTTCCACCTATGACTGTTATTAGGATTGTTTTTAGTTCTCAGACCTCCCCCCCCCCCCCCAAATACTCAGCTAAACAGTCAGTAACCTGTAAAATGGTAATATTTGTTGTTTCCTTAATTAATTGTATACAGCCATAACATTATAATTAAAAAAAAAACAAAATTACTCGCTGCAAGAATGAGACAAGTTCAATCTTCTAAAATTCAATAAATCCATACATATTATAAAAATGGTTTTATGAGTATTTTCCACATCTCCATTGCCGTTTTTTCCGTTCGAGGTGTTGAATCAATGACGATGTTCGACAAAAATGGTCACAATCAGCCTCGTAACGCGCAAGCAATTCCGAAGATGGTCCTTCGTTGTTCGTTATCGTCTTCCGTGAGACGGCGAGGAACCCAGCGGGCAAACAGCTCCCCAAGTGGTGGAAGAGAGTGTCAGCACTACCAACACAGACGCCCAGTTGCGCAGTGAGCCGTTTGATGTGATCCGTCTGTCAACTCGAATGAGAGTGTCCGCACGTTCCAACACTGCGGCAGTCACTGCCGTGTGCGGCCGGCCGGCACGCAGGAGACCGGACAGGTTTGCGCGATGATGGCAGACGCCTAGTCCAACGACTCGCCGTGCTTTTGTTAACTACCGGGTCTCCATAGAGATTCTGGAAGTGCCTATGAATATCTGCGATGCTCTAGTTTTCCGCAAAAAGAAACTGTGACAGCTCTCTGCTTGGAACGTACCTCCGTTACAGACGCCATTATGAAGATCACGAAAGGCGCCGCCACCTATCGGAACTTCACGAAACTGGGGCTGAAGCGGGAATATTCCAAGATGTCCCTCAACAAACGGCGCAATTTTTTTCCATCTAAATTGGCTGAGAAAAGAAGATGTTGCATTCCTTACTGACAGCCCCTCGTAGAAGTCAAAGCAAGGAAAAAGGCAGCTCTAACTCCCAAAGAAAAGATGGATATGGAAGATTACTTGAGGGTGATACAAACCAGGGATAGGTGAAGCCTCTTTGTAGTAGTAGTAGTAGTAGTAGCAGTAGTAGTAGCAGCAGTAGTAGTAGTAGTTGGTGATGACGACAGCGACAATAATAATGGTGACGGAGCATCAGGAGAATATACGAGGCATCCTCAATACGACTTTCAATTTGAGCCCATTTCTCGGAGATTTTTGCGAAACGCTTGAACGCGCACACTAACAAAAATGTGACGTACTCTTATTTTCTAGAGCTTTCGAATGCCGTTAAAAGGCATGTGGTCCCTATGGAAGAAACACCATACTTTATTTAACATCGCAAAAGATACAAGAGTTAAGCCGATTACACATACAACAAAATTACTTATCCCTTTCCATACTGTCATTTGTCAAAAACCTCATTTCGTTATCTTGAATCACTCACGAAATAAAAGCGTGTCGTATTCTACGCGGCTCAACCCATATACATATGATACACACACGAGAGGGAGAGAGAGAGAGAGAGAGAGAGAGAGAGAGAGAGAGAGAGAGAGGGGGGGGGACAGGTGGGAGGTAGGCACGATTATATTACTGCGCCAATCACATTCTCGTGACGAGCGAGCCGTGGTCAGGACACGCCAGACGCCGTGCCCACTTTTCGCCTGCGCTGTGCACGACGCGACACGCACGTGCGCGTTGGGCGAGAGAGCTGCCGGATCGCGATCCTCTCGCAGCCCAGCCCAGCACTCGTGGGGAGAGGGGGGGGGGGGGGGTGCGGCCCCGTGATGGGTCCCAGAGCCGATGTTACCGCCGCTTTCATTGGCCATTACCCGTAATAGCTGCCGGAAAACACTCAATCCGCCGGCCGCGCCTGGCCGGGGAAGCCTTTACTGTCATCAGATACTTGAGTGCTGCCGACACATTACCTAATCCTTTTCCCGGTTTTACGAGCGGCTCGTCCTGCGGCCGAAGATGGGCGCCGCGGAAAGCAACCTTCCTTCCTTCCTAGCCCAACGTGATCAATAATGGAGTAACGGCTGCAGGTGCTTCCACCCTGCTCTGCTTCCCTTTTTCCCTAGAACTAATATCCTCAGCTGTTCCGTGCACAGTGCGACAGTAAAAGTAACCAGGAAACTACGAGCCGTGCCCTTCCCATAAACTCGTTAGTGCTAGAGGCAGAACCAGGCGACAGTATCGAAGAAATCCCTGATACAGCAAGATAATGCATTTCTGGCTTACTTCTCAACATAGTCACCAACGCGACCGAGCAGCTGTCGTAGCAGCAGACCGTCGGTTTAACACCGTTGTTACAATAGTACCCAGCTTGACAGGACCCACTACACAGTTCTTTATAACGTGATGTCAGAAGCGAAACTGATGATACAAATTTTCTCACTTTCGACAATCTGCCGCATTGGCTGAATTAAAATATTCTTTTACTTTGGACACTCCACTGCTAAACAGTTTTGGCCGTGTAGCCATTTTTAAATTGAGGAATGCATAATAAAACCGTCAAAAGGACCTGCTTGAGTTACAGTCTTGACATCTGTCTAGAAATACATTATTATAATGTTGTGGGTTGGCAGAAGTAAGAGCGTTCGTGTGCCGAAAACACCGCGGCCGTCTGGTTCGGATCTGATCACCGTTTGGTAAAAAGTCTGACCACACTGAAATACAACGCATGCAAACATAACCAAGGTATCATTTGACCATACTATCGACGATCAATCCCTGAAATCGGCCACACTCATCAAGTACGTCATCGGAGGGAAATGGCGCTGAAGTCCTCACCATTTAGCGCCCTAAAACATAATCACCACCACCACCAATATTCGTGTGAAGAAGCAAAATGCCAAACGTCCTAAACGTCAGATCTCACATTTGTTAAAGACAGTGTATCTCTTTTTGTTCATAACTTATTTCTATCCAAAAAATTGAGAAGCTATTCTATGATGCTCGCCTGATCACTGCAATAACTTATGAGACAAATTAGAAAATAAATAATTTATTAAGAACGTCCCATATCAGGGAACTCACTGTTTCTAAGTGCCAATAAGAATGTTTTTGTTTCAAACGCCTTTAGTACTGAGGCACTACATTTTACTTGTAATAATACAAAAACAAAAAACAGCACTTCTGTTTTCCCATGTAGAACTATAACCGACAAAAACCATGTATCACATCTCTTAAATTTTTTACACGCGAATAACAAAATTAAATTCAAGAAAAAAATATCTTTTCGTATTTTTTCTTTTTAAATTTATTGATTTTTTTTACACATATTCATTCTTGTGACACGATGATGTTACATTTACTGAAAAACTCCCTGTACTGTTAAGAAAAAAATGGCAACATTGTCAACAGGTTTTTCTGTTTTGCAGCTGACAGACACGGCTGGTTTTACAGATGAAATACGGTACAGCATACAGCAGCCATCGTCTTTCCTCTTTTGAATAAACTGACTTTTCCATTCTTCTTTTTCAGAGTAAGAATTTTTACAAGCTATTTGAAATGGATTAGTATGAGACACTGCAGTCATACTGCTTTTTACTTTTCTTACTATTTTTGAAACCGAATTTGTTTCCTTCCGTTACAACGATGTTTACTGATGCAAACAAAAGCTTAAATGGTTCAAATGGCTCTGAGCACTACGGGACTTAACTACTGAGGTCATCAGTCCCCTAGAACTTAGAACTACTTAAACCTAACTAACCTAAGGACATCACACACATCCATGCCCGAGGCAGGATTCGAACCTGCGACCGTAGCGGTCACGCGGTTCCAAACTGACGCGCTTAGAACCGCACGGCCACACCGGCTGGCAACAAAAGCTTATATGCACTCTAGTTATCACACAAGCGGTATATCAACCAAATGGAGGAGAGTTTGACCCACGGCACCTAGAAAGCCAGAGTGAGCCACTGCTTAGCACAAAGACCAACTATGACCTTGTAATGAATGCCTGAAATATTTTCTCCATCGGAACAGGCCTACGTACAAGCAACACTGCACCGAAAACACAAAAGCACTGAAAAGTGAAAAATGTCACTATCAACGTTGACTTTTCACTCGTATAACATACTGCTAGAACCGTCACAAATTATTGGTCAACCACTCACTCCTCTTACTCTCGTAAAACATCGACTTCTACCTACCGTTCCATTAGTTATGTTTGATAACGCAACGGTAACGTTCCGTCACTGAGATATACTGGTAAAATTGAAGCTGTGAAGGCGGGTCGTGAGTCGTGCTTGGGTAGCTCAGATGGTTAAAGCACTTGCCCGCGAAAGGCAAAGGTCCCGAGTTCGAGTCTCGGTCCGGAACGCAGTTTTAATCTGTCAGGAAGTTTCATAACAGCGCACACACTGCTGCAGGGTGAAAATCTCATTCTACTATTTTATTCTTGTTTCTTCATTATAGAGGTAGCTATATCGCAGTTTTTGAATGTTCTATAACGGTTCTCTTCTTTTTTATCGATTGACGGTCTGAGGAAGACTGTTGGCAGGTCGAAACCGATTTTTGTCTTCAGCCTGATTTGATGCGGAACGCCACTAATTCCACTCCTATGCCGGCCTCTTCATCTCACTGAAGCACTTGCAAACTACGTTCTTAATTATTTGCTGGGTGTACTCCCATCTCTCTATTCGTCCACAGTTTTTACCCTCTAAAGCTCTTTCTAATGCCATGAAAGTTATTCACTGGTTGGGGTTGGGTTGTTTTTTTGGGGAAGGAGACCAGACAGCGAGGTCATCGGTCTCATCGGATTAGTGAAGGACGGGGAAGGGAGTCGGCCGTGCCCTTTGAAAGGAAACATCCCGGCATTTGCCTGGAGCGATTTAGGGAAAACACGGAAAACCTAAATCAGGATGGCCGGACGCGGGATTGAAACGTCGTCCTCCCGAATGCGAGTCCAGTGTATTCACTGGTGTTTTAACAGATGTCATATCACACCGTCCCTTCTTCTTATCAGTGTTTTCCATATATTCCATTCTTCACCGATTCTGCAGAGAACCTACAACAGTCTACCAATTTTCAACATTCTTCTGTAGCACCACATCCCAAATGCTTCGAGTCTCTTCTGTTCCGGTTTTCCTACAGTCCACGTTTCACTACCGTATAATGCAGTGCTCAAAACATACTGTCTCAGAAATTTCAATCTCAAATTAATGTCTATGTCTGACACTAGTCTTGTCCAGGAATGCCCTTCCTGCCAGTGCTAGTCCGCTTTTTATGTCATCCTTGCTCTGTCCATCACGGGTTATTTAGCCTGCAAGGTACCAGAATTCCTTAACTTAGTCTACTTCGTGATCACCAATTCTAAAGAAACCGGCTGCGTATTGTGAAACGTTTTTGTGAATATGTCGTAAGGAAATAAAAAGGATAATCAATCTCTCCGAGTTTGGTTGGCAAATGGAACGGGAAAGAGGAAGGGAGAGGGACGGGAATGAGTACTTCCCACTATACACTGTATGCGGCGACTCGTGCAGAGGAGGCGTAGAGGGCTTCCGCCCAGCAATGTTCTCTCATTGCAGCGGTTGGTCGCCTCGGCCTCGCGGTCGGCACTTGAAGGAATTAGGTGAGCTAGCAGCGGACAGGAAGTGGCCACCGGCAGCGGCTGGGCGGGTCGGGACTTCCCCCAGATCCCAGATGAAGAAAAGCGAGCGGCGCACAGCGCAGAGTGATGGCGCGCCGGCGCGGTCATCAGGGCCGACGTGTAATAATCCGGCCGCGGGGGACTCCCCGCCCCGCGGTAAACAATGTATCGGTATTTGTCTTGATCAGCGCCGCCCGTGGGGACCTCGGCGCGCTGATAATGCAATTTTCCTCGCATCCGTCGTGGCCTGGATTCCTCCCATATCTCTCTCTCTCCCTCCGCCCACAATTCCTCAGGTCTTCCCGGAGGGGGGGAAAGACGACAAAGTTCCGCGTGAGCTACAAGAAAGCAAGCACTGCTAGTGTTGTCTTATTGCGAGGCTGTTCTCTTCCACAGCAGTATTACCGTCGGATGAATGCGCGAGAACTTGTAAGCCCCCATAATATTTATATGCTTTTCTTTTAGTTGATTATTCCTTGCTGTAGCCCGATGGTCGGAAAATTGGGCTTTGGACATCACTAAGTAACCCATTATAGAGAGGGAATTTACTGCAGAGTATATACGCTAACAATTACAGATCTGGCCCCGAGCCTACGAAGCATGCCCTATCTGTTCTCCTACACTGCTCTACGATTCTGTCCCTTCCAAAATACGGTATCAATAATGAAGAGAACACTTCTGTACGACTCAGTCAATTTTATTCCACTTTAAATTCATATAAAACGTCCCTACTTGTTCCGATTGCGCTCATTCTACGAACGCAGTCTCATTTATCAGGAGCCTGTATGAGTTTACCACTGCAGGTTCATTATCGTACGATAGCATTTTCATTACGTAACAAGTCTGTCGATACGAAGTTTAAATCTGACTTCAAAATCATCACTTTTACACACTCGGGAGCTGCTCTGCAATCATGATCCGGCTCTACTTACAACATTTCGCAAAATCACAAAACTAACTCAGTTTCTTACGAGCTCCGAGCTCTCGGGACCTGCCCTGCAGGCTTCCTCACACTCGACTGACTCATCTCTTCGCGCTGAAAGATGTTCAGGTGCCAACCTGTCCCTTCTAGAATGCTGGGACATCCCCGTCAGCGATATTTTTTTTTTTTTTTTTTTTTTTTTGCAACCATCAATTCGCTCTAAAACCTTAATTTGTGAAGAATGTCGCATTCCAGGCGACATTAATGGAATAATTATTCTTTCGCCATCAAAATACAATGTGCCCAAGTATACGCTCCCAACACTGTATGTATTACCGAAATGGATTTGTTAATTAAGTCAACACGGCACAACACATATTTTGGAGTGTTTCATCAGCATTCCGCTAAAACTTCTGAGTGTAATCTGAGCCAAAATGTGACCACATCGAACATCAGTAGGTTATAGAAAAAATAAGATGTTCCGTTTCTTGTGTACACAAAGGAGTGAAACTTCCGTAATGTATGTTTGGTACATTTTTTGTTTACGTTATTGTGTTAGTTTTCGATGTACTGACTTTGGATCACTTTATGTACTCGAAATCTTACAATGAAAGGCACTGTTACAATCACTGAAGATGAAACCGTGAAATTTAGAAAACGATCAGGTAAATTAAATACTATAAACTTGCTAGAGTGGAAGCTATTGGATATTTTTTCCTCTACCTTGCCGCACAAGAAGCGCAAACCCCGTAGTTCGAATATCATGACCGGAAACAGCACGACGTGTGCGCTAGGTACCTATCTGTATATTTGTAAGGCAACATAGCTTAATGAAATAATTAGTTTATTCACGACAATTTCTATCTCGAACAGCGCAAAGTAACAGGCGGTTTTTCCCCGTTAATAGGCAACTGTAAACAACTCAGGGCGAAGAAGTCATTCATGTGAATTTCATTTATTTGCTTATTTCTGGAACACGACTCATTGCCTGATTAGCTACCTTTACCCATATTAAGCAACTGATTTTAACAGCCACTGCTCGTTAATGACCTTCATTTAATTTATGTCCCTACAGCGCTGGAACCACCACCACCACAGTTATTTTTAACCTTGTATTGAACTGTGGACCTAGAAACGACGGAGAAGCTTCGTCCCCGCCGTAGTCTCAGTGGTACACAACCCCCAAAACGGGCTACAGCAGTCCACTCACCCCACTGCCACCCCACACCGAACTCAAGAGTTATTGTGCGGTTGCCCCCCTCCCCCCCCCCCCCCCAAGTATACCCCCGGGAACGTCTCACACCAGACGAGTGTAACCCTAATGTTTGCGTCGTAGAATAATGATGTGGAGAAAGTGTTTGTGCAGCAATCGACGACATAGTGTAACTGAGGCGGAATAAGGGGAACCAGCCCGCATTCGCCGAGGCAGAAGGAAAACCGCCATAAAAACCATACACAGACTGGCCGGCACACCGGACCTCGACACTAATCCGCCGGGCGAAATCGTGCCGAGAACCGGCACGCCTTCCCGCCCGGAAAGCAGTGCGTTAGACCGCACGGCTAACCGCGCGGGCTAGTCTTTATCCTTAAAGTGATGACATTAATTAAATCTGACGATTCTAATCCCAGTCTGTCGTACTCTTTAGCAACTAGTGGCAATAAGCGATGGGCCGTGTGTCGCCCACAAACTGTATCGTCAATTGGCTTGTAATTATAGAAAATTTGTTCGTAAACTGAGGACAGTAGGGCAACACTACATTTTCGCCTAATCTTCAGATATGTAAGATGGAATAAAATAAATTCTGACAACGGCCGCAACTGGGGACTGAAATGAATTCAGTAGCGAGAAGTGAAAATCTGCGCCGAGTCGGCACTCGAACCCAGATTATCCGCTTTCCACTTCGGCTAACCGAGCAAGCTTTCCGTCTCACCCAAATTATCAACTTGTCGCACAATACTTACGTAGCGTTCCTTGTCGACCATACCTATTGCTGGTCGCATCACGGAAGAGTTCAGGTGAGACAGTGCATCCGGACGATCTCAATGCATCTTCAGAGATGTCTTGATTATGCCTTTCGTTACCTACACCACTTAATAAACATCAATCTCTAAATGTTTTCTGAACGTGAATCTGATCCTTTCTTCTACGCTTGCTCTCAAAAGTATTTTTACAACTGGATCTGCAAGTCTTTCGAATCACGTGTGCGTTCGGATCTGAAAGCGAAATGAAGTTCCCGGTGCGTTATCGGGACTATGCGATGAACTTGTCACAACTACCCATCCGTCAAGATTGAAAGAGCGTGCGCTTTCCTCACGATGTGTATACAACGGGGTGAGCACTAAATGACATTTCGCTAGACCATTTATTTCACGTACTCATAACATATTTACCAGACAACAGAAGTGAGGTGGCAATCAATTTTTGCGTTTGATAACGTCCGAAAATGAACGAACGTTAGAAAAAGAAAAGGAAGAGTAGCGTTTAACGTCTTATCGACGACGGGATCTTTAAAAACGGAGCACGTGCACGGAATTTGGAAGGACAGCAAAATAAGTCCGCAGTGTTCTTTTCATATTAACTGTCCCGACATTTTCCTTAAGCAATTGTGGGAAACCAATCGAAATCTACATTTGACTGGACAGACGGGGACTTGAACGGTCGTCGTTCTCCAGAATGAGAGAGCAAAGAGTTATCACTGGAGAAATGTAAGAAAGTAAGCCCTGGGCTTCCTGAATTGCTGAAGGTGGAGTGGACCTGCAGCGGTGTCCTTCCGGTAACCGTACCATCATTTATTTCAAATCGTGTAATCTCAGTTAGGTCAAGGTGGTCTGGGGTTACACCCCAGTTTCGCCGAAGACGAGACCAGTGTCTGCGTATTACAGTGCCAGAAAGTGTAGTCAAATGTAGCCCATAATCATGTTTACGACAATCATTATTTACATTTTGACGAAAAACTAACTACCAGGAATAAAAGATGTTCTCTCCCACCGTACCCGAGGTAAACAGAAAGCTACAGATACCAAATCTTCACCGGCCGTACTCCCCGCTTCGAAACTCGCAGTTCTTATCGAGAGGAAGCGAAAATTGGCTGTCGCTCTAAAGTCTGAAATATTTTCGACGCTTCTCCCACTCACGTAGCGCGAGCGCATCTCCGCTGAAGTAGTGGAAGGCCTAGCTGATAAATTATTTTGTTTTTCGTTCACAGTATAAGATGGAAACGGGGGTCGGGATCGCTCGCCGTTTTTTAAGTTTTTTTCCCGTTTCAGGGAAAGGGAGGACGTAAAAAAAAGTTTCGCCTTCGCGGCAAGTTCGGGTGTGAAAAATGAGTAGCTTAGTTAGGGGGCCAGGACGGCGCGGCGGGACGGACTCGAACATAAAGGCGACGAAGAGAAATCGCCGATTTAGAAAATGCTGGGAAGTGCGTGGGCGGAGCGCGGGGCCGGTGCCAACAAATGCCGCCACTTAATCTAAATTGAGTTAAGACAGAAGCTATCCGGCAACGTCTATATAGCGGAGGCGGCGGCGGCTGCTGCCCCTCGGGACGCACACAAGCTCCCCCTAGGCCCGCCCTGGTCTGGCCGTGCAGTCGGTGCTCGTCCGCGACCACTCTGCCATGCAAGACGTATTGGGCCAGCTGACGGCTGCCACTGGTCGCAGAATTCATTCGTGTCTTCTGTTGCGGATGTAATGGCACAGCAACTACCCCACAAACAGAGTTGTTAATAATCACAAACGGCGTTCTGAAAATCGCCAAGATACGGTAAGACTAAATAAAAGAAATTATTCAGGTAGTGAAGGGAGACGAAAATTTAATAGTCATGGGTGGCTGGAATTCGACAGTAGGAAAAGGGAGAGAAGGAAACATAGTAGGTGAATATGGATTGGGGATAAGAAATGAAAGAGGAAGCCGTCTGTTAGAATTTTGCACAGAGCATAAATTAATCATAGCTAACACTTGGTTGAAGAATCATAAAAGAATGTTGTATAGGTGGAAGAATCCTGGAGATACTAAAAGGTATCAGATATATTACATAATGGTAAGACAGAGATTTAGGAACCAGGTCTTAAATTGTAGGACATTTCCAGGGGCAGATGTGGATTCTGACCACAATCTATTGGTTAAGAACTGTAGATTAAAACTGAAGAAATTGCAAAAAGGTGGGAATTTAAGGAGATGGGACCTGGATAAACTGACTAAACCAGAGGTTGTACAGAGTTTCAGGGACAGCATGAGGGAACGATTGACAGGAATGGGGCAAAGAAATACAGTAGAAGACGAATGGGTAGCTCTGAGGGATGAAGTAGTGAAGGCAGCAGAGGATCATGTAGGTAAAAAGACGAGGGCTAGTAGAAATCCTTGGGTAACAGAAGAAATATTGAATTTAATAGATGAAAGGAGAAAATATAAAAATGCAGTAAATGAAGCAGGCAAAAAGGAATACATACGCCTCAAAAATGAGATCGACAGGCAGTGCAAAATAGCTAAGCAGGCATGGCTAGAGGACAAATGTAAGGATGTAGAGGCTTATCTCACTAGGGGTACGATAGATACAGCATACAGGAAAATTAAAGAGACCTTTCGAGAAAAGAGAGCCACTTGTATGAATATCAAGAGCTCAGAGGAAAACCAGTTCTAAGCAAAGAGGGGAAAGCAGAAATGTGGAAGGAGTATATAGAGGGTCTATACAAGGGCGATGTACTTGAGGACAATATTTTGGAAATGGAAGAGGATGTAGGTGAAGATGAAATGGGAGATACGATACTGCGTTTGACAGAGCACTGAAAGACCTGAGTCGAAACAAGGCCCCGGAGTAGACAACATTCCATTAGAACTACTGACGGCCTTGGGAGAGCCAGTCCTGACAAAACTCTACCATTTGGTGAGCAAGATGTACGAGAAACTCTACCATTTGGTGAGCAAGATGTACGAGACAGGCGAAATACCCTCAGACTTCAAGAAGAATATAATAATTCCAATCCCAAAGAAAGCAGGTGTTGACAGATGTGAAAATTACCGAACTATCAGTTTAATAAGTCACAGCTGCAAAATAGTAAAGCGAATTATTTACAGACGAATGGAAAAACTAGTAGAAGCCGATCTCGGGGAAAATCAGTTTGGATTCCGTAGAAATGTTGGAACACGTGAGGCAATACTGACCTTACGACTTATCTTAGAAGAAAGATGAAGGAAAGACAAACCTACGTTTCTAGCATTTGTAGACTTAGAGAAAGCTTTTGACAATGTTGACTGGAATACTCTCTTTCAAATTCTAAAGGTGGCAGGGGTAAAATACAGGGAGCAATTGCTATTTGCAATTTGTACAGAAGCCAGATGGCAGTTATAAGAGTCGAGGGGCATGCAAGGGAAGCAGTGGTTGGGAAGGGAGTGAGACAGGGTTGTAGCCTCTCCAATCTGTATATTGAGCAAGCAGTAAAGGAAACGAAAGAAAAGTTTGGAGTAGGTATTAAAATCCAGGGAGAAGAAATAAAAACTTTGACGTTCGCCGATGACATTGTAATTCTGTCAGAGACAGCAAAGGACTTGGAAGAGCAGTTGAACGAAATGTACAGTGTCTTGAAAGGAGAATATAAGATGAACATCAACAAAAGCAAAACGAGCATAATGGAATGTAGTCGAATTAAGTCGGGTGATGCTGAGGGAATTAGATTAGGAAATGAGACACAAAGTAGTAAAGGAGTTTTGCTATTTGGGGAGCAAAATAACTGATGATGGTCGAAGTAGAGAGGATATAAAATGTATACTGGCAATGGCAAGGAAAGCGTTTCTGAAGAAGAGAAATTTGTTAACATCGAGTATAGATTTAAGGGTCAGGAAGTCGTTTCTGAAAGTATTTGTATGGAGTGTAGGCACGGAAGTGAAACATGGACAATAAATAGTTTGGACAAGAAGAGAATAGAAGCTTTCGAAATGTGGTGCTACTGAAGAATGTTGAAGATTAGGTGGGTAGATCACGTAACTAATGAGGAGGTATTGAATAGGATTGGGGAGAAGAGAAGTTTGTGGCACAACTTGACTAGAAGAAGGGATCGGTTGGTAGGACATGTCCTGAGGCATCAAGGGATCACAAATTTAGCATTGGAGGGCAGCGTGGAGGGTAAAAATCGTAGAGGGAGACCTAGAGATGAATACACTATGCAGATTCAGAAGGATGTAGGTTGCAGTAGGTACTGGGAGATGAAGGAGCTTACACAGGATAGATTAGCATGGAGAGCTGCATCAAACCAGTCTCAGGACTGAAAACCACAACAACAACAACACAACAACAACAACAACGGTAAGAACATGGAGGTCCACAGTATAAAAAGTCTGTCACCTTCACCACATCAGAGCGCAATACCTTCACTAACCTTGGCAACAACATGATGAGATTTGGCTTGTGGGGTGCTCAACGGCGTGGTTATCAGTTCCCATACAAATTCCCAATCTTTTCACTGCCCAGTCTCGCCATTTTCCTGAGTGTTGATGAAATGTGAGGACAACACAAACACCCAGTCCCCGAGCGGAGACAATCCACGACTCAGCCGGGAATCGAAGCCGGTAGGCCGTGATCCAGAGGCAGGAACGGTAAACACTAGACCACCAGTTGTGGAACCTTGGTGACATCTGCGACTCGCTGTGTTGTGGATGCACGATATATCCGTGTCTACCTGTTCACGGTATGTTCAGAGAGGTTCGTGGAACGCAGCCGGGTGCATGTTGGACATTTACTGACAACATTACTTTGTCAAACCTTCAACCGACTGTTAAATCACAAAAAAAAAAAAATTGTAAATGTTGGCGGACGTCAATTGGTAACGCTACTTAAGAACCTTAAGAATGACGTGGAACACCCAAGAGTGTTCCGAAATTTTATTAGCTACAGCTACGTCCGAACAGACCTCGGAAGGCGCAACGGTACCGAACGACCGCCGTGTCACCCTCAGCCGATAGGCGTCACTGGATGCGGATATGGAGGGGCACGTAGTCAGCACACTTCTCTCCCGGCGGTATGTCAGTTCACGAGACCGAAGTCAAGCACTTCCTCACTTGGCCTCACAAGGACTGAGGGCATCCTGTTTGCCAACAGTGTTCGGTAGACCCGAACGGTCACCCGTCCAAGAGCTAGCCAAATCCGACAGCGCTTAACTTCGGCGACCTGAAGAGAACCGATGTTACCACTGCTCTTGGCTTATTAGCTATAGCTGGCAACAAAAATTGAAAACAATGAAACAGAGGAAACTGGTCTGAGAATTGCTCTAAAGAACCGACTTGTTGCATGCTGAAATTAAAACCACGGACCCGAAAGGTCTCTTACACTTTCACACAATTCCTGCACTATGCCACACTTTATCAATGTTTACAAGCCATAAAGTTGAGAAGCAAAATGCGTTAATGGGAGAAGCTATGGCAGTCGATGAGCGGTTAGGGTCTGGCAACAGGCAGGACATTCGAACGCTTAAAGTTTAGTGATCTATATCTGCATACACAATTAGAGAATATGGTAAGACTGACGCATTTCGCAGAGCTCTTACTAGTCATTGCAAAAGGAAGAGAAAAACACCGACAAACTTTAGGGACAGGTTCCTTACACCAACACAAGAAAAAATTTATAGTAACCGAGGGCTCTAAAGCGCATATCTTAAAAGACATGGCCACCTGTTGAGTACAAGAGACGTGTTTCGCTACAGTGCAGATGAACAAGTGCTAATAGCTATTAAAGAATGCATTTCAGATTCCATGTTTACTAAACATTTTTTCTTTTTTTTGGCCAATACTTTCTCCTCTCAAAATATGGAAAGCAAAGACCTTGCTGTACAAGAGATCTGTTTCGCAGTATCGAAGAAGGACAAATCCTCATGTCTCTTATGGTATACATTTTAGAGACCATGTTTACTAGATATTTTTTACATATTTTTGTATAAGGAACCTGTCCCTAGAGAGTGTACGTGTTTTTTGGGACACCCTTTGTATGAAGTGCTTTTCAAAGTAGAAATGTTTTTCCATATGCTTCACACCTGTGTAGTGCAACAGGAAAAAAAATGTGTCTTAATAAACAAAGCAATACCACAGTGAATCATCCACTCACCGTCCTAAAGCGGCAAATTCACCGACTACCCCGGCATAGGCCTACTAAAAGTATTTTGATTTAAAAGAGTATTTAAAAAATTGAATCGGGGTATGATACGCATGAACTGAAATAATAAACAGTACACACCAACATGGTGTGGCTGGTTCATGAAGCTGTCACACATCTCAGTTGAGAATATCGTCAAACCCTCAATACTCGACCACACACGCTCAAACAGTCTGACAATATTTTTGAGGCCACCAATCTGCCCAATGCGCGTCCTCAAACGGTCAATATATTTTCGGTTTGGCAATTTCATTGGAACGTTTGAGGACTCCTTAATGACCTCGACAACCGCCGCACTAGTCTCGCTGCAGTGAGAATTTGCACAGCTTTACTGAACAAGTCGATATAATTCGCCGAATATTTGCTTCGCTCTGGAGATGAAAAATGATGGCTGACTTCCACTATTTGATGTGTTGGTCAGAGAGAAGGATTTAGTACAATGGGAAATCCCATTTCCAGGATGCCAACTAAACTAATTTTTATCGTCAAGCAAATAGTTGTCACAATTCGGTTATGCGTACCTTGGCTCACACAGCCCTGGTCATTTCAGGTCATGAAACTGTGTTAGCTGATTGGCGATTCCATGGAGTGCTGAGTGCACAACGACCATATATATTAAACTAAAAGGATCGTTTCTCAGCTTTGGTTACTGATAACTTAATACCAGTGCCGGCCGGCCGCAGTGGCCGTGCGGTTAAAGGCGCTGCAGTCTGGAACCGCAAGACCGCTACGGTCGCAGGTTCGAATCCTGCCTCGGGCATGGATGTTTGTGATGTCCTTAGGTTAGTTAGGTTTAACTAGTTCTAAGTTCTAGGGGACCAATGACCTCAGCAGTTGAGTCCCATAGTGCTCAGAGCCATTTGAATACCAGTGCCTATGTGTTCAATTTGTACACCACAGCTCTGAAGATGATCACTATGTGATTGAAAATAGATTTAGCTATCAATAAACCATCAATATTACGGCCAACGCTGACCTTTCTTTTAATGTGTTAGCTGAGTTAGCCCACTTCGAAATTATCTATGGCCATAACGGATAAAGCGACGGAGGTCAGGACTTCGTTGCGCTATCGTCAAACCGTGAATGCTGAGGATAATGACGTCGAGCCTAATTCTGTAGCTTTTCGCCTAATGCAGGTAGTGTTTCTAACAGGATTAATAGCAGTCTGAGGAAACAGGGTAAGAAGGATGTTTCTTGACCACTTTCTATGATAACAGCCCTTTACGGAGCTTTAAAGCACGGTCTTGGTTTGCGTAAGGCGGTTGTCTACGACATCTGCGAGTGCACAAAACTGCCTTGGTACCGGTCATGCTATGGAATAGTTTATATATATAACAACAACAGAGATTCTTGCGTGCACTTCCTGCACTGGGATAGTGTTAAAGGAAGCAACTGAGATTATTCAACGGGCAAGCGACCAAATAAATGGAGGTTTTTGTTTAAATTCTGCTTGGAATCCTGCATCCCTCCCTGGTCAAATGAGAGCAAATGAGAGAGGCACTAAACTAGCGCAACTTGCTCACATTGTTCACTAATATTTCGCTATCGACAAGGCCTGACGCTGGTTGTTGGTTTGTTTAAAAGAGGGCCTGGGAGGGGGGGGGGGGGGAGAGAGAGATGGACCACACTGCGAGGTCATCGATCCCTTGTTCTCAGTAAAATAATTATACAACGGAAAGAACAAAGACAGGACAACCAACACTAGTATGGACAAAAACAGGAAAAGAAAACCAAGAGAGAAGCAAGAAACAGGTAGAAGGGGTAAAAACAAGAGAGCAGATAACCGTGGCTGGCCGGCCACGAGAATAAAAAGGAAAAGCCAGTCACTCTGCGACACATTAAAACATCCACCCTGAAAGCATTAGAGTGGAGAACACAAAGGGACAAAGGACATTCGCTAAAAGTTATACGGAATGATAGAGCCCACCGTCGCGTATAAAACGTAAAACTACGTTAGCCGATGAGGCGTAGTCAGCTAAAATTAATGGCAACAAGTCCGGTAACTGAAGAGTCCGTCGCAGGGCAGCCAAAGGACGGCTCACCAAGACATGGGCCACTGTCAGCCGGGAGCCGCACCGACACTGCGGTGGGTCATCATGGCGCAGGAGGTAGCCGTGGGTCGCCCAAGCGTGGCCAATGCGGAGCCGGCTGAGCACCACAGAGTCCCTGCGAGAGGCCCGCATGGAGGACTGCCACACACTCTTAGTCTCCTTAATGGCACGCAGTTTGTTGTGCGTGCTGAGATTATGCCATTTCGTCTCCCAAAGCCGCAAAACTTTGTGGCGTAGTACTGAACGCACATAGGTACAAAGAAGGTAGCTGCGAAGAAACCATGGGTAACAGAAGAAATACTTCAGTTGATTGATGAAAGGAGGAAGTACAAACATGTTCCGGGAAAATCAGGAATACAGAAATACAAGTCGCTGAGGAATGAAATAAATGGGAAGTGCAGGGAAGCTAAGACAAAATGGCTGCAGGAAAAATGTGAAGACATCGAAAAAGATATGATTGTCGGAAGGACAGACACAGCATACAGGAAAGTCAAAACAACCTTTGGTGACATTAAAAGCAACGGTGGTAACATTAAGAGTGCAACAGGAATTCCACTGTTAAAATGCAGAGGAGAGAGCAGATAGGTGGAAAGAATACATTGAAAGCCTCTATGAGGGTGAAGATTTGTCTGATGTGATAGAAGAAGAAACTGGAGTCGATTTAGAAGAGATAGGGGATGCAGTATTAGAATCGGAATTTAAAAGAGCTTTGGAGGACTTACGGTCAAATAAGGCAGAAGGGATTGATAACATTCCATCAGAATTTCTAAAATCATTGGGGGAAGTGGCAACAAAACGACTATTCACGTTGGTGTGTAGAATATATGAGTCTGGCGATATACCATCTGACTTTCGGAAAAGCATCATCCACACAATTCCGAAGACGGCAAGAGCTCACAAGTACGAGAATTATCGTACAATCAGCTTAACAGCTCATGCATCGAAGCTGCTTACAAGAATAATATACAGAAGAGTGGAAAAGAAAATTGAGAATGCGCTAGATGACGATCAGTTTGGCTTTAGGAAAAGTAAAGGGACGAGAGAGGCAATTCTGACGTTACGGCTAATAATGGAAGCAAGGCTAAAGAAAAATCAAGACACTTTTATAGGATTTGTCGACCTGGAAAAAGCGTTCGACAATATAAAATGGTGCAAGCTGTTCGAGATTCTGAAAAAAGTAGGGGTAAGCTATAGGGAGAGACGGGTCATATACAATATGTACAACAACCAAGAGGGAATAATAAGAGTGGACGATCAAGAACGAAGTGCTCGCATTAAGAAGGGTGTAAGACAAGGCTGTAGCCTTTCGCCCCTACTCTTCAATCTGTACATCGAGGAAGCAATGATGGAAATAAAAGAAACGTTCAGGAGTGGAATTAAAAGACAAGGTGAAAGGATGTCAATGATACGATTCGCTGATGATATTGCTATCCTGAGTGAAAGTGAAGAAAAATTAAATGATCTGCTGAACGGAATGGTCTAATGGGTACACAGTATGGTTTGAGAGTAAATCGGAGAAAGACGAAGGTAATGAGAAGTAGTAGAAATGAGAACAGCGAGAAACTTAACATCAGGATTGATGGTCACGAATTCAATGAAGTTAAGGAATTCTACTACCTAGGCAGTAAAATAACCAATGACGGACGGAGCAAGGAGGACATCAAAAGCAGACTCGCTATGGCAAAAAAGGCATTTCTGGCCAAGAGAAGTCTACTGATATCAAATACCGGCCTTAATTTGAGGAAGAAATTTCTGAGGATGTACGTCTGGAGTACAGCATTGTATGGTAGTGAAACATGGACTGTGGGAAAACCGGAACAGAAGAGAATCGAAGCATTTGAGATGTGGTGCTATAGACGAATGTTGAAAATTAGGTGGACTGATAAGGTAAGGAATGAGGAGGTTCTACGCAGAATCGGAGAGGAAAGGAATATGTGGAAAAGACTGATAAAGAGAAGGGACAGGATGATAGGACATCTGCTAAGACATGAGGGAATGACTTCCATGGTACTAGAGGGAGCTGTAGAGGGCAAAAACTGTAGAGGAAGACAGACATTGGAATACGTCAAGCAAATAATTGAGGACGTAGGTTTCAAGTGCTACTCTGAGATGAAGAGGTTAGCATAGGAAAGGAATTCGTGGCGGGCCGCATCAAACCAGTCAAAAGACTGATGACCAAAAAACTGAACGCAGGTCAGTTGCAGAGAAGCCGATCTCCATAAGCGGTTTCCGCGTAGCCTGTCTGGCCAGCCTGTCAGCAAGTTCGTTGCCTGGGATTACGACATGATCTGGGGTCCAGACAACACCACTGAACGACCGGACCGTTCCAGGGCATAGATGGACTCCTAGATGGTTGCTATCAAAGGATGACGAGGGTAGCACTGGTCGAGAGCTTGTAGGCTGCTCAAGGAGTCAGTACACAGAAGAAACGCCTCCCCAGGGCATGAACGGATATGCTCAAGAGCACGAGATATAGCCACCAGCTCGGCAGTGAAAACACTGCAGCTATCAGGCAAGGAATGCTGTTCAGTATGTCCTCCATTGACATACTCGAAGCCGAGGTGAGCATCAGCCATCGAGCCGTCGGTGTAAACCACTTCGTGGCCTCAGTACTTGTCAAGAAACGAGAGGAAGTGGCAGCGGAGAGCCGCGGGGTTAATTGTGTCCTTAGGGCCATGTGAAAGGTCCAGGCGAAGCTGCAGCCTAAGTGTACTCCTTGCAGGTGTACGTGAATGGACCTCAAGTATAGGTGGTAAAGGCAAGGACTCCAGTTCAGAAAGAAGGGATCGGACACGAACCGCAATTGGAAG
This sequence comes from Schistocerca cancellata, assembly GCF_023864275.1. Lineage (NCBI taxonomy): Eukaryota > Metazoa > Arthropoda > Insecta > Orthoptera > Acrididae > Schistocerca > Schistocerca cancellata. The sequence continues at coordinate 70,198,437 of NC_064634.1, forward strand.
CCCTGACCTGGGCCGCAGATGCGAGGGATGAACCGCTGTGGGTGGGAAAAGGAGACGGTAATTAGGTTGCGCAGGAGAATTGTGAACGTGTGCTATGTAACTGTCCAGCAGCTGTGCATGCCTAACCTGCAATGGAGGCACTCCGGTTTCTACAAGGACGCTGGTCACTGGACTCGTCCTAAAAGCTCCTGTCGCTATGCGAACGCCACAGAGGTGTACTGGGTCCAGTAAACACAACGCTGAGGGCACAACATCAAAATCCATGAAATCCGCAGCATGCGGTAACAAGGTATACATAGAAAACTTTGTTTTTAAAATGTGTAAATGTTGTCTTAAAAACTCGAATTTATGTGTGTACAAGTAGTAAGAGCGTTTTCCTGCCTTTTTTCAGTCTTCTGACTGGTTTGATGCGACCCGCCAGGAATTCCTCTCCTGTACCAACCTCTTCATCTTAGAGTAGAAGCTCTCCTCAATTATTTGTTGGATGTACTCCAATCGCTGCCTTCCTCTAGAGTTTCTGCCCTCCACGGCTCCCATTAGCATCATGGAAGGCATTCCCTGACGTCTTAACATATGTCCTATCACCCTGTCCCCTTCTCCTTGTCAGTGTTTTCCACATATTCCATTCCTCTCCGATTCTGCGCAGAACCTCCTCATTCCTTACCTTATCACCGCACCTAATTTTCAACATTCGTTCTGTTTTATAGAAAGGCAATAAAGAACCCAATGATGGTGCTGAAACTTCACCGGGACATATCTAGGTTATAAAAAGTTAAAGAAAAATTGCGTTTTACTCAAGGCGGACCCTCTCTAACACATATCGATTTGTTAGCAAACGTGGACAGAAGAGCTTCCGCCTCAAGACGATTAAAACCTCTTTCATATTATATATACAATTATACCACCAGAGAATTTAATCTTTGCAGTCCTATCTCATACTCAACATGTATTTACATGTCTTGGCGATGCTGCTGTGCTACCGTTTCAATGTTAGGACGCTCAAATGATCTCCGTTTGGAAATCTGCTCCCTTGTGGTGCCAACGGTTTCCCGGCGAATACAGAGTATATGGTCCAAGGATAGTAAGAAAGTGCCGCGAGCAGCGTAATGGCTGGAAGTACCTCAACATCATTTCACCGATGCTAAATCTCTCTATCCCAAATACTATAAGTGTCTGCAAGAGAAGTATGATACTGAGATCTGTGGGGGCCTACAGAACATCTCCAGGGGGGCCCTATTAGTCATAATGGGGATCTGCCCACTGGACATCAAAATAAGGGAACAAGCGGCTTGGTACTGGGCAAAAAAGGGGAATTATGAGAAAATTGTAGACATCATGGGCGTGAGGGCGGAGGACAAAAGGGAAATAAGGAAAAGAGGGGAGGAACTTCGGCAGGGGTCTTGGGAGGTAGAAGAAACTGGACGTTGAACTTTTCAGTTCATACCAGATGTGAGGGAGCGCTTGGATATGAAATACTTTGAGCCAACACGAGGACCGATCCATTTTCTCACTGGTCATGGACCCTACCCGACATACTTATGTCTATTTAGGAAGAGGGCTACACCCGCGTGTGACTGTGGCGTGTCAGAGGGTACTCCCGACCATGTGGTTTACGAGTGCCCCCTCTTGCGATGTTGCGACTACATTTCGAGACAGACTTCCAAACCATGACACATACCAACTGCTTAGACGTGAAAACACTTTCCAACTGCTAAATACATTGGCTAACGAGGTATCACGGAAAGTTTTAACAGAGTATTTGAGGGGCATGAATTAAATAACTGAGACAACCAACACCGATTGCGTCCAGAGCCCTATTCCCATACCGCCTGTGCGTGGACTGGCCGACTTTCCATCATAGTTGGAATCCGCCACGTGCAGGAGTAGTGGGAGTGGGGGCCAATGCTACCGATAAGGACATGCACCGGATATGACGTAGGATAAGTTAGTATGTAGGACTTAGTTTAGGAAAATTAATATAGGGAACTGCAGCGAATAAACATCGTGGCCTGCCCAGTGCCAGGGGCATGTTCTTCGGGTTTAGCTCGATGAGCAAGGCTATCAAAGTAGGTTTATCTCTCACTGGCACACATGTGACGCTGCAGGCGATAGGAACTAGTTATAAGAAACAGATATAAGTCGTAGGTATTTGATATTAAATGCCCATTGTATGTAATACCAACTGTAGCTCACTTGATAACTGTAATTAGCTGCAACATAATTATATCAGTTGTTAATTATTATGACCCACTAATCATATAAGGAAGTGGGTTAACATTGTATAATTACTATGGCTTGTAATAAAGAATTTAAAAAAATGTGTCTGCAACGTGTCAGTTCCTGAAAGATGGGTGCAAAATACCATCGAAGTCCAGTACGCGTGTTATCATCTGGTGAACCGCATGCCACAGTTCAAAATAGCTGCCGTCAGAAGAGGGCATCCGCTAACCGGTGGGTATTGGCGGCAGGGAGCTTGCGGGGTGGAGAGCTGAACTGCCCGCATGTTCGCCACTCGGCTCCGACAGTTGCGTCGCCGCGTCAGAGCGCCAGGGGGACTTCGACGTTCCTCGGTCAGTTGGTCGCGCAGCTGGACCCGCATGCGGACATCGATAGTCCTCACCGAGTCTCGGTCAAAGGCGGGCAGTATGAAGGGGCGGAGACAATGCCGGCCGCTGGCTCACAAACGCTCTCGTCGCGAGGGGCGCTACTTCATACGCAGATCTCGTAGTTTTCTCTGCAGCGGAGAGTACGCTGCAACGAGCATTTGAGAGCAGTTACTAGCGTGCCCTGGATCGGGACTTGATCTCGAAGTCCCGCAATTCGTGGGCCTGAATTTCACAGCTTCATTCTGCCGCTGGTTCAGTAAGGTAAAAGCTATCATCGATCTGTAGATAAGTCAGAATATCACAGCCTTTTCATAGGAGGTCATGCTGAAGGTGGGATACACTTGCCTTTCTCAGACGTCGAAATGATCAGTTATTGGGGGACCTGCAGTTTTAGGTGGACTCGGAATCACGGAGCTACTGGGAATTTCACACACACACACACACACACACACACACACACACACACACACACACACACACAAGCACTGACGGAAATGACAGAAGCAACAAGTAACGGAAGAAAATCGACCCATGAGGTTTTGCTTTGGAATCTGACGTTTACCCCCTTGGCCCCTGAGCCACATATATTCCGCTAAGCAGTAAAAATGTACAATTTCAGTAATGTTTATACGAACTCTTGTCCGAAAGGACAGACACCACGCAGAATCCGTAGCTGTCAAACATTACATGTAAATTGAACGCGGATCACTGCTATCAGCTGCAGCGGATCATCAAGCGGAATCAGCGACAACGAGCGAAAATGTTTACCGGACCGGGATTCGAACCCAGGATCTCCTGATTACTAGGCAGGTGCGGTAACCTCTGTACCATCCGCGACACAGCGTTACCGCAACTGCACAGAGTACCTCGGCACGCCTCATGGCCGATCCACAATCTCACCGGGCGCCACCAAATCGCAGCTCCTGTCCATTAAACTTCCGTTCGCTACTCAGATTCCAAGAGAAGGTAAGATGTATTTGTGCATTCGCACTGAAGAAAGGGGATCCACTGCACAGCTAGGCTTATCAATTATATGAATGCGCAGTGTCGGGCGGGGTTCAAATCCCGGTCCGACACATTTTCGCTCGTCGCCGCTGAATCTGCGTAATATCCAACTGCAGCTGACAGCAGTAATCCCCCTTCAGCCTACATATTAGCAATGTTTCTCACGCTTTGGTTAAGTCAATCTGTGCGGTATCCGTTTTCCCCATGGGTGTCGGTCCTATCGCACCGCGAGGGAGATTCTTGTCATGCTTGGAAGGTATGGAGAGAAGCCAACAGGAGGTTGAAGCTTTTGATTCTGTTTTTGAGCAGCGCTCAGACAGAAGGGGTAGAAGCGCACGGCCTACGAAAGGCATGTATCAGGATTCGAGCCCCTGTCGCAGCTTTTTGTTCCAAATTTTAAACTAAATGATACTCTAGATACTATTCAGTAAGAAAACGGAAAGTGCTTTCACCGTATGAATGAAATATTTAACAGGAAGGAAGAAAAATTCGGGTTCACCATAGCATCGAAGCTGAGGTCGCATGAAATCCAGCAGTAGCTCGGACTGGGGAAGGAAATGAAATGTGTCCTTTTTGAAGGAAACAACCCAATATTTGCATTAAACGATTTAGGGAAATCATTGCAAACTCACACGCGAATGGCCAGACGGGGATCTGAATCGTCGTCCTCCCGAATGAGAGTGAAGAGGAAAGCTCCAAAGGGGAAGACAAGCTACGAGGACTGCAAGAATTTTAAGGCATTTACGGGACATGTGATGTACCTTTTGCATTTCTTGCTTTCATGTTTTCGTTTCCTTTAAAGGCAAAGAGAACAGGTGAAGCCGTAGCCCAGCGTAGAGCCTGTGCCTACCGTCATGTATTTTTGATTTTCAAATGTTAAAAAGCATAAGATTTTTTCCCTGTGCCTCGGTAAGAGGAAGAAATCGCTCTCTGCCAATGAACGAAGGTAAACGCACGTTATTTTAGAGCGTAATCGGCGGTAGCCATTTTGATTATGGGAATAAGTGAAAAGTTGTTTTTTTGTGTGTGTCAAGAAATAATACATTCATATTTCGTTAGTGAAAAACTGAGTTATTATTCCAAGTAGTAGTGTAATAAGAACTGAAGGCCACCTATGTACTTCGGAATTATCACGAAGATTCGATTACCAAATCATGGACACGGTCAAGATTTTGTAGGAGGATACGGCGATCGGACGTAGTGTTATTAATTGGTAAGCATAAATCTACAGCAAGAGAAAGACTATTTCGTCCAGGCAGAACTAATATGAGCTCATTTACGGGCACAGCCCAGCTTACTGTGCTTGTCCGAGCGCCGAAAAATTAATATCATTAATTCCATATATCTAAGCATAGTTTTTATTATATTATAGACACTAATTCCATAACAATCCTCTTTTTCTCTGATCGAGTCCGTATAATCTGCTGACAAGAAAACTGCCATTCAAATTCCACAATAACTTTATCATTTACACAACCACTTCGAGGCTATCACCTGCTCACGTTGACAGATATTTACGAAACGTTACAAAGGTTATCATATGTCTCTTCTGCCCTTACGTTTTGGATATGGAAGCTATGAACAGCATTTGCTGGGAGACAATGTTTCGGAGTGCCCAATTCTTCCTCGTTCCATTAAGGCATTTCAATGCAGGTTTTCGTTTTCGACATTCAAAAACTATATTTATTGCTGAGTATATCTACCTCCGTGCAAAATTTTGCTTATCTAAGCGCAATTCTGCTGCCTGAAACTTATACACCAAGATAATGACAGTAACAAGTTTATTAAACTGTTGTAATTTGCGTTGCTTTATTTTTCAACGTTCATGCAATGACAACACAAATAGTCTAAAATTTGACTTCTTATGCACATAACTGTTATTTTTAACGCAAGATACTTTAGACCCTACATAATGAATTGTGTGTACTTTTACAAGCCCTTAAAACCCATCTCTGGAACATCTGGAAAGTTGCCTTCTAATGTCATAATTTTCTTTCTTCCCCCTCTCTCTCTTTTAGAGCCTCGTTAAATGTGTGTTGTACATATTTTATTCCGCAGGAACAAACAATACTGATGAGCGAGCTCTGTGTTGTAAATTGTTTGACTATCTAAATTTGGCTTTACTGAAAAATTGTGTCATGGATCTAATACCTCTTTTTCATCTTTTTTCCGCGTTTTCAAACTTCAGATAGTACTGATCTCATCTGAAGTAAGAAGATTTTGTTTGTTTTAATCTTAGGTACACCGTGCATTTTTTACTACATGAGTTACGTGCCATTTCCTCTAAGTTTTTAGTATTGTTATAGTACTTAACACCAATATATAAATATTTATTTATTAAAATGACGTAGCTTTCGGAGATGATTAATGATAACGCATTTGCGTGGGTCATATATTGAGACATGAAATTCTCCTGCACCCCATATTGTAATCTTTGGGAGTGGGTAAAAATGGAAGATGATGACACAGAGGAACGAACATGAGGCAGATACCGCAGGATCGCAGGACTTAGGGCACGAAACATGTCTGTAATTGCAAATGTGGATCCAACGATCATGTTGCTTAGAGAGCTGCAGAAAATCAATGCTATGGTTGTGAACTTAAAGTTACGCAAGTTACAGAGCACCCAACAGACAAAATTTTCATTTTATGCAACTGTGGCTACAACAAATTTTCATTTGATTGGGGGAAATGTTGAGTAGTAGAAACAGGAATTATTTGTACATAACTAGTGCCGCTCAGGCTTTCACGTGCTCCGTTGGCGAACGTTAGGCCTAAGTTATACAGAGCAGTGCATGCGTCCCAACAAGCGAAACGGGCCTTACACCAGAGCATTTCGTATGAGTCGTACAAGCAAATGCTGAGAAGTAATTAACTCGCATAAACAAACCGGGGATCCCGTATTGCAGAAGGGCAATACAAGTCCCGCCTCGTCCATAATACAGGCGCGGACCGTTAATTATGTATCGGCTGGAGAATACACGCGCCAAGTGTTGCGGGCGATGCTAAGTAGCCAGCCCAGCTGTTTGCACGCAGCCCCCTGCGCTACGCTTCGCCTCTTTTAGGCGCGCCTGCATTATTCATCGCAACATTGTGTGGCACAGCGCACTAAAATTTCTGTTAACTCGGCGAACACCGAGAGCTAGTCCCGAGTGGCTATTCGTGCCTGCGGAAAAGCAATGGCGTTCGTCAAAATTGCACGTTCGAGAAAGACCTAAGTGACTGAAATGAACTTTTGTGCCACAGATTAGGTATATATGAAAGCACAAAGAATTAAGATTACAGAACTTTACATTATAAGAGAATCAAATGATATGCATGGCAACGCTGCAGCACCACGAGAAACTAGCAAAGCGCAAGAAGGCCTGCAGAGTATCTATGCTTGCTGCGAGAACTGACAGTTGACCCTCGACGTTGATAAATATAACTTACTGCACGTAAAAAGGAGGGAAGAGTCACTACTGTTAGACTACATCAATTAACAGAGGAGAGCGATAAGCTCAAAAGATGAACGTCGTGTTTCTTCACCGGTTCGTTTATTAAGCTCGAGACCTTTACGAATACGGCTAGGAAACTCAACTGTCAGTCGCTGCAAATGAAGTGTTGTACATCACGGAGAAGGTTATTGTTGAAATTCCAAGAGCGTTCCTCCAAGAAGTCAGGCAACATTTGCTTCGGAAATTGCCAGACGGGAAAAGCGCACTAAATAAAAGCTCATACGTAACCTGACCGACAGTTCTTCTTCCCTAACACCACAGCTGAGTGAAACAAGAATAGGAAACCAAACATAGTGGTGCCACCGCCATAAGCCGTAGGGTGGCTTGTGCAGTTCATACACTGTTTAATACCGTGCTCCTCCACCTTTGGAATGCAATACAGCAGCGATTCGTCAGGTCGTTGGTAGGTTTCCGGAGGTATGTAGCGCCAGATGTTTACGCACAGGTCACGCAATTCACTTAAGCTGAGGGCCTGTGGTTTGTGGGCGTCGTAGCTGTGTTCATTTAAGTCCCACATCAGGCGAATTTGGTGGCCAAGACATCAACGTGAGTTCACCATCATACTCGTCAAACCACTTTAGCACGACTCTGTCCTTGTGATGCAGACAGTTATCTTGCTGGAAGAAGTCATCGCCTTCGGGGAAGACATCACGTATGAAGGTGTGCAAGTCGTCCGCAATAACGTACACTTAGTTAAGAGCTGTAATGCATCCTTCCATTACTACAACTGGTCCCATGGGAGCCCAGGTAAATATCCCCTATAGCATAGCACCACCCCACCGGCCTGCGTCCTTAGTACGGTGCATGTTTCGAACAGCCAAGAATTACAACACTGAATTGGCGTGGTGTTAGCTGCAGGCGCATAACGGTGTCGGGCGTGGTACCAACAATGCATATGGAGGAGATACAGAGAGACAGGAACTGTCGATGACATGCCTCGCTCAGGCCGCCCAAGGGCTACTACCGCAGTGGGTGACTGCTACCTACGGATTATGGCTCGGAGGAAGCCTGACATCAACGTCACCATGTTGAATAATGCTTTTCGTGCAGCCACAGGACGTAGTGTTACGACTCAAATGTGCGCAATAGGCTGCATGATGCGCAACTTCACTCCCGACGCCCATGGCGAGATCCATCTTTACAACCACGACACCATGCAGCGCGGTACGGATGGGCCCAACAACATACCGAATGGACCGCTCACGATTGGCATCACGCTATATTCACCGATGAGTGTCGCATATGCCTTCAACCAGACAATCGTCGGAGACGTATTTGGAAGCAACCCGGTCAGGCTGAACGCCTTAGACAGACTGTCCAGCGAGTGCAGCAAGGTGGAGGTTCCCTGATGTTTTGGAGTGGCATTATGTGGAGCCGACGCACGCCGCTGGTGGCCATGGAAGGCGCCGTAATGGCTGTACGATACGTGAATGCCATCCTCCGACCGATAGTGCAACCATATCGGCAGCATATTGGCGAGGCATTCGTCTTCATGGACGACAATTCGCGTGCACATGGTGTGAGTGACTTCCTTCAAGATACCGACATCGCTCGACTAGAGTGGCCAGCATGTTGTCCAGACATAATCCCTATCGAACATGACTGGGATTGAAAAGGGCTGTTTATAGACAACGTGACCCACCAACCACTCTGAAGGTCTACTCCGAATCGCCGTTGAGGAGTGGGACAATGTGGACCTACAGTGCCTTGATGAACTTGTGGACAGTACGCAACGACGAATACAGGCATGCGTCGATGCACGAGGACGCGCTACTGGGTAATAGAGGTACCGGTGTGACCATCTCGCTGTATGGCGGTACAACATGCAATGTGTGGTTCTCATGAGCAATAGAAGGGGCGAAAATGACGTTTATGTCGATCTATATTCCAATTTTCTGGGCAGGTTCCGGAACTCTCGGAACCGAGATGATGCAAAACTTTTTTTGATGTGTGTACAAGCCATCTGAGGCGACATCCTTCATTACTTGTGATTTTCAATTTAATGCCGATTTTCAGTTATATTCCAGAGAATATTTTTGTGTCGCTCTGTGTCCTAGTACAGCTGCGCAAGCTCTTCACAATGACACGAGAATCAAAGTCCCAGCCAAAAATCGAAGTCCTAGCTAAACGTGTTTCTAGTCTACTTCAGTTTGTAACTTCACAAAAAGCTAATTCGTAACAATCACGAGCGTGTGCCTACAGTGGCATGTTGACGTCACAGACAAAAAAACAACTGCGCGAAAGACTGTTGTGGAGTCAAACACTGTTTACACTGTATTAGTCTCGTAATTATTAGCGATTAAAATCTGACGCTATTTTGTAACACGGGAATGTACAACTGACGAGCGAATACATGTTTTCACGTCAATAACGTGTCATAATTAACACGTTTTCACGTCAATAACGTGTCATAATTATTCAACAGCTATAAATGTTAAAAATTTCTTGCGTACGTCAGACAATTCGCCACACTGCCCGCTGTAACTTAGCGAAAACTGCGCCTCGATACACTTACTCTTTCTGCGTATAGTTGGAGGACCTGTTTTACTTGCTTCGCCCAGTGTAGCTGGATTAGCGTTCTGATGACACCACTGGTGGCAGCAAAATGGCGCCATATTCTGATAAAGGACTCTCTTTGGAGTTGAGAGGAAGCACCAAATTGTAAATCCAGTTTTTTCCCGGGCGGCGGAAATTGTAAGAATCTCCACTGCGGGTCGCTAGGTCGAGCGCCGCGCGTCTTACGTTTCTCGCCACCTCGCTCGGTCGAAGAGAACAAAGGGCGCTGCCGAGGGTCCGCGGGGCGGGCGTCGAGATAATTGGGGCCCGAACACGGGGCCGTGGGGGCCGCCACTCGGCCGTGGAGGGCGTCACTCGAGCGCCGGCGCGCCCCCGCCGCCCGCTTGTTCGAGGAATCTTTAGCAGCGACCACTCGTCCGCGGCGCTGCCCGGATGAATAAAAGAAACGGCCAGCGTAATAACGATGCCCGGCGGCGCCGAGGTGGCACGGGGGAGCAATTACACAGCTCGCAGCGTCGAGTAAACCCTCGACGGCGGGTCACAGAGGTGGCGGCGCGGCGCGGCGAGGGCGGCGCCATTGTCGCGAGATCAGATCGTGCAGGTGGGCCCGCGGCAATTAGGTCGCGATCGTCCGCTCGACGGCGGCGCGGCTGCGGCCTCTCCGCGGCCACGAGGAGCAAATTCCGTTCTCCGAGCGTTCCGAGGAGAGGCCGCTATTGTTCCCCGAGGGCCTGGGGAGACGCTTAAGAACTGCGCCGCTGCTCGACCGCGGAAGAGATTAAACGCTGGATAATTATATGCTACACCAAATCGGGGAGTAATTTCTGTTCTTCACAATCGAATAATTTCATACACTTTCCACGGGGGCACGTATTTTATGTTGCAGTTGGAGTGTTTCCGACAAATAAGTGGCAACCCTCGTAAGCAGTTTAAAACACTGGAGCAAATCCAATGTCGGATCCTTCACAATAAAAAAGATCCAGAAGTACGTCCTAACACTCGAAAAATGGCAGTTAAGAACTTTTAACACTGCAGCGCGTCAGCAATCGTGAATAATTTAATGATTATAAAGAATCCGCCTGGATTGCAAATAGAAGCCTGATGTTGACCTAGGTTTCGGCGCGGAAAACCACGCCTTCTTCGGAACACACTAAAACTACAAACTTCCTAAAGAGGAATGGTCCAACATTAATACAGAATGCGAGTCTTTTGCCCTTTTGGGCGTTCTGTATTAATGTTAGACCATGCCTCTTAAGGCAGTTTGTAGTTATAGTGTGTCCCGAAGAAGGCGTGGTTATCCGCGCCGAAACCTAGGTCAACATCCAGTTTCTATTTGCAATCCAGGCGGATTCTTTATAATCATTAAATGAGAGTTAGTTAGGGAGGACCAACAAAGTGGCACACTCGCAATACGCAACCAAGACTGCTGCACATTGGGTAAATGTTCTTCCTTTCTATTTTTTATTTAAACTTTCGTTATCGACTTACCGCCGTCCACTGTAAGACTCCCACTCGCTGCGCTGTACACTGACTAGTCATCTGGTTATCTAAAATGGGTAAAACTGATTATGTGATTTATTTGGAAAAAAACATGTAAATGGTCACTTTCTTGGATTTTTGATACGATTTACTGAACCGTTAAATTGTTTTCGAGCCATATTTACACTCCAAATAAACCGTCAGTGTAAATCACAGTTGCAGTTCGTCATCCATAACGAATACCATCAAATTTATTAGCTTATAAAATTGTAGAGACAGTCATAATACATTTATTCTGTGATCGAAACACTATCGTATTTAGCATACATTGTACTACATGTATCTTTTAAGTTCACGAGCATGCATGTTTGTTTGTTTGTTTACTGAGGATTTAAAAAAGAATCATAAGTGCTCAGACCATGACTTAAAATTGGCAATTTTCTAGGGAACATACACCGTAGTTCTTATTAATTAACACATAGAAGACTACATGGCATTAGTAGGTGTCTAAACTCATAATGAATAGTAACAGAGAGACTGGAACGTTAGTTAAAAACCAACAAACACAGTGGGTAGGTAAAATGAACACCTACAACCACAACCATTTTTTTAAGTATCGCAAATTACAGCGCTACCTCGTTCGAGATTTTCTGTGTCTTCCACTAAAGAGAGTTCGCACCAACCACAAACACACTGATTCCTCGATTGATATATTTGGAACGTGAGAAACAGTCCTGTCACACATGCCAATAGACTCCTATTAAATTACTCGATTGTGTTAACTCGATCGAGCGCATAGTAAGGTGTAACATCAACATTTGTGTACCCGCCACAGCTTGGCCAAAATTTTCGACAGCAACAGAAAAGCGCCATTCTTGACGGAGAGTTTGCCATTTCTTGCGTTTCATCAGGCACTACAGACTCTATATGATTCCACAGTGGGACTATCTCCATAACTGCACGAATAATAGTCAAAACAGAACTATATCCCTTAACACATTAAATATTTCTTAAGATCATGAGTAAATGATCGATGCACTGGATAAATACTTGGAAATGGATGCAATTTTAAAGCTTTTTAAAAATTTGAATTCCAGCCCGTATTACGATAGCAGTATTTAAATTCTGAGCAAATGGCATCAAATTATAAACTAAGCTTGGAAAGCAACCAATGTTATGTCCAACGGTATACCAACTGCGTTGTGAAATATCGAAGAATGCTAGGCAATTAAAAATGGACAACGTGGATATACTTGTATGGCCAAAGTTGAATGATTCGTCGTGGGGTTAACCGAAAAGCACAGAAAATGCGAATGTTTGTATCTTAAGAGAAGCAAACAGCAAAAACCTTGTTAAGTTCAGTCTACGCACCTGCACATGACTACTGACGACTCCTGATTTTCGGGAGATGCGCTCTAACCTACTCAAATACCAGATAATACCTCACTGCGTTTCAATCTGACAATCTCTTTCCCCAGCACTGAATGTTACATTGCAACGAAGAATGCATTTTGTTTTCATTTTAGGCCGGCCGGTGTGGCCGAGCGGTTCTAGGCGCTCCAGTCTGGAACCGCGCGACCGCTACGGTCGGAAGTTCGAATCCTGCCTCGGGCATGGATGTGTGTGATGTCCTTAGGTTAGTTAGGTTTAAGTAGTTCTAAGTTCTAGGGGACTGATGACTTCAGATGTTGATTCCCATAGTGCTCAGAGCCATTTGAACCATTTCACTTTAACTACAGAGGTACCGAATCAATTATCTTTATACGTATTTATACGTATGGTGTGTTTATTGCGGACATGCCCGACAAGAGAGACACCACAAATATAAATACACTGACAAGCTGAAACACTGTGACCACTGCCCACCCCGCGACGTTGGAGGCCGCACGACGCGAGAACGAAAGTACGTAAGCGGAACAGAAAGAGACAGGGGATCACGTTAGCGAAAATATTGGCTGCAAATCGAGAAATCCATTGAGATAAACGACTTTGACATGGGGCAAATTATTATTACGCAGAGCCAGTGAACGAGTGCCTCGTAAAAGGGGGATGCTGGTTATATAATCACGTGCTATTGTCACGTGCATCTGCGGAAAAACGTAGGGCAGTGAAATTACCACTAGGCGCTAAATGGTTGGATGTCCACGGCTCTTCAAAGAACATGGGGTTCGGAGGCATGTCTGCTCTGTAAAGGAGGATAGATTGTGATCTGTGACATCTCTGCCGAAAGAGCACAATCCTGGTGCACGCACAAATGTTTCGGAAAACACAATTCATCATACGGTGTTGAACATAAGAGTTCTGCAGCAGGTCACATGCTGACCCAACGACGTCATCAATTGCGGTTGCAGTGGGCACGGGACCATCGGAATTCGACCGTCGATCAATGGAAACGTTTCGGCTCTTCGGGTTGATCACATTTTTGCTACACTAGGTCGGTGGTCGTCTCCACAAACGCCGTCATCGAGGCGAACGGCGGCTCGGAATGTGCAGCGCGCCACGGACTTGGCCTGGTGGGCACACTATTATGTTATGGGAGATATGCTCCTGCGCTTGCATGGGACCTGTGGTAGTAATCAAAGACACGCCGACAGCTGTGAACCACCTACATGTTTGATGTCTTCTCCAACGGCGGTATCATCTTTTAGCAATATAAATGTTCGTGTCTGGTAGACAGAATCGAGCTACAGAGGTTTTAGGAGCATTATAATGAACTTGCGTTGATGCCTCGGCGACCTTTCGGCATGTTGGTCTATTGATTAATCATTAAGGCAGAAAAATGAACAAGACACCATTTTATCACGAATATCAGCCAATCGTATCACTACTCGTTTGGTCTACGTCGAAGTATCTCTTGTCTCCAGTAAATTTCGCTGCGGCCTGACCAGTCTCACGATGACCGTGCACCGAAAATACGAGACTGGAATCGCACCGCCAGTGGCGCGCCCAGATAACGCCAAAGATGAGCGCGCGGAGACCTGGAAGCCCCCGCGTTCGTCAAGCAGTGCGCCGAGAACAAAGGGGACTCTAAACACCGGCTGTTGGGGGTGCCCACATCATCGGAAGGACCGCGCCCCGCATAGCGGCCGCTACCCGCAGTCGCGAGGGGTGCGCCGGCCAACTAACAGTTCTGTTCGTCCGCCCAGAAAACTTTAATAAGAGAGAAACAATCGGCCGGCTAGGAACAATTAGCTAAGCTAAGCGAGCGCGCCAGTGTGTGCGCTGTAGCAGATAGCTTGGCGGGCCGGCTCATGCGGGCAGCACAAAGAACGGCAATTACAGGGGCTGCTGCTGCGGCGGCGGCAAGGGTTCCTGCCGGCGAGGGCTCCGTGGCTTCTGCCGCTGCCGTCGCCTAAGGGCGCGCGCGCCATGCGGGGGGACTCTTCACTGTGAGGCAGAGCGCTCACGTTCCAGCTCAGTAACGCTACGATTCGCCAAATCTGCATTCACGACCTTCCGCGAAAGTAAGTTTGGTAAACAGCTAAGAGACAACGTAAGGCGATACGGCTGAAAGCGTGACTCTTGCAACAATTTTATTCGACTGTCAACAGGTCTAACAAGCAATTGATGGGTAACATCACGTTAGCAACTGCGCGGTTGTGTCGCCATCTTGGCTATTAAGGCATCAAGAGGCAGCTCCTAAAATCTGGTGGAAGCTGAAGTTTCTCTATCTAGCCCAGAGCTGGTCTGGTCTTTCCTTCAGTCGCCAAGTTGGCAGTGGTCGCAGCCACTACGCTATTGACTTCCCCACGACGTCAGCTGTTTCCAGTACGTATTGGAAACGGACTTGCGATAACTCCTGGCAGCAGATGGAACCTTCCACAGGAGGCTGTAGTGGATGCAGGAAACGAGCAACAAGAAGTGTGCAATTTCGGCGTTAGGCCAGTCACGCGTAATTCACATGTACTGATCCACGATCAACAGGGGACATGTTATTTTATTTCATTTTGACTATCTGTTTCGGCATTCCATTATGCCATCAATGATATTGTCATACAATGCCATATATTCCTGGAAGTCGTGAATTCACGACTTCCAAGAATACACGGCACTGTATGACTATATCATTTCGTTTTGAGAGATGCGTATGGGGCATGAAGATGGCACAATGAAAACTGGAAGTCAAAATAAAATAAAATCTCAATTATACGACTGTTGGCGAATTTCATTTATAACATTTACTGTTAGTGTTTTCTATGCGCTGTGGGTTTCACTTGCACATTTTAGTAGAGTATGGATGGATGGATTTTTAACAGTTACGAGCTAAATAGCTTTATTATCGCCGCCTTTTAAAAGATCTTTGTTACGGTGAATGAGGAGTACTCTTAAAATGAAAACCAAAAGCCATATAACGATAGCCACAACAACAACAAATGCTACATAAAAATTCCATAATATTCGCGCCAACAAAGACGACACTCGGCGCGGTGGCTGATGCGAGCGACTGTGGACGGGAAACGCCTTTACGGTCGCTCTCATCGGCCACCGCGCCGAGTGTCAACTTTGTTTGCGCGTGTAATAGATCTAGTTATACCGTTGTCACATGTTAAAAGAATTAATAAAAGAGTTGGGGTCAGCAAGAAAGGTGGTTGATCGCGGAACCACAAGGATGCACAAGCCAATAAAAAAACACATTAAAATCTACGTCCAATTATAATGTGTAGGAATCCTGACACCACAAAAAATGTAAACAATTGGGGGGGCCATTGTTTCGTCATCGCCTAAAATGGACACCAAGTCTCTCGGTACACCAAAAGCATCAGTCTTATCAGCCGAGGATCAACTAATAAAAGTCTCCTGCTTCAGCAGTGAGGAAATAAATGTGCATTTGAAACTGCGCCTTCTACAGTTTTTTACACTGGAATTCTCCTAAATTTACATGGGAAAAAATGTGTAACGTACCACTCTATACTAATTCTTTAAACAACTTATCTTCTAAGAACATTGGCAATCAGTAGCAATGTCTGCTGTTTGTCTATGGTTTTCTGAACAGAAATTTTGTGCTCAATCCAAACCTTTGGCTTAAGTTCTTTAGCCAGAATAATCTTCTCCATCCTTGACCACGTCTGCCATCAATCTTTCCTTTAAGTATTAGCTGCAACAGGTTGTATTTGTTCTGAGCATTATATGACCAAAATATTCGAGTTTTCTTCTCTAGATGGTATTGAGAACTTCCAAATCTTTGTTCATATGTCACGGCACAAACACATGTGTGACTTTATCGGAGCATGGTATCCATGAGTATCCAATTTCTTATCTAATAATACGGTAACTCTCAATGAGATAATCCCGCAGAGTAGAATAAAGAACCCTTAGTCTACCACGTAGAGTAATAGGTGGCCAAAACTTACCTCATTTTCTGGCTTGTTCAAATCTGCACAGAATTTCTTGTGGCAAGTCTCATTTATCGTTGATTTGACTCTCCAAGTATTTATATGATGAAACCCTTTCGACCCTATCATTACCTAGTGCAAGAGTGTACTGAATTTCATCCCTGTTTCTACTGACAACAATTGCAAGGTATAATTCTCTTCAGTAGTAATATCCTGCCTGATTGCAATTAGAACAGAATATAACTCCTTTAATCACCTTGTGCTTTCCATGAAGAGTATCTCGGAAAATCTTTTCACAACAGATACTGACAAATAAACGATACCACTTCTGACAGCTGACCCTTGACTCGCACACCATCACTTTGGTTCGAGTACAGGTTTCCAATCAATCTAATGTCACAGCCACACAGCCCCAGTTCACCTAAGATACACATAGGTTTGTCAAGCTGAACAGTGTCAAAAACTTTTTCGTAATCGATGAAGCAAGCATAAACACCGATAGAAGCACCACAACAACGTTGATGCAATACCGGAAGACTGACACTCCCTCCGTAGCCCTAAACCATTCCTGAAGCCAAAATTTTCTACACTTACATGTTTCAAATTTCAGTTAATAAACTAATGCGAATACTTGCATTCTGTTACTGAGGCTGACTGGCTAAAATGTTGGAAAATTTAAACGGGGTCGCTTGGAGTTCGCGAAATCGAGTAGTTAGTCAGCAGATCTCGAGGTTTATCAGTCATCGGCGCTCTACAAGAGAGGTGGTTTCCATTGCATTACTGATTTCTGGGGTTAGTGACTCACTGTGGTAAGTAAAGGATATCTTCCATTACGGAAAACTTACACGAATTTGCAGCGAGTTTCCGTGTGCAGTCCTGGCGTGCTAAGCTGTTTTTTCTGGTCTTTGCATGCAAGTTTGCAGCTTAGAGTATTTGTACATCTTTGGTAGGAAGTGGCCAATATGAGGCTGTTGAGTCATTAGTAGATGCGGATGGTACTTTACGGACGAGGTGTAACTCACGCCAATAAAACAATTTGTGGCTGTGGAATTGAAGGTTCCGGTGTCGCCTTTCACTTAAATATCTTTGAATCACTACACTGTTTCATACTCGTGGAGTTTTTCTGGAAAAGATGAAAGGAACCAGTGGAGGACTAGGTAGTGACAGTTGGCAATGGTCGGACCCAGTGGTCTTCCTGAAAGCAACTGTATTGCCACAGAACGTCCCGTCTTTCATAGTGGATTACTAACAATCTTAACCGGTCTTTCTGGCCAAAGCTGGCGACCCTTCTTTAGAATGATTCCCTTAGTGTAGCAGTGGCGGTAACTTATCTGAGCCCACCGACAAATTTATTGGGTATATAATATTCTCACTCAAGCTCACGATGGCTAATTTTAACACCCCGAAACACCACTAAAAGTCTTTGCCTTCACTTTTTATTAAGCGCAACAGGATCGTTCAACAAAATCGGCAGCAACTGAAAATGCTCTAAAATTCAGGTAACCGTGCCAGTCATGTAACCCAAACGAAAACGACTTTTTCTTTAGAGTACAGAAATAGCGTCTTTTCTAAACTTTTTTGCGCCCATGTGGTTTCGCAACTAAAATCGAAGTAATTCGTTTCTTGTCTCTTCAATTTTTCCGGTAGAAAATAATTGTGATAATCGGCAACATGAATAAAACTTTACACATCTGTTTAACTGATAAACATAGCAAAAATAGCAAAAAATCACAGAGACATTATTGACGCGAAACTATGAAAGATTACAAGCCGCCTGTCTTGCCTCCTTCCATTCCTATGCTAAATTCATCTGCCTCTTGTCACGACTGGCGATGGGAAGGATACTTTAGTTTCACCATGCTAAAATGCTCATGACGTTACCTAATGCTGGGGGATGTATTTTGGAAAACTGCAGGGGTTATCGGCCGAGGCGTTTAGTTCCATTCCATGAATGTGTGAGTACCGCTCAGTTCGCGGCAGAGTCCGCACGGCATTCAGAGGCATTGTTCAGACTTACGCGTGTCAAGAAGCCACCTTGAGAGGGCCCACCAAACTCCTCTGCCAGTCAAGCTAAGGCGGGGTTCGCGGTGTTCGGCACGGTTCGGTTCTGTAGAAGTCTGAGGGCGGCAGTCTCAACTGCTGGATGCCACCTAATAATTTATGTTGGGAATCCCACATCCCGGAATGTCCTGGCCTGCGCGTTTGGTGGAGATGCTTCGCGCCGTTCCCGTTATGCTCGGCAGGCTTCCGCAAATTGAGAAGTGTATGAACAACGCTCTGATTCGCCCATCGCCTACTGACCTGAGACTGGAATTTCTAGAGCAAACTGTCGAGGAAGACGTGCTCCGATTGATCCGCTTCTGGAGACATTCTGTGATAACTTGTCAGTATTCACGCTGTTGGCGGAAACCAGTAACATTTTTCCTGAACAGTGGTTGCGGCCGGAACGGCACAAACACCAGAGTCGGGAGCGGAAACGTGAAGATGAACAATCGAGGTTTGGATGTGGAAGGTGAAAGGTCACTGGTTTTAGACGTCGAGGATTCTTGAGTTCAGACGGTGGATAACACTTCACGGTGTCCGAATCCTGATGAGCGAGATATGGTTCTTAAAATGCGACAACGCACGGCTGACTTACCGCCACGGCAGATTCGCGAGAGTATGCATCAGCACCGGCGATAGGTGGGCGTTGATGTTTGCAAAGGGGGCGTACCGCTGACATACTGATAGTATCGTTTTCACTTATTATTCAATCAACCACTGGAGTAACTAAAAAATTTTGTAATTCTGAAGAAGAGAAATTTGTTAACATCGAGTATAGATTTAAGTGTCAGGAAGTCGTTTCTGAAAGTATTTTATGGAGTGTAGCCATGTATGGAAGTGAAACGTGGACGATAAATAGAAAATAGTAGCTTTCAAAATGTGGTGCTACAGAAGTATGCTGAAGATTAGGTGGGTAGACCACATAACTAATGGGGAGGTACTGAACAGAAAAGGGGGGAAGAGGAATTTGTGGCACAACTTGACATGAAGAAGGGATCGGTTGGTAGGACATGTTCTGAGGCATCAAGGGATCACCAATTTAGTACTGGAGGGCAGAGTGGAGGGTAAAAATCGTAGAGGGAGACCAAGAGATGAATACACTAAGCAGATTCAGAAGGATGTAGGTTGCAGTAGGTACTGGGAGATGATGAAGCTTGCACGGGATAGAGTAGCATGGAGAGCTGCATCAAACCAGTCTCAGGACTGAAGACCACAACAACAACAACAACAAGTGTGCAGCTACGATATAGTAGTGCTCCACGCAATTGCTTCGTAACCTTATTGCAATCACTTTTCTAACAGTCATGTCACTGAGTCTTTTCCTATATCATTGCTTTTAATATAATAAAACATCAGTTTAATTTTATTTGTATTTCATTTGAAGTAGCTTGTATTTTACTTCAATTCATTATTATTATTATTATTATTATTATTGTTTGTAGACTGAGTAAAAATAATCATTCAGTAGGCTTTTATAGCAATTCCCCGCCTAAGGTTTCCATGTTAGGGTCATTTCTGAGTTAGTGATTCCGTTGGGCATTGAAAATTGACCTTTGGGTCATAATGGGTATGTGACGGAGCCTGAGCAGTCCCATTATTCCGGCACCATACACACCACGGGGTTTTGCAAATGGACTGATTGTTTACGTCTTCCTTCTCCCCCTGCCCCCAGTCATGTGTATGAGACGGCAGCAATCTCATTTAATGGGTACACAATAACCTCAACGAACATACGCAACTTCAGCAAAAGGGGCACACCAAACTACACTCTGCTGTTGGCTACTTACACAACAACAAGAACACGGCTCAAAATATTCCAGACAACTGTCACTACGAGTTTTATACTATATACTGCACCAAGCAGCACAGAAAAATGTTACAAGTTGGAGCCCCGCACGAATACTTGCTCGAAGCAAAATACAGTACAAAACATTCTCGAATTTAAGAAGTAAAACAACAGAGTGGAAGTCACTAAATAACTTTCTTTCCTTCTGTCTAGTCCTCGTCTAGTACGAAGCCCGCTTTTTCAGGATTCGGTGTCTTTTTAATTTAACCTTATGGCCGAATGCTCTTCCTGGCGCCACACCGTCAAGGTAACCTAAGCGACCGAACTCCGGTGCACAATCAGTCTTTGAATCGTGCAAACTTTATTGTCTGTTAACGCATTTTACCTGTTTGTGTACAGTATTCTCCGTGGCGTAATTTGGGAACCAGCCCAGCATTTGCCATAACAAGCGTGAGAAACCGGCCGGTACGAGGAGGTCGTAAGAATCTCAATAACGAATGTATTAATTTTCGTTACCAGGATCAAGCGTATCATTGTAAGAATATCTTAAATTTTTACGAACTTACTCTTCCAGCAGCAGAAGGAGAGAAAGTACAACATCGAAAGAAAGCAGGGAGTTATGCAGTGAAGGTACCTGCAACAAAGAAGAAAATGGTTTATTAAATCAACAGTGGAAATGTCGAATGAATATGAAGTAGCAAAACGGTATAAATATTTTACCACTGACTGCAATGAACCAAAGACATATGAGGAATGTAAATTTAGAAAATCACACTCTAGCAAACGAACGAGTACGCACTTCTAAAAATTACCGGAAAAAAGAGTCAGTGCCAGACTAAATCCTGAAGAAACATCAAAAGACAGCTCTTCTGAGGAGTGTGAAGTATGAGCTGCTCTTACAGAAAGCACTGAACTATAAAATTTCGCGAGAGCACGGAAAATGTTGCTTAAAATGGTTCAAATGGCTCTGAGCACTATGCGACTTAACTTCTGAGGTCATCAGTCGCCTAGAACTTAGAACTAATTAAACCTAACTAACCTAAGGACATCACACACATCCATGCCCGAGGCAGGATTCGAACCTGCGACCGTAACGGTCGCTCGGTTCCAGACTGTAGCGCCCAGAACCGCATGACCACTCCACTCCGGCCGGCAAAATGTTGTTTAAGACAAAACAACCTGCGTGCACATGGAAGGTGCATTTGACATCTAAGGCACACTAGTTTCCTTCAACAATTAGATCATTGGTGGCTGAACACCGCATTTGCACCCGCTACTCGAGGAATCAATAACCTTCGGACACTGCTCACAGTTTCCTTTCTATGTAATGCATTAGATCTACATAAAACTTATCTTTTTCCACAAAGGAATTTGTGCTCCGAGTTTTCGCTGTTTGGGAACCAGGTTTAACTACCACCCACCAAACTTATAATCAATACAGGTTCACAGCTCCACAGAGACAGGTGTGTGTGTGTGTGTGTGTGTGTGTGTGTGTGTGTGTGTGTGTGTGTGTGATAAAAAATCTGTATTCTGCACAAAACAGCAGTAACAGCTGTCGGATATGCTGCACAAGGTCGAATGAATCGCGTCAAAATTTTTTGAAGTCTAAATACAAGACAACAACTACGTATTTTTTCTACACATGCTAATATACAACACTACATAAATGCAGTTCATATTTTACAAAATTAATCTTCAAGTAAGGAGAGTAGGATCATAAGCCCAGCCTATACGTTCAGTACAAAAATGTCTGTATCTAACTAATTTAACACATGTTCCACAAATAAACCTCTCCTTCTCCATTGCAAGAACACGTTTCTCACAGCACCATTCCTTGCTGTTGCCTTGACACTGAATCCAGTCAACATGTTCCGCAGATATTAGATTTTCGTATTTAATCTTGCAGACCTCACAAGATATGTCATTATCTTCATCTGTTCCTTCAGATGATTGTGATGATTCATCCTGTAAGTGCATTCCCTTCTTAACCTGATGTTTCTTCCAAATGTCTAACTCAGAAAACGCTTGTAGAATGAAGCCCATTTCCTGTAATCGCTTTGATCCGTTTACCATTGGGAATGTTTCCAAATCGGAATTTGTTGATCTTTCTTGTCCCTTACTAAAGATTGTTTCAACACCTTTTACCTTTTTTGCGTAATCTTTTCCACTCTGTAATTGGCTCTGTAGAAGGGAGTCAGGCATCGGGAATAATTCCGCCTCACTATAAGATTAGCATGTAATTTTCGGTCCACAAACAATTGGTCTTTCTTTTCTATTTACCCATTTCAAAAGCAAATAAAAAATAAACAGACCTATATAAATAAAAATGTTCGTCTTTTCAAACTCGTATATCTCCCAAAGTTTTTCACTGATTGCTTTGAAATTTTGACACAATGTTGCATTCGAAGATGCGAGTATTTCTATATACCTACTAGAGCGTCGCGTAATATATATATATATATATATATATATATATATATATATATATATATATATATATATATATATTACTTAATAATTATACGGGAAATAAATAAAAAGGTAAATGTTCGTTTGTACAAAATCGTAAATCTCCGAAAGTTCTTCGCCGATTGCTTTGAAATTTTAACGAAACTTTGCACTCGAATACACGCATGTTTTTATATATTTATTGTTAAATATAAGATACAAATAAATATGTAATATTTAAAAGGGAAACGTTATTCTTCCAAAAATCTCAGAAAAATCTTGACCGGTTTACTTTAATTTTCACACAATACGCTAATTAACATTCGGATGGACACAAGCTATATATTTTAACGTATATGGGATGTAAATATAAAACATATAATAGTTGGACGTTGTCAGCGAGCAGGAAAGTTGTATTTATGGCTTAACGGCTTATGATTTGAATACTACACAGAATTTGAATACGCAGTAACAATAAACGACGCTCTAGGATTGAGAGAGAGAGAGAGAGAGAGAGAGAGAGAGAGAGAGAGAGAGAGAGGGGGGGGGGGGGAGATGGAGAGAAAAGGGGGAATAGAAAGTGGGCAGAGAGGGGGAAAGGAGGAGGAGATGGGCAAAGAGGGGGGGGATTACAGGAAATGGACAGAGACAGGGGGAGAAGTGGATTAGGGACGCACATCCAAATCTAATACATATTAGAAACATGTGATTTCTCTTTTCGTTTCTTTACCATTTAACCTGACTGAGCCACAGCGATGCGTGGCCGGGAACAACTAATAAATAAATAAATATTAACCTTTTTCAAATGCACTGTATTGACCCGATTCGCCGGAAAATCTTCCACAAACTTCAATGCAGGAGTGAAAGAACCTGGCAATGTCCTCCACTTAACTTGTACATCAAGATCCAAAAGTCACTGTAGAGTAATGCTTCCTTTAACACTCCGTAGCTGACGATAAGGTGGGTTTTCCTAGAATTGGTCCTATTCAATTTCCGACCCGATTCGACCGATCTTATACAATACTGGCATATCGTTTTCTTTCCCGTCTTTGGCTTACGCGGTTTATTCTTCTGTATGACAGGTAGCTTACATTGGTCTTTAAGACAGTATTTAAACGCCTGTAGTTAGAATACACTATCCTTTCTACTCACGGTACATTCATTTGAACACTCACCTCTTCGGGGCAATTAAATACGGCTAGCGGTAATCTCCGATGCTCCGGCGTCAGCGGAGTGTGAAATGCAAATACGACCTCCGTCCGCTGTATAACGCCAGAGAGAACACCGACTAGGAGCACTTGTTTTCCCAGGAATAACACCGCATTCGGAGAGCAATAAAGCGACTGTGAGCACTCAGTCTTCAGTGAACGAAAGACGCCGCCTTCGCATAAGAACGGGTCATCCAAATTAATCCCACTGTGCCTCTCTGTGATCAGGCCGCGGTTGGCCGTGTTTGGCATTCCTGTAAACACAGGCGATAGCGGCAGAGGACAAAGGCTGGTGCAGTCCCTCCCACGGGAGGACAGAAGCGTACCGTCGGACCAAATCGAGACGGACCTTCGCTGCGACACAGCGAGAGGAAGTTGGAACCCTCCTACTCGAGTGGCTCCAGATCTGCATAGTGGAAGACTTCATCGCACGCAGCTGACATCTCGCCGTCATAAAAATAAGGCCACTAACGCGAAAAACTGGGGGAAAAACAAATTTATGGCACAACTTGCCAAAAGGATGGACTGATCGACAGGATGCACCTTGAGGCATCAACTTGTAGAGAGAGACAAAAGCACGAATACTGAGAGCAGATTCAAAAGAATGTAGATTGCAGTAGTTATGCAAAGGAGAAGAGAAATACACAGGGCAGGCTAGCGCGGAGAACTGCATCAAACAAGTCTTCCGACTGTAGTCGACGGTAACGACAAAAAAGCAACAACACCGAAGGCTGTAACATCCTCACAAAGCTACAGGCCGAATCGAGAATTGTATCTCCTCCTTTCGGCGCCATCGTTGAAATCTGAACTTGGTGAAACTTGTGTACAAAGCACTGCCAGCAGTATAAATGATTTTAAATAATGAAAAATATCCATACCATGGACCAGCGCCTTTGATTTTTTGGTTACCGCATTACCCACTGAACTAACAGAATAATAGGGAGTAATATGCCGTAGTTTCATTTACTGTAAAAGCAAAACAGTTTCCCCTCCGAATACATATTGCGTGTCCCACTCATAAACGGTTTACGATAGTAAAATAAGACTTCTGAGGGTTCTTACTAAATTAAATAAAGACGGGAGACCGTGTAGTTTTCTCTATGTTTAATGCTCAGAACTGCCCCCACATAACGGGACACAGAAAAGTATTAATACTTTTCTGAAATAGAAGGTACACCTCCGAATACTGTTAAGATACCATCAGCACTATTAGCTACAATATAATGTGTCGGGCGTTCACGTGGTTTTCATCAATGATCGGTTCTATCTCACTATGGTGTGCCAGATGAATTCGGCTGTAACATACTCGGAATGACTAATCGATAGTCGAGTATCCGCCTTCATAATTTCCTCGCTAATAATAATAATAATAATAATAATAATAATAATTACCGACACATATGTTCGGGGTTCGATTTTCGCTGGTACTGAGCATTTTTTCTGTTACTGACCGCTTCTTTCGCTTCTGGCAATGTTTCTCACGTGAGGAATACCTAGTTGCACCGCGGTAAACAGTCCACGTTAAAATGCAGGTACCCAAAAAAAACTGGCTGAAAAGCTCAGTGCTGTGATCGTGTGAAGCCAAGGGCATAAGATCTTCATGAGCATTATGAGTTGTTACCACAGTTTGTATTATTGCTTTGACTGCGAAGTTGGCCATTATGCATCGTAGCAGAGTTTTTCCGTAATGTGTGTTACGAGGTCACTCGACAGCCCATAAAACAGAAGAAACACGACCTCGCTCCGTAAAGCTATGTGGCGATCATGTTATAGGACAGCTTTACCTTTACTTTTAACAATAATATCTATAAGAAGACTATTTCATTATTTTACAGAAATGCATCTGACTAAAGGGAAACTGCACAACCACAATAATAATACATGAACCCTTTTCAATACTTTGGTGATACCGCTCCAGAATCGACGCTGAAAGAAAGTGATTACAGCAACACGTAGCACTGTATATCTTCGATATCCTTACCATACAAGCAGTGATAAAAAAAGTAAATACGAAAGCATAAGAACTGAGCTTCTAAAAATGTGCGAAAATAGATCTGCAAGTGGTTGCATCAAGAGAAATATCTGTAAACTCAAGGTACATCCAAAAGTCACAGAATAAACGTGGTAAATAAGGAATCTTTACCCAACAACAACGTCAATGCATAAAATGCCGTGTAATTGTAACCAGCACTTGAAGGCATGTCCACAGCTTTGAAAAACAATATAAACCATTTAGGGACGTTATTTTGCGATCGAAGGTTGCATTTATATATCACTGATTAGTTTTACAGTCACGGATGTAAATATTTCCGTTATGGACCAAATTAACTACACCACCTTACTTCAACGACTCCATGTTGGACTCACTCGACATCAAAGATTGTAGACAAAGTATGGTCATATAGTGTGTCTCGTACTACAAGTACCCATGCGAGATGCTTGAATCTACTGGAAGAGAAAATACAGCTCAGAGTTTGTCTACAGAAACTCGATAAGGCCTGCGGAGGAACTCACATCTACAACAAAAATGTCTCTCGAGACCCACACAAAAATGAGACACCACAACACTTATCAAATCAGAAGCAGTGTATGCTCGCGAAACCCTCATACTTCACAAGAAAGGCGTCATGGAAGAAGTCCTGAATGAGGAACTTAAAATTCTTCATCGAAATTGAAGAGAAGTTGGCTACAAACTAAAACCTCTGTAACATCTGAAAAATTAAACAGTATCGCCACACATACGGAAAAAAGAAGATTAACATTTTATGAATGCATCCGTAGACTCCCAGCAACAAACTTACCCAAAAACTTAAAATACGTGTAACTACTGAGAACTGGCCTCTAGAATCACGAAGAAAAAATAGGCAGAGATAAACTCCTACAAAGTTTTAGAGAAAAAAGCGTACAGACAAAATAACTGAAAGATGGGAAGTGCAACTGGAAACGATATTTTAAAGAAAATGGACTGAAGGAAGAAGAGTAATTCACGGACAAAACTGGCCACGTGCGAATAGATCTCGCGCACTGAGGGTTCCGTGCAACTTAATTAGGTATACAGACTGTCTATCCACCCTGGGAATCGAAAATATCCACGATTTTTGCCTGTTATTGATACTGGCAAGATATTGTTCCCAGTAATTGCAAGATCGTATCAAAATCTCTACAATAGTTCCTCAGACTAGCCCGGACATACAAAAAGAAACTAGGAGGGGTCTTCAATTTATACATGCAGAGGGAGAGAAGTTCCAATAAAACATTTTTTTTACTAATTAGAACACGATTACAATTTACATTTTATGTTTTCATGCAGTATTGTGCGTCTGTTATGCTTTTAACGGATAATGAATACAACGTATGTTCTAATGGCAAAAAGATATTTTTATGTGAGATAATTACAGTTTAACATTTCTTTTTTACTTAATTTGTACTACAAAACCATGCAACTAGTCGAATTTCTATGATTCTAGGTCAATGTGAAGCACTCTATAGTTTTTGATGAGAAAGTTTGAGTGTGTCAAAAATGTTACATAAATGGTCGTATACCGGGTGATCAAAAAGTCAGTATAAATTTGAAAACTTAATAAACCATGGAATAATGTAGATAGAGGGGTAAAAATTCACACACATGCTTGGAATGAAATGGGGTTTTATTAGAACAAAAAAAAAACCATATTGCTTGCTAGACGCGTGAAAGATCCCTTGCGCGCGTCGTTTGATGATGATCGTGTGCTCGGCCGCCACTTCCGTCATGCTTGGCCTCCCAGGCCCCCAGATCTCAGTCCGTGCGATTATTGGCTTTGGGGTTACCCGAAGTCGCAAGTGTATCGTGACCGGCCGACATCATCCGACGCAAATGCCTCACCATAACTCCGGACATGCTTTACAGTGCCGTTCACAACATTATTCCTCGACTAGAGCTATTGTTGAGGAGTGATGGTGGACATATTGAGCATTTCCTGTAAAGATCATCATCTTTGCTTTGTCTTACTTTGTTATGCTAATTATTGCTATTCTGATCAAAGGAAGCGCCATCTGTCGGACATTTTTTGAACTTTTGTATTTTTTTGGTTCTAATAAAACCCCATGTCATTCCAAGCATGTGTGTGAATTTGTACCTCTCTACCTACATTATTCCGTGATTTATTCAGTTTTCAAATTTATACTGACTTTTTGATCACCCAGTATATCGTTTGAAGTAACTAAGAAGTTCAAAATTTTTTACACCTCCGATAGACCATAGATATTCATATATGACATAGATTTGACTTGATACGACTACCCGTTCCGGAGAAAAAGAGTTCTTAACAGACAGACAGACGGACGGGCGAACAAGAAAGTGATCCTATTAGGGCTCTTTTTTTATTTTTTTTTTTTTTACAGATTGAGACACGGAATCCAAAAACGAGAGCTGCAAGGAAACACAGACAACTGAATCATGTGATCCTATGAGGTTTAATCGAACATAATAATAATAATAATAATAATAATAATAATAATAATCTACATCTACATCCATACTCCGCAAGCCACCTGACGGTGTGTGGTGGACGGTACCTTGAGTACCTCTATCGGTTCTCCCTTCTATTCCAGTCTCGTTTTGTTCGTGGAAAGAAGGATTGTCGGTATGCCTCTGTGTGGGCTCTAATCTCTCTGATTTTTTCATCTTGGCCTCTTCGCGAGATATACGTAGGAGGGAGCAATATACTGCTTCACTCCTCGGTGAAGGTATGTTCTCGAAACTTCAACAAAAGCCCGTACCGAGCTACTGAGCGTCTCTCCTGCAGAGTCTTCCACTGGAGTTTATCTATCATCTCCGTAACGCTTTCGCGATTACTAAATGATCCTGTAACGAAGCGCGCTGCTCTCCGTTGGATCTTCTCTATCTCTTCTATCAACCCTATCTGGTATGGATCCCACACTGCTGAGCAGTATTCACGCAGTGGGCGAACAAGCGTACTGTAACCTACTTAGTTTTCGGATTGCATTTCCTTAGGATTCTTCCAATTAATCTCAGTCTGGCATCTGCTTTACCGACGATCAACTTTATATAATCATTCCATTTTAAATCACTCCTAATGCGTACTCCCAGATAATTTATGGAATTAACTGCTTCCAGTTACTGACCTGCTATATTGTAGCTAAATGATAAGGGATCTTTCTTTCTATGTATTCGCAGCATATTACACTTGTCTACATTGAGATTCAATTGCCATTTCCTGCACCATGCGTCAATTCGTTGAAGATCCGCCTGCATTTCAGTACAATTTTCCATTGTTACAACCTCTCGATATACCATAGCATCATCCACAAGGTCATTTATGTATATTGTGAATAGCAGACATTCCAGTCAGTCGGTAGAGAGGCTTAGGGAGGCCAAGAGTAAATACAGGAGCTTTCGTATTTGTAACAGTGAACATCTGCGACATGGCGTTTTAACACAAAC
The DNA here is from genome assembly GCF_023864275.1 of Schistocerca cancellata. Taxonomy (NCBI): domain Eukaryota; kingdom Metazoa; phylum Arthropoda; class Insecta; order Orthoptera; family Acrididae; genus Schistocerca; species Schistocerca cancellata. The sequence goes on from NC_064634.1 coordinate 70,227,802, forward strand.
GTGACATTGTGCGGTCTGTTCGCCCCACTTGTGGCCTCGATGCAAGTCAGCTAGCGGCCGTAAAGCAATGTGGCTAAACTGTCGCTGGGGCGGCGCGGGAAGACGAACAGGCAGACGCGTCTGCTGGGCAGTACACAGTAATTGCGACCATACGGCGTCGGCGTCTCGACTGCCGGGCAAGATGGCGCCAGCACGACGCCTCCGCCGCCGGCGCTGCTGCAATTTTTATTTGGGCAGAGGACACAGCAGCGGGGGCGGCAGCTGCTGTCTAGCAGACGGCCCATGGTAATGAGACTCGTCCTCAAGTCGACCCTTGATGGCATTTTTAACTAGTGTTTAAATGGGAAGCACGTCCAAATACACTTGCTAAGGCTCGCGGGGTTGGCGGCAGGGGAAGGGTGGGCGGAGGGGCGGTGGCACGCGAGGGTTTAAGTGGCGACACGCGGTGGATGGCTGCGTCGGAAAAGGGGGTTAAGGGGGGACGGAGGAGCACGGAGGGCGGGAGGGGGGGGGGAAGAGGCTAAACCGGCGCCTCCCCCTCCCCCAACAGCCGGCTCGGTCACGCCGCTGGGAGACTCGTTACTGGGGAGGCAAAGCCGGCAAGGAGCGTGCAGGAAGGGGGCGAGCCCAGCAAAGAGAACCTTAGCATGTCATTCACACTTCTTTAACCCGACACAGAAGATTACGCCTCAAGAAGTCCTTCCGCGGGCGACTCCGCAAGCCGGAGGCTGAATGTTAACTAATACACAAGGAGCCGGCAGTGGCGGCTAATCTGGCACAACCTCGGCCCAGCCCGCAAAGGGGGAGGCACGATGGTGGTCGATCGCGTCCAAAGACCTTGTAAAAATAACTAGACTCACTGATGGCGCTGCAGTCGCGGGATAATTTGAACCTTCGGCTGGACGCCATTATAGTGGTTGTAGTCTGATGTGTTGTGTAGTATTGTTGTTTATGAATACCCTGATTCAACGTTGTATATCTGTTGGGGCGTACATACAGTATTTGTTACTCGTAATTCTACTGTCTGTACATTCTAGTCAAAAGAAGTACAATGGTGAAGAGTTGTGCAGCGATTAATTGTACAGATAAATTCGAGAAAGGAACGAATATTACATTTCACAGGTATGTGAATATTTTAAGTTGTTTTGTATGTCAGTGCACTTGCTTAATAAATGTTTTTGTAACACGGTATTAGCATAATGTCTGTGCATCTATTTGCAGATTTCCTTTCTCAAAACCACAGCTGTTACAAAAATGGTTACACGCTGTCAGGAGGCAAGCTTTCCGACCGACAGAATACCATTTTATATGTTCTGATCATTTTGAAAAAGTTGGCTGATGGGTAGTGTTTTCATGGTCTAGGTTAGGTTGAAACTTGATAATTTGGTCGTAAGTTGCCAAAGCACTATGCCATATATAACGCACTTCTCGTCATAAAATCTAAAGCAAGGTAGAGTCAGAAAATATCTATTAATATAGTGAGCAAATCTTCGAGTATTTTGATGCATTTTGCGTACATGTACTGAAAATTGTAGCGGGACTTTGAATTTCGCCGCGCTACACTCGTTCCCTCAGATAAAAAATATCCCGTCGCAGCGGTATGAGCGTTCGACGGCAGAGAAACTACTAAAATTGTAACTTTTTTTTGTTTTCTATTCGGTTTTTTTTTCTTGATAGCCGGAGCTTAAGGCAGACGTGATCTGATGCTGACGTAAAAAACTTAATAGCTAGTCTTGATTTGATTTTAATGTGTAGACATGTTGTGGAAGTTGTTAAGAAATTCTGAGGATGGAAGTAGCAAAGTAAATTAAATTGCATACAGTATCAAGATGATTTTAATTGGTATAAATTAGTGATTCCTGGACTATTGCAAGATTTCGGAGCAGACTTTTCACGCAGAAATGAAGGAGATGTTTGAAGACCTGGACGCCGCCCGAAAGAAGACAAGTTAACCTGGTAAAGGATGATCTCTCATCTACGCCACTCCCCCCTGTCAGTTACATTCTGTTATTCTCTGTTTCTTTTCAGTAAGTTTTGTAGTGGAAATTGGTTTAACTTTTGCTCAAAAACGCCACAAGGACCACCCCAACTATAGCTTTTCTGTAAAACGAAGTCCGATTTGCATTTCATTCTTTCCTTTTTTTCACGGTTATTTACGATTTTAAAACCCCCTTTTTATTCACCATTTCTTCCCACATTTTCAACCTTTTTTCTTTTTCTTTTATTCTCTCTTTTCTTTTTTTATTAACCACTACAAAATGAACTAGGAAAAATGCTAGGGGTCCAGTACATAACTTTTAGCTACGGCAGATTCCATGTAGTACGTAAGATAAATTCATAAACAGTGACTAGTTGCTATTTGTTCATAAATTAAAAAGTATATTGTAGTAATGTAATTAAACGAGGCATTATGTTTGCGACCTAACTCAAGGGAAGGCATTTTATAACCAAAAGCGATGTATAAACATTCGAACTCCGCGCGTCAGTTTACCACTCTAATGGCCGCCGCCCAGCTATTCAATTTGTCCGCTCTTCACAGTCGGCCACTCGTGCGGTTGTGGGGGCCTGATCGCGTCTTACGGCTGGTTGGCGCGGGCCGTCGAGCGCCGAGAAAAAACATTCAACAAGTTCGAAGGGGTAGACAAACTGAATAATGACGCTGCTGCAGTGCCCACTGCCACCTCGAAAGTTAGAAAGTATTCTCACTTTTTAACAGACAAGCGCGCCTCTTCTACTGTGCGACTACAAATCTGCAATCACCTTGCTTAAAAAGGTGAGTAAGGGATGCTCAAGCGATCTAATAGCCTACTTGATACTGACCTGCCTAGAAATTTGTCAGATCAATGTACCAAGTAACGAAATGCGTGACGCTGTTGCGAGGAAATCCATTTAAGATGGCAAAGAAGAACAGAAACTAATACCGTCGCGACACTTCCTGCACAAGATAAAGCACGTTGCCACAAAAAGTGTGGGGAGAGGACTGGAGACCCTCATAATGACACTGGAAAGAAGCTAGGCCACAGTAACGCCAACGATAACAACAAGACCTCGGTACCATGGGCTCAGTTGCGAATGAGACTTTCCTGTCATTAGATCTCAGACTAGAAATTTAAGTATCAACATATTTCTGGAACTATTTGTCTTGACCGTCATTGACAAGGTGTGACAATAGTCTCCGACCTCTGTCCATTAGAATCTTATTATTACCATTGTTCTTATGCCACGTTTCATGACTGCGGGTCGTACATCATTCATTGCATACACGTTCGACAGTCCGCGTTGATACACCGACAATTTGAGCAACTTCACTCTTTGGCACGTCCGAACACGACAGCTCCTTTCTGCCGCGTCTCCACATCGGCCCATCTTATCGCGCGAAATCCATACAGCCGCCGGACTCTCAGACACCACGTAACTGCTATACCATACGGCCCAGCACTCAACGATCACATGACCGCTGGGTACCAGTTCTAGGCATATCCAACGCTCCAAAGTGACCAGTGCACCATTTCAACTGGACGACTAACATTTTGTCTGTCTTTTAAGAAGCTTCAAATCAAGAGAGAAAATGAAATGATCGTGTAACATTATTTGCCGGCAGTGCCGATCTGAGGTTGTCGGGTGCCTGGTGAAAGACATTCTATATAACGCCACATCGGCGACTTCCGCATCGATGAAGATGAGCTGAAATGATTAGGACAACAGAAACGCTGAGTCCCCGAGCGAAGAAAATCTTCGACCCCATGATCTAGAGACTGCGATGCTAACTCATAGACCACGAGCTGCATAAACCGAGAGAGAAGCACCAGATATGTTCAACTTTTTCTGTATCATAGTTGTATAAGAAATTAAGGGGACAGACAAGGGCGATCCTCGATTTTGGAATCGATGTTCACGAATTTTTTTCAATAAAATAACAAATAAATTACAAGACGGAAGTCAGATCTTCAGTGTACACCCTTAACATTGTATTACGTACTTTTTAGGTAAAAAACTTGCACCCAGAGTACACTACATGTCGTCGACCAAAGGCTTTTGCAGAATGCAATGTCGGTTGGTGGGAGCTCTGAATGCCACAATTTTCAATCTAGGACAACACTTCAAAAACTGCTTTGGAACTGGTGATGTTGTCCAATGTATTACGTTGGAATATTTAAAAAATGGTTTTTAACAAAATGGTGACACACGAAAATATAAGTCAAATTTTTCGACAAAAATTCTATATAAGAACTTGGATCAAAAATGTAAATTAAAGTACATCGCAAAAATCCTACGTACTGGAGCAGAAAAAACGCCGACTCACAAATTGCAGAAAATTATAATGCAATTGTATGTACACTGATACGCCAAAACATTATGACCACTGCCCACCGCAACGATGGATACAACTTAGTGGCGTTGCGGGCACAAGACGCAGTAATATAAGTATGTAAGTTAGGTTTAAGTATGTAGTTAGGTTTGAGTAGTTCTAAGTCTAGGGGACTGATGACCTCAGATGCTAAGTCCCAACGTGCTTAGAGCCATTTGAAGCATAAGTCGGTGGTCGTCTCCACAAACGCCGTCATCAAGGTGAACGGCGGCTCGGAACGTGCAGCACGCCATGAATGCAGGCTGGTGCGAGCAGTGTTATGCTGTCAGATAAATTCTCCTGCGCTTCTGTGGTAGTGATCGAAAACAGCTCCGAGCCAAGTGCATCCCGTCATGCTTGATGTCTTCCCCGACAGCAATGTCATCTTTCAGCAGTATAACTGTCTCTCTCTCGGAGCCAGAACCTTGCTACACTCACGTTGATGTCTCGGCGACCAAATTCGCCTGATGTAAATCCTATGGAACCCATTTGGGTCGCTATCGGTCGCCATCACCGCGTACGCAAATCATATGCCCGTTACTTATAAGAATTACATGACCAGTGCATAGGAATCTAACGGCACTTACCACCACAAACCTACCAACAAACTGTCGGATCCGTGATACACAGAATCAGTGATATATTTCGTTCAACACACGGACAAACAAGCTATTACGTATGTGGTCCTAATGTTTTGGCTCATCGGTGTATATTTCACGAGTCACACGTCCCGTCAACTTGAAAAATGTTTTAAAACAAGCGTTTAAAGTCGCAATCTGTCTTTTTCAATATTAAAATTGGTCAAACCTTTAATCGGAAATGTCTGCACTGTACAGTTGGCCTTGGTTTCGCCAATGCCGAAACACTGTCATTTTGACAGTTAAGTTAAATCGATGAACTGACTTCCGCTTACCAACCGAAACGTTTTTTGCAAAACTTAGTTTACTTTTCGAACCTCTTCTACCCGTATGTTAAATACGTTAGTTTGTCATTTTCAAGCATTGAAGTTTTACTTCGTATACAGGGTTATTACAAATGATTGAAGCGATTTCACAGCTCTACAATAACTTTATTATTTGAGATATTTTCACAATGCTTTGCACACACATACAAAAACTCAAAAAGTTCTTTTAGGCACTCACAAATGTTCGATATGTGCCCCTTTAGTGATTCGGCAGACATCAAGCCGATAATCAAGTTCCTCCCACACTCGGCGCAACATGTCCCCATCAATGAGTTCGAATGCATCGTTGATGCGAGCTCGCATTTCCGGCAAGTTTCTTTGTAGAGGAGGTTTAAACACTGAATCTTTCACATAACCCCACAGAAAGAAATCGCATGGGGTTAAGTCGGGAGAGCGTGGAGGCCATGACATGAATTGCTTATCATGATCTCCACCACAACCGATCCATCGGGTTTACAATCTCCTGTTTAAGAAATGCCGAACATCATGATGGAAGTGCGGTGGAGCACCATACTGTTGAAAGATGAAGTCGGCGCTGTCGGTCTCCAGTTGTGGCATGAGCCAATTTTCCAGCATGTCCAGATACACGTGTCCTGTAACGTTTATTTCGCAGAAGAAAAAGGGGCCGTAAACTTTAAACCGTGAGATTGCACAAAACACGTTAACCTTTGGTGAATTGCGAATTTGCTGCACGAATGCGTGAGGATTCTCTACCGCCCAGATTCGCACATTGTGTCTGTTCACTTCGCCATTAAGAAAAAATGTTGCTTCATCACTGAAAACAAGTTTCGCACTGAACGCATCCTCTTCCATGAGCTGTTGCAACCGCGCCGAAAATTCAAAGCGTTTGACTTTGTCATCGGGTGTCAGGGCTTGTAGCAATTGTAAACGGTAATGCTTCTGCTTTAGCCTTTTCCGTAAGATTTTCCAAACCGTCGGCTGTGGTACGTTTAGCTCCCTGCTTGCTTTATTCGTCGACTTCTGCGGGCTACGCGTGAAACTTGCCCGCACGCCTTCAACCGTTTCTTCGCTCACTGCAGGCCGACCCGTTGATTTCCCCTTACAGAGGCATCCAGAAGCTTTAAACTGCGCATACCATCGCCGAATGGAGTTAGCAGTTGGTGGATCTTTGTTGAACTTCGTCCTGAAGTGTCGTTACACTGTTATGACTGACTGATGTGAGTGCATTTCGAGCACGACATACGCTTTCTCGGCTCCTGTCGCCATTTTGTCTCACTGCGCTCTCTAGCGCTCTGGCGGCAGAAACCTGAAGTGCGGCTTCAGCCGAACAAAACTTAATGAGTTTTTCTACGTATCTGTAGTGTGTCGTGACCATATGTCAATGAATGGAGCTACAGTGAATTTATGAAATCGCTTCAATCATTTGTAATAGCCCTGTATAAAAGAAGCGAAACGACTAGTTCAGCAGACGCGAGGCAAGCTCGTGCTTTCATACCGTTTACCATTAAAACAATGGTTCAAATGGCTCTAAGCACCATGGGACTTAACATCTGAGGTCATCAGTTCCCTAGACTTAGAACTACTTAAACCTAACTAACCTAAGGACATCACACACAGCCATGCCCGAGGCAGGATTCGAACCTGCGACCATAGCAGCGGCGCGGTTCCGGACTGAAGCGCCTGGAAACGCTCGGCCACCGCGGCCGGCTGTTTACCACAAACGAATAATGCTACGAAGACAAATCTTGTTGGGAATAGTATTTTAGTTGATATTATTGCCCTCTGTGATACTATCCGAAACTAACAGGACCCATATTTTGTCGGTAACTTTACTGTATTACATCTGTTGCATTCCATTCGAGCGGCGGGATGCGATGGACCCCAATGACGTAAATCGCGCTCTTAGCACATTTTAAATAAAAATAAAAGGCTAAAACACTTGCACCCTTAATTCGAACTTCTCACAGCCTGTAAATAGTTTTCGCTTGTTTGCCAACGGCTAATATTGTGCAATCTCCACAATATTTTTGGTGCCACGTCGTGAAGAATCGGAAAAGTCCTCGGAAGATATGACATTGTGTTTTTCGACCATCTGCAAAACTGAGAAACCTGCTTGGTTCGATTAAGGATGATCTTGGCCTGACGAAACGTGGTATGTATAGGATTCTCTGTCAATGTGGAGCGGCATATACAGGGTGTTACGAAAAGATACGGCCAAACTTTAAGGAAACATTCCTCACACACAAAGAAAGAAAAAATGTTATGTAGACATGTGTCCGGAAACGCTTACTTTCCATGTTAGAGCTCATTTTATTACTTCTCTTCAAATCACATTAATCATGGAATGGAAACACACAGCAACAGAACGTACCAGCGTGACTTCAAACACTTTGTTACAGGAAATGTTCAAAATGTCCTCCGTTAGCGAGGATACATGCATCCTCCCTCCGTCGCATGGAATCCCTGAGGCGCTGATGCAGCCCTGGAGAATGGCGTATCACAGCCGTCCACAATACGAGCACGAAGAGTATCTACATTTGGTCCGGGGTTGCGTAGACAAGAGCTTTCAAATGCCCCCATAAATGAAAGTCAAGAGGGTTGAGGTCAGGAGAGCGTGGAGGCCATGGAATTGGTCCGCCTCAACCAATCCATCAGTCACCGAATCTGTTGTTGAGAAGCGTACGAACACTTCGACTGAAATGTGCAGGAGTTCCATCGTGCATGAACCACATGTTGTGTCGTACTTGCAAGGGCACATTTTCTAGCAGCACAGGTAGAGTATCCCGTATGAAATCATGATAACGTGCTCCATTGAGCGTAGGTGGAAGAACATGGGGCCCAATCACGACAGCACCAACAAGCCTGCCCAAACGTTCACAGAAAATCCGTTCTGATGACGTGATTGCACAACTGCGTGCGGGTTCTCGTCAGCCCACACATGTGCAGTACAGTACAGTACATACTGACGAAACTAAAATGATCTCTAACATGGAAATTAAGCGTTTCCGGACACGTGTCCACATAACATCTTTTCTTTATTTGTGTGTGAGGAATGTTTCCTGAAAGTATGGCTGTACCTTTTTGTAACACCCTGTATAGGCGAGTACAAGAACGCTGCGATGAACACCCCTACGCTAACAGGAGAAGTCGGCAGTTGTAGAACACCGTCTGAATACAGGACATCGCAGCATTTATGACCGGACGGAAGTTTTATCGTCATCATCATCTTTCTGAGATTGCGCCATTAAGGAAATATCCGTGCAGCTGATAATCTCATCGGCAGAGATGCGGGATTTGAAATGAGAACACCGTGGAACATTGCATTGGCTGTTATGAAATCACGACGAGAAAATCACGATTTTTCGATAACAGGCCTGTCATAAAACTGGTCTAGCAAGGTTTTTAGTGAGTGACGTCTGGCCGCACTGTAAGTGAACATAGCATACAGCGCACGCACAGGAGGGGCGTTCTGCGATTTCCGGCAGAGGGCTTTTGAGTATGGCGCCATCTATCTGCCAATGATTGCGCACGTTTGATTTCCGCGGCCTGCGCATTCTCCGCGCTCGTGTTCTATATAGAGAGGCGTCGACGTGCTGATGCCGCCAGTCATACCCAGCCGTCAGCAAGGTTCAACCATCAGAAGAAGACGTATAGTTGCTCCGAGGAAATATTGTAGAATTTGCATAACGTCTTCCGGCGGCGAACCCCTGAAGACTATTTACAATATATCCGCCAGGAAAGCTTGAGGAGTCACTTCTCACAGACTTATCATAGAACTCTCTCTACTGACTGGAGTGACTATTACATGACATAAAATGGTGACTAATAGTTTTTTTGCGATTTACTGGCGCAGCATCAACTACTTTAACAGGCGAGACAATAAGTAGCACACTGAGTATCCTACCCGGTAACTGTCAGTACCGACAAGCGGTGTGGCCGCGTACGCACTCTGCTTTCCGCTTACTCCTCTCCCCCCTCTACCCCCCCCCCTTAACAGTCCCATCTCGCGTGGCACGAGAAGCAGAAGAGAGTGAACGGGAGGAAGACTACGAGGAACAACACGAGGCGGCTGGCGAATTAACTGCCACGCAAAATAGAATTAACTGGCGGACAAAAGTAGAGGCCGGTGAATAGTAATCAAGCGGGACGAGCGCCGGCAGAATTAAGGAGCAGGGGAAAAGGAGGCGGTAATTGTCGTCGGAGAGCAACGTTCGAAGGGGGCGGGCCTGCAGAGGCCGCATCAATCAGATTAGCTGCCGCAGCGGCAGGCGTGGGGGCGGAGGCGGGGGCGGCGCCGTGGTCACCGCCTCGGCTCGCTGCAGACGTCGATGTCGCCGGCGGCCGGCAGCGGTCTCCACCCCCACTCTGCCAACACCTTAAAAAATCGAATCAATAATCCCTAGTATACAGTGAGCAGACAAGTGTCATGGGATAGCGATATGTACATACACAGATGGCGGCGGCATCGCGTACACTGAAGGTATAAAAGCTTAGTGCATTGAAGGAGTTACCATTTGTGCTTACTTGATTCATGTCAAAAGGTCTCCTAAGTTATTATGGCTGCAGGATGTGAATTAACGGACTTCGAACACGGAATGGTAGTCGGGGCTAGACATATGTTTGTTTGTTCGTTTGTTTTAGGGCGCAAAAAATAACTAGAAGCTAGGCGTATGGGATATTCTGGCTTGGTTCAAATGGCTCTGAGCACTATGGGACTTAACATCTGTGGTCATCAGTCCCCTAGAACTTAGAACTACTTAAACCTAACTAAATCACACACATCCATCCCCGAGGCAGGATTCGAACCTGCGACCGTAGCTGTCACGCGGTTTCAGACTGAAGCGCCTAGAACCGCACGGCCACACCGGCCGGCTGGGATATTCTGTTCCGGGATAGGGAATTCTATATTCCGAGATCCACAGTGACAAGAGTGTGCCGAGAGTACCATTAACATCAGGCATTACCTCTCAAATGGTTCAAATGTCTCTGAGCACTATGGGACTTAACTGCTGAGGTCATCGATCCCCTAGAACTACTTAAACCTAACTAACCTAAGGACATGACATACATCCGTGCCCGAGGCAGGATTTGACCCTGCGACCGTAGCAGCAGCGCGGTTCCGGACTGAAGCGCCTGGAGCCGCTCGGCCACAGCGGCCGGCTCTGTGAGCAGTGGCGTTTGCGTAGTGTTGTCAGTGCTAACAGACGAACAGCACCGCGTGAAATAACCACAGGAATCAAACTTGGAGGTACGACGAACGTATTCGTTAGGACCGTGTGCCGAAATTTGAGTTAATGGGCTACGGCAGCAGACGCCCGACCCGAGTACCTACGCTAACAACACGATATCGCTTGCACCGCTTTTCCTGGGCTCGTACCACACTAGACCACTGAATGTAAGTTGCCTAGTCCCAAATTCAGTTGGTAAGAGCTGATTGTAGGGTTCGGGTGTGGCGCAAACCCCACGAAGCCATGGACTCTTGTCGTCAACAAGGCATTGTGCAACCTGGTGGTGGCTCAATAATGGTGCGGGATGAGTTTACATTGTCCTCTGGTACAACTGAACCGATCACTGACTCGAAATTGTTACGTTCGGTCACTTGAAGCCCATCTGCACAATTTCTGGACATCATGTTCCCGAACAACGGTTGAGTTTTTATGGACGACAACGCGCCATGTCAGCGGACCACAATTACTCGCGATTGGGTTGACGAGCATTTTGGAATAATCGAGTGAATGATCTGGCCACCACTCGAACTTTTATGGGACACAGTCTAGAGGTCAGTCCGTGCACAAAATCCTGCACCGACAACACTTTCGCAATTATGGACGGCTACAGAGGCAGCATGGCTCATTATTTCTGCAGGGGACTTCCAACTTGTTGAGCACATGCCACGCCGAGTTGCTGTACTAAGAAGTCCGACACGATATTAGGACGTTTCCAGTGACTTTTGTCACCTCAGTGTAAGGAGAAGACACCTACATAAATTAAAAGAACCAGAGGTTTGTCAAGAGTTTCAAAGGGAGCTTATTAGGCAACGACTGACTGAAACAAGGGTAAGTGACACAACAGAACGGGAACAGCTACAAATCCATAGAAATCCTTGGGTAACGCTCGAGATATTGAATGTAAGTGACTAAAGGAGGAAATATAAAAACGCAGGAAGTGAAATGGCCAAAAGGGAATTTACACGCACAAAAAATGAGACTGACAAAGAGAAAAATGACAAAGCACGAATGGCTAGAGGAAAAATGCAAGACTGTAGAAGCTTGTATGAATATGGAAAGATAAGTGCAGCTTGTATGAAAATTAAAGAATCATTAGGAGAAAAGAGAAGCACTTGTATGAGTATTAAAAGCTTAGATGGCATGCGACTACTAAGCAAAGAGAAGAAGTCTGTAATTGGAATATATAGAGGGGTTATACGTACAAGGGACATGAATTTGGAGACAATATCACAGAAAGGGAAGAGCAAATACATGAATATGAGATGGGAAATATGATCCTGACAGAAGATATTGATAGAGAACTGAAAAAACTAATTGAGACTAGGTTCAAAATGGTTCAAATGGCTCTGAGCACTATAGGACTTAACTGCTGAGGTCATCAGTCCCCTAGAACGTAGAACTACTTAAACCTAACTAACCTAAGGACATCACAAACACCCATGCCCGAGGCAGGATTCAAACCTGTGACCGTAGCGGTCGCGCAGTTCCAGACTGAAGTGCCTAGAACCGCTCGGCCACACCGGCCGGCTGAGACTAGGTATTGCGGCAGATGACATTACATCAAACTTATTGAGACTCTTGGGAGAGCGAGCCATGACAACGCTATTGGGGTGCAAGATGTATGAGACGGGTGAAATACCCTCAGACTTAGAGACGATTGTAATAATTCCAATTCCATAAAAGGCAGGGGCTAATAAGTCTGTATATTAGTGAAATATCAGTTAGAATGGAACGCCGTAGAAGCCGACCGCGGGGAAGATCAGTTTGCAGGAACACGAGAGGCCATACTGACCCTACGGCTTATTTTTGGCAGAACTTGTGTAAATGAAGTGCCAGGTTCATAGAATACACTGTATCGTCACAACCCCGACAAGGATCGTCATGGATAAGGACGCGCGCTATTTCGGACCATACATTTCCAGACTTATCCGTGTAGTTTTATTTCTCATTTTCAGGATCCCCCAAAATCTCTTCCTTCTTGTAATAAACTTGAAAGTTTCTCGTAATCCTTGTTTTGCGTGTGGGCAAGTCGCCCGATTCGACAGAAAAAAAAACCGTTATATGAATTCCGCCGACCGTCCTCCGAAGTCTGTACGTTCGGGTACTGAGATCGGTTGCTTTGGGAGCAAGCACGTACGGGCGTGCTGATTTTAAAAGATCGGCCGTCTTCGGCCGATGTCGGTCGTCGGCGAAAGCCTCCGATATCGCTGCCACTGTGACCGCACCCTGAGTTGCCGCTGTGTTATGCTATGGTTGTTGAGCTCTAACACACTTTTGGCGTGTGCTGCAGTACCGCGCTGGCTCAACATCAACGATGCAAGAGGCAGACGTTTCGTGTATTTGCTGTAAAAAACGTGGTCTCAGAAAAGAACTGTTTAAAACTTAATTTCTATTTCCTTTTCCGTTTTTATCTTCGTTCACACTTACTGCTACAGTAAATGTTAAAATAAATCTACATTCACGCTCACTATGCATTAGAGAAATTGAAACACGTGAACTTTAGATTCCATGTTTAAAACCATTGCACCTTACAGTACAAAATGTCACCACCTCGCTGTAGTGCTGTCTCTGCAATACAGCTTATTTATTATCTTAGCAGACATAATAGTATTACGGTACTTTTACCGCAGTTGACTTGCCAACTTTACCCAATAGAAGTAACAGCAAATTTGCGTCTAGCGTAACCAGACATGCCAAGAAATTTAAAATTTATCTAGCTTTGACTGTGCAGATGAATCCAATAACTTTAGCTAATTCAATTAGTAACTGTACTCCTTGGCGTAATAGGTATAATCCGGGGCAAGTTAGTTTAGATGCACACTCTTCAATGTGCTTGTCTCTGATTGGCTGACACTTAACGGCCGCAAATGTACAACGGTGCTCTTCCAACCCATGGTTGTTTGGAAAATTTCGCTACATTCGAAATTCCCTACCTGCTTTGACATTATCAACAGGCTGTTTTTCTCCACCCAGCACAGAAAAAAAACCCTTCTTGTAAACGTACACTAATGTCCAAGATGCAATTCTGATTAACACTACATGTTACAATCAGGGCAGCGCGTCCCACGGTGTAAAATCAAACCGTCGTACATTTGTAATTTAGATTACCTGAAATTCATGGTCTATCATTATTTTGTAATGGACTGCACGTATCGTTGATTCCACCATTTTCAAGAGACAGAGCGCCAATGGCACTACCTTTCTGAATACGACGGGATACTGGTAAGATCTTCCTAGTTAAAACTGATATAGATTAATTATAATGCTTTGGTATTAAACCTAGTTCTTTACATTACATGTGGTGGTAACAGCGTAGCAGTAACATTCGTTTTTATTTTTCTGTGCAGGTTTGAAGTGAATATGGCACAAGAAAACAGAGAATTCGCAGTGAAAGAGAGTCCAGATGAGATTAAGTATTTTAAGGTAACACGACCACACAAATTTATGATTATATGCCAGGTTACACTGGGTGGTAACTGCCCTCCATATTCCACTATCAAGAATTAGGTGGCTGTATTTAAAACACGGCATTTCAGCACTGAAGATGAAGAGTGTCCTAGAAGACTAATTCAAGTCAACAGTTCGGGAAACTGTGGGTGCTGCTCATTCCATATTCTTGATGATCGGAGAATAGCTGCCAAAAAGATATGAGATTCCTAGAACGTGTGGGTCATTCTAATCACGAGATTCTGGCCAAGAGAAAGCTCTCAACCAGACGGGTTCCAAAATGCCTCAATCCAGACCAAAGATATGAACGAGGGATTGCTTCACAGTCCAATTTGGTCCTATTTCGGAGGGGTCCTGTGGGATTTTTGTATCATCTCGTCATCATGGACGAAAGATAGCTATACAATTATGATCCAGGGACCAAAGAACAATCCCAAAGCGTGGGGCACAATGGTTCTCCATGTCCAAAATAGTTCAAACTACGACGATCAGAAGACAAGTTGGTCGCATCTCTGTCTTGGAATAAAGGTGGACTCCTGCTTAATGACTACTTACAACATGGTAAAACCATCAGGGCAATGCACTTTGTTGAACTTCTGGACAAACTGAAGCACCAACTGGGTCTCCAAACGTTCACCTCACGTGGCTCCCTCAGACTATTATCTGTTCCTATACTCCATGAAACATCTCAATGGCAGGCGATTTCTGAAACTTTGAAGGGATACAGATGACTGGTTTGCAGCACAATTCAGAAGACCCCCTCGTACACCGGTTCTTGCCCGATCACCAAAGTGAAGTTAAGCAACGTCGGGCGTGGCCACTACTTGCACGGGCAATCGTCTTGGTGTAACTACGTGCTGTTGGCTGCTTTGCCTTTATGGCAAACCGGGTGCTGGTGGCGTACAGTTCGTGATCACCAGAATATGCGTCAATGTCCTTGGTTAAATTCCAAACCTCTACGCAATGTCTCACGAAATGAGGACACGTGACGTTTTTGATGGTGATCCGACCGTCGGATGTGGACGTTCAGCTCGGCTGCCCATTTATGCTACTGGAGATTAGTAGGCTGTGTGTCAGCACCAGATTTCACCCTCTCTCTTCTCTTATTATCATACAGGACAAACATAGCACGACTAACAATTACACTTAAACACATCGCTGTCACACTTCGCGACGCAAAGGTACTAATATGCGCGAAGGACGGAAAAAACTTTCCAATTACGCGGCAGAACCCGGCCTTCGGGGTTTCCCAGGCAACAATGCCATACGACTTCACTCTTAAGAGAGACAGCGGAAGTAAAGATGTAGTTTGCGGAAATTCTACGACGCCAACTCCCTCTCACTGCATTCCGATCTCGAAAGCGCAGCTTTCTTGACTGTTTCTGGGCCGGTTTCAAACGCGGAATTCTTTCCCACGAGTGGCGCATGCCCGGTGTTTACTGTCTGAGCCATCTCATTCCAGCTCCAGCACACCCCCGCCCTCTGCACCTCAGCGAAGACACGTGTGCACGGTAGACGCACGTCGCTCCCCTCCGTGCGATTTCGTATTCGGCCCAAATTCGCGCCACCCCTCCCTTCCACCTCTCCCTCTCTCCTCACCGAGGCCTCCGCTGTGCATCTTATTCCCATACATACACATGCGCGCCAGTACGCGAGACTATTTCGCCTTCCTCCCCCGTGCTCGAAATACAGACATTTGTCACCTTTCATATGCAAAATAAGGAAGAACGTCGCTACTTTTCACCACCAAGGGGGTAATATTGAAAGGGGGGCGGCGGGGTGTGCGACGAGCGCGGAGCCTTCCCTTAAGAGTTGGTAAGGGAGGGTGGCAAGAATGTTTATGTGAATTCAGAGACCAATATTCCCGTATATATATACTGCGAACATGGCGGCGCGGCGTGGCGCCGCTCTATAGACAATACTCGCCGGCATTCTATACGCTCGCCAGTCTCTTTATTTCTGCTGCCGCAGTCTGGGAATAGTTCCTTTCTGCTCGCTCTTCCCTCGCCTCCCACACTGCATTCAGCTCCGGCGTTATTTTATGTCTTTCAGATGTGCGAGCCGCGCTCCATTCACCCTGTCAGTCATGATTTTTGATGTGGGTTTGAAATATACTTGCCTACATTTTAGATTATTGCCGCCCGTAAAGCGTGCTCTTTTTCGCCTTTATTTTAATGCCGCCGTATATTTGTTCGGCTGCTCTTTCCCGTGCTTTGCGAAAGGGTCGTTACTCTTCTTTTTTTGGAATTTCGTATCAGATGAACAACAGTTATACATTTCCCCGAGCGTCATGAGCTGCTTTCATCCATTTCTCGGAACGGGCGTGATATCCACAAGACGATTCTCGGGACATTTCGGTCTTCGATTAGCCACAAGGCAGCGAAAAATTGGCAAGAGAGATGAAATACTATCAACTTATTTTTTTCTGGTGGTCGATAGTAATATAAAATAGTCTTTGTGGTAAACGTCATCAGCTTAAGCCCGATTCATAATCAGACTGTAAATAACGGTTATGGTGTTGCACAACATGAACCAAGTTTCGGGCTCAAGACCGCAAGAGCGGTTTTAAATTTAGAAACAATTTCTCCTGAACCCTATTATTGTTTCACCGTAACTTGTCAGCTAAGAAGCTAAATGACCTCCACATTACAAAGCAAACAAATCAAATTCCTTTGACGTGATGAGGCTACGTTTTATTACTACACTACTGGCCCTTAAAATTGCTACACCACGAAGATGACGTGCTACAGACGCGAAATTTAACCGACAGGAAGAAGATGCTGTGGTATGCAAATGATTAGTTTTTCACATCATTCACACAAGGTTGGTGCCCGTGGCGACACCTACAACGTGCTGACATGAGGAAAGTTTCCAACCGATTTCTCATACACTAACAACCATTGACCGGCGTTGCCTGGTGAAAAGTTGTGATGCCTCGAGTAAGGAGGAGAAATGCGTACCATCACGTTTCCGACTTTGATAAAGGTCGGATTGTAGCCTATCGCGATTGCGGTTTATCGTATCGCGAATGACAGGCATCTTATCCGCGTGGCTGTAACGGATCGTGCAGCCACGTCTCGATCCCTGAGCCAACAGATGGGGACGTTTGCAAGACGACAACCATCTGCACGAACAGTTCGACGACGTTTGCAGCAGCATGGGCTATCAGCTCGGAGACCATGGCTGCGGCTACCCTTGACGCTGCATCACAGACAGGAGCGCGTGCGATGGTGTACTCAACGACGAACCTGGGTGCACGAATTGCAAAACGTCATTTTTTCGGATGAATCCAGGTTCTGTTTACAGCATCATGATGGTCGCATCCGTGTTTAGCGACATCGCGGTGAACGCACATTGGAAGCGTGTATTCGTCATCGCCACACTGGCGTCTCCCCGGCGTGATGGTATGGGATGCCATTGGTTACACGTCTCTGTCACCTCTTATTCGCATTGACGGCACTTTGAACAGTGGACGTTACATTTCAGACGTGTTATGACCCGTGGCTCTACCCTTCAATCGATCCCTGCGAAACCCTACATTTCAGCAGGATAATGCACGACTGCATGTTGCAGGTCCTGTACGGGCCTTTCTGGATACAGAAAATGTTCGACTGCTGCCCTGGCCATCACATTCTCCAGATCTCTCACCAAATGAAAACGTCTGGTCAATGGTGGCCGAGCAAGTGGCTCGTCACAATACGCCAGTCACTACTCTTGATGAACTGAGGTATCGTGTTGAAGTTGCACGGGCAACTGTACCTGTACACGCCATCCAAGCTCTTTTTGACTCAATGCCCAGGCGTATCAAGGCCGTTATTACGGCCAGAGGTGGTTGTTCTGGGTACTGATTTCTCAGGATCTATGCACCCAAATTGCATGAAAATGTAATCACATGTCAGTTGTATAATATATTTGTCCAATAAATACCCGTTGATCATCTCCATTTCTTCTTGGTGTAGCAATTTTAATGGTTAGTAGTGTAATTCATTTGCCTCGGTCAATCCCTATAGAACAAGACTCTTCAACAATTACTGAATCAGTAATTCAACAAAGGCTGTCAGACAATAATAAATATAAGAATAAAGAGAGATGTGCTGCATGAACAATGACTATCAGTTAAGTTTCTAAACGCCTTTATTAGATGGCTTGGTAAGAACGAACAGTGTCGGATCAACTTTTAAAATGAAGTTTCCCCTCAGGAAAACAAGTTTTGCAAATCGTGTCATTGCTTGCAGGCTGTGGAAATAGTTTCAAATATCTCAAGGATACAGGAGTTAATACGAAGGCTTTACCCAGTCTCAGAAGTACTGAAAGCCGATGACTCATGTCGGAAGACACAGCGTCCCACAAGGGGCCACGTCTATGGGGAAGTAGAAGAGTGGATGAAGTCTGGGTTCTTCACTGTTATCGATCCGTACAAATGGGAAACGGAAAGTGATCCTACAAGGAAAGGAGCGTGCAGCCAGAAACAGAGCCTTCGCATTTATTACAAAATTGATACTTAAGGAAAGACTCTGTAGGATTTAAGAGCATTATCTGGTAAAATTAATGGAATTGCAGAATCTAGAAAGATCGTGCTTGTCTATTTTAGTTTCGGTGGCAATCACCGTCACAGCATATTGTCATGTCGTAACCACAACAGTACAAATCCAAGAGCAGTGTCTTCAATGCCGGCCGCGGTGGTCTCGCGGTTAAGGCGCTCAGTCCGGAACCGCGGGACTGCTACGGTCGCAGGTTCGAATCCTGCCTCGGGCATGGATGTGTGTGATGTCCTTAGGTTAGTTAGGTTTAAGTAGTTCTAAGTTCTAGGGGACTGATGACCACAGTAGTTAAGTCCCATAGTGCTCAGAGCCATTTTGTCTTCAATGAAATACATCACTTAGCACTGAAAACACATTTATCGCGAACATCGACTACAGTAACAACAGAATTAAACTCCGGGAGGGGGGGGGGAGAGTGCTGCTACTTACACAAACATCGAATATTCCAGAATATATAAACATAAAATACTTCGCGAACCTTCCAGAAATGATAAATACTAAATAACAAATAACTTGTGGTGGTCGGGTTTGCACTGACGACAAGCATCACGCTAGACAACAACACTAACCATTACACTACAATGCATGCGGCATAGCTCGCAGCAATTTTTAGCTCTTCTCATGCCGCATGCGAGAATCACAAACACCGTGTATTCTCATAATTAATTTATCACGGTCAGAATGGGCATAAACCTGTAATAAGTGTCCAGCATTCTAAGGTAATTCTTCATTCTGTTGCCTTGTAAAATTTCATGAAACATTCAGTTCATAAAATATGCCACATGGCACATTAGAACATCAGGCGAACACCAAGCAGAGAACGCCAGGTATCACAATTGGCGTAAGATAGTTCGAGCGTACACCAGCGATTAGCACGATATTGGCCATCGTACTGGAAATTTAAAAACGTGACTGGCAGCAGGTTTTTTTTTACACATTTTTCATATACTAACAATCTCTCGCCTGCTCTATCCCCTCCCTCTCTCCCCGGAACACACACACACACACACACACACACACACACACACACACACACAGTAGCTTACCGGCTTAACGTGTGCATCATGTACATTATGGCTAAGGTCCACAAAATTGTTAGTGCCGACATGACACTTATGGCAAGTAACAGCTTCATTTCAAAATGTTTTAACACAATGGTCGCAACATGTTAGTCTAATATTATTACTTACGTCGCAGACTAATTAATCAACAATCAGTGAATTATGAAGTGACACCCAGCAAATCTATTCATTAGCTAGCGAGCAGAATTACGAAATGACGCCGAAGTTTATAAAAAAATGTAATAATCACTACGGGATCGATAACAATTCCCTTTCATTTGACCCAGTTAATAATTTAATTGCAGCATGGTGAGAAAGATGTGCTATCAATCCTCAACGTTCATTTCTTTCCAATAACCTGTTCTGTTTATCCCTGTTAAGCAGTTGAGAGTGCCCTGTTACTCGCCGTCACGCGATATTTACACTGCCACACGCGGTCACTCAATAATTCGCATCGAATTTTAAATAGAAGTACCTACTTTCATAACTGTCTTTGCAGTCATGCTTCCAAGAACTACAGATTCTTCACTACCCTTTTCAATAGAGAGAGAAATACATGTGAAACATCAGAAGCCAACGGTGATAATTTAACAGATACATATTGTAGATTTAGAGCGCGCTGTATACTATTAAAGACACGTACCTTACTGCAAATATTTCAGAACACAAAAGTACTACATCTTTTTGGCGGAAGACACACGAACGTCGTTCTGTCAAAGGCACGCACCGTTTTTCTGAACATTCAGATGCAAAGAAGCTTACCTTTGAACTTCGAAATAAAAGGAAATTTCGCGGTAATTAATCATTTAATTAGAAATGCTGATACCGCAACCCCCAGCTGATGACTCGATAGGTGTAATGGAGCGTGTGATTAAGAATGATGAGGACTTTATACTCAATACAAGATGGCCAACCGTGCCGTGAGACTGACACCACCTCCAGGTTCCCTAATTGAGTAATTAGCCCATCCCGCGGCGGCCACACCAAAAGCGAAACAATTACCTCGTCGTGATAAATGAAATCTGATACCAAGATCATAAATACCTGACAGAGATTCTGGAACAAAAAGACGAGGAACTGTAATTAGAAGGCCGCATCCAGTGTAAAGGACGGAGGTGAAAATCTGCAGCCACGTTCCTTCTGAAGTATTTAGTCAATGATTTTATACTATAAAGTAAGAATAATGTTTGACTAGAATCTCTGAATATTACTGTACACCTTTGATTATTATTATTATTATTATTATTATTATTATTATTATTATTATTAAATTAGGTTTGGCTTTTTCGCCATAAAACCATCCTTCATACACACATTTACTTTAAATACAAATCGAGGATATCAAGATTGATTAAGGTACTGACCAAGTCATATAATAACAAATGTGTGTAGATTAAAATTTTACGATAGTAAAACTACATCTTTGATCTATCATCACAGCCAATCACGTTTGCCAACGGCGAATGCTGACATGAGGTCTAAAAATTAAAAAAAGTTACATCCAAATTTTGAATACACGAAAAGAACAAATAAAGCCGACGAATCCGATAGCAGTTACCAACATGGTGGCAATTAAATCTCACGTTGCTATCATGTTAAGCTCAGTTTATGCATGAGTGAACGGAAGCCAACACAAGAGAAAGTGCATTCGCAAACAATAATCGGCACACAGCATACAACTCCACATAGTTAAGAGCCACAGTCTAACGCATCATAGTTGCCAACCGTAGGGGCACGTCCCTACGCATGTGAACTTTTTTCCAAAATCTAGAGACATAGGCAAAAATGTAGAGACTTTTTGTCCAAAAAAGAAAAATTACAAAATAAGAAATTAAAACAGCTGCAACCTGCATAAATTTTAAGCAGTGCATACGTATGTCACCGCTGGCCTAAAATACGTGACGGGGGAAACACTAACTAACATATTTGCAGCTTAGCGCTCCTCCTACCGATGAGTCACTGACTCCTGAGTACAAATTTAGCACAGATATAACACAGATTCGGGAATACGCATTATGAGACAATCCATTTTCAAATGCGATACTTATTTGGAGCAAATAACGTAAGTTAAACTACAGCTAATGTAATTGCGTGTGCTTCGAACGGGATCGGCATGTGACGACCGAAACCAGGGACCCATCAGACAACTTTTCGTGCGTCCACTGTAATCTCAGAAACATCGTTACTTCCAAGTGTACATTCTTAACTCCCGAGGAGGAGATTGTGTTTCTGTCTTCGTTGTTAGTTCACCATGTTGAAAATTAAGGATAAACAACTCGCGCAGATGAGTTCAGTTCCTTTAGCCTTAACAAACTTCTACAGTTTTTTTGAAGGGTGTGTAACTGTAGTATTAATATTTTTTATTCTGGCTTCAGCACCGAAAAAGGAAAGAGTTACAAAATAGTGACAGTAAAATGAGAATAACAGCCCACCGCAGATGGGCATAAACGTCTCTGTAACGCGGTTTTATGGAACACTGATACTTCTGTGTCACTTTAACCACAGCATCTGTTCGGTATGAATTACGAGTTGTGTAAGTTAGAACTGCGGAACATCTTGAGAATCTTGGCAGTGGTACTGGTTTCAGCACTTATCCTGCACCTGTTTTATTTTACCTTCATACAGAAAAAAAGTCAGCTTTCAGAAGCAAATTTTTATCTCTTGAAATACGACTTTCGGGATTTCACAACATAATAATCTGAAGATTGCGACTTTGTGAAACCCAGAAACTACCTATTTGAGGAAATAAAAATTGGCATTTGGAGGTAAACTTACTTTCTTTGTACAATGTGGAATATCTATCCCTCACCGCACCCCTACCCGCATCCCTGCGCTTCCCAAGTACCCCTGGCCAACAGCCTAGATAAAGGGAACAGACAATAAAATTAAAATATATATATATATATAAAATTATTTAGTCTTTTCTTTCCAAACACCTCCAATGGAGAATAAAACAGGAAATAGTGCGTCATTTCCAGAAGAAAGACTCCTCTCGCTGCGATGTTGGCGCCTTTAGTAGGAAGCATAAAATGATGTACTGCCGCACTTAGCATAAACACTAACAGCGCAAGATTTCCAAACAGCACTGCGAATATTTTGTTTCGAACAGTGACCGTACAGAGTACAAAACTGTTAATAAAAGAAAAATGTTACTGCCCAATAAATGCGTGATTAGTTTTTTTTCCATTCAGTCTAGAATTTTTTGCGTCCGTCGGGACTTGCAAACATACGCAGTCGGCGACACTCACTGCTGCTGAAACTGTTCCCGTCTATCAGTTGGAACGATACGACCGCCCGAGAAGTCACCGGTTAGAAAAAATGTTTGTTTTTAATTATTTTTCTACTACATTAAAGAAACAGCTACTATAGTTTTGGTTCCAAGTATTAACAAATTATCGGGGCCTAAAAACAGACGCATCTCACTGACTCCGTGGACATAAGCTACAGCGTATTCCTCAAAAAATATTTTCGAATGTGTGTTACTTTCTCTGCTGGAAATCAAGAGAATATAAATACAAATTTCATGCATGAGAAGTATACACTTCTCTTGCTATCTGTTCTTACTGTAATAGGCCCTTCCTTTGACACAAAAGTTGTGTGTGGATTCTAATGATACACATATTCTTACACTCCATTCGACTCTGTAACAAACGAATATTTTTGTAAATGTATTTACTTTTTCATCAAACACATGTCTTGAAGATCCATGCCGTTTGTGGCCTCGATGCAGCAAAAGATATAGAATTGGCTGCTTCTGCGTTGGAAACAGTTTTATTGTTTTTGATGTTTCATCATTACCTTCAGCTTCAGTTGTGGTGGCTTATTTGGTACGTTAAATAATGTAGTTATTCCATTCAACGCAAGTTTTAGACGTTCCAAATCCTCTAATTCGTGTAGCTTACAGGAGAATCGCAAATAAACTGTCCTCATACCTCCCAGGGTCCACAGGATACTAAAGAAAGGCAAATATGTTGTCATTTTTTAATTGCTGCTGACGTTTATAGCACTACATACGGTCTGTGTTGTGAAAACTATGTTAGGAATCTATAATTACATTCACATGCGACCATCTTCCGAACGATAAAAACCAAATTTCGGACACCGTTTTTGGCTGTCTCATTTACATGTTAAGGTCTGAAGCTGATTTGTTAGCCAAGCTAAATATGGTGTCTGTGAAACAGCTTCCAGATTCTGATTTAGTCAGCACAATTGCTATATCCCTTCACTTAGATACTAGAGGTAGACGGCTTCGTGAAGTGCATGGTCGGAAATGCTTTCCTGGAATGGTAGTTACGGCAAAAAACACATGAAAGGAAAGCCAAGAACATATGAGAAAACATCTCCATTATGCTTACAAGGGAAACTCCCCATAGCAACTCCCTCAGCTCTTTAGTGATAGCCCGTCAAAAACCGAACACAGATCAAGCATGAAAACAGGAAGATGGTGTACTGAACTATGAAAAAATATGGAGACTAGAAACAGTGGACGGTCGAAGCTCAAGATATGCGACATCAAGCAAACTGCAAGAGCCATGGCGTCGTGGTTGTGTGGTCGCCATGCTCGACTGCGGAGCGGGAGATTCGTGGTCAAATCTCAATCGTGTCCTTTCTTCCCACAAAATTATGAACTTTCCGTCCGTTTATTGATGTGTCTGTTCTCCTTCCGTAGTCATGGCAATTCTCAGACTATATACTGGCTGTAGAATATGAGTCATGTGGTAAAAATATATTGCCGTCGAACATTATGAATTACCTCTAAGAAAATGGATTCCGAAAACATCGTTCTTGTGAAACACGCCTAACTCTTTACTCGCACGAAGTGCTGAGTGATATTGACAAGGGATTTCAAATTGATTCCGTATTTCTGGATTTCCGGATGGTTTTTGACACTGAACCACACAAGCGGCTTGTACAGAAAATTGCGTGCTTACGGAATATCGTCTCAGTTATGTGACTGGATTCGTGATTTCCTGTCAGAGAGGTCACAGTTCGCAGTAACTGACGGAAAGTCGCCGAGTAAAATAGAAGTGATTTCTGGCGTTCCTCAAGGTAGTGTTGTAGGCCCTTTGCTGTTCCTTATTTACATAAACGAGTTGGGAGACAATCTGAACAGCCGTATTAGGTTGTTTGCAGTTGATGCTGTCGTTTATCGGCTAGTAAAGTCATCAGAAGATCAAAACAACTTGCAAAACGATTTAGAAAAGATATCATCTGCACGGTGCAAAAATTGGCAATTGACCCTAAATAACGAAAAGTGAGAGGTCATCCTCATGAATGCTAAAAGGAATTCGTTAAACTTCGGTTACACGATAGACCAGTCAAATATAAAGGCCGTAAATTCAAGTAAATACCTGGGAATTACAATTACCAAAAACCTAAATTGGAAGGAAGACATAGAAAATGTGCGGAAGGCTAACGAAAGACTGCGTTTTACTGGCAGCACACTTAGAAAATGAAACAGATCTACGAAGTAGACTGCCTACGCTACGCCTGTCCGTCCTCTTTTAGAATACTGCTGCGCGGTTTGGAATCCTCGCCAGATACGACTGACCGAGTACATTGAAGTTCAAAGAAGGGCATCACATTTTATAGTATCGCGAAATCGGGGAGAGTGTGGCGCTGAAATATACAGGATTTGGGGTGGACATAATTAAAACAAAGGCGTTTTTCATTGCGTCTCACCAAATTTCAATCACCAACTTTCTCCTCCGAATGCGAAAATATTTTACTGGCACCGACCTACATATGCAGAAACGATCACCATAATGAAATATGGAAAACCAGAGCTCGCACGGAAAGATATACGTGTTCGCTTTTATCCGCGCGGTATACGAGATTGGAACAATAGAGAATCCTCTGCCAGGCACTTAAACATGATTTGCAGAGTGTAGATGTAGATGAAAGTAAATGTTATGAATAGTGAGAGCAGGCGACATACCGCCTAGCTCTCTCACATAAATGAATACAACAAATAAACGGGTGTGAACTACGCTACAATAAAGAAATTCAAGAGTCAAAGCTTCCAAAACGCAATGCGAGAGTCATAACATGTGGCACGTGGATAGACCAAATAGGGGGTACATACGTCTGGAGGTCCCTTCCTTACACCTCTCTGTTGCAAACGGACGTTACACCACGACACAGACACAAATACAGCGAACAGACTCGTCAAGGACCGTATGGCCAGTTCATAATTTTGAGGGAAAAAAATGGGGCATACGCAAGGGAAATTTGAACACGGGTCTACCACTTCGCAGTCCAACACCGTCACATAACCACGACGCCGATGTTGCTTATCGTAAGCGTGGACTGTTCACTGTTTCTATTTTGCTCCTTTTTTCACAGTTTTGAACACCTCCTTCGTGTTTTCATCTTTAATCCATGTTCAGTTTTTGACGGGCTATCCAATGGGCCATCTTACCAGTAAATCTGAGAGGGGTGCGATGGGGAGTTTCCCTTGTTAGTACAGCTAAAACGCTGGGACGGCTTTTGTTGAGGCAGTTGTCGCACGCCCGTTATTTTCCAGAAAGCAAGATCTTCCAGGCACTGGAGATGTGAGGCCTGTAACACGGTCCGGGGTAGCAACTTCGAACACATTCTTTGATGACGATCGTTGCTTATATTTGTTCTTATTTCTTGCTTTCTGCTGTATTAAGCATACAAAACGGTCTTTTCACTCTGTTCGTGTCCATCCTTTCTACATCTACATCCATACTCCGCAAGCCACCTGACGGTGTGTGGTGGAGGGTACCTTGAGTACCTCTATCGGTTCTCCCTTCTATTCCTGTCTCGTTTTGTTCGTGGAAAGAAGGACTGTCGGTATGCCTCTGTGTGGGCTCTAATCTCTCTGATTTTATCCTCATGGTCTCTTCGCGGGATATACGTAGGAGGGAGCAATATACTGCTTGACTCCTCGGTGAAGGTATGTTCTCGAAACTTCAACAAAAACCCATACCGAGCTACTGAGCGTCTCTCCTGCAGTGTCTTCGACTGGAGTTTACCTATCATCTCCGTAACGCTTTCGCGATTACTAAATGATCCTGTAACGAAGCGCGCTGGTCTCCGTTGGGTCTTCTCTATCTCTTCTATCAACCCTATCTGGTACGGATCCCACACTGCTGAGCAGTATTCACGCAGTGGCCGAACAAGCGTACTGTAACCTTTGTTTTCGGATTGCATGTTTTTTTAGGATTCTTCCAAGAATCTCTGTCTGGCATCTGCTTTACCGACGATCAACATTATATGATCGTTCCATTTTAAGCCACTCCTAATGAGTACTCCCAGATAATTTATGGAATTAACTGCTTCCAGTTGCTGACCTGCTATTTTGTAGCTAAATGATAAGGGATCTTTCTTTCTATGTATTCGCAGCACATTACACTTGTCTACATTGAGATTCAATTGCCATTCCCGGCACCATGCGTCAATTCGCTGCAGATCCTCCTGCATTTCAGTAGAATTTTCCATTGTTACAACCTCTCGATACACCACAGCATCATCCACAAAAAGCCTCGGTGAACTTCCGATGTCATGCACAAGGTCATTTATGTATATTGTGAATAGCAATGGTCCTACGACACTCCCCTGCGGCACACCTGAAATCACTCTTACTTCGGAAGACTTCTCTCCATTGAGAATGACATGCTGCGTTCTGTTATCTAGGAGCTCTTCAATCCAATCACACAATTGGTCTGATAGTCCATATGCTCTTACTTTGTCAATTAAACGACTGTGGGGAACTGTATCGAACGCCTTGCGGAAGTCAAGAAACACGGCATCTACCTGGGAACCCGTGTCTATGGCCCTCTGAGTCCCGTGGACGAATAGCGCGAGCTTTCTTGTGTTTGGTGTCTTCACTATTCTGCCAGGAAAATGTCACGGCGTAAAGTCAAACGCCGGCACGCCAATCGGGAACGAAAGAGTAGAGAGGGCTGAAGGAGTCAGCCAACCGCACGCTGACCGAGCCCTCTCCAGGACAACGCGACAGCAGTGGCCTCTATGCGAAGAGGACAGAAACCCGACTGGCCGCGGCCCAGTGCTACGGCAGCTTGAAGACTAGCAACTAGACAGAAGCGTCAAAACTCATTACTTTCCTCGTACTTTCTACGGAGCTCAAACTTGGAATTGTTATACTGAAGAGATTTCTTATTTTGTCTATCGTCCTTTGCTTGCGACTCACCTGTACAACACAAAATTAAGTATTGTATTTTTGTTCCTTTCGTAATAAAGCTCAGTAACGCGATTCGTTTGAATGTTGTCTAGCGATCCGAGAAAGCAGGTTTCCTGCACACCGCATATTCGACGACTAGGTAGGAATTCAACAGAAAGCGTTATCGATTATGCATTGCTCTGTGATTTTCCAACGTCTAGGTGTACTGTGTCTCCCGAAAATTTGTAACCACTGTACCGAAAGACCCTGTATAAAACTATTCGTCAGGCTAAATTAAAGACCCGATAGTTATACGAGGAAAGACGAGTACTGAAACAGATCAGGATTTTGGCATAAAGTAAAAGAGCGAATTACACAGACCACTAAGGAACCTGATACTGCTCCGAAACAATACGCAAACTGGAAAAGTGAGCCTTGTGGGAACTGGATGCAGCAAATGAAAAACTAAGTTTTTAGGAAGAAACTGCTCAAATGTGACTCAACTAACTCGATAAACTTTGAATTACAACACATCTCACAAGCGAATAAATATACTGTGAAGCTGTAGTCAGAATACCCAACTCCTTGAACAGATGTGTACAAAATGATCATGAGTGAGCACCACATATTCTTACAGCTCAGTTTTGAGCAATGAAGACTGTCTTTCTTAAAGATGAGTAACCTCAGAACATTATTCCATATGACATTACCGAACGAAAATATGCAAAAAACTTCCTGAATTTTTCTCTCCCCCTGACTCGCAGTAAGTAAAAATGTGGCTGAACCTTGCCATACAATTTTTTCTCTAGGGGACTTATAACAGGTCATGTCTACATTCAGCCACCACCTAACTATTTACCAAAGCTGAGATGCAGAAGGCACTACTGCTTCCATTACTTCAGACTTTTTATCCAAAGTGTGCGAAGATTTGAGTTTTAGGTTGGACGTCTTCCGTATAACTAAAGGTGCACAAACTGCACATCTGTAAGAAAAACTAGGTTAGTTCAACTTCAATTTGATGTAAAATTTGTTGTAAATAGTCAAAATTAAACTGTTACAACATATCAAAGAAAATGGGACATTCTTTTATGGACAATGAGGCAACCAATGGCAACATATGGGCCTGAGATTTCTAGCATTCAACTAGAAGACGACTCCATATCCCCCCCCCCTCCTCATAAAAAAGGACACACTTGAATGACAAAAAAATAGTGATTTTTACATTAGGATGCCAAACACACAAAGTAAGTCCTTCTGTGAATTTCTGGGTGGATAGAACTTTCAGATCACACTCATAATCAATCAACGTAATTCCATCAGCGACATTTCCAAAACTATGACACCCTGTTTGGTCTACATTTCATAGTTCTTTAATACCCTGGTCAGGAAAGAAGCCAATCATTAGAAGGAATAACTATTAGATTTTACTATAGGATGGTAGTGTACTTAGCAAATACTGCCCTAGAAGCACACTCTTGATTGCATGAAATGAAATATTTCCGGCTCAGATGCATTGTCTAAACACTTCAATTTTCCCTTCTATACATCTGAAACACCAATCAGTTACTGGATACACATATAGACTTACTGCGACTGAGAATATGAATGAAAACATCAGAGATTTAAAGCACATTGACTGATCTTTACAAAATTTTAGAATGTTCTCTCAACAGTACTCACGTTACTAAAATATTGTGAATACAAACTCAGATTGTCAGGCCATGACCTCACAAATATTTCGTATGTCTTAGTGCGACACTGAACACATTACATCAGTGACTAGGCTAATCTTGCAGTTATTGCTATTACTATGAAAAACATTCACAGTAAATTATCTGTACAGATTGCATGTAATGCACTGCACCTCCTTTTTTGCTCATTACAAGATGCAAACACAAAATTTCTCCATCTGTTTGAGCATATTTAAGGATTTACGTAATCTGAATATTGAGTCATTCGTTTACTTACTGCTTCACATCTATATTTAATTTAGAGCTTTTAACGTACATCATACATCAGGAACCTGAGTGGAGCTCCCATGGAAGCCAAAATTTAGTATGGTGAAAAGACCAAGAACAAATCTTGACCGTGTACCCATTTATAACACAAAATATTTTTTGACCCATAAAATTACACATTATAAGTAGACCCACAAGAATAACCAGTTAAAAACAAAGTAAAAATGTGAATTATTAAGCTTAGTGTGACAATATGAAGAATGTAAAGAAGGTTTTGACAACTTAAAAAATATATTTTAACGATCTCCTGAAATATAGATATATAATTGACAAGGAACACATAGGGTACTATGTGTAACACTGTCTTCTCTCTACCCACAAATGATGCACAGAAGTAATGACTGTAAGCAAGCTTCCATATGAGCTCGAATTCCTCTCAGTTTACTGTCATTGTAATTTTGTTAGATACATGTGGGTGGAAGTAATACGTTTCTTTACTCTTTCTAAAACATACACTATTTCGATTTTAACAGTGGCTCCTGTCACTGGCTATTGATGCAGGCCCCTGCATTCAATACCCAGTGACAAATTTTTCTGTTATGGATAGATCAGAAAAGGGATGCACTCAGTTTTCTTATACACAACTAATGATTGTATAAAAACTATGAGAGTTTTTTATCTTTAACAGCAATTTACATTTGTGTGTAGTTGTTTCAATTGGTAAGCAAGTGGGGAAAATCACAAAAAAACTACCGAGCTGTTAAGCACCTGGACACATTAGCTGTGCAGGGAGAAAAGACGAGTAAATATATGACTATGAACCTCAACAATAAGAATGGCCTATAAGATGCCATGCTGACATTCCCATGCCCTCTATGCAATAATCATTTATTATTCAGTGCAACCATGTTGTTGTACGTGTGACATGCTGCTTGGGATGCAGTAAATTATATGAGTAAGCCCATATGGCTTGTACACAGAAAATGAGTATCATTATCATAGCTCTCTCAAAAAGTTTTTGATGACGAGAATGGGCCTTGTTGAAACTAGCATTACTTAAGTAATATGTTGATCTGTTTAATCTTTAACTACAGAGAACGCTGATCACAAACTTAAATATCCACAGCACATTTCATCTTGTGGTCATGGCACTCATAGACTACGTCAGAGAAAGTCACCTAACTAGTAAACAAAAATCAACAATTATTAGTACTGGTCAGCTGAAATTTCTTTCTAACATAATTATACTCTGTATGGCAAAAAGGAACCCTGATGGTAGGCAGTACTGTTGCCCACTTTTAAATGTGAAACACAAAAGGCTGCTGAAGACACTGAAGCTACGTGGCTGAAAACAAGTCATCTATTCGGCAGCTGCAGCACTCAGGTATTAACATACTCACGTATGCAAAATCACATTACACACTTGTTGTAGTAGTTGCACGAAGCACTCACACAAAGCCTCACTTAAATGTAAGGGCTCATTTTCCGCTGTATGGACTATGGAAATGGGGTGATAATGTGTTTTGCTAAGCAGAATTTATCAGCCTGTATCTATATGTTTGATTATTAAAATATATATGAAGAAAAGTATTAATATAGCCATGTCTCTAAACAATAGTTTTCTAACTGAACATATGTTCTCTCTTTTCAGCTTGATATTTTCACATTTTTTTTTGTTTATTTATTTGCAACATGCTCCATTACAATATTTGTAATAGTGTGTGTGTGTGTGTGTGTGTGTGTGTGTGTGTGTGTGTCGTGAATAATACCGAGGGGTCCATCAAGCTTAATGTCCCCCACCGACTGACGGATCACCAACCAAAGAGTCACATGCCTTCACTTCACGAGACACTATGGAGAGGGTTGGTATTTGAACCAGGAAACTGCCACAAAGTCTGATGATCAGGAAATTTACACCACCACCTCTCATCCCCTTCCAAGCCAAATACTGTCAATGAAAATTTTTTTCAACACCAGGATTCGAACCGACTTACCCCCGGGTCGAGTGCTACTGCACAAGTGTGCGTCAAGTGACCTTGACCGTGGAGACAGATTCACACCACTGCTGTGCTGCTTTTCTTTTTAACTGTATCTCACAATGTTTGCAAGTGTTCATTTGTATATATAAAATCCACAAATCATTTACACCTAAGTTGCCTTCTGTAAAGCAAACCGCCTATCAAATTATTAAGCTCAAATCACACAGAATAACTCATAGGTAAAATTCTGGCCAGTTAATGTTATTAAGAGTCAAATTTAAATCTTGACATTTAAAATTTTACAAAATTACTTCAGCAGCACATAATCAATTTCTTCTCCAATCATTGAAGAAACTTGTTATATAGTATGCTTTCTTGAGTTCTCAATACTTAAGTACTTCAGTTCACTGTTCAAAAAGTTACTGCACTGACTGAAAAATGGCTCACCTAAATAGCTCAGTAAGGCTTTTCACGTTTTGTTGCACATTATTTTGTGGAATGTTATGACATCCTTTCTTATTCATAACAGCCCTTGTAAAAACTGGATTTTAATTTCAGACATGTAATTGTAAATAATTTTCAAAGGAATTTAATTTTACAGTACATATTATTCACATTGTCTTTTGGTACCTTAGACTTTTATGTCACACTCTATTTATAGGTGGTGGACAAAAATAAGGGAACACCAAAAACAACACGTTACCATGCCCCATATGGTGTACAAAAATTATTTGCATAAAATGCAGCTTCCAGTTGTCTTGGAATGGATAAATACAGGTCCTATGTTGTTTTCGACAGAATCTTTAAAAAAAAAAAGCTCTGGATGATGTAAGCTGTGTGAGCAAGGACCCTGTCAACTTGAACCACAGCACTGCTGCCACTGAGGAATAAATCTTGTACCATGAGATAGACCTGATCAGACAAACTGATCACACAATCCTTCACAGTAATCCTATATTGCCGAGCAACTACACAGCCCAAGGAACACCATAAACTGGCTGCCCAAACCATCACCAAATCACCTTCATGTTACATTCTTGGCAGCAAGCAGTCGGCATCATAGGCTTGAGATGCGGTACATCAGATGTAAATTTGACCAGAAGTTGGAAACAGTGTGAAACAAGACTCACCTGACCAAAAGACTTTTTTCCCTTGCTCTGCAGTCCAGTCTTAAGGCTTGAGCATCTTGTTTTTCTGATACAGGCATTTGCATCACTGATGTGTATTCATACTGCAAGCTACCATTTTGTTATTTTGGTGCTGACAGGGTTTGCAAGCGCGACTTTCATATCTGCAGTGGCTTTTGCAGCTGTCATCCTCTTACTTTTCATCACAATCATCTTCAATGATGATATATCATGATCACAAGGCACTACTGAGGGAATTTAGAGAAGCAGTATTTGACGCTGACTGCAGAACGGTTCTACAGCTGCCAACATACATTTTGAATAAAGACCACGAAGATACAATGACAAAAATTAGGGGTTGTACAGAGGCTTAAGACATATCTTTCCTTGCTCTGTCTGTGAGTGGAACAGGCAGGACAGGGAATGACTAGTAGCAGTACGTGATACCCTCCACCAAGCAACTGTACAGCAGCTTGCAGGGTACATGTACATGTGATCAGTCAAAACACATTTTCATTCACGTTATGACTTATCAGACGATATTTTTATGCTTTCTCTGTTTGTGGTGTAGATCATCAATACGGTGCCTCTTGAAACACCAAACACATAGGCTACCCTGGTTATGGAAGCACCAACACTTGACCCAGGTTCAAATCCACTTAGCTCTGACACAATGCAATCCCAATTACACAAAATATTGTTCTAACCACAACTGACACTTGCAATGTACAGGTGCCATTTGTGGTCATTTACAACAGCACCCCTCTCCCCCCTGTAGGAATGGCTAGCATTTACATTTATGTTCAAACATGCAGTTCTTGTGGTGATCCCATATTTTTGTTCATCTCCTATATATACTGACATAAACCCAAAAAAATGAAAGATGTTTGAAAAACTGTAAAGAAGCAATGATGAAAAATGACAATCTGTTGTCCAGTATAGAAAGAAATAAAGTATACAGCTAAACGACACAGTGGACTTTCCAGAACCCAATGCACCCCTTCCTATTCGCATCAATAAATGACCAATGCATGGGAATAAGGTATACAATTTCTTTCCTGAAGTCTATTGGGAAAGATAAGTCACACAAAATTGCACCAATATGATCTCGCCTATTAAGTTTCATTAAAAACAAGGACCATAGGCAGTATATTCCCAATTTTCTCAACATATAATTTGACTGAGATTCCAATCTTCAATTTGGTCAGTTATCTATTGTTGTAGAATGATCGATGCACCTAGGTTGGATTTTACTCATCTAATCTGAAGATTAAAAGAATGATACTTTCTTCCCAAAGTCACTGTACAACCTGTCACCTTTGTGGGAGCTTCCAGAATGTCTCCAAGTTTTAAGACATACATACATTTTAAGGCAGTCTGCTGGGTGGAGGATTTCACATTCTTGTAACATTCTGGCCACAGTCGGGGTAACAGTTGAAACACAGGGCAATAATGAAACTATAATCGTGATGTATGCCCAGAAATGTATGCATCACTTCAACACGCCTGCAAGCAAACCCAAATTTCACCAAGCAAGTTGCTGCCTATTTAGTGACATGGTGAAAATACTGCAGTTTCAGCTGACAAATTTAATTTCATTGGCAGGTCTGCAAGAGTGGAAGGACACCCCCTCCCCACCAAATGAAAACATAGGAAGGATGGCATCAAGACAACAAGGATAAAGTAATTTTTAGCTACATGTATACATAACCCATATAATTGATTGCAGAAGGAACCTACAAATATACAATAGAATGACTGTCAAAATGTGCAAAATTGTCAAAAATAACTAATTTGTCCTTTTGCCTCCACTTACTAAAACAAGAAGAATACATGTTGTACCTTGATTAGAACAGAAACAAATGTATGATAATAAGAAGTGAATTAGTTTTCACAATTCTTCAGCATTAAGTAGTAACAGTCAGCTGCACCTTCAATGGTAACAACAAATTCTAGGCAATGGCACTATCATACAGCACAGATTTTTCAATCTGCACACTTGATGCTACTACAGGTAGCTCTGACAATTTGTGCAAAACAAACAACAAATGCTACAATATATATTTGATAACTACTAAGGGTGAATGGCTTTGCTATAATAGAAAAGATCCCAGAGTTACTTGGTTTCATGTTCCATGGATTATTTTCATGAATAAAAAAGAGCATACACTTATGAGTCAGTGATTCCTACCCACCACCTTTCACATGCTACAATAATAAAAATTCTTCTATGGAACAAAATGAGTTGTCAAGGAGAAATTTTCCCACTTTGTTTTAAAATTTCAATTTGTTGTCTGTCAGAAATTCTTCACTAGGTTAAGTGAACAAAAATTGTGGTTGCAGCATTGCTGCACCCCTTTTTGTGCTAAAGACGATCTTAATTATTGTAATTTTTTTTCCTTCTGGTTACTGTAATTATGTATCTTACTGTTCATTCTTGACTGCAGTGGATTATTTGCAACAAACTTCACGAGGAATAAATATATTGTGAAGCAGTAGACACAATGCATAAATCCTTGATGTCTACAAGATGATCATGGGTGATCACCATACGCTATTCGCAAAGCAAGTTTTTGAACACTGAAGACTTTCTTTTTTAAAGATGAGTGACCCTAGAACATTACCCCATATGGCACTACCACATGAAAATATGTCGACTTACTGGCTTCTCTCTCCCCAGGCTTTGCAATGATTCTAAGTGCAAACGTGGCTGAACTAAGTTGTTTTAGGAGTTCCAAAAATTCCTTTTTCCAGGTTAAATCCTCATCAAAATGGCCATTCAAGAATTTTGAAGTTGCCATCCAATTCATTATTGCTTCACTATATGTTACACTTATCACTGGTGTAGTATCTCCAGATGTGCAGAACTGAATATGTTGTGTCTTTTTAAAATTGAGAGTGAGGCTTTTAAAAAGACTGTACAACATTTCTTCTGTGATTACAATACTAGTTTTCCCTAAAAAGAAATAATTCTGGTTGTAGCACATTAGACGGAAGGTTGTTTACATATATGAGGAACAATAGTAGATCCAAGATTGAGTCTTCAGGTACCCCACATGTGATCTCTTGCCAGGTATAATAAGCTCTCCTGACTACAATGGTTGAATTACTAAATACATCTTTCTGCATTATTTTTGTTAAATGTGATAATATATCCACAGGATAACTATACCATCAGTTCCATAAAACTTCAGTTTATGTGGGAAAATATTGTGATTCACACAGCTAAATGACTTGGATAGGTCACAGAAAATAAAACCAGCATTGTTTTTTATTTAACATTTGTAACATTCGGTGAGTGGTGTAAGTGGCATTCTCAGTAGAGCACCTCTTCTGAAATCCAAACTGTGATTTTTGAGAACATTATTGTTTCTCAGTTGGGATATGATTCTACAATAGGTCACCCCCACAGAAACTTTGGAAAAATGTGTCAGTATTGAAAGAGGTTGGTAGATAATGACATCTCGCCTGTCATCTCTTTTATGGAGGGATATTTCGGTATCTCTGGAAAAAATGTCTCCAGTTAATGATGCTTTACATATTTAATACAAATACGGCAGATCACATAAGCAGCAGTTTTTTCAGCACAACACAGTATTTTATGTAGGGGCCTACTGTACAAGTGTGGGTACCTATTGTTTGACTTGAAGGATGGGACAGAATCAACTCTGCAGCATATCAATAGATTTCTACTTGGCCACATTATCCAGCAATTGGATGTTAAAAGTACACAGATAGTTTATAAAGAAAATGTTCTCCCTATATAATTTTGCTTAGAAAATTCCTATTGTAAACTTCCAAGAGAGTATGTTCTTGGAAGGGTCAACCAATATAGGCCTACTGCTTCATCCTATGCATATCTCGTGAAAAGACCATGTAGATCAAATTAGAGGGACTGGAGCTCACACAGAAGCTTACGGACAGTCATTCTTCCCACAAACAATTCACAACTGGAAAACGAAAGCACGAAGCACCTTCCACTGTGCAGGACCCGTATGGGCAGAACAAGTAAACTTAACTCCTGTAAGGACCACTACGCAAAAAAAGTCTTTGCTAGTGATATGCAATCATAATCTTGATCACTTTCCCCTGGTGATCACTAGTGTAAAGAGAAACTCTCATTTTACTTACTTTCATCCACACCACCACCACCCTTTCCTCAATGTAGCTAATGCAAGGAAAAATTTCAAAATGAAGCTCGGTCTGTGTTGCAAAATTAGGTACGGTATACCTCTAAGCATCACAAATTCAGTAAAATGGGCAAACATATGAGGAGTAAGTTTCATGGTTAGGTGCTACACAGCAGAAAAAGAGTCATCATGCATGTACAAGCAACTCTAAGACCATATGCGAGTGATGGTGAACTACTTGCACTGAACATCACTCACTGAATGATAAAATGTGGTGTTCACGGCAACAAAAACGAAACAACTTATGAAGTGGATGAAACAGAAACACAACTACATTTTTATTCCACTGAAACCCCCATTAATAATATTTGTCAACAATAAACTGTTCCATCTGCCAAATAGTATAGCGATTTTCAGAGTAAAAATGTAAAATGTGTGACTAATAATTTACAGCTTGGTTATTTATCATATCAATAATTTTTCCTAACCAAGATTCAAAAAACAGCTAAATTCAAATGCTGGCTATTGTTTTATGACCTACAAACAATTTTTCAAATAAACTTCTGTCATAACATTAAATTTAAGACTATTTACACTACTTAGTGCAACAGTTCTACTCCTTAATGAGAACATTCTTTTTTATATAGGCTAAAAAAATGTACAACACCTTTAGAAATATCCCAATGGCAGTAAAACTGATAAAATCATGTGTCAAGGTATTCCCATGCCACTTTAAGAAGAGTTCCTTTATTTTCTGTAAAAAGTTCCACAACAGAAGTTCACTCATGTCCTTAAACTATTATCCAAATAACGCACATGATAATGGTCAGAGGCAAGACACCTACTACATGACATACCAAAACCTTTAGCCTCACATATTACCTTTACCACCTACGAAGCTTTATTTTGTTAGTTTACTGAATCTCCATGCAGCTGCATATTTCTGAATGAGAAAACTGTATTTACATGTAGATATGTTTTCTGTTTGCTTATTTCTGTGTGTGATCTCGTTCACAGCACAAATTTGCTCCACAGGTTATTTTTCATTAACAGGCCTATTATGAGATAAGGTAACACGACTATGAGGCCAAAAATATTACCCTCTTTATGTTTCATGCTACAAATGCAACAGAAATGCAATTAAAAACTACTATCTAGCTGAGAATAGAAATAACACTGTATTTTTAGACTGTACTGTTGCTGAGATGTAGAAAAATCATACTCAACAACTTACAAAACAGTTACAATAACCTTTAATCATTATAAAAACAATTATTACACATGGGGCTAGTTGAAAAGCAAGCCCTAGCTTTAAAAGTGAGCAAGTGACATCTAAATCCTGCCACTTATAATGTTTATCTAGGGCAGTAGCTTTTTCATTATGAAGTTCAAGACAGGAATAAACAGCAAGTAGTTGACACAATAACAACAGTACAGAGCGGGAATTACTACACAACCGATGGTGCTACAACAAGTAAATGCTATTCAGCAGAGAATTATGTGAGCCCAGTAGAGAACGTATATGATAAATATCGCCCAGTTATCTTACTTGTTGTGTAATACCCATCAAAGTATTCATAACGTCGAATTTTTGTAACTAACTGTAGTTCATTCAACAGAAACACCTTATTATTATCTAAAACACGCTTCTTTCGACAAACAACTGAATACTTTTCGCTGCCCACATCGTAATCACGAATGACAACACACATAATGACAAAATAAGTGCAAAATCTAAATACACAGAAAACAACTGACCTTTGATAAATTATCCTTGCTATTACAGTCATAACAACCAATATGCCTTTATATCGCAACTGTCTAAAAGATACTTAAACTCTACGAGGAACACTGAGAACTGTAAACAACTAGCACGATTTGTAAACAATGCGTATGTACGCAGTTCCCGAGACTGTACAGTAATCACACACAGTTATAAAGGATGAAACGACATTCCGGGGAAATCTGGTACCTCTACAACGTATAAATAACAATTATTTACCTGATGCATGAGCGGTCTGTCCGGTTCTTCATCTCTGCAGAGCTTCAAGTTCAGCGTCAATACACAACTTTCCTCGGGATTCCACACGTAAAGCATATCGTCCTTGCATTCTAAAATGTTCTGTGTTTTGCAATTTACTTTTTTCAGATGTTCGCGCAATGTTATAAAAAGATAATGGTTTGACAAACCGAGCCTATCCGCGGGAAGCGCCATGTTTGTTTGGCTTCTATCTCCAACGTGCGTGCCAAGCAGTGCTGCCAACGGAAATCAACAGAAGCCAACTGTTATCCAGTGCTCTCTAAAGAAATGAGTCTAAATCAACATGATTGCCAACGACAATGAACAGAGGAAAACCATTATACTTTTCCCGATGGCTATACAGGTTATCCGAAGTCACAAGTAAGGAGAAGAAAGACTCATTGTAATTTTTAATTAGAGATTCACTTAATATTTTTGTAAACGAAGAAACCTTCCTTCTGTGAGTATAAGAAATAGTTTTGTTTAAAGAACAACTACATTTATGATATGTAAAACGGACCTGAGCTCCTGGTAGAGGTGTGCTACCATAGTAACAGTACCTATGACAGTGAATTTAAAAATGCTGGGAAGTCGCATAAGTAATACGGAACCAGATGATATTGAGTCCTTTATTGTCCTCATGACGCCTTTCGGGCACAGCCACATCATCAGATGACCTGATAACAAAGAACTGCAAATACAGCTTTACCAGAGAAATGAATTTATATAAATCTCACATTAATTATACAAATTTTGAATAATATAAGTGCATTCCATCTAAGGTCATTACTGTATATGATTTGACAGGGACGTTGAATAATGTCCGTACAAATGCCATTCAAAACACGTGCCATCTTATACAAGAAGTAGGCCTAACCAGCAGCTGACAACTACAGTGTCAAGGCACTGCTAACGGAGCGTTTGCATAAGCTCGTACCGCTTTGATATGGTTCCGTTAGCGGTGCGTTGTCACGTAGCTACTGGCTACGTCTACTTCTTGTATACGACGGTCACATGTTTTGCTTGACGTTTGTACTTACATTATTCAACGACCTTGTCAATGCATAATGGTCCTAGATGGTATGATGGCTCTTCAAAATTGTGCGCAATTAATTTCATTTGAGAGTTATATAATCTCATTTCTTTGGTAAAACCGTATTGTATGATATCTTTATTTGCACTACTCTTTATTATTTGTTACCAAGCCATCCCATTATGAGCTATGCCCGAAACGTGTCATGAGCATAATACTTACTCACTCAGGTGGTATTCCTCGGTAGTATAGTGGTTAGTATCCCCGCCTGTCACGCGGGAGACCGGGGTTCGATTCCCCGCCGGGGAGGTGCGATTTTTATATCGCGGAAGTTGCACGTGTGGCCCGAAAGGACATTGACGTTGTGATCGAGAAAAGTAGTTGCTGCAGAATCGCAAGAAATTCTGCGTCTTAGGAAGTGTTTCTCGTATACTCCACATGACGTCGTCGTCGTCGTTTCAGAACTTACAGGGTTTGCTGTTGACGCTGAGTCAGCGCACCCCAGGCTTAAAAATGCTTCCCCCTACTTATACCTCCCGAGGAGATCACGAATGTAAAATTAGAGAGATTAGAGCGCGCACGGAGGCTTTCAGACAGTCGTTCTTCCCGCGAACCATACGCGACTGGAACAGGAAAGGGAGGTAATGACAGTGGCACGTAAAGTGCCCTCCGCCACACACCGTTGGGTGGCTTGCGGAGTATAAATGTAGATGTAGAAACCGCAGTCAGTCTTTGGCCTCACTAGTCAGCCTCCTTCAGTGTCCTCGGACTATGCATTTCTTCTTCAGACAGCCCCAGCGTACTCATATCCTCTCTGACCTGATCGATCTATCGGAGTCGTGGTCTTCCCCGTGGTCTTTTGCCTCTAATATCTTTCTCCACTACCTGCCTGATCATCTGGCCTTCTCGACGCATTACATATCCATACCACTTCAGCCTTCTTTCTTTGATCACTGTCACGATTCAATCGACTTGTATAGCTCCTGCAATTCACATTCTTTCTTTTTCTCCGCTCATCTCCATCCTTCACTGGCCCAAAAATCTGTCTGAGGATAGCATTATTCTCAAATTCAGGAGTTTTCTTTCCATCTTTTGGGTGATGGTCCAGGCCTCTGTTCCATGTAAGACTACAGGTTGTATGATTGTCTTGTAGATCTTGGTCTTTGAGGATCTCGATAGGAGCTGGGACTTTAACAGCTTTCCCAGAGCAAACCTTGTCCTGTTTCTTGCTTGTATTCGTGCGCCAATTTCCTGGTCTATCTCGTTCCTTTCATTGATTTATAGCCCCAAGATATTTAAAGTCTTTTACCCTTTCAAAGACTTTGTCCTCCATCTCCAGGGGTCTCTCATCATTTTCTCTGCTAACTACGAGGTATTTTGTCTTATGCATATTCAACTTCAGGCCTGCTCTCGCTGCCTCTTCCATTAATGTTCTTGTCATCTGAACCAGGTCTTGCTCTTTCTCTACTATTAAAACTACACCATCCGAATAGGCTAAGGTGTTGATCCTTCTTCCCAGCTGTATTCCTGTCTCTAGGCTTGCTACCTTTCTCAGGACTCCATCCAGTACCAGGTTAAACAGAAGAGGGGAGAGGCAGTCTCCCTGTCACACTCCAGTCCTCACTTTGAAGTTCTTTGATATGTTTCCATTTACTTTCACCATGCATGTTGTCTCCTGGGTGTGTGTCTGTGTCCGTTTTATGAGTTTTCTGGGAACTAGAGCCCTTTCGAGTTCTTGGCATATTGCTTGTCTATTCACACTATCATATGCTTTCTGGAAGTCCACAAAAAGGCAGTAAACATTTTTGCAGAATTCCCAGCTCTTTGCTAGCACTTGCCGTATTGTATGTAAAAGTTCTACTGTTGCCTTTCCATTTCTGAAACCTGCTTGATGGAATCCCAGTACTTTCTCGACATGTGGTATTAGTCGCTTCAGTCACAACACGCTCAAGATCTTATAAGCTGTACATAGTAATGTGATTCCTCTATAGTTGCTACATCTCATTGGGTCTCCTTCCTTTAGTATGGGGCAGATGACAGACTCCTTCCATTCTTCTGGGATCCTTTCCTTCTTCCAAACAAAGGAGATTAAGTGGTATAGTCTCGGTTGTAGAGTAGCTCTTCCCTCCTCCAGCATCTCTGCAGGTATGGCATCTATTCCTGCTGCCTT
This sequence comes from Schistocerca cancellata, assembly GCF_023864275.1. Lineage (NCBI taxonomy): Eukaryota > Metazoa > Arthropoda > Insecta > Orthoptera > Acrididae > Schistocerca > Schistocerca cancellata. The sequence continues at coordinate 70,269,918 of NC_064634.1, forward strand.
TCCCCTCTTCAGCAGTTTTATGGTCGCTCTTACCTCTTCCATTCTTGGTAGTTCATACTACCCCACTGGTCAAGTATCTCTGTTTTCTCTATATGATTCTTCTTCTTCATTTTCTGTTGTAGCACGTATGGTGTTTATATCCACATTCATGTGGTTTTCGAAGTAGCTTTTCCATTCCTCCATAGCTTTCATTTCATCTGTGATTGTCCTTGACCTCCGAGGCGCTTCAGTCTGGAACCGCGCGACCGCTACAGTCGCAGGTTCGAATCCTGCCTCGGTCATGGATGTGGGTGATGTCCTTAGGGTAGTTAGGTTTAAGTAGTTCTAAGTTCTACGGGACTGATGACCTCAGATGTTAAGCCCCATAGTGCTCAGAGCCATTAGAACCATTTTGACCTCCGATCACGTCAATCCTTGGATTCTGTCGTTTCTTAATGAACCTGACTGTCCTGTAAAAGTCTCTTGTATTTCCTACTGTCCAGTCTTCTTCTGCCAGTTTTATTTTACTGTTTATGAACTCTCGCTTTTGTGTTCGAAGGACTTGTCTTGCTTCTCTAGCTGCTTCCATGAATCCCAACCTTGTTCTTTCATCCTGTTCGTTTGTCAGCCATAACAGTTTCGCTGCTTTTCTCTTGGTGACTGCATCTATACACCTATCATTAAACCATCGTCTGCTCTTCCTCCTTTTCTCCATTGGTTTCAGCACCTCACCTGCAGGATCTTTTAAACCTGTCTTGATTTTCGACCATGAGCACAATAAAGGATTCAACACCATCTGGATCTGTATAACTTACGCGACTTACCACCATTTGTAAATTCTTTTTCATAGTTACTGTTACAATCACTAATCCTCAGGAATACAGTGTAATGCGTCACTAAATGTGTATGACAGGTGAAAACAGTATTGCAGGCCGTATCCGAAGTCGTATCATTTCTATCACAGACTGTTATTCATTCAAACAGTTAGGAATTTCTCAGATGACCTCACCCTTGCTGCATAAATTACTGGAATTTACATTCAGGAAATAATACTGCTAGTGCAATTCATCGACTTTTTTCTTCATTGTAGTCTGTTAGTCCTTCGTTGTTGACAAGTAAGGAAGTATCCGCGATATTGCCGAAAACGTATTCTTTATTCACACGTGGAGAACTGCTATTGCAGTTTGACGTGTCACAATACTGAGTGCTTCATAAAGGAATTCTATCAGTAATTTTCATGCATTCATCGGGGGCGGGGGGTGAAGGGGGGGGGGAGGAGCGGATGATCGCCTCTCGTTCCCCGTCCCCGAGAGCTAAAACTAAATTCAAATGCGAATCAGTGCGGAAGTTACGCAAGGAGATTTAAAGTGTTGGTCAGTAGATTCGGTCATTTCCCCTAGCCACCATATTTTGTGGTCCTGGGAGAATGTTGTACCAGTAGCATGTGCTTTCCCCTCCTGTTCGGCTCTCCAATTGTGCATGCCAAATACTAGTACGATTTCCCGATCTGACACGGCAGCGGGAGATTCGCGTCGGCCCAACACCAATTCAGGTCATTTGCATTGCCCCCATTATTTTCATTGCTGCTGTTGTTGGATCACACAGAATTCAGTAGCCTGTGCAGACAGTCCGTCCAGTTGGTGTCGAGTTTTTCGGTTTTGTGCGTCATGAAACGAGTTTAAACAATAACATCTTTCTTGTCTAAGAAACAGAAGACGTCATGTAAGTCTACCACAGCGTAAGACTACGGTTCCATACGTGCTATGTGGAGCAATGATTTTTTGTTCCTATATTAATTTCGGAATTAAGGTTATTAAAGGAGATTATTCACCATTTGCACGTTTTCGTCCACAATGGACTATGTTTGAAGTTGCTGCTGTAAAGTTAAAATAGAAAGTATTTCTGAGTCAGTCGCTGTACGTGGTAAGCACAGAGTATTGTGATGCTCACCCATCTTCAGATGGTAAATGGATCAAACTAACTGACAAAATTAAATTAATTTTATTTGCTTAGGCAGCAAAAAATGGGCTTTCACGGCTGCCCCCGTCGAAAGTTCGAGTCTTCCCTCGGGCATTGGTGTCTGTGTTGTCCATAGAGTAAGTTGGATTAAGTAGTGTGAAGGCTTGGGGGCCGATGACCTCAGCAGTTTGGTCCCATAAGATCTTACCACAAATTTCCAATTGAGCTTTCACGTACGAACGTATTTATTGATGTAATGAGTCCTCTTGAGCCAACTGTAGTATACCTTCCCTTGCATTATTCCCAATATCCAACAGATCGTGCCTCGTTTAGTGTGACGTGTGTGTGTGTGTGTGTGTGTGTGTGTGTGTGTGTGTGTGATTTTGTTTACATATTCGTCATAAATATAGCTGCACATAATAATGTAAAACAATGGTATCTTCCTTGAATATTTTCCTTTTTATGACGATTTCGTTTTCTTCAATAAATGTGTGGAAATGTTCTGGTACACATGTATCTGGTTATCCTGATTTTTACGTGACATTTAGGTACGCTATGCCCATGTCACTGTATAAAACATTAAGTCTCCTTTTACAAGTATTTTATCACTTTGATAATGATGTCTTTTCATTACGTATACATAATTACCATTTTTACCCTTAGCCTTAAATAACCAGATTAGCCACAATTCTAATTAGAATTCAAAATAAAATTACATCCTGCCGGATTTTTATCCTAAATAGGAAACTTACGTAGTCAATTACTTTTTTACAGAAAGCATAATGTTCTCAAAAGCGCAAGATATAGAGCATAATTTTTTATCGTGCTCCCCCGCAGGGAAAAAATTCTGGATGCGTCATTGGTCAACAGTGGTAAACTCTGGGCGTTCATGTAGACCAGTAGCCGTCTGGTAGGGCGAGCGGCTAAGTGTTTATTTATGCCAATAGCTACTTGGTGGTGCTAACTGCGATGGGTACATGCATGTCTGTATGGTGACAGGGCAGAACACATATCGATTATGAATTTAACGCTGCATATGCTTTCTTGTTCCAGACCAAAGGATGTTGAGGATTCAGAGCCTTCAACGACCGACACATCGCAGGTCCAAGATGATTAGATCAGATGTCCTTCAGCTTCATTACGCACAGGTTAAACTTCGGTTTCAGGCATTATGAAAACGAGACTGGTCTATATATTCGAACAAATACTTCAGACAGAATACTTGCTACATACTCCACAGTAACTGGGAACCTCCTGCTGATTACAAATTTCCGCATTCTAATCACAGCAAGAGAGGAAAGGTTGAAAACAGATTTTGGGAAAGAGAATACTTAGATAACTACAAATCATTGTTATCTTTCTCACAATAAAACACAGCCTGTTTTGAAAGGTATATATTTCTCTTGCGCCTGCTCGTTAGGGTGGTCGTCATAGAGGAATGAAGCTAAACACATTAGTGATAGTACCCCTCGCAAAATTCTCTAAGTTTCTAGGAAAAGATGAATATTTCAAAAAACACAGCAAAACGTTAAGTCGTCAGTAAGCTTTACAACGAGCTAACGAACGTTTGGTTTCTTACCAAAACTCCAAGAAATCCACAGAAAGTCAAGTGAACATGTACAGAATATAAAGAGCAAATATAAACAGAAAAAACCTGTCATTTCCTTTGCAAAACGTTGTATTTCTTGGTAGGTAGAATATATCTTTTAGAGGACACCGTGATGATGGCTCTTTTTGATCAAAATGCGTCCAAACCGACAAATAAAGGTAACTCGAAAATCCTGTGAAACTTCGTGCCGAATAATGTGGAGATATTGTATTAGCCATACAGTATATTAAAAGAGATAACTACATTTCTCAGTGAAGCTGTACAAAAGTATTTGATTGAATGTGGTGGCGAAGAAATTATTTCGCAAAAATTACACAGAACCAAAGAAACCTGATTCTACAATATTCGGCTTTTTGAGACCACTGATAATTCTCACAAAACTCATTTGACCATTTTCTGGGATTTGTTTACCAAGATATGATCAGAGAAGATTTCATATGTTTTGTCAATCTGCGGAAGACAGAAAAAAAAAATCTGTGGGAACAGTCTCTCAAAGTTCAGCACAGGTGTAAAGCAAACAGAGATTACTCTTCAACTTGTGGAAGTGGCAATAGCCGAGAGGAGTCTTTTCAACGCGACAAAAATGCCATTATTTGTGACAAAAAAAGCAGATGAAAAGAATAAAGATCCCTGAATGACTGGAGAAAAATGAGGTAAAACTGTGGTAAATACTATGAGGAGTTTTAATCTCGCTCTTAGTACATTTACTGGTATTGCAGTCGATGGATGCTCTGACTTGTCTTTACTAGGTGCTCTGACGTGCAACTAGCGCAGAATTCAATTGGGATCGTTAAAGAAGTTGTCTGTTTTTTACACTTTCACCAAAAAGAAATGCTGTACTCATACAGCATATAGGGGAACAGCTAGACCCCATGTAGCGTTACTCCAAAAAAAATTTAATGTCCTGAGGAAATTTAGCAGTGGGAAAATTTTTCAAGTGACACTTCTAGCGTAACAAGTAGGACCCTTTTACATGCAAACAGTGATGGAGAATACAGCATACCTCTCGTGTGCCTCTTTGTAGGTTTTTCCAACAAGAGACTATTGATGTTGGCAATGCAACTGCGATCTTGACTGATATTTTCTCAATTTTAGAAACAGAACGAGGAAATGTGGTTGCATAGTTCAGCCTGATGTATAATCGAGCCGAAAAAACATGCGGATATTATAGGAAGTACCATTCAAACACAAAGGATCACGTCTCGACACCTTGAAAGGCCTAACACCGCTCCATGTGCTATGGAATGTTATTTTAGGGTGAATATGTTTATCCCTATGCTTGTCACAATAAACCTCGATCTAAAAAACAGATCCTCTAAGGATGTTGTCAGTCTCTACAATCTCTGTACACTTCTACCAAAAGTCTGCTCATCTTCAACAAGGTCCATGGAGTAAGTGATTAGGAAATAATAAACTGGTAACTAACTACTACAAAGGGAATGGGGTGATAAAAGTGACTGGATTTCTCAACTGAAGGTAGAAATCAAGCTGCGGGTGCCAAAATGGAAAAGGTAAGATGCAAACAAAGCACTTACATCACGCAGTGCAGTTGAGTGTTTGCTATCTTGCACTCCAGAAATTTCCCTTCAACTAAATTTTTAATGTTGATCCTATTTTTTCTTCCTGCGTCAACTGCAACAGGAGAAATATCTTCCTCGACACTGTAACTAATGGATACTTTGTCGAAAACCACTGTGCGCAAAACCGCTTAACTGGACTTGCTTTGTTGTACGGTATGTCCGTAGCGACGCCACTGTTAAAAAGAAAAAGAAATTACAGACAGCATATTGAGAAGGGGAGAAAGAAAAGAAAATATACGCTTTCGTAAGTGAAGCTAGTCTGAAACATCCTACATTACTTCATCTCGTATTTGAAGTTGATTTGATTTTGCGTTTTTGGAACTAATCGAAACAACACATATTGGTTGACAACTGTCATCGAGAGAAAAATAGCCATTGTCCAAATCGTAACCAACAACGTATCGTGAACAACCTAACAGTACCAAGAAGCGGAAGCCTAGTAGAGGCGTGTGACTCAATTGGAATGCGGATCTTTCTATTAGTCCTGCATCTTCAAGGGCCATCCGCACAATTTCGTTTTGTTATTACCTGACGTTACCTGCAGTGCATCTGCTAGTACGTTGTGCTCCATTATATGAACTCTGATAATGAGTTATTCTATGACAAAAAAAACTCTGTGGGATATTGATCCACCCATAAATGAACAGCAGACAAATCTGGTAAAATCTAATATATTGTTGAAGCCCAGTGTCCTCCTATTTTGTAGGTGTACATTAGTTACATCAGCTGCATAAAATTACGAGTGCTTTTATCAGAACCGTCTTTCCTCTCAACACGGCACTACTATAGAAAAGTTACTCAACTACGGATTTACAGTTCTAAGCTGCCACAACTCTGCTTTGCTGTGCAGAATATGATTTGTGCTGTCTGCGAGGTGGTACTTCGGACCACAATGCCAGGATTCTGTAGGATCTGCAGGGAACTAATAACACTACAGTCCTCAAGACACACGAAAATAACCTAAATCCAGCGTCTTGAGCATGTAGTCATCTGCGACGATAAAGTTACAACGCTGGGACTGTGAACGCTGGAATAATGATAGCATCCTACTGACCGACATGAGCTGGAGTGATAGCATTTACCTGAGCATAAACTTTGTTTGTTACCTACCCTCGTCTGTGTTGTTGTCACAGGTAAATATGTACTCTGTCAACACCGACCACATTCACTTCTTACGCAACAATACTTCATTAGACATGAGCAAAAACAAAGCTTATTAACGCCACAGAAGTGGAGCTGACATTTGCCGCATGTCTGAGCTTTTCCAATGCCAACCAAGTTCACACTAACAGTGACGCATCACCCCTACGGCTGCCCATCCTGGACTACAGTGACAGACCATCCACTTTAGAAATATTAATTCTTCTGATAGTATATCAGCTTAAATTGACCGCTGCACTGGGGACGCTCTCAGAATGATACCTGACGTAATTTCTCCTCCACCCTAACTATGATAATTCGTAACTTTGTAGGTTCCCTTGGATTTTTCAACGAGGTATTAACTGAGGCACGACTGTTCCTGCAAAACTTTGCGGTATTTTCGTTTCATTCCCTGTTAGTAACCTCGTCCCAGTGTTCAAACTTCCAGAAGTTTTAGCCTGAACTCCCATCAAGGTGGCTTGCATTTTTATGGGCGCCCGCGCTCTTCTCTGCAACCATGGCTATCGGTGGTCATCACCAGCTCTCGTGCATTCCAATTAAAATTCAGATGTCTCGCCATTCTTCGCTCGCACCATCACGCTGTCTTCACCAATCTCACTCTAATAAAATTTTACGTCTGTCTATATATGATTTTTTTGTCTTTCATTATTACAATTTATCAACTTATTGATGTCGAGATGACTGTAAAAAGTGGGAAGACCTTCCACTGCCATGCCTCGCCCCCATCCGCCCCCCCCCACCCACCCACCCATTGTTTCCAAAACTTCCATGAGTTCTGAATAACAGCATCATAAATTCCTCTTTCTGTTATTACTCTATCATGTAGCTATATATCACTGTGATTTAAACAAAATATTTTTTCTGTACTCTATATTTTCGGGTTCTGGTGGTTACATTCCCTTTGCTAGCATTACCAATTTATTATAAATTTCATCAGTATTTAACACTGCTGACTGCAAGGAAACATCAAATGATACTTATCACCATCAGTTTTAATTCCATATAAAATGTATCTATCACCAAGCTTAATTATAACACACAAAATTACACTAAGATGATGTCTATGTGGTCTGTGTATAGTTTTCTCTGTTACTCTGTCGCAGTATTTAACACTTCTGCTCTTGCATCACTATACAGTTTCACACATTAGTGTTGGTACAGTGATCAAAAAGACATGTGGAGACTGAATCTGATTTTTCACCTTGAAGTCTATCAATAACATGGGACACGGGACGGTACTACCGTGTACTGCATAGCTGCAACGATGTCGCTTCCTTCCTCTTTACTGCTACTGTCTGCTCCAATCCCTACTCCATAGCTTTCTTTTTCAGCTGTTGGCTAGTTTACAAATCTCAGAATTTTGGCCTTGCCATGGTGCCTAAAGGGCACCAGTTGTCCTGCCACATAAAAAAGTTTGTTCCCGACCTAGAGCCAGGTTTCCCTTGTTGGATTAACTCTCCGTTTAGTTCTAGGATAGCCTTTCGGATGGTCAGGAAAACGTTGGACGTTTGCCACTCTTAATCATCATGGTACATTCCGGCTAATGACTACAACTCTCAACTGCATCGACTTTTCTCCATCAGTTATTGTACCATTCTAATCTTATCGACTGAATATGATACTTTCTTGGTTCTTAATCTCTAGACCTCTGCATGTACAGGGTGTTAAAAAAAGGCTACCCAATATTCCAGGGGATGATAGTATGTATCTAAACAAGACAAAAATGTCTTATGATAATGTGTCCTACAAAGCAAACGTCCTGATATCTGACATGGACACAAGTTCATAGGAGGTGCTCTTGTGATGTCGTCCATGGCAATGCATTACTTGTCCTACTAAAGACGACTACCCGAAATTTAGCTTTAATTACAACCCCTGGCATGGAATACTACAAGGTAGAAAGGCACCACGAACATGGCTGCGGATGTGAGCAATGTTGTTGCATCGGCGCTCCGTATCGTACTCAGTGGTCTGCAGTGAGTTGTTCCGTTTATGTTGTGTGGTTGTACTGTAGCCTTGTTACATCCGTTTATGTTCACGTACGTTTCTTCTACACTCCTGGAAATGGAAAAAAGAACACATTGACACCGGTGTGTCAGACCCACCATACTTGCTCCGGACACTGCGAGAGGGCTGTACAAGCAATGATCACACGCACGGCACAGCGTGAAACGTCCCCTTTGAACAATTTTACATGTGAAACGTCCACTTAGAACAATTATACAAGCCTGTGCTTAACCTGACACACAATATTATTTAGCGCAACGCAATCTGACTTTCAATAACCCCTACAAAACAATGGCCCTGACTAACTTTAACCTATACCTTTTACAAATCACTTACCTCACAAAAATCTTCGCTACTCAAGCTACTGCAAAACAGCGAGCGCCACTACTGCCAGCTAAATAAAAGATTCAAACTACTGAAGGTACTAACTACTGATAGGGATAGTTAGCAAATGAAAGATATTAATAGAGAACAAACAATGTATTTACCTTAATATTCATAATTGACATTCAGTCTTACAGATTATCAAAACTCCGCCATCTCTCTCCCCACGTCCACCACTGCTGGCGGCTCACCTCCAACTGCCCAACGCAATCTGCTGTTCACATCCAGCTATAGCAGTTCATGACAACAATGGCAGACAACAATGCAAACTAGCCACATACTGCACACAGCACAGCCAGTGATTTTCATACAGAGTGCTATGTAACGTTGCCAATAAAAAACATAAACAGCAAACTTACATAAAGAAAGCCTAAACAGCCTACTTACAAGCGGACACACCAGGAACCGCGGTGTTGGCCGTCGAATGGCGCTAGCTGCGCAGCATTTGTGCACCGCCGCCGTCAGTGTCAGCCAGTTTGCCGTGGCATACGGAGCTCCATCGCAGTCTTTAACACTGGTAGCATGCCGCGACAGCGTGGACGTGAACCGTATGTGCAGTTGACGGACTTTGAGCGAGGGCGTATAGTGGGCATGCGGGAGGCCGGGTGGACGTACCGCCGAATTGCTCAACACGTGGGGCGTGAGGTCTCCACTGTACATCGATGTTGTCGCCAGTGGTCGGCGGAAGGTGCACGTGCCCGTCGACCTGGGACCGGACCGCAGCGACGCACGGATGCACGCCAAGACCGTAGGATCCTACGCAGTGCCGTAGGGGACCGCACCGCCACTTCCCAGCAAATTAGGGACACTGTTGCTCCTGGGGTATCGGCGAGGACCATTCGCAACCGTCTCCATGAAGCTGGGCTACGGTCCCGCACACCGTTAGGCCGTCTTCCGCTCACGCCCCAACATCGTGCAGCCCGCCTCCAGTGGTGTCGCGACAGGCGTGAATGGAGGGACGAATGGAGACGTGTCGTCTTCAGCGATGAGAGTCGCTTCTGCCTTGGTGCCAATGATGGTCGTATGCGTGTTTGGCGCCGTGCAGGTGAGCGCCACAATCAGGACTGCATACGACCGAGGCACACAGGGCCAACACCCGGCATCATGGTGTGGGGAGCGATCTCCTACACTGGCCGTACACCACTGGTGATCGTCGAGGGGACACTGAATAGTGCACGGTACATCCAAACCGTCATCGAACCCATCGTTCTACCATTCCTAGACCGACAAGGGAACTTGCTGTTCCAACAGGACAATGCACGTCCGCATGTATCCCGTGCCACCCAACGTGCTCTAGAAGGTGTAAGTCAACTACCCTGGCCAGCAAGATCTCCGGATCTGTCCCCCATTGAGCATGTTTGGGACTGGATGAAGCGTCGTCTCACGCGGTCTGCACGTCCAGCACGAACGCTGGTCCAACTGAGGCGCCAGGTGGAAATGGCATGGCAAGCCGTTCCACAGGACTACATCCAGCATCTCTACGATCGTCTCCATGGGAGAATAGCAGCCTGCATTGCTGCGAAAGGTGGATATACACTGTACTAGTGCCGACATTGTGCATGCTCTGTTGCCTGTGTCTATGTGCCTGTGGTTCTGTCAGTGTGATCATGTGATGTATCTGACCCCAGGAATGTGTCAATAAAGTTTCCCCTTCCTGGGACAATGAATTCACGGTGTTCTTATTTCAATTTCCAGGAGTGTAATTCCGGATGCATACTGTAATATTTGGCGTACTTACAGGTCAAGTTTAAAGAACATTTTATTGTGATGTTTATGGTGTGGTACAACACATTTACTCTCTTGCAGATACTCTGACACTACATAGAAATGGAGGTCTTTTATTCCACAATGGAAATGGCAGACATGATTTACTGCTGTGGTTTAGCAGATTGAGTTAACCTGAGAGCCTGTACACTGAACGATTTCCAACATTCTGGGTACCATCTGTTAAGCTGCTCAGCTGATCGTTCCCACGTCTTGGGAAAACAGGCTCTGTAGCACACAATGAAGTGGACAGTGGAAGGCCTCATTTAGTTCGCATGCCTGAAATGGAGGAGAGTGTTCTAGGTGCAGTGGACTACAATCCTGAAACCAGTGTGTGGTGAATAGCAGCATCTGAAGGTGGCAGTTATCCTCTGGGGTGTCTGGGCGGTATTTCATGAGCAACTGTTGTATCCGTACCACGTTCAGCGCGTCCAGGCCCTTAGGGCAAAAGACCGATCTGCCACAGTGCAGTTGTGCCAGTGGTTCTTGCAGCAGTTTGGTGTAGATCCACAATTTGCCTTCAAGATTTGGTTTGCTGATGTGAGGTGTTTACACGAGATGGCAGTGTAAATTTCCTTAATCAGCATGTGTGGGCGATGAAAATCCCCATGTGGTTCAAGAAACAAGGCATCAGGATCGATTATCAATCAATGTGTGGGTAGGCATTCTTGGAGATATCTTACTAAAGCCATACATGCTAGCACATAGATTAACCAGGGCTGGTTATCATCACTTTTTGAAGAACATACTGCCTATCTTGCTAGAGGATGTGCCATGTCTGGACAAACTGCAGATTTTGTTTATGCTTGATGGCGCAATAGCACATTTTCTCTGCATTTTGCGTCGTCACCTGACGAGGACATTTGAAAACTGGTGGATTGGCTGGGGAAGTTCCATACCTTGGCCCGCTCGTTACCTGGGCATAAGTTCACTAGACTTCAGGTTATGGGAACGCATGAAGTGTATGTTTTATGCCACTCCAAGAAACGACGTGCAGACACTGCACAGTTGTGTCTTCTGTGCATCTCAGCACATTCAGAACCAACTAGGGGATTTCAAGGAGTGCTTAAGTCCTTACACCAAAGAGCAGAAGCATGTGTTGAGATGAAAGAACATCATCTTGAGAACCTCCTCTGAACAAGTGGTCATATGCCGGAATATAGTTTGTATTATCCATCGTAATAAGACTTTTTTGTTGTTTTGATGCGAACAGTCATCCCCTTATATATTGGATAGATTTTTAACACACTGTATATGTTCAAAAGTTATTCTCCGCCTATTCTGGCGCTCTGTGCTGCTCAGTCTCTGTTTCCTCAGCCTTTTGCATAATATTTACAGATTAATCAATTGTTTACGACACAGAACACTCATCTTCTTGAGACAAGAACCCCGTCCTTGTACGTATCCTACATTTCATACTTGTACCGTAGTTTCAAGCTGCATTTCCTTTATACGTAGGCTTAATTTAACGTTTTAATCTTAAACTGTGGAAACACTATTGATACATAAGTGTCTCAGAATATTGCTTTCAGTATTCTGGTTTATCTGGACTTATGCCTCATTTCTGCTTAAAATTAACTTTGTTCATTTCCCTATATTTCAGACCTCTATTCACAATGATCTAACATTAGTACTTCACTTCTTTCATGCTACCTTTCACCATACTATGTCTACCTCTTATTAACTTGCCATGTTCTCTTGCCACTTCAATAACTTCCCCTCCCATTACTTCATGGAAATATTTCTGATGCCTGTATGTACACTAAAAAGAAAAACAACTATAGATCAAACAAGAGAGAAAGATAATAGGACAAGAAAAGGAAGAATTTTTCTGTACAGCTCAGGTGCACACAGTTGCTCAACTGTGGAGCTTCCCAAAGCCCACAGAAATCCCTTACACTTTTCCATTAGGATAGCACCATCTCCACCATCATCTGTTCATCTGCCTCCAAAATGTCTGTTCCTGGTTCCCTTACTACATACTCTTTCTACTTTCCTTTTAACTCTAAAAACGTATAGATTTATACTTCATACTTCTTTTTAGTTATTGGGTTCAATACTACTCTGAAGTTCAGAGGTTCCCAAAACCAGCTCATTTTTCTCTAAGAAAGGTACTACTACCGATTTTTTTTTTTTGCACGTGCATTTTTATATGATCCAAATCAGAATTTACATCACAAAAAATTCAAAAAAATCTACAAATATTATCGTATTAACACTGAGTTTTGAACAATAAAAAATATGTGCCCTATGACTACAAGCTTAAATTACACAGGTAGTATTACTTCATGCAGGATTACTTTGGACAACTTCCCTGTAGCATTGAAGATTTTAACATTGGAGACTGGCCATATCCAGAGTGCTTGTCAAGGCTGTAAAGTATTCACCTGAAATCGCTGAAATCTCTGAAGCATTATCAACGAATAACTCGCTCTGCGAACCACCTACTAGTGCTGTTACGATAGGATTAACATCATCTGGACTGTCCAATGGCTCTTCTTCATATAACAATGCTTTAAACGTGGCTTTTCTATCAAATTCAAGTGTACCTAGCGTATTTTCTAGCTTTATTACTATAGAAAGGCATTTCCACTCTCTTAGCGTCCTGTCATGAAGGGACTTTGCCCCACTTGGCTTGGAAGCCTAAACGCACTGCATGGCCATTATCCATCATTAAGGGCAGATCATATTTTGAATCTCCATCGAATATTAGTTTATAAATAATGTGACTTTCATCCAGAACCATTCTTATACTATCACTGTAGTTGCTTTTACAGCTTCTCTCACTTGAAGCTCTGAACCCGTTTCACGTTTACATTCTTTAATATTATGCTTTGGAGCCCAAGTTCCCACACTTGACAGCTTAATGCATTGTTACGGTATATTAGCGGCAGGAAATTCGTGAAGATTGTCATGATAGTTTAATCTACTGACAGACAGGTCATGCAGCATTGCAATCATACTCAGCACTGGAGACATGCCTCACTCCCACTCTTCAGGATACTAGTCTACTCACTACAACCAAGGTCACTAGAACACCCCAGCAACCAGCTGGCCAAGCTAGTCAGCGAACCTATTTCAGCCATCAACCGCTCCTGCTTGCCACCGGTATTACCTTTGGTCCTGCTTTCTGCACTTCATTTACATTCAATTTGTTGATATTATCTGCCAGTTTCCTGCTTGAAACTGGTACCTCAGTTCTCATTATCTTTGGATGAGCCCGAATCGAGACACTATTTAGTATAACGGGTCATGTGGAATATGCTAATCATCATATTCAGCACTGACATCACAATGGCTGCTACTCTGTTGCATGTTGCTTGCTATCTTATTCTCATAGGCAACTGCTTCATCTGTGAGCAGCCTCTGTATATTACCATAAGCCACATACATATGCTCTGCACACATATCATTTCCGCCCAGGCAATGTTCCTTCCTAGGGAGGAAATTTATAGGTGCATATGTATTAAAATGACAATATATCCTAGCTTGACGGGTATGTTGCATCCTTGCATAGTAAAGTGATAAGTACTGTAAAACCCCAATCTCTCTGTAACGTTTTCCAGTACTTCTGATCCGGCACAGGAAACAATGACCGGTTGCAAAGTGTTTTGATGGCTCCTTAGCGAAGCGCACCTCTGTCTAATCCACACTTGTAGTCCTTTATCCGATGTTATCTCCTTCTACATTGCCATGTGATCTTATTTGACAACATGTGCTTACATAGTTTATTCGATCCATTAACTTAGAATGCTTTGTCATCTACCCTGTGTTAAAGTGCACATATGTGGGGTAATTTCCCTTTTATATCTAGCAGTTATATTAGAACTTCCCAAGCTTCTGCTGCAAATTCCAATTGCTTCCACTGTACATTGCTTATTCTAAGTGTATCTATAAATTAGTGTGAAATTATTAAAGTAATATGACATATGGGTGTAGGCAAAAAATTATAATTGCTGTTTCTCCATGCAATACATGCCAATGTAGCACTGAGTTAGAGTGTATGAGCTGCCTCTAGTGTGCTAATCTCACACTGCAAAACACTTGTTAACAGATGATGTGAAACTGCGTGTTACAGGGCAGTTTTTTCGAAGAAAATGTTAAAATCAAGATGTAATCACATCCGTCATGTTAAGAGTTGACAAATCTAGGTATTACCTGTCTAAATGTAGAATGTTGATGTCTCACTCTAACAAAAACCAGCCACATACTTTAGATGTGTATAATTATACAGCATTTTCTGCCAACCCTACCATAGCATTTATAACTTTGTATTTCTAATGCAATGTAAACCATGTAGCACATCAAAACCTTTACTTATATTTTATGTCTCTAATGTCCAAAGTATCGTGTAAATCAAAGTGTATTGCTGTATGTCACAGCAGTGCACGTTTTATTACCAGCACACTTACAAGATGTAGCAGATCTACTAAAGGGAGGCTGCATAAACTATGCTTACTATTGTATGCATACTGTCAGTATGAGAAATCTGTATTTTTCTGCTGTTACAGAACAGTTAAATAGTACTAAACACATGGTTTTATACCCGAAATCTTTAACAAACTTGGTTAGTGCACCAGAAAAAGTAAAACATCACACATATCAAAACAGGGAACAGGTGTCTCAAGATTAACAAAAGTCTAAAACCAATTAGGTAAGGCACAGTATGCCATAGATTGTAAAAGGTAAAACGAAAATCCAATTGCATTCGGCTAATCTATCCATTTAAATTATATTTTTTTCCATTACATCAGAATATCCTGTCAGTTTTGCATTCAAAACAGGTAACTATATTATCAAAAGGCCCCAGTTGGACTGATCTATTTCATAATAAAAATTAATTAAACATTTACCATAGAAAAGACATATGTCTGCATATCCATTGATAAGTAAATCGACATCTGACCTGTCATAAAAGAAGTATGTGTATGTATATATGTATACATTGCACATCCCATAGTTAGATGGGGATGGTCATAAATAATATATAAATGTCTCATGATGGCTAGAACTTCACTGAATATTTATAAAAATGCAGAGTCAGTGATTTACATGGAATATCATTCCCATCACAGTCATTTTAATTATTCATAGAACAGGCATTAAATACATATACTGTACATGTAAGATCATAATGGCATAAATTAAATATGACATTGTACTAAGTGTTTTTTTAGAATGTGTTACAAGTTGGTAGGTCTTATTTTAGGAACTTGACAATGACACAAGCATATTGTTAAAAGGGAAACAGGGCAACTGAGAGCACAGGAAGACTGTATTTCTATCAAACACAATGAAAAGTTTGTTAACAAGAAGTCAGAATTAGTAAATATCTTTAATAATCATTTTTAAATGGTGTAGAGGAAAATAGGATCCAGCTATTCATTAGAAAATGAAAGACAGTATATGGAAGAGGCAGTACCTATGCAATTTGATAAAACTGAAATTCAACACACCTCTTCTACTGAAATTAGGAAAATTGTAAATTCACTCAAAAGTAAAAGCTCACTTGGAATTGATGGCATTTCCAACAGAGTACTAAACGCCTGTTCCCAAGAAACAAGTAGGATTCTTAGCCACATATATATTAGCTCACTGAAACAGGGCATTTTTCCAGACAGCTCGAAATCGCTATTGTTAAATCACTGCATAAAAAAGGGGATAGATCTGATGCTAACAACTACTGCCCAGTCTCACTTCTGACAGATTTATCCAAACTTCTTGAAAAAGTAATGTATTCATGAGTAGCAGCACATATTTGTAAAATGAAGTATTAATGAAATGTCAATTTGGTTTTCAGAAAGGCTTTTCAACAGCAAATGCTATATATGCTTTCACTGATCAAATATTAAATGCAGTGAATATCTGAACATCACCCATTGGGATATTTTGTGATCTCTCAAAGGGTTTTAATTGTTTGAATCATGAAATTCTTCTAGATAAGCTTAAGTATTGTGGTATGAGTGAGACAGTGCTCAAATGGTTTAATTCATACTTAACTGGAAGAATTAGAAGGTTGAAACTGACAGTATAGATAGTCTACAAAAACCAGCAGCGTCCTCTAACTGGGTAGGTATCAAGAATGGTGTGCCACAGGGTTCAGTCTTGGGTCCCTTATTGTTCTTAATATATATTAATGACTTGCCACTCTATATTCATGAAGATGCAAAGCTAGTGCTTTTTGTTGATGATGCAAGTATACTAAACACACCCAACAAACAAGAATCAGTTGAGGAAATTGCAAATAATGTCTTTAAAAAAATTATGAAGCACTTCTCTGCAAATGGACTCTCATTAAATTTTGAGGAAACACAGTTTATATAATTCTGTACAGTAAATGGCATAACACCATTAATAAATATAGACTATGAAGAGAAGTCTGTTGCTAAGGCATAATACTCAAAATTTCTTAATGTGTGCATTGATGAGAAATTGAATTGGAAGAAACACATCGATGATCTGCTGAAATTGTTAGGTTCAGCTACTTTTGCTATTAGTGTTATCACAAATTTTGGTGATAAACATATCAGTAAATTAGCCTACTATGACTATTTTCATTTACTGCATTCATATGGCATCATATTTTGGGGAAATTTGTCATTAAGAGAGAAAGTATTCGTTGTACAAAAGTGTGTAATCAGAATAATAGCTGGAACCCACCCAAGATCACCTTGCAGACATTGTTTTAAGGAACTCAGGATATTCTCAGTACATTCGCAATAAATATATTTACTTATGAAATTTGTCATTGATAACCCATCCCAATTAAAAAATAAAAGCAAAGTGTATAGCTATGACACTAGAAGAAAGAATGATCTTCACTATTATGGATGAAATTTCACTTTGGCACAGAAAGGGGTGAAGTGTGCTGCCACAAAAATCTTTGGTCATTTGCCAAATAGTATTAAAAGTCTGACAGATAGCCAACCAACATTTAAAAGCAAATTAAAAGAATTTCTGAATGACAACAACTTCTACTCAATAGATGAATTCTTAGATATGGAGTAGTAACTGTAAAAAAAATAGTTATTTTTTGTAAAGAAAAGATGTTAAAGTGAAATTTCCACATCATTACGAAGTGTCGTATTCATGATCTATGGAACAAGGATTAATGTATGTATGTATGTATATAGAAGTGAGCTGAGTGAGCAATTAATAAAGAGTGTTACAGCCCACTATGGGCTATATTATCCTTTACTAATTTGGTAATATCTCTATATTTGACAGTACTATGGCAAATAAACTTCTGGATTGAGAAAATTTATTTCTCTCCTTATTTCTTGTTACACTTCCTTATTGCAGGCATTTAATACATTTAGAGAGTTTTCCACAAGGTCAAACATGAACAATCCATTCCATGGTTATGAAACACGTATGTATTCATTACCAGCGATGGCGAGGCATGACAGAATCTCTGACCAGAGAGTTATTTATCGTGGTTAGTCAGCGCTTGACCGCGCGAGAGTCCAGTAGTAGCACGTAGCGAGTCGACAGGAACAGTTGCGAGTTGTAGTTGCGTGTAGTCAGTCGACAGTAGTAGCGAGTGGACAGTTGTACCGAGCAGACGTCGGCATGCGTCGGCGGCGCGATCTTCCCGCGACTCTGGTCACGATTCAGGACGATGTGTAATATTGTAAAAGGTAATGAAGCAGCATTGCGCTCAGCTAATAATGTGTGTTAATTGTAATTAATTTGTTCAAAATGATGCCCCAATAATAACTTTTTATAAAGTAACTCATTTAGAGAAAAAGATTCATTTCAAGCTAAATAATATTTCCTATGCATTCCCTCCAAGAATCAAAATTAAATATAAGCCAGCATTGCACAAAGCTATGCCGAAAAATAAGAGCAGATATAGATGCAGTTTTACTGAGGTAAGAATTTATCAGGTTTAATTATTTCACAGGGCCGAAGGTCAGCGCAGCTGCCCTTATAAAATTTATCAGGTTTAATTATTTGTGTTGAGATGTTACAGTCAGTTCATGGTTCATTATTTAATCAATATTATTGTGTGGGTTTGTGATCAATCTTCATTCCTTAACGTTAATTTTGTGGGGAGTTTACATTTGGGCCATTATTATTCTTTAATTTTGCAACGAGGTTATGCTTGGCACATTTTATTATTCAGTTAATATAGACTAACTTTATTGTGGAGATGTTACAGTTATAAATTCTAGCTTAAGATCATGTTCTTTAACCAAGGAAGATATTAAAGTTTCTGCTAGAAGTGTGTCAGTGCACATGTTAAAATTGATAATATGGCTACTGATAACTTTGTTCGCTCTTGGGGTTGACTTTTGACAAATATATTTGTTATAATTCCTTAATATACAGCTTGACCTCATCCAAGTTAAACAGTCTTATCGTTGTTCACAATAAAATTATTATTCCCATGGTAGTACACTTATTCCACAGAGAAGTCGTGATTCGGTACTTGGTAGTGACACATCTCAATTTTATTAAAAATTTTAGCAACTTCCTGTGTTGTATCCACGTCCACAAGCAAATCGTCGTCTATATAAAGCTGTGGCAATAATCCAGACAGCTGATTCATCTTGATGTTGGCCAATTCGATTTTATATGGTGTGTTTCCAGATTTCCTTGGAAGAATCCGCAGTGCTCACAATTTTTTGATAACATACCTTTTACTGCCACAGTATTTCTTCTGTGTGGGAGGAATCTTAGTTTCATCTTGACATCATGTCTCTAGAATGTATCACCTTTCCTCAATTAAGGTATAGATATGTGGTGCCATTCCTCTCTTATATCTAATACTAACAACTTCAGTCACAAATTCCGAGTACTTCCACTGTATAATGCTTTTGCTAGGTGTCTCTGTAAAATAAGCGTAGCATTACTAAAGGATTCTGACATACAGGCATGGGCAACGAATTATAATTACTGTGAAACATAGTCTGATATCCCCCAGGTATACATCCCAAGGCAGCCTCAAATGATTACTAGGTTAGCAGTGTGTACAAGTCGTTGCTGGTGGGCTATTCCCACATCGCAAAGCACTTGTTAACAGATGAATGTGGTAGCAATAGCACTGAGCAAGGAATAAAATGGTGTTTTTTTTTAACCTTTTGGACGACTGTGTATGTCAACAAATGGTGGTCGTTTCTGTTACTTCTACGTGTTTAGACTAAAATCATGGTTCCTTAATGTCAACCAGTTTTTTTGAAGGATATGTTAGGATCAAGTTGTAATCATATCTATGGTATTAAGAGTTGACCCATCTGTCTTGATATGGAATGCTGTTATGCAGTATAACTTTTTTAATAAAAAAGGTACTTTTCTTTATTCGGTTGGTATACCAGCCAGCCTAATGAAGTGGAAAAGTTTTATTTGAAAACAGCTACATGCTTTGTGTGCATGCAATTACACTGCATTTTTAGCTAACATTACCATATGATTTGCGATTGTGTACATCTATTGCTATGTAAACTGTTCAGAATATTTAAAAGTTTCCTATCTTTCATAGAGCTCAAGTATCATGTAACTAATGTGCATGTGGTAAATGCCCTCGAATTCATGATTTTTCTTCAAGTACACAATTCTCAGTTAGTATTTACAGTGCTTGGAGATATATCCCCCACTTGTACACAGATTTCTTTTGTATATGCTGTGTTTAGAGCAATTTGTAAGCCCTGCTTGCACGTTGGTAATGACCTGCTCTTTATCAAGTAACTGTCTATAGTTTTTCTTTGTGACAACTGTTTTCGACAAATACAGCAGCTATTGCGTTTTCTGCTGGAGATTTATAAACTCATTTTTCATATGTTCCTTACGTTATTAAACTCCCTGAGAATAAGATTTTTTGCAAGTATGACAACATATGTGGCTACTTTCCAACAATAAGTGCAGTAACTGTAGATATCCCGTATTCCCCATTTGCGTTCGGAATTTTTCGTATTATTGTGTCTATATATACATATATATATATATATATATATATATATATATATATATATATATATATATATATATATGCAAAGACCGATAAAAGAATTAGCCATCCTTCCAGGTGTGGGTTGGTTCCTTTCGCATCCAACAGTGATTCTGCTTCCCCCAGCAAGCCAGAGTATATACAAAGTCTTTGCAGGAGCATATGTTCTTCTTCCTCCAGATGTCTACCCAGAAAAAACTTCCTTGAACACATACAATGCTAACTGATAAAGTCAGTCGTTGTGTAAACCAAAGCACATTGACTGTGGGGAGGCGGAGTACATTACGATGTTAAATACCCGACAGCTACCTTACATGCCGCTTTATGCTTACTGATTCTTACAAAATCCCGTCCAATAACAGTTTAACAAAGGCAAAGATTTTATTGTATAACAGTAACACAAAACACTGATGAAATGAACTGTAAAAGCTTCGTATTTACTCTAAAGATCCCACAAGGTTTACAACTTTGCTTCCGCCGTTTTTTCCCCAACATTTGAGACTATAATGAAATAAATTGGTTACACTTTTATCATTCAAAGTATTTTCCATCACTGGCCACTACTTTCTACCATCATTCGGGCAGTGTACGGATTATTCATCTTTTGAAGCGATCCACGAATATATCAAATTTGTGACTTCTTCATGAGATCGGAAGTGTTGGTCAGCCTGGCCATGTGCCATTGATCTAAACAGGTGACAGTCAGAGAGAATACGGCGGGTGGCGTACTAATTTGTACAATCGCTTTTTGGCGTATATAACTGTACAATGTGGTTGAGAAAATCTTTGTCTATATATCCATTTTTTGTAAATATTTCAGTATTTTATCATTATATTTTACCTCACTTTGTATGTCATTTCCTCTTCTCATTTTTATTTTAGCTGTATCTTTTAGCATAGAGGGCGGGTTTGCTTTGCAGCGCCCCCCTTATGGTTTCTCGTTGTCATAGTCAATTCTCGATGTATCATTTTATGTGTGACCTCTGCTGAAGACAGTGTTACTACTCAGGGCACATATTCGTTGAAAGGTAAATTTGCATGTGGATTTTAAATGGTTTAATGCGTCTATATACATTTAATTGGTTTTACGTTGCTTTATGTACATTTATTCATTTGGTCACTGTTATTCATTATTTTTATTTTTATTCTTGTATTTGTATCACCGATGATGGCTGGTAATCAGTTGAAATCGATTTGCAAAAGTAAATAGAGAAAACATGATTTTGCGACTGGTTGCTGCTTATTTGGTAATTTTACATCTAACATTGTACAAAACGATCGTTGCGGTGGCCCAGTGTTATGGAGATGGGAGACGCAATGTGTGTAGGTGTACTGAACACCAAATCTTTGAACACGGTACACTTGCTGAACAACGTTTGTAACGCCGGAAATGTATATCCTCCTATTTCCATCTATTGTACTATTATTTTTTCCTTGTTTTGTTACCTTAAGATATGACACTTCTGTCTCTTTATATATTGTAATTGTTTTACTGTTTGTATATATATATTTATGCACTTATGTCGATGTATAATTGGTTGTTTTGTAAATATTATTTGTATTTTTACGCTGGGTCTTGCCTAGGGAAAACTGCTATCGAACGATTACATCGATAGGTCGTGTGGAGAACCAGAGTGTTTAGGATCTTTGGTAGTGTTAACTCTGTCGCGTGGAGCGCGGGTTGAGCAGAGAGGGAGTCTGGCTGGAGTAGCGAGTGGAGCAGGTGTGTTGTGTGAAGCTCCCGCGAGTTGCCGCGCTTTCGGGGTTTGGCAGCATGTAATTGCGCTCGACTTCCGATGATAGTTTCTGACATGGTGTCGCGGACGGGAAGCATTAGCTGGCGCACATCAAGAGCCCGTTTCGTCTGGTGACCGTGTTGAGAAGAAGGCGCGCCAACATCCAGCTTCTGCAACAGCGACGGCCGACAATGAGTGACTGTCGCCACCTCCTCGATCGACGGCTTCAAACCTTCAATCAACCAACAAGGAAGACTGGAAGCACGTAAAGTTTTAGAACTGTATAGCAGACCTCAGCTTTTAAAATTGTTCCATTTGCCTCGCAAAATTACAGCAACTTAGCATGAACCTTTGTTGCTCATTGTCCCAATTGCATTACCAAGCAGGGTCCCTTCCTTTTCCGGGATGAACCCGAGTGTCGTTGAAATTCAAACGCCAGCATTATTAGATTTCTCTGCTTTAATTTCAATGTTCAGTTAAGGTATTCATAGCTGGCTACAATATTTAGATTACACAAGCACAAATTAAGAGTGCGAGTTTTGTTACCGTATTTTAGCTTACCTGTGACTGCAGCTCAGCTTGGTACGTACTAAATTTTCCTATTGTTAATTGTTCAGAATCATTTAATTCAAGTTCAAAGTTAAATCTCTTATTTCTAAATTGCATAGATTCAAGTAGCTTTTGAGATGATTGTTGAGGTAGTCCAAGACTAATCGTATTTTTCTGAATTTCGATGTTCTTCAGAAAGAAAGCTCACTATTAACTTCAGTCACTAAATTAACTTTCGATTTTCCGGTTTTATTAATTCTTTTGCTAAATTAAGTCAGAGTGTAGCGAAATTTATTACTTCTGACAAACTTTCAGTTTTCACACTACGCGTGTCAACCTTCAGTTGCCACGCTTCTAGTGCTGATTATATGTGTAATAATCTTTCTTTTTCAGTTACTATAGTAATTGTCCTTAGGACTGGCGACCGTAATTTCCCCCAAATCTCAAATATCTAATTACCACTAGTTGATTGTTAACGTAATGGCCGCACATTTACTTTCTTTATTAACTTTACCCCTATTTCAAAATTAATTTCCACCAGTTTCATTTGCATTTTTCTTTTCATTTAGATGTAACCCTTTCCTCCCTGTTTACCGACAGATTAACTTCGGTGACGATTGCTTTTCCCAAATTTCCATTAGGTACACGCGGTTTAATTTTTCACTGTCATTAAGGTCGATAAGTGAGGGGGAGGTTACACGTTGTTGTGACACCGTACGCCTTCTCTATTTGTGTTTTTAAAGGTTGCATTCAGCACTGACTTGCTTTTCATGGATGACAATGCACGATCGTGTCGAACACCGCAAGTGGAGGAGCTCTTGGTACGGGAGGATATTCAGTGAATGGACTGGTCTGCTCGTCCCCTGACTTAGATACCGTCAAGCATATGTGAGATGCGTTGGAGAGACATACTGCTGCACTTCCACATTGACCAGCACCCATCCAGCAGTTGTCGGCTGCACTGGTGGATGAATGGATTGCCCTACCACAGTAACTCCTTACCAACTTTCTGGCCAGCATGGGAGCACGTTGCAGAGCATGCATTGCTGTCCATTGTGATCACACACATTGTAAAGAACCATGGCCGGCCGTTGTAGCCGACAGGTTCTGGACGCTTCAGTCCGGAACCATGCAGCTGCTACGGTCGCAGGTTCGATCCTGCCTCGGGCATGGATGTGTGTGATGTCCTTAGGTTAGTTAGGTTTAAGTAGTTCTAAGTTCTAGAGGACTGATGACTTCAGATGTAGTTCCATAGTGCTCAGAGCCATTTGAACCATTTCGAAAGAACCAAGTCTACTGTTTATAAGGTTCAGGGGACCATCACGAATTGCAGTGGCTACAGTATAATTATTGTCTGTGAATAAAATTGTCAGTTCCGTTTCTCTCCCTGAATATTTTTTTCAGTTACACTACTGGCTATTAAAATTGCTACACCAAGAAGAAATGCAGATGATAAACGGGTATTCATTGGACAATTATATTATACTAGAACTGACATGTGATTACATTTTTACGCAATTTGGGCCTACAGATCCTGAGAAATCAGTACCCAGTTGCCTGGGCGTTGAGTCAAACAGCTGACCATGCAGCTTCAACACGATACCACAGTTCATCAAGAGTAGTGACTGGCGTAATGCGACGAGCCAGTTGCTCGGTCACCATTGACCAGACGTTTTCAATTGGTGAGAGATCTGGAGAATGTGCCGGCCAGAGCAACGGTCGAACATTTTCTGTATCCAGAAAGGCCCGTACAGGACCTGCAACATGCGGTCGTGCATTATCCTGCTGAAATGTAGGGTTTGGCAGGGATCGAATGAAGGGTAGAGCCGCGTGTCGTAACATATCCGAAATGTAACGTCCACTGTTCAAAGTGCCGTCAATACGAACAAGAGGTGACCGAGACGTGTAACCAATGGCAGCTCATTCCATCGCGCTGGGTGATACGCCAGTATGGCGATGACATATATGCGCGCTTCCAATGTGGGTTCACCGCGATGTCGCCAAACACGGATGCGACCATCATGATGCTGTAAACAGAACCTGAATTCATCCGAAAAAATGACGTTTTGTCATTCGTGCACCCAGGTTCGTCATTGAGTATACCATCGCAGGCGCTCCTGTCTGTGATGCAGCGTCAAGGGTAGCCGCAGTCTTGTTCTCCGAGCTGATAGTCCATGCTGCTGCAAACGTCGTAGAACTGTTCGTGCAGATGGTTGCTGTCTTGCAAACGTCCCCATCTGATGACTCAGGGATCGAGACGTCGCTGCACGATCCGTTACAGCCATGCGGATAAGGTGCCTGTCATCTCGACTGCTAGTGATACAAGGCCGTTGGGATCCAGCACGGCGTTCCGTATTACCCTCCTGAACATACCGATTCCATATTCTGCTAACAGTCATCGGATCTCGACCCACGCGAGCAGCAATGTCGCGATACGATAAACCGCAATCGCGATAGGCTACAATCCGACCTTTATCAAAGTCGGAAACGTGATGGTACGCATTTCTCTTCCTTACACGAGGCATCATAACAACGTTTCACCAGGCAACGCTGGTCAATTGCTGTTTGTGCATGAGAAATCGGTTGGAAACTTTCTTCATGTCAGTACGTTGTAGGTGTCGCCACCGGCGCCAACGTTGTTGAATGCTCTGAAAAGCTAATCATTTGCATATCACAGCAACCTGTTCCTGTCGGTTAAATTTCGCGTCTGTAGCACGTCATCTTCGTGGTGTAGCAAACTTAATGGCCAGTAGTGTAACTTCCTGAGTGCTAGAAAACACGATGCAAAGATCAAACGGGGAGTGAAGCGTACATCTGAGAAAAAGCATTTGCACTTCGGTACTACTATCTTACGCTCTGGCAACTCACCCACAGAAGCCGTACATATTGTTTACTCACAGATATGGTTTCCCTTGCTCTGTTACTTCTGGTGTTATTTCTCCATTAACGTTTACGCCTTTTCTGCTGGACGACAGCACATAGTGCGAACTAAATCTCAGCTTTAATTGATACTCTATCGATACACAACGTTTGGTACACATGTGAGTGTCTGACATTTGGAGGTTGGGGTGTTAGTGTGTAACAGTGTTTTCGTTGTGCCTGTCTGCAACTCGTCATGTCATTTTTACAGTGAGTAGTAGTCTATCTATTTCATTGAAGGGACCGATATATATATATATATATATATATATATATATATATATATATATATATGTGTGTGTGTGTGTGTGTGTGTGTGTGTGTGTGGAGGGGGGGGGGAGGTGGTGGGACTGGAGAAAAGAGTGTGTGGGTGTGGGGTGGAGGGCAGGTGGAGAAAGTTTGGTGGAAGGTGGGGAGAGGTGGAGGGGAGGTTGGGGGGAAGGTGAGGGGCGACAATTCTGCAGAGCGATCTAGGACTGAAAGCGGCAAGCAGATTTAATTGGATGTTGGTTGCAATAGTTATGTGCGGAGCTGAAGAGGCTTCCAGAGGATAGAGTGGCGTGGAGAGCTGCATCAAACCAGAATGAAGACCACAGCAACAACAGTGTCACTCTGGAATGTGTCCATGAAAATCACTGAAGCTTAAGTTAAATATTGATTTGGACAATTACCATTACTCATGATACGTGTGCGACCGTTAATGTTAAATGAATCCGACGCAGTTTCCATGATAACTTCTTGTAACGCGACTTTTCCCTTGAATTCTTCAACTAATACGGTTTCTCTTACCGTATTTCCACTTCTTATCTTCCGTGGATATCTGTCTTCCTTTTAATGTTCGCTGCAGTCAGTATAACTTTGCCCTCGCGACACGCTTCCCTATAAAACTGTCCTCAGTGACCCCTCGAAAATACACGGGCGCTCAGCTGCTCGGAAAACTCGTGTTATACATACTACGATCGTCAACAATGGTCCGAATCCCAAAAGAACTTGGAGCCCCGCTCAGTATGTCACCGCCGGCCGGAGTGGCCGTGCGGTTCTAGGCGCTACAGTCTGGAACCGCGGGACCAAAACATGGTTCAAATGGCTCTGAGCACTATGGGTCTCAACTTCTGAGGTCATTAGTCCCCTAGAACTTAGAACTACTTAAACCTAACTAACCTAAGGACATCACATACATCCATGCCCGAGGCAGGATTCGAACCTGCGACCGTAGCGGTCTCGCGGTTCCAAACTGCAGCGCCTAGAACCGCACGGCCACTTCGGCCGGCTAACCGCGGGACTGCTACGGTCGCAGGTTCGAATCCTGCCTCGGGCATGGATGTGTGTGATGTTCTTAGGTTAGTTAGGTTTAAGTAGTTCAAAGTTCTAGGGGACTGATGACCTCAGCAGTTAAGTCCCACAGTGCTCAGAGCCATTTTTTTAGTATGTCACCCATACAGTGTACAGTATTGGCATTAATTCTGTACACTTTATTGAAATATTCATTCTTTTCAGACTCACAAGACGTAGGTAAGTTGTGGTACAATATATCAGTGAATTATGTTGCTGTTTTATGTTTTGCGATATGTATACTCAGTATACATCTTTTTCGAAAAACGTGTGTGTTACGTCTATTTTTGTCCGCAGCTCGTGGTCGTGCGGTAGCGTTCTCGCTTCCCACGCCCGGGTTCCCGGGTTCGATTCCCGGCGGGGTCAGCGATTTTCTCTGCCTCGTGATGACTGGGTGTTGTGTGATGTCCTTAGGTTAGTTAGGTTTAAGTAGTTCTAAGTTCTAGGGGACTGATGACCATAGATGTTAAGTCCCGTAGTGCTCAGAGCCATTTGAACGTCTATTTTTATATTTGCTGTGCACACTCGGTACACCTTAACATCCTTCTTTCCAGCCACATTTTCCTCATATCCCAATGTGCTTAGCTAGTGCATTCTTCTTAAATTTCCCTTTCCCAGAACTCGCTGCATCAGAAAATATCTGTTTGTTACAGCTATAAATTATTTTATTGTTATTGTTATTAGGGACTGCAGTGCTAGACGTATTGAGAAGTTCATACTCAACATTATTTATTCATGTTGTCACTACAGACATTCAGATCATTTTATTACTATTTGTTACATTAAAATTAGTGATGTTTCTTAGGAAACTAACATGTAAACAAGGTATTGTATGTGTGAAACACTCATCGGGTGTAAGAGCGTGCCTGAAGGCCCTAATCTGATTGAGATAAATAATTAAAAAGGTAGACTCAACTGACAACAGTTAAAAAACTGTTATTTTACATGCTGGTGTAGCTAGAAACTAGTCTGTCGTTGGTTCTGCTCAAAGAAATCAAACAATGAATGAGTATTATTGCTCTATCCAATGAGAAAAAGTGTTTTGATCATACTTGTAACTATAGCAGTCAGCAATACATTGTCGCTGAAATGTAAGATTTCTTTAAAATGAGCCGAGTAGAGCCGAGTATAGCAAAAAGGTTGGGTCGGGTGTGAGGAATGTTGGCAAACTTTATGAAGAAACTGGAACAACCAAAACTTTTCCAAGAACCGAAAGAAATCCATTACCGCCTGCCCGACACTCTCATGGAATCTGTCATGTTTGTTTACGAGATAGTTACCTTACTGCAAAAGCTGTAAATGCTTATTTGGAAACTTCAGGGGTTGAAGTTTCTCATCGGAGGGTCAGACAAATACTTCGTGAAAATGGCTTCTGAGCGAAGAGTCCAAGACAGAAGCCTTGTCCCAGGAAAATGCAGAGGCAGAAACGTATGCAATGGGCTTTAGCACCCAGGGACTGGACGCAAGAAGAGTGGTCTAGAGTCATTTGGAGTGACGAGACCAACATCAAAATCTTTGGAAACTATGGAATTAGATTCGTGCGTCGTCGACCAGTGAGGGCTTGTTTCCTGAATGCATCACTGCCACTATGAAGCATCAGTGTCGTGCTGTGGGGCTGCATGGCAAAACATGG
The DNA here is from genome assembly GCF_023864275.1 of Schistocerca cancellata. Classification (NCBI taxonomy): domain Eukaryota; kingdom Metazoa; phylum Arthropoda; class Insecta; order Orthoptera; family Acrididae; genus Schistocerca; species Schistocerca cancellata. The sequence continues at coordinate 70,298,479 of NC_064634.1, forward strand.
CGTGAGGCGGCTGCGAGTGTTACAGGGCAGCATCAACACCAACAAGTACCAAGAAGAAGTCTGACGTAAGTGTTGAAATTGCTGCCTGTACCAGAGATTTCTTTCAAGGTAACGACGATCGCTGCAGCTTCAGCAAGACAGTGCGCCGTGCCACAGCGTTAGAATCAATAAGAAACGGCTTACTGACCGTCAACTGATTTACTGATCTGGCAACATTCCCGATCTCAACCCGACGGAGAACTTGGGGTCAAGGCTGAAAATTATGGTTCCACTCTACCGTATCTTCATTCGCCGTCGGCGTTGTCGTTGTTACCGTGAGACACCGTTATACCAAGAGGAAAGGCGCGTCGATCTTAGAGCATGAGATATGATGACCTTAAGCCGTTGACAACACACAACGGTCACGGTAGCACCTGATTCCAGAATAGCTGCAGTAGTTAAGATCTACGAACTATCCCTTGTTGACCAGGTCCCCAAAACTTAACTCGTAACGAGATCCCTTCAAAGCAAATTGTCATAACGATCGTCTATAAAGGCTTCGTACAACGAGAAGAAATGTTACGGTTGATGGAATAATAACAGATACGACCAAACTGTCTTGTCTCTTCTGCTTTATTTAATATAACTTCGTTCACAGTTTCATTTCGCATTCACCACTCATTCACCGGAACCCTTTGATGAACAGTTTTGGTTGCTTAACACCAACAGTCAATGATAATGATACAGCTTTTCTCCTTTTTATAAATTGAAGCCCGCTCTCCGTGATATAATGAAAAAAAAAACTGGTCTCAATACCGCGTCCCTCGTGAGATGCGAATAGACTTATCCCGGAATTGACCGCCCTGTAGGTGTACTCAATTTAATGGCCACACTTCGCTGTCTGCTATTTCGCGTAACTGAATGTCTATTTGTTAGTCTGATTATACACTGTAGCTATTTAAAATTCGCCCCTATATTTTTCACAACGCACAATTAGCACTTCATTACTCGTTTTTTTCTTTTCTAAGAGCAAACGGAAAAAAAGACGCCGTATCATGGGCTTAGTCGACATAAAGCAAAACACCTTAATATGCCCAATTTCACCTCTTCTTATAGGATCGGCTACCTTACTCATTAATTTACTACATATTGTTTCCAATAACACTAAACAGGTATCGCCGTTATATTTTAACTGTATTCAAAAGCATGTTACTACTGTTATGACCAACCAAATCGTCACAAATCGCGCGGCGTGCGTTTTTAATGATAACTTTACGCTATTCAATTAAATCGCGCGGCGTGCGTTTTTAATGATAACTTTACGCTATTCAATTTCCGTTACAGCTATCTTGACTCGTAATGTTACACCACGACGGAATCCCAGTAAGAAGAGGAGATGCCAAGGTCATCGTCGATTCATGGTTCAGAGTGATCAAGCCAGACATCTCCGGCATTTGATGGATTCGGTGCTACACTGAATCGAGACCGTGATTAAACCAAGAGGATATTCCGTGAAATGCTGAGAGACATAACAGGAATAGTCAAGATCGTGAGTAATCACTTATTGAAAAGTGATGACCGTTTTCACCTTCAGTGCTGGCGCATTTAAAGCACCATATGGTTGAAGTGGTTGGTGCGCAGAACGGTTACTTCAGTAAACGATAGTGACTTCTTGCCGCCGTTCTGTGCACTGCGGACTTCAGCCACATGGTGCTTTGGATGTGAAGGCGGCCAGCGTTAAGCGTGAAGCCGGTCATCATTTTTAAATAAACGTTTATTTACGAAGTTGACTGTTCCATTAAGTGATAATCTGTAATAGATCGCTGTTTTATCTCCAATCATGTTATCTAAATTAGCAGTAACTTTTGTACTAAACAATTTGTAAATTTCTGAAATTATTGGGTTGTAAGCATTTTGTTTTACTTTAATTAATTTTTTATATTTTAACTCAAATTTCAAACAGTGGCCATCAGGGAACGTTTCATGAAAATTTATTACAAATTATAATGCATATTTCAGCTAGAATAAACTCATCATCATCTGTATCAAGGATTGCGCCTTTTGGTTCGTTCTGTCTCCTTCGAAACTGGTCAAGTCACCTGTTCATTGATCCTCCTAAAGATATTTTGCCTCTTGGTGTATATTGTTTTACAGCTTTAGCTATACCTGCACTTGGCATACGGTCTATAAGTTCTATCCATTTTCACTGATATTGTTTTACTATGCCAGTTATGTTCTGCATATTCCGTTCAGCTCGGATGTCGTCACTTCTCTTTTTATCCACCAAAATATATCCAGCCACGCATCTAAGGAATTTGTTTTTCCACACGTCTCTCATCTGTCGTCTTAAGAGTCCAGTTCTCGCATCCATACAGTAGCGCTGGTATCGCCATAATCTTATAGAACTTTAGTAGAGTATTTCTGTGAATTTTCTTTCCTAATGTTCTGCGTAAAGTTCCACAGTAACAGTTAAATAGGTCTAACTTACCAGAATGAGGCGAGGCACTGGCAGAAGTACAGCTGTGAGTACCGGGCGTGAGTCGTGCTTCGGTAGCTCAGTTGGTAGAGCACTTGCCCGCGAAAGGCAAAGGTCCCGAGTTCGAGTCTCGGTCGGGCACACAGTTTTAATCTGCCAGGAAGTTTCAGGTCTAACTTACTTTGTACTTCATTGTTTGCCCTGTATATAACACTGCTTCCTGCATATTTAAATGTATTAATATGCTCTATGATCTGTTTGTTCAATTTCAGTCTTAACTCTCATGGATTGGTGTCCTGAAAATACCACTGATTTTGTCTTTGTTATGGAAGCTTTCAGATTGTCTTCTCTGGCTATTTTACTTAAAGACAGCTCCTTGTAAATCATTTTCATTGTGACTAACAACTTCTCGATCGTCTGCAAAAAGTAGTATATTAACATCAACATCGTTAATTTTAACTCCTTGTTTTTTGTTCAGCCATACTATTTTTATCTGTATTTTGTTAGTTTTATAAGAACCCTTTACAGTTCTTGTAACACGGAATGGAATCCCCGTGTTTCTAAAAATTTCCCACTCCTGAATGCAATATTCAGTCAATCTCTACAAAGCGTCCAGAATTAATGCCAGTATTGTACGCAGATGTTTGAAGTCCATGTTTCACTGTGACTTTTATTACGGGGTTGTTATTTCACGTATTAGCTTTCTCTTTGTTTACTTTTTTTGAACAGTTCTCTGAGGACGCCGCCGTATAAAGATTCATTATAATTCGCCATTAGTCGTGTTATTCATTACATGAAGTCTGCCATACGAGTCGGAAAGGCAGGCTGAAGGCGTGCGCCGCGCGAGAGAATGTGACGCGGGGATTTGGAGCGGATGGAGGCGGGGAAGACAGGGGATTACAGAGGACAACCGCAATGTTACGCGCGCAATATTTCTTAAGAGAATTCGAAATTAACGGCTCCAATCTCCTCTCCCAGACAATGCAAATTGAAATTTTATTGGGAAAAAAGCACGAAAATCCACTTAAAAGGAGGTTAGAATGAAAAAAAAAAATGATAAAAGGGAAGGGCAGAAGGGCCTGCTTTGGTGGGAGTTGCGCGGAGCGAACGTGACATAGAGACGAGCACGGCTGTGCGAGAGATCGGCGGCGAAATATATTGCTTTTAGAAATGAGTGAATTAGGGACACGCAGGTTTAATTGCAAGAAGTGTCGTTGTTTTTTTTTGTTTTTTATTTGTCTCTCCGGTTTCCCCCGCGTCCGCGAGTTGCGGCAGTGTCTTTGTGCGCTGGCGTTGCCGCCCCACCCCGTGTTTTAATAAGCAGCTCCACTCGCGGTCCGATCAATCTTGGCAACGAAATTTAATACAAGGCACAAAGACCCGGCATTAACGGGGCTCAATTGCTAATCCCGCAGAATCGATCTTGGCAACTTTTTAATATGCGGGGGGTGGGCGGGATGGCGGCAGCGTTAGCGAGAGAACCGACAGAGAGTTTGGAGCCACGGCGACGGCTTCCGTAGGGGGTCGAGGAGCGCCAGCGGGGGTGGGGACAGCAGGGGCGGGGGTGGCGCCCGGATCGGGAAGGGGTGAAATGGGGGGTGCGGCGCAGGTGGCGCCGGCGTCTGCCGTTGCTGCCGCGGAAACAGCCGAGCAATCGACGGCGGCGATATTGTCGTCGTCCGCCGCCGCGGTTCCGCCGATAGACGGGCAGAGGGGAGGGGGAGGGGGGCGGCGGCAGAGCTGTTTGAAGTGACAGACTGCCGCCGTTGTCGTGGGTTTTGAACTCCTCCCCCGTGCTTTGCCAGGTTAAAAAACAGAGTGGCGCGGCGGGGGAAAGAATGACGGTCGCAGGGACCGATTATCTGGCTGCCTGAGCCTGTTTTCGTTTACCGGCTAATAACAGCCCAGCCACATTCTCTCTCTCTCTCTCTCTCTCTCTCTCTCTCTCTCTCTCCCTCTCTCTCCAGTGTTCTCTGTCGTGAATGACGTGTGCCGTTCGTCGGTGGAAAAATTCAGTGGCGCCTGGTAGTTTGTCGATACAAAGCGTCTGATATGAATATTAGCATGCACGACTTCGTATTAATATTGTCTACAGTTATGTGCAGACTTAGGAAGGCGTCTGTTACGCTCCAGTCTGTCTGTAGGGTAACATCACCTAAATATGATATAAAATCGCAAAACATGTCTGTATTTTTGAAATAAAAAGAGTAACAGTGAGGAAACAATTGCAAATGTTAGAGAGTATAAGCTGCTTTAATATGACACTGTATTTAGTTATGCAGTTACCAGCGTAGACTAGAGAAAGAAACAGTGTATCACTTTTTGGGATGAAATTCTTAAGCATCATACACATGTTCCAAAGTACGAGTATAACACATGTAATATTTTTAATGAAATTATATGTTTAGTAAGCCAAAACGCTGCTATATATAAAGACTTTTTACGATATTTCTTTTTCTGGTGATATAAGATTATTTCAGCTCAAAGGCCACTAACAAGTTATCTTCAAATACATGGCGTTGTTGATGGATATATCTGCATCTGTTTGTAATTAATGACAATTTTTTGTATATCTGTCATGGTACTTACTTACGAAAGAAACGTTAACGCTGTCGCTCCCTAATATTTTGTACTGCTGCTTATCGTAGGTGTAGCTGAAACGAAATTTTGGATATGTAACATGTCAGCAGTGGAATTTGTTGCTAAGACGTTACTTATCTACAATTCAGCAGGTATCTCTAGGTGTCTAAAACTGCCTGTTTTGTCTGTTCGAGATTTTTCTCTGTAGCTGAATTGTCCTAGCTGACAACGCTAGCCAGATTTAAAAATATATATAACGGCCAGATGTCGGTGTCCAACGGGCATTTCCACCATCGGGCACAATAATGAAGTGACTGTTTGAGGTTCTGAGTAGCGCTTTCATTTCATCCCTCCGACCATCCACCCCCTCCTATCTGATATATCCCCCCCGCCCTTCTACAGTCGACTTACTGTACCGTACTTGGTTCCTTCCCAGGGACACATGGTGGCAGCATCTCTGTTCTCGTTCCGCCTGCTCCAAAAGTAAGTTCGTTGTGGGATATATCTTTCGGGTATGTAGTTGTCATCTTCGTCATATGGTAACATGAAGAGCCAAGCTGAATGATTTCCTTATCTCAGTTCCACGCACCAGAACATTAATTTTATCGTGGAAGTTGAAGTGGATGGAGTGCTCCCCTTTCTGTTCGTCCTAGTAATGAGAAGAACGGAGGGCACTATGAGCCACAGCGTACACCAGAGGAAGACGCAGACTGATCTATACCTACATGCTGACAGCTGCCACCACCTGAGGCGGAGGAACGGGTGCTGAAAACATTGGTACATAGGGCTCCCAATCCGTTAGATATTGAAAGTTACATATTTACATAGCCTCCCTAAAGTTGTACCCTTACATTTTCCAAACAAGATCTTCAGCACATACAGGCGATAATTGCACTGTGGTGTAGATATTTTTGCCGTCGGGAGTGACTGAGCGGTTCTAGGCGCTACAGTCAGGAACCACGCGATCGCTGCGGTCGCAGGTTCAAATCCTGCCTCGGGCATGGATGTGAGTGATGTCCTTAGGTTAGTTAGGTTTAAGTAGTTCTAAGTTCTAGGGGACTAACGACCTCAGAAGTTAAGTCCCATAGTGCTCAGACCAATTTTTGTAGATATTTTTGTGTAATGGAGATAGGGGAGGGTAAGAAATAAAATGAAATGCAATAAGTCTGTAGCTAGTTGCCAGCGACAATAGATTCCTCACTCCAGAGTACTCAGAAAATGCCTCCGAAAAACCTACAAATTTTTGTCGGAGTTTTGCTTCAGCCCATACAGCGACACACAGCTAAGTTTGCTAGCAAGTCTTCAATCAAACAGTGCAAGTGTAGAACACATTTAATATACATTGTTATGTATTTTCTGTATTATTCAGACATTATCATTGTCAACACCGTACCACAGTAGGAGGTTGAGATGGACAGTTTGTTGCCGGTCGTTGTGGCCGAGCGGTTCTAGGCGCTTCAGTCCAGAACCGTGCGACTGCTACGGTCGCAGATTCGAATCCTGCCTCGGGCATGGATGTGTGTGATGTCCTTGGGTTAGTTAGGTTTAAGTAGTTGTAAATTCTAGGGGACTGATGACCTCAGATGTTAAGTCCCATAGTGCTCAGAGCCATTTGACCCATTTGACATTTTGATACCGAAGAGTTGTGGTCTGTCAGTCGGGAAACTACCTCAGACTGGCCTACAGAAACTACCTAATATACAGCGCATGCCGTCGCACGATATTTTCAGTATTCTCTCTCGCTCTTCGAGCAAACTACTAGCCCTAGAGAAAAAAATGAAAAGGAGCTTTTTTTGTAGGAAATATAATGTAGTTTAATTTTATAATGCGACATGTTTTCTCTGGATTGGAAGAGCAGTTGAACGGAATGGGCAGTGTCTTGAAAGGAGGGTATAAGATGAATATCAACAAAAGCAAAACGAGGATAATGGAATGTAGTCGAATTAAGTCGGGTGATGCTGAGGGAATTAGATTAGGAAATGAGACACTTAAAGTAGTAAAGGAGTTTTGCTATTTGGGGAGCAAAATAACTGATGATGGTCGAAGTAGAGAGGATATAAAATGTAGACTGGCAATAGCAAGGGAAGCGTTTCTGAAGAAGAGAAATTTGTTAACATCGAGTATAAATTTAAGTGTCAGGAAGTCGTTTCTGAAAGTATTTGTATGGAGTGCAGCCATATATGGAAGTGAAACATGGATGATAAATAGTTTAGACAAGAAGAGAATAGAAGCATTCGAAATGTGGTGCTACAGAAGAATGCTGAAGATTAGATGGGCAGATCACATAACTAATGCGGAGGTATTGAATAGGATTGGGGAGAAGAGGAGTTTGTGGCACAACTTGACTAGAAGAAGGGATCGGTTGGTAGGACAAGTTCTGAGGCATCAAGGGATCACCAATTTAGTATTGGAGGGCATCGTGGAGGGTAAAAATCGTAGAGGGAGACCAAGAGATGAATACACTAAGCAGATTCAGAAGGATGTAGGCTGCAGTAGGTACTGGGAGACGAAGCGGCTTGCACAGGATAGAGTAGCATGGAGAGCTGCATCAAACCAGTCTCAGGACTGAAGACCACAACAACAGCAACGAGTTATTCAAGAAAAACGTACAGAAATAATATTAAATGTGTTCTGTCTTGGAAACCAGTTGGAATAGGACATATGTCCATGGAAGGTTTTGTCCAGACTCACTATCACCCTTCAAAACGTGTACCTTTCCTTCTGACACCCTGTAGAGTTTCTCCGTCGCCTCTCTGTAGGTGTCCACTTCTCGTTTTGCACTAGTGTGAGTGCATCCGGAAGTATCTATAACGCGTATCGCCCGAGAAACGAGGCTGTGTCCAGCGAGACGTAACTAATAACTAATCAAGGAGCGAGGAGGCGGCGCCCTCCCCAGGGTAGGCAGCCAGGCGGGGCACAGGGCGCGCTCCTGTTTGCCCGGCTGTGTCGGCTGCGCTGTGTAAATCGTGGCCGCTCCTCGGACGGCTCCTTCAAGGAGGGGGGTGGGCGGTCCTTCCGCCCCAGCGGCCGCTGACCAATAAATTAGGGCCAGGGAAGCAGCCCGCGGCCGACGGTAATTAAACACACAATTTACTGGACGCCGACGCCGCAGCCGTGCCGTGGCCGGGAACGCGACGCCATCACGACGCCGCCGTCACGTGACACGGAGGTCGCCCACGGCGGCGGCGGCGCTGCGGCTGCGAACCCTCTGCCTGCCCACGACATTCTGAGGCTCCGGGCGTCTGTCCAACGAGGCCTTCCACAGGTACACTGCTGAAAATTTAAACTTAATGAAAGACAACTTACACTACTGGCCATTAAAACTGCTACACCACGAAGATGACGTCCTACACACGTTTCTGGAGACTAGAAATCTACTCTGTAGGAATCAGCATGGGTTTCGAAAAAGACGGTCATGTGAAACTCAGCTCGCGCTATTCGTCCACGAGACTCAGAGGGCCATAGACACGGGTTCACAGGTAGATGCCGTGTTTCTTGACTTCCGCAAGGCGTTCGATACAGTTCCCCACAGTCGTTTAATGAACAAAGTAAGAGCATATGGACTATCAGACCAATTGTGTGATTGGATTGAGGAGTTCCTAGATAACAGGACGCAGCATGTTATTCTCAATGGAGAGAAGTCTTCCGAAGTAAGAGTAATTTCAGGTGTGCCGCAGGGGAGTGTCATAGGACCGTTGCTATTCACAATATACATAAATGACCTGGTGGATGACATCGGAAGTTCACTGAGGCTTTTTGCAGATGATGCTGTGGTGTATCGAGAGGTTGTAACAATGGAAAATTGTACTGAAATGCAGGAGGATCTGCAGCGAATTGACGCATGGTGCAGGGAATGGCAACTGAATCTCAATGTAGACAAGTGTAATGTGCTGCGAATACACAGAAAGATAGATCCTTTATCATTTAGCTACAAAATAGCAGGTCAGCAACTGGAAGCAGTTAATACCATAAATTATCTGGGAGTACGCATTAGGAGTGATTTAATATGGAATGATCATATAATGTTGATTGTCGGTAAAGCAGATGCCAGACTGAGATTCATTGGAAGAATCCTAAGGAAATGCAATCCGAAAACAAAGGAAGTAGGTTACAGTACGCTTGTTCGCCCACTGCTTGAATACTGCTCAGCAGTGTGGGATCCGTACCAGATAGGGTTGATACAAGACATAGAGAAGATCCAACGGAGAGCAGCGCGCTTCGTTACAGGATCATTTAGTAATCGCGAAAGCGTTACGGAGAGGATAGATAAACTCCAGTGGAAGACTCTGCAGGAGAGACGCTCAGTAGCTCGGTACGGGCTTTTGTCAAAGTTTCGAGAACATACCTTCACCGAAGAGTCAAGCAGTATATTGCTCCCTCCTACGTATATCTCGCGAAGAGACCATGAGGATAAAATCAGAGAGATTAGAGCCCACACAGAGGCATACCGACAATCCTTCTTTCCACGAACAATACGAGACTGGAATAGAAGGGAGAACCGATAGAGGTACTGAAGGTACCCTCCGCCACACACCGTCAGGTGGCTTGCGGAGTATGGATGTAGATGTAGAAATTTAACCGACAGGAAGAAGATGCTGCGATATGCAAATGATATGCTTTTCAGAGCATTCACACAAGGTTGGCGCCGGTGGCGACACCTACAACGTGCTGACATGAGGAAAGTTTCCAACCGTTTCCTCATGCACAAACAGCAGTTGACAGGCGTTGCCTGGTGAAACGTTGTCGTGATGCCTTGTTGTTGTGTACATAGTTCCGCATAGTCAGCGCGTACACAACTTTCCCACTAGAGCGCGCCCCGCTAAGCACAACAGCGCAGGCGCAGCGCTCGTCCGTCTCCGCACTACGAGATGGCGCTGCCTTAGAGACAGACCAAATTCTGCTTCCGCCGATCCGAGTATTAATATGTAACACAGTCAATGAGATTGCTGCTAACGTAGAACCTTTTCTCGTTGCGGATCACACTCGCACGGTGATACCTGAACGTGCGAGGTATTATAACGAGTGTAAGGAACTCCGATTAGTCAGTCTGCATTTGTCTGCACCAGTCTGTCCCATTCTGCATTAGCCTCTGGCCAAGTTTCAGTCTGCACCTAATAGGATTATCATATTCCTGTACATAGTCATGAAGAGAAATGTATAGACACTTTGTCAAGTATCAGAGATATTGAGAATAAGATTAACTTACCAAGACCAAAGGAACTTCAGATTGTCAATTGTAAACAGCATCCAGAATCAAATTACATAATGTCTATGCTTTTTATTATTTTAATAAATGTGTGTGAAAATTAATCAAGTTCTGTTTAAAGTTGGTCACTGTCAATCTGCTACTCTAAACGTGCAAGTGGCATTTCTATCGTCTGACCTAACGGCAGAAGATAAACAAGCCACATATTGACCACGAGACATATTGCTGACACTCGCCTATTCGTTAGAGCGACAAATCAAATAATCTCATGGTGCGTGTACGGAAGGTCTTACACTACGCACACCACACTCGTGTAAAGAAGAGAAATGTGTACTAACACGTTTCCGACTTTGATAACGGTCGGATTGTAGCCTATCGCGATTGCGGTTTATCGTATCGCGACACTGCTGCTCGCGTTGGTCGAGATCCAATGACTGTTAGCAGAATATGGAATCGGTGGGTTCAGGAGGGTAATACGGAACGCCGTACAGGATCCCAACGGCCTCGTATCACTAGATCACTAGCAGTCGAGATGACAGGCATCTTATCCGCGTGGCTGTAACGGATTGTGCAGCAACGTCTCGATCCCTGAGTCAACAGATTGGTACGTTTGCACGACAACCATCTGCACGAACAGTTCGACGACATTTGCAGCAGCATGGACTATCAGCTCGGACTGTCTCTTAATAAATTATTGAATTTAACTTTTGAGTCAAAAGGCTTAGATTCTTCTTTAGGACGAGAAGACCATGGCTGCGGTTACCCTTGACGCTGCATCACAGACAAGAGCGCCTGCGATGGTGTACTTAATGACAAGCCTGGGTGCACGAATGGCAAAACGTAAATTTGTCGGATGAATCCAGGTCCTGTTTACAGCATCATGATGGTCGCATCCGTGTTTGGCGACATTGCGGTGAACGCACATTGGAAGCGTGTATTCGTCATCGCCATACTGGCGTATCCCCGGCGTGATGGTATAGGGTGCCATTGGTTACACGTCTCGGTCACTTCTTGTTCCCATTGACGGCACTTTGAACAGTGGACGTTACATTTCAGATGTGTTACGACCCGTGGCTCTACCCTTAATTCGACCCCTGCGAAACCTTACATTTCAGCAGGATAATGCAAGACCGCATGTTGCAGGTCCTGCACGGGCCTTTCTGGATACAGACAATGTTCGACTGCTGCCCTGGCCAGCACATTCTCCAGAAGTTTCACCAACTGAAAACCTCTGGTCAATGGTGACCGAGCAACTGGCTCGTCACAATACGCCAGTCACTACTCTTGATGAACTGTGGTATCGTGTTGAAGCTGCATGGGCAGCTGTACCTGTACACGCCATCCAAGCTCTGTTTGACTCAATGCCCAGGAGTATCAAGGCCGTTATTACGGGGAGAGGTGGTTGTTCTGGGTACTGATTTCTCAGGATCTATGCACCCAAATTGCGTGAAAATGTAATCACATGTCAGTTCTAGTATAATATATTAGTCCAATGAATACCCGTGTATCATCTGCATTTCTTCTTGGTGTAACAATTTTAGTGGTCAGTAGTGTAGCTGCTCACTACAAAAATAAATCAATTACCGATCTCTTCTGTTCGAAAAGATCGATGTAGAGAATCTTCCTGATCCGATACGTTGCTTCATTTCCCCCTAAGCGATCAAAAATATCCGGACAGCCCTACGTAATGCGAAATCGACCACTAGATGTCACGAGAGACGGAACCGTATACACTGAGGCGACATAAGTCGCGGGAGATCTCCTAATACCATATCGGGCCTCCCTTGCCCGGCGTGGTGTAGCAGCGCGTCATGGCATGGACTCGACAAGTCGTTCCGTGGCCCCTGTGACGGCTCTCGATCTCCCACCATAACCGAGTCCACCAACATGAGGTGGCAAATATGAGGTAGCCAAGGAGGTGGAAACGTGGGTTCTACTATGCCAAGACTGCTCGATAGCTACAACAGGAAAACGCAATTAACTGGCACTAGTACAAAATGAGAAAGTATTTATTACTTAACTTTGCTGTAGTCCGTGGTCAGTTGATTGACAATTACAGAAGACGCGACTAGACTAAGCGTCTGTAGAACGACATAATTTACAAGTCACAAATCTTGCAGTGACGAATTAATCTCTCGTAATCTTGAATGTCGAATCCGTTGAATTTGAAGACTAACTTGGAACGGAGCTGCAAAGACTTGATGGCAGCAATGACTGAGCTGAAGACGATGACTAACATCGGCACTGGCTGACCACTGAGCGCGGCTACGAACTGTAGACTGGCGCAACTGCACTACTCTCCCGCTGCACATAAAGTGGTCTAGCGGCGCCTCGCGGCGAGCGTAAGTTCTGCGACTGGCAGTGTACTCTTTGGCTGAGACAGCCGTTCTTCTATTCCGTTTATCGAGATAATCGCATCCGGCCGATCGATCTCACAGGCGGCGATGTGGTCGTATGGCTGACGACATCACACCCTCCAGAAATATTGAGCCATGATGCCTCTATACCCGTCCACAATTGCGAAAGTGTTGCTGGGTCACGATTTTGTGAGAAACTGACCTCTCGATTATATCCCACAAACGTTCTATGGAATTCACGTCGGGCTATCTGGGTGGCCAAACCATTCGCTCGAATTGTTCAGAAATTTCTTCAGAGCAAACGCAAACAACTGTGGCTCATCATTGTCTGGGAACATGAAGTCCATGAATGGTTGTAGATAGTCTCCAAAAAGCTGAGCGTAATCATTTCCAGGCAGTTGGACCAGAGGACCCAGTCCATCTCATGTAACACAGCTCACACATCCATGGAGCCACCACCAGTTGCACAGTGCCTTGATGACAACTTGGGTACGGTCGCAGGTTCGAATCCTGCCTCGGGCGTGGATGTGTGTGATGTCCTTAGGTTGGTTAGGTTTAAGTAGTTCTAAGTTCTAGGGGACTGATGACGTCAGATGTTCAGTGCCGTAGCGCTCAGAGCCATTTGAACCATTTTTGACAACTTGTGTACATCGCTTCGTGGGATCTGCGCCACTTCCGAACCCTACCATCAGCTCTTTCCCACTGGAATCTGGAGTCATCTCACAAGGCCACAGTCTGCCAGTTACCTAGGGCCCAATCGATGTGGTCACGAGCCCAGCAGAGGCGCAGCAGGCGATGTCGTGCTGTTAGCAATGGCACCCGCGTTGGTCGTCTGCTGCCATAACCCATTAACGACAAATTTCTTCGCCTCTCGTTCCTAACGGATACGATCGTGGTACGTCCCACATGGATTTCTCTGGTTGTTTCACGTAGTGTCGCTTGTCTGTTAGCACTGAGAACTCGAGGCAGCAGCCGCTGTCTCGGTCGTTAAATGAAGACTGTCAGCCACTGCGTTGTCCGTAGTCAGAGATGATGCCTGAAGTTGGTGAAACCTTCCCGTCTCCTCTATATCTCTTTTTTTGTTGTTGTTACGCAACCTTCCCTTCTACAATAACCTATGTAACCTTTCCTTAGGATTTCTATCTCTTGCTTAATAATAACAAATGAAATCTTTCCTTTGAAATTTATTCTCTTTCTCAATCTTCGCATACAGATTTAATTGCTGCTTATTAAAAGTGATTTACTGATTATTTCGACGAAACATAGAATGTGTCGTCGTCGTGGCCCTCAGTCGTTATCTGCAATAGCCCAAAACTGTTCTTTACCTTTTTTTACTGTTACTGGATCGCCATCTGACTGCTACATCGAACTGCGACATGAATATACTTACTCTGGTTTACTATACTCTATTAACTGCTGGTGGGCTGTCATAGTAAGTGGCTGTATTTATTAACAAAGCTGACGTTATTCTTTAATTAATTTGACTGAAGTTACGTAATTCATAGCTACACTTTTTCTTGACAACAATAAAATATTTGCAAAGTTTTACGTTAATGGTTTTTGGGATGGATTGTAATCAGTAATGCAACATTGCTGGCAAAAATTAATTATATTCTGAAAACTACTGGTAATGAAATGATTTTACAAACGTTCAAATGGTACTTACTTTTCACAATAATCTTACAACTAGCATTGCGCAAACATACCTTCAGTAGTCTTGAGTTTCTCAAAAAAAAAAAAAAAATAATTCAATAATATTAGTTCCTCTTATAATAATAGTTAGCTGATGTCTCTGTACATCCGTTTATAATCTCTTGTAAATCATAGCTGGTGGCTGGCAGGCACACCGCTTCTCTCAACTTCTCGCTTTAGACCTGCTGCCGACTCGCTTCACATCTTGCTTTCTACTGACTTCCTACGAACGCTGAAGTGCGGTCTGTCCTGCCAAAAATGCTTTCTGGTGCAGACAATACCTACTACCATTACAAAATGTATCAATGCGCGGTCAATCCCGCTCTTTTCTTGAAATGTGTCCATACGCGGTCTCTCCCGCGCTTTTTAAAATTATATCAATTTGCGGTCTCTCTTGTCAACAATACTTTGGTGCAGACATTCCCTGCTACCACAATTATTTCCAAGATGACAAATATTAATTATTCCTACTTAATCCTATTAATAAAATATAAACATCTTTCATAAATTGTGATTTGACAATAGACAATAGAAATATACACGTCTTACATTGGATAATTCTCAGCGCACTCCTGACACCGTGGATCTCCGAATACAGAATTCCCTAACTATTTCTGAAATGGAATGTCCCATGCGTCTATTGTACAACGATGCGGGAATCAGTTATCACGCGAATATTTAGGACGGCCACACTGCACAGACGCCCGCCAGGATCCTTGTATTGTAAGGGTACCAGCAGGAAACCGTACAGCTACCATAGTACAGATAAGAGGGCTTGTGAGCTCATACGTGTCAACACGAACTGTTGCGAACCAGTTGTTAGTAGTGGGACTACTGGCACGCACACCTCTCCCTCGTCTTCCACTCGTGCCACAGCATCGGCATGCACGGCTCGACTGGTGCCTTCGGGGGATCACTTGGAAGATGGAATGGCGCGCTGTGGACTTCAGTGATGAAAGCAGACTCTGACTGCTCGCAAGTGATGGTCGCTTGCGCATGCGACGTAAAACAGGTGAATGCTGCCTCGTAGAGTGCATTTGTCCAACATACTGGCCCCACCCTAGGCCTTATGGTCTGGGGTGTGATAAGTTACAGTTCTCGTTCACCGTTGTTCTGGGTGGGGAGACTCCATATAGCACTCGGTATGTACAGAATGTTGTTAGACCCGTTCTTGCAACACAAAGGTGGTGTGGTGTTCAAACAGGATAATGATCGTCAGACACGGCTCTTGGAATTCAACGTGCTTAGCAAGACGTGTGGAAACTTCCCTGGCCAGCACCGTTCCCGGACTTGGACGAGCAAGAGTGGGAGATGATGTGCGCCTCGCCAACTAACAACTCTTAGCACTCCGTCTTCAGGCCACGAGTGGCCTACCGGGACCATCCGACCGCCGTGTCATCCTCAGTGGAGGATGCGGATAGGAGGGGCGTGGGGTCAGCACACCGCTCTCCCGGTCGTTATGATGGTTTTCGTTGACCGGAGCCGCTACTATTCGGTCGAGTAGCTCCTCAATTGGCATCACGAGGCTGAGTGCACCCCGAAAAATGGCAACAGCGCATGGCGGCCTGGATGGTCACTCATCCAAGTGCCGACCACGCCCGACAGCGCTTAACTTCAGTGATCTCACGGGAACCGGTGTATCCACTGGGGCAAGGCCGTTGCCCAACTAACAACTCTTACAGAGGTAAATGAACAGGTCGAACAGGCGTGGCATAACGTATCCCAGGACATTATTCGCCATCTGTACGATAGACTGGGTGCCAGAGTTAGCGCCTGCATTGTCGCCTGTGGAGACTACATCACGTACTAATATGAGTGTTTCAGCATGAGTCGATTCCTGGTACCTCAGAACCGCTTGTACTACTGAGCTGTAAATGTAATCATTTCATGTACTCCATATGCACTGTTGCAACAACAAATCTTGAGTAAGTTGGAAACCTGTAAAAGAGTGTATTAATTTTTTACGGCAATGTATTTTGCACTCGCAACATAGTAGCCGCAACATTCACAGCCGTGTGACTATTTTACATGTGTCCTCTTAATCAGATTACTTCCTCTCAACAGTATAAGTAACTCAATAAACATAATACACTGCTGGCCATTAAAAGTGCTACACCAAGAAGAAATGCAGGTGATAAACGGATATTGATTGGACATATATATTATACTAGAACTGACATGTGATTACATTTTCACGCAATTTGGGTGCATAGGTCCTGAGAAATCAGTACCCAGATCAACCACCTCTGGCCGTAATAACGGCCTTGATACGCCAGCGCATTGAGTCAAACAAAGCGTGTTCATGTACAGCTGCCCATCCAGTTTCAACACGATACCACAGTTCATCAAGCTAACTTTCGTTGGCACTTGGCGTGTCTAAACATGGGTAGGGGCGATACGTGGCTGTGTCGGTGCTGGGTGTCACTGGTTTTGACAGACACATTCTACTTTGACTCGATCGCTCCGAGCGAAGCGAGGTTGTGACACTATATGTTAGGCTCATTTGGCGTACGAAGAAAAATATAGGACAGAAATAAAAATATCACTGATTGGTACGTTTTATTATTTGCAGTCCGCTGTAGCCGAGTGGTTCTAGGCGCTTCAATCCGGAAGAGCGCTGCTGCCACGGTCACAGGTCCGAATCCTGCCTCGGGCGTGGATGTGTGTGATGTCCTTAGGTGGGACTGATGACCTCAGATGTTAAGTCCCATAGTGCTTAGAGTCATTTGAACCTTCCTTATTATTTAATTTAATTTAATTTATTTATTTATTTTTGGGTCATCGATTTTCTGACTAGTTTGCTAGGCCTGTCCTCTCCCGTGCTAACCTTTTCATCTCACAATAGCACCTGCAATCTACGTCATCAGTTTTTTACTGGATGTATTCCAATCTCTTTCTTCCCCTACAGGTTTTACCGTCTACAGTTCCCTCTCGTACCATGATAGTTATTCCCTGATGTCTTAACAGATGTCCTATCATCCTATCGCTTCTTCTTGACAATGTTTTCCATACATTCCTTCCTTCTGACCGAGCGGTTCTAGGCGCTACAGTCTGGAACCACTACTGTCGCAGGTTCGAATCCTGCCTCGGGCATGAATGTGTGTGTTGTCCTTAGGTTAGTTAGGTTTAAGTAGTTCTAAGTTCTAGGGGACTGATGACCTCAGAAGTTAAGTCCCTTAGTGGTCAGATCCATTTGAACCATTTGAACATTCCTTCCCTCTCCGATTCTGCGCACAACTTCCTCATTCCGTGTCTTATCACTACACCTAATTTTCAACATTCGTCTGTAGCACCACGTCCCAAATGCTTCGATTCTCTTCTCTTCCGGTTTTCTCTAAGTACCGGCCGGAGTGGCCGAGCGGTTCTAGGCGCTAGAGTCTGGAACCCCACGACCGCTACGGTCGCAGGTTCGAATCCTGCCTCGGGCATGGATGTGTGTGATGTACTTAGGTTAGTTAGGTTTAAGTTGTTCTAAGTTCTAGGGCACTGATGACCACAGCAGATAAGTCCCATAGTGCTCAGAGCCATTTGAGCCATTTTTCTCAAAGTCCATGTTTCACTACCATATAGTGTTGTGCCCCGAACGTACATTCTCAGGAATTTGTTCCTAAAATAAGGCCTGTGTTTGATACTAGTAGACTTCTCTTGGCCAGTGATGCCTTTTTTGCCAGTACTAGTCTGCTTTTTGTGTTCTCGTTGCACCGCCCGGCGTTGGGTTATTTTCCTGCCTAGTTAGCAGAATTCCTTAACTTCATCTACTTTGTGATCACCATCCTGATGCTAAGTTTCTCGTTGTATTCATTTCTGGTACTTTCATCACTTTCGTCTTAATTCGCTCTACTCTCAATCCATTTTCTACACTCATCAGATTGTCAATTTCATTCAGGAAATCTTGTAATCCTTCACTTTCACTGAGGATGCACATCTCGTGCTGTTCAGCACCTCATCGCTGTCTCTGGTGCTCGTACTGAACTAATTGTGTAAGCTACGGTTAATAATAAAACCAGCATTATGCCATTGTCATTTGATAGGCCTTTCCTGCCCACGTGCCTCTCCTGATCCGTCACTCATGGAAACATTTCTGTAGCTTTTTCTTGCATTTACAGCGCCAGATTTACACCTGACGGCCAAACTTGGAACTAATTTTTTTCTAACGCAGATCGGTTCCGCGTTAACGCATTAGAATATCTTCCGTACGATAAATTTTTAGACAACATGGTTGTGTAGAGATAACAGCGATTAATTTGCTTATAATCATTTATTCAAAATGACAGTCATAATCGCATTATTTATTTTGCCACCAACCGGTTTCAATACGTGATGGGGTCATCTTCAGGGCAACTTGCACTGTAAATTTATAATATTAGTAAGTAATCATGTACGTAATCTACAAGCAATTAGTCACAGTTACATAAATAATTAGATTTTTATACCCATTTGGTCGCTCGCTGGAGTAAAAAAAAAAAATGGTTCAAATGGCTCTGAGCACTATGGGACTTAACATCTGTGGTCATCAGTCCCCTAGAACTTAGAACTACTTAAACCTAACTAACCTAAGGACGTCACACACATCCATACCCGAGGCAGGATTCGAACCTGCGACCGGAGCGGTCACGCGGTTCCAGACTGAAGCGCCTAGACCGCACGGCCACACCGTGCTGGAGTCGTCACCCTGGCTGTGCACAGCTGGTAACTATGCATGGTTGACTCTCTGCATGAGCGTAAATAACGGCCAACAACACGTTAACATATTAAAAAATGGAAGTATATCAAGTGCCCCTTAGCCTATTTTTAATGTGTTAATTTTATATCGGAAGTTACACTGATTTTGAAGTGTTAGACGCAGCAGAAGACCACATCGATTGACAACAATATGACGGAAGAATGGTTATGGTACAACAAATGGCACGCAATTATGATATTACAGCAGACGACTTACACGAAGCGGCTACCACGACGACAGCGTCCCAACCACACAAGTTAGAGGGCGCTTGATATATACCATCGCCCATGGCAACGGCGCCACTACCACAAAAGATAAAGGGCTCTGCTCTATCCACAAATGATGTGAAAAATGAATGGGACAACAGTTAGCTGAATTTTAAGTAATTGTAAATTTCTCGAGATTTAATTAGTTATTTATTATGTTTTATATAACAACTGGAACAAACTTTAAAATTTACGATTTCTTGCTTTAGCATGCAACTACCGTTGGTCACCGTGGAGGGCGTTTCCGTCTGCCCACGTGTTTGGCCGTTATTTGAGCTCATGCAGAGAGCCAACCAAACATAGTTACCAACTGTGCACAGGCAGGGTGACGACTCCAGCGAGCGACCAAATGGGTGTAAAAATCTGTTTATTTATGTAACTTTGACTAATTGCTAGTAGATTACGTACACGATTACTTACTAATATTACAACTTTACAGTGTAAGCTGCCTGAAGATGACCCCATCGCGGGTTGAAACCGGTTGGCGGCAAAATACATAATGCATTTGTGATTGTCATTTTGAATAACTGATCAACTTCATGCTGCTCGCCGCCCACCATCTACTGATGCAGAAACTGGCGTCTTTCGACAGCACCACATCGATGATCGCTGCCAGAGCCGGGCTTCAACGCGGAAGCCAGCAATAGGGCCTCTCCGGGTCCCCGTTCCTGTTCAACACTCAAGCGCCTTCGGGTGCTGACACCTACCAAAGACAGGGCGGAGAACACCCGACCACGCGACTACCGACACTAGGTACATCGCGGAGGGGTAGAATTCTGAGTGGGTCCGATGATACTATAGTAGCCAGGACGCAACAGCCGCGCCTGTTCGCCAACAGTCAGCCGCGGCACCAGGCTCGCTGACATCTTGGCGTAGGTGCGCAGCCGCTCGGGTGTCAGCTAGAATACAGCACGCGGCTGAATGAGCAACAGCCGAGCCTGGTGCGGAAAACGTCGACTCGTAAACACTGTGAATAAATACACTACTGGCCATTAAAATTGCTACACCAAGTAGAAATGCAGATGATAAACGGGTATTCATTGGACAAATATATTATACTAGAACTGACATGTGATTACATTTTCACGCAGTTTGGGTGCATAGATCCTGAGAAATCAGTACCCAGAACATCCACCTTTGGCCGTAATAACGGCCTTGATACGCCTGGGCATTGAGTCAAACAGGGCTTGGATGGCGTGTACAGGTACAGCTGCCCATGCAGCTTCAACACGATATCACAGTTCATCAAGAGTGTTGACTGGCGTATTGTGACGAGCCAGTTGCTCGGCCACCATTGACCAGACGTTCTCAATTGGTGAGAGATCTGAAGAATGTGCTGGCCAGGGCAGCAGTCGAACATTTTCTGTATCCAGAAAGGCCCATAGTGGACCTGCAACACGTGGTCGTGCATTATCCTGCTGAAATGTAGGGTTTCGAAGGGATAGAATGAAGAGTAGAGCCACACATTTGAAATGTAACGTCCACTGTTCAAAGTGCCGTCAATGCGAACGAGAGGTGACCGAGACATGTAACCAATGGCACCCCATAGCATCACGCCGGGTGATACACCAGTATGGCGATGAGGAATACATGCTTCCAATATGCGTTCACCGCGATGTCGCCAAACACGGATGCGACAATCATGATGCTGTAAACAGAACCTGGATTCAACCGAAAAAATAACGTTTTGCCATTCGTGCACCCAGGTTCGTCGTTGAGTACACCATCGCAGGCGCTCCTGTTTGTGATGCAGCGTCAGGGGTAACCGCAGCCATGGTCACCGAGATGATAGCCCATGCTGCTGCAAACGTCGTCGAAATGTTCGTGCAGATGGTTGTTGTCTTGCCAACGTCCCCATCTGTTGACTCAGCGATCGAGACATGGCTGCACGATCCGTTAGAGCCATGCGGATAAGATGCCTGTCACCTCGACTGCTAGTGATACGAGGCCGTTGGGATCCAGCACGGCGTTCCGTATTACCCTCCTGAACCCACCGATTCCATATTCTGCTAACAGTCATTGGATCTCGACCAACGCGAGCAGCATTGTCGTGATACGATAAACCGCAATCGCGATAGGCCACAATCCGACTTTTATCAAAGTCGGAAACGTGATGGTACGCATTTCTCCTCCTCCCACGAGGCATCGCGACAACGTTTCACCAGGCAACGCCGGTCAACTTCTGTTTGTATATGAGAAATCAGTTGTAAACTTTCCTCATGTCAGCACGTTGTAGGTGTCGCCACCGGCGCCTACGTTGTGTGAATGCTCTGAAAAGCTAATCATTTGCATATCACAGCATCTTCCTCCTGTCGGTTAAATGTCGCGTCTGTAGCACGTCATCTTCGCGGTGTAGCAATTTTAATGGCCAGTAGTGTAACTGTAATCTAATAATGTTTTACTAGAGCAGAAGACGCATCGCATGTTTCCGAAAGCTATCCTGCCTTCACGCAGAGGTTTCTCCGTTCAGCTCTCTGTAGCAGGTTGGTAGGAATGGAATCATCGTCGAATACAAGAGAGGCATTCGCTCTGTCAGATGGTCAGCGAGCCAAATTATGCCACAAATTGTTCCACTATTCTGAGAACAGAGAGAGGTGTAAAGACGGGTGCAGCGTAGCGAGGCCTCGGGCTGGGCCGCTAGCGGCGGGTGGCGCAGCACAGCTGACGCTGCAGACGGGGGCACTCGCGGTGATTGATCGCGGGCCGGCCGAATCATCGGTCAGGACGGATAGCGGATAGCGGATTGCGGGCCCTGCCCGCGCGGGACGGAGATAAAGACGTGGGCACAGGTGTCGATGCGGCCGATATTAATGGATCCGCCGCCCCCGCGCCGGCACCTATCGCCGCCGTCTTTCTTGCAGGCCCTCCAGATGGGCGCCCCAAGTGTTTCGTCGGCGGCCGCGATCTGTCAGCTGTCTCTCCCCTGCTCGCTTGTGTGTGTGTGTGTAGGTGCTACTGGGCGATCGGAGCCGCCTCGTCTTCTGCCCGCCCTCACACAGATATCTCTCTTCCGAACTCAACATTGACGAATAGCTGCGTAGCACTTCACACAATCAGATCCTTCTCAGCCAAGGAGAGATTCTAAACCTTCTGTAACACGTCGTGGTCTACTGACCTTCATTGCTTACATATTCCGCCCTCACAATCATATTCCGCACATCAAGACGCTTCATTCGAACCCAAACTCGATAAGATCAAGTCAATATTATATGAATTCATGTAAACGATATGCAATTAACAAGTAAGCACACCGTGGTTGAAATACTAGAGGCTGGCGTTCACACTTACATTCGAGACACGACGGTCACAAAAGCTTTTAGTTCGGGAGAGAAACCGCACAACGGGACGCCGGTCCCTTCAGAGGACGACCCAGCCTATGTTGGCCCGTGACTGCCTTTGTAGTGGATAGTGTGGGCCCGAGTGAAAGGGGCGAACAAGCCCGTGTTCAGCTTAAAAACAAATTCCGCTATATTGTGTGGGAGTGGCCAGCCTATGCATTCCTTACACATTGCACGCAGTTTGAGATTTTCACAGGGAGAAAGCATACGCCAAAAGCCAATGCTACAGGTTTCTGGATTGGTCGCCTTAAACGAAACGTCATTCTCCAGTTTTAGAAGAGCAATGCTGATTGGCAGACGATATTTCTGATGCCTTGAGATGAAGGAGTAATGGAAGAGACTGAAAGATATACCCCTTCACATCTGGCGTGGAGAGGCGCCATTCCGTTGTCGCTCTTTGAGCGAGGAACAAGTCTCTCCTCAGTACTTCACTGGGAGAGCACCTCTGTCGAGAGCGAATCGAAGTGCTACTCTATATTGAGTCCTTGCAATTAAGCGATGTTCACTGTGTTGGCCGACACACTTATTGTTCGCCTGTGAGCGAATTTTTTAGTCGCATCTCGGTGGACTGGTTATCTGACCGGTGTACCACGCCAATAGTTAGACTAGGGGCGAATAGGAGTCCTTGACTTCATCAAGGCAATGGGAGAGTTTGATTGGCGAAGGTCAATCCAGATAGAACGAGAGTTATCTTATTTTTCAGCAGTGAGCGGCGCAGACAGCAGCCATCGCAGCTTACGGTGTTGTGCGCTACAGCTCTTGCGAGCCCCATATTTCCTCCACAACAGTAAACTTCACTGCATTTCACACACGACAGCCTCGACCGTACCTAGCAACATTCTAAAGGATAATTATTCAAATTGAGTAGGCGCGCCTCTCAGCCATTCTGCCAAGTTAACAAGCATCTTAAACTTTGTGTAGAAATTTCATTAGCGAATCCTATCCTTGAAAGGTAACTTCACATTCCGAAAAGAACCAGGATATAACTTGTTTAATTCATAACTAAAAGGGCCACTGTGATTTCTCAGAATTTTTGCAAAACAAATAATAACTTTCGTTAGTTTCATGTTTTTCTTACACTAACTAGTACTACTCCAGTACCCAAGTATCTCACTAGTTACGTAAGAAATTTTGTGAATTTTTGTGTCATTTCCTTACAGCGGACCACTCCAGAAGATATTTATTGCTGTAAGTTTTTCAGGCATTTCTCTTTAGAACATTAGGAGCGTCTGTCTAACGTCTGTTGTAGTGTGGGGGTGGAAATTGCATCTTGCAGGAGCCACAGGGTAAAGGGTACGTCTCAGATTAATCCGTTGTGCAGAATAACAGATCAACACCACACCTCAGACATCTAACGACGCATCGATTTCTTTTCCTGTGTATGTCAAATGATTCTTTAAGTTTTATATATTTTGTATTACATGTGCTCTCTAATATCGGTAATTCAGTGATCTTTTGTGCAAAACCAGACAAGGTAAACTTTATGTACATCTCAATAACTGCGAGAAAAATCAACATAATGTTATCTCTGAATTTTCGTAAGTTGTACATCACTTGTCTCTGATAGGATGTCATTCTCGTCTTCTTCTTCAGCTGGCCTGCTCTCTTCTGCCTTGCCCATTGCCTGTGGAACCATTTGTGATTATTAGACAATAATAATTACAACGAAATAATAAGCAAAGGACCTGCAAGAGCAGTTGAACGGAATGGACAATGTTTTGAAAGGAGGATATAAGATGAACACCAAGAAAAGCAAAACGAGGACAATGGAATGTAGTCGAATTAGATCTCGTTAAGCTGCCGGAATTAGATTACGGAATGAGACACTTAAAATAGTAAAGGAGTTTTGATATTTGAGGAGCAAAATAACTGATGATGGTCGAAGTAGAGAGGATATAAAATGTAGACTGGCAATGGCAAGGAAAGCGTTTCTGAAGAAGAGAAATTTGTTAACATCGAGTTTAGATTGAAATGTCAGGAAGTCGTTTCTGAAAGTATTTGTATGGTGTGTAGCCATGTATGGAAGTGAAACCTGGACGATAAATAGTTTAGACAAGAAGAGAATAGAAGCTTTCGAAATGTGGTGCTACAGAAGAATGCTGAAGATTAGATGAGTAGATCACATAACTAATGAGGAGGTATTGAATAGAATTGGGGAGAAGAGAAATTTGTTGCACAACTTGACTAGAAGAAGGGATCGGTTGGTGGGGCATATTCTGAGGCATCAAGGGATCACGAATTTAGTACTGAAGGGCAGCGTGGAGGGTAAAAATCGTAGAGGGGGCCAAGGGATGAGTACACTAAACAGATTCAGAAGGATGTAGGCTGCAGTAGGTACTGGGAGATGAAGAAGCTTGCACAGGATAGAGTAGCATGGAGAGCTGCATCAAACCAGTCTGGACTGAAGACCACAACAACATCAATAAGCAACCAGTTCCATAAAAGATATTTAATTTCTTTACTGGTGTCGGAAACTTAGTGCCGTTCTTCACTAGGTTATACTTATCGCATTAATGTGACATATATGACCTTCTCCTGACTGGTGCTAAGTGCCTATGTGATGGGTATAACCTTCTGAAGAAGGACACTAACTGTCCGAAACCAGTAAAGAAATTACTGGTTGCTTATTATTTCGTTGAACATGACTGTAATTGCTGAGGATGGATAAAATACTAAATAATGGAATTAATTAACTGAGGATGGTGTACATCTATTCATTGTAAAGCTATTTACCAACGTTTTCGCAACTGACAGACGAAATTTTCTGGTTGTTGCAACTACTTGTAATACTTTCAGGAATAACGGGTTTGCCGACAAAAAATTAACAGTCATTTTCTACATCTCATGCAGCTCGCTCGCTACTGACGGTTAGCAAACTTTATCAGAACCTGCAGTTATTCTTTTTTTACGAGGTACCATGTCTAAGAGCGAGTAAAGCAGGTGCGCCTGTATTAATTAATATTCGCACACTCGTGAATTAGTAACTGAGAGCCTGTTATTCTGGGAACGGAGTACTAGTCTAAACTCTCTCATTCTCAAAACATATTTAATTTTGAAACTTCCTGGCAGATTAAAACTGTGTGCCTGACCGAGACTCGTACTCGGGACCTTTGCCTTTCGCGGGCAAGTGCTCTACCATCTGAGCTACCGAAGCATGACTCACGCCCGGTACTCACAGCTTTACTTCTGCCAGTACCTCGTCTCCTACCTTCCAAACTTTACAGAAGCTCTCCTGCGAACCTTGCAGAACTAGCACTCCTGAAAGAAAGGATATTGCGGAGACATGGCTTAGCCACAGCCTGGGGGATGTTTCCAGAATGAGATTTTCACTCTGCAGCGGAGTGTGCGCTGATATGAAACTTCCTGGCAGATTAAAACTGTGTGCCCAACCGAGACTCTGGCAGAAGTGAAGCTCTGAGTACCGGGCGTGAGTCGTGCTTCGGTAACTCAGATGATAGAGCACTTGCCCGCGAAAGGCAAAGGTCCCGAGTTCGAGTCTCGGTCGGGCGCACAGTTTTAATCTGCCAGGAAGTTTCATATTAGCGCACACTCCGCTGCAGAGTGAAAATCTCATTCTGGAAACATCCCCCAGGCTGTGGCTAAGCCATGTCTCCGCAATATCCTTTCTTTCAGGAGTGCTAGTTCTGCAAGGTTCGCAGGAGAGCTTCTGTAAAGTTTGGAAGGTAGGAGACGAGGTACTGGCAGAAGTAAAGCTGTGAGTACCGGGCGTGAGTCGTGCTTCGGTAGCTCAGATGGTAGAGCACTTGCCCGCGGAAGGCAAAGGTCCCGAGTTCGAGTCTCGGTCAGGCACACAGTTTTAATCTGCCAGGAAGTTTCATATCAGCACACACTCCGCTGCAGAGTGAAAATCTCATTCTGGAAATATTTAATTTTCTTTGTCAATCTAATTCTTCTTCTCGGTCAGAGAGCGAGAGTTACCCGTTGGTACGCCTGATAGGCAGTGTTGGCTCCGATGGTGAACTTAGTGACAGTGTTAGCCGTTCTCTGCATGTTCATCCTTTAAAGAGACACTTTTTCCCAACAATGGATGACGTGGCGGAGTGACGGGAGACATTGGTAGTAGAATTTAGTATTTTGGCTGTTGCGGAAGCGTTCCATCGCGAAAATCAGTTTCCAAGGAATGTAAACCGCATCGAGATGCAGAACACCTGTTTTGCTGCATCTGCCACTGTATTTGTCTGAGGGGCTCCATGACACTATCGTGCTTGGTTCAAATGGCTCTGAGCACTATGGGACTTAACATCTGAGGTCATCAGTCCCCTAACTAACCTAAGGACAACACACACATCCATGCCCGAGGCAGGATTCGAACCTGCGATCGTACAGCAACGCGGCTCCGGACTAAAGCGCCTAGAACCGCTGTGCCACAACGGCCGGCACTATCGTGCTTACTAAACCAACCTGTAGCGAAACGAGCTGCTCTTCTTTGGACCTCCTGTACTATCTATCAGTCCTATCTACCATGGATCCCTTACTGGCGAGCAATATTCAAGTACAGGTCAAACCACTGTTTTGTAAGCTACTTTCTTTCTCTGTGGATTACATTTCCTGAGGATTCTTCCACTGATTCTCAGCCTGGCATCTGCCATTCCCGTAATTAGTTCTATGTAGTCGTTCCACATTAAACTGCTCCTTACGCATTCTTCTAAATATTTTATCGATGTGGCAGCTTCCAATGATTGTTCTGCAATCGTGTAATATAATAATGGATCTTTTTGTCTATTTATGCACAGTAACAACCACTCTCGGCCATACATTGCCTATTTTAAGATTGTACACTTTATGAGCCCTGTGCACTCCGTCTTCAGACCACGAGTGACCTACCGGGACCATCCGACCGCCGTGTCATCCTCGGTGGAGGATGCAGGTAGGAGGGGCGTGGGGTCAGCACACCGCTCTACCGGTCGTAAGATGGTATTCTTGACCGAAGCCGCTACTATTCGGTCGAGTAGCTCCTCAATTGGCGTCACGAGGCTGAGTGCACCCCGAAAAATGGCAACAGCGCATGGAGGCCTGGATGGTCACCCATCCAAGTGCCGGCCGCGCCCGACAGCGCTTAACTTCGGTGATCTCACGGGAACCGGTGTATCCACTGCGGCAAGACCGTTGCCCTGTTATGAGCCCTGTGCCGAGTGGTAATTTGGAAATTTGTGATTAGGTCTTATGGGACCAAGCTGCTGAGGTCATCGGTCCCTAAGCTTACGCACTACTTAATCTAACTTAAAACTAACTTACGCTAAGGAAAACACACACACCCATGCCCGAGGGAGGACTCGAACCTCCAAAGGGGGGGGGGGGGAGCCACTCGGACCGTGACTAGGCGCCCTAGACCGCGCAGCTACCCCGCGCGGCCCTGTGTCGAGTTCAACAGCTTGCGCCCGGCGGGTTGAGCACTGCCTCTGCCGGTTAGTGTCTTTGCTTTTCTCTCTGGTGGAAGAGAGGAAGTGGATTTTTGGAAGAGAAAGGGCAGTCGGATTTGGTCGGTTACGGTGGATGGTGTGTCCGGTGGAACGTAGGGGCCTCCTGGAGAGAACTTGGTCAGGATTGCTGGCGCACCGTTTTCCTGGTGTGGACGCTGGCGGTCGGCGTTCTCCGTGCAGGCCGGTACGGCTGTTGACGCGCCGTGCTGGACCTGGACCGCCCTAGTCCTGCCCTGGCGTAGTTGTTCACGCAGTAATTCGGCGAAGGTCGCCGCTCGTGTACCCTTCTGCACAAGACCACCGGAACGCCTCCACCACAGGATTTTGCCGGGCACCGAGTCTGCGCCTTCTTTGGGTTCCTTGATCGAGGAAAGAGCCCGGTTCTGCTTCCCTACGTTTATGGCGAGCGTCATTTTAATGTTGTCCAGTGACTTTTCTCCATTGCTCGCTGTTGGTTGTGCTTCAACCAGCTTGGTGCTGGCCTTCTGCTTGGTTCTTCAATTTCCGATTGCGCCTCACTCTCCCATTTCCCCGTAATGTGATTTCGAACGGATTTGCGGCACGTGCTTGACTCGCTCGCGTGGGGAAATTTATATATGTCTAGAGCAAATGTTTTTAAAAATGTTTGGGCTCCTAGTTTAAAGCAAAGTGCACACTGTGGTTTTGGTGATTTGATTTTAAGACCTTGAGGCCTGTTCCCTTAGATACCACTACAAACTTTAAGAAAGATAAGTGGATTTTTTTATATGATGCTTAAATGATGCTTGCCTCTGTTAAATTGTATGTACACTGTGCTAAAGTGATTCCACGAGGACAATTGAAGTGCCTAAGTGCCTCTGATTTGATCATTAAGGCGAGGTTTACTATCTTTTGGTTCAAAAGATCGAATTTTTTAAAACTGCATTTTTGGATCCATAAAAGTGTTTAGAATACAACCCTGAAATGGTTTTTCCGAATACGGAACGGAAATGTTTGTTATTTGCGGTTGAACAAAAAAAAAATGCACCTGCCTGAAATCGGCCTTTTTCTCGCACCAGTTTTTTTCTTTCGGAGTACGTGTTGTTGTACCACTGCTTGGGAGGAAACACACAAAATTCAAATGAAATTTTGAACACGTGAGTTTGGAAGTTAGCCCCCAAGCATTTGCATTGTGGTGCGAAGACTGTGGAGATAGCGACTTTTCTGGCAGTGAGCAGCTTCAACGAAGGGTATTCGGCGATTCTGAAGAGCATGACAACGATGGACGTCACCCTGGGACTCTATTCGACGCAGTTCGCTAAGTATTCGGATGCCCACCGGATTCAAGCGGCCCAAAACCGCTTGTCACCGGCCGTACGAGCGGCTCTAGAGCAGCGCAGGATGGCCCAGATAGAGCTGTACGGGGAATAGGAAGGATTAGTTTATGGACACGGAATAGCAGATTGGACTTACGTTTCATAATATTGCATTTATATGTAGTCAAAAAGTCGAACCCGTCTTCCTCAAAATGTCGTTTTTTATCGCGCGGTATGGTAACTTCAAATCTACTGAACCGATTGGCATGATTCTTTGTTTCCGACGAAGCTAATTAAATTGTCTAGGAGTTGTACCACTTTTATTCCGATCCATCAACTATAAATATTTTTACTTGGCCGACGAAGTCGAAAAATCGATGAAAAAACCCTATTTTTTTTCAAATGGCCGCCATTTTGTTTCCTTATGGTCCAAATAACTTAAGCGTGGTACAACTCCTAAAGAATATTATATACTTCACTAATGCAACTCAATTTTTATTTCAGACGAGCCGGATGACCTGTGTCATACCGCGCGTGGAGGTCTACATCGAAATTTTGTTTCGTTCCGACGGCACTTCCGCCTTTACTCTTCGACATTTCCGGTCAAAAAAATTCTGCTTTGTAGAGGAACTATCAATAAACATTTTAACTAAATTTGACATTGATATCTGTAACACATCGCGAGAAAAAAATTCTCAAAGGACATGCTTCTTTCGGGCTAAAGATAGTAAACTTCCCCTTAAGCTAAAAAATAGTCCACTGGTATATCTTGGGTTGTTGATGCTAGTTTAAAGGTGATATTGTGGTGATATTGATTCTACATTTTAGATACTAGTGATTTTGACCCTTGGGCGGTAGCAATTCAGCTGTAAGTCTGTATTTCGCTCGAACTTGTTATCTTGAAGCACCATCACGAAGCGAGTTTATATTCAGTGGTGCATTAATCTTAACAGTAGTTTCTGGATTTCTTTTAGAGCCGGGGCAAAAGCTTTGGTTTCATTTAACCTTATCACTGATTAAAAGAGCTCTGTTGTCGCTGGGGAGCTGGGACCCGATGTCTACGTCTGGGGTCGGACGTGTTGTCTTCGGGTTTGTGTCCAGACCTGACGTGGGGCCGCTCTTTTACTTAATGGCAATGTTCAGGTTATGGTGTGCCTCAGCATGACTTTCAATATAAATTATTGAATTTTGATGTTTAGATTAGGTGTATTATTTTGTAAAAAAACAGAACGAATATCTAAATTGTTTGCTTCTGGTGTTTCACATTTAGCGCTTTTTTTTTAAAGATGAAAGCTCAGGTTTAATCTGTAATATGTTTTTTTTTTAATGGCTCTGAGCATTGTGGGACTTAACATCTGACATCATCAGTCCCCTAGAACTCAGTACTGCTTAAGGGGGGTAGGACGTCAAAGGGCCGACTTGGAGCACGAGAGGCACCACAGGACATTTTAATTTCCACTGTCTATACTTTTACAAATAAATTCGTGAAACTTTGTCAGCATGACCAGGAAGGATTCAGAATTCACACTCATTGCAGTGGATGTTCGAAAACATAATGAAGTTGTTTTTTTTTTTTGCATGTGAAATTTCATCATTTTTTTCACTTACTAATGGCTGCGTTTGTTGCTATAGGTACACTTTTCTTCATAAGTAAGAGAGATTCTTCTATGAATTTTGCACAGCGAACAAACCATACTTAAAGGTGTATGAAACTCTAGAATTTTCAAAATCTATTAAAAGCTGTGGTAAAAATTGAGGTAATTAACTACAAAATTTGTATTTTTTCTAAACATGAAGTTTAAAATATAGCAGCTCATTCCTTTTTTCATAAATTAAATAAATTCTAGAGTTTCATATACCTGTAAGTATGGTATGTATGCTGTACAAAATTCATCGAAGAATCTCTCTAACTTATGAAGAAAAGTGTACCTATAGCAACAAATGCAGCCATTAGTAAGGGAAAAAATGATGAAATTTCACACGTAAAAAAAATTACTTCGTTATGTTTTCGAACTTCCACTGCGATGAATGTGAATCCTGAATCCTTCCTGGTGATGCTGACAAAGTTTTATGAATTTATTTGCAAAAGTATAGACACTGAAAATTAAAATATCCTGTGCTGCCTCTCCTGCTCCAAGTCGGCCTGTTTGACGTCCTACCCCCCTTAAACCTAACTAACCTAAGGACATCACACACATCCATGCCCGAGGCAGGATTTGAACCTGGGACCGCAGCGGTCGTGCGGCTCTAGACTGAAGCGCCTAGAACCGCTCGGCCACATCGGCCAGCTCTCTCTCTCTTTTTTTTTTTGGTAGAGCCTTGTATTGTTAGTTGATAAATTGTTTTTTAAAGAGTACTTGGTAACAAATGATCTTCAATAATTTTTCCCAATCCTTCTTCTGAACCTCTGTTGGTTGGTGTCGACCTAAGATACAAGCTCTTGTTGTCTGTGATGTCATAAGATGCATTAGGCGAACAGAGTGCAGTGTGACGAAAGCATTTTCGTGCTTTACCCATTGGTAAGAAGTCTTTGTGAACAACAACACAAAACACACAAATAGTCAGCCTCTTAGTTAGTGGATAATTAATAATAATGTTTTAAGTGTTGAACTAACAGTATGATTTTGTCTGTGTATGTATGGAGAGGGAGGAAGAGCGTATGAGGAGGCCAGGCGGGCGGAGGGTGTGCGTAGACGTGCGAGTAAATAGAGGACTTCCATCACAATGTAACTGGGTAATATTTTGCTTCGAATCTTCACGTATTATAGTCTGGTTGAATGGATGATATTCCATAGTAGAAAGAAAAAAGTCTAAATGTGATTTGCAAATATTTAGAGTTGACCACATTTGTAACACTCTGATGTTGACTTAAAGAACTTTGTTAAGCCGCTAAAAAAAGAACAATTCCTGTAAATGGTTATTCTTTATTAAAGACGTCGTGATACCTCCTTCTTCACGTGACAGTTTTAACTCGTCAGCGTGGATCAGGGACGCAACATCGGAACAAGATCTTGAAGTAAATTTGTCACTCAACGAGACAGAACAATGATTGAAAGCAGTGCCATTGTACCTTAGGGAAAAAAGAAGTGGATGGAGACGATATTGAGAACGACGTAGTCTAACAAATGGTTCAAATGGCTCTGAGCACTATGCGACTTAACTTCTGAGGTCATCAGTCGCCTAGAACTTAGAACTAATTAAACCTAACTAACGTAAGGACATCACACACATCCCTGCCCGAGGCAGGATTCGAACCTGCGACCGTAGCGGTCACTCGGCCGGCTCCAGACTGTAGCGCCTAGAACCGCATGGCCACTCCGGCCGGTACTTAGTCTATCCCAGAGGCTTCCGGGGTGCATGTGTATCTGCGTCAGGGCGTTGATTAAGTCAGCTGGGGAGTGTGATCTTTAATATTATGCGTTTCTAACGGTCCATAGCACCACCAGTGTCGAATTTCTTAGATTTTTTGGCTCCATTTGACGTCGATGATATTCTGAGACATATAGAAATGAAACACTCATTCCGCAGTTAAATACTTTACATCCTGAGGAAGGCCGTTGCAACACGTGAGACACGTTGGATATTTTAGCATTTTTATTACTTTATAAGATGTCTCATTTTAATGATTCTGAATATGATCATCATTGCGACAAGGCCTGCAGCGACGATGGGTGTTTTAAGTGATTTTGTGATGCTGTCAGCAGACTTTTCTTTATTTGATGTGCAATCGTACAATTTTGCCCTTGTTCCATTTTCAAGTATCTAAAACGGAAGCAAATTGCACTGAATGCATTAGTATCACTGATGAATTTAACACAAGAACAAATCATGCCCTAAGATATACTAGGAGGATTACAACTTACCTTATAAAATATTCTTTAATGATATATTATACTGTATACGTCTTTGTTCCTGTATCGTAATTATGACTGTGTATAATTATCATAGCCGGCCGTTGTGGCCGAGCGGTTCTAGGTGCTTCTGTCCGGAACCGCGCTGCTGCTACGGTCGCAGATTCGAATGCTGCCTCGAGCAAGGATGTGTGTGATGTCCTTAGGTTAGTTATGTTTAAGTAGTTCTAAGTGTAGGGGACTAATGACCTCAGATGTTACGTCCCATAGTGCTTAGAGCCATTTGAACCATTTTGATTAATCATGATTATGAAATGAATTGGAAATGTCTTTTTTTCATTGTGGGAGCACGTCACTGTGGAGCAGTTGTTACGAAGTTCTTATCTCGTATAAAGTCGATGCTTTCCTCACCTACCTCGATACTGGTTTCATGTGGTCCGCTACGAATTTCTCTCCTGTGGCAGCCTTTTCTTCTCAGAGTAGCACTTGCACCCTTTATCCTCAATTATTTGCTGGATGTGTCCCAATCTCTGCTTTTCTCTACAGCTGTTAACCTCTGCAGCTCCATCAAGTACCATGGAGGTTATTCCCTGATGTCTTATCAGGTGTCCAATCAACCTGCACTTTCTCCGTCAATGTTTTCCGCATATTTTTCGTCACCGGTCCTACAGAGAACCTCCTGATCTCTTACCTTATCAGTCCACCTAATTTTCAACAATCTTCTTTAGCACAACTTCTCAGATACTTCGATTCTCTTCTGTTCAGTTTTTCTCACAGTCCATGTGTCACTGTCACCCAGTGTTACGCTCCAGACGTACATTCACAGAATTTTCTTCTTTAAATTAAGGCAAGGAATGCCCTTTTTTCGAGTGCTAGTTTGTTTCTTATATTCTGCTACTCCGCCCGCCATCAGCTATTTTGCTTCCTAGGTACCAGAATTCCTTAACTTCGTCAATTGTGATGTTAAATTCCTCGCTGTTCTCATTTCCGCTTCTTCTCATTACTTTCGTCTCTCTTTGATTTACTCTCAATCCGTATTCTCTTCTCATTATACTGTTCATTCCGTTCACCAGATCCTGTAATTCTACTTCAGTCCTCAGCGTGTCCGCCGCTCGTGGTCTCGCGGTAGCGTTCTCGCTTCCCGAGCACGGGGTCCCGGGTTCGATTCCCGGCGGGGTCAGGGATTTTCACCTGCCTCGAGGTGACTGGGTGTTTGTGTTGTCCTCATCATTTCATCATCATCCAGGAAAGTGGCGAAATTGGACTGAGCAAAGATTGGGTAATTGTACGGGCGCTGATAACCACGCAGTTGAGCGCCCCACAAACCAAACATCATCATCATCAGTCCTCAGCGTCTACAGCACACCAGTTCTGTCATAGAGTTGAAGGAGTAGCATAGATTTACGTACCCGTCTCTGTCGTACAAACTCAGTTCAGCAGTTTCATCCTCAGCTGGGACAGAGTCATTATTGACGCTCGAGGCCGCAGCTCTGTGTGCTAAATTTCGCGCCCTGTATAGCCTGACATCCTGAAAATTTAGTTGCGTATTCTTCCTACAATACGAGATGCAACGCAAGATTTCCGAAAATATTCCAGTAAAAATCAGAGAACTTACTGTTTCTAACATCACCTTCAAGGTAGACCCCTCGCTTCTTGTAAGCAACACAACCGGCTACTTCTCTGTTGTTAGAAGCAATGCTGGGAAGTCTTCTGAGCGAATCATGCTCAGAATTAGTTGCGATTCCGCCTGAATCTCTTCCGTGAAGTCAAAACGCCGCACTTTCAGCTTCAGTTTCATTTTTGGGAAAAGGAAGAAGTCGCATGGACTAGGTATTCAAGAAGAATATAATAATTCCAATCCCAAAGAAAGCAGGTGTTGACAGATGTGAAAATTACCGAACTATCAGTTTAATAAGCCACAGCTGCAAAATACTAACACGAATTCTTTACAGACGAATGGAAAAACAAGTAGAAGCCGACCTCGGGGAAGATCAGTTGGGATTCCGTAGAAATACTGGAACACGTGAGGCAATACTGACCTTACGACTTATCTTAGAAGAAAGATTAAGGAAAGGCACACCTATGTTTCTAGCATTTGTAGACTTACAGAAAGCTTTTGACAATGTAGACTGGAATACTCTCTTTCAAATTCTAAAGGTGGCAGGTTTAAAATACAGGGAGTGAAAGGCTATTTATAATTTGTACAGAAACTAGATGGCAGTTATAAGAGTCGAGGGACATGAAAGGGAAGCAGTTGTTGGGAAGGGAGTAAGACAGGGTTGTAGCCTCTTCCCGATGTTATTCAATCTGTATATTGAGCAAGCAGTAAAGGAAACAAAAGAAAAATTCGGAGTAGGTAATAAAATCCATGGGGAAGAAATAAAAACTTTGAGGTTCGCCGATGACATTGTAATTCTGTCAGAGACAGCAAAGGACTTGGAAGAGCAGTTGACTGGAATGGATAGCGTCTTGAAAGGAGGATATAAGATGAACATCAACAAAAGCAAAACAAGGATATTGAAATGTAGTCGAATTAAGTCGGGTGATGCTGAGGGAATTAGATTAGGAAATGAGACGCTTAAAGTAGTAAAGGAGTTTTGCTATTTGGGAGCAAAATAACTGATGATGGTCGAAGTAGAGAGGATATAAAATGCCGACTTTCAATGGCAAGGAAAGCGTTTCTGAAGAAGAGAAATTTATTAACATCGAGTATAGATTTAAGTGTCAGGAAGTCATTTCTGAAAGTATTTGTATGGAGTGTAGCCATGTATGGAAGTGAAACATGGACGATAAATAGTTTGGACAAGAAGAGAATAGAAGCTTTCGAAATGTGGTGCTACAGAAGAATGCTGAAGATTAGATGGGTAGATCACATAACTAATGAGGAAGTATTGAATAGGACTGGGGAGAAGAGAAGTTTGTGGCACAACTTGACCAGAAGAAGGGATCGGTTTGTAGGACATGTTCTGAGGCATCAAGAGATCACCAATTTAGTATTGGAGGGCAGCGTCTCCATCGTAGAGGGATACCAAGAGATGAATACACTAAGCAGATTCAGAAGGATGTAGGTTGCAGTAGGTACTGGGAGATGAAGAAGCTTGCACAGGATAGATTAGCATGGAGAGCTGCATCAAACCAGTCTCAGGACTGAAGACCACAACAACAACAACAACAGGTACACTCAAGTGACAAAAGTCATGGAGTAGCGATATGCACATATACATATGGCGGTAGTACTGCGTACACAAGGTGTAAAAGGGCAGTGCATTCGCGGTGCTGTCATTTGTACTCAGGTGATTCATGTGAAAAGGCTTCCGTTGCGATTATGGCTGCATGACGGGAATGGTAGTTGGAGCTAGACGCATAGGACATTCCATTTTGGAAAGCGTTAATTCAGTATTCCTAGATCCACAGTGTGGAGAGTCTACCGAGAATATACACTCCTGGAAATTGAAATAAGAACACCGTGAATTCATTGTCCCAGGAAGGGGAAACTTTATTGACAAATTCCTGGGGTCAGATACATCACATGATCACATTGACAGAACCACAGGCACATAGACACAGGCAACAGAGCATGCACAATGTCGGCACTACTACAGTGTATATCCACCTTTCGCAGCAATGCAGGCTGCTATTCTCCCATGGAGACGATCGTAGAGATGCTGGATGTAGTCCTGTGGAACGGCTTGCCATGCCATTTCCACCTGGCGCCTCAGTTGGACCAGCGTTCGTGCTGGATGTGCAGACCGCGTGAGACGACGCATCATCTAGTCACAAACATGCTCAATGGGGGACAGATCCGGAGATCTTGCTGGCCAGGGTAGTTGACTTACACCTTCTAGAGCACGTTGGGTGGCACGGGATACATGCGGACGTGCATTGTCCTGTTGGAACAGCAAGTTCCCTTGCCGGTCTAGGAATGGTAGAACGATGGGTTCGATGACGGTTTGGATGTACCGTGCACTATTCAGTGTCCCCTCGACGATCACCAGTGGTGTACGGCCAGTGTAGGAGATCGCTCCCCACACCATGATGCCGGGTGTTGGCCCTGTGTGCCTCGGTCGTATGCAGTCCTGATTGTGGCGCTCACCTGCACGGCGCCAAACACGCATACGACCATCATTGGCACCAAGGCAGAAGCGACTCTCATCGCTGAAGACGACACGTCTCCATTCGTCCCTCCATTCACGCCTGTCGCGACACCACTGGAGGCGGGCTGCACGATGTTGGGGCGTGAGCGGAAGACGGCCTAACGGTGTGCGGGACCGTAGCCCAGCTTAATGAAGACGGTTGCGAATGGTCCTCGCCGATACCCCAGGAGCAACAGTGTCCCTAATTTGCTGGGAAGTGGCGGTGCTGTCCCCTACGGTACTGCGTAGGATCCTACGGTCTTGGCGTGCATCCGTGCGTCGCTGCGGTCCGGTCCCAGGTCGACGGGCACGTGCACCTTCCGCCGACCACTGGCGACAACATCGATGTACTGTGGAGACCTCACGCCCCACGTGTTGAGCAATTCGGCGGTACGTCCACCCGGCCTCCCGCATGCCCACTATACGCCCTCGCTCAAAGTCCGTCAACTGCACATACGGTTCACGTCCACGCTGTCGCGGCATGCTACCAGTGTTAAAGACTGCGATGGAGCTCCGTATGCCACGGCAAACTGGCTGACGCTGACGGCGGCGGTGCACAAATGCTGCGCAGCTAGCGCCATTCGACGGTCAACACCGCGGTTCCTGGTGTGTCCGCTGTGCCGTGCGTGTGATCATTGCTTGTACAGCCCTCTCGCAGTGTCCGGAGCAAGTATGGTGGGTCTGACACACCGGTGTCAATGTGTTCTTTTTTCCATTTCCAGGAGTGTATAAAATTTCACGCGTTGCCTCTTACCAGGGTAACGCAGCGGACGACGGCCCTCACTTAACGACCGAGGGCAGCGGCGTTTGCGTAGAGGTGTCAGTGATACCAAACAAACAACACTGCGTGAAATAACCACAGAAATCAATGTGGGACGTACGAAGAACGTATCCGTTAGGACAGTGCGGTGAAATTTGATGTTAATGGGCCATGGCAATAGACAACCGACGCGAGTACCTTTGTTAACAACACGGCATCGCCTGTGACCATGGGGTTGGGACACTTATGAGGAGGGACAGTTGTGAGGAGCGACATTTGTGAGGAGACCCGGCCGAACATGT
Organism: Schistocerca cancellata; assembly: GCF_023864275.1. Classification (NCBI taxonomy): domain Eukaryota; kingdom Metazoa; phylum Arthropoda; class Insecta; order Orthoptera; family Acrididae; genus Schistocerca; species Schistocerca cancellata. Next base: position 70,336,857 of record NC_064634.1, read on the forward strand.
AGCGGGCGGTCTACAGGGACACCAAACATGTGGCGCACTGCAGTTCAGTACTGCTGTTGTGAAGATGTAATTCACCACGACAAAGAAAGGGAAGCCTCTAGTGTTTTATAACGGTTACCAGTATACAGTGGAATATACCAACAATGAAGGTATAAGTTATTGGCGGTGCGTAAACGTAAACAAGAAGTGTAAAGGAAGACTATCCAACAGAAACAACTTAGTTTTAGGCGAAGGCAGCCATACATGTATTCCGGACGTCGCGGCTAATCAAGTGCGAAACCACGTGGCAAACGCCAAAAAGCGTGCAAAAGAAACGGAGACTTCAGTTTCCTCTGTTTACGCCGAAGAAGTAGGGCCGCTGTTCAATCAAGGATCGTCACATCACTGCCGTCACACAGGAGTGCAAAACGATCGCTGCATGGGATCTACACAAGATCCGACCGATGCTGCTGCACGAATATTTCTGCAAGAACATTATTTGCTAATGAATGATGGGAGCAAATTTTTACTTGCAGATGACGACAGAGGACCAAACGATAGGTTATTGGTGTTCGCCAGCAAAAGGGGAAAATCCTGTTTAACAGACTGCAATTCGTTCTTTGTCGATGGAACGTTCAAAAGCTCCAGCCAGCAGTTTGGACAGTTATTTATTGTTCATGCCGATATTTCTAGTTCTGAGGAGGAAACAAACACAGTTCCAACCGTGTACGCCTTGCTACCCAATAAAAAGCGAGAAACGTACGAGCAACGTACCTGGATGGAATACTACAGCTATCACGATGGATTTTCAAGCTGCAATCATCCAATCAGTAACACATTTGTTTCCTGATGCTAAGATTAATGGCTGCAACTACCATTTCAATCAGTGCTTTTGGAGGCAAGTGCAGAATTGCGGCCTCGTTGCTGCCTACAAGGCAAACAAAGAAATTCGTTTTCGCATAAGATTATGTTCCGGTTTGACTCAAATTCCCCTCGACATGTTATACGATGGGTGGCTATGCATTCAGGAGAGCACGCCAGATAATGAAAAACTGCAGGATTTTTACGACTATTTTCTTGAACAATGGCTGGATAATGAAGACATGTCAAGGGATATATGGAACTGCGCACGAAGGCGTCACCGCACCAACTATGTTTCAGAAGGATGGAATAGGAGGATAAATACATTAATTTCGAAGGTTGATCCAAATGTTTACTCCTTAGTAAAAATTCTCAGAGAGGACGAGAATATCATGGGTACCAATTTGAACGACTAGTTTTAAATCTAGGTGGGAAAAGAAGAAAGAAGTCCGCAATTAAGACAGGTGAGATAGTTTCTAAGGCCCTTACAAGACTCCAAGTTGACGGCGATATAAAATCATTTCTTACTTGCGTGGCCTATGCACAGAAATTACAATGAAAAGGAAATGGCTGAAGCTACAGCAACACTCGATCGCTCTATTGTAAAAATTGTAAATAAATAATCATCCTGTAAATATTGTAAATAAATATAATGGGAGACGAAGAGAGACTACCTCCTCGTGGTGTCCCCTGGAAACGACGCAAAGTCAGCTAAATGTCTCTTGCAAATGAAGTCTGAAAAGTCATAACTTTTCTAAAAATCGCAATCAGCATTTTTGTGTAGAGAATTTTAGAAACAATGTCTGTTTGAGTGGACGATGAATACATCTTCTAATACATAAATTGCATTCCTTAACGCTAATTGCTAGCAGGACTTACATTAGACCTCATTGCACTTCGCTGCATGGTGCGGGAAAATTGAGGTTTATTTCGAAATAATTAAAGAAAAAAGTTTCTACCGAGAACCAAATTCTTTAGTTGGCTCTTCCCTGTGGATCTGTAACCACTATTTTCCAAAAAGATATTTCTTTTCCTTGTTTATGGGAGCTTTCCCATCATCTACTCGTACTTCTGTTTGCGGAATCCAAATGTTCTTATTGAGAAAATACTTCCTGGCTTTCTGTAATGTTGAGGTGTGGGATTCGAGTTCTCCGATATGGGGCTTAGGAACCACTTGCTCCTGAACTCTCAAGGCAGACTGCTATGGAGCAAACAATACTTTGTCATTTTCTAGTGCCTTTTTCCGATGGTTTCATCTGATATGACGAGATTTTTACATAAAGGGATCCACCATGATTTCAAATCCTCTATTTCGCTTGTTTTTGCTGAATAAACTTTAAAGCGACGAGCGTTGCTGGACTCGGTGATAAGTGACATACTGTATATTGATCTGCAGTAAGCATTTGGTCTTACATTTGCAACTTCCTTTACACGACACCAAACGCAGGTGGTAGATAAGAGTGTCCTCTAATGGGGAATTAATGATAGATTTTTTAGATCTGTCACTCTCTGTTAAATTCAATGACGTTCTTATAACCGTATGATTCCGATTTTGGTCTCCGCATGCATTGCTGAACAATTGGAGCTCTCTTATGTTTTTGGTGACACACTTCTCAGTGTAACGGCGTAGAAAGGTGCATGCAAAAATGGTTCAAATGGCTCTGAGCACTATGGGACTTAACATCTGAGGTCGTCAGTCCCCTAGAACTTAGAACTATTTAAACCAACTAATCTAAGGACATCACACACATCCATGCCCGAGGCAGGATTCGAACCTGCGACCATAGCGGTCGCGCTGGTCCAGACAGTAGCCCCTAGAACCGCTCGGCCACACCGGCCGGCAAAGGTGCACTCGTCGCTAGAAACTTTCTTACCTTGGCCATCATGATGACAGTAAAATAGACCATCATCTGTTTTATATGTATAGTGTATCTGAAATTAAAGACCCACAATTGCCTGAGATAAAATAATTCTTGTATTCTTTTACTGTCTTGTTTCTTCATCATTTTCTGAAACTTCGAACTCTAAGCTCCTCATCTTAATAACTGAAGTCTACAACAAAAATTACCAGTTGGTTTAACATAATTTCAGACCTGCCACGTGTTTATTTCACAAACATAACAACTCCTGGAGTTTCTGTCGGTCCATTATGGCCAGGGGACATCGGCTGGTACGTACGTCTCAATTCAATAAACTTTACCGACGATTGACAACCATTTTCTTTACATGTAAAGTTCTCTGCCCATATAAATCATTCCCGTATCCTTCCCTCTAGCTATGAGCATTGTTAGATACAGGTCATTTACTATACTGAAATTTATGAAGTCCTGAGGGTGCTACACAACTTATAAATATTGTGTATTTACTCGTGCAATGCCATACTTTGATTTTATGAAGCTATTTGTCTAATATGTAGTCATACAGGTCATACAGAGCCATACTTTTATATAATACTGCTATTTATGCACTTTGTTCTTGTTAAAGCCATATCGAATTACATGTTCTCGTTATGAATTATGCGTAGGCTTCTGAGTGCCATATAGAGTTATAAGTAAATGACATTTTGTGATGCTTTCTCAGCTTTGATGTTTATGCTATGTTAAAATAGGCCACTTTGAGTCTAAACCATGATTTTTGTCACCTTTTTAGCTACCAAGATCAGCACTTGGAGCCTCTGATTGATATTTTCTCTACAAATGTTTCAATTATTAAGATTTGCATGTATTCCAAGTACAAGCCCACCTGGGGCCATTCAGTTCTTGATTTTACGATAGGTATTATTAAGAAATTATACACTCCTGGAAATTGAAATAAGAACACCGTGAATTCATTGTTCCAGGAAGGGGAAACTTTATTGACACATTCCTGGGGTCAGATACATCACATGATCACACTGACAGAACCACAGGCACATAGACACAGGCAACAGAGCATGCACAATGTCGGCACTAGTACAGTGTATATCCACCTTTCGCAGCAATGCAGGCTGCTATTCTCCCATGGAGACGATCGTAGAGATGCTGGATGTAGTCCTGTGGAACGGCTTGCCATGCCATTTCCACCTGGCACCTCAGTTGGACCAGCGTTCGTGCTGGACGTGCAGACCGCGTGAGACGACGCTTCATCCAGTCCCAAACATGCTCAATGGGGGACACATCCGGAGATCTTGCTGGCCAGGGTAGTTGACTTACACCTTCTAGAGCACGTTGGGTGGCACGGGCTACATGCGGACGTGCATTGTCCTGTTGGAACAGCAAGTTCCCTTGCCGGTCTAGGAATGGTAGAACGATGGGTTCGATGACGGTTTGGATGTACCGTGCACTATTCAGTGTCCCCTCGACGATCACCAGTGGTGTACGGCCAGTGTAGGAGATCGCTCCCCACACCATGATGCCGGGTGTTGGCCCTGTGTGCCTCGGTCGTATGCAGTCCTGATTGTGGCGCTCACCTGCACGGCGCCAAACACGCATACGACCATCATTGGCACCAAGGCAGAAGCGACTCTCATCGCCGAAGACGACACGTCCCCATTCGTCCCTCCATTCACGCCTGTCGCGACACCACTGGAGGCGGGCTGCACGATGTTGGGGCGTGAGCGGAAGACGGCCTAACGGTGTGCGGGACCGTAGCCCAGCTTCATGGAGACGGTTGCGAATGGTCCTCGCCGATACCCCAGGAGCAACAGTGTCCCTAATTTGCTGGGAAGTGGCGGTGCGGTCCCCTACGGCACTGCGTAGGATCCTACGGTCTTGGCGTGCATCCGTGCGTCGCTGCGGTCCGGTCCCAGGTCGACGGGCACGTGCACCTTCCGCCGACCACTGGCGACAACATCGATGTACTGTGGAGACCTCACGCCCCACGTGTTGAGCAATTCGGCGGTACGTCCACCCGGCCTCCCGCATGCCCACTATACGCCCTCGCTCAAAGTCCGTCAACTGCACATACGGTTCACGTCCACGCTGTTGCGGCATGCTACCAGTGTTAAAGACTGCGATGGAGCTCCGTATGCCACGGCAAACTGGCTGACACTGACGGCGGCGGTACACAAATGCTGCGCAGCTAGCGCCATTCGACGGCCAACACCGCGGTTCCTGGTGTGTCCGCTGTGCTGTGTGTGTGATCATTGCTTGTACAGCCCTCTCGCAGTGTCCGGAGCAAGTATGGTGGGTCTGACACACCGGTGTCAATGTGTTCTTTTTTCCATTTCCAGGAGTGTATATCAATATTGCATATACAAGGCAACTTAGCGCCACAGTATAATGTTTTGAATCAGTGACGTTCTCTGTCATGTTAGGTTATTCTCTGTCTAATTGTCAGCCTGATTGTCTTATTCAGAGTTCACTTTCAATTTTGCCTATTCACTTTGATGTACAGCATTGCTGCTTCATCCAGTCCGTAATTTCATTACGATAACTCACAACAGATCAACGCAAGTATGCATCTATCCTTGGAAACAGTGTTCACTCCTACATACAGTCTATTTTAACTTGCCACAACATGTACCAGCACGACAACGCAACGTTTCACACAACGCGCACGCTACGTGCATAGTTGGAAGAGCTTACTCTACACAACCCGCCACCAAACTCCCCGGATTCAAGCCCAATCGAGAATTTGTGAGGCCACCTAGATCGGGCTGTCCGTGCCATGGATCATCAACCGACAAATCTTGCGCAGCTGTCCACAAAACTGGAGTCGGCATGCTCCACATGCCTGTCAGTACGTTCCACAACCTCACTGACTCTTTTTCTGCACGTCTTACAGCGATCCGCGCTGCAAAACATAGTTATTTAGACTTTTGACAGGTGGTTGCATTAATGTGACTGGGCCGTGCGTTAGAAAAGATGGTTCAAATGGCTCTGAGCACTATGGGACTTAACATCTGAGTTCATCAGTCCCCTAGAAATTAGAACTACTTAAACCTAACTAACCTAAGGACATCACACACACCCATGCCCGAGGCAGGATTCGAACCTGCGACCGTAGGAGTCGCGCGGTTCCAAACTGAAGCGCCTAGAACCGCTCGGCCGTATATATTATCCCTGACAACGATATTTTGTTTACATATTTGAATTTCCCATGGTCAAACTGGTTTAGAAGCACACACTTTAATATTAGAAATAGAACCCTTGTCGAGCAGTGTGATCTGTCCACCCAAAAAACTGGTACACCTGCTTTATATCGTGTAGGGCCCCAGCGAGCACTCAGAGGTGCCGCAACGCGACATGGCATGGACTCGACTAGTGTCTGAAGTAGTGCTGGAGGCAACTGACACCATGAATCCTGCAGGGCGATCAACAACGAACTTAAACGGATGTCTTACGACGTCCGCCCCGAGCAGATACAACGAACGAAAGCGAACAAAATGAGGTAAAAAAAGTCGTCAGTGCGACAGAATGTCAATCGTAAGGGCCCAGGTTCGATTCCCGGCTGGCTCGGAGATTTTCTCCGCTCAGGGACTGAGTGTTGTGTTGTCCGAATCATGATAATTTCATCCCCATCCACGCGCAAGTCGCCGAAGTGGCGTCAAATCGAAAGACTTGCAGCCGGAGAACGGTCTACCTGACGGGAGGCCCTAATCACCCGACATTTAGATTAGAAGCTGAGAGTTGACGTACGTTAGAGGCAACTTTCACAATGCACTTTTCACTGAGCTGAAACAGCCACACACTGTGGCCATCTCGGAACTTTTGCGCTGTCGGAGGATGCGGTCTTAATAAAACGAAAGCCATGTTGATTTCGCAGTGTACGAGGACAGTTCAATAAGTAATGCAACCCATTTTTTTTCTCGGCCAATTTTGGTTGAAAAAACCGGAAATTTCTTGTGGAATATTTTCAAACATTCCCGCTTCGTCTCGTATAGTTTCATTGACTTCCGACAGGTGGCAGCGCTGTACGGAGCTGTTAAAATGGCGTCTGTAACGGATGTGCGTTGCAAACAACGGGCAGTGATCGAGTTTCTTTTGGCGGAAAACCAGGGCATCTCAGATATTCATAGGCGCTTGCAGAATGTCTACGGTGATCTGGCAGTGGACAAAAGCACGGTGAGTCGTTGGGCAAAGCGTGTGTCATCATCGCCGCTAGGTCAAGCAAGACTGTCTGATCTCCCGCGTGCGGGCCGGCCGTGCACAGCTGTGACTCCTGCAATGGCGGAGCGTGCGAACACACTCGTTCGAGATGATCGACGGATCACCATCAAACAACTCAGTGCTCAACTTGACATCTCTGTTGGTAGTGCTGTCACAATTGTTCACCAGTTGGGATATTCAAAGGTTTGTTCCCGCTGGGTCCCTCGTTGTCTAACCGAACACCATAAAGAGCAAAGGGGAACCATCTGTGCGGAATTGCTTGCTCGTCATGTGGCTGAGGGTGGCAATTTCTTGTCAAAGATTGTTACAGGCGATGAAACATGGCTTCATCACTTCGAACCTGAAACAAAACGGCAATCAATGGAGTGGCGCCACACCCACTCCCCTACCAAGAAAAAGTTTAAAGCCATACCCTCAGCCGGTAAAGTCATGGTTACAGTCTTCTGGGACGCTGAAGGCGTTATTCTGTTCGATGTCCTTCCCCATGGTCAAACGATCAACTCTGAAGTGTATTGTGCTACTCTTCAGAAATTGAAGAAACGACTTCAGCGTGTTCGTAGGCACAAAAATCTGAACGAACTTCTCCTTCTTCATGACAACGCAAGACCTCACGCAAGTCTTCGCACCCGAGAGGAGCTCACAAAACTTCAGTGGACTGTTCTTCCTCATGCCCCCTACAGCCCCGATCTTGCACCGTCGGATTTCCATATGTTTGGCCCAAAGAAGGACGCAATCCGTGGGAGGCACTACGCGGATGATGAAGAAGTTATTGATGCAGTACGACGTTGGCTCCGGCATCGACCAGTGGAATGGTACCGTGCAGGCATACAGGCCCTCATTTCAAGATGGCGTAAGGCCGTAGCATTGAATGGAGATTACGTTGAAAAATAGTGTTGTGTAGCTAAAAGATTGGGGAATAACCTGGTGTATTTCAATGCTGAATAAAACAACCCCTGTATCAGAAAAAAATGTGTTGCATTACTTATTGAACTGCCCTCGTATTTCAGGCGGTGCAGTGTCTGCCGCCAATGTAAGGTCCGGGCAGTAATACGTGCAAGGTCGGGACTGCAGTTAAGCGAGATTTACGCAGTGCAGTGCCAGATGGCAGGTGTTTCGCCGAACTGACTAGCGAGGACGACGGACAGAGCAGGTGCGCTGGAGAGGGGGTGCGGGGGGGGGGGGGGGGCAACGGTCCCTGCAAAGAGGTTCGCGAACTCATTAAAAGCGCCGATAAATAACAGCTGACCGCGTGCTAATATAAGCACCGAGGCGGGTCGTCGCCGGCGGCGCACCCATAATCGTTTTTAATGCGAGCGCGGGCGTCCATCACGGCCGCCGTACGTGTGGCCCCGCCGTGATAAGTGAACCGCCGCACACACAATATAAAACACAATCTTTATATGCGCCACCGCGGCCGACAGTTTTTTTTATTATATAATTTTTTGTAGGTGCCGGTAAAAAAGAGGAAGGGCTAGCTAGCGCTTCGGAGCAGCCCCTAACACGATGCTTATAGCAACCCTCAACCCCTTCCATCCCCCTCTCGCTGACCAATTCCGTCCTCCTCCTAACCCTCTCTTTCTCCTTTCTCTCTCTGTCCCTCAGGCACGCGCGATCGCACGCACACAGGAACACACATACACACACACGTGTGCGTATGCGCGAACGGTCCCGCTTATGCAAACTTCTCTCGCGTATGCGGACGACCCCGGTGCGAAAATAGCCGTGTACACACAACCTAAATCTTCCCGTGCTCGCGGGAGTGGGGAGGGGGGATGGTTGGAGGTTCGGTTCGGGCACTTCATGGCTGCGTGATTTGTGGCCACCAGAGTCAATATTACGCGACCGCACTGACATCATGTGTGTGAGCGCGCGCGCGCGCCTGTGTGTGTGGGTGTGTGTAGGTGGGTCCTACTGCGGGTACCGCACCTCCTGCGTGCACTGGCCTCTGTCGGCCCACCTGACATTTTTTACACCTCTCTTTCCCGCCCCCTAGCCTTGCCTTTTTTTTTTTGGTATTAATATGATTCCGCCCTTAGCGCACGTCGTCTGTGCTCGCTGAGATAATCTATGGCAGATTTAAAACTTCGGCTCCGTACCGGATTTATTGGCAATTAAGGCGCGGCCTCTAAAGCGCGATTTAACGTTTCAAGCACAAAAAAGGGTTCTTTCTGGTGCGAAAATAATAAAGCGTGAAAATCTGATAATTTAGTTACTCTAATAAACCGTTTTAATCGCTTAAGAGATCACGGGAAGGGCTTATCACACGATGAGGTTCCTTCTTTCTCCACGATGCTTTTTTTATTTTTTATTTTATTTTTTGTCCTCTGTGCCGTAATTGTTTGAGTTGTCTTGGCGAGAACATTAACACTTACACTCTCTGAGAAGGAAGCATCTAACAATTTGAAACGTCCCCTTAGAAAAAATTAAAAATGACAGTGCTGGAAAACCTCTTACGTTATTTGATACAGAAACTGCTGAGTAAAACTGAACGTACTCACACATTTCTCTCTTTACTTATTCTGATCAACACTAAACTGACACACAATATTTTTAGCGCAACGCAATCTGACTTTAAATAATCCCCACAAAAGAACGGCCATGACTAACAATAACCTATACCTTTCATGAATCACTTACCTCACAAAAACCTTCTTTACTCGAACTACTGCAATACAGCGAGCGCCAATACTGCCAGCTAAATAAAAGATTCTAACTACTGAAGGCACTAACCACTGAGAGGCACAATTAGCAAATGAAAGATTTTGATAGAGAACAAACAATGCATTTACTTTAATAATGTTCAAAAGTCATATATATATATATATATATATATATATATATATATATATATATATATATATATATATATATATATGACCTCCATCTTTAAAAATTTCCTTTTTCTGGCGGACACACGTTCAGATCGTCCGCTTATAGCAACCTTTCAAAACTGTGGCATCTCTCTCTCGACATCAGCACTGCTGGCGGCTCACCTTCAACTGCGCAACGCTACGCGCTGTCACATCCAACTGCCCAACACTACAATAGCGAATATTCTAACAATGCCAACCAGCCACAGACTGCACACAACACAGTCAGTAATTTTCTTACAGAGCGCTACGTGGCATTTACAACATGAAAACCTAAATAGCCTACTTACAAATTGCTAAGCAGCCAGACATCTAGCAATAGCTTGATTTATAATTTTGTTTTTAAAATGGAGACTAACAGTTTAGAGATACTACACCCAATCCGGGTACGTCGGAAACATTTGCGTAGACTGTGAAGTAAAGCATAATCAACTGAAAGAAAATAGAGGTTGATAAAAATATGACATACATGAATATCTGTGGAGTAATGGTAGGCCATTCTTTCTGAAGTGCCGAATCCAGAGAACATAGTACTGTCGGACGTATGGGTCTCGCCTCACAGATGCTTCTTTATCACACGGTGCATTGGTATGTGGATACAAACAATACCCTTTCGTATTTAGCGTTTTGTTAAGTGGAATGTTTCAAATGGCTCTGAGCACTATGGGACTTAACACCTGAGGTCATCAGTCCCCTAGAACTTAGAACTACTTAAACCTAACTAACGTAAGAACATCACACACATCCATGCCCGAGGCAAGATTCGAGCCTGCGACGGTAGCAGTCGCGCGGTTCCTGACTGAAGCGCCTAGAACCGCTCGGCCACCGCGGCCGGCTGATAAGTGGAATAAGAGGACCACACACTAAACACAAAAATCCCCATACCATATCACCACCTCGTCCGTACTTTGCTCTTGGCACCACACATGCCGGCCGCAGTGGCCGTGCGGTTCTGGCGCTGCAATCCGGAACCGCGGGGCTGCTACGGTCGCAGGTTCGAATCCTGCCTCGGGCATGGATGTGTGTGATGTCCTTAGGTTAGTTAGGTTTAACTAGTTTTAAGTTCTAGGGGACTTATGACCTAAGATGTTGAGTCCCATTGTGCTCAGAGCAATTTGAACCATTTGAGCACCACACATGATGGCGGGTAACGTTATCCAATCACTCGTCGAAGCTAAACCCTTCCATCAGATTCTGTGCGGCTGGTCCCGGCGGAGGTTCGAGTCCTCCCTCGGGCATGGGTGTGTGTGTTTGTCCTTAGGATATATTAAGTTAAGTAGTGTGTAAGCTTAGGGACTGATGACCTTAGCAGTTAAGTCCCATAAGATTTCACACACATTTGAACATTTTCTTCCATCAGATTACCGTGGAGTACAGAGGTTCATCACTCCAAGTCGTTCGTTCCCAGTTCGCTCTGGTTCAAATGGTTCAAATGGCTCTGAGCACTATGGGACTCAACATCTTAGGTCATAAGTCCCCTAGAACTTAGAACTACTTAAACCTAACTAACCTAAGGACATCACACACACCCATGCCCGAGGCAGGATTCGAACCTGCGACCGTAACAGGCCCGCGGTTCCGGACTGCAGCGCCAGAACCGCTAGACCACCGCAGCCGGCAGTTCGCTCTGGACACCACCTGAAGCATCGCTTGGCACTGGCTGCAAAAATGTGTGGTTTACGAGGAGCTTCTCGACCTCTGTACCCCGTTCTTTTGAACTGCCTATACACATTGTTTGTGGTAGGTGAACTGCCGGTAGCATTCCTTCCGCTCTTTTCATCCGAGTTTTTACACCCGTCCTCCGCACTGTTCGCCGGTTCCTGTCCGTCAGTACATGAGATCTGCCGGTCTTCGTTTAGCTGTGGCTGTTCCTTCAAGCTTCCGCTCCATAATCACATCACCAGCAGTCGCCTTGGGCGGCCTTAGAAGGGCTGGAAAGTCCCTGCTGGATTAGTTGCTCTGGTGTGACATGCAATGGCTGGTCCACGTTCGAAGTCACTGAATTCATCTGACGGACCAGTTCTGCTGTTACTGCTTCTCCACTGACAGTAAAATACTTTTTTTTCCTTTATTGTTATTTTAACACCTTACATAAAAAGGCGGGCCGGCAGCGGCATAATTACGACGCTCTTCGGCCACAGACAGTACAAATAGAATCGAGGAAGACAGAGAAACATAAAAGATAACGGTGGACACAAACAGTAAACACATGAGCAAAAAACACGAAGCCGTTCACGGGCGTAGAAAAATAAAAAACGGTTCAGCACTGTACACGAACACTGATGATTGATATGACACATGTGAACGATGGAGCGTGGGCGGCGAAAACACTGAAGCACTAACACGACGACACACACAGAGAACCGATGGCGATGATCTCCAGCGCGCGAATGTTCACTTGATGTGTGCGAGTCCGGGTACCTGCCAAAAGGGGAAAGGTGGGGAGGAGGGAGAGGGGAGAGTGTAGATGCCAGTGGCAGAGGAGATTGGAGGGGAGGGAAGAAGGTACGGGGGGTAGAGGAAGCCCCAGGGGAGGAGGTGGGGGGAGGAAGGGAGGAGGGAGAGAAGGGTGAGAGGGTGCCCTAAGGAAAACACACAGGATGTGGAAGAGGAGGATCAAAGTTGGTAGGAGGGGTAGATGGAGGGGGTGAGGGCATCATCAGGGAGGGGGAGTTGGCCGAAGCCACCTTGGGCGAGGGTATGGAGAGTGGAGAGATGGATAGCAGGTGGGACGCGGGAATACAGGCGTGGCAGTGGATAGGGGTGTGAGAGGATGGGAGAGACAAGCGGGTGAGTGGGATCAAGTTTACAGGAGGTGTAGAGGATCCGTGTCCGTTCGAGGAAAAGGAGGAGGTGTGGGAATGGAATGAGGTCATACAGGATCCGCGTGGGGAAGGGAGACGGGTGCGATAGACGAGGCGGAGAGCGTGGCGTTCTAGGATTTGAAGGGATTTGTAAAACGTAGGAGGAGCGGAGATCCATGCAGAGTGGGCGTACCAGAGGATAGGGCGGATGAGGGATTTATAGGTGTAGAGGGTGGTGGAGTAGTCCAGACCCCATATACGGCCAGAAAGGAGCTTGAGGAGACGGAGTCGGGAACATGCCTTGGCTTGGATTGTCCGGAGATGGGGGTCCAGCAGAGGCGACGGTCAAGCGTGACGCCAAGGTACTTAAGGGTGGGGGTGAGGGTGATAGGACGGCCATGGATGGTGACATAGAAGTCGAGGAGGCGAAAGGAAGGGTTGGTTTTGCCGACAATGATCGCCTGGGTTTTGGAAGGATTGACCTTACGCAACCACTGGTTGCACCAAGTGGTGAACCGGTCAAGATGGGATTGGAGAAGGTGTTGGGAGCGCTGCAGGGTGGGGGCTAGGGCAAGGAAGGCGGTGTCATCGGCGTACTGGAGAAGGTGGACGGGGTGTGAAGGCGACGGCATGTCCGCCGTATACAAAAGGTACAGAAGAGGGGAGAGGACGGAACTTTGGGGCACACCGGCGGAGGGGAAGAAGGTGTAGGAATCCGTGTTATGGGTGGTGACGTAGGAAGGGCGTTGGGAAAGAAAGGTCCCGATCAGACAGACGTAGTTAATAGGAAAGGCGAAGGTTTGGAGCTTGAAGAGGAGACCGGAATGCCACACACGGTCATAGGCGCGTTCGAGATCGAGGGAGAGGAAGATAGCAGAGCGACGGGAATTAAGCTGTTCGGAGAGGAGGTGAGTGAGGTGAAGGAGAAGGTCATCGGTAGAGAAGGACGGCCGAAAGCCACACTGGGTAACGCGAAGGAGGCGGTGCTGGCGGAGATGCTGGTGGATGCGTCGGGTAAGGATGGATAGTAAAATACTCCCCGCTTCCTGTTATATTGGCGCGTTCGCCTCTCCTCGACAATTCTCCATTACCACTGCTAAGGGTTATAAGTACACAGCGTGTTTCAAAAGGACTTTACAAGTTTGAAAACTCATATAAATTAATTCGTAATACCTACAGAGGCGATTGTAGTGTCAATTTGTAGGTAAATACCACAGTGTAACATAACAGTCGCGACACTCACTGGTGTAAAAGTTGTTGCCGTTTGACAGATGGAGTGACACTAGCGTCCCAAACGGCTAGTAAGGTGAACGTCAGACGCGTCGTAGGCATAATGTTTGTTTGCATCCTGTTCCTACGTAATTTACGAAATATTTGAGTTATTTTCTTGCCTCCAAGGGTTTGTATAGTATCAGAAGGCTCATATGTTTCTAAAAATGATTCTGAACCAAGAGCAAGTATGGAAAAAAACCATGAATCGAGTGGCAAGCTACAACACATTCGTGAAGAAACACTTGTGACGTTGGATAGAACTGCAGCTTACCACGTTGATATTAAAAGAATATAAACACACAGATTCAAATGTGAGAAGCACCTCTACATGCGGAAGCAATCGACAGCTCATTTATCGTTCGGTAGGCCTACTGTGTTTGTCATGGTCATCTGTTGCCACAAGTACGACCTTCATCTTTATATTATTCTAAGTGGGACAAGCAACTGCCAAATAGTGGGGAAATATGTTGAAAACTTTATAATGTGCTGATTACATCAAATTTCACGCAAAACCAAATATTTGAATAATTTTCAAACAATCTGTCAGTGAACGACGTGCTAAAAAAATGTCGTCGCACGAAGGGAGCAAGGGAAATAAGGTGACTAATAACAGAAGTGAATGAAATACATACCTACAGACTTCAACATTCGTTTGTCCTTGTTCACTTCATTCTTCTGATACAATTTCTGTCGCTGTCTGTAGGCACTTCCCTTTTCCTGTAATAGTTTTGCTTGAAGTCTAGCGATCTACACATTCTGCCACTTCACACGCTTTTGTAAGACACGAATAACCACTTCACCGTCAAAGCAGGTCTGTGTTGACGATGCACACGAATCTGGCACTGATACATGGTGATTTGAACTAGCTGCTTCTGTGTCATACGACTGTTTTACAGCTTAAATGGATTGTGGAATCTTTGTGGCCGTTTCCTCCTCATCGTTAATTTACGTGGCTTATTTGGGATGCCAAACAGTGTGGGTACTGCATTCCACACGAGTTTATTATTGTTGCATTCATGGACTGGTTTTGTACGGAATGTAGCGAACAAAACCTAATATTATTATACAGGTAAACTGGATCTTTTTTCATAAGTTCTTCTCGTGTGCTATTAATAAGCCATTTTCTGCTCCTAAAACGAAATATTAATCATTAATACACATGTAGTTTGCAAGTGAATCCTGACGATTTAGTTTAGTAACGTGGTGGTACATACCTCTCAGGATCCTTAGGAACACTAAAAAAAAAAAAGACAGCTATGGTGTCTTCTTCCTGTTGTTGTTGTAATTTATTGCGCTACAAACGCTCCCGCTTGTAAAAACCATTCTATAAATCAAGACAAACAGCCACTATTCGCTTTCATGATCGCACCGAACTCACAGTTTAACTTACTGGCCACTTGGGGCGCTGCTGGCGCGGTAGGCAACAAAATCGAGGCGAAGTGTCGCGACTGTTAAGTTACACTGTGGTAAATACATCATACATCAAGTTTTGTCTCACGTAGTTCGCTAGTGCCGAATCGCACCGTAAGGAGCGCTAGCGGCAGTTGCGTTAAAGATGGCTGTCTTCACCTGACCCGAGAGTGACAGCTGTGTGTTTTGGTTTGAGGAATCGAAGTCGGCGAGAACAGTTCGGCGTAATTTCCGTACCAAGTACGCTAAAGATTCATGTAGTAGGCATACAGTTTATGAGTGGCCTCAATTCTTCGTAGAAGCAGGGTGCTCGGTAAGACACGGGAAATCATCAGGTCGTCCAAGCACATCTGACGACGTCGTTGAGCAAGTGAGACAACGTTTTGTCAACAGCCCTACGAAATCGACCCGGTGTGCGTCTCGCGAACTGCAGATCCCACTTACGACTGTTTTGGCGTGTGGTGAGAAACCTTTGCATCGAAACCGTACAGTTTGACGATCGTAAAAGCAATAAAAGACACTGATAAAATTGTTTGCAAGAACTTCTGTGCGGATATGTTAAATCGATTACATGATAATGAACATTTCTTGCACAAAACCATCTTTTCTGATGAGTCGACTTTCCACTGAAGTGGCAAGGTTAACCCACATAACTGAAGGATTTGGGGCAGTGAAAATCCACATCAAACATATTTGTGATAGTCCTAAACTGAAGGTTTTTTTTTGTGCATTGAGCAAGAACAAAGTGTACGGCCCCTTTTTTCCGTGAGAGAACCATCAACAAGATAGTGTACCTGGATATGTTACAACAATTTTTGATACCATGATGAGGATGACCAAGAACGAAATGTTTACTTCATGCAAGATAGTGCACCGCCCCACTACCTGGCTAATGTCCGGGATTTTCTCAGTGACCGCTTTCCAGGTCAATGTATTTGCCTTGACACGCCAACTGCATGGCCCCCACGTTCCCCAGACCTGGCACGACTCGATTTTTTAAAATGGGAATTCATCAGGGGTATCGTCGTTGTACCTCCTGTGCCTGCTTCTCTACCAGAACATAAAACCGCCATTGAGCAAATTACATCTGCAATGTGTAGCGTTGCACTTGGGGGGCAAAAAGAAAAAGAATTGGTATTTTATATTTTTCTTAAAAATGTCGAAAAAGTGAATATTTTGGTGGGCCACTTGGCAACAGAATCAGGGATTGATTACACTATTATAATAACATACCTTGAGCATTAAATACCTGAATAAGAGAAACATTATCATTTCTGTGCATTTTTATATTCGCGTTGTCATACCCGGAACAACATTAAGGGACCAGAAGATTTATAGATTTTAAAAGAAATTCAACACTACACAATTTAAAAAAGTTGGTTCAGAAATAATAGGAAAACGATAATGTTCCTTATGCCTCATGCTGCGTTCGGCCCATCAGCGTGATCGTAATTTCTGGTGATGAACTAACACAAAATAATTATCAATTGAGTACATGAGGAGATGGAAATCATCAAGGTTAATTTACTAAAATAAGCACACTTATCTTTAACACACCTTTTTTTAATGCTACGTACCTTTTCATATTAAATTACAATAGAAGACCATTGTGGTTAAATACTTTATACGTAACAGTCAAAATGTCTTCTTGATGCTGTCTGTTCGTAATCAGTTACAGGAAACAACATGTTTTCTGATTGGAAAAATAACAATTAGCATACTCACTCAATATTTTCACATGAAATATAAAATACCGTTGCGGAACGCAACGCAGCAAGTCCGCGTCCGCCTTTCATGGAATACAAACAGTAAAAGGTGAGGCGCCAAATGCCTCATTTGTCTTGCAACAACAGAATTCTTTTTTTTTATATCATTAATCGATACATGTTCATAGAGATTTACAGGCACCGCGTAAGAACGGCAAAGATAAAGAATAATAGATTCTGTCGCTGCTATGCGATGGTTCATTTCTTTTACTTTACAATTGTCCGATAACTTTAGGCCATCAGGCGTTTACTATTGAGCGTATATTAATGTTTGTTAGGCGAAAATTACTAATATTACAAATGGTACAGCGAGTTTGGGAAGAAATTGACTTCCGATGGGATGTGTGCAAGATAACCAACGGAAGCCACATACAACAAAAAAATGGTTCAAATGGCTCTGAGCACTATGCGACTTAATTTCTGAGGTCGTCAGTCGCCTAGAACTTAGAACTACTTAAACCTAACTAACCTAAGGACATCACACACATCCATGCCCGAGGCAGGAGTCGAACCTGCGACCGTGGCGGTCGGTCGGCTCCAGACTGTAGCGCCTAGAACCGCACGGCCACTCCGGCCGGTCCACAACATCTTCAGTTTAAGGTAAAATGCTGGACGTGTTTCCCTACAAAATAACACTAAACTCAGCTCTACATCTTCTTTCAATAAATTTGTACGAATTAAAAAAAATGTAAAGTCCTTTTTGAAACATCCTGTATTTCTGATTAGATTATATCGAGAATTAGTAAATATGTCGTGCAGCGGCCATATGGAGAATTTTATGACAACACAAGTATATTTTAATGTTTATAGGTGCCGACTTATTATACCGACTTTATTTCTTTGTTTGTTTAAATTAAACTACTACTGCTTTCTATGGAGCAAGGAAGAGCCTTCGAAGAAGGATGACATAACGCTTTGACGCGTTATCAATCAGTGACAGGAGAGCAGCGCCGCAAGCCACTCCGCCATTGCCAGAGGAAGAGGATACAGTACCGAAAGTAAGCATACAGGTAACTAAGGTACGGTTGGTGTGCCTGTTATAATGAGAGTCGTATCAAGAGTTCAAAATGTTGACGTTGAACGCTTATAAGTGCTATAAAGCGAGTCCGGAAGATAATACTGCACGTTGAATTTCGCCTGGTCTACAGCAGCCGCAGGTCCTTGTTATAGGCAGTTCCCTGCTCCTTACAGACTGTATAAACACAATATTAAGAGAACTACTCTGGAAATAAAATGGATAAAAATAACAAATACAAAGATATTGTTGATTGGGAGGGGGGGGATACATTACCGTTGCTGTAGTTAATACACTACTGGCCATTAAAATTTCTACACCACGAAGATGACGTGCTGCAGACGCGAAATTTAACCGACAAGAAGAAGATGCTGTGATATGCAAATGATTAGCTTTTCAGAGCATTCACACAAGGTTAGCGCCGGTGGCGACACTTACAACGTGCTGACATGAGGAAAGTTTCCAACCGATTTCTCATACACAAACAGCAGATGACCGGCGTTGCCTGGTGAAACGATGTTGTGATGTCTCGTGTAAGGAGGAGAAATGCGTACCATCACGTTTCCGACTTTGATAAAGGTCGGATTGTAGCCTACCGCGATTGCGGTTTATCGTATCGCGATATTGCTGCTCGCGTTGGTCGAGATCCAATGACTGTTAGCAGAATATGGAATCGGTGGATTCAGGAGGGTAATACGGAACGCCGTGCTGGATCCCAATGGCCTCGTATCACTAGCATTCGAGATGACAGGCATCTTATCCGCATGGCTGTAACGGATCGTGCAGCCACGACTCGATCCCTGAGTCAACAGATGGGAACGTTTGCAAGACAACAACCATCTGCACGAACAGTTCTACGACGTTTGCAGCATCATGGACTATCAGCTCGGAGACCATGGCTGCGGTTACCCCTGACGCTGCATCACAGACAGGAGCGCCTGCGATGGCGTACTCAACGACGAAGGGTGCACGAATGGCAAAACGTCATTTTTTCGGATGTATCCAGGTTCTGTTTACAGCATCATGATGATCGCATCCGTGTTTGGCGACATCGCGGCGAACGCACACTGGAAGCGTGTATTCGTCATCGCCATACTGGCGTATCACCCGGCGTGATGGTATGGGGTGCCATTCGTTACACGTCTCGGTCGCCTCTTGTTCGCACTGACGGCACTTCGAACAGTGGACGTTACATTTCAGACGTGTTACGTCCCGTGGCTCTACCCTTCATTCGATCCCTGTAAAACGCTACATTTCAGCAGGATAGTGCACGACCGCATTTTGCAGGTCCAGTACGGGCCTTTCTGGATACAGAAAATGTTCGACTGCTGCCCTGGCCAGCACATTCTCCAGATTTGTCACCAACTGAAAACGTCTGGTCAATGGTGGCCGAGCAACTGGCTCGTCACAATACGCCAGTCAATACTCTTGATGAACTGTTGTACCGTGTTGAAGCTGCATGGGCAGCTGTACCTGTACACGCCATCCAATCTCTGTTTGACTCAATGGCCAGGCGTATCAAGACCGTTATTACGGCTAGAGGTGGTTGTTGTGGGTACTGATTTCTCAGGAACTATGCACCCATATTGCGTGAAAATGTAATCGCATGTCAGTTCTAGTATAATATATTTGTCCAATGGATACCCGTTTATCATCTTCATTTCTTCTTGGTGTAGCAATTTTAATGGCTAGTAGTGTATGGTTTTAGAGCCACTGGGGAATCCAGAGTTATGGTCTCCTCAACGTACATGACCAATGGCGGTCTTACTGCTTGTATTCCCGTCCCGGGCGGCTGACGTAGGCCAGTTCTCGCGGCTCGGAGCTTATATGGCCAGTGGGCCTGGTGCGGTGGAGCCTCGCAGGGGCTGCGAGGAGCGGCAGCCGAACGCACGGGCAGTCGGTGTTTTGAAGACGGACCGCTGGGTGAGGCGCGTGGGCAGCATGTGCCGTTCGGCCGAACTTGATGCGTCATGGACTATTCGGTAACCTTTTAAACGTGTTGTCTATTTAATAGCTGTGAGCACGGGTGTTATCTGAAAACGAAACATTCGTGTGATCTTGGGTATCTGACTTTGCTGTTGGTTCTTCTCGATGGGAGTCACGTTTTGCAAGGAACTTTCCGACCCGATAAATTGCCTGATTTGAGTCGTGTGGCGCGACTTAATACCTTGAAACGTGGTCTTGGAAGAGGTTACGGTAACGTGTAGCAACCGGAGACACTTGTTATTGCAGTTCAATTTCCCACGTTCAGCAGTGGATTCGATGATTTGGTAATACTATACATTGCTTTAAGTGCATCCATGTTTCGCCTTAGACCAAGTGTTTTAAGAGGGTCATCTGAAGTGTCCGTTGATCTGCACAAGAACAGTGGTCATGGGGTCGTGTTAAGTGAGAATGAGAGTGGAATTAAAACGCTCTCTTAGTCTGTTCCAGTTTTCTACTGTTGTGGCAAGCTTTGACTGTCTTGGACCTGGACTCACTGAGTGCTCAAGGTATTGCGGCTATTAACATCGCCTCTCTACACCGGTTTCATGGAATATACCGCCGCCGGCTGCCCTTGGGCTGCCTTCACTCAAGTTATGTAAATTATTGTTTGAAATTTTGTAATAAATTGTGTATATTTTGATGTTTTGGGCTTTGTGGACTCAGCTGCTCTTGTTGGACCCTCTTGTTGGACATAGTGTAGAGCTCCATTCGGTCAGCCATATGTTCGTCGGTTGTACATGAATCGCACGTGTCTTATTGAGATGTCGTCTGGAATTGTGAAAATATAGCCTTATTGTGGCCAAGATAGACACGAAGCCCACGCCTACTTCAGCAGTAAAAGTTTGTACGCCAACTAGCTCTGCGGATGACGAAGAGATTGAAGAAATGTATGAGGAAATAAAAGAAATTATTCAGATAGTGAAGGTAAACGAAAATTTAATAGTCATGGGTGACTGGAATTCGATAGTAGGAAAAGGGAGAGAAGGAAACGTAGAAGGTGAATATGGATTGGGGGTAAGAAATGAAAGAGGAAGCCACCTGGTAAAATTTTGAACAGAGCATAACTTAATACTAGCTAACACATGGTTCAAGAATCATAAAAGAAAGTTTGAGAGGCACCCACATGCCTTGCTCATACTGTGGCATCAAGCAGTCAGGCCTGCAAGATGAGTGGTCTGCCAAGCGAGTGGATTCATTCTTATTTATCGAGTAACATGAACTCTCGTACTCACAATTAAGTTACAAATTATCCTCCTGTATGAATAATACGCAACGGAAACGCACATCTGGCTATCAGTAATTTACAGAACTCTGACTGTTCACTACGCACTGGCAATACCACGTTTTCTTTCCTTTTTATTTAACGGCTTTTATCAACACGTGGCCATCGCACTGAATATGAGTGGCGCACACATTATAAATTCTGGATATCATGACAACATACAATTCGAAGGAAAAGGCCACCAATCATTTTCTTTTCACTATCTTATTTATTCCGATAAATTCTATAACCTAAACACACAAATTCTATAACCTACAACAATAACACATGAGAAATTCCGCCCAGTGGGCTTGCCTTTACATTGGTGAATCTCTATCTTATGGTCTCGTAATTATTTAACGCTACAGTGCACTTTCTGGATAGGATGGTGGATCTTTTGCTATATCTCACACTTCGACTCTCGCAATCATCATCACGAAACTTTCCTCCAGACCGAGCGGTACAAAAGGAACAAGCACAACCCACTACCTCTGAAACTACCTTGCTACTCCCTCATGCAAACCACACATACCCAAATTACATGACATACACCACACTACAACATGGGATACAACACAATAAATAGTCACAGCACTATCACTTTCAGCTTTCCCACTTCAATTAGTATCTATCCCAGTTTCACACGACACTGCCCCACTTCGTAATTCTTCTTTCCTACTATGAACTCTGGAGATATATGCACGTCTTCCTGTGCAATGCAAGCCAAGTGGCGTTGATGGATAGACGGCTGACTCACCTTGTTTCTCTCTCAGAGTGTTATAGTTTGAAACAAGCGTCACACGGAAACATATCTCGCAAAGTAATATTAAGAACATATTCATCACACACACGAATCCTCAACTGATACCATGGACGAGCACTTCTCTTTATCCTTTGTCTCATACACAGATTGAGACTCACACAGTACTCACCACGTGGAAGTACTCGCCTCTAATTTCAAGTCCTGCACACGGTATTTCTTAAATATTTCAACTTATAGTACACACGCTAGTAATTCAGCTTAACTTAAGCACACGGAAGTATTTCAACTTATTGCTACACGTGGTTTCATTGTGACCGTTGGTCACTTCCGAAGATTACTACGATCCCATTAATATTACCTGCCTGACATTTAATTCTCCCCACAAAAGTTCCTGAAATAGCCACATTTCAGGCGCTCAAAGCTCAGGTAAATTTCATCTCTTTGGTCCCACCAAAGGTGGCCAAAGGATCGTCTCAAAGATGATCATATATTCACATTCACTATCTCCGGTTAGCAGACGACCATACATTCATTCATTTCACAGATCTCACCAAACTGGATGTAGGGATTTACTTTGTGGGAGTGCACATGTGATCAGTTAAATAAATAAGTTGTCATTCTTTCCCACACTGGTATCCGGCTTCACTGTATTAATTGAAATTGAGTTATTTTACAAAAAAAAAATGTGTTGTTCTGACAAAAATAATGAAGTATGTTGTACCTATTTTCAATGTCGGGCGGTACTGTACCCTTTCAGGTTGTATACATGGAAGAAACCTGGAGATACTGACTGGTTTCAGATAGGTTATATAATGGTAAGACAGAGATTTAGGAACCAGGTTTTAAATTGTAAGACATTTCCAGGGGCAGATGTAGACTCTGACCACAATCTGTTGGTTATGAACTGTAGATTAAAACTGAAGAAACTGCAAAAAGGTGGGAATTTAAGGAGATGGGACATGGATTAACTGACTGAACCAGAGGTTGTACAGAGTTTCAGGAAGAGCATAAGGGACAATTGACAGGAACGGGGTAAAGAAACACAATAGAAGAAGAATGGGTAGCTTTGAGGGATGAAGTGATGAAGGCAGCAAAAAGGATCAAGTAGGTAAAAAGACGAGGGCTAGTAGAAATCCTTGGCTAACAGAAGAAATATTGAATTTAATTGATGAAAGGAGAAATAATAAAAATGCAATAAATGAAGCAGCCAAAAGGGAATACAAACGTCTCAAAAATGAGATCGACAGGAAGTGCAAAATGGCTAAGGAGGGATAGCTTGAGGACAAATGTAAGGAATTAGAAGCTTATCTCACTAGGGGTAAGATAGATACTGCCTACAGGAAAATTAAAGAGACCTTTGGAGAAAAGAGAACCACTTGTATGAATATCAAAATCTCAGATGGAAACCCAGTTGTAAGCAAAGAAGGGAAAGCAGAAAGGTGGAAGGAGTACATAGAGGATCTATACAAGAGCGATGTACTTGAGGGCTATATTATGGAAATGGAAGAGTATGTAGATGAAGATAAAATGGGAGATATGATACTGCGTGAAGAGTTTGACAAAGCACTGAAAGACCTAAGTCGAAACAAGGCCCCGGGAATAGACAACATTCCATTACAACTACTGATATCCTTGGGAGAGCCAGTCCTGATAAAACTCTACCATCTGGTGAGCATAATGTATGAGACAGGCGAAATACCCTCAGACTTCAAGAAGAATATAATAATTCCAATCCCAAAGAAAACAGGTGTTGACAGATGTGAAAATTACCGGACTATCAGTGTAACAAGTCACGGCTGCAAAATACTAACGCGAATTCTTTACAGGCGAACGGAAAAACTGGTAGAAGCCGACCTCGGGGAAGATCAGTTTGGATTCCGTAGAAGTATTGGAACACGTGAGGCAGTACTGACCCTAGAGCTTATCTTAGAAGCTAGTTTAAGAAAAGGCAAACCTACGTTGTAGCATATGTAGACTTAGAGAAAGCTTTTGACAATGCTGACTGGAATACTCTATTTCAAATTCTGAAGGTGGCAGGGGTAAAATACAGGGAGCGAAAGGCTATTTACAATTTGTACAGAAACCAGATGGCAGTTATAAGAGTCGAGGGACATGAAAGGGAAGCAGTGGTTGGGAAGGGAGTGAGACAGGGTTGTAGCCTGTCCCCGATGTTATTCAATCTGTATATTGAGCAAGCAGTAAAGGAAACAAAAGAAAAATTCGGAGTAGGTATTAAAATCCATGGAGAAGAAATAAAAACTTTGAGGTTCGCCAATGACATTGTAATTCTGTCAGAGACAGCAAAGGGCTTGGAAGAGCAGTTAACGGAGTGGACAGTGTCTTGAAAGGAGGATATAAGATGAACATCGAAAAAATCAAAACGAGGATAGTGGAATGTACTCTAGTTAACTCGGGTGATGCTGAGGCAATTAGATTAGGAAATGGACACTTAAAGTAGTAAATGAGTTTTGCTATTTGGGGAGCAAAATAACTGATGATGGTCGAATTAGAGAGGATATAAAATGTAGACTGACAATGGCAAGGAAAGCGTTGGTGAAGAAGAGAAATTTGTTAACATCGAGAATAGATTTAAGTGTCACGAAGTCGTTTCTGAAAGTATGGAAGTTAAACATGGACGATAAATAGTTTAGACAAGAAGAGAATAAAAGCTTTCGAAATGTGGTGCTATAGAAGAATGCTGAAGATTAGATGGGTAGATCATATAACTAATGAGGAAATACTGAATAGAATTGGGGAGAATTGGAGTTTGTGGCACAACTTGACTGGAAGAAGGGATCGGTTGGTAGGACATGTTCTGAGGCATCAAGGGATCACCAATTTAGTGTCGGAGGGCAGCGTGGAGTGTAAAAATCGTAGAGGGAGACCAAGAGATGAATACACTGAGCAGATTCAGAAGGTTGTAGGCTGTTGTACGTACTGGGAGATGAAGCAGCTTGCACAGGATAGAATAGCTTGGAGAGTTGCATCAAACCAGTCTCAGGACTGAAGACCACAACAAGAACAGCCCGTTGATAGTAACTAACTGGCACATTTGAGGTTCACCGGGTGTAAAAAGGAAAAGGGTGTGAAACAGTTAAGTACAGGGCTATTACAAATGATTGAAGCGATTTCATAAATTCACTGTAGCTCCATTCATTGACATATGGTCACGACACACTACAGATACGTAGAAAAACTCAAAGTTTTGTTCGGGTGAAGCCACACTTCAGGTTTCTTCCGCCAGAGCGCTCGAGAGCGCAGTGAGACAGAATGGCGACAGGAGCCGAGAAAGCGTATGTCGTGCTTGAAATGCACTCACATCAGTCATAACAGTGCAACGACACTTGAGGACGAAGTTCAACAAAGATCCACCAACTGCTAACTCCATTCGGCGGTGGTATGCGCAGTTTAAAGCTTGTGGATGCCTCTGTAAGGGGAAATCAACGGGTCGGCCTGCAGTGAGCGAAGAAACGGTTGAACGCGTGCGGGCAAGTTTCACGCGTAGCCCGCGGAAATCGACGAATAAAGCAAGCAGGGAGCTAAACGTACCACAGCCGACGGTTTGGAAAATCTTACGGAAAAGGCTAAAGCAGAAGCCTTACCGATTACAATTGCTACAAGCCCTGACACTCGATGACCAAGTCAAACGCTTTGAATTTTCGGCGCGGTTGCCACAGCTCATGGAAGAGGATGCGTTCAGTGCGAAACTTGTTTTCAGTGATGAAGCAACATTTTTTCTTAATGGTGAAGTGAACAGACACAATGTGCGAATCTGGGCGGCAGAGAATCCTCACGCATTCGTGCAGAAAATTCGCAATTCACCAAAAGGTAACGTGTTTTGTGCAATCTCACGGTTTAAAGTTTACGGCCCGTTTTTCTTCTGCGAAAAAAACGTTACAGGACACGTGTATCTGGACATGCTGGAAAATTGGCTCATGCCACAACTGGAGACCGACAGCGCCGACTTCATCTTTCAACAGGATGGTGCTCCACCGCACTTCCATCATGATGTTCGGCATTTCTTAAACAGGAGATTGGAAAACCGATGGATCGGTCGTGGTGGAGATCATGATCAGCAATTCATGTCATGTCCTCCACGCTCTCCCGACTTAACTCCATGCGATTTCTTTCTGTGGGGTTATGTGAAAGATTCAGTGTTTAAACCTCTTCTACCAAGAAACGTGCCAGAACTGCGAGCTCGCATCAACGATGCTTTCGAACTCATTGATGGGGACATGCTGCACCGAGCGTGGGAGGAACTTGATTATCGGCTTGATGTCTGCCGAATCACTAAAGGGGCACATATCGAACATTTGTCAATGCCTAAAAAAACTTTTTGTATGTGTGTGCAAAGCATTGTGAAAAAATCTCAAATAATAAAGTTATTGTAGAGCTGTGAAATCGCTTCAATCATTTGTAATAACCCTGTATTAGTGTGCTATGAAGGTTGCTTCTGTGTTAGTTCGCTAGCCATTTGTAAGCTGAAGAGTAAAAGAAATTTATTCCCTCTTTCAGTTCTAGTTACAGCTTACTAGATCTAATTGTTCAACTATTTGTTATTTAAATGTTTTCATAGGATGACCTTCCCTCACCTTTTATTTATTTATGTATATATTTAACTTTTGCTACAAGTCGGTTCTGATTACTAATTATTTGTTCTCTTCCTTTTTAATGGCGTTCTTGAGCCACTATGCATAATCGTTAATTTACTGAATCACTTAAGTGTTTTTAGTATGTACTTTAACAGAATTTTCACTGTCAGATGACAGGTATATCAATAATTGCACACTCGTTCTCTTATTAATTAGTTAACTGCTCTTTTGGGCGAGATTTAAGGAAACTTAATCTGTCTGCCTGAAGGCAGCTCTATAAATCTGTGCACCGGTTATGTTATTAAATTAGCTATATGCTCTTGGAGGTGTATTTTAAGATTTGTGTCTCGAGGCAGCCGCTAGTTACTCTGCCTTCCTGTATAACTATTAAGTTTTTAACCTTTTGAAATGAATTGTGCTTCTGTGTTGTCTTAAAGACGCATCTGTTTCCAAATATTAATTATTTGTTCATTTGTTGAGGCATTTTCTGATCTGTATTTCGTAAAGGTGGAAATTTTGAGTCTCAGGTTAAGAACCACTGTCAGACACAGCTTTTGGTCTTTAACTATTAGCTTATTTAAATTGTCACTAAACTAAGGTGCGTAATTTTTTAAATTTGAAAAGTTCAGAGTGTTGTTTTCAATCCTGTAGATTGTCACTATCTGAATTTGGTTATTGTTTTTAAGTAAATAAGTTTTAATTAACAATGGTGAATGATGTGACCCCCAATCCCACCAGTCCTTCCACTTACTTTCCTGTTTGGCTGCTTGAGACTTGAAGACATTAATCGGCCAGGCACTGGCATCGAGCATGGAGAAGTATTTCCCCTGATGCCAAGAGCAGCTCATTTAGGATGTGTGGTCTACTCACCGACAGAAAGCAATGATCCTTAATAAAATCTTACCAGAGGACAGTGAACTCGTTACCCGTTCGGCTCGTTAACACCCGGAGCAGGCGTTGGGTCTCGTGTCGGAGTCTGCACTGGGCGCCTTTGAGAGCCAGACCCCTGCCGACGTCAGCACAGGTGCGGGCCTGTGTTCACAGCAGACCCACGAGCCGGCAGCAGTCAATCAGTCGACACTCGCTGGCAGTCGACCGGTCGATGGTTGTAATCAGGCCTGACGGCTTCGCGCTCCGCTGATTGGGACTCGCGAGGTCAGCGCCTGGGCTACAGAAAAAAAGACGGCTTTTAACGACGGCTGCCTCCATCCGAGGCAGTAAATGTCCTCCCCCTGCTCCTGGCAGTCTCTGTATAAATACAAATAACCGAGGAGGTCGCCGGGAATACATCGAAATACGTGTCCCTGCGTCAGCAAACTGGGATGTTGGAAGCACGATTACAGCTTACTGCCTTTAGATTAGATTAATTATTCATTCTATAGACCCACAAAAGAGGGGATCCACCTGGGTGTGGAACATGTCAGATAAACACATTACAAAAATGTAATTAGAAAAAGTTGAGTTTTATTAATTTTAATGATCCTCAGTCAATAAACAGTAAAATTATGTACATTAATTAAAATTAAACTTCTAATATTTACAGGTTTAGTACATACATCTGCTTTCATTAAATCCATCATTCACACAGTAGCTAGTTACCTGGGTATTACAACCAAGTATTTTCAAAAATTAAAGTAAATTGTTCATTTCAGTGATCCTCAGTTAAGAACAGTCAAATTATGTACAAGATTTAAAATTAAACTTCCACTGTTTATAGACTTAAGACTTACATCTGCTTTCCATACATCAATCATTCACAGAGTAGATAGTTACTTGGCTGTTACAACCAA
Organism: Schistocerca cancellata; assembly: GCF_023864275.1. Taxonomy (NCBI): domain Eukaryota; kingdom Metazoa; phylum Arthropoda; class Insecta; order Orthoptera; family Acrididae; genus Schistocerca; species Schistocerca cancellata. Next base: position 70,365,315 of record NC_064634.1, read on the forward strand.
GTATTGTCAAATATTAAAGTATAATAAATTTTCATTAAAATGGTCTACTGAACTTGCTGAGAAATTCATGGATGGAATCGAAGGAGTTGGCCACCAAAAATTCTTTTGAATTATGTTTAAATTGCGCCTTGTCTGAAACTAAACTCTTAACGGTTGCTGGTAACTTATTGAAAATATGCATTGCTGAATACTGGACTACTTTTTGGACAAGAGTAAGTGATTTAAATCTTTATGTATACAGGGTGTTACAAAAAAGGTACGGCCAAACTTTCAGGAAACATTCCTCACACACAAATAAAGAAAAGATGTCATGTGGACATGTGTCCGGAAACGCTTAATTTCCATGTTAGAGCTCATTTTAGTTTCGTCAGTGTGTTGTATCACGTTGGAATGAAGCCTCATCTGTAAAGAGAACATTTGCACTGAAATGAGGATTGACACATTGTTGGATGAACCATTCGCAGAAGTGTACCCGTGGAGGCTAATCAGCTGCTGATAGTGTCTGCACACGCTGTACATGGTACGGAAACAACTGGTTCTCCCGTAGCACTCTCCATACAGTGACGTGGTCAACGTTACCTTGTACAGCAGCAACTTCTCTGACGCTGACATTATGGTTATCGTCAACTACACGAAGAATTGCCTCGTCCATTGCAGGTGTCCTCGTCGTTCTAGGTCTTCCCCAGTCGCGAGTCATAGGCTGGAATGTTCCGTTCTCCCTAAGACGCCGATCAATTGCTTCGAACGTCTTCCTGTCGGGACACCTTCGTTCTGGAAATCTGTCTCGATACATACGTACCTCGCCACGGCTATTGCCCCGTGCTAATCCATACATCAAATGGGCATCTGCCAACTCCGCATTTGTAAACATTGCACTGACTGCAGAACCACGTTCGTGATGAACACTAACCTGTTGATGCTACGTACTGATGTGCTTGATGCTAGTACTGTAGAGCAATGAGTCGCATCTCAACACAAGCACCGAAGTCAATATTACCTTCCTTCAATTGGGCCAACTGGCAGTGAATCGAGTACATACTGACGAAACTAAAATGAGCTCTAACATGGAAATTAAGCGTTTCCGGACACATGTACACATAACATATTTTCTTTATTTGTGTGTGAGGAATGTTTCCTGAAAGTTTGGCCGTACCTTTTCGTAACACCCTGTATAGTTCTTATTCCTAGTATTGATACTGTGTACTAAGCAGTTAGTTGGAAAAACAGATGTATTATTTACAATAAACTTCGTTAAGGAATAAGTATACTGAGAAGTTGTGGTTAGTATGCCCAATTCTTTGAATAGGTTTCGACATGATGTTCTAATAATAACTGAAGATTTGTGAAACAAAAATGGAAAATGAACTATTTGTAAATCATATTGACTGGACACCAAAAAATTAATGAATGCAGAGTAATTAAATTTTGGGAATACATTTGTCTAGGTAACTTATTTAAGTGATTAACATTGCAAGATCACAGGTTAATGTAAGTACGAGATAAACCATTGGAAATGTGAAATGCTGGTACATTAATAAATGGTATAACCGCCAAAATGTTGAATGCAAGCATGCATTGTGTGGTACACGTGCCGGATGTCAGTTTGTATGAAGGGTTTCCGTGCCTGTTTCACTTGGTCACTCAATACAGGGACGTTTAATGGTGTTTATGGATGACGGTGGAGTAGTCGTCCGATTATGTCATTGATCGAGCAGGCCAATGCCATATGTCCACACTCTGTAGAGCATGTTGGCTAACAACAACGGTATGTGGGCGAGCGTTATCCTGTTGAAAAATACTCCATTGAATGCTGTCCACAAATGGCAGACCAACAGGTCGAATCACCAGACTGACGTACAGATTTGCCGTCTGGGTACCTGGGATAACAACGGGAGTGCTCCTGCCGTGATACGAAGTCGCACCCCATACCATAACTCCGGGTGTACGTCTAGTGCGTCTAGCCAAAGGAAGGCCTCGGCGCTTGTTGGTGACGTCACGTCAGCTAGGACGGCGAACGCCAGGTCTGTTGCAGGCAGAAACGCCTGGGCGTGCTTATCACTATAAATCTCTTATTTTTGGACAAAATGTTTGGTGGTGATTTGGATTCTGCAGTTTGATTTAGATGAAACACTTTCTTACTATCGTAAAGCTACAAGTGAAGATCATAGTTCTGTATTACTGAATCCTCTCAAAACAAACGTAGATCAATATGAGAAGACGCTTTGTGCCATTGCAAGCTTCGGAAATTTTACATTCAAGTAACTATATTTACTTGATACATTTTGTTATCGAAACTCACCCCAACCCCCTTACAATGAACTCGTTTCTTTTATTTATTTATTTATTTTCGTTTGACATCGTCACTGGAATGTGAACTAATTTACATGTGTAAATGTCCAACTGTTGCCAGTCATTAGATTACAGTCGTTTTCAACGAAACGAATTCTAAACAGGAAACAAAATAGCTTCATACATCGAAAATACTGCTGAGCTTAAACTTTTTTAAACATGCACATTAGAAAAGATAAATATTCCCTCTTGCATTTGAAAGGATAAACTTTACAAGATAAAAAAAATTATTTGATAAAATAAGTATCTCTCTTTTTCCTCTTCTTCTTTCCCCCACCCCGTCCGCCAACGTGTACAATCGCAAGATATTTCATTAACATTCAGTGCTCCTCACCCCATAGTCAACCAAGATACCTAAAGAAGAGCACCAATATGTTCACAGTTTCTTGTAAGAGTAACCCAGTACAAACGTAACTTCCTCAGATTTACAAATAAGGTAAAGAAGCACGAATTTTCTTGCTGCTGGACCATGAAGTTGTTTTTGTATGTCAATCCTTAAAACAGGTGGAAATTTAAGTTCAGGAGTACACTATTTGTTAAGAAGTGTAATGAATTGCACAATTAATTGATTGCAGAAATCTCTCAGAACAATGTGTGTCGGTCAACTACCGCCAATAGTTTCACATTTTCCTGTGTCAGAGAGGGAGACACCACCATTATGGGTATGCCTGCAACAGACCTGGCGTTCGCCGTGCCTAGCTGACGTGACGTCAGCAACAAGCGCCGAGGCCTTCCTTTGAGTCGGTGTTGGTCTAGCACACAGACAGGCTGGTTGCACGTTCTCAATTGGCCTCCTAACCATCACACGGCCATCATTGGTACCGAGAGACAACCTGCTTTCCTCAGAAATCGCAACAGATCTCCACCCTGACCTCCAATGAGCGCTCGGTGACACCACAGAAGTTGCAACCGGCGATGGTTTTGGCTCAGTGGAATGCACGCTACAGGGCGTCTGGCTCGGAGCTATCACTGAAGCATCATAACGGTTTGTTGTGTCACTGCGGTGCCAAATACTGTCCAAATTACTGTTGCACATACTGCACGATGCACCTTGTAATGGTCGCCTAGTCGTAGATATTGCTAATACACTCCTGGAAATTGAAATAAGAACACCGTGAATTCATTGTCCCAGGAAGGGGAAACTTTATTGACACATTCCTGGGGTCAGATACATCACATGATCACACTGACAGAACCACAGGCACATAGACACAGGCAACAGAGCATGCACAATGTCGGCACTAGTACAGCGTATATCCACCTTTCGCAGCAATGCAGGCTGCTATTCTCCCATGGAGACGATCGTAGAGATGCTGGATGTAGTCCTGTGGAACGGCTTGCCATGCCATTTCCACCTGGCGCCTCAGTTGGACCAGCGTTCGTGCTGGACGTGCAGACCGCGTGAGACGACGCTTCATCCAGTCCCAAACATGCTCAATGGGGGACAGATCCGGAGATCTTGCTGACCAGGGTAGTTGACTTACACCTTCTAGAGCACGTTGGGTGGCACGGGTACATGCGGACGTGCATTGTCCTGTTGGAACAGCAAGTTCCCTTGCCGGTCTAGGAATGGTAGAACGATGGGTTCGATGACGGTTTGGATGTACCGTGCACTATTCAGTGTCCCCTCGACGATCACCAGTGGTGTACGGCCAGTGTAGGAGATCGCTCCCCACACCATGATGCCGGGTGTTGGCCCTGTGTGCCTCGGTCGTATGCAGTCCTGATTGTGGCGCTCACCTGCACGGCGCCAAACACGCATACGACCATCATTGGCACCAAGGCAGAAGCGACTCTCATCGCTGAAGACGACACGTCTCCATTCGTCCCTCCATTCACGCCTGTCGCGACACCACTGGAGGCGGGCTGCACGATGTTGGGGCGTGAGCGGAAGACGGCCTAACGGTATGCGGGACCGTAGCCCAGCTTCATGGAGACGGTTGCGAATGGTCCTCGCCGATACCCCAGGAGCAACAGTGTCCCTAATTTGCTGGAAAGTGGCGGTGCGGTCCCCTACGGCACTGCGTAGGATCCTACGGTCTTGGCGTGCATCCGTGCGTCGCTGCGGTCCGGTCCCAGGTCGACGGGCACGTGCACCTTCCGCCGACCACTGGCGACAACATCGATGTACTGTGGAGACCTCACGCCCCACGTGTTGAGCAATTCGGCGGTACGTCCACCCGGCCTCCCGCATGCCCACTATACGCCCTCGCTCAAAGTCCGTCAACTGCACATACGGTTCACGTCCACGCTGTCGCGGCATGCTACCAGTGTTAAAGACTGCGATGGAGCTCCGTATGCCACGGCAAACTGGCTGACACTGACGGCGGCGGTGCACAAATGCTGCGCAGCTAGCGCCATTCGACGGCCTACACCGCGGTTCCTGGTGTGTCCGCTGTGCCGTGCGTGTGATCATTGCTTGTACAGCCCTCTCGCAGTGTCCGGAGCAAATATGATGGGTCTGACACACCGGTGTCAATGTGTTCTTTTTTCCATTTCCAGGAGTGTAGCTATAATCGCACTATTTCTCTCCCATTTACGGAGCTTGTTAGCACTTGATGTTAGGTTGGCGCCATTAAAATGCATTGTGTTGTGGTAATCGCTGCTACTTGCTGGATCGCTGCTGTGTCTCGATGCTGATGCTGGCTCTAAATCTGCTTGTCTAGGGTTAAAAACATGAGGTCCCGAGTTTTTTATGTGCTTTTGATGATAAAGAACGAGCGAAACCAACAAATATTTAAACTTCAAATATTTATTACTCTGGTGGCCATCTTAATTCCACTGTCCACCAAAGACCATGACACAACACAAAGTAGTACTTCCTTTACATGTTCTTTGCATTGTTTATCCACCTCAAACAATAACACACAAACACACTTTACCAAAGTGACATTCCGACTGCCCCCCGACCCTTCTTGCTGCTTGTATTTATGACATTGTCAAAGAACTGCTAAAAAGAGACATAGTTTATAAGTCACATGTACATCTGTTATCATAATTTGTGCAGAAAAGTTATTAATTTGCATCGAGTGACATAATTTAACATGTTATTAAAATGACAGACAGAATTGTTGACTTGACAGAATAATTCTCTGTTACAAAAAGGCCGTTTTTTAGAAGTTTGTCAATTGACTTCTCTAATTTGCATAAATAAGTAAATAACATGAATTATTAACAATTACATTGGTTTTCGTCTAAAATAGGATTGCTTACGTGAATACTGAGTGAAAACGCTCCTAGTGAACAAATAGGTTTCACTGGGTGATTTTTATTTAAGGAGACCCAAAATACCTAAGTTGGCCACTATTTTTCGTACTTCATATTAATTATTTAAGATGAACTTAGTGTTTTTACATGATGACATTTGCTGTATCAGTGATCAAGTGATATAAACTTTTGTGTGGGTCAGTTACTCAGTATAATTTAATGGGTTGACTCTTTATGCAGACATGTTATGCAATCATTGTTAACATACACAATAACTTTTCTATAATCATAAAAACTCGTTAAACTAGTTGAATTTGGAGGGTATCGCATACTTCGGCAAAGTAAAGCCTTTAATATGTTCCGTTACAACCTGAGCCATACGCCGAACACGATGGTCTTCGCTCTCGGTGGCGCCACGTGACCTTCCGGAGGCCGATCTTGCGGCCGCACATTCTCGCTAGCACCGCTGCCAGCAACCATTTACAGTGGCTATGTTACTTGACAGTGATACATCATGCGAAAGTTTCTTTTGTCCTTAAGTACCTGTGTACTTTGTCCTCCAATTAGCAAGTACTGACAACAATTACACGTTACGTTTTCTCTAAGGGATCCTACAGGGTGTTTCAAAAATGACCGGTATATTTGAAACGGCAATAAAAACTAAACGAGCAGCGATAGAAATACACCGTTTGTTGCAATATGCTTGGGACAACAGTACATTTTCAGGCGGACAAACTTTCGAAATTACATTAGTTACAATTTTCAACAACAGATGGCGCTGCAAGTGATGTGAAAGATATAGAAGACAACGCAGTCTGTGGGTGCGCCATTCTGTACGTCGTCTTTCTGCTGTAAGCCTGTGCTGTTCACAACGTGCAAGTGAGCTGTAGACAACATGGTTTATTCCTGAGAACAGAGGATTTTTCTGGTGTTGGAATTCCACCGCCTAGAACACAGTGTTGTTGCAACAAGACGAAGCTTTCAACGGAGGTTTAATGTAACCAAAGGACCGAAAAGCGATACAATAAAGGATCTGTTTGAAAAATTTCAACGGACTGGGAACGTGACGGATGAACGTGCTGGAAAGGTAGGGCGACCGCGTATGGCAACCACAGAGGACAACGCGCAGCTAGTGCAGCAGGTGATCCAACAGCGGCCTTGGGTTTCCGTTCGCCGTGTTGCAGCTGCGGTCCAAATGACGCCAACGTCCACGTATCGTCTCATGCGCCAGAGTTTACACCTCTATCCATACAAAATTCAAACGCGGCAACCCCTCAGCGCCGCTACCATTGCTGCACGAGAGACATTCGCTAACGATATAGTGCACAGGATTGATGACGGCGATAAGCATGGTTTACTGACGAAGCTTATTTTTACCTGGACAGCTTCGTCAATAAACAGAACTGGCGCATATGGGGAACCGAAAAGCCCCATGTTGCAGTCCCATCGTCCCTGCATCCTCAAAAAGTACTGGTCTGGGCCGCCATTTCTTCCAAAGGAATCATTGGCCCATTTTTCAGATCAGAAACGATTACTGCATCACGCTATCTGGACATTCTTCGTGAATTTGTGGCGGCACAAACTGCCTTAGACGACACTGCGAACACCTCGTATTTTATGCAAGATGGTGCCCGGCCACATCGCACGGCCGACGTCTTTAATTTCCTGAATGAATATTTCGATGATCGTGTGATTGCTTTGGGCTATCCGAAACATACAGGAGGCGGCGTGGATTGGCCTCCCTATTCGCCAGACATGAACCCCTGTGACTTCTTTCTGTGGGGACACTTGAAAGACCAGGTGTACCGCCAGAATCCAGAAACAATTGAACAGCTGAAGCAGTACATCTCATCTGCATGTGAAGCCATTCCGCCAGACACGTTGTCAAAGGTTTCGGGTAATTTCATTCAGAGACTACGCCATATTATTGCTACGCATGGTGGATATGTGGAAAATATCGTACTATAGTTTTTCCCAGACCGCAGCGCCATCTGTTGTTGAAAATTGTAACTACTGTAATTTCGAAAGTTTGTCTGCCTGAAAATGTACTGTTGTCCCAAGCATATTGCAACAAACGGTGTACTTCTATCGCTGCTCGTTTAGTTTTTATTGCCGTTTCAAATATACCGGTCATTTTTGAAACACCCTGTAAGACCTTATTGTCTTTCGTGTACCTATAATCACTTAACTTCATGGTATAAGTATGTTGCTTCGCATATCAAACGAACTGTTTATTATTTTTTATTGTTCTTTTTCCTTGTCGCAATCTTAGACAAAATTTTTCCTTCTGTTCTGGAATAAGTGTTGAAGCGTTTACAACTAGCTGGACCTATTTCTTAATTATAATCTCAAATGCCAATTTCGATTTTACACAGTGCAACGGAAATTGTAGATTATCATTTTCTGCCTGTATGAAATGAGATAAAACCTTTTTAAAATTGGTACCCGAAAGATAAAAGGTATTACTCTATCATGAATTGTAAAAGACGATATGTTGCGTGAGAGTTAAAATTAGGGTGTTCTTACTTTCTAATAAGATCATTGTTTGACTATGCAAGCACACCGATGTTTGCTCACCACCGTGCCATCCACTATGAGTTTCTTATGGGGCCAACAGCGAGCTGCATCAATGCGGAAGAACTTCGTTGACGGTGCTGTTATGGGCACGTCCAAACACGATGGCTTGTAACGGTCTGCTTTTAGTGGTCGTATTAATTTACTTTAACAGCCAAACGATCGTTCTAATGGTTTGGGGCGTTGTTTAATGCCGGCCAGGGTGGCCGAGCGGTACTAGGCGCTACAGTCTGGAACTGCGCGACCGCTGCAGTCGCAGGTTCGAATCCTGCCTTGGGCTTGGATGTGTGTGATGTCCATAGGTTAGTTAGGTTTAAGTAGTTCTAAGTTCTAGGGGACTGATGACCTCAGAAGTTAAGTCCCATAGTGCTCAGAGCCATTTGAACCTTTTTTTGTTGTTGTTTAATGTACAGGCAGCTGCGAAGACAACTTCTGACCCTAATTGGGGGGGGGGGGATTTCTTTATCTAATCGTAGTAAAAGAATTGTTGCAGAAAGAGCTAAGTAAATAACTCGGTACCGCTGTTCGCACCCCGACCCGTGGAACAGACTACTAACAGCGGGCAACCGACGGCACGGCAAGAGTGAGACAGTCGCCAAAGATAACATGACCTCGCCGGCTGTAGATTGAGTTTATTCAAAATATTGTAATATAAAGGAGTCCCCTGTCGTACGTTGTCTTGTAAAGACATATGTGCCAAGCTCGAACTGATTCCAGATGGATATAAGAGTAGCTTGTGAGTCAATCCAGATCAATGAATAGCGTAATATCGCCCCCCCCCCACCTCACCTTTTTACTAAACCTCTAGAATTGAGAATTGTCTCAGTTTAGTTAGGGAGTCCGTAGAAGATGTTATAAGAGCCGTAGAGTATGACTGACCGTGCATTTCCATCCAAAACGTACGGTGATTAAGAGAATCCGTCCTCGGATTATCTTAGTGAGTCGTCTCATAGGATTTCTTCGTACCTCTTATGGCCCAAGGCTTTCGTTGTCGATGTCCCTCACATAAGCTGTATCAACGGCATCGGATTCTCTGGAATTTTTAAGCGATGAAGCAGGAAGCTATATTAGTCGAAATACTGTTCATGGACTTCCTTATCTAACAATAATGAAACAATCCATCACTTTTACCTCAAAACTAGCTATTTCTGAGAGCGTAGTCTTACGTTGGAACTAGATCGAAAGGCATACTATCGCCGACTGGCGACTATGGTGCTCAGTCTAGATCTCGTGAAACATCGTAACTGTTCGTACAAATTCGTTATCTTAAACATTTTTCATTTGTTTATTGAAATGACTACTTTCTTGCATCATGATGTTGTTGTAAGAAAGTGTTTATGACTAAAAGGCTTCTTCTAATATCTGTAATGGAAACAGAATCGCTCACTTCGAGCCAGAATGGCTGTGGTTTCTGAAATGGGCAAATTACGCCCCGAGGAATTTCTACGAAAACACAGTAATGGAAGGACTTGACCCCAAGTTGTACAACAACATTCACCGTTTAGTTTCAAACACAAATATGTAAACATCATAACCATAAAGAAAACAACAATACAATTAATCAATTAAAAGAAGATTACTTTAAACCATCAATTAATCCAGAGTTGCTTTGCAAATCTCAAGGCTGTGTAACGTGACTCTAACTAATAACATGAAAATCAAGGTCCACAGTTTCGCTAATGTTCAGACTAAAACTATAATTATTATTTTTTCTTTTAAGAAATACAGATCAGATTCATTAACCATGGGGAATTGGCCCATTAAGTGGAACTAGTTGAACAAAAATTGCAACCTGTACGAAAATTAACTGGATCAAAATTACAAGAATAATTAAAATTTTATCAGTAATATTTCCTTGGAGAAATAAGAGTCAGAAAAATATAAATTTAAAGGAAGACTAGGCCTGTAAAATTATTAATCAACACGGTAACAGACCGGATGCAAGAACGTAGAGCAGCAGAGTAAGAAACTTCTTGGAACATCAAAAACAGATAACTTTCAGTTATTACAAGAAATGTTAAAGGCCAGAGGCCAGTTTCCAACCACAGTGAACAATAACTTGACTTTGCCAATTAGTTCGTGGACTGTTTGCAACAGGCACAATATACAGACGGAGTCCCTGTGGAATGGTCACACATACCAAGGTGTGTCGCCCGATGTCTAGGTGTCTCTTCGGGATCACACATGTGGTGACTGGCCAGCGCGACCATCTCAGCGACGCATGCGAGGACGAATAACGCAAGCAAGGCAGCCCCACACAAGCAATGACATTAACAACTTGGACGGGAGGTAGACTTAGGATACACAACTTATTAGTCGAGATGAAAGACGGAAAACTCGCGGTAACTGCACAGAGAGATAGGCCAAATTTGAATTGCAGAATGAAGATTAAATTTTTCTAGTAAAAACTTGCACCAGACCACTAAGCTCGGGAGTGATACAAATTCAAGAAACTGCCCGAAATATATGGGCCTTACTTCCTTGAAACATCAATAACATGAAAAAGTTTACAGACACGATAAAATACAATTAATCTGCTGACTAGGCAGCACAGCAAACTTCCAGAAGTCTTAAATATGTAATTTGCAATAAAGTATTAGCTGCGTTACAAGCTTACATCACCAAGATCTGCAGTGCCGACTAAATGAAGGGGTGTTTTTAATGTTCCATACGCATTTCGTTTCTTTTCATTTGTAGCGCTATGGACTTATCGTCGCATGTATGGCGTTCTGGAGTTGTACTTAGTTTGTCGGCGTACTAGGATGTCTGATTTTCGGCATTTTATGTATACATTTCGACTTAACGCCTCACTTCCACTATTCACTGTGTTTTGATTGGCGTGTTTATTGTATGTAATATGCTTTCACATATGAGAAGAAGCGAAACGCGCATGTTACAAGACAAACAACCTTTCATTTAGTTGTATTAGTCGAAGCACACTCCCAACAGTGAATTTATGTGTTAGGAAGTATTTTCTGAAAGTGTAAGGTTGGGTTGTGGCCTTGCACGGAAATAAAACGTGGACGACAAACAGTTCAGAAAAGAAGACAATTGTGTCATTTGAAACGTAATGCTACAGAAGAATGCTGAAGATTATCTTGGTGGGTGGGATAATTAATGAGGAGATGCTGAATGGAAATGGGGGAAAAAAGAAAATTTTGACACAACTTGACTAAAAGAAGGGATCGCTGGACAGGACACATCCAGAGGCGACAAGGAATTGTCGATATGTTTATTCAAAGGATGTAGGTTGCAACAGTTATGCAGTGGCCTACACAGGATAGACTACATCTACATCTACATTTATACTGCGCAAGCCACCCAACGATGTGTGGCGGAGGCACTTTACGTGACACTGTCATTACCTCCCTTTCCTGTTCCAGTCCCGTATGGTTCGCGGGAAGAACGACTGCCGGAAAGCCTCCGTGTGCGCTTGAATCTCTCTAATTTTACATTCGTGATCTCCTCGGGAGGTATAAGTAGGGGGAAGCAATATATTCGATACCTCATCCAGAAACGCACCCTCTCGAAACCTGGACAGCAAGCTACACCGCGATGCAGAGCGCCTCTCTTGCAGAGTCTGCCACTTGAGTTTGCTAAACATCCCCGTAACGCTATCACGCTTACCAAATAACCCTGTGACGAAACGCGCCGCTCTTCTTTGGATCTTCTCTATCTCCTCCGTCAACCCGACCTGTTACGGATCCCACACTGATGAGCAATAGTCAAGTATAGGTCGAACGAGTGTTTTGTAAGCCACCTCCTTTGTTGATGGACTACATTTTCTAAGAACTCTCCCAATGAATGTCAACCTGCCTTACCGCCTTACCTACAATTAATTTTATATGATCATTCCACTTCAGATCTCATACTCCCAGATATTTTACAGAAGTAACTGCTACCAGTGTTTGTTCCGCTATCATATAATCATACAATAAATGATCCTTCTTTCTATGTATTCGCAATACATTACATTTGTCTATGCTAAGGGTCAGTTGCCACTCCCTGCACCAAGTGCCTATCCGCTGCAGATCTTCCTGCATTTTCTAATGCTGCAACTTCTCTGTATACTACAGCATCATCTGCGAAAAGCCGCATGGAAATCCCACACTATCTACTAGGTCAGTTATATACACTCCTGGAAATGGAAAAAAGAACACATTGACACCGGTGTGTCAGACCCACCATACTTGCTCCGGACACTGCGAGAGGGCTGTACAAGCAATTATCACACGCACGGCACAGCGGACACACCAGGAACAGCGGTGTTGGCCGTCGAATGGCGCTAGCTGCGCAGCATTTGTGCACCGCCGCCGTCAGTGTCAACCAGTTTGCAGTGGCATACGGAGCTCCATCGCAGTCTTTAACACTGATAGCATGCCGCGACAGCGTGGAAGTGAACCGTATGTGCAGTTGACGGACTTTGAGCGAGGACGTATAGTGAGCATGCGGGAGGCCGGGTGGACGTACCGCCGAATGGCTCAACACGTGGGGCGTGAGGTCTCCACAGTACATCGATGTTGTCGCCAGTGGTCGGCGGAAGGTGCACGTGCCCGTCGACCTGGGACCGGACCGCAGCGACGCACGGATGCACGCCAAGACCGTAGGATCCTACGCAGTGCCGTAGGGGACCGCACCGCCACTTCCCAGCAAATTAGGGACACTGTTGCTCCTGGGGTATCGGCGAGGACCATTCGCAACCGTCTCCATGAAGCTGGGCTACGGTCCCGCACACCGTTAGGCCGTCTTCCGCTCACGCCCCAACATCGTGCAGCATGCCTCCAGTGGTGTCGCGACAGGCGTGAATGGAGGGACGAATGGAGACGTGTCGTCTTCAGCGATGAGAGTCGCTTCTGCCTTGGTGCCAATGATGGTCGTATGCGTGTTTGGCGCCGTGCAGGTGAGCGCCACAATCAGGACTGCATACGACCGAGGCACACAGGGCCAACACCCGGCATCATGGTGTGGGGAGCGATCTCCTACACTGGCCGTACACCACTGGTGATCGTCGAGGGGACACTGAATAGTGCACGGTACATCCAAACCGTCATCGAACCCATCGTTCTACCATTCCTAGACCGGCAAGGGAACTTGCTGTTCCAACAGGACAATGCACGTCCGCATGTATCCCGTGCCACCCAACGTGCTCTAGAAGGTGTAAGTCAACTACCCTGGCCAGCAAGATCTCCGGATCTGTCCCCCATTGAGCATGTTTGGGACTGGATGAAGCGTCGTCTCACGCGGTCTGCACGTCCAGCACGAACGCTGGTCCAACTGAGGCGCCAGGTGGAAATGGCATGGCAAGCCGTTCCACAGGACTACATCCAGCATCTCTACGATCGTCTCCATGGGAGAATAGCAGCCTGCATTGCTGCGAAAGGTGGATATACACTGTACTAGTGCCGACATTGTGCATGCTCTGTTGCCTGTGTCTATGTGCCTGTGGTTCTGTCAGTGTGATCATGTGATGTATCTGACCCCAGGAATGTGTCAATAAAGTTTCCCCTTCCTGGGACAATGAATTCACGGTGTTCTTATTTCAATTTCCAGGAGTGTATATTGTGAAAAGCAATGGTCCCATAACAGTCCCCTGTGGCACGCCAGAGGTTACTTTAACGTCTGTAGATGCCTCTCCATTGAGAACAACATGCTGTGTTCTGTTTGCTAAAAACTCTTCAGTCCAGCCACACAGCTGGTCTGATATTCCGTAGGCTCTTACTTTGTTTATCAGACGACAGTGCGTAACTGTACCGAACGCCTTCCGGAAGTCAAGGAAAATGGCATCTACCTGGGAGCCTGTATCTAATATTTTCTGGGTCTCACGATCTCACGATCGCTGTTTCCGGAATCCATGTTGATTCCTACAGAGTAGATTCTGGGTTTCCAGAAACGACATGATACGCGAACAAAAAACATGTTCTAAAATTCTACAACAGTTCGACGTCAGAGATATAGGTCTATAGTTTTGCGCATTTGCTCGACGACCCTTCTTGAAGACTGGGACTACCTGTGATCTTTTCCAATCATTTGGAACCTGCCGTTCATCTAGAGACTTGCGGTATACGGCTGTTAGAAGGGGGGGGGGGGGGGGAAGTTCTTTCACGTACTCTGTGTTGAATCGAATTGGTATCCCGTCAAGTTCAGTGGACTTTCCTCTGTTGAGTGATTCCAGTTGCTTTTCTATTCCTTGGATGTCCTTCGATGTCAGCCATTTTTTCGTTTGTGCGAGGATTTAGAGAAGGAACTGCAGTGCGGTCTTCCTCTGTGAAACAGCTTTGGAAAAATGTGTTTGGTATCAGAACTAGCGGAGAAACCTGCAGCACACCAGGCTTCCGACTGAAGACCTCAGTAAACAACATCTGGAATTACCGGAAAGTCAGTGACATGAACATTGTATTACGCAATTTTTCGTAACGATTCTGTCGGACGAGAGAATGACATACTACCAGAAAGAAACAAACCATTTCCGACGTTTCATGCCATACACGCCAACGGCCATCTGTCCGGTGGAGCATAAACCGTGATTCATTTGAAGAGGCCATCTGTCACCAATCAGTGGACGTCTAGGTGCTGTATTGACGTTAAATTCATCTGCGCCGAGGATGCATCAACCAGGCGCCTGCTGCAGATCCCCACACGCAGCAACATTTGCTGAACGGTCGTGTGGGAGACACTGTCGATAGCCCTCTTGGTACATCTGGGCGGTCAGTTGCTCAAAAGTTACACGCCTGTTCCACCGTATACCTCATGACACTACTGTCCGCTACTGTTATACCATAACCTCAAAGCTGGAGGCAAATTGTATCACGAAATTATTAGTCAAAGCAATTATAGTACAAAGAAGCAAAGCGGTGTTACCCTCTGGAAGGAATTTTGTTCTGTTGACCGTGATGTGCCTAACAGAAGTGGCTTATCGGAAGGGAAAGTCAGAATTACGTAAATGTTTAAACGGTAACAAACAAAATTTTCCTATCCACACTGTACAAACGATAAAGAAAACGGTCGCCAGCCTAATTAGACATAAAAATGAGTAACATTCCTATTCAAGAAATGGATATGAGTAACTTTAATTGACAAACACAACCTGTACTTTACCACACGAATGTGCAACGGACTCTAGCACAAGCATATGTTAACGTTAGGTTGGAACTGATAGTCAGAGTAGAACAAACTATTTGCGTAAGTACAACAGATACTGACACACACTGTTGTCTTCAGTGCTCAGTCAAACAGGATGGTCTCAACAGTATTACTATTAATATTCACCATAGAATCATAAATTAGACATAGGTTAAGTCTCTCTCAGCTAAATACCTTTCGCCGGCCGCGATGGTCTAGCGGTTCTGGCGCTGCAGTCGGAACCGCGGGACTGCTACGGTCGCAGGTTCGAATCCTGCCTCGGGCATGGGTGTCTGTGATGTCCTTAGGTTAGTTAGGTTTAAGTAGTTCTAAGTTCTAGGGGACTGACGACCTCAG
This sequence comes from Schistocerca cancellata, assembly GCF_023864275.1. NCBI lineage: Eukaryota > Metazoa > Arthropoda > Insecta > Orthoptera > Acrididae > Schistocerca > Schistocerca cancellata. The sequence goes on from NC_064634.1 coordinate 70,380,921, forward strand.
AAGTTAAGTCCCATAGTGCTCAGAGCCATTTGAACCTTTTTTGTTGTTGTTTAATGTACAGGCAGCTGCAAAGACAACTGCTGACCCTAATTGAGGGGGGGAGGGGAGTTCTTTATCTAATCGTAGTAAAAGAATTGTTGCAGAAAGAGCTAAGTAAATACACTCCTGAAAATGGAAAAAAGAACACATTGACACCGGTGTGTCAGACCCACCATACTTGCTCCAGACACTGCGAGAGGGCTGTACAAGCAATGATCACACGCACGGCACAGCGGACACACCAGGAACCGCGGTGTTGGCCGTCGAATGGCGCTAGCTGCGCAGCATTTGTGCACCGCCGCCGTCAGTGACAGCCAGTTTGCCGTGGCATACGGAGCTCCAACGCAGTCTTTAACACTGGTAGCATGCCGCGACAGCGTGGACGTGAACCGTATGTGCAGTTGACGGACTTTGAGCGAGGGCGTATAGTGGGCATGCGGGAGGCCGGGTGGACGTACCGCCGAATTGCTCAACACGTGGGGCGTGAGGTCTCCACAGTACATCGATGTTGTCGCCAGTGGTCGGCGGAAGGTGCACGTGCCCGTCGACCAGGGACCGGACCGCAGCGACGCACGGATGCACGCCAAGACCGTAGGATCCTACGCAGTGCCGTAGGGGACCGCACCGCCACTTCCCAGCAAATTAGGGACACTGTTGCTCCTGGGGTATCGGCGAGGACCATTCGCAACCGTCTCCATGAAGCTGGGCTACGGTCCCGCACACCGTTAGGCCGTCTTCCGCTCACGCCCTAACATCGTGCAGCCCGCCTCCAGTGGTGTCGCGACAGGCGTGAATGGAGGGACGAATGGAGACGTGTCGTCTTCAGCGATGAGAGTCGCTTCTGCCTTGGTGCCAATGATGGTCGTATGCGTGTTTGGCGCCGTGCAGGTGAGCGCCACAATCAGGACTGCATACGACCGAGGCACACAGGGCCAACACCCGGCATCATGGTGTGGGGAGCGATCTCCTACACTGGCCGTACACCACTGGTGATCGTCGAGGGGACACTGAATAGTGCACGGTACATCCAAACCGTCATCGAACCCATCGTTCTACCATTCCTAGACCGGCAAGGGAACTTGCTGTTCCAACAGGACAATGCACGTCCGCATGTATCCCGTGCCACCCAACGTGCTCTAGAAGGTGTAAGTCAACTACTCTGGCCAGCAAGATCTCCGGATCTGTCCCCCATTGAGCACGTTTGGGACTGGATGAAGCGTCGTCTCACGCGGTCTGCACGTCCAGCACGAACGCTGGTCCAACTGAGGCGCCAGGTGGAAATGGCATGGCAAGCCGTTCCACATGTCTACATCCAGCATCTCTACGATCGTCTCCATGGGAGAATAGCAGCCTGCATTGCTGCGAAAGGTGGATATACACTGTACTAGTGCCGACATTGTGCATGCTCTGTTGCCTGTGTCTATGTGCCTGTGGTTCTGTCAGTGTGATCATGTGATGTATCTGACCCCAGGAATGTGTCAATAAAGTTTCCCCTTCCTGGGACAATGAATTCACGGTGTTCTTATTTCAATTTCCAGGAGTGTAGCTCGGTACCGCTGTTCGCACCCCGACCCGTGGAACAGACTACTAACAGCGGGAAACCGACGGCACGGCAAGAGTGAGACAGTCGCCAAAGATGACATGACCTCGCCGGCTGTAGATTGAGTTTATTCAAAATATTGTAAAATAAAGGAGTCCCCTGTCGTACGTTGTCTTGTAAAGATATATGTGCCAAGCTCGAACTGATTCCAGATGGACGTAAGAGTGGCTTGTGAGTCAATCCAGATCAGTGAATAGCGTAAGATCGCCACCCCCCCCCCTCACCTTTTTACTAAACCTCCAGAATTGTCTCAGTTTAGTTAGGGAGTCCGTAGAAGATGTTATAAGAGCCGTAGAGTATGACTGACCGTGCATTTCCATCCAAAACGTACGGTGATTAAGAGAATCCGTCCTCGGATTATCTTAGTGAGTCGTCTCATAGGATTTCTTCGTACCTCTTATGGCCCAAGGCTTTCGTTGTTGATGTCCCTCGCATAAGCTGTATCAACGGCATCGGATTCTCTTGAATTTTTAAGCGATGAAGCAGGAAGCTATATTAGTCGAAATAATGTTCATGGACTTCCTTATCTAACAATAATGAAACAATCCATCACTTTTACCTCAAAACTAGCTATTTCTGAGAGCGTAGTCTTACGTTGGAACTAGATGGAAAGGCATAATATCGCCGACTGGCGACTATGGTGCTCAGTCTAGATCTCGTGAAACATCGTAACTGTTCGTACAAATTCGTTATCTTAAACATTTTTCATTTGTTTATTGAAATGACTACTTTCTTGCATCATGATGTTGTTGTAAGAAAGTGTTTTTGACTAAAAGGCTTCTTCTAATATCTGTAGTCGAAACAGAATCACTCACTTCGAGCCAGAATGGCTGTGGTTTCTGAAATGGGCAAATTACGCCCCGAGGAATTTCTACGAAAACACAGTAATGGAAGGACTTGACCCCAAGTTGTACAACAACATTCACCGTTTAGTTTCAAACACAAATATGTAAACATCATAACCATAAAGAAAACAACAATACAATTAATCAATTAAAAGAAGATTACTTTAAACCATCAATTAATCCAGAGTTGCTTTGCAAATCTCAAGGCTGTGTAACGTGACTCTAACTAATAACATGAAAATCAAGGTTCACAGTTTCGCTAATGTTCAGACTAAAACTATAATTATTATTTTTTCTTTTAAGAAATACAGATCAGATTCATTAACCATGGGGAATTGGCCCATTAAGTGGAACTAGTTGAACAAAAATTGCAACCTGTACGAAAATTTTATCAGTAATATTTCCTTGGAGAAATGAGAGTCAGAACAATATAAATTTAAAGGAAGACTAGGCCTGTAAAATTATTAATCAACACGGTAACAGACCGGATGCAAGAACGTAGAACAGCAGAGTAAGGAACTTCTTGGAACATCAAAAACAGATAACTTCCAGTTATTACAAGAAGTGTCAAAGGCCAGAGGCCAGTTTCCAACCACAGTGAACAATAACTTGACTTTGCCAATTAGTTCGTGGACTGTTTGCAACAGGCACAATATACAGACGGAGTACCTGTGGAATGGTCACACATACCAAGGTGTGTCGCCCGATGTCTAGGTGTCTCTTTGGGATCGCAGATGTGGGGACTGGCCAGCGCGAACATCTCAGCGACGCATGCGAGGACGAATAACGCAAGCAAGGTAGCCCCACACAAGCAATTACATTAACAACTAGGATGGGAGGTAGACTTAGGATACACAACTTATTAGTCGAGATGCAAGACGGAAAACTCGCGGTAACTGCACAGAGAGATAGGCCAAATTTGAATTGCAGAATGAAGATTAAATTTTTCTAGTAAAATCTTGCACCAGACCACTAAGCTCGGGAGTGATACAAATTCAAGAAACTGCCCGAAATACACTCCTGGAAATTGAAATAAGAACACCGTGAATTCATTGTCCCAGGAAGGGGAAACTTTATTGACACATTCCTGGGGTCAGATACATCACATGATCACACTGACAGAACCACAGGCACATAGACACAGGCAACAGAGCATGCACAATGTCGGCACTAGTACAGTGTATATCCACCTTTCGCAGCAATGCAGGCTGCTATTCTCCCATGGAGACGATAGTAGAGATGCTGGATGTAGTCCTGTGGAACGGCTTGCCATGCCATTTCCACCTGGCGCCTCAGTTGGACCAGCGTTCGTGCTGGACGTGCAGACCGCGTGAGACGACGCTTCATCCAGTCCCAAACATGCTCAATGGGGGACAGATCCGGAGATCTTGCTGGCCAGGGTAGTTGACTTACACCTTCTAGAGCACGTTGGGTGGCACGGGATACATGCGGACGTGCATTGTCCTGTTGGAACAGCAAGTTCCCTTGCCGGTCTAGGAATGGTAGAACGATGGGTTCGATGACAGTTTGGATGTACCGTGCACTATTCAGTGTCCCCTCGACGATCACCAGTGGTGTACGGCCAGTGTAGGAGATCGCTCCCCACACCATGATGCCGGGTGTTGGCCCTGTGTGCCTCGGTCGTATGCAGTCCTGGTTGTGGCGCTCACCTGCACGGCGCCAAACACGCATACGATCATCATTGGCACCAAGGCAGAAGCGACTCTCATCGCTGAAGACGACACGTCTCCATTCGTCCCTCCATTCACGCCTGTCGCGACACCACTGGAGGCGGGCTGCACGATGTTGGGGCGTGAGCGGAAGACGGCCTAACGGTGTGCGGGACCGTAGCCCAGCTTCATGAAGACGGTTGCGAATGGTCCTCGCCGATACCCCAGGAGCAACAGTGTCCCTAATTTGCTGGGAAGTGGCGGTGCGGTCCCCTACGGCACTGCGTAGGATCCTACGGTCTTGGCGTGCATCCGTGCGTCGCTGCGGTCCGGTCCCAGGTCGACGGGCACGTGCACCTTCCGCCGACCACTGGCGACAACATCGATGTACTGTGGAGACCTCACGCCCCACGTGTTGAGCAATTCGGCGGTACGTCCACCCGGCCTCCCGCATGCCCACTATACGCCCTCGCTCAAAGTCCGTCAACTGCACATACGGTTTACGTCCACGCTGTCGCGGCATGCTACCAGTGTTAAAGACTGCGATGGAGCTCCGTATGCCACGGCAAACTGGCTGACACTGACGGCGGCGGTGCACAAATGCTGTGCAGCTAGCGCCATTCGACGGCCAACACCGCGGTTCCTGGTGTGTCCGCTGTGCCGTGCGTGTGATAATTGCTTGTACAGCCCTCTCGCAGTGTCCGGAGCAAGTATGGTGGGTCTGACACACCGGTGTCAATGTGTTCTTTTTTCCATTTCCAGGAGTGTATATGGGCCTTACCTCCTTGAAACATCAATAACATGAAAAAGTTTACAGACACGATAAAATACAATTAATCTGCTGACTAGGCAGCACAGCAAACTTCCAGAAGTCTTAAATATGTAATTTGCAATAAAGTATTAGCTGCGTTACAAGCTTACATCACCAAGATCTGCAGTGCCGACTAAATGAAGGGGTGTTTTTAATGTTCCATACGCATTTCGTTTCTTTTCATTTGTGGCGCTGCGGACTTATCATCGCATGTATGGCGTTCTGGAGTTGTACTTAGTTTGTCGGCGTACTAGGATGTCTGATTTTCGGCATTTTATGCATATATTTCGACTTAACGCCTCACTTCCACTGTTCACTGTGTTTTGATTGGCGTGTTTATTGTATGTAATATGCTTTCACAAATGAGAAGAAGCGAAACGCGCATATTACAAGACAAACAACCTTTCATTTAGTTGTATTAGTCGAAGCACACTCCCAACAGTGAATTTATGTGTTAGGAAGTATTTTCTGAAAGTGTAAGGTTGGGTTGTGGCCTTGCACGGAAATAAAACGTGGACGACAAACAGTTCAGAAAAGAAGACAATTGTGTCATTTGAAACGTAATGCTACAGAAGAATGCTGAAGATTATCTTGGTGGGTGGGATAATTAATGAGGAGATGCTGAATGGAAATGGGGGAAAAAAGAAAATTTTGACACAACTTGACTAAAAGAAGGGATCGCTGGACAGGACACATCCAGAGGCGACAAGGAATTGTCGATATGTTTATCCAAAGGATGTAGGTTGCAACAGTTATGCAGAAGTGAAGTGGCCTACACAGGATAGACTACATCTACATCTACATTTATACTGCGCAAGCCACCCAACGGTGTGGGGTGGAGGCACTTTACGTGACACTGTTATTACCTCCCTTTCCTGTTCCAGTCCCGTATGGTTCACGGGAAGAACGACTGCCGGAAAGCCTCCGTGCGCGCTCGAATCTATCTAATTTTACATTCGTGATCTCCTCGGGAGGTATAAGTAAGGGGAAGCAATATATTCGATACCTCATCCAGAAACGCACCCTCTCGAAACCTGGACAGCAAGCTACACCGCGATGCAGAGCGCCTCTCTTGCAGAGTCTGCCACTTGAGTTTGCTAAACATCCCCGTAACGCTATCACGCTTACCAAATAACCCTGTGACGAAACGCGCCGCTCTTCTTTGGATCTTCTCTATCTCCTCCGTCAACCCGACCTGTTACGGATCCCACACTGATGAGCAATAGTCAAGTATAGGTCGAACGAGTGTTTTGTAAGCCACCTCCTTTGTTGATGGACTACATTTTCTAAGGACTCTCCCAATGAATGTCAACCTGCCTTACCGCCTTATCGACAATTAATTTTATATGATCATTCCACTTCAGATCTCATACTCCCAGATATTTTACAGAAGTAACTGCTACCAGTGTTTGTTCCGCTATCATATAATCATACAATAAATGATCCTTCTTTCTATGTATTCGCAATACATTACATTTGTCTATGCTAATCGTCAGTTGCCACTCCCTGCACCAAGTGCCTATCCGCTGCAGATCTTCCTGCATTTCGCTACAATTTTCTAATGCTGCAACTTCTCTGTATACTACAGCATCATCTGCGAAAAGCCGCATGGGACTCCCACACTATCTACTAGGTCAATTATATATATTGTGAAAAGCAATGGTCCCATAACAGTCCCCTGTGGCACGCCAGAGGTTACTTTAACGTCTGTAGATGCCTCTCCATTGAGAACAACATGCTGTGTTCTGTTTGCTAAAAACTCTTCAGTCCAGCCACACAGCTGGTCTGATATTCCGTAGGCTCTTACTTTGTTTATCAGACGACAGTGCGTAACTGTACCGAACGCCTTCCGGAAGTCAAGGAAAATGGCATCTACCTGGGAGCCTGTATCTAATATTTTCTGGGTCTCACGATCTCACGATCGCTGTTTCCGGAATCCATGTTGATTCCTACAGAGTAGATTCTGGGTTTCCAGAAACGACATGATACGCGAACAAAAAACATGTTCTAAAATTCTACAACAGTTCGACGTCAGAGATATAGGTCTATAGTTTTGCGCATTTGCTCGACGACCCTTCTTGAAGACTGGGACTACCTGTGATCTTTTCCAATCATTTGGAACCTGCCGTTCATCTAGAGACTTGCGGTATACGGCTGTTAGAAGGGGGGGGGGGGGGGGGGAAGTTCTTTCACGTACTCTGTGTTGAATCGAATTGGTATCCCGTCAAGTTCAGTGGACTTTCCTCTGTTGAGTGATTCCAGTTGCTTTTCTATTCCTTGGATGTCCTTCGATGTCAGCCATTTTTTCGTTTGTGCGAGGATTTAGAGAAGGAACTGCAGTGCGGTCTTCCTCTGTGAAACAGCTTTGGAAAAAGGTGTTTGGTATCAGAACTAGCGGAGAAACCTGCAGCACACCAGGCTTCCGACTGAAGACCTCAGTAAACAACATCTGGAATTACCGGAAAGTCAGTGACATGAACATTGTATTAAGCAATTTTTCGTAACGATTCTGTCGGACGAGAGAATGACATACTACCAGAAAGAAACAAATAATTTCCGACGTTTCATGCCATACACGCCAACGACCATCTGTCTGGTGGAGCATAAACCGTGATTCATTTGAAGAGGACATCTGTCACCAATCAGTGGACGTCTAGGTGCTGTATTGACGTTAAATTCCTCTGCGCCGAGGATGCATCAACCAGGCGCCTGCTGCAGATCCCCACACGCAGCAACATTTGCTGAACGGTCGTGTGGGAGACACTGTCGATAGCCCTCTTGGTACATCTGGGCGGTCAGTTGCTCAAAAGTTACACGCCTGTTCCACCGTACACCTCATGACACTACTGTCCGCTACTGTTATACCATAACCTCAAAGCTGGAGGCAAATTGTATCACGAAATTATTAGTCAAAGCAATTATAGTATAAAGAAGCAAAGCGGTGTTACCATCTGGAAGGAATTTTGTTCTGTTGACTGTGATGTACCTAACAGAAGTGGCTTATCGGAAGGGAAAGTCAGAATTACGTAAATGTTTAAACGGTAACAAACAAAATTTTCCTATCCACACTGTATAAACGATAAAGAAAACGGTCGCCAGCCTAATTAGACATAAAAATGAGTAACATTCCTATTCAAGAAAATGGATATGAGTAACTTTAATGGACAAACACAAGCTGTACTTTACCACACGAATGTGCAACGGACTCTAGCACAAGCATATGTTAACGTTAGGTTGGAACTGATAGTCAGAGTAGAACAAACTATTTGCGTAAGTACAACAGATACTGACACACACTGTTGTCTTCAGTGCTTAATCAAACAGGATGGTCTCAACAGTATTACTATTAATATTCACCATAGAATCATATATTAGACATAGGTTAAGTCTGTCTCAGCTAAATACCTTTCGACTTCGAATAAAATTTAAATGTAATGCACTGACAAACACTTTCTCACTGATCTATGACTGAAAGCAGTTAGTGTAATCATAACAAATGGTCTATCTATCAAATGTTTCCTACTAGTGAGCACAATACACGAACTGTAGCTCCTATTACACTAATGATATGCACTTTCCTATACACTTGTGATCCTTATTTTAGCAAACACAACCGTGAGACTTTCATCAGTAATATGACCTGTTACTACAGTAAGACACAAGTTAACATAAAATATCAGGTATTGACTCACCTGGTACAGTGGACAACAAGCAGTATTATTCATTTACTGAACAAAATTTTGTAGCCTCAGTATGAGTAAGTATTCTATTAGCTTTGAAATAACACCAAATTGTTTTAAAACCTAATTGAATTTATCTGCTCCTATATTTTCGATAATTCTTCGAAAACCCATAGATTTTTAAGCAACGACTTTGATTGCAAAATTTGCTTCAACAATCAGTTACCACGGCACATTCTTTATCCACATTAATTTTAACCAAATCTTTTAATGTTTTAAAGAGGCCTTTTAATATAACACCCTGGGCTTTGATATTCTTTCAATTAGGATACTCGGTAAGCACTTTAACAGGAAGGACCCTGACTGGATAAGTGACTGAGGATAAAAAATCAGGATAGGTACAATAGTTCAGTTATAAATTACCTTATATTTGAGCACACTGAAATATCCAATGAGCTGATCCTTCACTGCACAATTCTACTATTTCCTGGTCCCTTTACAGTGATTGCGAATGTGGTGGCGAGTTCATGTTGTTGGATGGAGGGGCAGACAGACAAGCTGGACTCTGTCATTTCTTGGTGGCGAAGATAGATATTAATTTCAGAGTATTGCCAGCATACTACTCCATTTATACTCCATTCATCTGAGGCTTTAACGTGTATTAAAACGGCACTAAAAGCCCCTCTCAGCACCAGCATAAATCACAACATTTACATGAGCTTTTAGCGGTTCAGTAGCTCGTCTCCGACTGACTGTTAATCCACCTCTTCTACCTATGCCAACTACAATTTGTGCGCGCTACTAAGTTCCGTTCAGGAGGGGAACCACACCAGGTTTTACATTATACATTAACTAAAAGCCCTTAGTGAGGATCAGCAATTACATAACAGCAACCAAACATATTAAATAAAATAGATCAGTTACACATACTGGTATTTCTACAAAAAGTTATTCACACAGAAATAACAATTATATACAGTAAGTCAAAGAATTTAAATGACAGACACTACATCGTGTAGGAATAAACCATGACGTTAAAGTTTTTACAAAGGAAAAAGCGAACACTCTTGTAGTACCAATACAATCAAACAATATTTGCAATATCTTGATGACAGAAGGTAGAACAGACAAAAAAGAAAAATTTATGTCAGTAGTGCTACGGAGCTATGGTGTTACAACCTCTCCCTAGACGTCAGTCACATTTGTCAACTATGGCCTGTGGTGCACCGCAGTCGCCTCGGTGCCGATTTCGTGTAGCGCCATTTTGCCATACACATTATACTCCTACCATGGCGGCATGCGAACAGTTTACAAACTTTGCTTTTTGGAAATACTCCCACCCTTTACCCGAAAGCCAACGTCCATGCCCTTTTTGACACCAGATAAATCGCTCCGTTTCCGGATTACGACAACGACTGTGCTGTTGTCCATATCCCCCGACGCGCTTTATATTACCTCTGCTGCCAGTGCTGCTACCTGCAGTCTGTAAGTGGTTATTGCATGCTGACGTCTAACATACGTCGTGGTCACTTTACTGTGACTCCGCAAACGACAGTGAGAATACGATGGTGGCTGCATAATGGTCACATAATATTGTTCGAATACGGGTTCTCTAAATTTAATCGGCAGGGTTTGACAAGAACTGCGTCGTCTTTTTCTAAATTCCCCGAACATCCCTTCTACATTTTCACATGGACTGTACCGATCTCTTTGAAATGTAGCAATCAGGCTCTAAATTTATATGTTGCCTGTTGTTATACCTACTGATAAGGATTTCCAAACACTAAAACAAAACCTCAGAATTGTTCGTATTACCGTCTTGTAATTATTTCCTTTAGCGTATGTCTACACTTTCCCAGAACCATTTCAACTACAGTACTTTTTTCATTCGCCTTTCGTAGTATTGATTTTGCTTGATCGTCTCTTTTCATGCCGCTTCTTAATGTCTTTCCTAGCGTTTGGACCCTTTATTGGCGTTTATCCTTCTTAAGGGTTCCGTTGCTTTCATCATTTAACAGCTTTATTATGTTTCAAACTGGGCTTTTCTCCATGCCTTCGCCCACAGAATTATTCGACATCTCGCCCTCCCCATCTCTCTGTCCATCCACTCCCCACCCCTCTCTCTGTCCATCCTCTCGACCACCTCTCCGTGACGTCCAGCGTCTCTTTCTCCTCACTCTCTTCCTGTCTCCTTCACGTCCACTCTCTATCCTCCTGTTCCCCCCACCTGTGATCCTACCCTACTTCTCCCTGCTCTCTATCCATCCTCTCCTGTCTCTATCTCTCCCTATCCATCCTTCCATACATGCTGCTACTACACTGACACAAATACACCTGCGTCATGCAGGGCAGCCAACACACTGGGGACTGGAAAACCGTTTCTTGCCACTGATGTATAATGCATCAATTTGAACAATGTAGTCCAGAGGAGTATCACGATTTGGTGATACAAATGGGTTAAATAACGGTCTAGATCACAATAATACTTTATTACTGACTGCTTTCGACTTCTACACAAAATTGAAACTGCTCGTTAATAAAATACACTCCTGGAAATTGAAATAAGAACACCGTGAATTCATTGTCCCAGGAAGGGGAAACTTTATTGACACATTCCTGGGGTCAGATACATCACATGATCACACTGACAGAACCACAGGCACATAGACACAGGCAACAGAGCATGCACAATGTCGGCACTAGTACAGTGTATATCCACCTTTCGCAGCAATGCAGGCTGCTATTCTCCCATGGAGACGATCGTAGAGATGCTGGATGTAGTCCTGTGGTACGGCTTGCCATGCCATTTCCACCTGGCGCCTCAGTTGGACCAGCGTTTGTGCTGGACGTGCAGACCGCGTGAGACGACGCTTCATCCAGTCCCAAACATGCTCAATGGGGGACAGATCCGGAGATCTTGCTGGCCAGGGTAGTTGACTTACACCTTCTAGAGCACGTTGGGTGGCACGGGATACATGCGGACGTGCATTGTCCTGTTGGAACAGCAAGTTCCCTTGCCGGTCTAGGAATGGTAGAACGATGGGTTCGATGACGGTTTGGATGTACCGTGCACTATTCAGTGTCCCCTCGACGATCACCAGTGGTGTACGGCCAGTGTAGGAGATCGCTCCCCACACCATGATGCCGGGTGTTGGCCCTGTGTGCCTTGGCCGTATGCAGTCCTGATTGTGGCGCTCACCTGCACGGCACCAAACACGCATACGACCATCATTGGCACCAAGGCAGAAGCGACTCTCATCGCTGAAGAAGACACGTCTCCATTCGTCCCTCCATTCACGCCTGTCGCGACACCACTGGAGGCGGGCTGCACGATGTTGGGGCGTGAGCGGAAGACGGCCTAACAGTGTGCGGGACCGTAGCCCAGCTTCATGGAGACGGTTGCGAATGGTCCTCACCGATACCCCAGGAGCAACAGTGTCCCTAATTTGCTGGGAAGTGGTGGTGCGGTCCCCTACGGCACTGCGTAGGATCCTACGGTCTTGGCGTGCATCCGTGCGTCGCTGCGGTCTGGTCCCAGGTCGACGGGCACGTGCACCTTCCGCCGACCACTGGCGACAACATCGATGTACTGTGGAGACCTCACGCCCCACGTGTTGAGCAATTCGGCGGTACGTCCACCCGGCCTCCCGCATGCCCACTATACGCCCTCGCTCAAAGTCCGTCAACTGCACATACTGTTCACGTCCACGCTGTCGCGGCATGCTACCAGTGTTAAAGACTGCGATGGAGCTCCGTATGCCACGGCAAACTGGCTGACACTGACGGCGGCGGTGCACAAATGCTGCGCAGCTAGCGCCATTCGACGGCCAACACCGCGGTTCCTGGTGTGTCCGCTGTGCCGTGCGTGTGATCATTGCTTGTACAGCCCTCTCGCAGTGTCCGGAGCAAGTATGGTGGGTCTGACACACCGGTATCAATGTGTTCTTTTTTCCATTTCCAGGAGTGTATTATTGCGATGTAGACTTGTCTTGAACTGTCATGTAGGGCAAGTCGATAAAACAGGCTGATACTGCTCCTTCACAGCATGCCTGTTGTGCAGTGCTGCCTGCGAGTTGGGGATTGAGAACTGTTGCTTGCTTCTGACATGTAGGCTAGCCTGCAAAGTAGGTCGATCAGGCAGCAGATCCCCTTCCTATGCAATGTATCTGTCATACAAGGCAACCTGTACGACAGTGCCTGGAAAAAAACATGTTCCTGTGCGCATATCTGGTCCTATAGAAGCTGAGAGATTATAAATCCCACTGTGCTGATACTTGTGAGGCCTACTGTTTATATGCCAAATCTGGATGAAATCGAACCAGGGATTTGGGAGGAGATGCCTTATATATGTATACAGAATATGTGGATTTGCGGATGAATGCCCCTCCTGTCACCACAATCTTCAGTTAACATAAGGGAATCATGAATGGTAGAAACTTTTTCTGTATGTTATCGTTTTTTTGCTCTTCATTTATTGTGGCTGAGGTTGAGAACTGCCCATTACCTGTTTAAAAGAGAGTGGAAACCTACCTAATAACCATTCTCAGGATGGCCAGTCTACCAGACCATCATTTGTTAATCTAACTCCACGGATTTGATTCGAGTCTAGCTCATATCCCCGTCTCTCGTGAGTTGGTCATTATTCTTCCTACCTAAATACTTACACATTATAGTTTGCATACTATCAGGTTATTTCTCTTTGTTACACGCATTGTATTTAAGGTAAACCTGTCATGAGCCTGAAGATTTTTTTTTTTTCAGTTTGTCCCCTACAGTCATCTTAGCAGGGGAAAGACTATACGGCAGTGTGATTGAGGAGACTTTCGTGGCAGTCATGACGATACGAGCACAAGGACAACATGACACCCAATCCCCAAGCGGAGAAAATCACAGATCCGGTCGAGAATCGTACATGGGTCCCTTCGGTTAACAATCTGCTGCCCTGATGCTGCAGCTGCTGAGGCGGACACGATGGGTGGTTTCAACGTCACAGTGTTTTCCTAGGCAAGGTCCTATTAGAACTGATTCCTTCCTCCGGTGTCTGAACAGACTTTTACCGTCAGCTGTAGGGTGGCGCACTGTTTAACACGGACGCCAACGAAGGAGCACTGGAATACACTACTGGACATTAAAATTGCTACACCAAGAAGAAATGCAGATGATAAACGGGTATTCATTGGACAAATATACTATACTAGAACTGACATGTGATTACATTTTTAAGCAATTTGGGTGCATAGATCCTGAGAAATCAGTACCCACAACAACCACCTCTGGCCGTAATAACGGCCTTGATACGCCTGGGCATTGAGTCAAACAGAGCTTGGATGGCGTGTACAGGTACAGCTGCCCATGCAGCTTCAACGTGATACCACAATTCATCAAGAGTATTGACTGACGTATTGTGACGAGCCAGTTGCTTGGCCACCATTGACCAGACGTTTTCAATTGGTTAGAGATCTGGAGAATGTGCTGGCCAGGGCAGCAGTCGAACATTTTCTGTATCCAGAAAGGCCCGCACAGGACCTGCAACATGCGGTCGTGCATTACCCTGCTGAAACGTAGGGTTTCGCTGGGGTCGAATTAAGGGTAGAGCAACGGGTCGTAACACATCTGAAATGTAACGTCCATTGTTCAAAGTGCCGTCAAAAGCGAACAAGAGGTGACCGAGAGGTGTAACCAATGGCACCCCATACCATCACGCCGGGTGATATGGCAGTATGGCGATGACGAATACACACTTCCAATGTGCGTTCACCTCGATGTCGCCAAACACGGATGCGACCATGATGATGCTGTAAACAGAACCTGGATTCATCCGAAAAAAATACGTTTTGCCATTCATGCACCCAGGTTCGTCGTTGAGTACACCATCGCAGGCGGTCCTGTCTGTGATGCAACGTCAAGGGTAACCGCAGCTATGGTCTCCGAGCTGATAGTCCATGCTGTTGCAAACGTCGTCGAACTGATCGTGCAGATGGTTGTTGTCTTGCAAACTTCCCCATCTGTTGACTCAGGGATCGAGACGTGGCTGCACGATCCGTTACAGCCATGCGGATAAGATGCCTGTCATCTCGACTGCTAGTGATACGAGGCCGTTGGGATCCACCACGGCGTTCCGTGTTACCCTTCTCAACCCACCGATTCCATATTCTGCTAACAGTCATTGGATCTCGACCAACGCGAGCAGCATTGTCGTGATACGATAAACCGCAATCGCGATAGGCCACAATCCGACCTTTATCAAAGTCGGAAATGTGATGGTACGCATTTCTCCTCCTTACACTTGGTATCAAAACAACGTTTCACCAGGCAACGCCGGTCAGCTGCTGTTTGTGTATGAGAAATCGGTTGGAAACTTTCCTCATGTCAGCACGTTGTGCGTGTCGCCACCGACGCCAACCTTATGTGAATGCTCTGAAAAGCTAAGCATTTGCATATCACAACATCTTCTTCCTGTCGGTTAAATTTCGCGTCTGTAGCACGTCATCTTCGTGGTGTAGCAAATTTATTCGCCAGTAGTGTAATTAAGAAACATTGCCAGGGGTAAAACTAGTAATAAGTTACATACATAAATCCTAGGACTGACGGAGAATTGAACACCAGTCTTCTGTATCTATTGGTTGTTTGGTTGATTTGGGAGAGGGGACTAACAGCGAAGTCACCGGGGTTGGGGAAGGATGGGAGAAGAAGTCTGCTGGGCCCTTGCAAAGGAGTCATCCCGGCACTTGCCTGAAGCGATTTAGGGAAATCACGGAAAACCTAAATCAGGATGGCTGGACGTGGATTTGATTCGTCATCCTCTGACATCTATTGACAGAAACTTAATCAATGAGCTATCTACCTTCACTCTTCATTAATCTACATTTAAATAGAACCACCATTGATAGAAACACATGAAAATTGTGTATGAATCTTTTTGGATTTTCTTATGATCGTCCAGTGGTGATGGAAGAAAAAAATGGAAATGGATAGGGATGAATATGGCTGGGACTGTGTTGACGGTGTGATGGGAGAAGAGCTGTAGGCGCCCCGGTGGTCCCGGTCACCTACAGTGGACTGGAGGCCGAGCGGTGACCTCTCCAGTTGTCAGGATGCTAGGAAATGACTGTGGACGCATCAGAAACGCCAAAGAAACATTATTAATTCATAACACCTTTATTCCTGCTGAGTACAATGTGGCTTGGTGGTATCAACGACCTTCCCGAGTCCTCGCTGACTCGTAGCGGTGACACCAGCTCCAGGCCACACAGTCTTGTTAGCGCAGCGCCACGTACTGTGACGTAGTGAAGGAATGTCCTTACTTCGTACTTTGGCCGCGTGTGGCTGGTGGCGCCCGGCTGGACGGCCGGCTCGGCTGCGGGCAGCAGGCTGCTTGCCGCAGGTGGCTCCGGGTTGGAGTCCTGGCGCTGTCGGCACGAGAAGCGTTCTCGTAGTGCAGAGTGTCCTCTATCCCACCCCGTCTTCTTCCCTGCTCCTCCTGGTGGCTCGTCCGTTGTGGACGGGCGGAACGGGCTGCAATCCCACAGTGTCGTCGGCTCACCCGGTTGTGACGTTGGATGCACAGGGCCTAGGCCCCGCACGATCTCGATGACGGCTCCCTGATGTGGTCAGCATTGGCGGCGAGCGAGTCTGCCGCGTTGTCTGCTAATCCTGGGTTGATGATTGACAGCAGCAGCAGAGAAGGCGAGAGCTGGTACTGTCCCCTCACGTCTGCTGCTGGATGGACCACCCTTACTGCAATGCAGCGACCCAGTACACATCTAACTGCAAGTCTAACTGCGAGTGCCTTGTTGCTATCAAAGCTGGCGTATTTAAAGGAAGCACGAGCGACGTCCTGGCGTCATGCTCATTTGTAATGAACGCATTCGTTCCACTTATACTGCTGATTCATCTGTCATACTTGCCCCCTAGGTGTTTTTGCGACAGAGTTACGTGTTGTTACCACAGACTTACGCGAAGTTGTGAAATGCAATACAGCTGACGCTATACCTCTGTCTTACACTCTGCAAAACTCTGTCCAACACAAACCCGCGTGCTAAGCAATTCTCTCTCGCTTGTCGTGTGTAACCAGGCCATTGCCCCTGCGTGACGACACATTCCGATATATGTGCAATCCTCCTACATCTCGGCTAACGTATTGCGTCTGGCTCTCGGCATAGGCAACGAAACTTTGACAATATTCCACGTTTCGAACTCTTTACTATCCCGCGACACTACAGAGCTGTTTCCTATTGGACATAAGACAGACAGCTGGATTATGACGTGAATGCCTCTGGAGATCTTAGCACAGTGTCCAGTCTCCTTGTTCCTTTTTTCCTCTCCGGAAATCTTTTCCCCTTCCATCATTCCTTCTTCGATGTACAAGGTCGAGCTACACATTCCGGCACCGGCATTCGGACGGCGCGAAAGCCGTAAGAGCAGTAGGGGCCAGACGGCCGGACAGCGTCGAAGCTGGAGTGAGACGGCGGCGCCTGCGGCAGGAACCGACCGGCCGGCCCCCGGGGGACTGCGGGGATGCGAAATGTTTTGCATATGAGCCGTCGCTCCGGCAGCCGGGGCGAAGCGGCCGATGAATTTCCCCTGACGTCGGCCGGGCCTCTGGGGCCGAAACGAAACCGGACCGCCGGGATGGCGTTAAGAGTCGAAAGGCGTGGGCCGGCCGGGCGATACGGGCCGCAGGAGTTCGGAGAGCGGGCGGCCCAGAACTGGCGGATAACAGCGGTCCGCACTCCGGCCGCCTCACTGCCCCGGCTCCAGGCTGGCTGGCCACCGGCTCCAGGCGCGAACGACCGGCGGCGCCCTGGAGATTCCAGCCGCTGCCGAGGACGCCGACCCTCCCCGGGGAACTGTACAGCGCGCGCAGCTGTTTACCGGGGCGCGAGCACGCAGGCACTGCCCAACTTCGGGCGCTGCGCCCCTAACTATCCATATCTGCATAACAAGTGGCCTCGGAAACAAAAACAAGTGGCAAAACTTTCCTTTAAGGTTCAAATGATTCAAATGGCTCTGAGCACTATGGGTCTTAACATCTGAGGTCATCAGTCCCCTAGAACTCAGAACTACTTAAACGTAACTAACTTAAGGACATCACACACATCCATGCCCGAGGCAGGATTCGAACCTGCGACCGTAGCAGTCGCGCGGTTCCGGACTGAAGCGCCTGCAACCGCTTGGCCACCGTGGCCGGCTTTCTTTAAGGTGGATCCTTCCGTGTGTAGAAAGAATCAGGATAACTTTTGATATAGGATACTCCACAGGTTACCTAACGCGTGTGGCGAAGAGTAGTCCTGATACCGCTATCTTTTCCTCGTGCACCCCTGCCCCATTCATCAGTGTCGCGAGGAAATCGTCGGTAAACCTCGGTATAAGCCCAGATTTCTATGGTTTTCTCGTCGTCGTCATATCGCGAGATGTACGTCCGAATGTACCTTCTCGGAAAATTGTAAATTTGTGGTAAGTTCCTATGGGACCAAACTGCTGAGGTCATCGGTCCCTAGGCTTACACTACGGTAAGAAAAAGGAATAAAAGTGAGATTGTGTTAATACTTTCATCCTGACCTCCTCTGCATTACTGCAGATGACGTGTCTCTGAGCACATTTGTACTGTGCATGCAGTACACGTGAGGTGCCTAGTTGTTTCCACTGTGTGGAATACATGAGTTCTTGTACACTTCACTAACCTGCTGTCTTCATGATGATGATGTCCCCAGCGCAGAAAACAGCACGCAGGTCGTGGATTCTTTTTCTTGAGGCTGAAATTAACTTCGCAAGGAACTACTGCTACGAATAAACTATAACTCTTTTGGGATGCCACTCGCGTTTTTATTGATATAGACACGAGAAACTATTCTTGTTCACAACGTATTGAACATACCTTTCCACAGTCATTATATCTGGCTAAAATAACATGAAATACATCCTGCCACAGACAACATGTCTGTCTACTGGAACCGTCAGAACTGGAGAATAAAATTACATGAATCAAATACTACTATTACAGACAACATGTCTGTACCTAGCGACTGTCGGAACTGTAGTAAATAAAATTGCATGAAACAAATACTGCTATGACAGACAACATGTCTGTCCACTGGAACGATCAGAACTGGAGAGCCGGACTGCCCGAGACACTCCACGCGCCCCGCCAGCAAGGCGTGACCCGAACGCCACCGAAGTGCATCGGCAGTAATATCGACATCTTTTGTTTTAGTAATACTTTGATTTTAATTATTTTGAAATGACTGATTGATAGCTGGCTGTTGAGAGATGTTTATTTAAAAAAATGAAGTAATTTGGGTGACATCTTTAACTAATAATAGCAACTTAAGTTTAACGTTTTGGCGCCCTACCGCCGAACACAGCAGCCAATCACAGAGCAGCAGCATCATGCAGGCGGTCTTTCTCACGGAAATGGTACCGAATATAACATCTGACACCGGTACCTCATCCCACATTGCGTCATCTCTATGCTTCTTGCATCTCCACTGCCCTGGGAATAGCTTCCTGGAGCCTAATATGGTGGCTGAATAAGCCAGAAATATTACAACACACTACGTAAACTAACTTACGCTAAGGAAAACACACACACCCATGCCCAAGGGAGGACTCGAACTTCCGACGGAGGAAGCCGAAGTTGTTTACACCTGTGGAGTTACTCTCCTTTTAGCGAGGCTAACGATGGTACATTTTAATCTATCTTGGAAAACACCCTGAATCAATCATGCTTTATGTAAGTGACTAAGAACATTAGATATTATAGGGCCATAACCTCCAGTATCTTTTAGAAATATTATTCACCCCATATGATGTTTTACTTTTTAGAGTGATGACAATCTTCCTTATTTCAGATGAGGATGTGAATTCATTTTTATTTCACTAAATATCTACTCCATTGTTTCTTCGGTGTACTGTTTTGCTTTATCTTCTCAACTGTATGCACTTTCCTTGTCGAATAATAAACCGTTACAATTTTTAGTGATTATCTCCCAATTTTACAGCAAGGAACCAGTCAGTATAACAATCACAAGTACAACATTTCTCGGTAATAAGTCCTGAGCTCATGCCTCTATATAGAAATCTACAAAAAAATTAATTATTTCTATAATTTTGTGTTTATATTTCTCTTTTATGTATGCAACAACTCTTCCCTTATTTATGGTGTATCTACATGAATATGATTCTAATTTATAAACAGCTGCATTAAGATTTTATATCCTTGTGGTCGTATGGCATTCAGACAGACAAATTCCCTCGATTTCTTTTTTGGCTACAAAGATCTTTCAAACAAATTATCGACTCATTTACTTTATTTTTTACTTCTCTAACATTCTGATCAAGAAAAATGGTTTTTTCATATCCTTCTATTCTTATAAAATGACTGGGGGTCTCTGTCAATTTAATTTCCTGTAATACTGTTTGTATGAATTCTGAATTTGACATAAAGTCTGTGTCTCACCTGACGGTAATAGTCACAAAGATTTTCCTTTTTTTTTAGCGGTGGACTCCCTCATGTTTGATGGTAACAGAATTGTTGACTTATTCTTACACCTCATATTCTGGTGTAGGCCATGAGAAGTATTACCCCCAAGAAAATAATCCGCATATCCTAATCTGTGCACATGGAATTCTTCCTCTACACTATTCATTCTAGTTCAAAATTAGCTACTTCTGTATGTCTTCGTAGATATCAGTTGTGATATAATTGGATGGCTTGGAGTCGGTCGATCTATGTATAGAACTTTGGTTCCTCGGCTGCTGGAGGTCCATTGACAGTGGCGTAGGGTCCAGTGGGTACATCTTGGCCATACAACTTCTTTGCAGAGACGCTAGGGTTTGACAGTTTCTTTGTCATTGGCTTTCATGCACAGCAATTTTAGGCATGTTTGTTAGTAGCCATGTGTAATCCTGGAAGTACAATTAAAGTACGTTACAGATCATAGTGGTCATTGAAGAACACTTATAGAAAACTTTCAACTCAGACAGAAATTTATTTTAAGGGGCTCCGGAACGCCCTATACTTGCAATGTTAAAATAACGCTTATAAATTACATCTTTCCTCACAAAGTATTTGAGGTAGGAAGTTGAACTTTTTACAGATTATTTATTGGAAAATGGGCTACAACTTAATTCAGGGATTTTACAAAATTTTAGTTCAGTTATTAAAGATGATTTTTTTTCAATTGTAATGAAAATTCACAACATTTTTTTGCAATTTTTTATTTATTTATTCAAAAATATACAGTTTTTTGGAAAAAGGCTGTGTTAAATTATGCAGAAGGTACTGTGTAACATTTACTGAAAGTTTGAAACAAATATGTTTGGAAGATCCTTAGAAAACATGTAATTAGTAGGAGAAAATAAAAGTTTTGGGAATCGAGCGACAAAGATTGGATTAACTTTTTAGTGCATTCCAGGTCCATAGGATGGATTATCTTCATCATTTGCAAACTCCTCCTCCAGCTTCCTCTTGTTCCTCCTCCTGTTTACTCTTGCTTGTATTTCTAGACTCTTTACAGCCCTGTCTGCAGCCCGAAGGCGTTCCTTGTCTAAAGCAAGCATCGCTCGTACCACGTTAGAACCTATCTTCATTCCCATATTTCTAAATACCTTGCACCTTACAATGTTGCCATCATTGAAAGTCGCAACAGCATCATACACACCAAAGTGAAGTGTTTCTATTCCAACAAATACAGTCTTGGGGATTCTCGACCATATAACACTATTTACACTTTCATTGGGGTTTTGAGTTTTTCCGTGAATACACTTTTTCAACAGTTCAGGTGCTGCTAAGTCTCTGAAAATAGGCTAGCCTCAACACATACTCTATCTCACATCACTAAAATGTACCTGATGAACACGGACGTTATTAATAACACCATTTGACAGCAGTTTAACAGCGCCACAGTGGGTCACGCCCATGTAGAACACATTTCAAAAAAAATTTAAAAATAGTTGTAGTCTTCGGAATTGAATAAATTATATATCTATTAAAAGGTAATAGTCTGCAGATTCAGAAAACGCAAAAAAGTAAAAATTGAACTTTTCATGATTTTGAGCCTTTCCGGAGCCCCTTAAGAAAAATGTCACTTCACGCAGTTCAGATCTGCATTAAAATCGGTGCCTGTTTAACTCTACGCCTTAAAATGGAGTTAAGAATTAAGTATTCCTTTTTTACGATAAGTCCATCACCACATGTACTGGAGACTTATACTATTTCTTCTAACATAACGGAAAAGGAAAGTAGTCTGAAAGTTTCTTCTACGAAACGTTGACCTAGGCTTCTTCTTGTGTCTAGTATTCGCAGCGCATATCTCCAAATCATTTTTAACATCCTCTTATAGCTTTATTGTTCAAATACTTCTAGTTTCTGCTTCTCCAGTTTTGCCGCGGCCCACATTTCACATTCCTATAATTCTGTGCTACGAAAGTTATTTTTAGGAAACCTCCAGCTCAATTCTGTACAGCAGTAAAGCTTTTTCAATTAAGAAATATTTATTTAAATTGCGTCAGTTTACTTATGATGTCTCCCATGCAGTAGTTACCTCGTCTACTCTTACTTCCAAGTGAGGACACATTTTTCATTTTTTTTTACGCTGTGCGAAATTCTTTGCCAGTTAACCTGTGAATTGTCTTTAATATTCTACCTTCTTACACTCTGGATTAAGGCTATATCATCAGCGGATCTTATCATTAGTATTTATTTCTCGTATGGTACTCAAACTAGAAATTTATTTCCAGTTCCATCACTGCGTCTTCGACACACTACTTAAATAACTGTGGAGCTATGTTACAACTCCATATTAACTTATGCTCTTAGCAACCAGCCTTCCCTAATACTTCACGTCATACGCGCTTGACGCTATTCCTTTATTTTCGTCATTAGACTTCTGTGAAATTGAATTCTGTCTACGATTTCTTCCATTTCTGCGTCGACCTCTTCGTCCTTTATTTCGTTCATTCATGTTCCTTAGCCTGTTTTAAGATGTTATGTTCAATCCATACACAAATTAGCAAGTCCAGGATATTATAGTACGAGTGCCTCCAGCCTTTATACGTCTCTCCTTTTTTCGAATATCACTCCACTCTGCACTATTCTGCGCACTTCGCTTTGGTGTCGTACATTTCAAATGCACCGAGTTCCTATTTTTTTATATTTGTTACTTTCATCAGTTCAATTGTAAGCTCTTTCGTGCACCAAACATCACTTTGAGGGAACATGATGTGAGTGATCCACGAAAAACTTTTTTTTTCAGTAGGGAGATCAACTGTTGAGAAGTAGTGTCACGTTAAGCACGATTTTGATTTGTTTGTTTGTTGGGTGTCAAACTTTCAAAATGGTTCAAATGGCTCTGAGCACTATGGGACTTAACATCTATGGTCATCAGTCCCCTAGAACTTAGAACTACTTAAACCTAACTAACCTAAGGACAGCACACAACACCCAGCCATCACGAGGCAGAGAAAATCCCTGACCCCGCCGGGAATCGAACCCGGGAACCCGGGCGTGGGAAGCGAGAACGCTACCGCACGACCACGAGATGCGGGCTGGGTGTCAAACTTTATTGGATCTAATGTCACGCTACTAATAAAGTAAAATTAAATTCGTCTTGAGTGAGCTGCAAGGGACAGTAATTTGACAGTTGATAGAAATATTTGTGTACGTATTGCGAATTGGGGTTTGTCTCGGGATCTTCTACCCACGTTTGATGTACGGTTTTTCTGACGTACTGGCATTGTCAGAGATTCAGCCTCCACCGGCAACGGAGTGGCACCAGAATAGCAGTAACAATTTCGTAATATTTGTTTAGCTTATCTTGGCTCCATTGAACTCGATTTCAGTTCATATGACCCTCATGCAATTACTACATCGGAAACATAACCAAGGAAGTAGGAAATTGATTTCCTGAGGGTAAAAAAAGAACTCAGATAAGCGCCACGACGGATTCTGTCTCTTCTAGGGTACGAATCCGGGCAGAGTCATAACCGCTTGCACTTGTTCAAGGGACTTGCTTTCATCTCACGGGTAGACCTGCAAAACGCGTGTGAAATGTGTTTGGAACTTACCCGCTGTCTCTCTTGTTCCAGAAATTATTGTACCGGCCACAGCGAGACCCGAATTCCAGCATTCGGTCGGACGCTAATTCGGCAGAGTAAATACCGACCCCCACCGACTGTTCAGCCACCGTGCGGGCGATATTTTTTATTCCTGTCCAGAAAAACGCGAAAGCGGCCGAAACGACTTTGGTTTTGTGTCCTTTTGCACATTAAATAATAATAAAGTTTGACAACAGTGGATGGCGGCCGTGTGTGCTGTTGTTTACAGTGCATTATGGAATTCAGAATATTATGTATGCAGAGACAAAATATTACGATAGCTCTTCTGATATATCGGTGGAAATGAAAGAAGTACTTGCAATATTTTAAGCGAGTGCGATTTATAAGCAAATAGCATTAGCGCCAGTTCCATTAAAATGGATATTTCTTGTGTTACGTATGCGTAGCTGGAGAGCTTTTTCCGACCGTTTCACATTTTCTATTGTGCTCTCCTGGCTGCAATCGTCTAGCAGTGGTAATACTCTGGGAGACGTTGGGAAAACATACTGTAAATATTTATTTCCTTAGAATTTACAGTATATCTGTATTATATGCTGTGATAGGCAGCTGGAAATCTTTGTAAATAAAAATCAGTTGTCGCAATATAAAAAAAATCGTCATTTCAGAACGGTTCGATCGATTTGGTTGATTTCTTCACGTGTTTATCTGTCAGCACAAATTTGTATGAAAGAAAATTTTGAAAAATCCACAGGAAAAGTCGGAAATTTGGATGTTATTTTTGTATGAAAATCTCAATGAAAGAAATGTGATGGTTGGTTGGTTTGTTTGACAATTCTGCTGTCATATGTTTTCGTAACAAGGGATTCCGCATTAAGCATTGATATTTTGCGAAAAAGAATACGATTAACAGCGTAATCGGTGGTAATCATATCGTTGGTGTGTCGCAAAGATTAAATTGACGTCAGTTCGTGGTAATTTGGTGTGTTGCAAATATTCAATTGATTTCAGTTGGAAAAATGCCACCAGTGAGGCTTTGAAATACTGGTCGGCTTACGCGCAACCTAAGTCAACAATATAAAACATGATCGTCGAGTCAGTGAGACTGACAAAGAGTGTAGACAGCGTATGGAGGCAAATCGAATAAGAATTTCTCAGGTGCGATCCATTATGACTCCGGAACAACAGTTACAGTCGAGTTGAACTCTCTCACTTGGAGCTTACGCTCACAATGATTTAGAATGTCAAATGACAATTCGAACTGATCGTTTGGCCTTCAGATACGATCTAGCAGTCGATTACGCCGCGGTTGTATTCGTCGACTA
This sequence comes from Schistocerca cancellata, assembly GCF_023864275.1. Classification (NCBI taxonomy): domain Eukaryota; kingdom Metazoa; phylum Arthropoda; class Insecta; order Orthoptera; family Acrididae; genus Schistocerca; species Schistocerca cancellata. The sequence goes on from NC_064634.1 coordinate 70,405,945, forward strand.
TGAAACAATTAACAATGTTTGTCAACAATGCAGTGCTTTTAGTTTCGACACGAACCGCCAAGACTGTGTTGTACTAGCGGAATGGTCGAACTACCACAATTGACACCGCCACCAAAGCCACTGGCATCTCTGCTTTCTGGCCAAGAACCACGATCGAAGCATTTCTTGCAGAATGTACAAAAGGATATCAGTTCCTACTAAAGACAGCACTTGGGGCGAATATTACCGAAGAACGAAATTCTAACCCCACTTTTAATGTAAATTATTTTTCGACTGTATCACACAAACAAACATCAACGATTCACAAAGTCTTACCGAGCCTCACAAATCAACAGTTTGTTTTCATCTTTACAGCTTCTTACTGAAAACGTTTTGTTTCGATTCACAGACATGCAAGGAAAGATTTCCAGAATGAGATTTTCACTCTGCAGCGGAGTATGCGCTGATATGAAACTTCCTGGCAGATCAAAACTGTGTGCCGGACCGACAGTCAGTCAGCCAGTCAGTCAGTTGGTCGAGAAGGTATTCATCCAACCAAATCTTTCTTTGAAACTTCCTGGAAGATTAAAACTGTGTGCCGGACCGAGACTCGAACTCGGGTCCCGAATTCGAGTCTTGGCCCGGCACACAGTTTTAATCTGCCATGAAGTTTCAAGGAAAGATTTGGTTGGATGAATACCTTCTCGACCAACTGACTGACTGGATGACTGACTGACAAATAGACAACGCACATCCTAAACCACTGGACATATAGACATGTTAAACAATAAACGCTTTCTGTTATACTGGCTGCGAGAAAGTACATGCTAAGCTGTGTTATGAAAATGTTCAGTTTTGTTTTCGTTTTCGCAATCATTTTTAACAGAATATACGAAAGTTGTGTTTATGGCTAACTTTCTAATCTTACTTGTTTGTAGATTAAAACCCTAAGAAACAATGTCACTAAAACTACTGTCCTCACAGATCCAGATTCAAACCGATGTACCTTTCAATTTTGGCTTCTATTTCCAATCAAGGTCCCGTTTGTTGTTGCAACAACAATAACTAAGGTGAGAAAGAGGGACTGAAGGAGATGGACAGAGAAGGGAAAGGGAAATGGATATGAAGAAGGGGAAGAAAGATATGGATATCGAGATGAGGCAGGAGGAAATGGATAGAGAAAGTGTCGTATAAGAGATGTACAGGGAGCGGGGGAAAAGTGATGGGGAGAGTTGAGGTGAAGTGGTGGAGGAGATGGACGAAGGGAGGGGGTAGAAGGAGAAGTATAGAGAAATGTGGGAGATGCACATCCAACTCCCATACATATCTAGGAATTGAGAAGCATCGTCGGGTGCGCTACTGTTAAATAAAGATCGATGTCTGTCTGTTAGAGCAGAATTGTAACAGTATGATATTACGGACTTGAAAATTACGAAATCAGATGAATCATTTTAGGGAAAAAATCGAAGAATTATTGTGTGTTATATGACATAGTCACATTGGAGATAAGCTACCAGTGTTTATTAAAAGTTGTGGATTCAAAAAATTTCCTTATTAGTAAAGTTCGCAAGTATGTATTTTCTTATACTGATAACTGGTTTCGGCTACATTAAACACCGTCAGATATAATGGAGTCAACATTATATATTTTTTCAGGTGCAATATCTTCAGAATAACATATGCATTTCAGTTATGTTCTCACTTTGTCACTATGCGCACATGGGAAGTGTTTGATTTTGTTGTTATAGATGGCACTTAAAGGTCTCGTAAACTTCAATATGAAAACGGATAATTGATGCAGCTAAAACTAGTGATGAGTTTTTAAAAATGTATATACTTGTAATCTTGACTAATGAATTACTTTTTTGCATTCAAAACTGTTAGGGTTAAGCTCATGGAGGTAATTGTAGACGATGTGATAGCTAACTAGGACAACGACGGTGTAAGAACCGTTGCTGTCTCCGCCGTGAGAGAAGCACCCCGTCCCGGACTGTTGGTAAAACTCAATATATTGCGTATGGATACTTGAGGGAACCATCTCGGATGCGGAACGGATGTCATGCAGAGCACAGGGTGCAGCCAACTGCAGATTTATGTCCCATGTCGGTACTAATGACGTGTGTTGCTGTGGATCGGAAGGGACTGCCTCTGGTTACAAACAACTTTAATTGGAATTATCAAGAATAAAAAAAAAAAAAAATCGGCCGGCCGAAGTGGCCGTGCGGTTAAAGGCGCTGCAGCCTGGAACCGGAAGACCGCTACGGTCGCAGGTTCGAATCCTGCCTCGGGCATGGATGTTTGTGATGTCCTTAGGTTAGTTAGGTTTAACTAGTTCTAAGTTCTAGGGGACTAATGACCTCAGCTGTTGAGTCCCATAGTGCTCAGAACCATTTGAACCATTTTTTTAAAAAATCGCGGGGAAGGCGAACCAAAAACTGGGCTTTGTTCGCAGAAAAAGATACAGCAAATCTACTAAGCCTGTCTGTAGTGTTCTGGAGTAAAATGGTTCAAATGGCTCTGAGCACAATGGGACTTAACATCTTAGGTCATCAGTCCTCTAGAACTTAGAACTACTTGAACCTAACTAACCTAAGGACATCACACACATCAATGCCCGAGGCAGGATTCGAACCTGCGACCGTAGCAGTCGCGTGGATCCGGACTGAAGCGCCTAGAACCGCTCGGCCACCACAGGCCGGTGTCAGCAGAGGGCAGTCAGTGAATCGCATTAGGTTTAGCCACCTCCCCACGAGCGACAGGCAGTTTTTTCTGAAGTGAGGCTGTTGCCTACTTTGTCCTACAGTCAGCCGCGCGGGGTAGCCGTGCGGTCTGGGCGCCTTGCCATGGTTCGCGCGGCTACCCCCGTCGCAGGTTCGAGTCCTCCCTCGGGCATGGGTGTGTGTGTTGTCCTTAGCGTAAGTTAAAGTACTGTGTAAGCCGAGGGACAGATGACCTTAGCAGGAACTTACCATAAATTTTCCCATAGTCGAAGGATCCAGCGGCGTTGTCTAGCTGGGGGCAGGTGGCAGGTGATGCAACAGCCGTCCCTGAGTTTGACGTTTTTGCCTTTTCTGAGGAAATATCGAGGGCCGAGACAGCACGGCGCCACCTGCGTACATGTGGGGAACATGGATCCCTAGAACACATACTTTTTCACTGTGACCGATACAGAGCAGCACAGCAGACACCCAAGCAGTAAAACAATGACGAGATACGGGCAATAAGAGACAAAGACGAGTGGGAAATAGTAAATGAAATCGCTGACGATGTCCCAAAGGACATTACGTGACGAATACAGACAGACACGTCGTTTAACAGAACCCTGCAAGACACACGAAGTACGTAAGCTAACAGTTCCAATTCATGCACCAACGCAGACAGCACTCGAAACACACGCTCAAACAGCAAACAGTTTCACCAAAACGTACCACAGACAACCTTACACAACATCTAAAATAATTAAACTGCATCAGAATAAACAGTGTAATGCAATCAGTCCTGTAAACCTGTTCTCGCTTAAGTATAAACAGCAGACATATCCATCCTGCAATCATTACACCGCTGTTGGGATGTAACTTTCGTAACTGGACACTTAGTATGTAAGCAACGTAACAGGTAAAATTCAAGATACATAATACAGGAACTGAACGTTAATTAATAACCCCAAGAAACAACAAACTTTATACTCACACACCACTGCGCTTTTCACGATGTACATAATAGTTATAGTGTTTTTGTAAATAGTGTTTAGAAATATTAATCCATAAATTAAACTGTAGCGAACTGGGACTGCAAAGCTGAAAGTAGTTCCGAGGCTTTCAGACCAGGCTGGCTCATATAGGGTAACATTTCTTTCTCTCTTTCTAATCAGGTCTTTCCTATCATCTATTATCATATCTTCTTAATATCTGAAAGTTTTCTGTAGTTGCTTTCCTTCAAATTCTAATGCATTTTTAAATTATTATTACTTTCACTGCGGTTGCGGACAGCAACAATTATACACTCCTGGAAATTGAAATAAGAACACCGTGAATTCATTGTCCCAGGAAGGGGAAACTTTATTGACACATTCCTGGGGTCAGACACATCACATGATCACACTGACAGAACCACAGGCACATAGACACAGGCAACAGAGCATGCACAATGTCGGCACTAGTACAGTGTATATCCACCTTTCGCAGCAATGCAGGCTGCTATTCTCCCATGGAGACGATCGTAGAGATACTGGATGTAGTCCTGTGGAACGGCTTGCCATGCCATTTCCACCTGGCGCCTCAGTTGGACCAGCGTTCGTGCTGGACGTGCAGACCGCGTGAGACGACGCTTCATCCAGTCCCAAAAATGCTCAATGGGGGACAGATCCGGAGATCTTGCTGGCCAGGGTAGTTGACTTACACGTTCTAGAGCACGTTGGGTGGCACGGCATACATGCGGACGTGCATTGTCCTGTTGGAACAGCAAGTTCCCTTGCCGGTCTAGGAATGGTAGAACGATGGGTTCGATGACGGTTTGGATGTACCGTGCACTATTCAGTGTCCCCTCGACGATGACCAGTGGTGTACGGCCAGTGTAGGAGATCGCTCCCCACACCATGATGCCGGGTGTTGGCCCTGTGTGCCTCGGTCGTATGCAGTCCTGATTGTGGCGCTCACCTGCACGGCGCCAAACACGCATACGACCATCATTGGCACCAAGGCAGAAGCGACTCTCATCGCTGAAGACGACACGTCTCCATTCGTCCCTCCATTCACGCCTGTCGCGACACCACTGGAGGCGGCCTGCACGATGTTGGGGCGTGAGCGGAAGACGGCCTAACGGTGTGCGGGACCGTAGCCCAGCTTCATGGAGACGGTTGCGAATGGTCCTCGCCGATACCCCAGGAGCAACAGTGTCCCTAATTTGCTGGGAAGTGGCGGTGCGGTCCCCTACGGCACTGCGTAGGATCCTACGGTCTTGGCGTGCATCCGTGCGTCGCTGCGGTCCAGTCCCAGGTCGACGGGCACGTGCACCTTCCGCCGACCACTGGCGACAACATCGATGTACTGTGGAGACCTCACGCCCCACGTGTTGAGCAATTCGGCGGTACGTCCACCCGGCCTCCCGCATGCCCACTATACGCCCTCGCTCAAAGTCCGTCAACTGCACATACGGTTCACGACCACGCTGTCGCGGCATGCTACCAGTGTTAAAGACTGCGATGGAGCTCCGTATGCCACGGCAAACTGGCTGACACTGACGGCGGCGGTGCACAAATGGTGCGTAGCTAGCGCCATTCGACGGCCAACACCGCGGTTCCTGGTGTGTCCGCTGTGCCGTGCGTGTGATCATTGCTCGTACAGCCCTCTCGCAGTGTCCGGAGCAAGTATGGTGGGTCTGACACACCGGTGTCAATGTGTTCTTTTTTCCATTTCCAGGAGTGTATGAAACATGTTTTGTAGTCTACATGAAAAGCTGTGAAATGAACGACCTGTTATAAAATGTAAGGCAACAGGTCCTAAATCTGTAATAAATCGAATCAAATAAAAATCATCACACCAATCAATCACAATAAAGTGTCCCACTCCTTTCACCACAAGAGGCCAATTACACTGATGAGCCAAAGCATTGTGACCGCCTGCCTGATAGCTTGTTTGTCCGTCTTTGGAATGAAATCAGTGATCACTGATTCTGCATATCACGGATCCGACAGTTTGTTCGTATGTTTGTGGAAATATGTGGCGTTACAAGTCTCCGCTCATGTCATCTAATTCTCGTATATAACGGGCGGATGATTTGTGTACTCGGTGATGGTGCTCGTTAGCGATCAGGATGGGTTCCGTAGGTTTTACATCAGGCGAACTGGTCTCCGAGACATCAGTGTGAGTTCACTGTAGTGCTCATTAAACCACTGTAGCAGCGTTCTGGCTCCGAGACACGGACAGTTATGGTGCTGGAAGATGACATCGCCGTTGGGGAAGAAATCAAACAGGAAGGGATGCAGGTGGTTCGCAGTTGCCAGCGTGTCTACGATTACTAACGAAGGCCCCACGCAAGTGCAGGACAATGTCTCCCATAGCGTAGCACTCAAGGTTACTAAATAATAAGGTTGGGCAGTAAGCGCTCTGCTCTGCCATTGGCTGGACTAGTGACGTCAGCGTGGAAGCAAGCGCTCACAAGCAGACGACACGGCATGCGCGTTTACGTCAAGTTTTTGGCGGAAGATTTTGTTTATACCAGAAATGAGATGTCTAAACTGCTTTTCTGCTGCTAAAATATTACAGTTAAAACTGATGAGTTATATTCTTTCGCAGCTTATGCCTCACACATCGGTAAAATGTCAGATCACAACCACACTGACACACACTTAAAATTCAAAACCTCGGCTCAAATAAATCAGAAACTATTCATTTAATCGCATTGAAATTAATTTACTTAACAGCTCGAAGTTGCACACACTTGTTTGTAAGAACAGCATTCCTTCTTTCTAAAGCCGCTATAGTACGAGGGCAGTTCAATAAGTAATGCAACACATTTTTTTTCTCGGCCAATTTTGGTTAAAAAACCGGAAATTTCTTGTGTAATATTTTCAAAGATTCCCGCTTCGTCTCGTATAGTTTCATTGACTTCCGACAGGTGGCAGCGCTGTACGGAGCTGTTAAAATGGCGTCTGTACCGGCAGTGATCGAGTTTCTTTTGGCGGAAAACCAGGGCATCTCAGATATTCATAGGCGCTTGCAGAATGTCTACGGTGATCTGGCAGTGGACAAAAGCACGGTGAGTCGTTGGCAAAGCGTGTGTCATCATCGCCGCAAGGTCAAGCAAGACTGTCTGATCTCCCGCGTGCGGGCCGGCCGTGCACAGCTGTGACTCCTGCAATGGCGGAGCGTGCGAACACACTCGTTCGAGATGATCGACGGATCACCATCAAGCAACTCAGTGCTCAACTTGACATCTCTGTTGGTAGTGCTGTCACAATTATTCACCAGTTGGGATATTCAAAGGTTTGTTTCCGCTGGGTCCCTCTTTGTCTAACCGAACACCATAAAGAGCAAAGGAGAACCATCTGTGCAGAATTGCTTGCTCGTCATGAGGCTGAGGGTGACAATTTCTTGTCAAAGATTGTTACAGGCGATGAAACATGGGTTCATCACTTCGAACCTGAAACAAAACGGCAATCAATGGAGTGGCGCCACACCCACTCTCCTACCAAGAAAAAGTTTAAAGCCATACCCTCAGCCGGTAAAGTCATGGTTACAGTCTTCTGGGACGCTGAAGGGGTTATTCTGTTCGATGTCCTTCCCCACGGTCAAACGATCAACTCTGAAGTGTATTGTGCTACTCTTCAGAAATTGAAGAAACGACTTCAGCGTGTTCGTAGGCACAAAAATCTGAACCAACTTCTCCTTCTTCATGACAACGCAAGACCTCACACAAGTCTTCGCACCCGAGAGGAGCTCACAAAACTTCAGTGGACTGTTCTTCCTCATGCACCCTTCAGCCCCGATCTCGCACCGTCGGATTTCCATATGTTTAGCCCAATGAAGGACGCAATCCGTGGGAGGCACTACGCGGATGATGAAGAAGTTATTGATGCAGTACGACGTTGGCTCCGACATCGACCAGTGGAATGGTACCGTGCAGGCCTCATTTCAAGGTGGCGTAAGACCGTAGCATTGAATGGAGATTACGTTGAAAAATAGTGTTGTGTAGCTAAAAGATTGGGGAATAACCTGGTGTATTTCAATGCTGAATAAAACAACCCCTGTTTCAGAAAAAAAATGTGTTGCATTACTTATTGAACTGCCCTCGTATTTATCAAAGTAACTTTATCTGTGTCTGAAAAAAAAAACTGTCATCTGTACATGTGCTCTTATTATGATGTTTCTTATTTGGTGACAGCTTTTACAGAGTTTCCAGAGATTTCTTATGTAGTTCTCGTTTCTTATACCGTTTGGTTCTGTCTTCTGTTGCGGGTGACACATTGACAGTCGCACTACTGCACGGCAAATTGCGCGAAGGAACTGCATCTGGCTTGAGCATTCTTTTTCGGGGCAAATTAAGCGATTCAGACTGTAAATCCCTTAAGTAATCTGTTTCTGCGAAATGGCGAGAACATATTCTTGCATGCGCAACATTTACACTGTCTTTCCTACAACATTTCGACAACCATAGTTTTTGTAATGTTTCATTACGCGGGAAACCTGTGATACATTACGTCAGTTCCCTTTGTGCTCCAGTTGTAGGAAAAACAGCCCGTTACAGCACAGCCTGGCATTGTAAAAATTAATTTTCTCACTCACTTGTAGATTCTCCAATAAGAATTACACAGGATGAACCATAAACTATAGAGCTGGCGAACACAATGTTGATTCCGCTGTCCACTATCGCTAACTATTTCAGTTCCGAATCAAATATCAATTACAGCAAAAACCGTTAACTCCCGAATTCCGAATGTTTCCGCTGTTGACTGAATACCTCAGAAGAAAGAACTCAATCAAAGTACTCCTTCAAACACAAAACAACACAAGAAAAACAATCACACACAATTCGAACTGTGTACTGTTTGGCACAGCTGCTTCCACCGTGACGTCATGCGCACAACTGAGAAAACACGTTGCTTTCTGCGCATAGCTTTCTGCGCCCCCCTGGTAGCACTGCTCGCGCCAGCCTGCGTTCCTATCGCGCTGCACGTTTCGACCGCCGTTCACCTCGTTGACAGTATTTGTGGAGACGACCATCAACCTTGTGTATCGTACTGCATGAAATGGATATTCTCAAGTCGAGTGGCCCGCAAAAACTAGCTGCTCACAGCGGTACGTAACGGTGAACGTCTGCATTGAGCCAAATAACACAGAAATTGGACATTTGATGATTTGGAATGAGAAGAGCGGTCCGACGTATCACGACTTTGGTGGTGGTGGTGGTGGTGGTTAGTGTGTAACGTCCCGTCGACAACGAGGTCATTAGAGACGGAGCGCAAGCTCGCGTTAGGGAAGGATTGGGAAGGAAATCGGCCGTGCCCTTTCAAAGGAACCATCCCGGCATTTGCCTGAAACGATTTAGGGAAATCACGGAAAACCTAAATCAGGATGGCTGGAGACGGGATTGAACCGTCGTCCTCCCGAATGCGAGTCCAGTGTGCTAACCACTGCGCCACCTCACTTGGTATATCACGACTTTGCGCCTTTTTAAATGATGCTGAGCCCCATTGGGGCTTTTAACCAGCAGCGTGTGGAGGGTGTTGTTCAGGTTGGTGTTGTATGAAGTTTCGGGGGTGTTTTCCTACCACTGCTTAGGTCTACTCATTCAGGAGGATGAAGTAGAATTCTCAGAGACCAAATGCTACTCTTTCTTACAGAATAGTCTTCATCCTGAGTATACTGACGACAACTGCGTCTTCCAAGTAGACAACAACTTTGTTGACAGGGCCGCACACGTTCGCTGCAGGTCTGACGAACCCCCTATCGCACGCCTGTTGAACTGCTAAATCGCCCGGTGTTAATCCTACAGAAAAGACGTGTCTGGGGTTGTTCGTAACACGGGCGAAACGTAGCAATCATCATCCCCCCAGTTTGGTAATTATACGGGATCTAATCGTCAGTGAGTGGCTTCCGGATCACAAGGTATGCCTGAAGAAACTTGTGACCTCTAATTGGCCATTAGCCAAATTGATGTTTATTTATTTATTTATTTATTTATTTATTTAACCTGGCAAGATTAGGGCCATCAGGCCCTCTCTTACATCTAACCAGGCATTCTACTTATTTTACATTCATATGTTTTAGTAGGCATGTTAAACTACATCTAGTACAAAAAGTGAAATAAACAATTAGAAAGGTACACTTGGAAAAATACATACATATAGAGTTTATATTCGTAGATCATAAGCACTGTTATAATTAGACATTAATGAAGAGACAGATTTTAGATAGGAGTGCTGGCAGCAGGGAGTATGAGGGAGATTCATGGTGAAGGAGGAGAAGAATAGAGAGACATGATGAAACATGATAAAGGAAATATAAAGGAAAAGAAGATTGCGTAGCTAATAGAGATAGATGAAGAGGAAGGCATCTCAGGAGCAAGATAGGAGACGCTAGCTTTGCTATTTGACAGATGAGAGGATTGGCCTTGTACATTAATTTTGTGGAGAACTTTATGAGGATGATAGTAGGAAATGCTTCAACTTCTTCTTAAAAGCTGCAGGAGATTGAATTTTGCGCAAGGTAAGGGGCAGTTTGTTCCAGAGGCGGACAGCGGCAACTGAGAAGGAGTTTGCAAAAGTTTTTGTTCTGTGAGTGGGCACAGTTAGGATACCAAATAAGAGTGAGTGTTTCGATTATGATGGCATGATAGGTTTTTAATCTCTGAAGCAAGGTACTGGGGTGCTTGCGCGACGAGGAGTCGGTGAAGTAGACATAGAGTGTGGTAGTCACGCAATATGTCCGGCCGCAGCCACCCTAGCTCGGAGTATGAAGCACTAACATGATCATATCGGCGAATGTTGTAGGTGTAACGCACACAGTCATTCATGGTTAGCTCTAGCCGTCTTTTGTTTTCACTACTCGTGCCTTGTTGAATCACATCACAATAGTGGAGGTTAGGTAGAACGAGTGCTTGCACGAGCTGGCGTTTCAAGTCCTGTGGAAATATGTTCCGAAACTTTTTGAGAGCATAGAGACAAGCAGACGTCTTTCGGCACACTGCGACTGTATTCTCCGCCCAGTTGAGATGCTCATCCAAGGTTACACCCAAGTTCTTCACTGTTTTCTGATATGGTATTGGAGTACCGTCGAGCAGAATAGGAGGTAGCCAGTCGCGGAAATCTGAACTTATTAATTTCTGATGGGTTATTAAGATTACTTACGTCTTTTTTGCATTTAGTTTAAGCCCCAAGTTTTTCACCCATGTCACTACTGAAGACAGAGCATCATTCATCTGAGCGATTGCAGTGTTTACATCTTCAGATCTGACGCTTAGGTAGAGCTGGAGGTCGTCGGCATAGAAATGATATTTACAGGAGGACAGAACCGACGAAATATCGTTGACATATAAAGAAAACAAAAGTGGTCCTAAGACTGATCCTTGTGGCACTCCCGAGGAAACATGTTTCCAGGAAGATTTTTCATTTACGCAGACAACACATTGCTGTCTGTCTTTTAAGTAGCTTTCAAACCATCTCATTGCACTATCAGAGAAATTAAGCTGTTGCATTTTTCGGAGCAATATGTCAAAGTTAACAGTGTCAAAAGCTTTGCTGAAGTCCATTAGCATCGATATTGTTGCCTTTCGATTGTCGATGGCACATTTCAGGTCAGCAGTTACTTTAATTAGAGCAGTATTTGTGCTGTGATGTTTACGGAAACCGGATTGAAATTAGTCATATAGGCTGAATTCATGCAAGTGTTCAGTGATTTGGTCATGAACAATATATTCAAGTGCTTTGGAAACAGCAGGCAGTATGCTAATTGGTCGGTAATCACTAGGCAGTTGCGGGTTTTCGATCTTAGGGATGGGTCAAATTATGCTTCTTTTCCATGCAGTGGGGTATATTCCATTCACGAGGGAAAAATTAAATATGTCAGTTAAGACAGATACTAAGATATCGGCAACATTCTTAATCATGGTTATACCGATACTGTCGTTGCCTATTGCATCAGAAGAGATTCTCATTATTGCTTTTCTTGCCGTATTTGTTGTTACATGTTTTAGATGGAAGGTATCGTTGTGAGTTATCCTGTTTGGGGATTCTTGTGGACGGTAATTATCCGCCGCGCCTGTATTCAGAGGTGCAGAGAAGAATTCATTTAATTCGTTAGCTGACACATGAAAAGTAGTTTCCGATTTTGCCTTTCCGACCCCCAAGCTACGGAGATTCTTCCATAGAGTCGTGGGCGTCAGATCGCTACATACAAGGGAGCGAGCGTGCCTGATTTTAGCATTGCGAATGCATTGTTTCACTCTGTTCCGTAGCTTTCTGTACTCTTCGAAACGCTCGGGTTTCGGATCTGCCTTGAAACGCCTGTGGGCAGCATCCCTATTAGTCATCATTTGACGTAATTCAGCTGTCAGCCATGGAGCAGGAGATTTTCTTACACGGATTGTGCGCACAGGTGCATGTTTGTCATAGAGGGCAGTGAGTTTATCACCAAGTTCATTAATTTTGCCGTCGATTGTAGGTTCTCTGATTATTTGATGCCACGAGATTTCTGAGCAATCGGCTGTTAGAGCGTCAAGGTCAATACGTTTCATGTTCCCACAAGTTATGTAACGCGATCTGATCCTTGGGGGCTGCACAGAGTAGGCCAGGAATATTACATCATGTGCTGAGAGGCCATGGGCCGATGTTTGACCAACATCTCTTACTTTGTCAGTCTGTTTCGTTGCGATTACGTCTGTAAGAGTATGACTGTGCGCCGTATGGTGTGTAGGCTGTAATGGAAGAATGTTCATGCTATTGCAACTAAACAGTCTTCTTAGATTTATTGTGGAGGGAGTGTCTCTTAGCAGGTCTATGTTGAAGTCACCCATTACGATGACATGTTCGTATTGACACTGAAGTGAATGTAATTACTCTGGAAGGAACTCATTGAGTTTATTTTTGGCGGCTTGTACACGACGCCAGTCAAGAATTTCCGACTTTGTTATTTATTTCAATGAACATGAATTCAGCCTCTTTTTCTTCAGCAGGATTTGACGTACATAAGACTTTCGCTTTGAGATCTGTTCGTATATACGCGCCGACCCCGCCACCTCGCTTTTTTGATCTGTCTGCCCTAAGAAATGTGTACCCTGGGAGATGAATAGATGCAGAGGATATGTGTGGTTTCAACCACGTTTCGGATAAGAGGATTACGTGGTAGTTTAGTTGGTTGAAGAGGAGGCTAAGTTCTTCGTAATGTGCAGGTAAAGACTGGATGTTGCAGTGAGCTGCTAAAAGCTCTGACGCGTTCCGCTGAGCAGCCTGGAGTAGGGTGGCAGACTGGTTTGTCCCTTTGTTAGTCACTACCTGCCGCGAGGGGCACTGGCCGGTGCTTCCGCCAAGTGACATAACACAGGGGTGTCCGAGATTTTGCGCGCCTTGTTTGTGACTCCGCGAGTGCCGAAAGAAAGGCGACTGCAAGAGATTTCCTGAGATTGCGGGAGTATAGAAAATGGATTAGTGGTATTCGGTGCAAGGAGAATATGACCAAAATAGTGACGGCTGTGTGTCACTGTGTATCCTAGGTCGTAAGAGGAGAAATGTAATTAGCGTATTCGAAACAGGTTAGGGTGGAAATAAGGGAAAGGGGAGTGATTTAAGAGGCCGATGCTGCCAGCAGAGAGAAGTAAGCTTAATAATTAATAGATTATCGTAGGAAGCTAGAATTAAATTGAAATTTACTAAAGTGATACTGGTAGTGATTATCTTAGGTAGCTACAATTAGATTGAAATTTGCTAAAGTGATACTGATGGTGATTTTTGTTATGAACAATTCAAACTGAAGAGATGGGTGATTAATGAACTAAACAAAAGAATAATAATTGCAATAGAACTATTACAGAATGGAAGAGAATAAACTGAGAAAATGAAAAAAGTATTAGCAGTAACTAAAATTAAGTAATGGTTAGAGCTACAGACACAAAAAAATAGTGAAAAGTTAATACAGTTACAAAAACAATTAGTTGAAAGTACAAATATGGGTATAATTAAAAAGTTAATACAATTACAAGACTATATCTGAGTATAGGGCTGTTACAATTTGCAAATGGTGTTAAGTTTGCACTTTTGGCTCGAGTAGCTTCACTTAATACTATTCAGTTCTGTCATGTTTGTGACTGTCTTCTTTCCAGCTGCTGTCTTAATGATTACTCTGTCACCCTGAGTCCACACATTCTGAAGACCGAAATGGGATATGGCACTGTTTAAAATCTTTAGCCGTTCGTGTGTCAGATCTTCCCTTATTGTATTAGGGCTAGGAGCGATGTTACATGGTATTAGCCAGTCGGTGTGGCCGTGCGGTTCTAGGCGCTTCAGTTTGGAACCGCGAGACCGCTACGGTCGCAGGTTCGAATCCTGCCTCGGGCATGGATGTGTGTGATGTCCTTAGGTTAGTTAGGTTTAAGTAGTTCTAAGTTCTAGGGGACTGAGGACCTCATATGTTAAGTCCCATAGTGCTCAGACCCATTTTTGAACATGGTATTAGGACTGTGTGTCCTGCCGATTTCTTTTTTTTTTTTTTTTTTTTTGGCAGTGTACTGAAGATCTGTTATAGCATAGCTACTGAATTGTTAGACTAGAATAAGGAGGACATATCTAAAGTAACAATGTAATCCAGGTTAAAGATCGTGTACATGTTGTTTACGTCCCTCCCGTAGCTTAGCTATAGCACTGTCACACGAAGGACCAAGGTGGCATTGCGGGTACTGCTGTGAGGTTTTCCTTTGCAGGAAGACCGGAACGGGATATGCTCTGCCTCGTGAAGCCAATTGAGGAGCTAGAGGAATTAGAAGTAGCGGCTCCAGGGTCTGGAAAGCTGACTATCTTTGTTCCACAGCTCGGGCCTTTGACGTACGTATTACATTTCCGGAAATCCTTGCTGTCTCTTTTGCCCAATTCTACATTCCTGTAAAAAACAAGCAAATCAAGGGTCTCTGGGTACGGGCATCATCTTTCGAACTGAAGCGAAATGACATTGTTTTCTGCGCTCACATTACTTGACTTGGCACTGGAGGGCTGTCAGCGTAAGAAAGAAGAAGCACAGCTGAGAGTGAAAGGGAAGCGTTTACAGACAAAGGACAGGGATAGGCACTGCCCTGGCCCCGAGCACCGACAACGCCTTGAAAGTACCTCGGCTATTGCACGAACTAGTCTGCTCCATCAGGAATATTGTCCGGTCAGAATGCTATATTGCCGTGTATTACAACAACATTGCAGCAAAATGCTGACGGCAATTCTACTGCAGCCACACCATTGCCGTAAAACAATGCCGCTGTAAACGCAGCTTGATAACTTGCCTTTGAACGTCTGGAAAAATACTAACAATTTTCATGAAGTTTACATGGCTTTAACTAAAAAGCGTGAACTCTTAGTATGGTGAAAATTGTAGGACAATACGAGTGTTTCTTTCTGAACGTTTTGATATACAGTTAATCACATTACTTCTATACTGAGTTTACTACAATTTTTTGGTTAGAACAGTAAATTACGCGTTCTATTTGCCGCTCATTACTCGGAATCTATGAACTGACTTACGATCCTACATAGATGCTTGAAACTTTACGTACACGTCAACAGCAAGTCCATCTAGACAGCAGACTACAGTCATATCATTTCAGTAGCAAAGTTTTTATTCTAGAAATATTTACATCTGATAATAAAAATTAAGATTATTTTTCTATAACTAATCAGTATGTATAATTCTTCCTGTTGGTAGTACATTACTGTCTGTAGTCTGCTTTACTCCAGATAGTCTCCTGAAACATCCAAAAAAATTTCAAATCTCTAGTTCAAATGAATTTTTTGCATAAAATAAGCATGTTACAAAATTTAATGTTTAGGGAATTCATTTAAAAGTTATATTTGATCTGTGGCTCATCTTTATTGTTCGTAATACAGTCGAGCTACATATATTTTTTGTTTACCTCTCATTCATCTTCTGTTTCCCTTTTCTTGTTTCTCCTTGTTAATCTGGTCTCTTTAGTTGCCTAAGGACCCACTTTTCAGGTAAGGTCGCTGTCATAGAATCAACTGCGACCAGTGATTGCCTCATACTGAACCCAGAATATATTTCTAGCAAATCTGTAACTTCACACCAGTACCAAACCAAGTTTTAGGAAGCATAACAACTTTCGAGAATGTCAGAACAGCAAAAACGGAAATACAGAAATGTTCATAAGTAAAACAACGCTCGAAAACTAAAGATATACAAAGAAAAAGTAAGACCATCCAAGACGGGTGCCAACCCGGGAAACAGTTGTATATCTTTCTCGAATGGGAGTCTAATGACATTTGGTGTGTGAAAGCAGCGGAAACACGGGTGTGGTTGATCACAGAGAGATTCTTAAGTTGGTTTTCAAATAACTTCCTGATGTCCAATCCGGTTCTTGTAAGTACCATTTTGTTCAAAAAATAAATTTTTTGAAGCAGATTCACAAGAAAGTGTCCTTAAGCACGGTGAAGGCTATCGAATGCCTATCGAGTACTCTGCCACGCTTCGTCTACATCTACATAGATACTCCTCCAGCCTACGTACGGTGCGTGGCGGAGGGTACCCTGTACCATTACTACTCGTTTCCTTTCCTGTTCCATTCGCAAACAGAGCGAGTTAAAAACGACTATCTATATGCGTCCGCATTAGCCCTAATTTCTCGTATCTTATCTTCGTGGTCCTTACGCGCAATGTATGTTGGCGGCAATAGAATCGTTCGGCAGTCAGCTTCAAATGCCGGTTCTCTAAATTTTCTCAATAGAGTTTGTCAGAAAGAACGTCGCCTACTCTTCAGGTAATTCCATTTGAGTTCATGAAGCATCTCCGTAACATTTACGTGTTGTTCTAACCTACCGGTAACAAATCTAGCAGCCCATCTCCGAATTGCTTCGATGTGTTCCTTCTGTTTGACCTTGTATAGATCCCAAAGACTCGGGCAGTACTCAAGAATAGGTCACACCGGCGTCCTATATGCAGTCTCCTTTAAAGGTGAACCACTCTTTCCTCAAATTCTCCCAATAAACCGAATTCGACCATACGCCTTCCCTACCACAGTTCTCAAATGTTCGTTCTACCTCGTATCGCTTTGCAGCGTTACGCCCAGATATTTACACGACTTGACCGTGGCAAGCAGGACACTAGTAATACTGTATCCAAATTAATTATGAATTACTGTGCTGTTAAACCTCTTACGTTATTTGATTTTCAAACAGCTGAGCAAAACTGAACGTACTCAGACAATTCTGATCATCACAAAACTGACACACAATATTTATAGCGCAACGCAATCTGACTTTCAATAATCCACACAAAAGGATGGCCCTGACTAACAATAACCTATACCTTTCATGAATCACTTACCTCACAAAAATATTCGTTCCTCGAACTACCGCAATACAACGAGCGTCAATACTGCCAGCTAAATCGTTCTCGCTTCACGCGCCCGGGTTCCCGGGTTCGATTCCCGGCGGGGTCAGGGATTTTCTCTGCCTCGTGATGACTGGGTGTTGTGTGATGTCCTTAGGTTAGTTAGGTTTAAGTAGTTCTAAGTTCTAGGGGACTGATGACCATAGATGTTAAGTCCCATAGTGCTCAGAGCCATTTGAACCATTTTTGCCAGCTAAATAAAAGATTCTAACTACTGACGGCACTAACTACTGATAGGCGTTTATGAAAGATTTTGATAGAGAACAAATAGTGTTCAAAAGTCATCATATATATATATATATATATATATATATATATATATATATATATATATATATATATATATCTTTCAATTCATGACATCCATCTTTACAAATTTCCTTTTTCTGGCGGACACACGTCCAGATCGTCCGCATATAGCGACCTCTCAAAACTCTGGAGTCTCTCTCTCCACATCCACCACTGCTGGCGGCTCACCTCCAACTGCCCAATGCTATGCGCTGTTCACATCCAACTGCCCAACACTACACAAGTGAATATTCCAACAATGAGTCCAACCAGCCACAGTCTGCACACAGCACAGACAGTGATTTTCATACAGAGCGCTACGTGGCGTTACCAACACAAAAACCTAAACAGCCTACCTACACAAACATTACAGGTTTGATCTTCCCACTCATTAGCATTTAACCACATTTAGGGCTAGCTGCCATTCATCAAACCAACTGGAAGGTTTGTCTAATACGTCTTGTATCTCCATACAGTCACTAAACTTCGACACCTTACCGTACACTACGGTATCATCAGCAAACAACCGCAAATTGTTGCCCACCCTGTCAGCCAAATCATTTATGTCTATAGAGAAAAACAGCAGTCCTGCGGCGCTCCTGATGACATCCTTATCCCTGATGAACACTCGCCATCGAGGAAACATACTGGGTTCTATTATTTAAGAAGTCTTCGAGCCACATAAGTATCTGCGAAGTTATTCAATATGCTCGTACCTTCCTTAACAGCTTACAAAGGGACACCGTGTCAAATGGTTCTGGGAAATCTAGAAATACAGGATCTGTCTGTTGCCCTTCATCCATGTTGTTGTTGTGGTCTTTAGTCATGAGATTGGTTTGATGCAGATCCTGTGCAAGCTTCTTCATCTCCCAGTACCTACTGCAATCTACATCCTTCTGAATCTGTTTAGTGTATTCATCTCTTGGTCTCCCTCTACGATTTTTACCCTCCACGCTGCCCTCCAATGCTACATTTGTGATCCTTTGATGCCTCAGAACATGCCCTACCAACCGGTCCCTTCTTCTTGTCAAGTTGTGCCACAAACTCCTCTTCTCCCCTATTCTATTCAATACCTCCTCATTAGTTACGTGATCTACCCATCTAATCTTCAGCATTCTTCTGTAGCACCACATTTCGAAAGCTTCTATTCTCTTCTTGTCCAAACTATTTACCGTCCATGTTTCACTTCCATACATGGCTACACTCCATACAAATACTTCAATTCAGTGAGACTCACTATATCTAGATTGAGCCTTTATATTCCGACTTCCTGACACTTAAATCTATACTCGATGTTAACAAATTTCTCTTCTTCAGAAACGCTTTCCTTGCCATTGCCAGCCAACATTTTATATCCTCTCTATTTCGACCATCATCAGTTATTTTGCTCCTCAAATAGCAAAACTCCTTTACTACTTTAAGTGTCTCATTTCCTAATCTAATTCCCTCAGCATCACCCGACTTAATTCGACTACATTCCATTATCCTCGTTTTGCTTTTGTCGATGTTCATCTTATATCCTCCTTTCAAGACACTGTCCATTCCGTTCAACTGCTCTTCCAAGTCCTTTGCTGTATCTGACAGAATTACAATGTCATCGGCGAACCTCGAAGTTTTTATTTCTTCTCCGTGGATTTTAATGCCTACTCCGAATTTTTTTTTGTTTCCTTTGGTTCAAATGGCTCTGAGCACTATGAGACTCAACATCTGAGGTCATCAGTCCCCTAGAACGTAGAACTACTTAAACCTAACTAACGTAAGGACATCACACACATCCATGCCCGAGGCAGGATTCGAACCTGCGACCGTAGCGGTCGCGCGGTTCCAAACTGAAGCGCCTAGAACCGCTCGGCCACACTAGCCGGCTTTGTTTCCTTTACTGCTTGCTCAGTATACAGATTGAATAACATCGGGGATAGGCTACAACCCTGTTTCACTCCCTTCCCAACCACTGCTTCTCTTTCATGCCCCTCGACTCTTATAACTGCCATCTGGTTTCTTGGTTTCTGTACAAATTGTAAATAGTCTTTGGCTCCCTGTATTTTACTCCTGCCACCTTCAGAATTTGAAAGAGAGTATTCCAGTCAACATTGTCAAAAGCTTTCTCTAAGTCTACAAATGCTACAAACGTAGGTTTGCCTTTCCTTAATCTTTCTTCTAAGATAAGGCTTAAGGTCAGTACTACCTCACGTGTTCCAACATTTCTACGGAATCCAAACTGATCTTCCCCGAGGTCGGCTTCTACCAGTTTTTCCATTCGTCTGTAGAGAATTCGCGTTTGTATTTTGCAGCTGTGACTTATTAAATTAATAGTTCGGAAATTTTCACATCTGTCAACACCTGCTTTCTTTGGGATTGGAATTATTATATTCTTCTTGAAGTCTGAGGGTATTTCGCCTGTCTCATAGATCTTGCTCACCAGATGGTAGAGTTTTGTGAGAACTGGCTCTCCAAAGGCTATCAGTAGTTCAAATGGAATGTTGTCTGCTTCCGGGGCCTTGCTTCGACTCACGTCTTTCAATGCTCTGTGAAACTCTTCACGCTTTATCGTATCTCCCATTTCATCTTCCATCTACATCCTCTTCCATTTCCATAATATTGTCCTCAAGTACACCGCCCTTGTATAGACCCTCCATATACTCCTTCCACCTTTCTGCTTTCCCTTCTTTGCTTAGAACTGGGTTTTCATCTCAGCTCTTGATGTTCATACAAGTGGTTCTCTTTTCTGCAAAGGTCTCTTTAATTTTCTCATACACCTTCATCCATAGTTCGCAGTATATCATATGAGAATGGGGCAAGTTGAGTTTCGCAGGAGCGATGCTTTCTAAAACCATGCTGATTCGCAGAGCTTCTCAGTCAATAAAATTTATTATATTCGAACTGAGAATACGTTCAAGGATTCTGCAGCAAATAGAAGTTAACAATATTGGATTTCCGTTGTTTACCCTAGAGTGCACTTTTCATGCCGATCGCAGCGCGGCGCTCGTGCGTTTGTCGCGCGTCGCCAGCGCGCAGCAGTCCCGTGTCGCGACTTCCGGCGCCGTCGCCAGTAATCAGTGCGTGGGCAGGGCGGGGCCGGCTCTGCCCGCAGCGCCGCGGTAATTGAAGCGGCCGCTCGCGGAACTGCGGCGCCCGCCCCGGTGACACGCAGTGCGTGACGCGCCCACGCCTCGCGTGTCTCCCGTCGGCGCGATTGTGGGCGGGCCGGCGAGCGCCCGATACCATCTGCGCCGAGCAGTGACTGATCGGCCGGCGCCACTCCTCGTGCGTCGACGTCGGCGGGCGCAGCGCTGCCGGCGGGGGAAAGGCCGAGTCCTGCTGGAAGTCACCCGGGAGGCGGGAGTCCACTTGCAGCTGGAACCTTACTCTGCACAACAGGAAAGAAAGGACACTTCCTTGGAAAATGATGAAAGCCGTCGGCCACAAACGCCGTAAGTGTTAGGTATCGACGCGCGAGTTGCGAATTACTTTTCGTATGCCCGAGGGGTCTTATCTTTCGTTCGGTAGACAGAAGCATGCAGGGGCGGATCGAGGATCTCGGTCGGGGGGGGGGGGGCAAATTTTTTGGTACCTGCCATCCAAAAAATTAATTCCAAATAAAATCATTATACGCACACACACACACACACACACATATATATATATATATATATATATATATATATATATATATATATATACTAGAAACAACAAATGGGTGGCAGAGGTAGAAAACGACCTGAACCAGCTCAACATAACAGCAGACACAATAAACGACAGAATAAAGTTCAGAAACATCATTAAGAAAAGTAAACTACATGAGATACAATGCGACAAACGAACAGGCATAAAATGGACCGAAGAACGAAAGCAAGATCACAGCCAGAAGATGAAAGAAATATGGGCAACCAAAAAGGCAATCAAGATGAAGCCGAAGACACGAAGCCGACAAGAAGCATGGACAGAGGACCGGAAACAGAAACACAGCGAGCGAATGAGCGAAGTTTGGGCAGCAAGGAAGGCAGCAAAAGGAACTGGCCATGTAGTTTAGTCCAAATGCGCTCTTTAAGGGCAAAACACCAATAATATATATATATATATATATATATATATATATATATATATATATATATATATATACCGGGTGAGTCACCTAACATTACCGCTGGATATATTTCGTAAACCACATCAAATACTGACGAACCGATTTCACAGACCGAACGTGAGGAGAGGGGCTAGTGTAACTGGTTAATACAAACCATAAAAAAAATGCACGGAAGTATGTTTTTTAACACAAAACCTACTTTTTTTTAAATGGAACTCCGTTAGTTTTGTTAGCACATCTGAACATATAAACAAATACGTAATCAGTGACGTTTGTTGCATTGTAAAATGTTAATTACATCCGGAGATATTGTAACCTAAAGTTGACGCTTGAAACCTCCGACGTTCAGTTGCGTGTTGTAACAAACACGGGCCACGGTCGGCGAGCAGCATCTGCAGGGCCAGCCCGTTCTCCTGACCTTACACCTCTGGACTTCTTTCTGTGGGGTACGTTAAAGGAGAATGTGTACCGTGATGTGCCTACAACCCCAGAGGATATGAAACAACGTATCGTGGCAGCCTGCGGCGACATTACACCAGATGTACTGCGGCGTGTACGACATTCATTACGCCAGAGATTGCAAATGTGTGCAGCAAATGATGGCCACCACATTGAACATCTATTGGCCTGACATGTCGGGACACACTTTATTCCACTCCGTAATTGAAAACGGAAACCACGTGTGTACGTGTACCTCACCCCTCATGGTAATGTACATGTGCGTCAGTGAAAAAGACCAATAAAAAGGTGTTAGCATGTGGACGTAATGTGCTGTTCCAGTCTCTTCTGTACCTAAAGTCCATCACCGTTCCCTTTGGATCCCTACGTAATTCGGTGCTCTCCGATACACACGATCGAACAGCGGAGGAGTGGTACTGAAGCGTCAACTTTAGGTTACAATATCTCCGGATGTAATTAACATTTTACAATGCAACAAACGGCACTGATTACGTATTTGTTTATATGTTCAGATGCGCTAACAAAACTAACGGAGTTCCATTTAAAAAAAGGTAGGTTTTGTGTTAAAAAACATACTTCCGTGAATTTTTTTATGGTTTGTATTAACCAATTACACTAGCCCCTCTCCTCTCGTTCGGTCTGTGGAATCGATTCGTCAGTATTTGATGTGGTTTACGAAATATATCCAGCGGTAATGTTAGGTGACTCACCTATATAATATTCTGTTTTTAGTTTAATTGTGTATCGATATGTGTTAAGTGTGTTTAATGAAATAAATTACTGCATTACCTAAAACATATTCTTCAAAGACGACACGTGCACATGTAAAACTCTGTGTTTGTCTGCTAATGTAAAATAATCTATAGAAATGCTAATGTTCATTTGTTTCCTTTCTTAAATCTCCGAAATTACTTCACCAATTGCTTTCACTTGCCAGAATGTTGCCATCGAATTCGCGCATGTGTTTATACGTAACAATGAGGATACGACTGCGAAAAGTTATAATAGGGTATTTGACTGTGTTCAGGAAATCATCTTATATTGTTAATTACGTTCATTTTATGCTCATAATAAGCTGTTTTTTCTCATGAATGTGAATACTAACAATAAGAAATTTCTTTCTTTCTTCGTGTAAAAAGAATAAAAAATAAAATAAAAATGCAAAAGTATAAATAAAATGAAATTTAATATTAAACATGTATATTCACAATACTGCTTTTAAATATTAAATTCTAATCTCCTTTTACGCCCACTTTTTGAAAATCTTGTAATTACTTCTTCTACGTTTACAGGAATCTGGTAATGAATATGCATAAGTGCAAGACTGAGGAGGCGGTTTTCATTCATCGATGTTCTTAAATAAGCAGATTCTTCCTTCTACTCCGGCAGTTTCCTTGGCTATTTGCAAACACCAGTTTGTTTCTTCAAGATTTGACTTCCGAAATAAGCAAACAGTTTAGAGCAAAGCCACAACTCTTAAGTTCTAACACTGTTATGAAATTCATGCTTTTTTCAGATTGCGATAGAAGAATACGCTTAGTACCTCAGAATGAATTATATTGATGAGGAAAACGCATCTTCCTCAGTCTTTGGCAGAGTTGCCCTCTGCACTTTGGAGAAAGAGTGAGAATAAAGCCAAAATGGGGGAGAAGCGTTCATCCAAATCGAAAATGTGCAATAAAAGGGACTGTCGTAAGGTTCTCACTATTTGCAACTAATGAGAATGTTTTCAAGTATTCCTTCGGTGTTCATCGCTTAATTATCAACACCATCTCTTTGGAAATTGCCACTAGAAACAAAATCTTACATACGCGCTGCGGGGAAAGTGCTAAAAAAGGAACACAGATCGCTCACGCCTTAGCGAATATTATCATTTTATTCGTAAGTATAGTTGTTTCTTCTGTAGTTTATTCGCTAAATGGAAGAGGTTTCAAGTTCTCTTTTTGAATTGTTACATCAAACTGTGTGCCATTGTTTACATCTTCGACTTCCAGTGAAACATACTAGGTAAGCCGACGTAATCAGCCCCTAAAGCAGTCGGAAAAAAAAGATCGGTCACGCACCAGGGGGGGGGGGTGTCAATTGCCCCCCCCCCCCCTTCCTTGGATTCGCCCCTGGAAGCATGTCTTCTTACAGTACCTCAACCTTAGCAATATTAGTGGAAGTGGAAACTAGGAGAGATATTGTTACATGAAGTAAACCGTAAGGGGAGAGCCTTGCGAAAATGCAGACGCCTCCAGACGCGATGCCAGGGCGTTAGTTACTCTTCAAGGAATTAACATGTAACTTCATATGTCGTCTAGACGCTGTGGTAGGTTTCCACCGTAGATCTATGTAACCAACAGGCACGTACTAGCGTATAAAGTCAGCTTGATACCAGCCCTGAGAACAGCAACGTCAGTAGACTCACAACGGTTAGAAAGAGAGCGAAAACGCCAAAAACTGTTGACCTACTAGTCCCTACTCCGGGGAGACCGAGGGGCGGGGCTAAATGACGTATAACAATAATGTTGCAAGCCTTATTTGGCAGAGCAGTTACGTTTAGCTTTCAGCTGAACAATATTGATACCAAATACGGACTTAGTTAATACAACTGCATTAACATCCCCGCCTTAGGAGCAGTAGAGGCGACCTAACAAAACCACGATTGGCAGGCACCTGCAAGAGACCTAAGGGATTGGCTGGGTGGCTTTAAGTGGGAAAAACAGTGCCCCCACGCGACTCTTTAAAACCCCTAGA
Organism: Schistocerca cancellata; assembly: GCF_023864275.1. NCBI lineage: Eukaryota > Metazoa > Arthropoda > Insecta > Orthoptera > Acrididae > Schistocerca > Schistocerca cancellata. Next base: position 70,430,590 of record NC_064634.1, read on the forward strand.
TCCGCATTTTGGCAGAGTTCTCAGTCAGACGATCTGGGCGCCGAACCCGCGTCCGTCGACTCCAGCCTCGGTCCAGCTCCGCGTAAGTCTGCTCTCTCACTTGGAGTGCCGCAGTGAACAGTATCACATTCAGTATGTTTTGTTTTGCAACTAAGTTGTTGCCTTAAGGTGCTGCTAGCGTTTGGTACTGTGGTTAGCATCCACTTCTGGGTCTTCTGCACTGGCTTCTGTTGTGACAGTGTTATTCATGCTTCTTCTGACCACAGAACTAGCCTCCAGTGTATTAGTTAGCCCTGTCTAGAATAAACAACTATTTCAAAACCCTGTTTGTCCAAGAGTCTCCACAACGAGTTCCCTGCCGAGTCTCACCACCTGCATTTCTAGTAAATGCCTATACCAGTGTTGGCTCAGATAGACGAAAAGAATCAAATGCCTTCACTGTGAATTGTCCTTCTGCCTTCTGCTCTGTACCGCTCGGGAGCGCAGACTGACCAGCAGCCCTTTTTTTCCCTCTCCCACCTATGTCAGGACACGACAACACTACAGAACATGTAAAAGAACACTCCATACCAAGACAACACCGAGATGACAAGACTATAAAGGGATGTAAGAAAACGAAAATTATACCAGATAGCTTGGACGTATAGAGACAGACAACTGAGACATGCTACATGTCGGTAGGTCAAGGAAACCTTCTAAAATACGACTTTTGCCACAAGGAAATTTCACTGCAACCAATTCGTGGCAAGACATACATAACAGAACGTTTGAGGAGAAGCATATAAAATACTAACAGGAAACTTTATAAAACTCCGTTAGTTCTGGATACGCTACAGCAGGATGACACTATAGTGGCTGGAGGATGGAGAAACACTGCACAGTTTCTCCTCAGTAAACTCTTCCCCGACGATGTTATTCACACAGACAACAAACCACACTCAGAGGACACCTACACACTCCGTACAACACAGCTACAGTCATCTGCCTGGTTAAACACGAAGGAGCTGCTGTAGCAATAACAGAACTAAAGACCAAACAACACACCATGTCCGACGGGATCCATCTAGACACTCTGGCACCATAGATGTTTCCTGAAACGAACTGGCCTACCCAGAGTCCCGACCTAAACCCAATGGATCACCTTTGAGATCGTTCGAGGCACCAGCGGCCATCACTACCTTTTCTAGATTCGGCTCTTGACAAAGAATGGGCTGTCATTTCTCCTCAAACATTCAGATACCTCAATGAAAGTGTCCTCAGCAGAGTTCAGCAAGCTATAAAGGCGAACGATGGACGCGACCCGTATTACTGGCCCCTAATATGTTTCCGTATACTTTTGATCAGTTAATGTACGTTACATCAAAATTATGTGTTTCAAAATTTTATTAATTATTGTAATTGTGAAATGGACACTTAAATATGTCCTGTAGGACCCGAGGGTGCTCCGATTATCAACTAAATCGGTTAGCAGAATAAAAAGAACTGTGTATTGCATGATGCAGTTCTCATCCTTTATTAAAGCTGTTCACCACCGCCTACACAAAATATCTGTAAGAATAAGTTCACCTTACACGTTTAGTTTAAAACTGAGGACTCTCTGCAACTGCGTTTGTGGAAGACGACGTCATGACGTTAAACAGCAAGTGAGGCTCAGAAGTCTCTTGCAGACGTCGTAAAGCAGAAAAGTCGGTGCCGTCATTTCCGAAATCCACACCAGTGCACACGCTACATTTCCGCCTCGGAAAGCAACCCAGCTATTCAGGCACAAGCACCATGCACGGTGGTGCTTTTTTTTTATTTTTTTTGCAAAAAGCCTCATCCACCTTTTCCGTTCCTCTCCACCGTTACTGCCACGAACCAAAGTCGTAATTCTCACATTGTTTCCGCACAGATTTTTATAATGGAACAGTGAGACGTAGCGCAGTAACTCAGACGGACTTAATAAACCGCGGCCGAGATACATAATTTTTTTTTTTTTTTTTTTTTTTTTTTGAAACGGGGCCCTGGTGGAGCAATCTTTCGTCCGGCCGGCACAGGCGGCCACGGCCGCCCGCCCGCTACGTGTTTGCACTGGCCGCGGAAAGAAAATAGCGGTCGGGCCGGACGACGCGTGCAACGTATGGAAATGCGATATCCATAAACTTAACTAACCATAATCCGCGATGCCGCTCACTCTCCCGGCCACGGACGACCTTTCCTCGCCCACCCCGTCTTCTCCGCTGACCGCGGGCTTCAGCCCGCCCCCGCCGCGAGGGCGTCGCTCAATTTACCTGTTTAAAACATTCAAATCTGAATTTCGTTCTCGTACGGGTGGCAGCTCGACGGCCACACATTAACGAGGGCGGAAGTGGAAGGACTGTAGGGAGCGGGGTGGAGGTTCACTTGCGTAGCCGGCGAGGTTACGGCCCGACCACAGAATTGCCCATATCACCTTCCCTGGGCGCTTTATCGAACGCTCTCCGCCACCCCGTCCCCTCCCCTTGTCCTCCCAGAGAAAAAAAAAAAAAAAACCTGGACTTGCCGAAAAAACCGGCGCTGTTCTCTCCTGTTCTCTCGCAGCCGGCAGCGGGTGGCCACCCTCCCTTAACGCAGTGTAGCGGCCCCTTTCGGTCCTCATAAACAAACGCCGTGCGAGGGTACAGACAGCAGTCGCGCGCTTGCGCGTGCTCGTTTGTGCGAGTGTGTACCCGCCCGCGTGTACGCAGCGCTGTACCTATACACAGTCTCCAGTAGAAATGAGAATTTAGTGCACGCGTATTACGCGACAGTGCGACCCTCGCGAAATGCCCTCGCGCGATCATCTAGAATACAATTTTAGGAGTTTCCAGATGCGCGCGGCAGCGCCCGCTGGAATTTATAATTATTATTGCCGCCACCGCGGCGCCGCCGTCGCTGCCTCGTTGTCACTCCCCACCCCCACGATCATCTGGCAGTCCCCTACCCCCCCCCCCCCCCTCCCTATCTCCACCCCCACAACCCACGCATCGCTGTGTACGCCGGTCGTCGTGTCGGTTTAATAACTCGCCGAGGCTCGGAGCTTCCCTGTCCCGGGCCCACGTTCCCCCTCCATGCTCCTCTTTCCTTGTTCCACTACCAACCCCTTCACCCCCTCCCATACCATTTCACCTTTCACTGCCTTGGAACACACTCTCTTTCTTGGAGGACGTCTCGCGAACAGGCTCGGCGCCCATGAATTCTTGAATGTGTTCATGAATAAAACTCTGACCCAATGATGCCTTCCTTGCCTCCCACCCTGGGTTAGCCAGCGACACGACAACGGTGTTAAAACCCACAGTGACGGATCTCAACGCCAATAATTATTATCCATTGTTGAAGCTGTCAATGGCCCAGAGAGGAGTTCATTATGCAGCAATAAAAATATTTGATCGTTTGTCCAACAACATAAAATTTCTGACAGTTAGCGAAGCGGGTTTTAAATATACACTCCTGGAAATGGAAAAAAAAGAACACATTGACACCGGTGTGTCAGACCCACCATACTTGCTCCGGACACTGCGAGAGGGCTGTACAAGCAATGATCACACGCACGGCACAGCGGACACACCAGGAACCGCGGTGTTGGCCGTCGAATGGCGCTAGCTGCGCAGCATTTGTGCACCGCCGCCGTCAGTGTCAGCCAGTTTGCCGTGGCATACGGAGCTCCATCGCAGTCTTTAACACTGGTAGCATGCCGCGACAGCGTGGACGTGAACCGTATGTGCAGTTGACGGACTTTGAGCGAGGGCGTATAGTGGGCATGCGGGAGGCCGGGTGGACGTACCGCCGAATTGCTCAACACGTGGGGCGTGAGGTCTCCACAGTACATCGATGTTTTCGCCAGTGGTCGGCGGAAGGTGCACGTGCCCGTCGACCTGGGACCGGACCGCAGCGACGCACGGATGCACGCCAAGACCGTAGGATCCTACGCAGTGCCGTAGGGGACCGCACCGCCACTTCCCAGCAAATTAGGGACACTGTTGCTCCTGGGGTATCGGCGAGGACCATTCGCAACCGTCTCCATGAAGCTGGGCTACGGTCCCGCACACCGTTAGGCCGTCTTCCGCTCACGCCCCAACATCGTGCAGCCCGCCTCCAGTGGTGTCGCGACAGGCGTGAATGGAGGGACGAATGGAGACGTGTCGTCTTCAGCGATGAGAGTCGCTTCTGCCTTGGTGCCAATGATGGTCGTATGCGTGTTTGGCGCCGTGCAGGTGAGCGCTACAATCAGGACTGCATACGACCGAGGCACACAGGGCCAACACCCGGCATCATGGTGTGGGGAGTGATCTCCTACACTGGCCGTACACCACTGGTGATCGTCGAGGGGACACTGAATAGTGCACGGTACATCCAAACCGTCATCGAACCCATCGTTCTACCATTCCTAGACCGGCAAGGGGACTTGCTGTTCCAACAGGACAATGCACGTCTGCATGTATCCCGTGCCACCCAACGTGCTCTAGAAGGTGTAAGTCAACTACCCTGGCCAGCAAGATCTCCGGATCTGTCCCCCATTGAGCATTTTTGGGACTGGATGAAGCGTCGTCTCACGCGGTCTGCACGTCCAGCACGAACACTGGTCCAACTGAGGCGCCAGGTGGAAATGGCATGGCAAGCCGTTCCACAGGACTACATCCAGCATCTCTAGGATCGTCTCCATGGGAGAATAGCAGCCTGCATTGCTGCGAAAGGTGGATATACACTGTACTAGTGCCGACATTGTGCGTGCTCTGTTGCCTGTGTCTATGTGCCTGTGGTTCTGTCAGTGTGATCATGTGATGTATCTGACCCCAGGAATGTGTCAATAAAGTTTCCCCTTCCTGGGACAATGAATTCACGGTGTTCTTATTTCAATTTCCAGGAGTGTAATTTAAAATTATTTCTCCTGGACAACTCCTTGTATTCCATTTATGAATTTCTGCTTAAAAACTGGTTGCCAGTAAGAAAATAAATAAAATTAAATGTAGTTGCTTGAGTAAGAATAAAATGACAATGTCTTCATTAATGTTAACGCTAATGGTGTACGTTGTTGTTGTGGTCTTCAACCCGAAGACTGGTTTTATGCAGCTTTCCATGCTGCTCGTTCCTCTATAAGCCTCTTCATCTCCAAATAACTATTGCAACCTAATTGTACATTCTTCTGAATGTGCTTTCTGTATTCCTCTCCTTACGATTTTTAGCCCCCTCATTTCCCTCCAAAACTAAAATAGTGACCAATTAATGTCTCAGAACAAATCAACCGATCCTACCTTCTAGTCAGTTTGTCCCACAAATTTCTTTTCTCCCCCATTCAGTACCTTCTATTCTCTTTTTGTCTAAACTGTTTATCGTTCACGTTTAACTTCCGTACATGGCTACGCTCCAGACAAATACCTTCAGAAAAGACTTCCTAACACTTAGATCTATATTCTGTGTTAACTAATGTCTCTTCTTCAAAAAGGTTTTTGTTACCATCGCCAGTCTACATTTTATATCTTCTCTTCTTCGGCCATCATCAGTTCTTTTGCTGCCCGAATAGCAAAATTCATCTATACCTTAAGTGTCTCATTTCCCAGTCTAATTCTCTCAGCCTCACCCGATTTAGGTCGACTACATTCCATTATCCTTATCTGCCTTTCAAAACACTGTCCATTCCGTTCAAACGCTCTTTCAAGTCCTTTGCCGTCTCTGGCAGAATTACAATGTCGCCTGCCAATCTCAAACGTTTTACTTTTTTTTTGCGTGTAATTCCCACTCCAAATTTTTCTTTTTTTCCTTTACTCCTTGCTCAATATACAAATTGAATGGCGTCGGAGTAGGCTACAACCCTGTTTCACTCCCTTCTCAACCACTACTTCCCTTTCATGCTCCTCGACTCTTGTAACTGCCATATGGTTTAATAAATAATATTTCGCTCGTTGTATTTTATCCCTGCTAACTTCAGAATTTGAAAGAGAGTATACCAGTCAACACTGCCAAAATCTTTCTTACTTTAGAGGACAGCATAAGTTTATAGAGTTTGTAGACAACGCTATAAACGTATGCTGTCCTGTAAAGTAAGTCCTAGGGTTAGTATCGTTTCGCATGTTCCTAAATTTCTACGAAACCCAAACTCATCTTACCCGATGTCGGTTTCTACCAGTTTTTCCATTCTTACGTAAAAAATTCCTGTTACTATCCATGACTTATTAAACTGTCAGTTTGGTAATTTTGACGCCTGTCAACAATTGCTTTCTTTCGAACTGCAATTACTACATTCTTCTTGAAGATGGAGGTTATTTCGTCTGTCTCAGAAATGGCTCTGAGCACTATGGGACTCAACATCTGAGGTAATCAGTCCCCTAGAACTTAGAACTACTTAAACCTAACTAACCTAAGGACATCACACACATCCATGCCCGAGGTAGGATTCGAACCTGCGACCGTAGCGGTCACGTGGTTCCAAACTGAAGCGCCTAGAACCGCACGGCCACACCGGCCGGCTATTTCGCCTGTCTTATACATCTTGTACACAAGGTGGAATAATTTTATTAGGCTATCAGTAGTTCTGATGGAATGTCGTGTACTCCTTGGGCCTTGTTTTGACCTATGTCTTTTAGTCTGTCAAATTCTTCTCGCAGTATAATATCTCCCATCTAATCCTCATCTTCATCCTATTTTCCTTTCTGTAATATTGCTTCCAAGTTCATCTCCCTTGTAGAAACCCTCTGTATACTCCCTCCACCTTTCAGTCTTTTGCTTCTTTGCTTAGGATTGATTTTTCATCCATTTCTTCACATTCATACAGCTACTTCGTTTTCCTCCAAAGGCCTCTTTAATTCTTCTGTAAGCGGTATCTGTCTTTCGTCTAGTGAAATTTGCTACTAAATCCTTACTTGGGTCCTCTAGCCATTCCTGTTAGCCATTTTGCACCTCCTGTGAACCTAATTTTTTAGTTTGTATTCCCTTTCTCCTGCTCCATTTGCTGCATTTTTAAAGTTTTTCCTTTCACCAATTAAATTCGATATCTCCTGTGTTAACCAAGGATTTCTACTAGGCTTGGTCTTTTTACCTGTTTGATCCTCTGCTGCCTATACTATTTCATCTCTCAAAGCAACCCATTCGCCATTTACTGTGTTTCGTTTTCCTATTCTAGTCATCAGTTGCCTATTGCTCCATTTGAAGTTTTCCACAACATGTTTCGTTCAAATTATTCAAGTCCCACCTCCGTTATTTCCTACCTTTTTGCAGTTTTTTCACTTTTTATCTACAGTTCATAAACTGTACACCGTGGTCGGAGTGACCATCTACCCCTGAAAATGTCTTACAACTTAAAACCGGGTTCCGAAATCTCTGTCTTATCATTATATAATCTATCTGACACCGTCTAGCGTTCCAGGTCTCTTCCACATACACGACCTTCTCAATCCTTAAATTAAGTGTTACCGATGATTAAATTATAGTCTGTACAAAATTCTATGAGGCAGCTTCCTCTTTCATTCCTTTCCCCCAGTCCACATTCACCTACTATTTTTCCTTCTCTTTCTTTCCCTACTATCGAATTCCAGTCCCCAATCATAATTAAATTTTCGTCTCCCTTGACTACCTGAATAATTTCTTTTATCTCTTCATTCATTCCTTCAGCCTCTTCACCAAGTGCGGTTCTAGTTGGTATATAAACTAGAATTAGTGTCGTGGGTATTGGCTTTGTGTTTCTCTTGGCTATAATACTGCGTTCGCTATGCTGCTCACAATAGTGTACCAGCGTTCCTATTTTCTTATTCATTATTAAATCTACTCCTGCATTATCCCTATTTGATTTTGTATTTATAGCCTTGTATTCACCTGCCACCGAACTTCGCTAATTCCCAGTACAAGTAACTTCAACCTATCTGTTCCCTTTTTTAAATTTTCTAAGCTACCTGCCCGTTTAAGGGCTCTGACATTCCACGCTACGATCTATAGAACGCCAGTTTTGTTTCTCCTGGTGACACTCTCCTGAGTATACCCCGCCCAGAGATCCGAACGGAGGACTATTTTTCCTCCGGAATATTTTACCCAATTTGCTGTCATCATTTAAGCATACAGTAGCGCTGCATGCTCTCAGGAAAAATAACGGCCGTAGTTTCCCCATTGCTTTCAGCCGTTCGTAGTGCCAGCACAGCAAGGCCGTTTTGATTGATGTTACAAGGCCAGATCAGTCAATCATCCAGATTGTTGCCCCTGCAACTACTGAAAAGGCTGCTGCCCCTCTTCAGGAACCACAAGTTTGTTTGGCCTCTCAACAGATATCACTCCGTTGTGGTTGCAACTACGGTACGGCCATCTGTATCGCTGAGGCATGCAAGCCACCACACCGAGATGGGCGAGGTCTATGATTATCCTGTTAACGGACCCGTTACACATCATTTCGATAAGTGAATCGTTCAAATGATCTTGATAAGATAGGGAGCACGGCACAACGTTGCTGGTGTGGAATGCTGACCTACAATTTGAGAATACAGTAAAAAAAAAACACAGTTACAGAATAATATTATTATAAGCAGCCGGTTGTATATTCATGGTTATAGGATTACGTAAAACAAAATTTTTAAAAATTTACGGTCCATTGAAGCAAATAATTGTTGAAGGGATGGAAGGTACGGCCCAAAACTTCAATGAAAACTGTATTACTATTATATAGAATTAACTTCAAAATTAAAATTTAAAAAATCTGATGTAAGTTGAATGAACGAATTTTGATCCAGGTGATAATCCCTTACGAATGTCAATATGGTAATAATTTATAGCAAGCAAGTTTTCAAACTATTCGAACTGGCTTAGCAGAAAAAGTCTATCGCGTCTGAGCAACCTGATTAATCAACAATGAATCTGCAACTTATAGATAAAAGCATAACAACAAATATCGGCAACACAGTTTATAGTAAGCAAGGTTTCAAACTATTCAAATGTAAATCGTCTTAACAGTAAAAGTCTTACTCACCAAAGAATCTGCAGTTTACAAAGAAAAGAATGAAAACAAATATTGGGTGAACTTAACATAATGCAGCAGCCTGAAAAGAGTAAACACAAATTAGCACACTATTCATGGCTGTCATTCAGCTTCGGCTTCGCGTCTGAGACCCGACCGGAAACAACAACCAGCACGGGCTGTACACTGACAACAGTTTCTATAACACACACGAAGTCAACATTAACTTACAATTCACTTAAACGAATCACCACAACGGTAAAATACAGGATCATCAAGGCAGCAAAACAGATGCAGATAAGATTCGGCTCAAAGTTTCTTACATTCGGTCTTGCGTAATAAATCGCAGCTGCAGTTGACGTAAATTCTGCCGTTCGGACAGCCTGAATCAAATTAATATTCATAAAAGGTAATCCGCAGACTCACTCAGGACTTTGACCTTGTAAAGAACGAAAACCTGCACACAGTGTTAACTACACACATCAAAAAAGTTTTGCATCACCCCGGTTGCCAGAACTCCTGAAGACAGACGTTGACTGTGGATACTGTGTCACAGACTCAGTCCCTTTGACTGTTCAGGGATGTCACTAAACCGACCAAAAGATGTAAACAACCATGCATGAGCAGCGCCTATTAGACGGAGGGGGGTCGGACAGCCGATCAGTTCCAGTCATTCCATCAGGAAGGAGGTACATGGCTCGTGTTGTCTGTAGTTCAACCATGCCTAGACGGACAATACCGCGGTTCGATCGCGTCGGCATTGTTACTTTGTGCCAGGAAGGGCTCTCAACAAGGGGAGTGTCCAGGCGTCTCGGAGTGAACCAAAGCGATGTTGTTCGGGCATGGAAGAGATACAGAGAGATAGGAACTGTCGATGACATGCCTCGCTCAGGCCGCCCAAGGGCTACTACTGCAGTAGATGACCGCTACCTACGGATTATGGCTCGGAGGAACCCTGACAGCAACGCCACCATGTTCAATAATGCTTTTTGTGCAGCCACAGGACGTCGTGTTATGACTCAAACTGTGCGCAATAGGCTGCATGATGCGCAACTCCACTACCGACATCCATGGCGATGTCCATCTTTGCTACCACACACGACACCATGCAGGGCGGTACAAATGGGCCCAACAACATGCCGAATGAACTGCACAGGGTAGGCATCACGTTCTATTCACCGATGAGTGTCGCATATGCCTTCAACCAGACAGTCGTGGAGACGTGTTTCGAGGAAACCCGGTGAGGCTGAACGCTTTAGACACACTACCCAGCGAATGCAGCAAGATGGAGGCTTCCTGATGTTTTGGGGTGGCATTATGTGGGGGCGGCGTACGCCGTGGTGGTCATGGAAGGCGCAGTAACGGCTGTACGATACTTAAATACCATCCTTTGACCAGTAGTGCAACCATATCGGCAGCATATTGGCGAGGCATTAGTCTTCATGGAAGACAATTCGCGCCCCCATTGTGCACATCTCGTGAATGACTTCCTTCAGAATAACGACATCGCTCGACTAGAGTGACAAGCATGTTCTCCAGACATGAACCCAGTCGAACATGTCTGGGGTAGATTGAAAAGGGCTGTTTATGGACGAAGTGACCCACCAACCACTCTGAGGGATCCACGCCGAATCGCCGTTGAGTAGTGCGACAATCTGGACCAACAGTGCCTTGATGAACTTGTGGATAGTATGCCACGACGAATACAGGCATGGATCAATGCAAGGGGACGTGCTACTGGGTATTAGAGGCACCGGTGTGTACAGAAATCTGGGCCACCACCTCTGAAGGTCTCACTGTATGGTGGTACAACATGCAATGTGTGGTTTTCTTGAGCAATAAGAAGGGCGGAAATGATGTTTATGTTGATATATATTCCAACTTTCTGTACAGGTTCCGGAAATCTCTGAACCGAGGTGATGCAAAAGTTTTTTTGATGTGTGTGTACTAAGAATACCGTAGTTTGACGGCACAATGTTTTCAACAATTACGAGGGTCATTCCGAATGCAGTGCTTCCTATTTTTTGTAGTGACTTTGGATGTACGGGCCATATGTCGTTCGTATAATGCTAATGCTTGAACCTTCCTATTTTCGTTTGCAGGTGGTTCCGTTGTTTTTCGATGGATGACGCCAGCAGAAGAGTGTTCCAGAATGGAGTTTGATATGGACGCGCATATAAAACGGCGAAGTGTGATTGAATTCCTCACTGCTAAAGAAATTGCGCCGATAGAAATCTATCGACGATACAGTAGACGTGAGCAACGTGAGGCTATGGGTACGGCATTTTCATGGTGCACAGCTGTCATTCCTCGCAATGAAGAGCGCCTTGATCATCTCATCCATGCTGAACGGTGCACTACGTTGTTTCCCTTCCTGGGACAATGAATTCACGGTGTTCTTATTTCAATTTCCAGTAGTGTATTTTCTCCGGCGAACGTATCCTTTGTAGCAGCGTCACCGCAGAAGATAGTTTTCTTGTGAATTTGCGGCAGTGGATTACAACCGCGCTCCTAAGTTAGGGGCGGGCTTATAGAAAATAACTTCATGCAACATGTAGTAGCAAGGTATGTCGGGTAGACATGGGCATAAGAGCTGTCGAAACGGCGTGCTCAGTGGGCTGCATGTATTGTGTGTATTGCGTATTAAACTAGGGACCTAGAAACGACGGAGAGGCTCCGTACCGCCGTAGCCCTCGGTGGTTCACAACCCCACTACAGGCGACAGCAGTCCACCCTCCCCACCGCCGCCCCACACCGAACCCAGGGTTATTGTGAGGTTCGGCCCCCAGTGCAGCCCCTCCCCCCTCCCCCACCACACCCCTCTCCTCCACCGGGAACGTCTCATACCAAACGAGTGTAGCCCCAAATATTTACGTGGTAGAGTAATTGTGGTGTACGTGTACGTGAAGACAGTGTTTGTGCAACAATCGCCGACGTGGTGTAAATCTGGCGGAATAAGGGGAACAAGCCCGCATTCTCCGAGGTAGATGGAAAACCGCCTTAAAACCATCCACAGGCTGGCCGGCACACCGGACCTCGCCACTAATCCGCCGGGCAGATTCGTGCAGGGGACCGGCACGCCTTCCCGCTCGGGAAGCAGCGCGTGCATCCGAACGTTGAGCGCTGAGCGTGCCGAGTTTCTGACGTCATAGCGTGGAACAGCACGTTCGGGAGTCTTTACGAACGTGCAGAGCAATATCTGGCATGTCAGATATTCTGAGCGTGCGTCTGAGCGTTGACCAATGAGATGGCAAAACGCCACCTACGTCGCACGCACGCCGTCTCCCTTCAGTACAGAGTTGTGAGGCGCCGTATTGGCGTTCATTTCAAGCCTATATGTATATATGCCGTTTCTGAGCACCAGCAAATTGAAAATCACTGGAAAACCCGTTGTTAGTTGTGTGATTCGTTGCAATAAAATAATGAGAAACATCATATTCGTGGCAAAAGAATTATTGTAACTAGCTTATTATGAGAGTAGGGTATTTGAAGGCAGCGACACACTGAAGATCCACCCAAAATGCATTGTTCTTGGTACAATTTGTTTTAGTTAAATTTCAATTAGTAACATAATTATCTACGATTAACGTTTTTAGCATTGGGTAAGACAATATGATTAAGGACAACGACCATAGTTTTCGTAGAGCGTAATGAGTAGCGTCTCTGCCCCACAAAGAGTACTTTCTGGGGCAGTGGTTCGCGTCTATACACTTCCAAATTTTTTTTCTAACATTCGCGTTTTTATTAGGTTCTGATACTTTATTATTAGTTTAATATAAGTAATGCTATAATATTTGATGTTATGTAAATATAAGTTCACCTTTTTTTGAGGGGTGACTTTGTACGATTGGCTTAATCTATAGGAGAGCTTGTGCTACTTATATAAAGATGTTTTGCTCCTTTTACTTTTACGTTTCGTAATTCACATGTTGCAAAGATTCTGCTACTGGGCAGGAACAGTGATCAAGTGAGACTGACCTCGGGGTTTTACTAAAATGTGGGAATCATGAAAGAATGTTTATCTTATGCGGAGAGGTATTCCGAATTTGTACCGCACTGTTTGTAATGGAACTTTTATAAGCCTGTGTCCTTATTGATTGGACATGGTACTTTCCTTTTCGTGGACGATTGAGGAAATGTGCGTTTTAATAGAGCTGAAGTGGGAATTTTACGCACGCCCGTTGAGTAAACGGTGTGATTTATGAACTAGAAACATCCCTCAACTGCCACTAGAGTGCGTTGCGATAGCGTATCCAAATTGGGGACCACGTACCGTATGCACAAGTCACATCGTTCCTGAGCGTTAATCAGCACGTTGAACTTGGCACGCTCAACGTTAACGCTCGACAGCACGGTCCGTGTGCTGACGGCTTTAGAATGCGCGGCTAGCGGCGCTGGTGGGCTGCGTGTAACTGTTGTTGCAAGCCGCCATCGAAACCAGCGCACTGGCGCTGATGTAATGCGTGTCAGCGCGTGGCTTGAGTAGGTGCATTCGAAGACTTATGCTAATTGCCGAGTATAAATAGGGGGCAGTCACGTGATACTAGTGTCTGTAGTGTCACGGCTCTCTCGGACGACGGTGCCGTGCTACACGGGTGACCAAAGGAAGCCTCCGACGCAGACCGCCGTTCCAGTGTGTGGCGTGGCCATGGTTGGACCGACACCCCCGGGATAACAAGGCCGCCCAGCAGTGTTAGTGACGTCACACTAAGCGGCCCATAGCCGACGCAGCAGTCCACGGACACCTCCGTACAGACGCGCCTGATGCTAACGATCTTCTGTCCGTCATACAGAAAGGAGCCAACTATAATTCGAACCAAAGACCAAATTATATATATTCTTGTAAACAGCATAAAGGTTCATAACGAAATACCGATTACATACACGGGCAGGAATAAGTTCTAGAATTCCTCTGAAAAGTGTTTATCTACAGTACCAGAATGAACATCAAATTGTCAGGTTTTCTAAATAGAAAAGTACTTTGTTAGTAACAGACAGCAATAATGAGACTTGCAGTTTGTGATTTCTACGTGGAAAAGAAATAAACTGTAGAGAGATTGAAAATGGTAAGTAAAGAGAGCCTCAGCCTTTTGCTCACATTCTTACATGTAATGCACTTGGTTGTTTTTCATTTCCTTACCTTTCATAACATTTTTAATATTGTTTCGAGAAGTGTATCTTCAATAGCAGAGTGAACTTCAAATTGTCAGGCTTTTCTTAAAGGAAAGAGCAGTCCCTTAGTATCACAGTGCAAGATAGAATCTTGTGTTCAGTGATGTCTATGTTAAAAGGAGAATATTTGATATCTATCTTTCGTTTCCATTCTTTATTACTGGGGATAAACTTGTAAAAATTCTTGAAAATAGCTGTCATCATGAACATATGAGTAAATTCACAATAGTCATGTGTTTTATGAGATGAAGCGAACTCTTGTTACCTTATTGTAAACGAAAGTTGTGAGGGTTTTCCTATGTATGACAGCGTTTAAGATAATTTACTTTCAGTGTAATAGCTTGAAAATGTTAAGTCCTTCTCTCAGTTGGCATTTGTCACCACCTGTATGCGAGTTTTAAAGCTAAATAGTGTTCTGACAATTATAAAATAGTGGCAAAGTTCCTCAATCGATTAAACTTATTCTTGCCCGTATATGTAATCGGTATTTCGTTATGAACCTTTATGCTGTTTACAAGAATATATATAATTTGGCCTTTGGTTCGAATTATAGTTCGCTCCTTTCTGTATGACGGACAGAAGATCGTTAGCATGAGGCGCGTCTGTATGGAGGTGTCCGTGGACTGCTGCGTCGGCTATGGGCCGCTTAGTGTGACGTCACTAACACTGCTGGGCGGCCTTGTTATCCCGGGGGTGTCGGTTGGACCCTCTGAGTTCTGAGCGGGCCAGACCGCGCCTTCGAGCAGCGCTGTCGACTGCTGCCCGGTGGGAGGGGGATCACATCCCGGCTGCTTCAGAGGAATTCCACTCACCAGCATCCACCTTTCGGCGTCTCGGGAGCGGGTCGGTGTGGGGCGACTGCGACTTGTCAGCGGAGACCGCCGCGCGGTCATCATTGAAGAGTTCGCTGCTGGGGTTGGGCGGCTCGCCGTGGCTGTCGCGACCGGGCCATTGGCAGCGGGGCTGCGTCCTCGGCAAAGCTCAACGACTAAACCGCCGAGCGAGCGGGATTCGACTTGAGCGGGACGACGGACACCTTCTCCGTAACGGAGGTTCAAATGGTTCAAATGGCTCTAAGCACTATGGGACTTAATATCTGAGGTCATCAGTCCCCTAGACTTAGAACTACACTCCTGGAAATTGAAATAAGAACACCATGAATTCATTGTCCCAGGAAGGGGAAACTTTATTGACACATTCCTGGGGTCAGATACATCACATGATCACACTGACAGAACCACAGGCACATAGACACAGGCAACAGAGCATGCACAATGTCGGCACTAGTACAGTGTATATCCACCTTTCGCAGCAATGCAGGCTGCTATTCTCCCATGGAGACGATCGTAGAGATGCTGGATGTAGTCCTGTGGAACGGCTTGCCATGCCATTTCCACCTGGCACCTCAGTTGGACCAGCGTTCGTGCTGGACGTGCAGACCGCGTGAGACGACGCTTCATCCAGTCCCAAACATGCTCAATGGGGGACAGATCCGGAGATCTTGCTGGCCAGGGTAGTTGACTTACACCTTCTAGAGCACGTTGGGTGGCACGGGATACATGCGGACGTGCATTGTCCTGTTGGAACAGCAAGTTCCCTTGCCGGTCTAGGAATGGTAGAACGATGGGTTCGATGACGGTTTGGATGTACCGCGCACTATTCAGTGTCCCCTCGACGATCACCAGTGGTGTACGGCCAGTGTAGGAGATCGCTCCCCACACCATGATGCCGGGTGTTGGGCCTGTGTGCCTCGGTCGTATGCAGTCCTGATTGTGGCGCTCACCTGCACGGCGCCAAACACGCATACGACCATCATTGGCACCAAGGCAGAAGCGACTCTCATCGCTGAAGACGACACGTCTCCATTCGTCCCTCCATTCACGCCTGTCGCGACACCACTGGAGGCGGGCTGCACGATGTTGGGACGTGAGCGGAAGACGGCCTAACGGTGTGCGGGACCGTAGCCCAGCTTCATGGAGACGGTTGCGAATGGTCCTCGCCGATACCCCAGGAGCAACAGTGTCCCTAATTTGCTGGGAAGTGGCGGTGCGGTCCCCTACGGCACTGCGTAGGATCCTACGGTCTTGGCGTGCATCCGTGCGTCGCTGCGGTCCGGTCCCAGGTCGACGGGCACGTGCACCTTCCGCCGACCACTGGCGACAACATCGATGTACTGTGGAGACCTCACGCCCCACGTGTTGAGCAATTCGGCGGTACGTCCACCCGTCCTCCCGCATGCCCACTATACGCCCTCGCTCAAAGTCCGTCAACTGCACATACGGTTCACGTCCACGCTGTCGCGGCATGCTACCAGAGTTAAAGACTGCGATGGAGCTCCGTATGCCACGGCAAACTGGCTGACACTGACGGCGGCGGTGCACAAATGCTGCGCAGCTAGCGCCATTCGACGGCCAACACCGCGGTCCCTGGTGTGTCCGCTGTGCCGTGCGTGTCATCATTGCTTGTACAGCCCTCTGGCAGTGTCCGGAGCAAGTATGGTGGGTCTGACACACCGGTGTCAATGTGTTCTTTTTTCCATTTCCAGGAGTGTACTTAAACCTAACTAACCTAAGGACACCACACACATCCATGCCCGAGACAGGATTCGAACCTGCAACTGTAGCGGTCACGCGGTTCCGGACTGAAGTGCCTAGAACCGCTCGGTCACACCGGCCGGCTCTCCGCCTGAGGCAAAGGAAAATGAAATGTTCACAGGCAACAGGGGCGTCTCTCTGCAGCCGTGGACTGCATTGTGCCCCGCCCCACAGCCTCTATTCCAGCATCCCCGTACCTCTGGCGACTTCATCTTATAGACAAGTCTAGAAAGTGGTCGTAACAATGTGCTTTGACAGAGAAGATGGTTAGACCGGCCGGAGTGGCCACTCTAGGCGCTACAGTCTATAACCGCGAGACCGCTACGGTCGGAGGTTCGAATCCTGCCTCGGGCATGGATGTGTGTGATGTCCTTAGGTTAATTATGTTTAAGTAGTTCTAAGTTCTAGGGGACTGATGACCTCAGAAGTTAAGCCCCATAGCGCTCAGAGCCATTTGAACCATTTTAGAGAAGATGGTTATTGGTTCAAATGGCTCTGGGCACTATGAGACTTAACTTCTGACGTCATCAGTCCCCTAGAACTTAGAACTACTTAAACATAACTAACCTAAGGACATCACACACATCCATGCCCGAGGCAGGATTCGAACCTGCGACCGTAGCCGTCGCTCGGTTCCAGACTGTAGCGCCTAGAACCGCACGGCCACTCCGACCGGCGAAGATGGTTATTCCACGTCGGCATAAGAGAATGTACTATAGTGAACGATGAAGTGCGTGTTGAAGGCATGCGAGAAATCGTTATTGCCACATTGCCCGTTCTGTGTTTGGAGGCAGCCCCGCCTGTATGTTGGCGTGGTCTCTCCATTACGGCGCGTAGTGCGCCAGGAAGAGGCGTCAATTAGCGGCGCGAGCTTTGCGCCCAAAGCAGGGAGGGGGTCACGCGATCCGCGCCGGCCTGTGCCGTTTTTCTGTGTCGAAGCGTCAGAGAGAAAGAGAGAGAGAGAGAGAGAGAGAGAGAGGCAGACGGCGATGATTACCTAATGGACGGGCAGCGCTGACTGATTGCGATTAATCGTGTGCCGCTAATGCGGCAGCGCGCACCGCTGGTTCTGACTCATTCTTGACAGCCCGGCGCATCCCGCGGGATGTCCCACACGGCGCAGTTCATTGCCCTCGCCACCTGAAGTCAGTATTGTCTGTAAGCAGGCAAGGCATAAGTAGGACTCTGAGGAAGAGCTGGCCGGGTGATGTGGCCGAGCGGTTCTAGGCGCTTCAGTCCGGAACCGCGCGACCGCTACGGTCGCAAGTTCGAATCCTGCCTCGGACGTGGATTTGTGTGATGTCCTTAGGTTAGTTAGATTTAAGTAGTTCAAAGTTCTAGGGCACTGATGACCTCAGATGTTAAGTCCCATAGTGCCCAGAGCCATTTGAACCATTGGAGGAAGAGCTGCGGTTCCATGAGGATCTCCCAGCGATCGTAAATCCGAGGATGTCAGAAGGCAGACGACCAGGACATAAAATTACACTGAGGACGTGGTTCAAAAAGTGAACCGTTATCAGCAGGTTGTGGGGGAGCAAGTGCATTGGATAGCAGGTGCAAATTAACGCCGGGAGATAGTGGGACTATCTCCACCCGTCTTCCCCAATGAACTAACCGCACAAACTACTATCTGGACGTTTCGCCATACTCTTACGCAACAGCCTGTAAGTAGGTTTATTGTGTTGGTAACGCCACGTAGCGCTCTGTATATAAAATCACTGACTGTGCTGTGTGCAGTCTGTGGCTGGTTGGTATTGTTGGAATATTCGCTAGTGTAGTGTTCGGCAGTTGGATGTGAACAGCGCGTAGCGTTGCCCAGTTGGAGGTGAGCCGCCAGCAGTGGTGGATGTGTGGAGAGAGATGGCAGAGTTTTGAGAGCGGACGATCTCGACGTGTGTCCGTCAGAAAAAGGAAATTTGTAAGACTGGATGTCATGAACTGATATATATATATATATATATATATATATATATATATATATATATATATATATATATATATATATAATGACTTTTGAACACTATTAAGGTACATACATTGTTTGTTCTCTATCAAAATCTTTCATTTGTTAACTATGCCTATCTGTAGTTAGTGCGTTCCGTAGTTTGAATCTTTTATTTAGCTGGCAGTAGTGGCGCTCGCTGTATTGCAGTAGTTCGAGTAACGAAGTTTTTTGTGAGATAAGTGATTTGTGAAAGGTATAGGTTAATGTTAGTCAGGGCCATTCTTTTGTGGGGATTACTGAAAGTCAGATTGCGTTGCGCTAAAAATGTGTGTCAGTTTAGTGTTGATCAGAATAGGTAAAGTGCGAAGTGTCTGAGTACGTCCAGTTTTGCTCAGCTGTTTGAAAATCAAATAGCGTAAGAGGCTTATCAGCACAGTAATTCAATAATTTTTCTAAGGGGATGTTTCAAGCTGTCTTCTTCAGAGGTGACCTAAGTAGGTTTAACCTTTGCGTCTGTCTGCCATCTCTTGAGTTGTTCTGGGTCTCCGTAGCGTCTCTCCTGTGGTTCGATTCGATACGGCCGCGTGGGGGTTGTGAGACTTGGTTTCTGCCCGTTCCCTTTTGAGACTCTGGTAGCCCGGTGCTTTCACACGGACTGCGGTTTCACAAAGGCACTGAGCTATTTCGTACCAGATTTATATTTACCTCCCGCCTGTATTTACTAGAACTATTTTTGGGCAAGTGGTATGGAACCGACCGTTAGCACAGGCCTTAGTGTGTTGTAATTTTGCCAGCGTCAGGGCCACGCCTTTCAGAAGAGGCCGCCGGTCTGAGGGTGTAGGAGGGCGGCCAGGTCTGCCACGACAGAGGGACGACGGCTCGGCAAGCGGCGCACCGAATCGAGTGCTACGTAACGCAGTTCGTACGCATTTGTAAAATTATCTCTCAAATGGTTGTTTATTTCTTAAATGGTTAATATCTTAAGAATTCTCGTGTTTGTTCAATCGAAAGAGAGTGTAAGGTTTTATTAAGTGTGGTGCAATCTGTGGGATTCTGGCCATTCGTCTAACATAGGGTGCCTAGGGAGCTGTTTTCTTGGATAGCTAGACAACACACAAGCAAATCTATATTACTGGAGCTTATTACAGTAAACTGAAGTGACAATACTTAACTTTACCTCTTTATAATAGGTGTCGCAAGCAATTGGCGACACGCCAACAATCAATGTCCTTCGATATACAGGGTGTTACAAAAAGGTACGGCCAAACTTTCAGGAAACATTCCTCACACACAAAGTAAGAAAATATGTTATGTGGACATGCGTCCGGAAACGCTTACTTTCCATGTTAGAGCTCATTTTATTACTTCTCTTTAAATCACATTGATCATGGAATCGAAACACACAGCAACAGAACGTACCAGCGTGACTTCAAACACTTTGTTACAGGAAATGTTCAAAATGTCCTCCGTTAGCGTGGATACGTGCATCCACCCTCCGTCGCATGGAATCCCTGATGCAGCGCTGGAGAATGGCGTATTGTATCACAGCCGTCCACAATACGAGCACGAAGAGTCTCTACATTTGGTACCGGGGTTGCGTAGACAAGAGCTTTCAAATGCCGCCATAAATGAAAGTCAAGAGGGTTGAGGTCAGGAGAGCGTGGAGGCCACGGAATTGGTCCGCCTCCACCAATCCATCGGTCACCGAATCTGTTGTTGAGAAGCGTACGAACACTTCGACTGAAATGTGCAGGAGCTCCATCGTGCATGAACCACATGTTGTGTCGTACTTGTAAAGGCACATGTTCTAGCAGCACAGGTAGAGTATCCCATATGAAATCATGATAACGTACAGTACATACTGACGAAACTAAAATGAGCTCTGACATGGAAATTAAGCGTTTCCGGACACATGTCCACATAACACCTTTTCTTCATTTGTGTGTGAGGAATGTTTCCTGAAACTCTGGCCGTACCTTTTTGTAACACCCTGTATATGATTTCCATGCAAAAAAATGGTACAAATGGCTCTGAGCACTATGGGACTCAACTGCTGAGGTCATTAGTCCCCTAGAACTTAGAACTACTTTAACCTAACTAACCTAAGGACATCACAAACATCCATGCCCGAGGCAGGATTCGAACCTACGACCGTAGCGGCCTTGCGGTTCCAGACTGCAGCGCCTTTAAATTTCCATGCAAGCAGAACATACACTAGTGGCCTTTAAAATTGCTGCTCCACCAAAATGATGCAGACGGGAAATTAAACCGACAGGAAGAAGATGCTGCGATATGCAAATGATTAGCTTCTCAGACCATTCACACAAGGTTGGCGCTGGTGGCGACACCCACAACGTGCTGACATGAGGAAAGTTTCCAACCGATATCTCATACACAAACAGCAGTTGACCGGCGTTGCCTGGTGAAACGTTGTTGTGATGCCTCGTGTAAGGAGGAGAAATGCGTGCCATCACGTTTCCGACTCTGATAAAGGTCGGATTGTAGCCTATCGCGATTGCGGTTTATCGTATCGCGAAATTGCTGCTCGCATTGGTCGAGATCCAATGACTGTTAGCAGAATATGGAATCGGTGGGTTCAGGCGGGAAATACGGAACGTCGTGCTGGATCCGAACGGTCTCGTATCGCTAGCAGTCAAGCTGACAGGCATCTTATCCGCATATCCGCATAGATCGTGCAGCCACGTCTCGATCCATGAGTCAACAGATGGGGACGCATGCAAGACAACAACCATCTGCACGAACAGTTCGACGACGTTTGCGACAGCATGGGCTATCAGGTCTGAGACCATGGCTGCTGTTACCATTGACGCTGCATCACAGATATGAGCGCCTGCCATGACAAACCTCAACGACAAACCTCGGTGCACGAATGGCAAAACGTCATTTTTTCGGATGAATCCAGGTTCTGTTTACAGCATCATGATGGTCGCATCCGTGTTTGGCAACATCGCGGTGAACGCACATTGGAAGCGCGTATTCGTCATCGCCATACTGGCGTATCACCCGGCGTGATGGTATGTCGTGCCATTGGTTACACGTCTCGGTCACCTCTTGTTCGCATTGACGGCACTTCGAACAGTGGACGTTACATTTCAGATGAGTGACGACCCGTGGCTCTACCCTTCATTCGATCCCTGCGAAACCCTACATTTCAGTAGGATAATGCACGATCGCATGTTGCAGGTCCTGTACGGGCCTTTCTGGATACAGAAAATGTTCGACTGCTGCCCTGGCCTGCACATTCTCCAGATCTCTCACCAATTGAAAACGTCTGGTCAATGATGGCCGAGCAACTGGCTCGTCACAATACGCCAGTCACTACTCATGATGAACTGTGGTATCGTGTTGAAGCTGCATGGGCAGCTGTACCTGTACACGCCATCCAAACTCTGTTTGACTCAATGCCCAGGCGTATCGAGGCCGTTATTACGGTCAGAGGTGGTTGTTCTGGGTATTGATTTCTCAGGATCTATGCACCCAAATTGCGTGAAGATGTAATCACATGTCAGTTCTAGTATAGTATATTTGTTCAATGAATACCCGTTTTCACCTGCATTTCTTCTTGGTGTAGCCATGTTAATGGCCAGTAGTGTAAGTCACGACTAAAGAGTTAGGATGACGCCTCGTCTTCCAGTGCGGCCGCGACTAGCTGGAGCGGCGCTTACATTCTCTTCGTATAGAGGTCGCTCCTGTGGTGGTGTCGTCCTAGTGAGCGTTCTATTGGGTGATGTCGCCTCACAGCCTTCTCTGCGGTTAAGTTCCAGGCCGGCGCTTGATGTTACGCTGGAACACAATCACTGATACCTTAATATTTGAAAGTAACTGTACATAATGGGAATCTTGTCTTGAAAACATATTGAGGTGTCCCTTAAATGGTTGTTTTTCTTAAATGGTCAATACCTTTACAAAATTTCTGTTGCTTGTTTATCGCTAAACATTCTGGACACATTGGGAGTTTTAAAGGATTTGAAAGCACATTTTTAGGGAGTCTCTTAAATTGTTTTTTTCTCTTATGTCCCTTTAAGAACTGGATAGTTGCAAACCTTTCTCAAGCGCTTTAGTATCCCTGTAATTACTCTACGTGTTTTTAATTTAATTTCTTCAAACCTTGTTATGGTATTTATTGAAGTATTGGAAATGTTTTCGTATTAAAATTTTTGTGTCTTGTTTAAATTAAGGGTATAAACTAAAGGGTGAAAGTTGCTTTCCCTGATCCTTGCCTAGCCGTTCCACCTTCCCTTGAGCTTGTGTTAAAACTGTTATAACGTTCTGATTGGTCATCTCAAAAATAAAATGGCAAACATGGTGCTGAAAGGCTAAAACTGAGATCATGGACAAAGCTTTAAATAGCGGGTGATCAAAAAGTCAGTATAAATTTCAAAACTTAATAAACCACGAAATAATGTAGATAGAGAGGTAGAAATTGACACATATGCTTGGAATGACATGGGGTTTTATTAGACCCAAAAAAAAACAAAGTTCACAAATGTCTGACAGATGTCGCTGGAAAACAAAAGGTCAGTGACTGCTCATGACAATCGTGTATAAAAGGAGCTGTAATGAGAGAGAGAATCAGATGCGCCAGCAGTCGCAGCATGTTGACGTTACCTGAAAAGGCGCTTTTAGTGAAGCTATATTATCAGAATGAGGAATGTGCTAGTTCAGATCGCTACAGTCTGGAACAGCGCGACCGCTACGGTCGCAGGTTCGAATCCTGCCTCGGGCATGGATGTGTGTGATGTCCTTAGGTTAGTTAGGTTTAAGTAGTTGTATGTTCTAGGGGACTAATGACCACAGCAGTTAAGTCCCATAGTGCTCAGAGCCATTTGAACCATTTTGCTAGTTCAGCGTTACCATCCTATTGCCATAGGAAGGGGATTCGAATGGGTAGGGTTCCGTTGACAAATGCAGCTGTAGCCAGAATGATTTCGAAGTTCGAAGCCACGGATTGTTTAGACGATAGACCCGACAGTTCAGGAAGAAAGCCGGACAGAGTGGCCGAGCGGTTCTAGCCGCTTCAATCTGGAGCAGCGCGACCGCTACGGTCGCAGGTTCAAATCCTGCCTCGGGCATGGATGTGTGTGATGTCCTGAGGTTAGTTAGGTTTAAGTAGTTCTAAGTTCTAGGGGATTGATGACCTCAGCTATTAAGTCCCATAGTGTTCACAGCCGTTTGAACCATTTTTTCAGGAAGAAATGGAGACTGTAGCGGGTTCGTCTATGATCAGGGAAGTTGTAAGTAGGCTGTTTATATTTTCTTATTGGCAACGTTACGTAGCGCTCTGTATGAAAATCACTGGCTGTGCTGTGTGCAGCCTGTGGCTAGTTTGCATTGTTGTCTGCCATTGTAGTGTTGGGCAGCGGCAGCTGGATGTGAACAGCGCGTAGCGTTGCACAGTTGGAGGTGAGCCGCCAGCAGTGGTGGATGTGGGGAGAGAGATGGCGGAGTTTTGTAATTTGTCATGAACTGCTATATATATTATGACTATTAAGGTAAATACATTGTTTGTTCTCTACAAAAATCTTTCATTTGCTAACTATGCCTATCAGTAGTTAGTGCCTTCCGTAGTTTGAATCTTTTATTTAGCTGGCAGTAGTGGCGCTCGCTGTATTGCAGTAGTTCGAGTAACGAAGATTTTTGGTGAGGTAAGTGATTTGTGAAAGGTATAGGTTAAAGTTAGTCAGGGCCATTGTTTTGTAGGGATTATTGAAAGTCAGATTGTGTTGCGCTAAAAATATTGTGTGTCATTTTAACTACAGTCTTGTATAAATTGTTCTAAGGGGACGTTTCAAAGTCAGCGCTCGTGCAGTCGCACGTCGCACCGGCATTCCATACACTACTGTTTGGTTGGCACTGAGGCGTACCCTCCGATGCTATCCGTACAAAATCCATCAGCATCATGAACTGTTACCTGGTGATTTAGTGAAGCGGAGGGCATTTGCGGTGTGGGCGTTTCAAAAGATGGCGGAAGATGACGATTGGTTGAGTAACGTGGACCGAAGAAGCTAATTTCACGCTCCGAGGGTCTATCAACGCTCACGAATGCAGAATTTGGGCTACCGAAAATCCTAGAACTGTCGTGGAAATTCCATTGCACGACGAGAAAGTCGCTGTATGGGTTGGATTTACCACATCTACCGTTATCGGGCCATTTTTCTTCGAGGAAATGCGTGATACTGGTTTTGTAACTGCTGCCGTGACGGGTGCCGATGTGATACAGGATCGCATCATCCCCAGCCTGGCTGATAAACACTTGCTGGAACGTACGATGTTTATGCAAGATAGCGCTCCACCCATTTTGCTAGACGCGTGAAAGATCTCTTGCGCGCGTCGTTTGGCGATGATTGTGTTCAAAATGGTTCAAATGGCTCTGAGCACTATGGGACTCAACATCTTAGGTCATAAGTCCCCTAGAACTTAGAACTAGTTAAACCTAACTAATCTAAGGACATCACTCACGCCCATGCCCGAGGCAGGATTCGAACCTGCGACCGTAGCAGTCCCGCGGTTCGGGACTGCAGCACCAGAACCGCACGGCCACCGCGACCGATGATTGTGTGCTCAGCCTCCACTTTCGTCATGCTTGGCCCCTCTGGTCCCAAGACCTCAGTCCGTGCGATTATTGACTTTGGGGTTACCTGAAGTCGCAAGTGTATCATGATCGACCGACATCTCTAGGGATGCTGAAAGACAACATCTGACGCCAATACCTCACCGTAACTCCGGCTATGCTTTACAGTGCAGTTCACAACATTATTCCTCGACTACAGCTATTGTTGAGGAATGATGGTGGGCATATTGAGCATTTCCTATAAAGAACATCATCTTTGCTTTGTCTTACTTTGTTATGCTAATAATTGCTATTCTGATCGGATGAAGTGCCATCTGTCGGACATTTTTTGAACTTTTGTATTTTTTTTTTTTTGGTTCTAATAAAACCCCACGTCATTCCAAGTATGTGTGTCAATTTGTACCTCTCTATCTACATTATTCCGTGATTTATTCAGCTTTCAAATTTATACTGACTTTTTGATCACCCGGTATTTAAAAAGCACGGCAGAAAGCGATAAAATGTTTTGTATGCTGAATGAGATTTTCACTCTGCAGCGGAGTGTGCGCTGAAATGAAACTTCCTGGCAGATTAAAACTGCGTGCCGGACCGAGACTCGAACTCGGGACCTTTGCCTTTTAAGGGCAGGCATTCTACCAACTGAGCTACCCAAGCACGGCTCACGGCCCGTAAAGTTTGGAAGGTAGGAGACGAGGTACTCGCAGAAATAAAGCTGTGAGGACGGGGCGTGAGTCGTGCTTGGGTAGCTCAGTTGGCACAGTCTGCCTTCGGCGGTGCTACGGCACGGACGTCTGTTTACGTCCCTGCCGGAGAAGTTCGCGCTCGCGCAGTTGTTTACCTCGTCGGCGTACTCGTGCGTTTAGACGACTCGATATAGAATGGCACATGCATACCGAAAGTCGACTCTCAAGATTAGTTTTTCGAATGAATATGCGAGACCGAAAGCCTACGAAATAGAAAGGTTCCTACGAGACGAAGTTAAACTTGACTACAACGAACTTATCGGAATCCACCTCTCCATAGTGAGCAGTGTAGTATACGTCAAGCTGATTAACGACGCAGTATGTGACAGAATCATCCGAGATACTAAACATGGACTCAAATTTTGTCACTCTGATGGACATGTTGGAGAAGTAACTATTGATCACGCAGGACTGGGTTTACGAAACATTCGTATTTTCGAACTTCCCTTCGAGGTTCCGTCTGACTTGGTCATTGACGCCTTACGCCCGTATGGAAGAGTGCTCAGCCACGTTGAGGAAAAATGGTGCAACTTCGCGACTTACCCCGTTCTCAATGGGGTGCGTCAAATCAGAATAGAACTGACACAACATGTATCCTCGTACTTGTTCATCGGCGGATGTAGAGCCATAGTCATCTACGATGGACAACCCAAAACATGCTCAGGCTGTGGGAAAGAGGGCCAC
Source organism: Schistocerca cancellata (assembly GCF_023864275.1). Classification (NCBI taxonomy): domain Eukaryota; kingdom Metazoa; phylum Arthropoda; class Insecta; order Orthoptera; family Acrididae; genus Schistocerca; species Schistocerca cancellata. The sequence goes on from NC_064634.1 coordinate 70,457,249, forward strand.
GTCCGTTCCGAATGTATGCAGCGGAGGATAGTGCAAGTTCCAAACGGCGAACCCGTACCTCCGTCCACGTTGACGCCGCTGCCACTAACGTATGCGGACGCATTTCGAACGGATCCCATCCCGAAGAATGACCAGCTACAGAATCATGACAGTTTACGGCAACCGACTGCGGCAGAGACCGCCTCCAGTGACGAAACGACGCACACCTCTGCCGCTCCGGCGCCGACGACGCACTTAACCGAGCGGAAAGGATCGGTAGGAGAAATGGAAATTGATCCTGCTGTTGTGCCGACAGCTGCTTTCGTCCCTGAGCACCGGGAGTCACTTCCGCACTCGGATACGGAGGCGCACACGCGCAAACAACGATCACCGAAGCGCCACAAGAAACGACGGCTCGCGCCGTCGGATACCTGCTTACTGCAGTCCACGTCAGACGGACTTGGGTGTAACGTCGATACAGTGCCTCCGGATGCGCAACGGGAGGATCTACCTCCCACACAGCAGTACGACGCGAATCATGCTACGCAGGGGTTGAATACAGACACACCGGACGGAAAGCCGACGGACGGATTCCCTCCACCCACCGCAGCAACGCCACCGCCTTCGGTCAGCCCGGCCGGAGAGACACGACGGGAGCTGGACCTCCAGCACAGGAACTGGGCCGACGAATCTGATACTGACCCCCACACCGACGACGCACCCGCAATGGCGAGTGCTGCGTCCACCGCATGTTAACCGCGCAGAAGATGCAGACTGACGCACAGACAGCATGTCACCGGGCAGCAGCACACAAATTAACATAAGCGTTCATGTGCGCTTTACGCACTGAGGAACAGCGGCAGGCATATCGAACAGCCTCTATTAATATTAATACGATCAGAACGCTTGTCAAATTGCAATTATTACGAGACATGTTGCATGCGTCAGACGTCGACATCGTTCTGCTGCAGGAAGTATGTGTTGAGAGCTTCCCCGACCTCTATGAGTACGATACGTACATTACACCTACTACCGACGGCGGCAGCGGAACAGCGATACTTCTACGTAGCGGCATAGTAGCCGAGGACGTGGTGTACCTGCCGTCAGCGCGAGGACTAGCGCTCACAGTGCTGGGAGTACGCGTCGTTAACATCTTCGCACCGTCGGGGTCAGACAGACGGCGCGACCGATCCCGATTTTACGCAGAGGAGATTGCAACACTATTCTTAGGTCGGTATGAACATGTATTATTTGGAGGCGACTTCAACTGCGTGCTCGCACCAAAAGATCAACACCCCCGTTATACTTCATGCCCGGAGCTGCGGCAACTCATACTGGACATGAATCTCATTGATACATGGGAGCAGATACATGGCGACAGACGTGGATACACCTACGTCACGAGTCACTCTGCAAGTCGTCTCGATCGCATTTACGTAACACGTCGTCTCGAACCTGCGATCCTCGATGCGGAATTGTGGCCTGTCGCCTTTTCAGATCACATAGCATATATATGTACGGTCTCCCTGAGTCGTCAACAGGTGTGGAGGAGTCGCAGTGTTTGGAAACTGAATACAGCACACCTTAGGGAACCTGAGTGCAGACGCTTAGTCGAAGACACTTGGCACGTGTGTGAACGACGCCTCCCGACATATCCGACGACGTTGCAGTGGTGGCTGGAATGCGTTAAGCCTGCATTGCGCTGAGCGTTAATTGCATACGGAAGAGAGCAGATGATGTGGAGCCGGTACACGACGGAATTTTATTTCACGATGCTCCGCGAACTATCTGTACAAGCACTTTCACAGGAGCGTCGTGCCGGTATAAAACGAGCACAGGCCCAAATAATTTCCATAACGCGCCGCCGACTGGAGGGTGTCGCAATCCGTGCAAGGGCCTTTGAACGAGTCCGTGGAGAATCCCCGTCGATGTATCACGTTATTAGAGAAAAACAACGTGGCCGCAGAACCTTAATACAGACGGTCGTACTGCCAGATGGTCGCCGCATGACAACGCAAAAAGACATTGCCAACGCTTTCGTGGAACACTACGGTCATCTCTATGAAGAAGCGGAACACGATCAGGCAGCCTTTCATGAGGTCCGACGAACGCTCTCCGCGTGTCTCGACGAGTCGGCCAACCTGGAGTTAACAGGTGAAATCACAGTTGACGACGTAATGGAAGCGATTGATAAGGGAGCGTCGCACAAATCGCCGGGGCCCGACGGGTTTCCGTTAGAGTTCTATCGTACATTTAAAGATCTCATGATTCCACGATGGACTGCCATGTACGGCGAATTGATGTCTCCCAACGTGCCTCTTCCACCCTCCTTCTTGGAAGGAATGATCATCCCCATCCACAAACCATCTGGCGGTACAGGGATACAGGCCTACCGGCCACTGACCCTTCTTAATTGCGACTACAAGATCTACGCCAGGATACTTGCAGCACGCTTTAAACGCGTAATACGACAAGTGATTTCACTCGACCAAACCCAGCTAGGAGGAGCTAGCAATATACAAACGGCACTCTGCGACTACCGCGATGTTATCGCACTGGCATCAACATGTCATCTCCGGGGTGTATTGGTATCGATAGACTTCGATCGCGCATTTGACAGGCTGAGTCATGCTTATCTCACGGACGTGATGACGAAAATGAAGTTTCCGGAAAGTTTTGTCACCGTCGTCATGCGACTACTCCACGGAGCCGCATCCAAAGTGCTCATCAATGGACGCTTGGTGGGGCCCATCACCATCTCACGATCGGTCAGACAAGGGTGCCCGCTGTCAACGATATTGTATGCCATCGCTGTCGAGCCGCTGCTTTGCGGGCTCCGGAATCGACTTCAAGGAATGACGATAACGCACAACAAGTTTGTATGCCGAACATACGCAGATGACCTAGTGTTTTTAGCACGGTCAGGCGACGAGGCAGGAGCGGCCTTGCATTGGATTAATTTGTATGGCTACGGGAAGTCGCCTGAACATGGCAAAGTCGGGAGCGATGAACGTCGGGAGAGGACTCCCAACAGGAAGTGTAGCACCATTACAACCGATCAACAAGATGAAATGCCTAGGAATTATCTTCACTACCGACGTTCGACGCACGGTGGCACTGAGTTACAGAAATCTTCTGCAAACAATTCATGCGAGTGTCCGAAGTCACAGGTTAAGGGCACTGGATATGATACAACGGGTCACCTTTGCCAACACTTATCTAGCCTCTCGCATCCCCCACCTGGCACAAGTTCTTCCTATGCCGGTGGTGTTGGCCCGCCGAATCCTGGTGGCACTCGGATATTTTGTGAGCACAGGTCTGCTTTTTAAGGTAGGGTACGAAACCCTCACCCTTCCTCGTAGTCGTGGAGGTCTTGGACTAGTCCACGTACGCGACCGAGCAGTGGCTATTTATGTAACCACAATGATAAAGATGTGGACACGACACCAGACAAGTCTGACGGGCAGCTTGATAGACGAACTCGCTCCACCTTCTCTTTCGGCTCCGGTAGCGGTGGCTCACATCTCACCATCGCTTGCCCATATGCGAACCTTCTTTGTGGAACACAGTTATGTACATATGGAACTACCGACTACCAGGACGGCAACGGCACGTGATATATATCACATCTTCACACGACGACGGCCGAATAATGCCGTAGAGCGCCGCCAACCAACAGTTACGTGGTCAGTGGTATGGCGTACAGTGCACCACCCACACCTCGATACGGGAACGCGCGCATTGTGGTATCAGGTGGTAAATGGGAAATACGTGACTCGTTCCAGGTTGCATACAATTCATATGGCGGACGAGCCACTGTGTCCGCAGTGCAATGTTATAGACACTGAGGAGCATCGCCAGATATGCGGTCCTTCGGCGGACGTCTGGTGTTTGGTCAAAAAAATGATCGCCTTCCTCCTTCGGGTGGGGCCGCAAACAATAGAACCACGCACACTACTTCTCCCAGATAGGACATATTATCCCCGAACGAAGACAAACACAGTGACTTGGATTCGAGGTTTGACTGTGCGTTATCTTTTCCGAGACGGCAGTAAGAATGTGCTTGACTTTTGGGCCTTACTACAGGAACATCACTCACAGCTTATGAGACATCCGAAATATCGAACATATTACGCAAATTTTTTAGGGAGTGCCTTGCTTGATCCCCCACCCAGTTGGGGTGTCCCGGGTAGGAGAATGTAATTATTGTCTATAAGTATCAGAACAAGAAAGGACCAGGACAGTGGAGAGGATCCACAAACACACGTGAAGACGTACCCGACACCAACGCGAGGTGTGACGGGATTAGCGAGGTACGCGCCTAAAAGAGGAACGTAGACCGTTATTGTTTGTACTGCCAGAAGCAGGATATTTTATTTATTTTTTTTCACTATTATGTTAAAAAAAATCCACTTATTTACGTTTCCCAGAAACATTTTCTTTTATAAAGTCATCGTCTTATATATTAAAAAAAATGCTAGAAGCAGTTTATGTTTGTTATTGTAAAAAAAATAATAAAAAAAATAAATAAAATGTTCTGCACTTTCGTACCGCAGGTCCCGGGTTCAATACCGCTCGGAATCAAATATTTTTCTTTTTTCTTAAAAAAGAAAAAAAAAGAAAAAAAATGGTACAGCACTTGCATCCCTAAGGCAAAGGTCCTAAAAAAAAAGTAGGTAGAGCACTTGCCCGCGAAAGGCAAAGGTCCCGAGTTCGAGTCTAAAAAAAAATAAAAAAAAAAGTTGGCAGAGTGCCTGCCCGCGAAAGGCAAAGGTCCCGACTTCGAGTCTCGGTCCGGCACAGAGTTTTAATCTGTTTTGTATGCTGTATCCGCCTGTATGACACTGAAAAGTGAAAAATGTAGATAAAAGACAGAGAAAGGATAAAGGCTTCTGGGAATAGAGAGGGTGGAGGATTTGATGAATAAGAGGCATGGAGAGTGGGAAAGATTAATATGTCCTGAGAAGAGTGTGAGGGAGGAGACGGATGGTGTAATAAAAAGATGTAAAAAAACTTGGTGAGGCATTTATTAAGCAAGAAAGAATGTCTTACACAAGCCTGACAAGGTTATGTGGAAGAGGAGGTGAAGGACGTAGAGATTTAGATCTTTTACGCGGTGCTAGACAGCAGCATGTACAGTAGAGTTGACAAGCAGGCCTGAAGTAGAAACGCAATATATCTGTTGAGTTCAGGTGCCATGAATAATATAAGAATATCAGAAGAATAAAATAATTCAAATCCCAAAGAAAGCAGGTGTTGAGAGGTGTGAAAACTGCCGATCTATCAGTATAATAAGTGACGGCTGCAAATTCTTTACAGGCGAATGGAAAAACTGTTAGAAGCTGAACTCGTGGAAGATCAGTTTGGATTCGGTAGAAATGTTGGAAAACGCGAGACAATACTGACCCTACTACTTATTTAGAAGGTAAATTAAGGAAAGGCAAACCTACGGTTCTAGCATTTGTAGACTTAGAGACAGATTTTGACGATGGTGACTGGAATACTCTCTTTTAAATTTTGAAGGTGGCATGAGTAAAATACAAGGAGCGAAAGGCTATTTACAATTTGTGCAGAAACCAGATAGCAGTTACAAGAGTCGAGGGGCATGAAAGGGGAGCAGTGGTTGGGAAGGGAGTGAGGAAGGGTTGTAGCCTATCCTCGATGTTATTCAATCTGTATATTGAACAAGCAGTAAAGGAAACAGAAGAAAAATTCGGAGTAGGTATTAAAATCCATGGAGATGAAATAAAAACTTTGAGGTTTTTCGTTGACATTGTAATTCTGTCAGAGGCGGCAAAGGACCTGGAAGAGCAGCTGAACGGAGTGGAAAGTGTCTTTAAAGAAGGATATAAGATGAACATCAACAAAAGCAAAACGTAGTCGAACTAAATCAGGTGATGCTGTGGGAATTAGATTAGGAAATGAGGCACTTAAAGTAGTAGATGAGTTTTGCTATTTGGGGAGCAAAATAACTGATGATGGTTGAAGTAGAGAGGATATAAAACGTACACTGACGGTGGCAAGGAAAGTGTTTCTGAAGAAGAGTAATTTGTTAACATCCAGTACAGATTTAAAGGTCAGGAAGTTCTTTCTGAAAGTATTTGTATGGAGTGTAGCCATGTATGGAAGTGAAACATGGACAGTAAATAGTTTAGACAAGAAGAGAATAGAAGCTTTCGAAATGTGGTGCTACAGAAGAATGCAGAAGATTGGATGGGTAGATCATATAACTAATGAGGAGGTATTGAATAGGATTGGGGAGAAGAGGAGTTTGTGGCACATCTTGACTAGAAGAAGGGATCGGTTGGCAGGACATGTTCTGAGACATCAAGGGATTACCAATTTAGTATTGGAGGGCAGCGTGGAGGGTAAAAATCGTAGATGGAGACCATGAGATGAATATACTAAGCAGATTCAGAAGGATGTAGGCTGCAGTAGGTACTGGGAGATGAAGAGGCTTGCCAAGGATAGAGTAGCATGGAGAGCTGTATCATACCAGTCTCACGACTGAAGACCACAACAGATAATATTGAGCTCTTTGCACTAGTGTTTAGGAGCAGCTTAACGTAGGCGGTGGTTAGAATAGTACCTTGCTCTGATACGATCCCAGAGCATATAATTCTTAAAAAAGACGTATTCAGTATCTGTTACCAGTTTTTCTAGCTCTATTTAGTGTACATACTGTCCTCATACTGCCCTAATTTATTTTTCATGCATTATTACGGGTCACATGAATGAACATAAACTAAGAATAACATCGGTAAAGAAGCATCTGGTTTACAAATATAGTTAGCTGAAATATCAGTCGTATTCAGGAGAGCTTCAAATTGTCCCCTGCAGGCTTTTAGTGAAGATGTCTTCACTATATGCCGGGTTGTCTGCCTTTCTGCACCACCGTCGCACTTCGGAGACGTCTTCAGTTTTCTATTATACAATGAGTCTCTGTATTTGCCGTGGTTGCTTATAATTTCATTTAGAATTACCCAGAATTTTCTTGGGAGATCAAAGCTAGTCTGTTTTTCGGAGATATATCAGATTTTCTTGGGAGCCACATTTCCAGTATGTTTCAAGGCGCTCTTTAAGTATTCAGCAATATCCAAATTTATTTTCTAAGCGTATAGCTTCTGCAAAAAATAATTTTCTACAGAAAAGTATTTTAATATCTATGTTTTCAGAGAAAAAATGCAAAGGAAGCTGTTGATTGTCTTGTGACGGAGATAAACGACTTATGACTGGTAGCTGTACGCGTTGTGTGATTTACTTCGATGTTTGTTTTCTTCATAGGGGAGATGTTAATTCAAATGAGGCAGCAGTATTCTGCTACTGAATAAAGCCAGCCGGAATGGCCGAGCGGTTCTAGGCGCTACAGTTTGGAATCGCGCGACCGCTACGGTCGCAGGTTCGATCCATGAACATGTTATAAGATAAAAAGAAAAGTAGCGTTTCCATCTATTAAGGGCGTAGGCTTCTAAAAGTTCCATTACAGATGTGCGATGGAAATTTACAGCAGTTCTCCACGTAAGATACACAGGGTGTCCGAAAAGTCTTTCCCTGATTACATAAATTGATAACGCAGGCTAGAAATAAGATAGAAATATGAAACTTGTGTCGAATTGTTTACAACTATCAAGGTTTTTTTCTGTTGTAGGTTCGCAGTACGTAAGTAGTGGATGAGGTGCAGTGCCCAAGAAGCCAAGTTAACCAATGAGGAGAAGGCACAGTGTGTCCTGTGGTACCATGAGACACGATCACCAACCACAGTGCAGAGACACTTCCAGACAACATTTGGAAGGAATCCACCTGATGTCAAGAGCAGTAAAGCCTGGTATGAGAAGTTCAAGAACACAGGATCGGTTGCTGACCTTCCGAGGTCTTGTCGACCAAGAACCTCAGCAGACAGGATGGAAGCTGTAAGGCAGTCTTTTCTGCGAAGTCAGAAGAAATCGGTGCGCAGGGCCTCAGATGCCTAAAAGCTCTCTCCACGACATTTTACACAAACGTTTATTGTTTCGTGCATACAAAGTGCAAATCGTTCAGGCCTTGTTGTCCAATGACAGTACACGTCGATATGACTTTGCGGTCGAAATGCTATCACTATCAAAGTTTTTTTCACACATCAGTAAACTTCCACTTCCATTGTTGCCCAGTGGCAGTACACGTCGATATGCTATCACGTATTGAGGACGATGATGGTTATCTCAGACGAATTGCCTTTTCCGACGAAGCGACCTTTTTTGTCAGTGGAGTAGTGAATCACAATGTGCGCATTTGGGGTTCACAACCCCCTGGCGAGGTCATGGAGTGCACCAGAGGCAGTCCAAAGGTGACTGTTTGGCGCGCGCTATTGTACGATCGAATTATCGGGCCATTCTTCTTCGCTGAGGCTACCATCACATCTGCATTTTATCTGGACATGTTGCAACTGTATGCTGTTCCTCAGCTGCTTCAGTATCACCCCGATGTCTTGTTTCAGCAAGACGGTGCACCGCCTCATTGGGGTTTGGACGCCCGTGCCTGTCTCGATATGACCTTTCCTGGGCGATGGATTGGTCGTGATGGGCCAACGGTTTGGCCTCCACACTCTCCTGACATAACCCCATCAGACTTCTTTTTATAGGAATATGTCAAGGACGAGGTCTACCGAACACGTGCACCAGATCTTGAAACCCTGCGGCAACGGATAACCACAGTCGTTGAATCGATCCCTCCAGTGATGTTGGCTAATGTGTGGACGGAAATTGAATATCGCCTAGATGTGCTACGTGGTACCAAGGGTGCTCATGTGGAAGTTTACTGATGTATGAAAAAAACTTTGATAGTTTGTAAACAATTAGACACCAGTTTAATATTTGTATCTTACTTCTAGCCTGAGTTATCAATTTTTGTAATCAGGGAAAGACTTTTCGGACACCCTGTAAATTATTTCACCTTTCTCACTTTTTAGGAAAACTCTAATGTCATTCTTACTTGACCACTGTTCCTATTCATTAGCAGTATCTTTATAATGTATGAAAAACTAAACTTGATAAAAGAAAGTGCAAAATATCTTACTGAAACAAGTGTAGGTTGTCTTGTAGATAAAAGTGATCGAAGAAATTGAATGCTCAGGAAGAAAGCACTTATATTTACATACCATCGAATATTACATAATATCCTTCTATTACACTAATAAGAAAGTGTAAGAACCTATCAGAAAACGCTAAGGTAAGTGAAAAGATCTTTGGATCCAGTGGACGCCAACCAGCAACGCATCATTTGTTATGCCACTAATCTGCAGCCCTACACGCTACGCTACAGCTATCGTAGACGTTTTGTGACCATATTTTGCATGTTACCATCTCCTGAAACCTTTCACTGTAGATATGTTACTGACCGACATTTAATTATAACAAATTGTACGAAGAAAAATGCACTTTTTGATGATCCTCAGCATACCGGTGCCTTGAAACGGCATACTTTTATATGCAAGTTAACAATTGTTCTTTAACCAGCAATATGATGTTTCCTGTCGATTTATTTCACCAAATCGTACAATTAACGAGGGCTTTTTGAGAGACCAGTAATTTTCTCGTGGTTATAAACGGCATATATTCATATAGGCTTCAATTGCAAGCCGGCACGGTGCCTCGCGCCCCAATTACTATACGTAAGTAGGAGACCAACTGTGCATGGTCCCGAATTTTAGTAATATTCAGACACGTAACGTTATCTGTGGTGCTAGCAGAAACAGTTATTCCAGGCATGGATAACGGAATGTTGTTCGTTAGTTGTGTCTACTGCAATATACTTCTCAGTTAAAATATTTCATATTTAAGAAGAAGCATTCTCTAAAATCGTTTATGTTGTGCTTCTAACTTGGGCAACCAAGTCATAAAATTATACTACAGTTATTAATTCCAATTAAGTATTTTGAAATTGTGCCTTATAATTGTAGGTGACATCATCGTAATTAACATTTAATGGGGGTTTTGCGACTTGAAAATCGTTCTAAGGAAATTGTTAGTGGGGATTTAAAATTATTTTAAAGAAAAGTTTTCTTGGATGTTGAAACTGTAAAAAAAGGCGATGCCGTTTTCAAAATTACCTAGAGCTGCTGATAAAAAATTCTTTGTTCACTAAGTTTCGATCATCTAATTATCTTTAGGTTATTAAAATTATTTACAGCAGCCTGTATGACAATGGTCTTATATTGTTCGCAAATAAAACAAAAACCATGCTTACAGAAAGACAGGGTTGTAGCCTCTCCGCGATACTATTCAATCTGTATATTGAGCAAGCAGTAAAGGAAACAAAAGAAAAGTTCGGAGTAGGTATTAAAATCCACGGAGAAGAAATAAAAACTTTGAGGCTCTCCGATGACACTGTAATTCTGTCAGAGACAGCAAAGGACTTGGAAGAGCAGTTGAACGGAATGGACAGTGTCTTGAAAGGAGGATATAAGATGAACATCAACAAAAGCAAAACGAGGACATTGGAATGCAGTCGAATTAAGTCGGGTGATGCCGAGGGAATTAGATTAGGAAATGAGACACTTAAAGTAGTAAAGGAGTTTTGCTATTTGGGGAGCAAAATAACTAACGATGGTCGAAGTAGAGAGGATATAAAATGTAGATTGGCAATGACAAGGAAAGTGTTTCTGAAGAAGAGAAATTTGTTAACATCGAGTATAAATTTAAATGTCAGGAAGTCGTTTCTGAAAGTATTTGTATGGAATATAGCCATGCAGGGAAGTGAAACATGGATGATAAATAGTTTGCACAAGAAGAGAATAGAAGCTTTCGAAATGTGGTGCTACAGAAGAATGCTGATGATTAGATGGGTAGATCACACAAGTAATGTGGAGGTATTGAATAGTATTGGGGAGAAGAGGTGTTTGTGGCACAACTTGACTAGAAGAAGGGATCGGTTGGTAGGGCATGTTCTGAGACATCAAGGGATCACCAATTTAGTATTGGAGGGCAGCGTGGAGGGTAAAAATCGTAGAGGGAGACCAAGAGATGAATACACTAAGCAGATTCAGAAGGATGTAGGTTGCAGTAAGTACTGGGAGATGAAGAAGCTTGCACAGGATAGAGTAGCATGGAGAGCTGCATCAAACCAGTCTCAGGACTGGAGACCACAACAACAACACAACAGTAAGACTTAAATAAATAAATAATTACTTTGTGAGCAGTTTTCGTAATACCAATTGTGAGGCATCACCTAGTCAAAATTACAGAACTTACTATTTTTATTGCAAATCAAAGATGTCTGCTGTTAGTTGGTGTTAACACGACCTCCCGTCTTGGCTGTCGGAGGCGGCGCCGAAGAGGCTGACGCTGTGACACTCGTGAAGCGAGGGCGCATGGAGCTAAGGGCGTGCGGAGAGGGTGGGGGGGGGGGGGGCGGCCTCTTCTGCTCGGCTGGCGGCCGCTCCTCAGGCTTCAGCCTCACTCCCCAATCGTGGTGGACGCTCACCGGCTCAGCCCAGCGGCGCTCCGTCGATGCTGATGCGATTAGACGGCCGCCCCCGCCGCCCCTCCAGGCGGTGCCACGTCGCCGACACATCGCCGCCTTCGATCGGCAACTTCAGGGGACGCACTTGCCCTGCAGGAGTGCCCGACCAAAGGTCTCCACTAGCCGCAGGATAGCACGAGTTCACAGACATGGTCACCCCAAAAGTCCATTAACATTTAAAAATTCGATACTCAACGGAATAATGTAGAAAGAGAGGTAAAAATTGACACACATTGTAAGTAGGCTGTTTAGGTTCTTATATTCGTAACGCCACCGCCGCGTAGCGCTCTGTATGAAAATCACTGGCTGTGCTGTGTGCAGTCTGTGGCTGGGTGGCATTGTTGGAAGTTGCTGTTGTAGTGTAGGGCAGCTGGATGTGAACAGCGGGTAGCGTTGCGCAGTTGGATGTGAGCCGCCAGCAGTGGTGGATGTGGGGAGAGAGATGATGGAGTTTTCAAATTTGTAAGACTGGATGGCATGAACTGCTATATATATTATGACTATTAAGGTAAATACATTGTTTGTTCTCTATCAAAATCTTTCATTTGCTAACTATGCCTATCAGTAGTTAGTGCCTTTCGTAGTTTGAATCTTTTATTTAGCTGGCAGTAGTGGCGCTCGCTGTATTGCAGTAGTTCGAGTAACGAAGATTTTTGGTGAGGTAAGTGATCTGTGAAAGGTATAGGTTAATGTTAGTCAGGGCCATTCTTTTGTAGAGATTTTTGAAAGTCAGATTGCGTTGCACTAAAAATATTGTGTGTCAGTTTAAACACAGTCATGTGTAATTTTTCTAAGGGGACGTTTCATACGTCGACCCTTAGCCGAGGATACCTCACTGGAATCTACTGATTTTTTCTTGTAGTTTGTGTAATTAGTGTAGCTTTTGTTTATTGCTAGCGCGTAATTATAGAGAGAATTTCCTTTGTAGTTGTAGTTTTTCATTGTTGTACAGTAAAACAGTTGTGGCATACATGTAGATTTGCAGCAAGTATTTCGCAGCTGCGCTTGCAATTAACTAGATACTATTTTCAGTGCTATGTTAATGTGTTCCCCTATTTTTGCTCTTCAAATTGTGTTTTTTTGTGTTGCCGTGTGAAATATTGTGACAATTATGCCGTGTGAAAAACGTAATACTAGGCTCCAAAGTAAACTGAGAAATGACAGTGAAGACGAAAGCAGTGTGTTAGCGCCACCGTGTGATGAATTAACTAATGTTCAACATAGTAATTTGGTAATTGTGCATAGGGAAATGGAGCCGGCTGCAAACAATGGTGTAGGCAGTGAAACAATTAGTGAACAGGGAAGCATTATCGATCGATCGGGCGGCAACAGCTCGCCTCAGGAATCCGAAATGACAGGACACAATCTTGCAAATACTGCAGATTCAGGTTTTGGGTCCTCACCGTTTCCTCAAGTAAGTCAAGACACATTTTCTGCTTGTCAAAATGTGAATGTTGTCGGTGCAAATGCACTGCCAAAAAACATAGAGGAACAGATTCCAGACACTAATACATTATTATTGCAATTAATGCAACAAATGAAACAAAATCAGAGACAAACACAGCAACAGTTAGACACAATGGAACAAAATCAGAGACAAACACAGCAACAGTGAGACACAATGGAACAAAATCAGAGACAAACACAGCAAAAGCTTCAAAAGTTAGACACAATGGAACAAAATTTTCGGAAGTTAGACACCACGCTTGAACAAACACGTGAAGATTTAACTACTGAGTTACATAACATTGAATCTGAATGTAAAAAAGTCTGTAATGACGTAAAAACACAAATTTGTGAGCATTTTCAACCTATTTTTTCGCGGCATGAAAACGAATTACAGAATCACGAAGCAGCCATAAAAGAACTGCAAACTATTGTTCATGAAAATCATGAGACCTTGCAAGCTAAAATTGACTCAGTTGCATCTACCGATTCGGTTACGCAACTTGCAAAAACTCAGGAAAACTTAAAGGACACAGTAGATACTCTGAAAATTGGTTCAGAAAGACACATGGAGGAAATTAGTTCATTATCAGAGAAAGTAGTTGAATATCGGATCAGCTAAATAATTTATCTACGAAGGTAGATGATAATCTGAATGACATAAAACCGTTAGCCTTTAATGACACAGAAGAGTGCGAACAAATTAGGAAATTCAAACAAAATCAGAATCAAATTAATACGCAACACCAAAGAGAAATCCGGGAAGCACAAGATCAGCTGACACAGGTAATACAAGAATTACGTATTTCAGAGGCCACTCGCGCTCCCAAGAGGGACATAGAAATACGGAACGGCCACAAAATAATAACTCAGGGCATTTCGGAAACTATGAAAGAAATTGGCAAGGTACACCGAATTTTGAGATGGAACCGCCGAAACGACGTAACAGTGAACGACATGCGACTCGCCGACATGATGATTTTGACTATAAGCTGTTCATTACTACACGTAAATTCAAAACATTTAAGAATTCTGGCAACGACATTCATCCACAAGCATGGCTCCATCAATTCTCTCATTGTTTTCCACCCAAAAGGTCATTAGAGCACAGATTAGAATTTATGTGTGGCTATTTAGAGAATGAACCAGCTGTAAGAATGTGATCGGTCATTCACGATTGACACAGTGAGGGAGAATTTTATCATGCCTTCTTCTCAGCATATTGGTCTCAAGCTACACAAGGCCAAGTAAAACATAGCATCATAATGATGAAACATTTCGAACAATCTCAATTCATCAGTCTTGTGAAATATTTTGAAGACATATTACACAAGAATCAGTACCTGTCAAACCCATATAGCCCCTCAGAACTCATCCACATTTGCTTAATCAAATTACCTGAACATTTACGACATATTATTTTGGCAGGACGTTGCAAAGACGACATTGAAGCTTTTCAGGGACTCTTACAAGAATTAGAAATTGACACTGACAATCGCGGAACGCGAAAACAGGAACACAACAATTACAGGTCACATCCATCGCAATTCCGCGATGAAAGAAATAATAACTGGACACGACAAGGCTATTCTTACAACGCAAATCGTGAACAAAACAGACACCACCCATATGACAACCACTGGCAGAGTAATAGTTACAGAGAAAGATCGCATTTCCGTAGTAATGAATATGACAGAGATAACCATAGAAACAGACAATATGGGAACGAAAATAATTATTATCAAGCGAGACAGAATAACTTCAGATGCAACGGTCCACCACGCAGTTACGATTCCGGGAGAAATTCTCCACCACATGACCGACAAACAGGAAAATATGTAAACTACCGACAAAACGACATACCTGAATTCCATCATAACTGGCGAGCTTCAAACAGGGCAGGGCCTTCTCGACAAGGTGAATGTGCAGAAGTTAGGCCTCCTAATACTAATAACGACGCGCGCCAACAAAGAGACAGACAATGACTCGCACCGCAGGCAGCCGCGTGCGCCGGCTGGCTCAGAGAAAAATAACATAGACGCTAACATTGAGAAAAATTCCAATATTCTTTACCGACGTATACCGCAGATTATTGCATTGAAGTTGAAACTCTGCGTACTAGGAAGAGTAAAGGATTGCACCACATTTCACATGTAAAACCGTTTATTGAAAGATGATCTGCTTTATAACTTAGTCTTTGCCATAAAATTTTTCACTTCACGTTATTAGTATGCCTTGTCAGACTTACAAACTGTTAACATGCAACAATGTTTTAAAGTTCACTATCCAGTCTAGAACCTAGGGAACATATTTAGACAGTATTTACGAGAGCATTGTTATAATGAACAGACGACACATTGTTATTGTGTGTGTACATTCTTGCTTGTTAGTTGCACAATTATGTAACGACTATAAGGCTGACATACTTAGAACATGTACTAGTACTGCTAATGAGATTTTAATGCAACATTTTGGTTTACTTGAAAATACATTCTGGATTTAAAGTACTTTCTGTGAGATACCAGATGACACAGTGGTTAGTTTATGTGACAGCTACACGATTTCATCACGACGCTACTAATGAGTGACAATTTACAATGTTGCTTTTGCAGTGTTTCTGTTTTATATCTGCACAGTTTTTCTGAATTATTCTGTAAAGTAAAACATGTTTTAGTAGTAACTTTTGTGGTATACCTACAATGAGACAGCCTTTTCAGTAGAACAGCAATACGTTACAGCACAGTACTTTCTTCATTATGGCAATAAGCGTAATAACTAAGATATGTATATGCAAAGCATTTCACTTTTGTTTATGAGGAGGTGAGTATATTGACTTCAGCAGAATTTTGCTTACAGAAGACGATAACTACGACACTTTCACAGAATTATCTTACACCAAGACGCACATTTAGCGCTACAGGACACGCATTTGAGTGATTAATCTTGTACTTAAAACATTTATTTTTAAAGATTTTTGAATTACAAAGAAAGTTTTCCATGATACATTTCATTCCATTGCTGTAATCTGTATAATTACATTAATCCTCAGGGGGGTACACGCTTACTTTGTGTACCATGTGTGTAGCAAGCACAAGGAGCCCTAGCTAATATGGTATTTCCTTACACAACTTTACATATCGGTACCATATTTCTCTAACACACAAAATACACAGCTATCTGATTATTTAACAGAGAAAGAAACATTTTTTTACTACATCAGTGAAACATGTTTATCTAATTACACAGTTGGATAACTTCACACTTATGAAATTGTATTTTGTCTGTACTTTGTGAACTGTTCATATTTTTTCGGAACCATTGTGATACTATGAGAGCTTTGAATGACGTATTTGGTAAGGGAGCATGATTTTAAAGTATGTTTGAGGTAGATGACACTATTGAAATGAGCACAGAATTTTTTTAGGTTTTGATATTATTGCAGAAAGCTACGACGTTTTTGAGATTTGACTGAGGTGTTATGATGTTATTTTTACAACGACGATGTGTATTATGATGTGGAGATATGTTTATGATCAATAAGATGGTGCTACCGTATATGAGGAATTTGATTATGCTACGTTTTTGTTATGATGAAATATTGAAGAAGTGTCAACGAATACGTATATGAATAATGAGTAGTGGTTAGGGACTCTGGTTTGTGAAAAAGGATGTTAGAAACCGAGAATCGTACTTTAAGAGTTATGAAATGTGTGTATATGCGTGAATGTATCGCTATGCTGGCGAAAATTTTTTGGACACTGTTATATTTACAGGATTTTGTTTATACAGATTTGAAACGCAAATTCTCGACCTGGAAATTTTTATATGAGACTGTCACTGTAAACAAACTGGTGTTGTAAATATTTAGGTAAGAAAGTTAAGTGACCACCTGCACGTAATGCGTTGTGGGCACCCAACTGCGCGACAGTCGCCTGGAAAAAAGCATTAGTGTGTGCCTTTCAGAGGCACAGGTGGAGAAAAAAAAGGGACCATTAAACTCGCTATTGACATTCCTTTGTAGAAAGCATCGCAAATACGACACGCTCATTACTTGGAAACATATGATTATATTGTGGAGCGCGTACTTTGTGCTACTTACTGAAATGCTTATAAACTGATGGGAAATATTCTTACATCTGCACATCTGATTATGACAAGTGTCTTTCTACGAGAGTTGAGAGAATTTCTACTAACTTATGAAACGCCTCATGACTACTGAATGATATTTTTATGCTTCGCTTTTTGATAGTTGCTTATTTCATTTGGTATCTGTTTTCCAGGTGTGTTGCATCATTGGTTTTATAAAATAAAATTAAATGCATTTGCTAATGTGAACACTTTCTGTCAACAGATCTGTTAGATAATAATTTTATGATCCACATCCTTCAAAAAAAAAAAAAAAAAAAAAAAAAAGAAAGGAGCACTTGGAAAGGAAAGAACAATAAGAAGGGACTAATAACAGTAACTGCATACATAATTTTCTTTTCAAGTATGTGGTACTTTTTTGTAGAATACGTTTTTGTGGTGCACCACTTTAATTACATAGACATTAAGATGTGAATATACATTTCGCTTATCTGCATTGTTGTCTTTAGTGTACCATTTTTTCTGCTTGTGGGTTTGTCATGTTTAGATATTAGTTATTGCATTTGCTGCTGCTGTTTGCCAGGCATAGTGCTACTGAGCTTCACTTTGTATTACTCTGTTAAGCCAGTTCTACTACTGATTTATTTTTCTTGTTGCTGCACATTAGCTCATATTCGTTGCAATGTTGCATTTGCTCTGCTAATTTAGATATTCTGCTGCTTGCTTTGCCAATTTGCATTTTTTTGTCATTACTGTTTGTGTTAATTGTTTTGTACTGCTGCATTGCCTCGTCCCTTAGTTTATGTATTTGAGCTCAGTAGATTTAAGTTAGCTTAAGATGGGGTAGGCTATATAAGAGAACGAGTTGTGATGAATTGGAAGAAATGCATTGAGAAGCTATAAGAAAACGGTTTGGCCAAAAAAAGTATTTTGAAACAGGATATGAACAAAAAAGTAGGGTTTAGGGATAACAGGTTTAGGTAGGATTTTCTTGGAAATAAATGAAGAGGTAAGATAATGGAAAATAAATAATGAGGTAAGAAATATGTGAACATAGGATTTTTTTCGTAGAAACAAATGTTGAAATAAGACGAAAGATCTATGGAATGAAGTTTTGGGTTGGACTGCAGTACCAAACGTTACACTGAAAACAAACCCTGTTCTTTCCTCCTGTGTTATTCTGCTATGTGTTTGTGTACTCTTGTGTATTTGTGTTTTTCCTGTCTTTATGTGTTTTGCTAATACGATTTATGTTGTAGAATTTTTCTAGTACTAAGCTACATTCACTATGAGGAGGAATACTGTTATCCTCAAACATAATTTGCATTAATAATATATTATTTTCTTTGTAAAGATGTTTATAGACATTATTAATTCTGTTCTGTTTCAATGCTCATGTGTGAAATTAATGTTTCGAAAACTATTCTCATTATTCTATATATTTACTTATGTCATAATTCCTGTAACACTGATGTATATGTTTATTTCTATTCTTTTGTAAAGCCTGTGTTACTACAAATGTTATCTGTACTGTTATGTTCTTTAATGATGTATTTTGTACCTTTGTAATTGTATTCTTATGTTGTAAATTTATAATTGTATAGACACCAGTTCTTCAAATTAAGTATCATTTCACTGCACATGTTTCTGTTGGTCATAATATATGCACAGTATGTGAGAAGTTGGGACTGTTAGTGCTTGCACGTGTGTTAATAATTCAGCAAGGGACAGGTTAACAACATTGCTGGTTCTAAGGACAACTCCAAAAACTTTGTGAGTGCACAAGTGGTGGTTTATGGACTTGCTATATTGTCCGCAAGACTCTTCGATGATGATTGTGCACCTGCACGGTCACAACAGATGGCTGCTGGCTGTCTCTACAAGGACTACAGTGGGTCTGCATCTTTGGTGGCCCACCAATACCATAATCTCTACGAGAACTACAGTGGGTCTGCTCTGTGATGACCTACCTACTAATATTCTCCTAAACTTCGACTGACTCTGCTGTGGGTTTCCTCTGTTGTGGCACCTGCACCGTCACAACAGATGCCTGCTGGCTGTCTCAACAAGGACTACAGTGGGTCTGCATCTTTGGTGGCCCACCAATACCATAATCTCTACGAGAACTACAGTGGGTCTGCTCTGTGATGACCTACCTACTAATATTCTCCTAAACTTCGACTGACTCTGCTGTGGGTTTGCTCTGTTGTGGCACCTGCACCGTCACAACAGATGCCTGCTGGCTGTCTCAACAAGGACTACAGTGGGTCTGCATCTTTGGTGGCCCACCAATACCATAATCTCTACGAGAACTACATTGGGTCTGCTCTGTGATGACCTACCTACTAATATTCTCCAAAACTTCGACTGACTCTGCTGTGGGTTTGCTCTGTTGTGGCCCATTACCTGTCTGCATGTCAAGAGTCAGCACTGTCTTTCCGTTGGAAGGACAACACTACTTCTTCAAGACTGCATGGAAATCCACTACTTCCATGTGGATTTTCTTTTACTGCTCAGACTTCGAGAAAAACACTGCAATTTTACTGTGATGAACGATCAGGATTGTCTTTATGGACTATGAGAAAATTTTATCTTTTGACCAACATTGTATCAATAAGTGTGTGCATTTGTTTTTTTTTGCTATTGTAATTGTGAAAAAAATTTAACAAATATGTATTGGCCAGTGCCCAAGACAATTTGTAAATATTTTGTGGGGAGCATGGGGGCTATGTAAGTAGGCTGTTTAGGTTCTTATATTGGTAACGCCACCGCCGCGTAGCGCTCTGTATGAAAATCGCTGGCTGTGCTGTGTGCAGTCTGTGGCTGGGTGGCATTGTTGGAAGTTGCTGTTGTAGTGTTGGGCAGTTGGCTGTTAACAGCGGGTAGCGTTGCGCAGTTGGAGGTGAGCCGCCAGCAGTGGTGGATGTGGGGAGAGAAATGGCGGAGTTTTCAAATTTGTAAAATTGGATGACATGAACTGCTATAGATATTATGACTATTAAGGTAAATACATTGTTTGTTCTCTATCAAAATCTTTCATTTGCTAACTATGCCTATCAGTAGTTAGGCTAATGTTAGTCAGGGCCATTCGTTTGTAGAGATTTTTGAAAGTCAGATTGCGTTGCGCTAAAAATATTGTGTGTCAGTTTAAACACAGTCATGTGTAATTTTTCTAAGGGGACGTTTCATAACATACTTGAAATGAATTGAGATTTTATAGAAACCAAAGAAAGTGCAAAAAATGACCAACAGATGGCGCTTCATATGACACAAAATCAATAATTAGCAGAACCATTTTTAGCAAAGATGATGTTCTTTGTAACAAATGTTCAGCTTGGTTGTGCGGACGTTGTATTTTAGCTATCCTGATGAGGCCCGACGATAGCTGTAGACTTGCGACTTCAGGTAACTCCACAATCGATATGTTGTTGTTGTTGTGGTCTTCAGTCCTGAGACTGGTTTGATGCAGCTCTCCATGCTACTCTATCCCGTGTAAGCTTCTTCATCTCCCAGTACCTACTGCAGCCTACATCCCTCTGAATCTGCTTAGTGTATTCATCTCTTGGTCTCCCTCCACAATTTTTACCCTCCACGCTGCCCTCCAGTACTAAATTGGTGATCCCTTGATGTCTCAGAACATGTCCTACCAAACGATTCCTTTTTCTACTCGAGTTATGCCACAAATTTCTCTTCTGCCCAATTCTATTCAATACGTCCTCATTAGTTATGTGATCTACCCATCTAATCTTCAGCATTCTTCTGTAGCACCACATTTCGAAAGCTTCTATTCTCTTCTTGTCCAAATTATTTACCGCCCATGTTTCGCTTCCATAATTTTCAAGACTCCATACAAATACTTTCCGAAACGATTTCCTGACACTTAAATCTATACTCCGTGCTAACAAATTTCTCTTCTTCAGAAACGCTTTCCTTGCCATTGCCATTCTACATTTTATATCCTCTCTACTTCGACCATCATCAGGTATTTTGCTCCCCAAATAGCAAAACTCCTTTACTACTTTAAGTGTCTCATTTCCTAATCTAATGTCCTCAGCATCACCCGACTTAAATCAACTACATTCCATTATCCTCGTTTTGCTATTGTTGGTGTTCATCTTATATCCTCCTTTCAAGACACTGTCCATTCCGTTCAACTGCTCTTCCAAGTCCTTTGCTGTCTCTGACAGAACTACAATGTCATCGGCAACCACAGGGATTGAGGTCTGGGGACCTGGGAGGCCAAGCACGATGGAAGTGGCCGCTGAGCACGCCGTTCTCACCAAACGATGTGCTCAAGAGATCTTTCATTCGTGTGGCAATAAGAACATACTCGTGGTCAAGGGGTGCCGGCACTGTATCTCAGTCGGTTTGGTCTCGGGGCTAGGTGCCCTCTGCAATAACACTAAAAAAATAAAAATGAATGAAAAAATCTGAGTGAATGGATCAACGACGAACTTAAACGTGTTTCATGGGACGGCCTCCCGAACATAATGCGATCAACAAAAGAAAGGGGGGGGGGGGGAGTAGCGTATTTAATTCGTAATCAAGACGTGTTTGGTCCTAGGTTCGATCACTGCCACGGCTTTCATTTTGAATAATAATCAGCATTGGCGGCAGAAGACTTCCGGCATAAGAAGTCACACTCATTCTGCCAACGGCCTGTCAAAGAGGGCGGAGGAGCAGACAGAGGTTCAGGGCACTCTCTTCCCTTGGAGTGGGAAACAGTCGCTACGAGTGGAAGAATCGGCAATGATCAACGGCATGAGGATGAAGAAGGGAGTGGAAACCAGTGCATTAAAGACACATGACGTGTGTCCACAGGACTGGGTCTGAAACTGAAAAAGTTTTTTCACGACCTCCCCATTGACAAAAGACCCGGAATAGTCCACCTCTCGGATCTTCGGGAGGGGATTGCCAAGGGGGAGGCGACCTTGAGAAAACGATTGAATAACCAATGAAAGGATAATGTTCTACGAATCGAGGCGTAGAATGTCAGAAACTTTAACGTAATAGGGAAGCTAGAAAATTTGTAAAACGGAATATAAAGGCTCAATCTAGATATAGTGAGTCTCACTGAATTGAAATGGAAAGAAGACAAGGACTTCTGGTCTGGTGAGTATAGGGCAATATCAACATAAGCAGAAAATGGTATAGCGAGAGTAAGATTCGTTATGGATAGAAAGGTAGGGCAGAGAGTGTGTGACTGTGAACGGTTCAGTGATAGGGTTGTTCCCATCAGAATCAACAGCAAATCAACATCGACAACGATAATTAAGATATAAATGCCGACTTTACAAGCTGAAGCTGAAGATGAAGAGACAGAGAAAGTATATGACGATACCGAACGGGTAATGAAATACGTAAAGAGAGATGAAAATCTGATAGTCATGATGGACTGAAATGCGATTGTAGGGGGAGACGCAGAAGAAAGGGTTACGGGTGAATATGGGCTTGGTATTAGGAATGAGAGAGGAGAAAGACTAATTGAGTTCTGTAATAAATTTCAGATAGTACTAGCGAATACTCTGTTCAAGAATCACAAGAGGAAGAGAGATAAGGCCAGGAGGTGCGGGAAGATTTCAGATAGATTACGTCAGCGTCAGGCAGAGATTCCGAAATCCGATACTGGATTGTCAGCCGTACCCAGGAGCAGATATCGACTCAGATCACAATGCAGTGGTGACGAAATGTGGGCTGAAGTTCACGAAATTAGTCAGCAAGAATTAATCCGCAGAGAAGTGGGATATGTAAGTACTAAGGAATGAAGTGTTTCGGTTGAAGTTCTCTAAGGCAACAGGTACTGTGACAAGGAATAGCTCAGTAGGCTGTTCAGTTGAAGAGAAATGGACATCTCTAAAAACGGCAATCACAGAAATTGGAAAGAAAAACACTGGTACAAGGAAAGTAACTGCGAAGAAACCATGGGTAACAGAAGAAATACTTCAGTTTATCGACAAAAAAAAGGGTTCAAATGGCTCTGAGCACTATGGGACTTAACATCTGAGGTCATCAGTCCCCTAGAACTTAGAACTACTTAAATGTAACTAACCTAAGGACATCAAACACATCCATGCCCGAGGCAGGACTCGAACCTGCGACCGCAGTGGTCGCGCGGTTCCAGATTTATGCGCCTAGAACCTCTCGGCCACAATGGCCGGCTTATCGATAAAAGAAGGAAGTACAAAAATGTTGAGGGAAATTCAGGAATACAGAAATACAAGTCGCTGAGGAATGAAACTGATGAGAAGTGCAAGGAAGCTAAGGCGAAATAGCTGCATGAAAAATGTGAAGGAATCGAAAAACAAATGATTGTCGGAAGAACTGACTCAGCATGTGGGAAAGTCAAAAGAACCTCCAGCGAAATTAAAAACAAGGGTGGTAAAATTAAGGGCACAACAGAGATTACACTGTTAAATGCAGAGGAGAGAGCGGTGCAGGTGGCTGCTATTGGGAGGCGTGGCAGATGAACGGTATGTCAGGAGGCACTCTCCCAGTTTGCCACTTGCAGGTTCCTCAGGGGAGGTGGTTGTAACCTGTGCACGCCGGTGGTCGCAGTAAAAGAAGTGTGACTTTTAACCCTTTATTTCCGCCAATACATCTCTCCTATATCGATGCTACGGTGGTCCTGTGCCGCTACTTGACCGGGTGCGTTGCGAGCGCCCGGCAGCTACTCAGGAAGTGGATGCTGCGTCTCCACCCTCCGCGCTCGAAGAAGGTGGCTCGTGCGTATGTGGCTTGCACACGCCGGCCTAGGAAGTCCTCCATCCCCTCCCGTAACTGTGGCTCATCTCCGCCGTCTGAACCGCGATGACGGTCACTCACTCTGTGACCAAAATGGTACTGAAACAGAGGATGACAGACTAAAGGCCGAAATACTAAATGTCTTTTTCCAAAGTTGTTTCACAGAGGAAGGTTGCACTGTAGTTCCTTCTCTAGATTGTCGCACAGATGACGAAATGTAGATATCGAAATAGACGACAGAGGGATAGAGAAACAATTAAAATCGCTCAAAAGAGGAAAGGCCTCTGGACCTGATGGGATACCAGTTCAATTTTACACAGAGTACACGAATGAACTTGCCCCCCTTCTTGCAGCGGTGTACCGTAGGTCTCTAGAAGAGCGTAGCGTTCCAAAGGATTGGAAAAGGGCACAGGTCATCCCCGTTTTCAAGAAGGGACGTCGAACAGATGTGCAGAACTATAGACCTATATCTCTAACGTCGATCATTTGTAGAATTTTGGAACACGTATTGTGTTCGAGTATAATGACTTTTCTGGAGACTAGAAATCTACTCTGTAGGAATAAGCATGGGTTTCGAAAAAGTCATGTGAAACCTAGCTCGCGCTATTCGTCCACGGGACTCAGAGGGCCATAGACACGGGTTCCCAGGTAGATGCCGTGTTTCTTGACTTCCGCAAGGCGTTCGATACAGTTCCCCACAGTCGTTTAATGAACAAAGTAAGAGCATATGGACTATCAGACCAATTGTGTGATTGGATTGAGGAGTTCCTGGATAACAGAACGCAGCATGTCATTCTCAATGGAGAGAAGTCTTCCGAAGTAAGAGTGATTTCAGGTGTGCCGCAGGGGAGTGTCATAGGACCGTTGCTATTCACAATATACATAAATGACCCGGTGGATGACATCGGAAGTTCACTGAGGCTTTTTGCAGATGATGCTGTGGTGTATCGAGAGGTTGTAATAATGGAAAATTGTACTGAAATGTAGGAGGATTTGCAGCGAATTTACGCATGGTGCAGGGAATGGCAATTGAATCTCAATGTAGACACGTGTAATGTGCTGCGAATACACAGCAGGTCAGCAACTGGAAGCAGTTAATACCATAAATTATCTGGGAGTACGCATTAGGAGTGATTTAAAATGGAATGATCATTTAATGTTGATCGTCGGTAAAGCAGATGCCAGACTGAGATTCATTGGAAGAATCCTAAGGAAATGCAATCCGAAAACAAAGGAAGAAGGTTACAGTACGCTTGTTCGCCCACTGCTTGAATACTGCTCAGCGGTGTGGGATCTGTACCAGATAGGATTGATAGAAGATATAGAGAAGATCCAACGGAGAGCAGCGCGCTTCGTTACAGGATCATTTAGTAATCGTGAAAGCGTTACGGAGATGATAGATAAACTCCAATGGAAGACTCTACAGGAGAGACGCTCAGTAGCTCGGTACGGGCTTTTGTCAACGTTTCGAGAACATACCTTCACCGAAGAGTCAAGCAGTATATTGCTCCCTCCTACGTATATCTCGCGAAGAGACCATGAGGATAAAATCAGAGAGATTAGAGCCCACACAGAGGCATACCGACAATCCTTCTTTCCACGAACAATACGAGAGTGGTATAGAAGGGAGAACCGATAGAGGTACTCAAGGTACCCTCCGCCACACACCGTCAGGTGGCTTGCGGAGTATGGATGTAGATGTAGATGTAGATGTGGTAGAGAAGTGCGCCGACCCTGGCCAGCCGTGAAGGTTGGCCCCGTGGCTCCGCTGAAGTGTCAGGAACGCTGGTGTGGCCCAAGTCGACACGGAAGACCCCCAGGCCTTCCCATCTTCGTTGGAAGCTGTCATCAGTTCTGAACTCCTGACTGGTGCTTACGGAGACGAAGACATCTCTCCGGTGGTTGTTGGCGGTGTTCAGTACCAGCAGTACAACAGACTTATACCCCGCGTTAATACCGTGTCGGAGAATCGAGTACGGGCGTCCTGCACGCCATCGATCCTTCTGACTGACTCCCCTCTGAACTTAAATACTGGAGTATTTACAGTGTGAAATATCGGCTGGTGTTGATCCAACGTCACTTGTAATGACCGCATAGGCTTTCCTAATACGAATGTATCAGCGATTCCTACCGCCTCCTTATTTGCTTGACACATTTGTTATACCAGCAGATTGGTCCGTAACAATATTCAGTACCCCTTCTTGCGTTAGCGAAGCGGCTTCTTACTTCACGTAACAAGCTGAAGTGATAGTTCTGAGTCATTTTGCTTTACTAAGCCGGCGGGAGTGGCCGAGCGGTTGTAGGCGCTTCACTCTGGAACCGCGTGACCGCTACGGTCGCAGGTTCGAATCCTGCCTCGGGCATGGATGTGTGTGATGTCCGTAGGTTAGTTAGGTTTAAGTAGTTCTAAGTTCTAGGGGACTGATGGCCTCAGAAGTTAAGTCCCATAGTGCTCAGAGCCATTTGAACCTTTGAAGCTGATGTCCTGCTTTCCGCTTGATCTGCTAACATGATGAAACGGGGTTGGTATGTAGCAGTAGATCCGTGGAAAGACTGCACAATGCCTCTATGAGGGGGAAGATTTGCCTGATGTGACAGAAGAAGAAACATGAGTCGATTTAGAAGAAATAGGGGATCCAGTATAGAATCAAAAATTAAAAGAGCTGTAGGAGACATAAGCATAACGGGGCATCCTCTGCCTCCTGAGGCCAACTGAGGAGGTCTCAACGTACCGAAAACCGAGAACTGTCGGGAGAGCAGTGTGCTGACCGTACTCCTCTACGTATCACATCTAATGACGCCATTGGCAGAGGAGGATACGGCGGTCTGTCGGTACCGAGGGGCTCTCTGGACAGAGTTTAGTTAGTAGTTCTTAAAAGCGGTGGTACATCCATTTGAATGATACAGAGCGAAGTAAATTTCATTCATAACATTGGCTCTTACGATGGACTCAGTATCCGTTTCGCTGGAGTAGACTTACTGAACCGCCACATTGTCGTGGGATAGCGATACGCACATGTACAAAGAGGGGGGCGGGGGGGGGGGAGTATCGTGTACACAAGGTACAAAAGGGCAGTGCGTCGGTGGAGCTGTTATTTGTATTCAGGTGATTCGTGTGGAAATATTTCTTTCAACGCTGAATGGTAGTTGGAGCTAGACTCATGGACATTATATTTCGGAAATCATTAGAGAATTCAATATTCTGAGATGCACAGTGTCAAGATTGTGTCGAGAATACCAAATTTCAGGCATTACCTCTCCCCACGGAAAACGCAATGGCAGATGGCCTTCAAGTAACGTCCGAGAGCAGAGGCATTTGCATAGAATTGTCAGTGCTAACAGACAAGCAACACTGCCCTGAAATAACAGCAGAAATCAATGAGAGACGTACGAGGAACGTATACGTTAGGACAGTAACGCGAAATGTGGCGTTAATTGGCTATGGCCGCAGACGACCTACGCGAGTGCCTTTGCCAAGAGCACGACATCGCCTGCAGTGACTCACCTGGGTTCGTGGATCCTAGACGAAAACCTTGGCCTGGTCAGATGTCCCGATTTCAGCTGGTAAAAGCTGATCGCAGGGTTCGAGTGTGGAGCAGACCCAAGGACGCAAGTCGTCAAGAAGTTTGATGGTAGTTCCATAATAGTGGGGGTTGTGTTTGCATGGAACGGTCTGGGTCTTCTGGTCCAACTGAACCTATCATGTTCGGCTACGTGGAGACTTGCAGCTATTCGTAGACTTCCCAAATAATGATGGAATTTTTGTGGATGACAATGCAGCATGTCCCCTGGACACAATACCTCATTGGTCTGAATAACAATCTGTACAATTCGAGAGAATTATTTGGTCAACCAGATCGCCCCATGTGAATCTCGTAGAACATTTTTGGGACGTAATCGAGAGGTCAATTCTTTCAGAAAATCCTGCACCGGCGACACTTTCACCATTATGGAAGGCTAGAGAGGCAATCCCGAAGAATCACAAAGAAAGCAGGTGTTGACAGTTGTGAAAATTATCAGTTTAATAAGTCACAGCTGCAAAATACTAACGCGAATTCTGTACAAACGAATGGAAAAACTGATAGAAGCCGACCTCGGGGAAGATCAGTTTGGATTCCGTAGAAATGTTGGAACACGTGAGGCAATACTGACCTTACGACTTATCTAACAAGGGAACCTCCCCATCGCACCCCCCTCAGATTTAGTTATAAGTTGGCACAGTGGATAGGCCTTGAAAAACTGAACACAGATCAATCGAGAAAAGGGGAAGAAGTTGTGTGAAACTATGAAAAAATAAGACAAATATACAAACTGTGTAGCCCATGTGCGAAATAAGCAACATCAAGGATAATGTGATCTCAGGAACGCCGTGGTCCCGTGGTTAGCGTGAGCAGCTGCGGAACGAGAGGTCCTTGGTTAAAGTCTTCCCTCGAGTAAAGAGTTAACTTTATTTATTTTCGCAAAGTTATGATATATCCGCTCGTTCATCGACGTCTCTGTTCACTGTAATAAGTTTAGTGTCTGTGTTTTGCGGCCGCACCGCAAAACCGTGCGATTAGTAGACGAAAGGACGTGCCTCTCCAATGGGAACCAAAAACATTTGATCGCAAGTTCATAGGTCAACCGATTCTTCCACAGGAAAACACCTCTGATATATTCTATACGACACTGGTGATGGCATGTGCGTCACATGACAGGAATATGTTGTCGACCCACTTAACTTGTACACTTGGCGAATGGGTAAAAAGATTCTTCTACCTTGCCCGATTTAGGTTTTCTTGTGGATGTGATAATCACTCCCAAAAAAGTGATGAAAAGATAAGAGTTTGTCACATAGACTGAAAATAAAAAATTAAAATTTCCACTCGAGGGAACACTTGAACTACGGAACTGCCGTTCCGCATCTGCTCACGCTAACCATCGGACAACAGCGATCATGCTTATATTATCCTTGATGTTGCCTATCTGGGACATGGACTACTCAGTTTGTATATTTTGCTTATTTTTTTCATAGTTCCACAGAACTTCTTCCTATTTTCTCGATTGATCTGTGTTCAGTTTTTCAAGGCCTATCCACTGTGCCAACTTATAACTAAATCTGAGGGGGTGCAATGGGGAGGTTCCCTTGTTAGAAGAAAGATTAAGGAAAGGTAAACCTACATTTCTAGCATTTGTAGACTTAGAGAAAGCTTTTGACAATGTTGATTGGAATACTCTCTTTCAAATTCTGAAGGTGGCAGGGGTAAAATACAGAGAGCGAAAGGCTATGTACAATTTCTACAGAAAGCAGAAGGCATTTATAGGAATCGAGGGGTATGAAAAGGAAGCAGTGGCTGGGAAGGGAGTGAGACAGGGTTGTAGCCCGTCCCCGATGTTATTCAATTTGTATATTGAGCAAGCAATAAAGGAAACAATAGAAAAATCCATGGAGAAGTAATAAAAACTGTGAGGTTCGCCGACGACATTGTAATTCTGTCAGAGACAGCAAAGGACCTGGAAGAGCAGCTGAACAGAATGGACAGTGTTTTGAAAGGAGGGTATAAGATGAACATCGATAAAAGCAAAACGAGGATAATGGAATGTAGTCGAATTAAGTCGGGTGATGCTGAGGGAATTAGATTAGGAAATGAGACACTTAAAGTGGTAAAGGAGTTTTGTTTGCTATTTGGGGAGCAAAATAACTGATGATGGTCGAAGTAGAGAGGATATAAAATGTAGAATGGCAATGGCAAGGAAAGCGTTTCTGAAGAAGAAAAATTTGTTAACATCAAGTATAAATTTAAATGTCAGGAAGTCGTTTCTGAAAGTATTTGTATGGAGTGTAGCCATGTATGGAAGTGAAACGTGGATGGTAAATAACTTAGACAAGAAGAGAATAGAAGCTTTCGAAATGTGGTGCTACAGAAGAATGCTGAAGATTAGATGGGGACATTGGGGGGAAGAGGAACTTGTGGCACAACTTGACTAGAAGAAGGGACCGGTTGGTAGAACATGTTCTGAGACATCGAGGGATCACAAATTTAGCATTGGAGGGCAGCGTGGAGGGTAAAAATCGTAGAGGGAGACCAAGAGATGAATACACTAAGCAGATTCAGAAGGATGTAGGCTGCAGTAGGTACTCGGAGATGAACAAGCTTGCACAGGATAGAGTAGCATGGAGAGCTGCATCAAGCCAGTCTCTGGACTGAAGGCCACAACAACAACAGAGAGGCATCATGGCTCAACATTTCTGCGGTGGGCTTCCAAAGACTTGTTTAGTGTATAGCACGTCGAGTTTCTGCACTAGGCCCGGCAAAAGGAGTTCTGACACGATATTAGGACTTTTGTCGCCTCAGTGAATGCAGGGTATTACCAGTAATACAGAGGATCGCTCGACTGTAAAAGAAAAGTGGCATGCCGCCAGGCAGGCAGGCCGGCCTAACAAATGAGGCAGCCCAGGAGGACGGATGCGCCCGGGCGGCGGCGGTCCGTCCAATCAGAGGCCGCGATGGTATCTGTCCGCGCGCTGGCGGTGCCCGCCGCAGCGCTAATGAAATGACGGACGCCGGCGCTCTCTGTTAGCGGGCAGATTTTAATATCAATCACCCGCCGGACCACACCCACCTGCCCTCTACCTGCCGCCCACTGCCGGCGAAATGTCGCTGTGGGTGGGCGCCCCACTAGTCGGACAACTGCACAATGGAAAACAAGGCTGCAACACGTTGTAAATATGACGCGATTACTCCTCTGATAGTCATCTTTCTGAAAACGCTTCACGGGGCTCCAAATAGTGTAGAAGCGTACGAAACACTGTGCAACGAAGAAAGCTGGGGTAATTTTAGTTCCCCTCTTGTTTTGCCAGCTGCCTCCTTAAATTCGTTTTCTTCACTTTTTACAATTTACCATTAACGTACGTGAATATAATCTATATTTTCGTAAAAGGTTGGCCCTCACCTCTAATGGATGATCTAGTTTTGTTCTTAGTTTTATGTATGTATTTCATTTTCTAATTAATTCGGTTATTCCTAGTTAGTATCTTTCTTATAGGGCGAAATCAGTAAACTGTTTCGGAACTTAGCCGGCCGGAGTGGCCGAGCGGTTGTAGGCGCTACAGTCTGGAACCGCGCGACCACTACGGTCGCAGGTTCGAATCCTGCCTCGGGCATGGATGTGTGTGATGTCTTTAGGTTAGTTAGGTTTAAGTAGTTATAAGTTCTAAGGGACTGATGACCTCAGAAGTTAAGTCCCATAGTGCTCAGAGCCATTTGAACCATTTTTTTCGGAACTTAAATTCCATTGTTGACATATAAACAAATATGAATTCTGTAATAATTTTAGCTGGCCGCAATGGCCGAGCGGTTCTAGGCGCTTCATTCCGAAACCGCGCTGCTGCTACGGTCGCAGGTTCGAATCCTGCCTCGGGCATGGATGTGTGTGATGGTCTTAGGTTAGTTAGGTTTAAGTACTTCTAAGTTCTAGGGGACTTACGATCTCAGATGTTAAGTCCCAAAGTGCTCAGAGCCATTTGAACCATTTTTTATAATAATTGGAAACATTCGGAAGACGAAATGCTAGTAAGCTTGAAGTATTTATTTGGCTCTATTCGAAAACATGTTAGCAAAGCCAGCCCTTCATTAATTTCAGAGTAATTAACAGTCTTGTGAAAAGTATTGCTTGCGTCACTATATTTGTTAATTTCACGATTTAATCAAATAATTTGGTATAACCCTTGTAGTAGAAGAAAAGAAACAATTTTTCGATGTATTCAGTTAATTTAATGAGTTAAGTTTTAATGATAATTTCTGTAAATTTAACTTCTAACAATGTGTGGTTTCAGGGCCTATTATTGTGATGACATGTAAGGGCCCGATTTTTAGTCACGAGACAGCCAGTCCACGGCCGAGTTCCAGACGAGTAAACTGTGCTGGCTAGAACAACAACAACGCTTCAATTCAACTGTGAAATCAGTGTTAAATAATTAGACCGTGTGTAAGAACAGTGACAGTGTCTGCTCCATACGTACCTGATTATTCTTCAAGAACTGTGAACTTTGTGGTTAGGTTTTACTGCTCGCAGATGTTCAACAGGAAACTATTGCAGCAGTATGTGGAGTTTCGACTGCTAACTTTTAATGAGGTTTATCAGAAGTTAAACAATAGTGCACTGGCCATATAACTGCGTAATGTTGGGGGTTTGTGCAAAGCGAAAATTAAAGTACCGTGTAACACAACTGTGCACCTGTCGGCTACATGATTTACAGTAGTCTGTGTCGGAATCCACAACCCATTTTTTCAGCCAGTGTAGCAATGCAGTACGTCGACACCGAGGACAATCATCAATCGACGAATAAATAAAAGCAGGTGGGACTGCCACAACTGGCGATCGAAGAATGCGCCGAAGAAATTCTCCTGGTGGGCTGGGTGGGTGAGTTGTTCCCCGGCTTTTTGCAGCGATGCACATACTGATCTGGGTTTCTCTTCTGGCCGTAGGCGAAACCCATATCACATCCTACCGTGTGGTCGCCAAATTTCTGGCATGGTACGTCCACCGACTACCAGGTGGACTACCGGTTGTTCTATTACATCTACACAATCTACATCTACATCCATACTCCGCAAGCCACCTGACGGTGTGTGGTGGAGGGTACCTTGAGTACCTCTATCGGTTCTCCCTTCTATTCCAGGCTCGACGGAAAAAAAACTGCGACGCCAAGAAGGCTTTGTACAACATAAACGAAAGTTGTTAGGTCTCTTTCCCCATCTGAAAGGTGATGACTATTCAAATTTCGCACCAATCGCGTAAGGTTGGCTCTAGTACCACCACTAAGAGGATACAAATCAGGTTTACTTTAAAGGCTGTAACGGTCGTGAGCGCTAGTTGCCTTTGAGAGTGAACGTGGTGAGTAGACGTTAGTCAAGAATGCCTTTAAGGCAGGGGCGGGCAAACGTTGCACGCGGCTCATGAGCACACAGCGCTGCACGTGTGCTGCTCGCGCGCAACCGTCGAACGGGACAGTGCTGACAGCCTGCAGGTTGCGGCAGTGTAGTACCAGGCTCAGCTGCGGACGTTGAAGCGAAGCGACCACTACGTACTGAACGTTGTATTTCAATAACCGGAAAATGCAGAGTGAATCAAGGAAACGGAGAATTGGAGATTTGTTATCTTTTAAAAAGGAATGGGAGAATCATTTGTTCTCTGTGGAAAAACGTGAAGATTGGAAATGTATAATATGTGACAGTATTCTCGCTGGTGAGCGGAAGTTTAATATTGAACGCCATTATAATAAATTTCAGTATGTTGCCGTTTTTAGTGCAATAAAAGAGGAATTTCTCAAGCGATTTGTGGATATATCTTACTTATCCCAAGGTTCTGAATAGTTCTCGAGAGAATCTGGTTTCTGTAGATGATATTCATCTCAGTTTGCAAATGGGATTAATAGATCTACAGTGTAATTCTCGTCTGAGAGACAAGTTCCTTTTGGCAAGGCGTGTAATAGATCTTTATCACGTCTTTCCACAGCAAGAGTTTCCTCGTCTCCATCGTGAAGCCATGAGGATAGTCAATGTTGGGCTCGACATACTTTTGTGAGAGATTTTTTTCTGTTATGAAAATTAATAAGTCTCGGTTAAGAGCAAACATCAATAATGAAAATTTACGTAACTGTTTGCGTTTGTCTGTATGTAGAAATTTTCTTCCAGACATTAAACGTATTGTAAACTCCACCTGTGACAATTAAACAAAACGTATCGTACGTAATAGGTACTCTTTCAAACCATGATTACTTTCAAACACTCCTACTAACCTTATTCCTTCATTTAATAAAGCAGGCCAGGAAACAAAACGCATTACAGGGAAAGAAGCGGAGAGACGGTATGGTGGGGAGTGGTGAGAATCGGGTGGCCAGCTTGCCCCTGTGTGCACGCAGAACACCTGTTAACTGCACACGTGCATGTGCACCTCACACGTGCGGAATTCCTGCCCGCCCCAGCTTTAAGGCGACAAAGACAACATTATCAACACCTCACTGAGTCTGAAAGAGGTCGTGAAATAGAGCTCCGAAAAGCTGGACCGTTTTCCTGCTATATTTCAGAAAGATCCGGCAGGAATGCAGCTACTGTATAGGGTTGGTGGCAGCAGTGGTCTCCAGAATGTACGGTCGCAAAAAGACCGGGCTCCGGACGGCCACATGGCACTACCGAGAAGGAAGACTACCTTGTGCGGCGTATGACTGTGGCGCGATTTTAAGCATCTGAAGCAGCAATTTGAGCAGCAGTTGGCACCACACTGGCACACCGTAATGTTACAAAACGGTTACTTCGAGAACAGGTACGAGCCAGACGCTTTATCACGTACGTTTCGCTGACCCCAAACCACCACCACTTACGACTTTACTGGTGTCAAGCGACAGCCATTTGGAAGGCAGTGTGATGGTCTGTTATGTTTTCTGATGGAAGCTCGTTCTGCCTCGGTCTCAGTGATGACCGTGTGTTCGTAAGAAGGAGGCCAGTTGAGGGCCGGGAACCGACCTGTCTGCGTCCTGAACATACTGGACCTGGTCTAGGATGCACTCTCGCGGTTATCACACGAACGCTCACTTCAAATTTGAATGTCATTCTGGTGATTCTACCTGTTGTGCTGTCATTTATGAATAGTACACTACAGGCCATTAAAATTGCTACACCACGAAGATGACGTGCTACAGACACGAAGATGACGTGCTACAGACGCGAAATTTAACCGACAGGAAGAAGATGCCGTGAAATGCAAATGATTAGCTTTTCAGAGCATTCACACAAGGTTGGCGACGCTGGCGACACCTACAGCGTGCTGACATGAGGAAAGTTTCCAACCGATTTCTCAAACAGCAGTTGACCGGCGTCGCCTGATGAAACGTTGTTGCGATGGGTCGTGTAAGGTGGAGAAATGCGTACCATCACGTTTCCGACTTTGATAAAGGTCGGATTGTAGCCTATCGCGATTGCGGTTTATCGTATCGCGACATTGCTGCTCGCGTTGGTCGAGATCCAATGACTGTTAGCAGAATATGGAATCGGTGGGTTCAGGAGGGTAATACGGAACGCCGTGCTGGATCCCAACGGCGTCGTATAACTAGCAGTCGACATGACAGGCATCTTATCCGCATGGCTGTAACGGATCGTGCAGCCACGTATCGACGAACCTGGGTGGTCGAATGGCAAAACGTCATTTTTTCGGATGAATCCAGGTTCTGTTTACAGCATCATGATGGTCGCATCCGTGTTTGGCGACATGGCGGTGAACGCACATCGGAGGCGTGTGTTCGTCATCGTCATACTGGCGCATCACCCGGCGTGATGGTTTGGGTGCTATTGGTCACACGTCTCGGTCACCTCTTGTTCGCATTTACGGCACTTTGAACAGTGGACGTTACATTTCAGATGTGTTACGACCCGTGGCTGTACCCTTCATTCGATCCCTGCGAAACGCTACATTTCAGCAGGATAATGCACGACCGCATGTTGCAGGTCCTGTACGGGCCTTTCTGGATACAGTAAATGTTCGACTGCTGCCCTGGCCAGCACATTCTCCAGATCTCTCACCAACTGAAAACGTCTGGTCAATGGTGGCCGAGCAACTGGCTCGTCACAATACGCCAGTCACTACTCTTGATGAACTGTAGTATCGTGTTGAAGCTGCATGGGCAGCTGTTTCTGTACACGCCATTCAAGCTCTGTTTGACCCGATGCCCAGCCGTATCAAGGCCGTTATTACGGCCAGAGGTGGTTGTTCTTGGTACTGATTTCTCAGGATCTATGCACCGAAATTGCGTGAGAATGTAATCACATGTCAGTTGTAGTATAATATATTTGTCCAATGAATACCCGTTTATCATCTGCATTTCTTCTTGGCGTAGCAATTTTCATGGCCAGTAGTGTATTTCAGCGGCTGTCTTCCAACAGGTTAACGCTCGGCCAAATACCGCTCTTGTAACCCAATATGCTGTAAGAGTGTCGATATGTTGCCATACCCTGGTCGATGAGCGGGTCCGTCTCCAGTCGAGCACATATGGGGCATCATCGGACGACAACCCCAGCCTCATCCACAACCAGTATTAACCATCCTGTATGGACCGACCAACTGCAGCAGGCATGGGATTCCATCTCACATACAGACATCCGGCACCTATACAACGCACTTAATGCACGATTGTATGCTTGGAGTCAACATTCCGGCGGTTACATTCTTTATTTCTGTACCAACATTTCACATTTGCAGTGGCTTATCTTGCGCTTACATTAACCTGTGATCTTGCAATGTTGATCACTGCAGTATGTTACCTAGACAGAGGTATTCCCGAAATTTCATTGCTTTACAGTAACTATTTTTTGGTGTTGTGCTTTTTGTTCCGTCATTGTATATAGGAGTATTTAAACTCAGTGGAATTATGCCAAAGAGATAATCAGATTAAATGATGGAATACTAGTTATGGTGAATAATGGTCCTGCTGCCGTAACTGCAACTTTTTCTCCTATTTCCTGATATATGATAACTTACCTCAGGATATTCCTGTCTCCTCGACTGTTGCAGCATCAGAAATCGGACCTACAGCAAGTGTTTCAGCAGAAACTGTAGAATAAGGAACAGGGAGGAGGGTGGAAATTCTTAACATATTCAACCGTTCAACACAATAAAATTCCAGGCAGCCTTTGCAGAATTGGACAACACTAATCCAAACTGTTGGTTTATCCCTAGCATTAGCGGTCCTCCGCAGGAACAAAAATTTATAAGAGAAAATATCCAAAAATGATTAAAATATTCGTCCAATCACTAGGGAGTTTCTATGCAGTAAAACTGTGGGAAAGCTATCTCAGAGGAGGAGTATATTAGATGCTGTTGGCCATGAGAGAAACGAGATTTGGTTGCAAAGGGTGGCGCGGAAGTAACATCAATGTGTGGTGTGTAATCAGCTGGCTGAGCAGACTGCATACGCGTGTAATTTTAGTGATCGCGGCGGTCACACGCTTCATTTCGCGTGACAACTGAATTGTTACGGGTATGACTCTATGCATGATTGAACCCAAGTAGCAGAGGGCATCAGATGCCAAACAAAGCTGGAGATACAGTTCCGCACTAATTGCAACCAGCGACCTAAAAACCAGATGGTATCGATAAGAAACTACGTCAGGGAGGGGCTGGAGAGTGTGACTCCTTTAGTTTTATTGCCTTAGTGGTTGCCTCCATCAGTAAAAATGTAGTAGGTGCAGAGTGATGTCCCTAAATTGCCCCACACAAAAGCGGGCATGGGTCCTAAGAAAGGGCACGGCCTCTTTCCTCCCAATTCTTGAAACATTCCGAGCGTCTCGAATGACTTCAATGTCGACGGGACTTTAATTTATATAACCAGAGGAGGTGCCTTTCCGAAGACGGTTTAATTTCAAAAAGGCAGGCTGGCAGAAATTTAAAGAGCAATTGGACGAAGAGACTGAAGAAAGCCCTCCTCGACCAGATGAATATGGTAGATTTATCGATCTTGTGAAAGGGATCTCAAGGGAAAACATCCCAAGGGGTTGCCGTACCCAGTACATCCAGGGTCTGACCGGCAGCAGCAAGGTCTCACTTGACAGGTACCAAGATAATAGAGTCGGTAAATGGGAGAATGAACAAACCGCACTGCAGATTATACCAAAAGAGCAAATGGCACCTGGAGACAAACTTCCTCATACAGTGTGGAGAACACTAAATAGGCTGAGGGCTGGTGTACCCAGATGCAAAACTAATCTGTGCAAGTGGGGACTGCTGACTGACGATGACGACGTTCTTTGCGGATGCGGAGAGGTTCAAGACGAGGCACGTCTGCTCATGTGCCGGCTACTGCCCGAACCCTGCAGTTTTAGTGACGTGCTACAAGCCAACGACAAAGCCGTAGCGGTGGCTAACTACTGGAAAAATAAAATTTGATCTGGACACGGAGAAGTAAAGTAAAGTAAATGTCGACGGGACGTTAAATCATAATCTTACTTCCTTGCTGCGAAGGCTGTGGTGACCTCAACTACTGCTGGGGCCGGGGTGACTCTCTTGCACGTAGATTGGCCATTCTGAAGTGAGCCACTCGGAAACCCTCCCTAAAGGTAGTTCTTCGTCCGTGATAGGGTGGACACAGAACCAGTTTGTACTGAACAGCTATATGCTTCAAACTCCATGCCAGCTTGGGACTTTTTAAAAACAATATGCTTTGTAGATAACAAAATTATTTTGGCCTTACCATCTGATGGTACTGTACTTCAGCAACATTTCGACAAGTCCAGGAAACAGAGCAAAATTGATTTTACAGTGGGAATTTGCGTATTAATGTTTTCGACTTACTAAATATGCATGAAATCGACCCATCATTGTCGTAGCTGGAATTTCCCCTTCTGTATCGATCTGTGATTGTATTTTATACTAGCCGAATAATTTTATTCCCTTTCTTTTTAAGGACTGGATGTACAGCCGCTGAGACCTCTGTATCAGTGTGTGAAACATCGAGAAAAAGTCTGACGCTTACAGCTTTTTCCGTAGCAGATTGAGGAGCCATTAGCTAACTGCAGGTGGTGTTGGATAAAACTGACTATCTTGACTACAGTTAATTCATTCCTATCAATTTCATTTCTTCGTGAAAACTTGAGAATGATGCTTTCATCTGACTCTTCCCCTACTGACTTTGAATTGTAATCCTGTTTCTTTGTTTTAGCGATTATCGGCGAGAGTTGGCGGTAGTTAGATGGAGATAAGTGTAGAACTGTTAATGGTGAACATATGCCAGTCCATCGGTCGGAACTCGTCATCTTCCGTCACAGTAGGGAGATAGCTATCGGGTTTTTAGATACTGACTCTGGAATTGCAAGAATTTTAAGACCGCCTCTCGGGTGAAAGCAGCACTGGCAACCCTAATTTGCAATGACTGGAAGTGTAACAGCGCGGAGAATATATTTCCATCCGCAAGAACACGTTTCCGATTACTACGAGCAGTTCGTCGCGCAGTTTGCCTCACGCGACGCACTATGACGTACCTCAGCGCCGTGGAAGGAGCGTTTTAATGTGTTGTAGCCAATCAGAGATGAGGACGACTACTCTTTCTGGAAGCGGGAGCGATGTGCGCCCACTCTTCGTTAAGAGTGCGCATTCAGATTTAGTAATGTAAGTATGTAGCGATCGATGCTCTAGCAGTTTTGCACAAGTTTTGTAACTTTCTTTTTGCTGAGAAGCTGTGTAGTTCGGAAACTGATGAGATAACACTGCAAATGAGCCTATCTGAAAAACTGTTTGCGTATGTCGAGAACTTTAGAGGTCCTTAACGTGCTTTCCTGGGACACGCCCGATATTACTCTGGATGCTACTGACCGAGCGACATCCAGGATAACTTACATGATGCTATTAGGCGGAGACGCTTTAATAAAAACAGAGACCAGCATGACAAACCCGCAACTTTCACTGCCAAAATGGTCGAGTCAGAGCCTTTGCTTCACTCTTTGTCATTAGTCTACTCCTTCTCCATCCAGCTCAGCAGACCAAGTGATCTTTCGTGCCGTTCCAAATGGTCCTTCTCTGTCTCCCAAGAAGGAATGTGTAAATATCCAGTCAGGAGACTTCTTTGCCTCCACTTTTTTGACATGTGCCTTGAAATAGGTAGATGCTGGACAAAAGCAGAAATGATTAAAAGTGCATATAATCTGATTGACAATAACTTTACTTAACTTGAACAGCAGATACAAGAGGTTCCATAAACAGCGCTTCGTCGTCGTAAATAATCACTAAACAGAAACTGTACTGTAAACTGCTGATGCTTCGACTGACTGTATGTCGACTGGTTGGTGTCGTTGCGTCTTCTTCTTATATCGGCTCGATGGTGGCGCTAAGTACGCATGCCGCAGAAGTTGTGTGTACATGACAGCCGCGGATTGGCGAGGTAGTTACATGGTTTATTGTCAAAAAGTCAGTATAAATTTGAAAACTTAATAAACCACGGAATAATGTAGATAGAGAGGTAAAAACTGACACACATGCTTGGAATGACATGGGGTTTTATTAGAACCAAAAAAAAAACACCCCATATTGCTAGACGCGTGAAATATCTCTTGCGCGCGTCGTTTGGTGGTGATCGTGTGCTCAGCCGCCACTTTCGTCATGCTTGGCCTCCCGGGTCCCCGGACCTCAGTCCGTGCGATTATTGGCTTTGGAGTTATCTGAAGTCGCAAGTGTATCGTGATCGACCGACATCTCTAGGGATGCTGGAAGACAACATCCGACGCCAATGCCTCACCGTAACTCCGGAAATGCTTTACAGTGCTGTTCACAACATTATTCCTCGACTACAGCTATTGTTGAGGAATGATGGTGGACATATTGAGCATTTCCTGTAAAGAACATCATCTCTGCTTTGTCTTACTTTGTTATGCTAATCATTGCTATTCTGATCAGATGAAGCGCCATCTGTCGGACATTTTTTGAACGTTTGTGTTTTTTTGATTCTGGTAAAACCCCATGTCATTCCAAGCATGTGTGTCAATTTGTACCTCTCTATCTACATTATTCCGTGATTTATTCAGTTTTCAAATTTATATATATATATATATATATATATATATATATATATATATATATATATATATATATATATGTGTGTGTGTGTGTGTGTGTGTGAATTTCTAACAGACCAAACTGCTGAGATCATCGGTCCCTAGAATTACTCAGTACTTAAACTAACTTATGCTAAG
Organism: Schistocerca cancellata; assembly: GCF_023864275.1. Taxonomy (NCBI): domain Eukaryota; kingdom Metazoa; phylum Arthropoda; class Insecta; order Orthoptera; family Acrididae; genus Schistocerca; species Schistocerca cancellata. The sequence goes on from NC_064634.1 coordinate 70,497,709, forward strand.
AACAACACACACACACACACACACACACACACACACACACATGCCCGAGGTAGGACTCGAAGTTTCGGCGGGAGGGGCCGCGCAATCCGTGACATGGCGATCCAAACCGCGCAGCCACTCCGCGCGGCACCTCCGCATGCTTTTTGCCTGGTGTAGTACCGTGCGACACCACAGTTCCTGTCATAATCACTGCTCTATTCACTGCTAAAGTACTTGCAATAACTTCTGAGTCCAATATGCGAGAACAATCACGTTTCCTTCTTCCACCCTGGTTTCTGTTTATTATTGATTAAATTACATTTTTTGTCGTAGCCCCATACCCAAAGACAGACCGCAGAGGTCACTGGCAACTCGTGTTCTATCCTGGCAGACTTTTCTCGTGGGCCGGGATGCTCACCTTCGCTATGGTCTATCATATAGGCCTGATAGACCAAACGGAGAATATCCAAGTGGTTAGCACACTGGACTTGCATTCGGGAGGACGACGGTTCAATCCCGCGTCCGACCATCCTGATTTAGGTTTTCTGTGATTTCCCTAAATCTCTCCAGGCAAATGCCGGGATGATTCCTTTGAAATGGCACGGCTGACTTCCTTTCCGTCCTTCCGTAATCCGATGAGACCGATGACCTGGCTGTTTGGTCTCTTCCCTCAAACAACCTAGAGAATATCCAAAGAAACTAAACTAAGTTCTTACCGAACAGGCCTTGGAAGGCGCAACGGTAGCGACCGGCCGCCGTGTCATCCTCAGGCCATGGGCGCACTGGATGCGGATATGGAGGGACATGTGGTCAGCACACCGTTCTCCCAGTCGTATTGTGGGGCGGCGGGTGGAAATTTTTGCTGTTTTAAAATGTAGAATTGTAATGTAATGCAGAAAAGATGCATTTCCCTGCCGTTTAACCATATGTGGGGCGGCAGGTGGAATTAATTGTTATATAAATGTTCCTATTATTTATGCCGTCTTTTGCCGTTCTCAGCACTGGCTCTCTAACTACAATATTGGCAACCAGAAAGTGATTAGCAAAACGTGAAGCCTGTAATTAGAATTCCTAGTGCCCACTTCATCTGAGAAATACACTTATAGCTACAGCTTATAGCTCTGAGGAATTAGGAGATTGTCTGAGATTCATAATCAAAAACGATCTTGAAAAGACGTTCTCTGTATTCTGAAAGTCACAGATGAAAAAAAAAAAAAAGAATCCACACAACCTGACTAACAGAGCAGTTCAGAGTCTAATGCGCTGATGCAACTATAACTGTCCATATTAAATGTATAAGTGAATGCTCGCCATAATTTGATGAATGTGCTCATCAAACGCCACGCTAAATAATGGTAGAATGTCTGTCCCGCGGCGGCACGTGAAAATACGACATACGCAAACTGAAGATAGATAATTAAAGTCATCCCAGAATTTACACTTCACTCGAAAAAAAACGATTTCATGGTTACGCGTAGCCCAAGTAACTTAGTACGGCATCCGAGGCTGTTTATAGCAATGATACCGACGCGACGCGACTCCCGGCACAGATGGTGTGCTATTCAGTGTCTGGAGAGAACTGGGGCCTTACTTCCTCGCGCAGCGTTCTTATATATAAAGCCGCGGTGCGGACGGCTAAGGGAACGCCTGATCAAATCGGCTCTCCCAACTAGCCGCTGGGCTAGTAATGCACCACTTTAAGTCATTGAATAAATCATAGATTCTTTTGCTGATGGCCGATGAAGCTCTCAGTTTAAATGTGGATTCAGCACACAGGTAAGTAATTATAATAAAGGTCTGACGTGGCTAAGTAAAATATTTTGGGCGAGAGAATTAATTTAATTACACTACATGCAGTAGACGAGCTCTGAACTTGCCCTTTGGAGATACGTTATCGCTATAGTTTTATAGTTTTTCAATTGAAATTTCTCACATCTTTATGATTATAGCGGATCTCCATTCCACTTAAATATAAACATCCCAGCCTTATTTATTCGCGTACTTAATCTATCTTGCTTCCTTAATTTTTTAAGACAAAAACCAGAAAATATTGAATTTCAACTAAAATCTAAATTTGTGAGATCCAAAGTACTGTCTCTATTAAATTATTATGAAAAAGGAATCTAAATATAAATTTTTAAGTCTCTAGCTATTTTCTGTTGCGCCAATGATTTTTACAGAAAAACGTCCAAATTTCGAAATTGGTTAAAGTTATCGAACTGATATTCAACACATATTAATTTAGTATTATTCCTGACATGCTAGAACCGTTTCAGGTTATTTACTTGATTTTTAAAGTATTGCGCAATATTTATGACGTCAGAGCTAGTTACAGCGGACTATGCTGGTACACAATGGAAAGACTGATGAGAATTTTATAAGGCGTGAGTAGGCTGCTTCCCTACAGTATGACTGTTTACGAGAGCGGAGCCGCTTCTTCTCAATCAAACAGCTCCTCAGTTTACCTCACAAGGGCTGAGTGCACTCCGCTTGCCATCAGCGCTCTACAGACCGGATGGTCACCCATCCAAGATGATGATGATGTTTGGATTGCGAGGCACTCAACTGCGCGGTTATCAGCGCCTGTACAAATTCCCAACCTTCGCAAAGTCCAATCTTGCCACTTGCAAGAATGATGATGAAATGATGAGGACGAAACAAACACCCAGTCATCTCGAGGCAGGTGAAAATCCCTGACCCCGCCAGGAATCGAACCCGGGACCCCGTGCTCTGGAAGCGAGAACGCGACCGCGAGACCGCGGACATCACCCATCCAAGTACTAGCCCAGTCCGACAGCGCTTAACTTCGGTGATCTGACGGGAACCGACGTTACCCTGCGGCAAGGCCGTTGGCAAAAATATCCATAGAAGAACAGCGCATCTCGTTACTGGTTCATTTAGTAAGCGAGACAGCGTCACGGAGATGCTCAGCCAAACCCGGTAGCAGATGCTACAAGAGAGGCGTTATCCATCACGGTGTGGTTTCCTGTTAAATTTCCTAGAGCGTACACCCCTATAAGAGTGAACAAACATATTCCTCCCTCCCACGTAAATCTCGCGAAAGTTACATGAAGATAATTGGAGAGATTCTACACCACATGGAGGCTTATCAGCAACCGTTGTTCTTGCGAATCATTCGTGACTGGAACAGGAAAAGGGGGAGTGACACTGGTGCACGAAGTACCTTCTGCCACACACCGTGAGGTGGCCGGCGGAGTATAGATGTAGATGTAAGTGTAGATGTATATGTAGATGTAGATGCAGAAAATGAAAGCGGCCACCGTCCTCACTCCATACGCTGGAGCCGTTGCTTCCACTCTGGAAGTCAACGATTCAGGTCCACCATGACAGAATGTATTCTCTGGTGCTACGAACATGCACTCCCACATTCAGCTGTTATACGATACCTCATAACGTGCAACCGTTCTCTGAAGAGTTTGTGTATGAATGTGGCATCGTGTATTTCACACGAGTGGTTTCCCCTGTAACCGTGCTGATTCTTTCTGAAAAGATTCTTTTCCTCCAGGAGCGTGAGTGACACTGTTTGGACTGACAAAGACAGGCCACCATGGTGAGACATTTTTAGAAACCATCTATACTGTGCTGTAGGTAAGGACCACGGTATCACAAAAATGGTTCAAATGGCTCTGAGCACTATAGGACTTAACTTCTGAGGTCATTAGTCCCCTTAGAACTACTTAAACATAACTAACCTAAGGACATCACACACACCCATGCCCGAGGCAGGATTCGAGCCTGCGACCGTGGCGGTCGCGCGGTTCCAAACTGTAGCGCCTAGAACCTCTCGGTCACCCCGGCCGGCACGGTATCACAACCTGCACCCATTCAAACTGGTGGGCCTTCGTTTGCAAGTAATCGACGAAAAATAAATTGGAATTTCGAGTGATTCTCTCGAGCTTTAATCAACCAGGATGTTACTGTAGTGTGACAGTCCGCATGTGCTCCTTCCACGCAAAAATTTCTGGGTTCGAATCTCGTCAGTTGCTTTAAAATTTTTTACTGTCTTGATCAAATGCGTTTATCGTTATTTTTATTCAATTAACTGATTCAAATTTAGTTTTCTTATTTCTATTACTTTGTTATTAGGTCTACTGCTTTGCTTCCGCCGTTTTCCAATAGGCTGCGCGGGATTAGCCGAGCGGTCTTATGCACTGCAGTCATGGACTGTGCGGCTGGTCCCTGCGGAGGGTCGAGTCCTCCCTCGGACATGGTTGTGTGTGTTTGTCCTTAGGATAATTTAGGTTAAGTAGTGTGTAAGCTTATGGACTGATGACCTTAGCAGTTAAGTCCCATAAGATTTCACACACATTTGAACATTTTTTGCAATGGACAGCAGTAGCGGCAAGTGGGGTTCAGGTGGTTGGTCATAGGTGTAATACAGTAAGCTTAGGCGGCTGCAAACATAATGCCATAAAATATTAGTCGATTTGTGATTGTATCATAAAGTTATTCTCGATTAAGTACGTCAACTTACGTACCCATTTCTTGCCATTTGCGGGAAGTTTTAATTTTCTGCTTTAACATGAAGAAATCTGCGGCTCTGGCTCTTAAAATACTGGGTAAGACCAACAGTGAGGGAACTATTAGTAGAAGAACGTGTAGAGAATGTTTTCAACAACTTAAGAATGGTGATTTTGTTGTCGAAGACCGGCATGGCGGTGGAAGACGGAACGTTTTCGTAGCTACTGAAACACACAAAGACAGTCAGAGGACATCATTATCGAAAGCAACTGATGCGTTCGAGTCCACAAACGGGCACGATACAGCGATAGACACCTAAAGGTAATTTTGCATCATGTCAGTGCTCGCCCCTGTGTCGCAAAACTCGTCAAAATATACATGGAGACGTTGAAATGAGAAGTCCTATCCCTACTTCCGTATTCTCCATACGTTAATCTCTCTGACTACCACCGTTTTCGATCAGTGGCATACAGGCTGGCTGACCAGCACTTCCGATCATATGAACAAGTGCAAAATTGAATCGATTCATGGATCCCCACTGAAGACGCCCAGTTCTTCCGCCACGGAATTCGTATACTACCCGAAAGATGGGAGAATGTAGTGGCCAGCGATGGGCAATACTGTGAATCATAATTTTTTTGTAAGTTTCTCACAATAAAGCCCCGAACTCCGAGAAAAAACGGCGGAAGAAAAGTTGTAGACTTAGTAGATCATCTTAATCAACGAATTAACTGTTTCAATTGCTCTCCTCCTTTTTCCACTTCTAATCTTTGTGCATGTGAATTTAACTATTATCATTTATTGATTTCGATTTAATTTCTTCCCTTTCATCATCTTATATTCTCGTCCATGTTATCGCGTTCATTATTTTTATTCCTCATTTTCCTCGAATTTTATTTTATTTATAGCCCCTTGTTTGGTTTAAATCTTTATCTGCGTTACTTTTGTGAACGGTGGAATAAGAATTTATGTTTTAAATGTTTATACGACTATTGCCATCGAAAGAAAAGTACAACTTGTAACGAAAAATACATTTTTGACACCATTGCGGAGTCTATATGAACAGATAATTTCAGTTTTTGTTTTCTAACTGATAAATCGTCATTTTAAAGTGTTCAAATATTATGGTAGATAACTAAAAATAACAAAATTCACATGAAAAAATATTTCAGGTGGAAAAACCATGACAGGTCGAAGAAATGACAGCATCTGACGCAGTTAAAACACTGATTAAAATTACTGACAAAGGAAACGAAATTACATTTATACCAGTTAACTGAATAGAAATAACGGAGAAACTTGTTTCAATAAAGACTAAAAAATAAAAAATTTCAAAAGTACCTGACGAAAATCGAACATATAACGTCTTGCATTTGAGGACTGCACAATAACCGTTACGCTACAGCAGTCTGCCCAACGTTGCTCTTTTTAAAGCTGTAGAGCATCAGGTGAGATTCCGAAATATTTTGTGGGCCCACCAAGGTGAATGGGTCCAGAGTGTAATACCTTGCACCATATCCTACATCATCGCGTAGATGGTGCGAGGTGCCGGGGCTAGCAGTGTATTTAACACTAAATTCTTCGAGAATCTTCATATTGAAATGATGCTCAAAGCCTCCCCTTTTCTAACTCCGACTTCTGCTGTTGCACATGGATTAAGAAGAAACGCGAACTGACTGTAATCGACCCTGCAAGTAGTGTAGTAAAGAGTTTGGCACCTGCAATAATTGAATTTGATAGAAGTTAATTTGATAAAGGAAAGTTTCATTAACGTAATGAGAAATGAAAGGGTTGCTTTACCGATCCACAGAATGAAAGTTCTGTCCAAAATAACAATTTGATTTATTATGACTAAACTCAAAATAATAAACAAAACACATGAAACATTTACAATATGTCAAACTGGATACTCAAATAAATGCTGTAAAAGTGAAGTTGTCCATAAAAGAGAAACACCCAGCCAACCCAACATTAATTGCTGCTACAGTAGTGAGAACTCAGACAATGAACATCCAAGACAGAACCACGCAAGAAAAGACGGGAACAGGCGCGCTCTGCTGAGCTCTGATTATCACAGAGCAAAATTCCCTAATCTGCCGGTGCTGCGGACATACATTACCAAGCTGTTTTCTTAAATGCAAGGACACGATCTGGCGTACCGGAGGCGATGGCTGGTTGCTTCGACGTCCCGTCGTGGTCATGATAATGTCGCGAGTATAGCTCGAAACAAATTATCCTGGTCTGGTTGTTCCAGACTAAAGACTTCGTATCAATACAAATGCGCCTCTGAGGGAGACAAAGAAGGCTCGCCACACAATCAGTGATGGTACAGTGAATGATTTTAATAAGCGAAGTCACACAGTAACTCCAATACAGTCAACTTCAGCCAGAACTGCTCAAGACAGACAACATAAGCCACTTGTACGCAGAACGCTCAACTGCCAACTGTACTCGGAAAGTTACGTTGTAGTCGAAACTTCAGAAACTTCGTCAAACAGTTACAATTAAATGATAGTATATTAGACAGCCAACGGAAGGCAGCCTGTCCAGAGCAGCGAGAGCTCAGTCTTTTCACCTACTCAGACCGAAAGGCGAGAGCCGACTCTCTCAAGAGCACCCATACAAGCCGAACACAGAACATTCCCGCCCCCACGACAGTGGCCGTGGTTAAACATTCCAACCAGCAACTCGAAAACAGGCGGAAAATTCCACTCTATTGCCGAATCACTACCGTTCCACCAATGGAGATTCTTGGCGCCAATTTCTGTGCCGATTTTGCTAGGTCACGGAGCTATGCCCTGAGCAAGCCAATCACAGTTACGATTTTGCAGAAAACGGGGGAATTTGCCCGCCAAGACTGTCTGGGAACAACAGAAGTCATTCCCACGCCTCGCTGGCAGCCCGCCAGAAAGTGATTTCACAAAGTTTCTGCGAAGTAACGGAATCTCTAGCCCAGCCGCTCCTTCAGGCCCCTGCGGGCGTGTCACCGACGCTCTTATGACAATGTTGGCGTCTGGAAAGGATCTACTCAACTCCCTCACACCCGTCGGCTTAGCCCTTTCAAGGTCAGCAGAACCCACCTGTCACCGGACCACCTGGGTGACGAGAGACGCTGCGTGGGAAATCCGCGTGTGAAGGAATAGCAACTTTTCACCGCATGCAGTTAGAGAGTAAAATAGAATTACTCAGAGTAAGATAGAAATATGAAAGCGGGCTCATGCCACCTCTCAGTGGCTTAAAAAATTTGGTCCCACCATTGGGGACCTGTCCTTGTTAGACAGAAATCGACGATATTGGTATGCAACTCTGTGTGTGCGATTGTTTACCGTCTTAGTAAACGGGAGTGCCTGCACTCTTTTCTAGACACCCGAGACCGTTGACTGCGCAGAAGATGCTCGACAACCGCGACCAGCGCTGTGAGGTCCGCAGCGGTGGAGGGGGGCGCAGACGGCGTCGTGACCACAGCTTTGTGGCAGTCGGCCGGCGCGCAGTAATAAGTCGCGCGCGGCGGGCGGGGAAGTCCCCGAGGACGCCGCAGCGCAATCGATAGTCGACGGCGGCGATCAGAGGAGCGCGGGTACGCGGCGGCGGCGGCGGCGTACGTGACGGCTTCATCTGCCGCCTCCGGGGAAATGCGGGCCGCCGCTGTCGTCCATTACTGGCGACAACGCCTGAGGGGGGAAGGCACGGCGCAGCACGCGCCGGTCGATACGTGTCGCTCATCGCTTGAGATCGCGCTCGGGCTATTAAGGGACCACACGCCACGCGTCTGTGTGGCCTGTAAATCCCGCACTGTTTCAATTTCCACGGATACCTTGCTTCCTATCAGGTCTGCTACCTTTCGGGACCGATTTTCTTAAAAATTCATCTGTACAGGAGACAGCGCCATGTTGTAAAACTATGTGGCCTTCATCTGGGTACACGAGAAATATGATCTTCACTCCATCCACTATAATTCCATTAAACAAGTCTACATAAAATATGAATGCATGGTTTTGCGGCGGTATACAGGGTGAAAAGTATTGAAACCGACAAACTCTGGGAGGTTGTAGGGGACATCAAAACAAATATTTTTCCCTAATCTCATTTTTTCCTATGAGGAGTATTTAAACCGGTAGAGGAAGATTTATCTGGAGGCAAATTAATTAAATCAACAAACACTTTTCCATTTTTTTAATGAACAAGAAATAACTCACTAACACAACCCAATTTCAGTTACAGTAGATTTTCAAAAATGCCTCCATTGACACGGAAACAAAAGTTACACCGTCGGATCATGTCCTGTCTGACACGGGCATAACCCCAGGAGTATCCTGAATTATTCCTGCTGCTGCTGCTACTATCCGGGCAACCAGATCCTCTTCTGATGCAACCGGAGTTGCGTAAACAAGGTTGTGCATCTCCCCCCACACAAAAATGTCCAGAGGGGACGTATCTGGGGATCGAGCAGGCAATGGTACAGGACCACCTCTGCCAATGCACGTTTCTGGGTCGGTCCAGGAATCGACGCATACGATGACTTACATGTGCTGGCGTCGCGTCATGTTAGAACCACATGCGTTGTCTTGTAGGGAGCGGGACGTCTTCCAGCAATTCTGGCAATGCTCTGGCGAGAAAATTGTAAAAGTGCGTGCCATTTAATGGCCTAGGTAGCAGATAAGGCCCAATTAAACAGTCCCCAACAACGCCGACCCACACATTAACGAAGAACCGCACTTGATGAGCGCTGGTAACTGTGGCATGTGGGTTACCCTCACTCCAAACAGGCGAATTGTGCATGTTGAAGACTCCACCAAAACAATTTTCGAATGTGTGTGAAATCTTATGGGACTTAACTGCTAAGGTCGTCAGTCCCTAAGCTTACACACTAGTTAACCTAAATTATCCTAAGGACAAACACACACACCCATGCCCACACACACCCATGCCCGAGGGAGGACTCGTACCTCCGTCGGGATCAGTCGCACAGTCCATGACTGCAGCGCCATAGACTGCTCGGCTAATCCCTCGCGGCGAAGACTCCATCACGCCCGAACGTTGCTTCATCGGTAAACAATACAGAGGATGGAAATGTAGGATGCATTTCACCCTGTTCCAGGTACCACTGCGAAAACTGTGCTCTGTGTGGATAATCAAGTGGTTCCAGGTTGTGGACACGCTGTAAGTGAAATGGACGTAACAATTACTCTCGAAGGACTGTTCTTACATTCGTCTGATTCGTCCCCATGTTACGTGCAATTGCACGAGCGCTGATTGAAGAATCCCGCTCCTCATGCAGCAAGACAGCTTCCTCAAATTGCAGCGTTCTTACGGTGCGACGGCGTCCCTGTCCAGGTAATCTGCTAAATGACCCGGTCTCACGCAGACGTTGGTACACAGCAGCAAAGGTCGTATGATGCGGGATATGGCGATTAGGATATTGTTGTTGATAAACCCGCTGTGCAGCTCGTCCGTTGTGGTGCGCTACGTAGTACGCACCAACCATATCAGTGTACTCACTCCAGGTGTATCGCTCCATCAGTAAACAGAGACAATGCACTACTGCACTGGTGGAAAGCAGTTGGCTACAACTGAAGAGCGTAATACGTCCTCTAACAACTGAAGTTCGTAATGCGGCCTCTAACAACTGAAGAGCATAATACGGCATCCACCAGTTTAAATAATCCTCACAGGAAAAAATGACATTAGGGAAAAATATTTGTTTTAATGTCCCATACATCCTCCCAGAGTTTGTCGGTTTAAATACTTTTCACCCTGTAGACTGATAAAATTCTCTCGCTCCTCCAGCCACGCTAGGTGGTTTAAAATCGACGAGCTGTCGGCCGACTACTCCGGGGCCATCGTCAAGACTGCACTGTACAGCCACGCTGCCTTCTGTGACGTCAGTGGTGCCATATAAGGTAATGTTTTCGTTGCACACTCGCCGAGCCCACTTCAACGTTCCGACGGCTGGGTCGCAAGCCGTGCTGGGCTGCAGGCCGGCGTTGCGCTTTAGCATACGTCAGACTTCGCTGCTGCCCCATGACGGAGACAGATCGGTCTCTGTTGTCCTGTGGAATTCAAGCTGTTGAGCCATGCCTCCGAATTGACGATAGAGGTGTTGTGAGCCTGGCGTCTTGGTGTCGTCCTATTGGCTGGCGTGAACGGTTTTTTCCAGGGCTGCTTACGAATTCCCCGTCACGAAGCTGGTGTGACGCTGCACCGTTTGCCCCAGAGTGCGGATATGTCTATTTGTTGACTGGGCGGTCCTCTCGTAGGTTTCTGTCGAAACCTGTCTTTGACGGTAGGTATATCTGAGACCCGTATGAGGTCGGCTGATGGGAATTCCCGTGGCAGGTGTAACGCCAGCGGCCGAGCCAGGTTCTGTAGCCGCTGCAGGCGTCCATCGTAAGTCTCCGCTGCGTTGCCCCCAAACCACTGCGGCGTATTCGAATATGAGTCACATGAGTGTGACGTAAATCGCCACACTTAGGTGTGGAGGTAGTGTCGTCGATGGGTTCAGAAATGGGTTGTAACGTTCCCTGGCAGCACACACACTATTAATAAACCGAAATATTTAATTGTACTATGTACGCCGCTATGAAGCAATTCGTATGTACTGTAATTGTTTAACAAAAAATATTATTTAATTTTGTATAAAGGACGTTGGTTATTATTGTAATATTTTCTGTAATAATATTATCGATATATTTATGATTGTAATATTTCTATAGTCATAATGTAATTACGAAATATGTTAATATCTGCGATGAAAAAATGTAAAATGTAGCCACAGAGGAAAATAATGTTGTAAGATTACAAAGAGACATTCATAATCAGCAATAGTATAAATAGCACTACATAATGTGCATTCTTTGTCGTCTTCCTCGAGAGCTGAGAGAGAGAGGAACCTGTGACGTAGCATTATATGAATGAGTAGACTTCTTTTGTCTGTCTCTCTTTATCCGCCATTGGAGGAGAAATTATAAAGGTGTGTAATTTTAATTATTGTTGTGGTCTAAATACATTATAATTTATCAAAATTGTGTATTACTAACGAAAATTAGATTGCCCATGTCATCTATGATATTTCTTTAAAGAATTTTCAGCACTTTTAGCGATTATTGTTGGTGTTGCTGGGCTGCGCCGCGACCGAACGATTTGCAGCGGCGGCACATTTAAAAAATTGTTCCGCTATAAAATTAACCAAACCCGTCAGTCGGGAGCAGGTAAAATTAGCAGTGAATTACGAAATATTTTTCTTTTACAGCGATCCTGAGGCTGACTGAATTTGTTACTGGTTTTACATTTGTGCATTCATAGGCGGATAATTAACGTTGAAGTTGTTAATCTGTTGGTTCTTTCAGTTTCTAAAGCAAATAACTGAAACGTATAGTGAAGTGTGTTTTGTCAATGATAATTAAACGTTCGGGTCGGCTTGGCAATATTTAACCATTTTATGCTAACAGAGACAGTCTTGTGTTCCATAGCTAACGCCGGGAAAGAATTCAGTAAAATATTTAAAAACCCACTGCATCTAGAAAATATGTGCCGAGGCCGAAATACATAAAAAAATTTAATTTAAATAATTTTCAAAGTCATAAATGTTATTAATCAGTTAGTTTGAATTTATCAGCATGAGAGGGTTGCTAAGGTTCACGTAATTTTAAATGTGCTTATTTCTGTCTAAATGTATTTTTATTACCACACGTAAAAAAAGGGGTTCTACAACAAAGTTCGGACTGAAAGAGTAAATAACAAAAGTATTTAAAACCATTTATTCCCCATTTTCATCCATTCATTTTACATAATAAATATTTTTTTTCTCATTAAAGGGTGCAGTTGGATCAGTAGACGCCTGGCCTTTAGGAGGACGTCGTCAACATGCTGTCTCCACGTTAGCCCCCTGTCCAACGCTACTGCCAGGTACCTCGCTGTAGTGCCCCAGGGAGCTGCGGTTCCCCTGATTGTTAAGTCTTGGAAGGTGGGCTACCAGCCTTCTTCGTGATGAGGAGCGCTTGCGTCATAACTCCACTGAAGCTAAGTCACCACATCCTTGTCCGCAGCTCGTGATCTTGCGATAGCGTTCTCGCTTCCCGCACACGGGGTCCCGCGTTCGATTCCTGGCGGGGTCAGGGACTTTCCTTTTCTGCCTCGTGATGACTGGGTGTTGTGTGTCTTTCATCATCATTTTCATCATCATTGACTCGCAACTCGCCGAAGTGACGTCAACTAAAGAGGACTTGCAATACGGCGGGCGAACTTCCCTGCATGGGGCCTCCCGGCCAACAATGCCATACGATCATTTCACCACCTCCTTTCCCACTGACGGAGTAGGACAGTCGCTTCTTGCATTCTTCACTGGAGTAGGACCAGTAAAGAGCGCCAGTCAAACTTTGAAAATCTTCTGAGCCTTTTAAACTGTAAGAGGACAGCAAAATTAAACAAGCGCGAGGCTATGTACTTCGTGGAAACGGTATAAATTATTACCATTATGACCATCTTTAACATAACTCGCAACAAACCACTGATCTTATATGCTGTTTACATGAGAACTGAGGCAACTGTCGTGAAGATACAATCACAAGTCATATTCTCTTTGCTCTTGTCTGAGAACATACATCCCAGACAGCGCAAATGGAGTCCTGGTCTGTAAACAGTGGTAAGGGATAATCCATGAGAAGCAGAGTTTGTACCTGTGAAACATGGTACATCGTGTACTTCATTCAGATTAATTAACAGTTCTACGATAAACCGAGAAATAGCAGCTCTATCTCTAACTTCAGTTTCTCACTAATGGCAACATTGTAAACAGTGGCAAGTGCCAGAAACATTGCTGTTAGTAGTGGTAACATGTACGGTGTTCGTGCCACGAGTGGTTCTAAGCGCTTCAGTCTGGAACCGTGCGACCGCTACGGCCGCAGGTTCGAATCCTGCCTAGGGCATGGATGTGTGTGATGTCCTTAGGTTAGTTAGGTTTAACTAGTTCTAAGTTCTAGGGGACTGATGACCTCAGATGTTAAGTCCCATAGTGCTCAGAGCCATTTGAACCATTTTGTTCGTGCCAGGAAAAAACTTTTCGGGAATGATTTGTACAAATTTGAGGATGATGTGGATGACTAAGACTCAAATAAAGATTCTGAATATATTACTGAACGCAAATGCGCCTCAAAAATGTTTGCTGGCAGATAAACGTGAATAATTCTTGAAGCAAGTGAACAATGTTGAGTTGTGACCCTTACTGTAGTTTACATGAATTTACGTGAGTTGTTATGGCAGAAATATTAAAGCGCATCATTAACATTGTTTACGTGGCGCAGTATGGCGATACCGAAATTAATTTTAAATTGCGCTGAATCATAGATTGATTTATGATGTTCTTATACCACATAATTTCAGTACTTCGTAATGAAGATCTTAGTATCATAATATGAGATAGTTCGAACGTTTCAAATTTTTACTTCTCAGTGGTTTTTGAATAATGTTCCGTTAACTCGCACAGCAAGTAAACATTGGTAAGTCAATGGTAACTGATTTAAGTTTACTCAGTTTACAGGTAAACAAAGTTAATTAACCAAAGTACTTTTAAGAAAGAAATTTCCGATAGAATTTACAAGTTTAAAAATTTATCTTTGCTCTAGAAATATTTGAAAACAATGACTTCTCTGAATAAAAAGTTGACGGTGGATGTAATTGAAATACATTATTTATGAGACGTTGAGGGAAGTCATTGTCCTACGAAGCACAGTGACTTCACTCAAGAAAATTGGAGCGGCTGTGGACCCATGTATATAAAAGATTAAGTATGAGATTTTGTTGCAACTTTACTGTGCAATTTCTCAAAAAAACCAACTTGTCACTACCTATTGTTTACAGCCGAGGTGTTCAATTGTAATCACACTGTCATGATATTATTTTGCGTTTGTTGACAGAACACAGGAGTCTAATAATGATACTGTCATATACTTACGGGAAAAAATCGCAGCACCGAAAAATAATTGATGTAGAGCAATGCAATTTTCGGAATATACACTCCTGGAAATTGAAATAAGAACACCGTGAATTCATTGTCCCAGGAAGGGGAAACTTTATTGACACATTCCTGGGGTCAGATACATCACATGATCACACTGACAGAACCACAGGCACATAGACACAGGCAACAGAGCATGCACAATGTCGGCACTAGTACAGTGTATATCCACCTTTCGCAGCAATGCAGGCTGCTATTCTCCCATGGAGACGATCGTAGAGATGCTGGATGTAGTCCTGTGGAACGGCTTGTCATGCCATTTCCACATGGCGCCTCAGTTGGACCAGCGTTCGTGCTGGACGTGCAGACCGCGTGAGACGACGCTTCATCCAGTCCCAAACATGCTCAATGGGGGACAGATCCGGAGATCTTGCTGGCCAGGGTAGTTGACTTACACCTTCTAGAGCACGTTGGGTGGCACGGGATACATGCGGACGTGCATTGTCCTGTTGGAACAGCAAGTTCCCTTGCCGGTCTAGGAATGGTAGAACGATGGGTTCGATGATGGTTTGGATGTACCGTGCACTATTCAGTGTCCCCTCGACGATCACCAGTGGTGTACGGCCAGTGTAGGAGATCGCTCCCCACACCATGATGCCGGGTGTTGGCCCTGTGTGCCTCGGTCGTATGCAGTCCTGATTGTGGCGCTCACCTCCACGGCGCCAAACACGCATACGACCATCACTGGCACCAAGGCAGAAGCGACTCTCATCGCTGAAGACGACACGTCTCCATTCGTCCCTCCATTCACGCCTGTCGCGACACCACTGGAGGCGGGCTGCACGATGTTGGGGCGTGAGCGGAAGACGGCCTAACGGTGTGCGGGACCGTAGCCCAGCTTCATGGAGACGGTTGCGAATGGTCCTCGCCGATACCCCAGGAGCAACAGTGTCCCTAATTTGCTGGGAAGTGGCGGTGCGGTCCCCTACGGCACTGCGTAGGATCCTACGGTCTTGGCGTGCATCCGTGCGTCGCTGCGGTCCGGTCCCAGGTCGACGGGCACGTGCACCTTCCGCCGACCACTGGCGACAACATCGATGTACTGTGGAGACCTCACGCCCCACGTGTTGAGCAATTCGGCGGTACGTCCACCCGGCCTCCCGCATGCCCACTATACACCCTCGCTCAAAGTCCGTCAACTGCACATACGGTTCACGTCCACGCTGTCGCGGCATGCTACCAGTGTTAAAGACTGCGATGGAGCTCCGTATGCCACGGCAAACTGGCTGACACTGACGGCGGCGGTGCACAAATGCTGCGCAGCTAGCGCCATTCGACGGCCAACACCGCGGTTCCTGGTGTGTCCGCTGTGCCGTGCGTGTGATCATTGCTTGTACAGCCCTCTCGCAGTGTCCGGAGCAAGTATGGTGGGTCTGACACACCGGTGTCAATGTGTTCTTTTTTCCATTTCCAGGAGTGTATGGAGCAAGTATGGTGGGTCTGACACACCGGTGTCAATGTGTTCTTTTTTCCATTTCCAGGAGTGTATTTGTCTAGGTAACATTCTGAAGTGGTTAACACTGCATGATCACAGGTTAATGTAAAAGCGAGATTAGTCACTGCAAATGTGAAATGCTGGGACATTGATAACCGGTGTAACCGCCAGAATGTTGAATGCATGCATGCAGACGTATATGCATTGTGTTGTACAGGTGTCGGGTGTCAATTTGTGTAATGGAGTTCCACACCTATTGCTCTTGGTCGGTCAATACAAGGACGGTTAATGCTATTTTTCAATGCCGCTGGAGTTGTCGTCCGATGATGTCCCATATGTGCTCGACTGGAGACGGATCTGGTGATCGAGCAGGCCAAGGCAATTTCTCGACACTTTGTAGAGAATATTGGGTTACAACAACGGTATGTGCGAGAGCGATATCCTGTTGGAAAGCACCCCCTGGAATGCTGTTCGTGAATGGCGGTAGAAGAGGTCGAATCACCAGATTGACGTACAAATTTCCTTACAGGGTGCGTGGTATAACCACAAGAGTGCTTCTGCTGTCATACAAAATCACACCGCAGATAATATCTCCAGGAGCAGGTCCAGTGCGTTTAGCAAGCAGACAGGTCGATTGCAGGCCCTCTGCTGACCTCCTCCTAACCGCAAGCGGCCATCATTGGCACCGAGGCAGAACCGGCTTTCATCAGATACCTTCACCCTGTTCACCAAGGAGTTCTCGCTTGACGTCACTCAAGTCGCAAATGGCGGCGACTTGGTGCCGGTGAAATGCACGGTGCAGAGCGCCTACCTCGGAGCTGTCCTTGCAGTAACCCATTTATAACAGTTCATCGTGTCAATGGAGTGCCAACTGCTGCTCAAATTGCTACTGCGGACGCAGTACGGTGCGCTAGAGTCATCCGCTGAACACGATTGTCTTCGCTCTCTCCCGGGTTCGATTCCCGGCGGGGTTAGGGATTTTCTCTGCCTCGTCATGGCTGGGTGTTGTGTGCTGTCCTTAGGTTAGTTCGGTTTAAGTAGTTCTAGGTTCTAGGGGACTGATGACCATAGCTGTTAAGTCCCATAGTGCTCAGAGCCATTTGAACCATTTTTTTTCTTCGCTCGCAGTAGTGCCACGTGACTGACGGAAGCCCTGTCTTCTTGTGACCGTGAAAGGATCAGGATAGATCCAGAAAATAAAGTCGATAGTTGCCAACTGCAAGGTGGAATGAGTATAATATCTTTGAGTAGGAGGATCTTTGGTGGTTAAGAGAGCCGGGCGCGCGCAGTAAAAAACTCGGGAGTTGCAGCTGGGTGCCCGCAGGAAGCAGACGTGTGGTGACAGCTTGAAGGGAGGATTCGCGCTACGCAGTTTCAGCTTCTACATTGAGCAAACTTTAGCACGTTAACGGGAGAAGCTATAAAATGATTTCAAAATAGTTTTTGTTAGATAATGTTCCGAGTTAGGATTTTTATGTCCGAGTTTTGATGCAGTAAGCGTTTTGTAAAATTTTTTTTCTAAGAGTGGTTCGTGCTGCAAAAATGTTGGAAATGGTAGTGAAACGTCCCCTTAGAAAAATATATGAATTACTGTGCTGATAAAACCTATTTGATTTTCAAACAGCTGAGTAAAACTGAACGTACTCAGACATTTCGCTCTTTACCTATTCTGATCAACACTAAACTGACACACAATATTTTGAGCGCAACGCAATGTGACTTTCAATAATTCCTACAAAAGAATGGCCCTGACTAACATTAACCTATACCTTTCACAAATCACTTACCTCACAAAAATCTTCGTTACTCGAACTACTGCAATACAGCGAGCGCCACTATTGCCATATAAATAAAAGATTCAAACTACTGAAGGCCCTAACTACTGATAGGCATAGTTAGCAAATGAAAGATTTTGATAGAGAACAAACGATGTATTTACCTTAATAGTGTTTAAAAGTCAATATATATAGCAGTTCATGACATCCAGTCTTACAAAGTTACTGTCTCTGATGGACACACTTCCAGATCATCCGCTCTCAAAACTCCGCCATTTCTCTCCCCACATCCACCACTGCTGGCGGCTCACCTCCAACTGCGCAACGCTATGCGCTGTTAACAGCCAACTGCCCAACACTACAGTAACAATGTTCCAACAGTGCAAATCAGCCACACACTGTACACAGCACAGCCAGTGATTTTCATACAGGGCGCTACGTGGCGTTACCAATATGAAAACCTAAACAGGGTTACAGTAGTTCTTCTATATGACTTAAAATTTTAACAATATATTGAGATCAACATTGTGTTTTAATCTAACAGCCTGAATCATAATCCACATCGTTTGCTTGTATTAAATATGAAAATGAGTAGTAAAGTAAAGTTACCCACCAAATGAAATAAAGTAAAGAAAATGAGGCCTCTATGCAATATACATGTGCAGTTCATGGTTTGAGATCGATATTGGTGTAACTAAAGTTACCAGAGCGAAGTTATTTCAAATAACTAATTTTGCACAACTCGCATTATTCAAGTCAAGATAAAATTTAATTACGTAAACATCAGAGCCTAAAGTTAATTTTTCAGTATCATCTTAATGCCATTGCACAAACGGCATTATTCTCTTAAACTTGATTGCTGAGTCAAATACATGTTTCATTACTGGCAAAATGGAGGAGTGCACGAAACAAGTTCGCAGACGCAGTCAGATGCAGGTTTGTTGAATAATTATTTTGGATCAATTTTATCTCTAATACTTTCACTAATTAAAAAAGGAAACAATTTTGGTTAGATACTTTCACTTTTAAAGATAGTTTTTGGACATGATACTTTCAACCGCACATTCTCTGACAACCGCTGCCAACAATTATGTGCAGTGGCTATATTCCCACCAAGTCTTTCGGCAGTATCGCAGAAGGAACATCCAGAGTCTCGTAGTCTCGTTCAATCTCAGTAAGGCGTTAAAATCTACATCTACATCTACAGCCGTACTCAGCAAGCCACCTGACGATGTGTGGTGGAGGGTACCTTGAGTACCTCTATCCGTTTTCCCAATAATGGCGTCTGTGGCCCCTTAAAGGCATGCTTGGGTAACATCAGTTCATCACCTCCAGTCTCAAAGGTAACTGCGCCCACGACCGTTACAGCGTGTATTTAAAGGCAACCTGATTTGCAACGTCACAATGGGGCTACTAGCGCCATTCTTCTGTGACTGGCACGAAATTTGAAAAGGCACCATCTTTCAGTTGTAGCAAGACGCCTATCAATTTTTATTTATGTCGCATAGCTACTCTTTAGTGTTTTGACTTTTTCCCTCAGTGTACGATACAAAGGGACGGATAAGAAATTTATTTACAAGAGAGTGGCGTAACAGTCCTCGTATTTTCTGTCCTAAAAGACTTACAGTAATTTGGGTGTCCATAAAAGTCTAGCTGTTGTAATTTTCTACATCACTTTGCATGTCTATACACTGTAGCCAAAATTACGTTAACGATAATGCTCGCACATCTACATCTACACTGAAACGCCAAAGAAACTAGTATAGGCATGCGTATTCAAATTTAAAAGGGCCGGCATAGGTGGCCGAGCGGTTCTAGGCGCTACAGTCTGGAACCTCGCGACCTCTACAGTCGCAGGTTCGAATCCTGCCTCGGACATGAAAGTGTGTGATGTCCTTAGGTTAGTTAGGTTTAAGTAGTTCTAAATTCTAGGGGACTGATGACCTCAGAAGTTAAATCCCGTAGTGCTCAGAGCCATTTGAACCGTTTTGAAATTTAAAAGGAAGATCACGGCGCTGCTGTTGGCAACGCCTATATAAGACAGCAAGTATCTGGCGCAGTTGTTAGAACGGTTACTGTTGCTACAATGGTAGGTTATCACGATTTAGGTGAGTTTGAACGTGGTGTTACAGTCGAAGCACGAGCGATGGGACAGAGCATCTCCGAGATAGCGATGAAGTGGGTATTTTCCCGTACGACTATTTCAAGAGTGTACCGTGAAAATCAGGAATCCGGTAAAACATCAAATCTCCGACATCGCTGCGGCCGGAAAAAGATCCTGCAAGAACTAGACAGAAGTGCAACCCTTCGGCTAATTGCTGCAGATTTCAGTGTTGGGCTATCAGCAAGTGTCAGCGTGCGAACCATTCAACGAAGCATTATCGGTATGGGCTTTCGGAGCCGAAGGCCCATTCGTGTACCCTTGATGACTGCACGACACAAAGCTTTACGCCTGGCCTGGGCCCGTCAACACCAACATTGGACTGTTGATGACTGGAAACGTGTTGCTTGGATGGATGACTCTCGTTTCAAATTGTATCCAGCAGATCGGCGTGTACGCGTATGGAGACAACCTCATGAATCCATGGACCCTGACTTTCAGCAATGGACTGTTCAATCTGGTGGAGGCTCTGTAATGGTGTGGAGCATGTGCAGTTGGAGTTATATGGGATGTCTGATACGTCTAGATACGACTCTGACAGGTGACACGTACGTTACCATCCAGTCTGATCACCTGCATCCGTTCATTTCCATTGTGCATTCCGACGGACTTGGGCAATTCCAGCAGTACAATGCGACACCCCACACGTCCAGAATTGCTATAGAGTGGCTCCAGGAACTCTCGTCTGAGTTTAAACATTTCCTTGGCCACCAAACGCCCCAGACACGAACATTAGTAAGCATATCTGAGATGCCTTACAACGTGCTGTTCAGAAGAGATCTCCACCCATTCGTACTTACGGATTTATGGACAGCCCTGCAGGATCCGTGGTATCAGTTTCCTCCAGCACTACTTCAAACATTAGTCGAGTCCATGCCGCGTCGTGTTTCGGCATTTCTGCATGCTCGCGAGGGCCCTACGCGATGTTAGGCAGGTGTCCCAGTTTCTTTGACTCTTCTGCGTATATCTGTTAGGATCATCATCATCATCATCATCATCATTTAAGACTGATTATGCCTTTCAGCGTTCAGTCTGGAGCATACATTCTTAACCGAATCCAGGTACCTTCTCCTCGGTCTGCCCCGACTCCTCCTACCCTCTACTGCTGAATCCATGAGTCTCTTGGGTAACCTTGCTTCTCCCATGCGTGCAACATGTCCCCACCATCTAAGCCTGTTCGCCCTGACTGCTACATCTATGGAGTTCATTCCCAGTTTTTCTTTGATTTCCTCATTGTGGACACCCTCCTGCCATTGTTCCCATCTGCTAGTACCTGCAATCATCCTAGCTACATCTGTTAGGAGAACCCTTAAAATAATAAAATCGTGAGACTTAACTAATTTACATTAATTCAAGTGCAACTGTTTCCAAAGCTAATACATGACATATACAACAGATCCATCTACACAAAAGAAAGATCATTTACTGATACGCAGGTAACGCGGGTATAGTGCGTCTTATCAGTAAAAAGACTAACAGACGAGAGAGAGATCCGAGCAGAAACGCTCTTCACTTACGTTCTAAAACAAAAATAACGTATTACAATTGATCGCAATCAACCGATTTATCTTGGGAATGTTATTTATGAAATAATAATTACATTTCACAAAATTAATTTACATAAGTTATTTACAGTTGAAGTTATTTACAGTGAATAAATACAGAAGTGTACATTTTTTTGCTTTCCGTGGTTTTTGGGACGTCAAATTTACATAAAATAACGTGGGTCTGCCCATGTAATGCTTCAGACAGCAGGTCAAACTTGTTGGTTAGAGGGATCGGTACGACATCCTGAGTCTTCCCTGGTTCCCGTCCACGCAATGCAGGAGGCCTAGATCTACCACTGACACGCTATTCGCACTGAGGTGAACGAGTAATGACAGATCCTGTACTCTCTGCAGAGGAGACAGGATCCACAGGATAGGATAGTACTTGTGGTACCTCTGGTACAGGTATCACAGGTACACGACTCTCGGGAGCTCTTGTAACTCACCGATTCGAAACAGCTGCCGATCGTTTCACGGTAGGCAGGGCAATTTACAGGTGATATCGAACGTCAACCAATTCATCCCGTGTTCGAGAAGAGCATTCACAAGGGGGTTGCATTTTGGCTGGAGAAACGTATTGCAGGACATGAACAAACACCTTTAAATTAAGCCCGCTGATTATCTTTGAATATGTTAAGCTAAGAAGTTGATAATCCCCGACAAGAATTGAAGCAGATGCACAAAATGAGATAATTATTAAGTCAACACAAAAATCTATGGTAAAAATTACTAGTTTCCTAAAATGTTTCGAGGTTAATTACAGTTGTTAGCAAAGTCGAAAACACAGTTAATTTATTAGAAATATAGGTAATTTATCTAGGGCTACTCCTCTTTAAGGGAAAACTAGGCGTAACACATGTTAGTCAGAATATCTGCTACAGTAACGCCTATTTACAACAAATTACTCGTAGATTCTGCAAAGGACAATGGTAGCTTACGAAAATTCTCAAAAGCACCCGTTTATATGCGTTGATATACAATGAAATACAGGGATGATGTATTCTTTGGCATTAACTGTGAACCACAAGCGCTGATTTCCTACGAAATAGCCGGCCGAAGTGGCCGTGCGGTTAAAGGCGCTGCAATCTGGAACCGCAAGACCGCTACGGTCGCAGGTTCGAATCCTGCCTCGGGCATGGATATTTGTGATATCCTTAGGTTAGTTAGGTTTAACTAGTTCTAAGTTCTAGGGGACTAATGACCTCAGCAGTTGAGTCCCATAGTGCTCAGAGCCATTTGAACCATTTGAACCTACGAAACAAGTTACGTATCCAAAACACTCGTACTGGTAACTTACGAAAATATAGTTTTGCAAGCGTCCGAAAATTCTAAAAAATAACCTGTTTCTCACGCAATTATACAAAGAAATTAGAGAACGATTGTTCTGAGCGATAGTAGGCCTACTGTTCTCAAAAATTTTAAAAGAGCACAATTAAGTTTTAGCCTACATTCAACAATAACAGTACGAGTTTCTCGTGACATTCGCGAAAGTTCGAAATTTCGCAATGTATGACAATACAAACGGTACAATGCAGAAGCAACGCAAGCAGTACGATATGCGAATCTAGAACTTCAGATCAGTATACGAATCTTGTACACGCGGTCTCACGCAAAGGAAAATTTCAAAGTCGTCTTATATACACTCCTGGAAATTGAAATAAGAACACCGTGAATTCATTGTCCCAGGAAGGGGAAACTTTATTGACACATTCCTGGGGTAAGATACATCACATGATCACACTGACAGAACCACAGGCACATAGACACAGGCAACAGAGCATGCACAATGTCGGCACTAGTACAGTGTATATCCACCTTTCGCAGCAATGCAGGCTGCTATTCTCCCATGGAGACGATCGTAGAGATGCTGGATGTAGTCCTGTGGAACGGCTTGCCATGCCATTTCCACCTGGCGGCTCAGTTGGACCAGCGTTCGTGCTGGACGTGCAGACCGCGTGAGACGACGCTTCATCCAGTCCCAAACATGCTCAATGGGGGACAGATCCGGAGATCTTGCTGGCCAGGGTAGTTGACTTACACCTTCTAGAGCACGTTGGGTGGCACGGGATACATGCGGACGTGCATTGTCCTGTTGGAACAGCAAGTTCCCTTGCCGATCTAGGAATGGTAGAACGATGGGTTCGATGACGGTTTGGATGTACCGTGCACTATTCAGTGTCCCCTCGACGATCACCAGTAGTGTACGGCCAGTGTAGGAGATCGCTCCCCACACCATGATGCCGGGTGTTGGCCCTGTGTGCCTCGGTCGTATGCAGTCCTGATTGTGGCGCTCACCTGCACGGCGCCAAACACGCATACGACCATCATTGGCACCAAGGCAGAAGCGACTCTCATCGCTGAAGACGACACGTCTCCATTCGTCCCTCCATTCACGCCTGTCGCGACACCACTGGATGCGGGCTGCACGATGTTGGGGCGTGAGCGGAAGACGGCCTAACGGTGTGCGGGACCGTAGCCCAGCTTCATGGAGACGGTTGCGAATGGTCCTCGCCGATACCCCAGGAGCAACAGTGTCCCTAATTTGCTGGGAAGTGGCGGTGCGGTCCCCTACGGCACTGCGTAGGATCCTACGGTCTTGGCGTGCATCCGTGCGTCGCTGCGGTCCGGTCCCAGGTCGACGGGCACGTGCACCTTCCGCCGACCACTGGCGACAACATCGATGTACTGTGGAGACCTCACGCCCCACGTGTTGAGCAATTCGGCGGTACGTCCACCCGGCCTCCCGCATGCCCACTATACGCCCTCACTCAAAGTCCGTCAACTGCACATGCGGTTCACGTCCACGCTGTCGCGGCATGCTACCAGTGTTAAAGACTGCGATGGAGCTCCGTATGCCACGGCAAACTGGCTGACACTGACGGCGGCGGTGCACAAATGCTGCGCAGCTAGCGCCATTCGACGGCCAACACCGCGGTTCCTGGTGTGTCCGCTGTGCCGTGCATGTGATCATTGCTTGTACAGCCCTCTCGCAGTGTCCGGAGCAAGTATGGTGGGTCTGACACACCGGTGTCAATGTGTTCTTTTTTCCATTTCCAGGAGTGTATATAAATAAACGTGCGTATTGCGCCGACTTTTCACTTAGCTGTTTCTGTGCACACTTCTACAATGGTGTGCAGCAGAAGAACACTGGAAGGTGAGATTATCTCTGTCAAAATTGCTAAAATGTGCAGTGCCAACAAAGCAGGCCTTCTGCGTGCTGAATCTGAAAATGCATAGCAAAGCATCTCCTGGTACAACAAGTTGAGATGCAAAATGTAATGAGATACTTCCCACTGTATACAGAGCCATTTAATGTGTGAAGTGCATACACGTTGCAAAAATGTGTTGTGTGTGTGTGTGTGTGTTTGTTTGTTCCTTATCTCCTAAACTACTGGACTGATTTCGACCAAACTTGGTACACTTATCCCTTACTGTCAGACAGCAATCTCTGTGGGGATAAGAACCACCTACCCATCATAGTTCAGGAGATATGATGTCATAAACAATGAGATGCATCAGAAACTACATGCATGACTTTTAAATCTATATCATTTGCATTACCAACTGGTTTCGCAATAAATTTCGCAGACAGTATCCACATATGTCGATAAATGCACGTACGAAAGTATATCATCGTAGCACATACAGTTTAGGAGACAGGACTTCACAAACAGTGGGAGTCGTGAAAATCTGCCGCATCACGTATAACGTTTAAATTTATTTTTTCTTTGCTACTAACTTTATTCACAAAATATTTCTCTGGCGGTATACACATACGCTGCTGGTAGTACCAACACAAATATACCATGTACGACGAATATTTCAAGAGATATAGCGTCATAAACATTGAGATACTGAAAAAATGACGCATCATGCATGAAATCTTTATACGTTTCTACTAAGACAAACCTACATTTAGGTCAGCTTAAGGAAATCCCTGACAGCCGGCCGCGGTAGCCGAGCGTTTCTAGGCGCTTTAGTCCGGAACCACGCGACTGCTACGGTCGCATGTTCGAATCCTGCCTCAGGCATGGATGTGTGTGATGTCCTTAGGTCAGCTCGGTTTAAGTAGTTCTAAGTTCTAGGGGACTGATGACCTCCGATGTTAAGTCCCATAGTGCTCAGAGCCATTTGAACCATTTGAACGAAATCCCTGACACCTGGCAGCGCTTTTGACAGCTTTCAACTGCGAACCGCAAACGGTTGTACGCGAAAATCCTAGCCATGCATGGAGCTATGAAGAGGCGTTGCCTTAGACACGTTAACAAAATCGCTTTATAGACATGCGAAGCAGCTGCGCCCAGTGTACAGAAGCTGTCCAGGACATGACTCGTAATTTGGATGCTGCACTTAGACACTTGTACATTAAGCACATTTCTTTGTACGACTGTTTCGTAATTTCAAAAGTATTTTCACGAAAATGTGGAAATGAATTTTTTTCCGTACTTCACTGCAAACACAGTTCATTTTTAATTTCGTTTCTAATAGAAAATTAACAAAATGGATAACCAGCCAATGCCGGGTTCGACAACTAGATATAAGTAAAACTAGTTATTGACCTCTCTAGTGCTTAGATTGTTAGTGAGATATGAATATTTAAGTTGCGCTTGTGCAAATGGTACAGAATATCAAAAACGTACCGTTAAAATACATAACACAAGAATAAAGAAACAGCTATTCTTAAAATAAAAATAAAGAAAAATAAAAATTTGTCGGATTGCTCATGACTCTCCATCGTTGTCAAATAAAACAATATAACACAATAAAAAGCCACTTTGTCGAAATAGTACACCACTGGCCATTAAAATTACTGCACCAAGAAGAAATGCAAATGATAAACGGATATTCATTGGAGAAATATATTATACTAGAACTGACATGTGATTACATTTTCATGCAATTTGGGTGCATAGACCCTGAGAAATCAGTACACAGAACAACCACCTCTGGCCGTAATAAAGGCCTTGGTACGCCTGGGCATTGAGTCAAACAGGGCTTGTATGGAGTGTACAGGTACAGCTGCCCATGCAGCTTCAACACGATACCACAGTTCATCAAGTGACTGGCGTATTGTGACGAGCCAGTTGCACGGCCACCATTGACCAGACGTTTTCAATTGGTGAGAAATCTGAAGAATGTGCTGGCCAGGGCAGCAGTCGAACATTTTATGTATCCAGGAGGGTCCGTACAGGACCTGAAACATGCGATCGTGCATTATCCTGCTGAAGTGTAGGGTTTCGCAGGGATCGAATGAAGGGTAGAGCCACGGGTCGTAACATATCTGAAATGTAACATCCACTGTTCGAAGTGCCGTCAATGCGAACAAGAGGTGACCGAGACGTGTAACCAATGGCACCCCATACCATCACGCCGGGTGATACGCCAGTATGGCGATGACGAATACACGCTTCCAATATGCGTTCACCGCGATGTCGCCAAACACGGATGCGACCATCATGATGCTGTAAACAGAACCTGGATTCATCCGAAAAAATGACGTTTTGCCATTCGTGCACCCAGGTTCGTCGTTGAGTACACCATCGCAGGCTATCCTGTCTGTGATGCAGCGTCAAGGGTAACCGCAGCCATGGTCTCCGATCTGATAGTCCATGCTGCTGCAAACGTCGTAGAACTGTTCGTGCAGATGGTTGTTGTCTTGCAAACGTCCCCATCTGTTTACTCAGGGATCGAGATGTGGCTGCACGATCCGTTACAGCCATGCGGATAAGATGCCTGTCATCTCGACTGATAGTGATAGGAGGCCGTTGAAATCCAGCACAGCGTTCCGTATTACCCTCCTGAACCCACCGATTCCAGATTCTGCTAACAGTCATTGGATCTCGACCAACGCGAGCAGCAATGTCGCGATACGATAAACCGCAATCGTGATAGGCTACAATCCGACCTTTATCAAAGTCGGAAACGTGATGGTACGCATTTCTCCTCCTCACACGAGGCATCACAACTACGTTGCACCAGGCAACGCCGGTCAACGGCTGTTTGTGTATGAGAAATCGGTTGGAAACTTTCCTCATGTCAGCACGTTGTAGGTGTCGCCATGGGTGCCAAGCTTGTGTGAATGCTCTGAAAAGCTAATCATTTGCGTATCACAGCCTTTTCTTCCTGTCGGTTAAATTTCGCGTCTGTAGTACGTCATCCTCGTGGTGTAGCAATTTTAATAACCAGTAGTGTATTACATAGTAGGGAATGGCCCAACTATTAATTTCAAGTAATACTTAACAGTACCCATACAGAAGGAAGGAAAACTGTTAGAAGCCGACATCAGGGAAGATTAGTTTGGATTCCAGAAGAAAATGAGGAACACACGAGGCAATACAGAGTTTGGGCACCGAAATGACTGATGCTGGCCGAAGTAGAGGGGATATAAAATGTATACTGGCAATAAAAGCGTTTTTTAAGAAGAAAAATCTGTTAAGATAGAGTATACATTTAAGTGTCAGGAAACCTTCTCAGTGGGTATATGCCTGGAACGTAGCTATAAATGGAAGTGAAACATGGACGGTAAACAGTTTAGACGAAAAGAGAACTGAACCGCGCGGTTCGCTTCGATCTCTCGGTTGTTGGTTGTGCCGTTGTGTGGCCATCTTTACCCGAGCGCGCCTCTGTGACTGGACAGCGTCGCCTCGGTAGCTGAAAGGTGGGCTCGAAGCAGTAAGGGTTCGGAGGAAGGACCGCGGCTTGAAGAAAGTGGCCAGGGAGCGCTGTGCTGTTAGCTGGGGAAGCCGTGAGCCTGTTGGGGCAGGTAGGCGGCTACTTTGGAGGCCGGTGGAGCTGTAAGCAAGGAACGCGATTGTAAAGTAAAGTTCTACGTACTGTCTTGGCAGAAAATCCTAAGAAATTTTGGTCTTATGTCAAAGCGTTAGGTGTATCAAAACAAAATGTCCAGACACTCTGTGACCAAAATGGTACTGAAACGGAGGATGACAGACTAAAGGCCGAAATACTAAATGTCCTTTTCCAAAGCTGGTTCACAGAGGAAGACTGCACTGTAGTTCCTTCTCTAGATTTTCGCACAGATGACAAAATGGTGGATATCGAAATAGACGACAGAAGGATAGAGAAACAATTAAAAACGCTCAAAAGAGGAAAGGCCGCTGGACCCGATGGGATACCAGTTCGATTATGCACAGAGTACGCGAAGAAACTTCCCCCCCCCCCCCCTTCTTGCAGCGGTGTACCGTAGGTCTTTAGAATAGCGTAGCGTTCCAGAGGGTTGGAAAAGGGCACAGGTCATCCCCGTTTTCAAGAAGGGACGTCGAACAGATGTGCAGAACTATAGACCGATATCTCTAACGTCGATCAGTTGTAAAATTTTGGAACACGTATTATGTTCGAGTATAATGACTTTTCTGGAGACTAGAAATCTACTCTGTAGGAACCAGCATGGGTTTAGAAAAAGACGATCGTGTGAAACCCAGCTCGCGCTATTCATCCACGAGACTCAGAGGGCCATAGACACGGGTTCCCAGGTAGATGCCCTGTTTCTTGACTTCCGCAAGGCGTTCGATACAGTTACCCACAGTCGTTTAATGAACAAAGTAAGAGCATATGGACTATCAGACCAATTGTTTGATTGGATTGAAGAGTTCCTAGATAACAGAACGCAGCATGTCATTCTCAATGGAGAGAAGTCTGTAACGCCGGAAATGCATATCCTCCTATTTCCATCTATTGTGCTATTATTTTCTTTCCTTGCTTTGTTACCTCAAGATATGACATTTCTGTCTCTTTGTATATTGTAATTGTTTTACTATTTGTATATTTATGCATTTATGTCGATGTATAATTAGTTTGTTTCGTAAATATTATTTGTATTTTTACGCTGGGTCTTGCCTAGGGAAAACTGCTATCAAACGATTACGTCGATAGGTCGTGTGAAGAATCAAAGTATGTAGGATCTTTGGTAGTGTTAACTCTGCCGCGTGGAGCGCGGGCTGAGCAGAAGGAGTCTGGCTGGAGTAGCGAGTGGAGCAGGTGTGTTGTGTGACGCTCCCGCGAGTTGCCGCGCTTTCGGGGTTTGGCAACATGTAATTGCGCTCGACTTGCGATGATAGTTTCTGACATGATGTCGCGGACGGGAAACATTAACTAGCGCACATCAAGAGCCCGTTTCGTCTGGTGACCGTGTCGAGAAGAAGGCGCGCCAACATCCAGCTTCTACAACAGCGACGGCCGACAATGAGTGACTGTCGCCACCTCCTCGACCGACGGCTTCAAACCTTCAATCAACCGACAAGGAAGACTGGACGCACGTAAAGTTTTAGAGCTGTATGGCAGACCTCAGCTTTTAATCTTGTTCCATTTTCGTTACTATAATTACAGCAACTTAGCATGAACGTTTGTTGCTCATTGTCCCAATTGCATTACCAAGCAGGGTCCCTTCCTTTTCCGGAATGAACCCGAGTGTCGTTGAAATTCAGACGCCAGCATTAAAGTAACATCATTTCACTGCTTTAATCTCAAAGGTATTCATAGCTGGCTTCAATATTCAGATTACACAAGCACAAATTAAGAGTGCGAGTTTTGTTATCGTATTTTAGCTTACCTGTGACTGCAGCTCAGCTTGGTACGTACTAAATTTTACTATTGTTAATTGTTCAGAATCATTTAATTCAAGTTCAAAGTTAAATCTCTTATTTCTAAATTGCGTAGATTCAAGTAGCTTTTGAAATGATTGTTGAGGTAGTCCAAGACTAACCGTATTTTACTGAATTTCGATGTGCTTCAGAAAGAAAGCTCACTATTAACTTCAGTCACTAAATTAACTTTCGATTTTCCGGTTTTATTAATTCTTTTGCTAAATTAAGTCAGGGTGTAGCGAAATTTATTACTTCTGACAAACTTTCAGTTTTCACACTACACGTGTCAACCTTCAGTTGCCACGCTTCTAGTGCTAATTATATGTGTAATAACCTTTCTTTTTCAGTTACTATAGTAATTGTCCTTAGGACTGGCGACCGTGATTTCCCCCAAATCTCAAATACCTAATTACCGCTAGTTAATTGTTAACGTAACAGCTGCACATTTACTTTCTTTATTAACTTTACCCCTTTTCAAAATTAATTTCCACCAGTTTCATTAGCACATTTCCTTTCATTTAGATGTAACCCTTTCCCCCCTCTTTACCGACAGGTTAACTTCGGTGACGATTGCTTTTCCAAAACTCCCATTAGGTACACGCGGTTTCATTTTTCACTGTCATTAAGGTCGGTAAGTGAGGGGGAGGTTACACGTGGCGACCTGGTGACAGGACAATCTTCGGATTTGAGGTTGTTCTGGACACGAATTTTGCATTGTGCAAATCTCGTAACAAAGTACTGGTTACGTACAGGCCGTTACGTCAGCGAGAATAAGTAGTGGGAGTAATCCTAATTATATTTGAGGTTTTGCATTTATATTGAAAATTATTAAAATGAGTGAAGGCAACAATTGCCAAAATTTGGTAGACTTGGATACGGAACAATCGGTCGAACAGTGGGAAACGCGCACCGCGGTACCCATTGTGCAGGGGCAGGCGGCTAGCATGAAAGACGCGACCGCCGAAACGCAACAAAGAGCAGAAATGGAATTCCACACTTTAGAAAATGTTTCGGAATCGGAAGTGAAAATCAAATGTGAATCCCTTGATGACGAATACGGGGGGACAATTAAAGAGGAAGCCGCTACGGAAGTAAAACCGGTAGTTTCCGGGAATTTAACTGATTTATTGAATGTTTTGATTAACGAAATCAAGAGTCAATCGGCAGAAATTAAAGCTCTGTCTGCCAAGCAAGAAGATCAGGCTGCCAAGCAAGAAGCTCAGGCTGCCAAGCAAGAAGCTCAGGCTGTCAAGCATGAGGCTCGGGCTGCCAAGCAAGAAGCTCAGGTTGCCAAGCAAGAAGCTCAGTCTGAAAAAATTGAACGGATGCTAGACAATCAGAACAAAGCTATTAACGTTGTTAACAACAATGTTGGAGTTGTTAATACAAAAGTTGATAAAATCAAAGAAGATATTGTTGTAATTAATACCGAAATCGGTAATCTTAAACAGGAAATGATAGGCGTTCAGGCGGAAATTGCGAGCATAAATACTCGTTTTGATTCCGAAATTAGCAGAATCGAGAAAAGTGTAGGAGAAGCAGTTGCTCCGATCATCGAGAATAAGGTGACGGAACAAATTTAATTAGTGAAAAAAGAGGATCAACAGAAGGTGGAAACTTTAAAGGCTTTGGTGTCCGAAGTAGACACTAAAGTGAGGGAGCAGGCTAATACCTGCGAAGAGAAAAAGAGGGAAGTGGAAACGCTTGCGACAACCACTTGCCAAGTAATTACGAGAGTGTCGGAATTAGAAAAGAAACTTGACGAAAAACAGAGCTATGTGCCAATCTGTGCACATAGTTCGGAATTGTTGACGAAAGAGGAGCGGTTCGACCCCTTGAAAAAAGGCGGTATACACGCGACGGATTTCATTAAAAATTGTGAAAGAGTTTTACCCAGATCATGGACTAATGAGAGAAAAATTAATGCGGTTATTGATGTGCTGGCTGGTGATGCCAAGCGTTGGGGCTTAAACCTCAACATTACGAACCTGACTTTTGACGAGTTTAAAAATTTGTTTCTGGCTGAATACTGGTCAGAGCAAAAACAGCAAAGTGTCTGGCGCGAATTTGTCGTATCGAGGCCTTTCGATGCGAATTCGCGCGGCTCGATGAAGGAGTTTTGTGAGGGCTGGATCCGCAAGTTGGAATATTTGCGTGATCGCCGCACGGAATCCGAAATAGTCTGGGAACTCTACAAGAAGCTTCCAGATGATACAAAACGCTACGTAGGAAGCAATTACAGGACAATCAATGATTTCCTGGAAAGAGTTGAGGACGAGGACAATTGGCGCAATAATCGCGACAGTGGTAGAGGCCGTGGTAACAACAACGGGTACCACCCCAACCATAAAAACGATAACCATGGGAATAATGCATACCGCAGCAATAACAATAATGGTTCGGACCGTAATAATAATCGGTACAATGCAAATAATAACAGGAATGACGGAAACCAGTATCGTACTAACGTGATACGGGCTTCACAGAATAGTAATAACGCCAGAGGGTGTGATCAGCCGCCTCAGCAGCATCCGGGGAGCGTATCTGCTGGGACGAGACAGGGAAACCATTAGCCGCGCCGGTGAGGGGCCGAGCGGGCGTGGAGAAATTTTGGCGGCCCAATAACAGGAGAAAACCCAGGTATCGTCATTATGAAAATTCCGTGTGGAATAATCAACGGCGGGAGTGTGTGCCAGTGTTAGGAGAAAGGAGTGCGCCCACAGGTAGTAGATCAGCTGTATACACGGCAGTAGAAAATACATTCGCTGTCAGTGAGAACAATTTAAGTAGTGTTCCGGGAATCGATCATAAAGTGGCAGCTGTAATACCCACAGCGGAACTGGAGATTGAGTTTAATAATGATTCACAAGTGTTGAGAGAAGATCAGATGTCGGATAAAACGTCCGTCATCGAGCGAGGGGATGCAGAGAGGGATGAGGTCTGGTTAAGGCAGTTCGGTCGCTTATACGACGAACTAAGAGATTATAGGGGTCTGTATGGGAGAAGCGTTTATGGGGAGCGCGTGCAGGATTTTCCGCGTCTCGTCCCGCAGGAAGATA
Organism: Schistocerca cancellata; assembly: GCF_023864275.1. NCBI lineage: Eukaryota > Metazoa > Arthropoda > Insecta > Orthoptera > Acrididae > Schistocerca > Schistocerca cancellata. Next base: position 70,530,759 of record NC_064634.1, read on the forward strand.
GTGTTTGTGAAATGATAGAAAGTTCTGGCCCTAATCGGCAGACTTTACTAGAAATAGTTGATGTTAAGGGGGAGCACGAGCAAGATTCGTCGTGTTTCGTCCTGCAGGAGTTAGATGTTGAAGTAGTAACGGAAAGTTCTGGCCCTAACCGGCAGACCTTACCGAAAGTTTCAGTGGTAGAAGTAACCGACCCATCCGACGCAAACCTCCAGTTTAAACATTGCGAGAGTATTAAGGAGAAAGATTGCGAAAATTTTAGTGATAGCCGGACACGATTGGTAGAAAAGCACATAGATTACAACGTGTATGAGGTTAGAGCTGACATTATACGGTCAGACGATAGCAGTGTGGGTTGCGCAGATCTAGCGGAAGTAATTGCAGAAACTACTGGACACATTCCTCCAGGTAGATTGGCGGATGAGATTAATCTGACCAAAGTGGAATCAACGAAGGTGACGATTAATGAATTGATAGCAAAGCAACACTCACTAGTTGACGAGTTACAGGAAAAGGTTTCGGTATTGGAGGCGAAGCTACAGACTAAGCCTCAGGACAAAAGTGTTGCAATTAAAACTGTAAGTGAACGGAGGCTGAAAAAGCCGCCAGATAAGCCGGATTTAGGGTCAAAGCCGGATGGTTTTTTCTGGAATGACCTGGATATAGACGAGGATTTACTGTGGGAAAAATAAAGAAACAGTCGAGGACAAGTGTAGACAGATAGTAGTGTCTGTTAATATGCACGACCTACAACTAAACGTGTTGATTGACACCGGTGCAGAATTGAGTGCTGTATCTGGGAAAATATTTGAGTTACTGAAAGACAGACCTGGCATCGTAGTTATGCCAGTAGCAGGAGTGAAAATTATCGGTGCTACTGGGAAGGCCAGTAAACCGGTCACAAAACAGATTTTTGTCAACTTCGAGATATGTGGGGCACGATTTGAACAAGAGTTTGTCGTCGTGCCAGACTTGACTACGGAAGTAATTATCGGGTTAGATTGGCTATTAAAGTACCGTGCAGTGATTAATTGCGAAAGCAAAACTTTGACATGTACGTCACAAGATAAAACGATAGTAGTTAGTTTTGACGAGGCAGGAGACGGTGTGCATAAGCAATACCAGCCTATACACATTGTTAACTGGCCGGATGACATTTACGTAGGAATGAATTTGAACTGCCGTAACGTGAGGAATTTCGGCAGTGACAAAAGTGTAGAAAGTGAATTGGAAGAGACAATCAAATTCCTTCCACGGATTGACATTAGTATTGGTGTGAAAAAAGATCGTTTGCGAGAAGTAATGAAGCTAAAAGCCGATGCTCGCATACGTCGTCATGACGCAAAAGCGCGTTTTGCTAAGTTTGCAATCGGAGACTTAGTACTTGTAAAAGCTCATGAGAAATCGAGCGAGATAGACAATGAAATCTCTAAATTTAAGTTTGTTTATAATGGACCATATAAAGTCATTGGTATACCTCACACAAATGCTTATTGCTTAGAGTATCCAAGCTCTGGAAAACGATTAGGTATACGGAACATTGTAGACTTGAAATTGTACCAACCTAGGATTGATTAATACCACAGAAAGGGTAATTTGTACAGTATGTAAATATAGAGTGTAAGATTTAAGGATGTGCCATGTTGCGATGCTTTTGCCTGACCTAGAGGTCATTAAAGAAATTGTAATTAATAAGTAATTAATGTTGATTAAATGATTTAAGAGTTACTGAATATTAATAAATTTTAAAACCAAGCTGCTAGTTTAAGTTTTCAGCTGAGTCACAGTAGATTAAGGAATGTAAATATGATATTGTAACTTGCTGTAATATTTCATGAATGTGTGTTTTTATTAGTCATTGCCGATGTACTTAGACGCTGTTTTAAGTTTCAGGCTAGTACATGCGTGTGATGATGGACAGTGTTGAGTTATCCACTGTGATAGTGTTTATGGACTCCTTGAGATTACTCGGGAGTGAGTTTTTCCTAAAGAATTCAGTGAAACGGACGTTCTGGAAATGCCGTCACACAGGCAGGTGAGATCAAGCGTGCCGCACAGGCGGGCGCAACAATACTTGTGAGGCGAAGCCGCTGTCGGCTCTGTGCCGCTGTCGGCTCTTGTGCCGCTGTCGGCATTCTTTGTACTTGCGGGTACGGAAGGCGGAACTGTTTTTCTTCCTGGACAGCTGAAAGAATTCTACTGTCAATATTTATGTTTTATTTTATCTGCTGTATATTATTTTCTTGTTTAGCGTTAGTTGGACATGACGAGAATATTAATTATGAAAAGGTTACATAAAATTGTGTATTCTATGTAATTAATTATTAGTTTGCGTATTTTGATATACCTGTTTTTTATGACCATGTACTCTGATCAATTTTGCAAATAGTATTCCATTTCTTATAGTGTTACGAATTTTAATGATTTTGGAATAGCTAAACCATTTTCTATGTTTTCTATGAATTTTGATATGTTGTCAACCTGTTTTATTTTGTTCAAGATGACAGAGTGCAATAAGATTAGGAGTGTCTCCACTCAATTATTATTGTCTAAAAATTGGTTTATGGTTAATTAGACGAATGCTAAATTTTTTTGATGTTTTGAGCATATGCATTTCCGCTGTTTCTTTTTTGGGACATTTTCTGAGTCTGTTTACGTTACACGAACATCCTCAGACAATGTGGGGAACGTGTAACGCCGGAAATGCATATCCTCCTATTTCCATCTATTGTGCTATTATTTTCTTTCCTTGCTTTGTTACCTCAAGATATGACATTTCTGTCTCTTTGTATATTGTAATTGTTTTACTATTTGTATATTTATGCATTTATGTCGATGTATAATTAGTTTGTTTCGTAAATATTATTTGTATTTTTACGCTGGGTCTTGCCTAGGGAAAACTGCTATCAAACGATTACGTCGATAGGTCGTGTGAAGAATCAAAGTATGTAGGATCTTTGGTAGTGTTAACTCTGCCGCGTGGAGCGCGGGCTGAGCAGAAGGAGTCTGGCTGGAGTAGCGAGTGGAGCAGGTGTGTTGTGTGACGCTCCCGCGAGTTGCCGCGCTTTCGGGGTTTGGCAACATGTAATTGCGCTCGACTTGCGATGATAGTTTCTGACATGATGTCGCGGACGGGAAACATTAACTAGCGCACATCAAGAGCCCGTTTCGTCTGGTGACCGTGTCGAGAAGAAGGCGCGCCAACATCCAGCTTCTACAACAGCGACGGCCGACAATGAGTGACTGTCGCCACCTCCTCGACCGACGGCTTCAAACCTTCAATCAACCGACAAGGAAGACTGGACGCACGTAAAGTTTTAGAGCTGTATGGCAGACCTCAGCTTTTAATCTTGTTCCATTTTCGTTACTATAATTACAGCAACTTAGCATGAACGTTTGTTGCTCATTGTCCCAATTGCATTACCAAGCAGGGTCCCTTCCTTTTCCGGAATGAACCCGAGTGTCGTTGAAATTCAGACGCCAGCATTAAAGTAACATCATTTCACTGCTTTAATCTCAAAGGTATTCATAGCTGGCTTCAATATTCAGATTACACAAGCACAAATTAAGAGTGCGAGTTTTGTTATCGTATTTTAGCTTACCTGTGACTGCAGCTCAGCTTGGTACGTACTAAATTTTACTATTGTTAATTGTTCAGAATCATTTAATTCAAGTTCAAAGTTAAATCTCTTATTTCTAAATTGCGTAGATTCAAGTAGCTTTTGAAATGATTGTTGAGGTAGTCCAAGACTAACCGTATTTTACTGAATTTCGATGTGCTTCAGAAAGAAAGCTCACTATTAACTTCAGTCACTAAATTAACTTTCGATTTTCCGGTTTTATTAATTCTTTTGCTAAATTAAGTCAGGGTGTAGCGAAATTTATTACTTCTGACAAACTTTCAGTTTTCACACTACACGTGTCAACCTTCAGTTGCCACGCTTCTAGTGCTAATTATATGTGTAATAACCTTTCTTTTTCAGTTACTATAGTAATTGTCCTTAGGACTGGCGACCGTGATTTCCCCCAAATCTCAAATACCTAATTACCGCTAGTTAATTGTTAACGTAACAGCTGCACATTTACTTTCTTTATTAACTTTACCCCTTTTCAAAATTAATTTCCACCAGTTTCATTAGCACATTTCCTTTCATTTAGATGTAACCCTTTCCCCCCTCTTTACCGACAGGTTAACTTCGGTGACGATTGCTTTTCCAAAACTCCCATTAGGTACACGCGGTTTCATTTTTCACTGTCATTAAGGTCGGTAAGTGAGGGGGAGGTTACAAGTCTTCCGAAGTAAGAGTGATTTCAGGTGTGCCGCAGGGGAGTGTCGTAGCACCGTTGCTATTCGCAATATACGTAAATGACCTTGTGGATGACATCGGAAGTTCACTGAGGCTTTTGCGGATGATGCTGTGGTATATCGAGAGGTTGTAACAATGAAAATTGTACTGAAATGCAGGAGGATCTGCAGCGAATTGACGCATGGTGCAGGGAATGGCAATTGAATCTCAGTGTAGACAAGTGTAATGTGCTGCGAATACATAGAAAGATCCCTTATCATTTAGCTACAATATAGCAGGTCAGCAACTGGAAGCCGTTAATTCCATAAATTATCTGGGAGTACGCATTAGGAGTGATTTAAAATGGAATGATCATATAACGTTGATCGTCGGTAAAGCAGGTGCCAGACTGAGATTCATTGGAAGAATCGTAAGGAAATGCAATCCGAAAACAAAGGATGTAGGTTACAGTACGCTTGTTCGCCCACTGCTCGAATACTGCTCAGCAGTGTGGGATCCGTACCAGATAGGGTTGATAGAAGAGATAGAGAAGATCCAACGGAGAGCAGCGCGCTTCGTTACAGGATCATTTAGTAATCGCGAAAGCGTTACGGAGATGATAGATAAACTCCAGTGGAAGGCTCTGCAGGAGAGACGCTCAGTAGCTCGGTACGGGCTTTTGTTGAAGCTTCGAGAACATACCTTCACCGAGGAGTCAAGTAGTATATTGCTCCCTCCTACGTATATCTCGCGATGAGACCATCAGGGTAACATCAGAGAGATTAGAGCCCAAACAGAGGCATACCGACAATCCTTCTTTCCACGAACAATACGAGACTGGAATAGAAGGGAGAACCGACAGAGGTACTCAAGGTACCCTCCGCCACACACCGTCAGGTGGCTTGCGGAGTATGGATGTAGATGTAGATGTAGATGTAGATGACTGAGCCGCGTTCAGTGTCTGTGCCTGACGGGCTGTATCCCGGGAAACAAGATTATAAGCGAAGGCCTGAAACGGGGATTTGAGGCCTTGTCCTTCCAGATGGGAGCGTCTGGTTGGAAAAAGGAAAACCCTCCTGGCGAGAATTTGAGACCCTGTATTGCGTCGTGGACTGTGGGGATCTAGTTGTGGAGTTGCTGTCTGAACCACGCTTCACTGAAATAAAACTTTGATCCTTTTTATGAACCTTGCGGTCTTTAAATTCTATGCAGTTATTGCTTGTTGGGCTACAGCGGTTCTGCAAGAGTAGGTCAAAGGCTGTGCACACTCTAAATTACGCTATTGCCAAGTGAATTCATGAATTACTATTCTGCCCGTGTAACTGATATTGTGACAATCTCTCTACTGGCTGTTTTTAAGAGTCTGGAAATTAAGAAATCTCTCCTTGTTAACTGTACAAGAAGGTTTGAGTAAGCATGTTGATTATATTCACCGGGAGTTTGTTTTATCGTGACTTCATTGTTGTCAGAGAACTATGACCTCAGTATAGGCATGGTATTAAGTTGGACTTCTAGGGGTCTACTGTTTACCCTTACCTAACGGCCATCAGATACAGGACGAATTATTATAATTGCTTATTGGTAGTAACAGTTCCTTGAAAATTCGTCCAAACGGTAATTGTAATTATTGTTCCCCAGGAGTTTGTTATATCGTGACTTCATTGTTGTCAGAAAACTATGACCTCAGTATAGGCATGGTATTAAGTTGGACTTCTAGGGGTCTACTGTTTACCCTTACCTAACGGCAATCAGATACAGGCCGAATTATTCTCATTGCTTATTTGTAGTAACAGTTCCCTGAAAATTCATCCAAACGGTAATTGTAATTTTTGTTCTAGATGAGGAAATGTTTAGGTCAGTTATTTAATCCCATTATTGTCTGGAATGTTGCGAAATGATCTCTTGAATTATTGTATTAATACTTAAGTCAGTTTCATTGTGGCTACTGACAAATCTTAAAAGGCCTTCCAGGGAATTAGGCCTTGTCACTTGGGCCTGACAATTTTTCTATCAGTCCCCTCTCTGGGCCTCTTTCTATCGATGTACTGATTTCTTTGTTAATCGACCTACAATTGTGTAATCTAACTTTAGTTTTAGTTTTGTGCAGATTTCGCCAGTGCTCTGCTTGGTCTGGCAGCAGCGCGGATCCGGCCGTTGTTTCCCGGGCAGTTGAATGGGCTTCTACATGAACGCACCGTCACTGTGGCTTCATATGGATACTTGGCCAACTAAAGATTTTGATTAAACGTTCTATTATTGTATCTTATTCAACGCAGTTAAACTTATGATGGATATATTTACGAAACCATTTCATTCAGGTTTTTCTTAAGAATTAAGGTTTTCATTTGTTGATGCAGCTAGCAACTGAAAAAATGGCTCTGAGCACTATGGGACTTAACATCTATGGTCATCAGTCCCCTAGAACTACTTAAACCTAACTAACCTAAGGACAGCGAACAACACCCAGTCATCATGAGGCCTAGCAACTGATTTAAGCTAAAGTTTTTAAAATTCTGAATTTTGTTTGCTTTTATATTTGTTAAACAGATTAACTTGAGAGCTTTAAATAATTCTGTACTTCAAGTAGAATCTTCTGCCATTTATGAGAAATAATCCAAACAATTAGAGTAAAATTTTCTTGCAATAATTGGACACTATCAGATCACTGCCTCACTAAGCTGCAGTTGTTTAATGTCTTGTCACAATTTGCTGCACGTTTTATCAAATAAAGTGTTGTATTTGTTTGAATTGTGAAAGATGCGTTTCTTGCTACCACCTTGGATTCGCTGTCCCACCCCACAGCCGACTGTGCTGAATATTAATGCGGTTTGGTAAAGGAATGCAGTGCATTCTCAAGAACAGAAGCTTTGGAAATGTTGTGCTACAAAATAATTCTGAAGTTTAGATGGGTAGATCACGTCAATAATGAGGGGATATGGAATAGAATGGTCGAGAAAAGAAAATCTGTGGCACAACCTGACTAGAAGAAGGGATAGGTCGACAGGACAGGTTCTGAGACGTCAATGGATCACAAATTTCGTTCTGGAGAGAAGTGTGTGTGTGGGGAGGGGTGGGGGGGGGAGGAAGGGGAAAAATTGTAGAGGGAGGTCAAGACATGATTACAGTAAGCAGATTCAGAAGGATGTACGTTGCAGTAGTTACTCGGAGTGAAGAGGCTTTACTGGATGAAGCAGGATGGAGAGCTGCATCGATCCAGATTTCTGACTGAAGACTACAACAACAGCACCAACCTCGATACATTCCAGTCCCGGGTAACAGGTTGCAAAAACCCTATGAATCACGTGCTGCGACTGCGCGGCACTGTTCATGTTCTATGTAGGCTGTTTAGGTTTTTATGTTGGTAACGCCACGTAGCGCTCTGTATGAAAATCACTGATTGTGCTGTGTGGCTAGTTTACTCATTGTTGGAATATTCGCTTGTGTAGTGTTGGCAGTCGGATGTGAACAGCGCGTAGCGCTGCGCAGTTGGAGGTGAGTCGCCAGCAGTGGTGGATGTGGAGAGAGAGATGCCAGAGTTCTGAGAGGTTGCTATGTATATATACGATGACTTTTGAGCATTATTAAGGTAAATACATTGTTTGTTCTCTATCAAAATCTTTCATTTGCTAACTGTGCCTATCAGTAGTTAGTGCCTTCAGTAGTTAGAATCTTTTATTTATCTGGCAGTATTGGTGCTCGCTGTATTGCAGTAGTCCGAGTTCAAATGGCTCTGAGCACTATGCGACTTAACTTCTGAGGTCTTCAGTCGCCTAGAACTTAGAACTAATTAAATATAATTAACCTAAGGACATCACACACATCCATTCCCGAGGCAGGATTCGAACCTGCGACCTAGCGGGCGCTCGGCTCCAGACTGTAGCGCCTAGAACCGCACAGCCACTCCGCCGGCAGTAGTTCGAGTAACGAAGACTTTTGTGAGGTAAGTGATTTATGAAAGATACTTCCTGGCAGATTAAAACTGCGTGCCGGAGCGAGACTCGAACTCGAGACCTTTGCCTTCCGCGGGCAAGTGCTCTACATACTGAGCTACCCAAACACGACTTACGCCCCGTCCTCACAGATTTACTTCTGCCAGTACCTTGTCTCCTACTTCAGTCGTGCTTGGGTAGCTCAGTTTGTAGAGCACTTGCCCGCGAAAGGCAAAGGTCTCGATTTCGAGTCTCGGTCCGGCACACAGTTTTAATCTGACAGGAAGTTTCATATCAGCGCACACTGCGCTGCAGAGTGAAAATCTCATTCTGGATTCATGAAAGGTATAGATTATTGTTAGTCAGGGCCATTCTTTTGTCGGGACTATTGAAAGTCAGATTGCGTTGCGATAAAAATATTGTATATCAGTTTAGTGATGATCGGAATAAGGGAAGAAAGAAATGTCAGTACGTTCAGTTTTACTCAGCTGTCTCTGTATCAAATAACGTAAGAGGTTTACTAGCACAGTCATTCATAATTTTTCTAAGGGGACGTTTCAACGTCTCTCGCAGCACAGGAGATGACGCCAGAACTGTAGCTGTTTGCTCGCTGCGGCACCTTTCATAGAAACTGCTACGGACAGCACCACCGGTGTGAAACAAGCGATCGACCGCGGCAGCGGTGAGGAGCGAGTCTTACAGGGAGCAGAGCAGTGGAACAGCCGGAACCTGGAGCCAGGGTGATCGGTGACTAGAGGCTGACATCGCAAACACAGCGGTGCCGAATGCGCGGAGGACGAACCGGCCGGTGCTGCCCTGCAAAGCCGTCGGCATACGGGACAGGTTGGCTAACGCTGATGTGGCACTCTACGAGTTTTGTGACAATATTTCGGCAACGTACCACGTAAAATAGAACCGATAGGAAGCAAGAACGCTTCCTACGTCACGAGGAGAAAGCAAGACACCATACTTAGTTTTCGTGTTCAGTAGAAGCCCATATTTGGTGGGTTTTAAGTTATACGTTACACCCTACATATAGAGGGTGTTTCAGTAATAGCGTGTAAAAAATTAACAGGACATAGAGGATGCTAAAAACAAAAAATGGTTCAAATGGCTCTGAGCACTATGGGACTTAACTACTGTGGTCATCAGTCCCCTAGGACTTAGAACTACTTAAACCTAACTAACCTAAGGACATCACACACATCCATGCCCGAGGCAGGATTCGAACCTGCGACCGTAGCAGTTCCGCGGTTCCGGACTGAGCGCCTTAACCGCGAGACCACCGCGGCCGGCAGAGGATGCTCAACCGAACAACTTGAGGCAGGGAACCTCGGGTCGGAGAAGCCATCTTTAGGAGATAATGGAATACAATCTCATTACTGTGGACTTTATTATTTACGTTAGGTACACTTAACTGCAAATACCATCACTGACACAATGAATGTACCGTTTGTACAGTGTCTCATGAAATGTGCGGAAGCTGACTGCAATCGGCGAACAAGATTCTGACGGAGCCTCACAAATATCCCTGGTGTGTTTCGAGTCACATCACAGGAAGCTAAAACTCTGGCAATTATTCCATCTCCGTATTCACTGGTGTCTCATACGCAAGTGACTTTAGAAATCCGCATAGTAAATAATCAAGAGGGGGGCTGACCTCGCAGGCCATGGAACAGGATCTCCCCTTCCAATCCAGCGACCAGGAAATACAGCATCGACATCGTTACGGACCTCCATACTGAAGTGAGGCGGTGCACCGTCATGTTGAAGAATGAGGATGGTGTTGATTCATAACACGTTTTATCATGGAACAACGTAAATTCGATACAGCAGAGCCACCTCATGGACAAGTAGACAAAACCTACATCATGACTTCCTAGTAATCCTTGTTTAGCCAGCCGGAGTGGCCGAGCGGTTAAAGGCGCTACAGTCTGGAACCGCACGACCGCTACGGTCGCAGGTTCGGATCCTGCCTCGGGCATGGATGTGTGTGATGTCCTTAGGTTAGTTAGGTTTAAGTAGTTCTAAGTTCTAGGGGACTTACGAGCACAGCAGTTGAGTCCCATAGTGCTCAGAGCCATTTGAACCATTTGAATCCTTGTTTACTTGCAGGAAATAAAGAATTTACACGTAAATAAACAGTACAGTACGTGTAAGCTTCAGATAAGGCACCTTCACACAGCTAAGCGGCTTTTTTTCTGCTTTACCTTGAAGATTCATCTACACAGATGAAATCGGTAGTTGCGAAGAAATCATCTTCGTACAGCTACTCGGCTTATACCTCATAAATGATATTATTTTAACGAGTTTAATTTTTATAATAATTCTGGTTACTAACAAGTTCTGTGTGTATTTCGTTATGCTGAAGCACCCTGGACTTAATTTATTTGGTGTAATTTAAATCTTCATTGTGAAGGCAACGTTATGCATCTTAGGTAATGATTTCAGTGCTCTCTTTTTTGGTTGTTCTCTAACTAAGGATTTCAAGATTTCGAGTTACAACTCAGTTTTGGATTATGAAATTAAGTAACGCATATTTGAGGTGTGCTTTATACTCAGGTGACAAAAGTCATGGGATACCTAATAATATCGTGTGGAACCTCCTTTTGCGCGGCGTAATGCAGCAAGTAGAAGTGGAATGGACGTCCTTTGCAGAAATATTGAGCCACAACTGCGAAAGTGTTGTCAGTGCATGACTTTGTAAGCGAACTGATCTCTAGATTGTGTTCCATAAATGCTGGGATTCATGTCGGGCGACGAAGGTAGCCAAATCATTCACTAGAATCTTCAAAGCATTCGCCAACAATTGTGGCCAAGTGACATTACGCGTTGTCATCCATAAAAATTCCATCCAATAACGGCTGCACATGGTCTCCGAGTAGCCCAACATAACAGTTTCCACCAGAGGATCTAGTCAATTCTTTGTAAGCACAGCACATATCATTATACAGCCACCCCAAGTTTGCGCAGTGCCTTGTTGACAACTTGGGTCCATGGTTTTGTGGGGTCTGTGCCACACTCTTCGACGTTTACGAGAGATCGCATTTACAAAAGGTGTTCGAAATTTGCACCGTTTGCTCGAGCGCAAGTATTGCATCCCTCCACGCTCAAGCTCAACCGCTGCACGTGCGGCGAGGTACATCTACATTTCTCATCTGTTTGAGACCCCAAGTTTCTGATATTAAATTACTTGTGTCACCGTCATCTGCGTCGCTTCGGGTATTTTTAAACGTTACTAAGAACCACCTTGCATATTTATTACTGTCGCAGTACACAACGGTAACTGTTTTTAACGTTGAGCAGTACTGAACGACAGTCACAGATAAACGTGTATTTAATTGTAAAATTTGGTACACATTTCTAACTAATAATACCAGCACTGCCGGATCTGAGCTATGATGATGCCGCTCTCATATTCGGCTATCACGGACGGGGGAGAGCGGCGCTGTGCTCTGACGTAAGTAGTCTTCCAGTAACGGCGGTGTATGGCTTCTCTCGACTACTCTCATTCGTTGCTGAGTCTCACAGAGACTGTCTTTAGCTTGTAGTTCCGTCGTGAGGCGCCAATTATAACATGTACGGGTGACACAAAAAAAAAAATCTGTCCGAAGAGGCCTTGGAAGACCCAACGGTACTTACCGGCCGCCGTGTCCTCCTCAGCCCACAGGTGTCAATGGATGCGTATATGGAGGGGCATGTGGTCAGCACACCGTTCTCCCGGCCGTATCTCAGTTTACGAGACCGGAGCCGCTACTCCTCAATCAAGTAGCTCATCAGTTTGCCTCACAAGGGCTGAGTGAAACCCCGCTTGCCAAGAGCTCACGGAAGACCCGATAGTCACCCATCTAAAATTGATTAAATGTTTGAGCACAAATATCGCACTGTGCAGGTTTCTTACTTACACCTCTTACAGAAAATGTACCCACAAAATCTGTCTTTTATTAGTTCTCGACAGCCACGCGAAATCACTCACGAAACTTATGCTAAAACTCGTATGCTTCACTTTTCTATAAAAAAATGACTCTGAGCACTATAGGACTTAACTTCTGAGGTCATCAGTCCCCTAGAACTTAGAACTACTTAAACCTAACTAACCTAAGAACATCACACACATCCATGCCCAAGGCAGGATTCCAACCTGAGACCGCAGCGGTCGCGCGGTTCCAGACTGTAGCGCCTAGAACTGCTCGGCCACCCCGGCCGGCACTTTTCTATAGTAGATCATATTTTCATATACACGAGTACAGAACTGCCATCATAAAATGCAGATCACAGATACAGCACTAAGTGTGTCCCCGATTTCACGTTGGAACAGTGGCATTCCCTGTATCGTAGAATGGTCCCACACTCGGCAGTCCGTTCCTGTTAACTGAAATCAAAGTTAGGAATACGTTCCAGCGCTGAGCAGCGCTCCATCTGGGAGCAGCTATTAATGAGTTCATGGCTGCAGCGAGGAGCTGCTTCTATGGAAAGTTACAAAGAAACGAAGACGTTGCAGGCTGTACTAGAAACACCCTGACCGTACAGAGTTGTCTATGTCTGTAATTGGGTGCGAGACGGAAATTACTGTAATTTAACAGAAGGAAGAAAAGCATTGTAATAAAAAATGTATTTTTTCTCATTGCTATAGATAAACGGGGTGAATTCTGAAAACTCGCTCTTATCTTGGTGAATTCTACCCTATGAAAAAGGTTATGTGCTCCGGCGTGGAACGTTTTAATTCCATAATAAGTGTGACTTAGTATCAGAGTTATTTTCTTGTTGTTGTTGTGGTCTTCAGTCCTGAGACTGGTTTGATGCAGCTCTCCAAGCTACTCTATCCTGTGCGAGATTCTTCATCTCCCAGTACCTACTGCAGCCTACATCCTTCTGAATCTGCTTAGTGTATTCATCTCTTGGTCGCCCTCTACGATTTTTACCCTCCACGCTACCCTCCAGTGCCAAATTGGTGATCCCTTGATGCCACAGAACATGTCCTACCAACCGATCCCTTCTTCTAGTCAAGTTGTGCCACAAACTCCTCTTCTCCTCAATTCTATTCAATACCTCCTCATTAGTTATGTGATCTACCCTTTTGATCTTCAGCATTCTTCTGTAGCACCACATTTCGAAAGCTTCTATTCTCTTTTTGTTTAAACTATTTATCGTCCATGTTTCACTTCCATACATGCCTACACTCCATACAAATACTTTCAGAAACGACTTCCTGACACTTAGTTGCATTAAACGTCGCCCGTCTCAATTACAAACCTCAATGAAGGCCACTATTAATAGCATCCGAAATGTCGCTACATCCGTCTACGGTACTGTACGTTCTAGAACCCAGAGGAAATTCAGTCGAATTTTCTCTTCTTCATGCCCGCCGGTGTGGCCGAGCGGTTCTAGGCGCTTCAGTCTGGAACCGCGCGACAGCTACGGTCGTAGATTCGAATCCTATCTCGGGCATGGATGTGTGTGTGAATTCCTTAGGTTAGTTAGGTTTAAGTAGTTCTAAGTTCTAGGGGACTGATGACCTCAGATGTTTAGTACCATAGTGCTCAGAGCCATTTGAACCATTTCTCTTTTTCATTTTTAGTTCAGTTGCATTTTTGTGTTAATCAAATGGTATTTTCGTGTTCCGGGCTTCAATGTGTCCGTCGTCCTATGTGTTTTTCATGTTTCTAAAATTAGGGGTAATCTCCATGTTAAGAAAAAGCAGTTGGTTTTTCATGAATATTACCTGGGGAGCCACTGATTCGCAACGAGAAGAGGAGAGGATCCAGCATCGAATCTTGTGGTACACCGTTGGTTAAGAAACCGCAGCCGAGACAGATGCTTCCTTCTTCCCGAGCGTCTTGTAAAGTTTTACGGGTCACGGGTGTCAATGAGACAACTAGTCTTGCAAGAAGTGGAGGAAGGAGGAGAAGTTTACAATCCCCAGCATCTTACTAGCCTGTAACCTGATCGAGTGTCTTGTACGATTGATGCGAATGAGAACACTACTACTATTACAAGAACTAGAGGAAGGAGGAGAAGGTTATAACGCCACATCGTCTTACAAGAACTGGTTGGTATATTCTGTCATTTGCTCATTTTCGGCGTTGAGGCTGTTTACACATGCAAAAAAAGAGAGAAAAAACTGAAATACGCTGTACTGATGTTCCACGAAATATAAAATTAATATTATGTTTACATATTTTGTTTCCAATAATCATCTTTCTTCTTCTTTTAGTGAATATGCGGTTGTCTGTCACAGTCTCAAAGGAAAATGTTATTAGACTTTCTGTGGTTCCCATAGTTCTGTAGTTTTCATTTGTCCTGTAGTATCCGTAGTGATGGAACATGGTGGCGACTCACCAGTTAAAACACTCACAAAGGAAAATAAATTATATTTTTGACCTTATTTTTATTTCTTTCACAACGTAGCTGTGTTTACTGTATCTAAATTTTAAAGACATTAACCAGCAGACACAGGGATAACCTAAATCGGTGCGAATCTGAAATACTGTAATTATCATCCAAATACGAGTAAACTGCTCATCTACTTACGTGCTTACGTGTCAACAGATATGGAAACACTTCAACTCAGGGTTGAGCTTCTTTTTTTTTTTTTTTTTTTTTTTTTTTTGCCTGTTGATTTCAACGATTTCTGTCTGCATCCTTCTGCCTAAAGATGGACCCTTCTGTATTCCAAACCAATAGCAGTTAAACTGAAAAATGATTATTATAGCCGAACTAATAAAGAGATAGAAAGATTGGATTAAATACCCATTAGGAAATAGTACTGTATTGAAGTGCGAACGAGTTTTTTCTGGATTTCGATTCTCTAATTTTATAATTTCCTAAAATGTTAAAAAACTGAGGGATGAATTATAACCATGACTTACTCCCTGGTTGATTGAGAATCCTTCTGATACTCAAAATGGTTCAAATGGCTCTGAACACTATGGGACTTAACTTCTGAGGACATCAGTCCCCTAGAACTTAGAACTACTTAAACCTAACTAACCTAAGGACATCACACACATCCATGCCCGAGCCAGGATTCAAACCTGCGACCGTAGCGGTCGTGCGGGTCCAGACTGTAACGCCTAGAACCGCTCGGCCACCTCGGCCGGCCTTCTGATACTATTTTTGCTTTAAATATGTTTGTGCAATCATTTCAGCTCTGAAAATATTTGAAAAACAAGTAGTAAGCTATAACCCTGACGTACTCCCATGGCTGATATAAATTTCTTGAGATACTTGATCTTCTGTTTCCAAGATTATTTTTAAGCCCTGTAAAAGATTTTTACGACGTGCGTAAGATTGACAAGGTCTCATTGTGTTATCGTAACATCCTTAGGCAGCGATCTTTTCGCACTATTGAAGACGTTTTCGTAGTTAAAGAATTTATGTCATCTACACATATTCGACCCTTTATAAATACGACTTATTTATCAAGCAAGAAAGTGTCTAACACAGAATGCAGTCTCTCATGAATTACTTTCGTACAAACTTCGTACGTGGTGTACAGTGAATACATGCATCTATCCTTAATTGTCATCCTATCAGCTTTTTGTTGTACGGATGTCATCTGACCTTCCTTCCAGTCGACAAAGGTTTTTCTATCAAATAAGCACAGGAATCTCAGTTTAAGGTTGTGCTACGTACTGGCATATTTCGATAGGCGTGAAATTAAAGGAATGGAAAAAGGAAGGAAAGCAGGAATCGAAACTCAAAGAAGTTGTTTCAGTATACAAAGAAAAGTAAGAGAGTTTATCAAAGTGAAAACCTATTCGTAAAAGATAAAAATCAAAATATGCTAACGCAGCTGGAAGGTATCCTAGAAAGATGGGAAGAGTATTTCTCAGAAATGTTAAATTGCACTGATCCGCACATAACCTTCAATTACGCAATGTCTGAGACTGACGGCATTAATAATGACGAATGTAGAATCACAGAACAGGAAGCGATCCACTCCATTCAAAACCTCAAAAATAGCAAGGCAGCAGGCGAAGACCAGATAGCAGCAGATATATTAAAAGAGGGTGGAAGCAAACTACACAAAGAAATTTATAACGTTGTCACAATGACCTGGAAAACTGAAACACTCCCCGAAGTTTGGAAAACTGCAATAATTTGTCCCATACATAAGAAAGGAAACAGAATGGAATTTGGAAATTACAGAGGAATCAGTTTGCCGAACATAACATACAAAACCCTGTCAATGACCATTCTGGAAAAACTTAAACCTTACGCAGAAAACATTATTCAAGATTACCAGGGTGGATTTCGAGCAAACCGTCCCACAACTGATAATTTGTTTACTATACGACAAATCTTTGAGAAATACTGGGAATTTAACAAAAACATCCACTGTCTCTTCATTGACTTCCAGTGAGCCTACGACAGCATCCACAGAAGTAGCCTCTACAACACAATACGAGAATTTAGTATACCCAGTAAAATCATTAGGATGATACAACTATGCATAGATGTCTCCCAGGCAGCAGTGAAGTTCAGAGGATCCATGTCCCCCACCTTTCCAAGTAAAACAGGCTTACGACAGGGAGACGCTCTTTCATGTGTCCTCTTCAACCTTGCGTTAGAGAAAGTGGTTCGGGAGAGTAATTTCCATCTATACAATGGTCTCCGATTCGAACACAGTGAAGTACTCGTAAAACTCCTGGCTTATGCAGATGATACAGTGTTGCTGAGTGAAACTGAAGAAGAACTGAAAGACATGTACAGATCTCTCAGGCAAAGTGCCAGCAAAATCGGGCTTTTGATTAACCAAGAGAAAACAGAATATATGGAAATAGGTCGATTCATGAACCCAAATCCTTACTTTGAAATTGACGAACATTCTAAATTCAGAAAAGTTTTCCAGTTTAAATACTTTGGATCACGTTTCAACAGTAAAAATACCATAACAATGGCTATAAATGAAAGAATAGCCTCAGGGTCAAGGTGTCTGTACTCACTAAGCAACCCACTCAAAAGTAAAGCTTTGTCAATTACCACAAAGATGAAGATATACAACATTATTATCTACCCCATAATACTGTACGGTTCAGTAAGCTGGACGCTAACAAAGAATGAAAGAGAAAAGCTGAATGTTTTCGAAAGAAAAGTAATGAGAAAAATCTGGGTACCTGTGTTGGAGAATGGCGTATGGAGAATTCTAAAGAACAATGAAATTTATCAGTTAATGAAGCAACCCACTATCATCCAGAAATTAAAAAGTAGGAGACTGCAATGGGCTGGACAGGTGGCCAGAATGGAAACCAACAGAATCACCATTTGAAGGAACTCTCCAGGCAACAAGACCATTGGGCCGACCTCGTACAAGGTGGAAAGATGACATAGAGAAAGACATCGCAGCATTAGGAATTTCCGCAGGGTGGAGAGAGGCTGCGCGAGATAGAAGGCGGTGGAAGCAGATCGTTGATGCAGCCCGTGGTCTACAGGGCCTGTGATCGCTGAGAAGAGAGAAGAAAATATCCAATCACATAACCGCTTATGGGCAAAAACCACCAAGAACGGAGGGAAATGATTTATTTTCTGCTTGTCAGCAAACCGCCCTCTGCCGTGTTAGCGTTCTTTGTACACTTTTGGTAGTATTCCTTACCAAACTGGAATTATTTTATTCCTGTTTACAACCATATTTCTTAACACTCCTGTCCTGTGAGAATTTCAGGTTATTTTACTTCAGGTATTTCTGTTGTATAGAAACATGTAGAAAGTGGACGGTAGTCAGAAACTAGTAGTAGTGAAAAAAAAAAAAAAAAACGATTACACCCTATCCTTGAACTTTCTGCGCGTAAAAGTCATCACAACCTTATGTTCTCAATGGAAGAAGAGGTATTTTATCGGGAGTGATGTGATAATACTATCTTAGTATAATCCAACATTTTACATAGAACACTTGAAAACAGAGATTAGCAACAAAGGATTTTTTCACCTATCCTTACTTCGTAGAAACGTTAAAAGCAGCACGTCTCGTTTTCATGCCTTTGATTTTTTTGTGACTCATGTTAATTATCGCAAGGTCGCTTCTACCTTTTAAGCTGCAGGCGTTAATTCTGAGCTTCTGCAAAGCGATGGGTATAAAAGCGGTTAGTATAAATTTCTGAACTTATTAGCGGAACGACGTGACCCCAGCATAAAGTCGATTGGAATCTGCAGCAACACGCATGTCCGAGCACAAAGCGACCCTCGCGGCAATTATTTTAGCTTATATGTTAAATCCTTTGTTTCCGCTTTGATTCGGCAGAAAGTCACTCTCTGCTCTTCATTATGTAAAGAGAACCGACAACCGTAGGTCGTGTGGGTCGCACGAGGAATCTGAGTATTGCCGCACGAGTGTGGAAAAGTTGTCGAGCTGCTCCCAGCAGATATTCATTTACGAGACACACGTAAATAAAATCGGGCTGTTTTCAGTAATTAATTGGATGCCAGAAGCTAAATTAATTGCGTAAAATTTCCTGGTAACAAAGATTTAAAGAGGGAATTAATAATCGTCACTGCATACGCAGAATCTAAGTACATCACATGATTTTAACTGTGTAATTAAATTATTATTACGAACCTTCAAAGGGAGCTCATGGTTTATTGATTTATCTCGCAATTTGTTGTTCTGCCTGGGGCCCCGAAAAGTTGCCATTCTATAACTGCAGCGTTAACAAAGTTCTCGTTGTAAGTTTGAAATACAGATTAAACAATAAATCTAGAAACAATATTTAAAATTAGGTAATATGTTGAATTGTTTCGTCGTCTCTGAAGACACAGTTAGTGCAACGCGATATTTCCGAGATGAGCTCACTTTCCGCGAAAATCATACAGAAAAAGGAAATATAACAACTTGCAAAAATACTTACTTTCGTGAAATCATTTGTGTAAGCTTTACGAAGCTAAAATCAGTAAGAATTCGTCAAATGAAAGAAATTCTACGAGGATTAAATAGACAGATTTAAACTATTTAGAATAAGTCAGCTTTTGAATTAGCTTAGAACCAAATACATCAAAATTTTAATCTCTCTGTTGTTGCTGTTGTGAACTACGATCTCAGTCAATAGGAAGCAAAAAAAACGCGAACAATGATGCGATACCATCTTTACTGAATTATCCAGATCGCTGGAAGTAAGTTGACAACCAGTTTCTATATTGTCAGCATCCTCTGATAATGACAATAAAAATGTATACGATGATTCCACGTTATTTCATGTAGCGTTATTCAAAATTATTTGGACATTTTCAAGCGATCGTAAAAAAAAGTATGTATTAAGGAATTAAATGACAATATGTACGACTACACCAACTCAGGAAACTTCTTACGTCACGCTCACAAATGTTCAATGTGTGAACCGTAAGTCACACTGCTCAATCCGGTCCACTCTCGCTCAAAAGTGTCCGAATCGGTGTGCGTCACAGCTGCTCCGTACGTGCTTGTAAGTCAGCGATGCTGTGGGCGATTGGAGATGTGAGAAGAGGGTCGCTGCTGTAACCCACCCCACGTCTAAAAGTGACCGAGTGGCAGGTCCGGAGAACATGGGGGCCGTGCCACCAACTGGAGACTGCCAGTCGATACACATCCCATCCATCGACGTAGTAGCGCAGTATCCGTAAACTTACGAACGTCGTTGTGAAAATGCAGCGGAACACATCTCTGTTGTAGTATGAAATTATCACTGTCGTCTTGCAGTTGATGCATGAACCACGCAAAGTGTCTTCTCCGTTGGTATATACAGGGTGTTTCAAAAATGACCGGTATATTTGAAACTGCAATAAAAACTAAACGAGCAGCGATAGAAATACACCGTTTGTTGCAATATGCTTGGGACAACAGTACATTTTCAGGCAGACAAACTTTCGAAATTACAGTAGTTACAATTTTCAACAACAGATGGCGCTGCGGTCTGGGAAACTCTATAGTACGATATTTTCCACATATCCACCATGCGTAGCAATAATATGGCGTAGTCTCTGAATGAAATTACCCGAAACCTTTGACAACGTGTCTGGCGGAATGGCTTCACATGCAGATGAGATGTACTGCTTCAGCTGTTCAATTGTTTCTGGATTCTGGCGGTACACCTGGTCTTTCAAGTGTCCCCACAGAAAGAAGTCACAGGGGTTCATGTCTGGCGAATAGGGAGGCCAATCCACGCCGCCTCCTGTATGTTTCGGATAGCCCAAAGCAATCACACGATCATCGAAATATTCATTCAGGAAATTAAAGACGTCGGCCGTGCGATGTGGCCGGGCACCATCTTGCATAAACCACGAGGTGTTCGCAGTGTCGTCTAAGGCAGTTTGTACCGCCACAAATTCACGAAGAACGTCCAGATAGCGTGATGCAGTAATCGTTTCGGATCTGAAAATTGGGCCAATGATTCCTTTGGAAGAAATGGCGGCCCAGACCAGTACTTTTTGAGGATGCACGTACGATGGGACTGCAACGTGGGGCTTTTCAGTTCCCCATATGCGCCAGTTCTGTTTATTGACGAAGCCGTCCAGGTAAAAATAAGCTTTGTCAGTAAACCAAATGCTGCCCACATGCATATCGCCGTCATCAATCCTGTGCACTATATCGTTAGCGAATGTCTCTCGTGCAGCAATGGTAGCGTCGCTGAGGGGTTGCCGCATTTGAATTTTGTACGGATAGAGGTGTAAACTCTGGCGCATGAGACGATACGTGGACGTTGGCGTCATTTGGACCGCAGCTGCAACACGGCGAACGGAAACCCGAGGCCGCTGTTGGATCACCTGCTGCACTAGCTGCGCGTTGCCCTCTGTGGTTGCCGTACGCGGTCGCCCTACCTTTCCGGCACGTTCATCCGTCACGTTCCCAGTCCGTTGAAATTTTTCAAACAGGTCCTTTATTGTATCGCTTTTCGGTCCTTTGGTTACATTAAACCTCCGTTGAAAACTTCATCTTGTTGCAACAACACTGTGTTCTAGGCGGTGGAATTCCAACACCAGAAAAATCCTCTGTTCTAAGGAATAAACCATGTTGTCTACAGCACACTTGCACGTTGTGAACAGCACACGCTTACAGCAGAAAGACGACGTACAGAATGGCGCACCCACAGACTGCGTTGTCTTCTATATCTTTCACATCACTTGCAGCGCCATCTGTTGTTGAAAATTGTAACTACTGTAATTTCGAAAGTTTGTCCGCCTGAAAATGTAGTGTTGTCCCAAGCATATTGCAACAAACGGTGTATTTCTATCGCTGCTCGTTTAGTTTTTATTGCCGTTTCAAATATACCGGTCATTTTTGAAACACCCTGTATACACATAAAAAAAAGTTTTGGATCACCTCGGCTACGAGAGTTCCGGAACCTGTACAGAAAATAGGAATAGAGATCAACATAAACATTTCCGGCCTTTTTATTGCTCATGAAAACCACAAATTGCATGTTGTACCACAATACAGCGAAACCTTTAGAGGTGGTGGTCCAGATTGCTGTACACACCGGTACTTCTAATACTCAGTAGCACGTCCTCTTGCATTGATGCATGCCTGTATTCGTCTTGGCATACTATCTACAAGTTCAGCAAAGCACTGTTGGTCCAGACTGACCCACTCCTCAACGGAGATTCGGCGTAGATCCCTCAGAGTGGTTGGTGGGTCACTTCATCCGAAAACCGCCCTTTTCAATCTATCCGAGGCATGTTCGATTGGGTTCATGTCTGGAGAACATGCTGGCCACTCCAGTCGAGCAATGTCGTTATCCTGAAGGAAGCCATTCACAAGATGTGCACGGTGGGAGCGTGAATTGTCGTCCATGAAGACGAATGCCTCGCCAATATGCTGCCGATATGGTTGCACTATCGGTCGGAGGATGGCATTCACTTATTGTACAGCCGTTACGGCGCCTTCCATGACCACTACCGACGTGCGTCGGCCCCCATAATGCCACCCGAAATAACAGGAAACCTCCAACCTGTTGCACTCACTGGATAGTGTGTCAAAGGCGTTCAACATGACCAGATTGCCTCCAAACACATCTCCGACGATTGAATGGTTGAAGTCATATGCGAAGAGAACGTGATGTCAATCCTTAGCGGTCCATTCGGCACGTTTTTTGGCCCATCTGTACCACGCTGCATGGTGTCGTGGTTGCAAAGGTTGACCTCGCCATGGACGTCGGAAGTGAAGTTGCGCATCATGCAGCCTCTTGCGTACAGTTTGAGTCGTAACACGACGTCCTGTGGCTGCTCGAAAAGCATTATTGAACACGAGGGCGTTGCTGTCAGGGTTCCTCCGATCCATAATCCGTAGGTAGTAGTGATCCACTTCAGTAGTAGCACTTGGGCGGCCTGAGCGAGGCATGTCTTCAACATTTCCTGTCTCTCTGTATCTCCTCCACATCCGAACAACATCGCTTTGGTTCACTCCGAGACGGCTGGACACTTCCCTTGTTGAGAGTTCTTCCTGGAACAAAGTAACAATGCGGACACGATCGAACCGCGATATTGACCGTATAGGCATGGTTAAACTACAGACAACACGAGCCGCCTACCTCCTTCTTGGTGGAATGACTGGAACAGATCGGCTGTCCGTCTAATAGGCGCTGCTCATGCGTGGTTGTTTACATCTTTGGGCGGTTTAGTGACATCTCCGAACAGTCAAAGGGACTGTGTCTGTGATATGATATGCACAGTCAACGTCTTTCCTCAGGATTTCTGGGATACCGTTGCCAGCGATGTGGAAGGCGTAATATACCGTTAGCAAAGCCTGTTCTGTTGATGGTGCGGATGGAGCAGTCTACTGCCTGTCGAATCTCTGGAACAGTTCTGGTAATACAACTTTGATTTTGGTGTCCGGCCACCTGTGATCATCCACCAATCCTTTATACTTCTCCCTGCCCTGTAGTGTTCATTTTCGGAATAAAATTATAGTCACAAGGACTTAAGTCCGGGGACTGTGGTGGATGGTACAGTACTTCCCAGTCCTATCTCCCGAACAGAGCAGCCACAGCTTGCACTGTATACGCCAGTGCATTGTCATGCAAAATGATGGGTGGGTTGCGCAGAAACTGTCTCCGCTTCTTTCGCAAAGTTGGTCGCAGATGATGTTACAGAAACGAACAGTAATACTGTGCCTTCACGGTCTGTTGTGGAGGAAAGTAATGCGTTAGGATAACACCATCACAGTCGTACACGAGAATCACCATAACTTTCACCATACTGGGGCTCTGACGCACTTTCGACTTTCGCGGCGACCCATAATGACCCCATTCGTTGGACTGGCATTTCAGTTTTGGCTTCGTGGCATTCACTTCAGAACTGTTCCAGAGATTCGACAGGCAGTAGACCGCTGCATTGGCACCATAAAAAAAACAGGCTCTGCTAACGATTTACTACGCCTTCCACATCGCTGGCAACGGGTTCTATACAACGCTGGAGACTACTTTGAAGGAAAGTAACAAGAGAAAAAAACATGTAACTCTTTTGTATCGATTGTGAAGAAATAGTTGCCACTGTTTAAGTTCGAACCCTCGTATATATAGAGTGCTTTCCATATTGTTCCTGTCGTGGTCAGTGTATCCAGATATCCCCATGCTTTTTGGTGCCTCATAGGTCCCTCAGAATTTTCCTCTCCTCCTTCTCCAGCTGTATACAAGCTCTCTTGCCGAGTGTGATCGTTTCTGTATGTCTCAGAACCGATCACGCTCGGCAAGACAGCCGGTTAAATTCATCGTTGAATATTTTGCTCCTATGAACTGAGGTTTTATAATAATTGAAGACCATAAAATATAATAAGTTTAATAGGGTACTTACTCAATTGACTAGTTATAAAATTACATCGCATATTAATAATGCCAACTGTGGTGTAATATTAATATTCAGTTAAACTACTGTTCTTAAATGTAACATTTATTCAGCTTGTGCAGGAGGACGAAATATGGTGGACGAAATATCTTGCTTTACCCATACAACTGTAACCAAAACGTATCAGCTGAATTAGTATTTCGAAAATATTAATCATAATATTAGACAGACTACAACTTTGGAAATATTAAAGACTATCAAAATATAAAACCAGGTCTGGAATCGGCGTGAAGTTTGCTTTAAGTTATACTAATCATATCAGTCCACAATTGTTTTAAATTTCGAAAAAATAATTTTTCATTCAGTAAGATGTCAGAAAGGGTAATCAAAATAATAATGGACTCAAGTACGTTTGCCACATTAATATACATTCCGACAAATTTAATAAGCAAAGGAAATTTGTTTTAAGCTAATATTAAGTTAAAATAGTGCTACACTTCAGGCAGCTTAATTATACTATGAAGTACATATTTATACTTCGGTTTTGTGACCTCACGTCCATTGAAGTGTATGTGAGAGGGGTATCAGTATTTGATTTTTAAGGAGTCACTAGAAGGCAGTTCAGACTGAACTGGTCTCGTGATAGGTCGTGTAGATCTACAAAACTTTTACTTTCTGTGAACGCCATCAAAATGTAGGTTGGCAACAGTTCGAAAACATATCCTATGTCTTTTGTTACTACTAAATTGTTTTGTGAATTGTTTTACGTAATAAATATTATGATACGAAGAGATGCTTTGATTTACCAATATACACAAGATACAAGTGAACTCTGGAACCAGAGACCTGCAGCCTGTTTAATTCGTGATGTGATACTGATGAAACCTTCAAGTTGAATTTGTAACATCCTTCAGGACACAGAATTTAATTTATCGACACTAATAGTAGAAAATGTCACAACCTGCAGATACAGCTGCGGGTATACGTAACGACGCAGACTTTTATCCGCAAAGTCAGTATTACTGTAGATGCAGATGAATGCATCCGTGGTTATTCATATCCAGGTAGCCCTCGAATGCTGCATCTTCAAATGGGAAAATCTTTCCCGTGAGTTTTGAGCGTACAGTTTAGCGGGAGCATTATGAACGTCGATCGGTATCTTAGATTTTGACAACGCCTGCTCATTAAGAACGACAGACCCGAGTTCTGTTCCGAGATGCGTATATGGATGGCTAGACAGAGTTTGCAGCTGTTGGGATTATCGAGTTGGAAGTCAGTATATACAACTTTCAGCGATAAAATCCTTTCACGGCAAAAGATGCCCGCGTTGTTGTGCAGAGATGGTAAGATTTTCGTGCTGTGGAACATGGCCGCAGTCGTCGCAGGACGCAGTTGCAACTTCGGAGGATCTGAAGTTCCGTCGTGTGTGCCAGTCCCGAATGCGGGCGCATGAAGAGCTGAAACCAGTTGCAGGAATCAACGTGAATAAGCTGCTTCCTGTGCAGTACCTCGGCAACACGCGCTCCGAGATAGAGGTAAACAATTGCTTGCCAGCTCGCAGCGATACGCCGAGCAAATCCATAAAAGGTGCCGCTCCCCCACCCAAAATTACCTCGCGTTATGCGCAAACAAGAACGATAACGAAGAGCGCCACCCGGTATCTCGCTGGCGATATCGTCCGCTGTCTCGGCGCCCAAGTTTCACTATTACCGTAAAGAGAGCGCGCGTGTGTTGCGGTACAGTCTAACGCGAGAATACAGGCGCTACCGTGAGCTGCAGGCATCGAGGGAGCTCGGGCAACAATGAAGTTTGTATCGCAGATTCTCTTCTTGAAGAGATTAATCGTGTCCGAATCGCACAGTGTCCTTAAAACAGAAGAGACGGAATAAAACAAGTAATCGTTGTATTCTGGATATGGAGGAATTCGTTTGCAGTAAACGGAGGAGTCGACATCTATCTGCTGTGTATGTGCGTTTCCTCTCTGCCATCCGCTATCGTAAGAAAGTTGACATGTTAGCCAAGCAAACTGCATCAGGAACTGTTCTCGATTTGAAATTGCCGTGTGTAAACTGCTTAGGTGAGGTTAAGAACCACGGAAAATATCAATGACAAGAGTTGTGGATTGTGCTCTGACAAAAGAAGTAGTATTACAAACTCAAATTCGTTTACTGTTGTGGTTTACGAGGAATTATTTGAACCGATTAACGACTTCCACAATTATTCAACTCCGCTTCAGCTATGCCTGTTTTCCTTCAAATCTATACAGAATCAAGAGTTTCGATTCTCCTGCATGTGAATGTGATCCTCGTTCACTCACTGGTTTACACCACATCGCGTTTTGATGTCCAAATTTGACTGTGAAAGATCTGCATTTTTGAAGACATTGATATAGGGTGCGATCTCCCTCAGTCAGCTTCTTTTATTTTGTTTGCTAAAGGCATTAGGCTTTGTAAAGTGATTGTTAGTTTCCTTAAGGGTATGGAAAAAAACCTGTAGTTTTTAATAGTATTCATATTTTCATATTTTCTGTATCGCTTATAATTAAATTTAAAAAGTAATGTGAAGTGGTGTTTCAGAAATGTCCAATTTACTTATCATGCTATTTGTTAAAAATTGTTGTGTAAAAATTGTGATGGCTTGAGTTTTTATTTATGTAATTATGCTTTTATATATTTTAATCATACGGTTAAGAAAAAAACGCAAAACTTTGTTTTAGACAGACAGACAAAGTAGAAACTCGATAAACCATACTAAAAAAAGGTATTCTACATGTCTGAGGTGAGTTCAATGGCAGTGCTGCCAATACTATGTTATGAAGAAATTTTCAAAAGTCCAAAACGTACATCGTTATCGAACGTTAAATACAATCGCGAAATGGGATGATGGTTCCTGAACAGTGTTTCTAAAGTGTTCCAGTACAAGATAAGGATTAGCAATGTAATGTTCAACCAAAATGGCATAAATTTTTGAGAAATTCCGAAACAGAAGACACAAACTACAAAACAAGTAACAATTCAACGAACCATTAAAAACAGTAAAAGTAGTTCATACAAGATACGTTAACTTTCTTTGCCACTCGTACTTGACAATATCGTGACACACTCTCTTTGCGTTGGTTCAAGGGCTTGGAAACTGTGGCTTCGCATGTAAATGATATTTTGTCCATAAATCAGTTCTTATTAAGCGGCAAAGCGAACTGAAGACCCGATCAGCGTCCAGCACCGCCGTTTTTACGCCCTAGAAACAGGGAATCTAAGAAGTAAAGGCACACGTTGCAGTATTCTTACACGTAGAACGCTGTCATACGCTGTACTTCTAATGCCGATTCGCTGCACAGCACAGTTATACATTGCACTTTCATTTGACAATACCTTCCGCACGCTATCACTGTGACAGTATTTGTTCAAAGCGTAATATGTATGAGCGCATGTTTCCTCTGAGTAAACCACTGGCTACCTTGATTCTGAAGCTTAATTTTTTCGTAAAATTCTAATGTATTATGTCATTTGAAACTATTTTGTCTCGTACGAATATGATGACTCTTTGTTATGGCACCTTCTAAAACCAAATCCCTTGCATGGAACAATTTCCTCACTTTCCTCCTTCCTAGCTTTGAGTGATAAAAGCTGTAAAGTTTTCGCAAGGTTGGTGTTGCTGTGTATTGTTCATAATATCGCAGAAATTTCTGCCTGGCATCTGTCATCAATATGATGTTTTGTGCGTGCATTTTCTTTCTTCTGCCGATCAGACACTGGAATAGCACCCCTTTCAGCGTCATGTCGCTCCTGCTGTGAGTTGCACTCAGTCGAATTGCCTAACGTGAAAATTTTGCTTCCAAGTTCCATGTGCTTTTACGTCCCCACTGTTACTAGTTTCTCATTATCAAATCCTTAACGAGATGAAGAAGCGCTCGCTGTCTGCGAAGGAACTTCGGTGATGACTTTTGTGGTGCTTGCAGTGTGAAGTGGCGTCACATACTGCTTGGAACTTGTAAATAATATATATATATATATATATATATATATATACAGGGCTATTACAAATGATTGAAGCGATTTCATAAATTCACTGTAGCTCCATTCATTGACATATGGTCACGACACACTACAGATACGTAGAAAAACTCATAAAGTTTTGTTCGGCTGAAGCCGCACTTCAGGTTTCTGCCGTCAGAGCGCTCGAGAGCGCAGTGAGACAAAATGGCGACAGGAGCCGAGAAAGCGTATGTCGTGCTTGAAATGCACTCACATCAGTCAGTCATAACAGTGCAACGACACTTCAGGACGAAGTTCAACAAAGATCCACCAACTGCTAACTCCATTCGGCGATGGTATGCGCAGTTTAAAGCTTCTGGATGCCTCTGTAAGGGGAAATCAACGGGTCGGCCTGCAGTGAGCGAAGAAACGGTTGAACGCGTGCGGGCAAGTTTCACGCGTAGCCCGCGCAAAATTGGCTCATGCCACAACTGGAGACCGACAGCGCCGACTTCATCTTTCAACAGGATGTTGCTCCACCGCACTTCCATCATGATGTTCGGCATTTCTTAAACAGGAGATTGGAAAACCGATGGATTGGTCGTGGTGGAGATCATGATCAGCAATTCATGTCATGGCCTCCACGCTCTCCCGACTTAACCCCATGCGATTTCTTTCTGAGGGGTTATGTGAAAGATTCAGTGTTTGAACCTCCTCTACCAAGAAACGTGCCAGAACTGCGAGCTCGCATCGACGATGCTTTCGAACTCATTGATGGGGACATGCTGCGCCTAGTGTGGGAGGAACTTGATTATCGGCTTGATGTCTGCCGAATCACTAAAGGGGCACATATCGAACATTTGTGAATGCCTGAAAAAACTTTTTGAGCTTTTGTATGTGTGTGCAAAGCATTGTGAAAATATCTCAAATAATAAAGTTATTGTAGAGCTGTGAAATCGCTTCAATCATTTGTAATAACCCTGTATATATATATATATATATATATATATATATATATATATATATATATATATATATGATTATTTATATTATTTTGGTTTTTTTTAATAATCTTTGTTGAACTGAATTGAGATGGATGGAAATATTAAAAAATCAGTGAATATATTTAAACCATGATAAGGTGGCATCGGACATATGCCTTGAGAATTTCGTTGCCGTAAGAAGGGGTTCGTGGGCCACGTTATTTCTGAGCTAAAATCAGATAAATTCTGAAAATGCGGTTTACATATAATGTTGAAATTTTAGGATCATGGATTAAACAAATAATGAAATCACAATAGCATTAATCATAACTATAACTGCTGAAGTGCACTATGCTACTTACATTGGGAATACAATATTAATCACTAGTGATATGTTGATTATCCGCACGTCGGTATCTCGTCCGTGCGCAGTGGAAATTTCCTTACATAATTACTAGTATGCGCGAGTATGCGCCCTGCAGAACGCAGTGACTTTTTATAAAATTAAAGAGTTTAAATTAGTGCGGCCAGTCTAGCGCGCGAGGCTCTCTCTCGACTCCATTTCAGAACAGATAACAGAAGAAGTAATTAACAGAAGACTGGACATCCTTTCTGTGTCTCACCAGCGATCACATGCGACCGCACACAGGATAACGTGCATTGGCTTTCATGCTTTATTAAACAGGGTTCTCTGATGAAGAAAAAATAGATTTACATGCTATGGCTAAAAATGTGCCTTTAAAAACTGGAGAGAAGGATTCACCGTCAAATGCGCACAGTTGTCATACTGGGAGGGGAATCACCTTGCTTACGATTCCAAGCAAACTGTTCGCGCGGATCATCCTTAATAGAATCACGTTACAAGATAGATCAAAGAAATTCGCTTGAGAGTGACAATGGAACAATCAAAGGAATTCGTCACTAGTCGTCACATTCGTTTCGTTGACGTTGAGAAAGTCTTCGTCTCCATTAAGTCATTTGTGCAAATTTTCAAAAAGTATGCGATGCCAGAGAAGACAGGAAAGGTTACTAGGGCGACTTACAATAACTACATATGCCTAATCAGTCAGGAGGGTAATGTTACAGATCCCTTCAAAAATGGTTCAAATGGCTCTGAGCACTATGGGATTTAACATCTGTGGTCGTCAGTCCCCTAGAACTTAGAACTACTTAAACCTAACTAACCTAAGGGCATCACACACATCCATGCCCGAGGCAGGATTCGAACCTGCGACCGTAGCAGTCGCGCGGTTTCGGACTGAGCGCCTAGAGCCACTAGACCACCGCTGTCGGCCAGAACCCTTCGTCTGGAGCTCGGCAATGATGTGTTTTATCTCCAACTATCTTTCTACTGGTGCTGAGTGAAGTGATAAGGAAAGTTGTGGAGAAGAAGAAAAGAGGGATACACTGTGAAATGAGTAAGCGACTGGAATATCTTGACTTCGTCGGCGACATCAGCCTCCTCTCGCGGAACTGTGTCGACATGGAACGAAAGTTGCAGGACCTTGAACATGAAGCCAAGAGCTTTGCGCTGAAAGTGAATGTCACCAAGGTGAAGATTATGAAAATCAATACGAGAGGCAGGAGAAAGCTAAGAGTGACCTTGAACATGAATCAAAGATTGTAGAACTGAAAGTGTCTGTCACCAAGACGAAGATTATGAAACTCAATACAAGGGATAGGAGAAAGCTAAGAGCGAACATTGAGGATGTTAGAAAGGTAAGCGAGTTAACATTCCTTGAGTGTTGCTACTGAAGACGGATGAGAAGCTGCCGAAGCCAGAGCAAGCATCAGAAAGGCGAATGAGGCCATTACCCAGCTGTATCTGTTATGGAGGGCAAGAGAGATTTCCATAACAACTAAACTACGAATATGTAGAACAAAGGTGAAAGCAGTACTGCTATACCAATGCTAAACTTATAAGGTTAGCCGTACAATGACGAAGAGTTTGCAAGCCTTCCTCAGTGGATATCTTAAGAAAATTCCTAAAATCTTTTGAACAAATACGATACCAACAAAGATTCTCGGAATCGAACAAGAGAAGAACCTATCACCATCGAAATCAAGAGAAGGACGTGAAGCTGTATCAGACACAGCCTCCCAAAAAGTCAAGATGCTGTAGATCTCTGCAGGAACCTACAGGATAAAAGGAATCGAGGAAGATCGTGGACATCACGGAGGAAGACAGTGCAGGAAGAGGCGAAGGAGGAGTGGAAAACATTTGCAGAGCTGAAGATCCTCACCAAAAATCGAGTGCGCTGACGGAGCATCGTCGAAGTCCTATGCTCTGCAGGGCAACAGGAAGTAAGTAAGTCAAGTAAGTTGCAACTGGAACGCGGTGTAACCAACCTAGTTCCCATTACAGGTATTCGCAGTTGCGAATATGAACTACCTCAACCTGTATAATGGAACCGCAACAACGAAAATATGTCCTAGACCAGGAGTCGAACCTGGATTTTCCGCTATACGGGAGCAGTCGCCTTAACCACTTCGGCTACCCGAGCACAACTCACGGCCACACCAAACGTCCATACGTCGTCGTCCATGTGTCATATCTGTACTCGCACATCCCACTAACGTTATTCAACTACAGCAGAGGTATTTTATTTGTACGTCACCAGCCCGGTACGGGCCGATAAATACGAAATAGCAGTGCGTGTATTGTGAAGGAGTACGATGCAATGTTCCTTCAAAGATGCCTTCACAAGACAGGCACTGCAATTTCGTATTTATCGACCTGTGCCGGTCCTGCGACATTCATATAAAATGTCTCCCATTTACGGAAATAACATTAGTGGGATGTACGAGGACAGGTACGACACATGGACGAATTACATATGGAAGTTCGGGTCTGGACGTGTGCCGTGCTCGCATAGCCAAAGAGGTTAAAGTGAATGCTCGGTTTGGGTGGGAAATCCGAGTTCGAGTCTCCATCCGGCACAAATTTTCAATTATACATCTGGTTCATATGCGTAGCTGCGAATACATTTCATGTCTTAAGTCATTCAGTACACTTTACTATAAGCATCTTCCCCATAAGCACATTACAAAACTTTCTAAATATCTTTCTTTTTTCGTTTTTAACTGTCTGTCATTCTCTGGTGTATAACACTACATTCCAGACATACCAGGACATTATAACTCAGCTCCATTGGAATTATCCTT
Organism: Schistocerca cancellata; assembly: GCF_023864275.1. NCBI lineage: Eukaryota > Metazoa > Arthropoda > Insecta > Orthoptera > Acrididae > Schistocerca > Schistocerca cancellata. Next base: position 70,562,840 of record NC_064634.1, read on the forward strand.
GCAACAAAGAAATTGAAAACCATCCTTGGAGCCAGAAACTAATTTATATAAAAATACAACTTATCACATGACTACTTTTCCGCCTTCCATCACAATGGAAAGATTAAATGAGCTTAAACTAGTTTTTAATGGAATCTTTGCACGAATATTTTACGAACAACACTTTGTTCAAACTAATTAAAATAAATTATGTTACGAAAAAATTATTTTCTCTTGGAAAGTTTACTCTTTCTGCATCGTTGCCAATAAAACATGATCTCTGTCTCATTTTATTTATCCCAGGTGAATTTATCCCAGATTGAAATACACTATTGGCCATTAAAATTGCTACACCAAGAAGAAATGCAGATGATAAACGGGTATTCATTGGACAAATATATTATACTATAAATGACATGTGATTATATTTTCACGCAATTTGGCTGCATAGATCCTGAGAAATCAGTACCCAGAACAACCACCTCTGGCCATAATAACGGCCTTGGTACGTCTGGGCATTGAGTCAAACAGAGCTTGGATGGCGTGTACAGGTACAGCTGCCCATGCAGTTTCAACACGATACCACAGTTCATCAAGGGCAGTGACTGGCGTATTGTGACGAGCCAGTTGCTCGGCCACCATTGACCAGACGTTTTCAATTGGTGAGAGATCTGGAAAATGTGCTGGCCAGGGCAGCAGTCGAACATTTTCTGTGTCCAGAAAGGCCCATACAGAAGCTGCAACATGCGGTATTGCATTATCCTGCTGAAATGTAGGGTTTCGAAGGGATCGAATGAAGCATAGAGCCACGGGACGTAACACATCTGAAATGTAACGTCCACTGTTTAAAGTGCCGTCAATGCGAACGAGAGGTGACCGAGACGTGTAACCAATGGCACCCCATACCATCACGCCGAGTGATACGCCAGTATGGCGATGACGAATACACGCTTCCAATGTGCGTTCGCCGCGATGTCGCCAAACACGGATGCGACCATCATGATGCTGTAAACAGAAATCTGGATTGATTCGAAAAAATGACGTTTTGCCATTCGTGCACCCAGGTTCGTCGTTGAGTACACCATCGCAGGCGCTCCTGCCTGTTATGCAGCGTCAAGGGTAACCGCAGCCATGGTCTCCGAGCTGAAAGTCCATGCTGCTGCAAACGTCGTCGAACTGTTCGTGCAGATGGTTGTTGTCTTGCAAATGTCCCCATCTGTTGACTCAGGAATCGAGACGTGGCTGCACGATCCGTTACAGCCACGCGGATAAGATGCCTGTCATCTCGAATGCTAGTGATACGAGGCCATTGGGATCCAGCATGGCGTTCCGTATTACTCTCCCCACCGATTCCATATTATGCTAACAGTCATTGGATCTCGACCAACGCGAGCAGCAATGTCGCGATACGATAAACCGCAATCGCGATAGGCTACAATCCGACCTTTATGAATGTCGGAAACGTGATGGTACGCATTTCTCCTCCTTACACGAGGCATCACAACAACGTTTCACCAGACAACGCCGGTCAACCGCTGTTTGTATATGAGAAACCGGTTGGAAACTTTCCTCATTGTCAAGACGTTGTAGGTGTTGCCACCGGCGCCAAACTTGTGTGAATGCTTTAAAAAGCTAATCATTTGCATATCACAGCATCTTCCTGTCGGTGAAATTTCGCGTTTGTAGTACGTCATCTTCGTGGTGTAGCAATTTTAATGGCTAGTAGTGTATTTTGTAGTATGTGCAAATGCGTATTTCTCAGTTGGAAATGATGAATGTAGGCTTGGAAGTCGTTTCTCTGCTCTACGTAAAACGCTAAAAGTCTTATCAACCTGCACAATATTTGGTATGTAGGACATCCGCAACTTAGAGGCATGCTAGTTAGTTTAGAGAGATCCAGTTTAGCTGTACTAATTATTTATTCAAACCAAGACCGATTTCGGGATTTTAAATCCCTTTTTCAGGTGTCCAAAACTGTAACATACAAACGAGAGGAGGGTAGAAATACAATGAAACATATCTACAAAACATATATGATGCAACGTATCCTTACAGATATCTTGCATTACGATTCTACGCTCCTCTCCTTTGTATGATACAGTTTCAGACACCTGAAGAAGGGATTTTAAAATCCCGAAACCCGTCGTGGTTTGAATAAATAATTAGTATAGTTAAAGTGGATCTCTCTAAAACAAGTATCTTATTAATCTGGTTACTGATAGTGGAAATGCTCCTCTCAATTCACTTGCTGTTAGTAGAAACATTCCCAAATAGTTGCTCGGTGCTTCACAGTAATGAGTTACAGGAGGAATCGACACGAGCGTATTTTTGGACCATAACAAAGGGTAATATTTCAATTGGTGCGTTAATTTAATTAACGTACACTTATATACAATTTTCTCCCTTCGCTGAGAAGGCGGTCCTTGACTAATAAGATCCTGTTCTCGAACCACACAATGGTTCCCAATTTTTTGTCGCTTAATGGTATGGTAGCCCGCCTGTATCAGATCGCCAGTGTGTTAAAAAAAAAAGTAGCTGAATACAGTATGTGAATTCACGCAAGGCCGCCAAAGGACAATACTAATAAGATCCTGGCCCTGGTGCGAGGACAAATAAACGGTCCCAACAATGGGCGTTACTTTCTTTCGTGCCTCATTGATTGTTTCTCCAGGCACACTACCCCAGTTCTTCCGCGTGCGAAGCCTCTAATGAGGTTTCTTAGCGCGAGAAGAATGCCCACACGAGTGACGGTGGGGGTCGGCTGCTGGGAGCCGATATCGGCGGCGAAAGGGCAGGCTTATTACGTCACTTCCGGCGGTCTTTGTGTCGCGGGCGCCGGGAGGTACCGACCTGCTGTGTCTGCCTAACGAGCACTGTGCGGCCCGGGCGCACAACTTGGGCGGCGGCTCTCTGCGGCGGAGACCTCGTCTCACAATGGAACCGTCAAAACTCTGCTAGTTTTCGTAATAGGCAGAGATCCAATCGCGATGTTACAAATCCCTGTTAGGTTCACCTACGATACCATTTCGTTTCAGGTCATGGCGCATTTGAGGAACAAAAAAATGTTCAAATGTGTGTGAAATCTTATGGGACTTTAACTGCTAAGGTCATCAGTCCCTAAGCTTACACACAACTTAACCTAAATTAACCTAAGGACAAACACACACACCAATGCCCGAGGGAGAACTCGACCCTCAGCCGGGACTAGCCACACAGTCCATGACTGCAGCGCCTCAGACCGCTCGGCTAATCCCGCGCTTTGAGGAACATTCTCGTGCCTAATTCTAAACTATACTTCCAATCAATTACGGTTTCAAATATTTCCAGTCACTCAAGGCAACATTTATTTACATCAATTATCAGTTGTTGTTATACCGGGTGTTCAAGAAGTCTCTCCGCAGTGCCGTATAATTGTTAGCTGCGCGTGCCATATGCGGCAGTGAATATACCGAAATTAAACTCGGTGAAATACAAGTCATTAATTTATTGAATATTCATTTTTACTTACAAATTTTCATATTAAATGTTGAAAGTGTCCACCCTGTTGTTGAATACACAATTCAATTCGTATAATCATGTTTCCAAATGCAAGCTGTAACATTTCTTCTGTAACATAATCAGTGAAAGTGGGTATTGCAGTTTTCAGTTCATCGGTGGATTTTGGACAGTTTTTATAGACAGTTGCTTTCGCTGCACCTCAGAAGAAAAAGTCAGGTGGTTCAAAAATGGCTCTGAGCACTATGGGACTTAACTTCTGAGGTCATCAGTCCCCTAGAACTTAGAACTACTTAAACCTAACTAACCTAAGGACATCACACACATCCATGCCCGAGGCAGGATTCGAACCTGCGACCTTAGCGCTCGCTCGGTTCCAGACTGTAGCGCCTATAACCGCTCGGCCACTCCGGCCGGCAAAGTCAGGTGGTGTTAGGTCAGGCGATCGTGGAGACCAAAGTCCCTATGACTTTATGCGATCACCAAAAACATCAGCAAGCAGTGACATTGAAACGCGAGCTGTATGCGTGGTTGCACCATCTTGTTGAAAATAACCGTTCAGTATTTCACTTAACACAAGTTCTCCTATGAATATCACTGCAGTAAGGTTGTGCGTTTATTGTTTCGTTGAAAAATATGGGACCCACAATCCGACGTCTAGAAATTGCAACCCAAACTCCTATTTTCACAGAATGAAGTGGTTCCCCATGAATACAAAATGGATTTGCAGTACTCCACATACGAGAATTTTGCGAGTTCATGTACCCGGATAAATGAAACCACGTCTCATCAGTGAAAAACGTTTCATTAAGAACATCCCTTCCATTTTGTTGAAAGAAATTTTTGAACCATTGACAATAATGCAGTCTCTTGCCATGATCAGTATTTTTCAGTTCTTGCACGGCTGTCACTTTGTATGGGAATAGTTCTAATTTTTTCCCTACAGCTGTGTGGGTCGTTCCGACAGTAACATCGATTTCCTGGGCGAATATTCTTACTGACTTGTTCGGACTCATGGACATTTTATCGGAAATATCGAGTAGTTTATCCTCAGACAAAACGCTAGGACGACCACATCTCGGTGCATCTGTCACTAAACCCGTACTTCGAAATTTGTTAATCAAATCTCGTACAGTATCGCGATGTGGGAGTGTTGTCTCCTGGAAAACTGAATTAAATGTTTGACGAACTGAAACTGTGTATTTGCCTCCAGCTTTGAACACTTGGTCGACTAAAAACACACGTTCTTCAATGGTTAGAATTTTAACAGTGACAAAAACGAAACAGACGAAGAAAGGAACTTGAACGTTCACGTCAACACGTAACGACACATACCAGCAATACTACTGACTCTGGCTGAGATAAACGAAACAGAGTAATGTTGGGAGAGTCCACTTGGTCTGGAACCGCGTGACCGCTACGGTCGCAGGTTCGAATCCTGCCTCGGGCATGGATGTGTGTGATGTCCTTAGGTTAGTTAGGTTTAAGTAGTTCTACGTTCTAGGGGACTGATGACCACAGATGTTAAGTCCCATAGTGCTCAGAGCCATTTGAACCATTTGAACCAAGTCCACTTGAAGGGAAGTAACCCAGGCAGGCGAACAATCATACGGCACTGCAGAGAGACTTTTTGAACACCCCGTAGACCAAAGAGTGGTCTGACGAAGCTCTCCGCCTCGTCTATGCTGCCCGAGTCCCTTCATCTTTGAACAATAGATGAAACCAACAGAGGTTGGACAAAACATACGGAACACAGCGAGAAATGCAAGCTTGTACATAAATGCAGATGCTAACCGAGCGTGCGGGTGTTGCTGTTGTGTTTGACCACAAACGGCACTTGCTCAGTTGCGAGCGTCAGTTGTGTCGGAACTGTGTTCTGTGTAACTGTGGGAGCATAATGTCAGAGCTAAATGAATTTGAAGGCGCTCTAAGTGTAGGTACTCGTGTGATGGGTGCTTCCGTTTTGAAAGTAGCCGAAGAGTTTGCAGTTTAACCTTCACGCGCTCGCGCGGGCGGTGAAGTGACCGCCTTTATGCAATTTCTCGTCATACTTACTCCACAAAGGTAACGAGGCGGCGGGAGGGACATGTATTCTCTAGCTGCACCTTTTTACGACAGATGCTGCTCAAAGTTCGTCCAAGTCGCACCTCTCTGCCTCTCAGGACAAGTTCAAATAGGTTCAAATGGCTCTGAGCACTATGGGACTCAACTGCTGTGGTCATAAGTCCCCTAGAACTTAGAACTACTTAAACCTAACTAACCTACGGACAGCACACAACACCCAGCCATCACGAGACAGAGAAAATCCCAGACCCCGCCGGGAATCGAACCCGGGAACCCGGGCGTGGGAAGCGAGAACGCTACCGCACGACCACGAGATGCGGGCAGTTCAAATAGGTCCGCACACGTTCGGTGGTGAGTTTACCGCCTTGCAAGCTCTTACGGCACTTACAAAACCGGTCAGTTACCGCCTTGCGAGCGCTTACGAGACTTTGTTCTACTCGTCTACTTCGGAATGTAAGTATTTCTTTTTGTAATTCCCCTATAATTCCTCAATTTTATAGACTCTCCAGTTCTCTAGTGAATGTGCATGTGCTTCAGACTTTCATCATCAAGAAGAACACAATGGTGGCCTGCATGTATATTTTTCCAGTTACTCGGCTTGGCAGGATTAAATTCGTTACGCATTTTTCAGTTCAACACAGGTAATATGAAAGAAAAAACGAGAAGACTATTCTTACATGCTTTATCTTTGGAACTGAAGAGCGAAAACCTGAAAGAAAGAGCTAAATTGAAGCATTTACCAAAAGATTTGTTAGTATTTTTGGAAAATTACAGAGAGAGTGACGTAGTTTATCCAGCTGTATCAACCTCTACAAGGAGAGGAATATGTTAATTGTGTGGCTCAAAAAAGAATATAAAAACAAGGCGAGAATGCGGTGCATGTGGAAGAATCGTCTGTCTACGACATTCAGCCACCACAGTTACGTGCAATAATTGTTGTCAGCCTCAAAACGAAAATGAAATGGATACAGACTGATCAGCATTTTTCATCTGACAGAAATGTTTGTGACGTTTTCAATCAAAAATTCTTTTTCAAAGCAAAATTAGCTTTTCTTGTGACGAGTTAAGACAGTGAATAATTATATAGTCCCAAAACATTACAATTTAAAAAATGTTCTTATATTTCATTTGGGTATTTGGCTTCCTTTTTGTATTCCGTTGTATATTTTATTGTTAAAAAAGTGGACGAAAGTGAGTGTTGAATGATCGTGACAAACGGTCATTGAAGAGGATTGTGAAGAAAAAGAAGAGGACGACAGTTGCAAAAGACACTGCAGAAGTGAATATCGCACACGCAAACCATGTCAGCACCAAAAGAATACGAAGAGAGTTCCACAAGCTGGGAACTGCAGGCCGAGATTGAGTTCCAGAATAACACACAGTTATGCACATGTCCGTGATAGGGAAACGCTTTGCCGATGCCATAAAACCTGGGCTATAGATCAATAGAACAGAGACGTTTGGTCGGATGAGTCTTCTTCCACACTGTTTCCAAGTCTTGGTCTGCTTAACGTGCCCCGAGTGGAACATGGCGGGGGTTCGGTGATGGTTTGGGCAGACATATCATGGTATTCTGTTGGCCTGATGTTTACTCTGAAATGTCACACTACTGCCAATGATAATGTGACCATTCTGACTGATCATGTGAATCCCAAGGTATACCAGTGTTTATCCATTCCGAGACGACTGTAAGCTGTTTTGAATCCCAATGATTTTCCTCTATCGTTTTTCACATGATATGTGTTATATTTTTTGAATTTCCATATTTTTGTCCATCCCCTGTGCATCCAATTATCCCTGCTTTTTGCAGTCAAGCCTTTGTATGTTTTACAATTTTTTTCCCTTCACGCTTCCGTGAATTACCAAATTAACTGTTTCTTGATGCCTTGCTTGTGTCTTATCAACCACCTCGTTCCTCAATTCGATTCAGCACCTTTTCGTCAGTTACTCGATCTACCTGACCAATCTTCATGTTTCTTCCATGACATCAATTTCTAAATCTATTCTCTTCTTGTGTGAATTATTTATTGTTCACGTTTCAGTTTTATGTAAGCCTACACTACACACAAGTACCTACCACAAAGACTTTCTAATACGTAAACTGTTATGACCAGACGAAACTACAATCATCTGGTCAAAACTGTGGGCTCTTTAATTGCTCTGGAAGATGACACGTTGGATCTACAATATATGAAATATTAGTTCACTTCATTGCACGAATGAATAAAAAGATTTACTTAACTTGATGCAAACCTTGCCACGGGTGTGCTTGACAATTTACAACTGTCACTGATTATTAAAGCATCACTGATTCACTAATTAACGAACTCTTCTCTTGGAGTGTGTAACCTCCCCACAGAATTTTTTAAATAAACCAAGAACCAAGTGTAACCTCCGCACAAAAATAATAATTAAAAAAATGGTTCAAATGGCTCTGAGCACTATGGGACTCAACTTCTGAGGTCATTAGTCCCCTAGAACTTAGAACTAGTTAAACCTAACTAACCTAAAGACATCACAAACATCCATGCCCGAGGCAGGATTCGAACCTGCGACCGTAGCGGTCTTGCGGTTCCAGACTGCAGCGCCTTTAACCGCACGGCCACTTCGGCCGGCAATAATTAAATGAATTTTTAAAGTATTGTAACCTCTGAACAAAATTGGCTCCCATTTATAATCTCTGTGCAGAAATGCATTCACATTTAATGTAACCACAAAATTCAATTCGTAAATCCGGAAGTAATAAAAAAAATTCAGTTACCTGGTAAATTTTTTTGACGACAGCAGCGCTGCGCCTCGGCCCTGTATTCTGAATAAAAAAAAGGAAAAATTCTTACCTCAATAAAAACTGCGAATATATCTGCTCTTACGTAAAAACCTTCTACAATAATACTCATCGCCCGAAGTCCCTACCAGAGCAGACTGCCGTCACGTGCAGGCACGCGCCGACTACTGTCGACTACTGCCGACTCACGCAGACAACTGAAGACTAAAGCCGACTGACGCCGACTCGCGACAAGCAACAACTAACTACGTACTACTCTCTGGTCAGAGACTCTGCCATGCCTCGCCCATCGCCGGCAACGCATACGTCTTACAAGTGTAACGTTCGACATTTACTAAAATGCAGTTCCATCTGAGACTTGAATAACTTTTTAGTTCTACTTTATGAGGTTGACTGCCTCAGCTGGGATCACAAACTGGACAAAGCGCTTCCATGCACGGATCCATATTGGCCTCCATGCGAGAGCGCTGCGATGTTTTGGAAGAAATGCAGATCTTTAAGCATCTGCTATATGCTAAAGACTATATCCTTAACGACCAACCAAGAAATAGAAATTTTTTGAAGGTTTCACGCCTTTACTTTGTTCTTCATACTTGTAAATCTGATGATCTGGGCATTATCACATGCGCGCGCTGATTGGCGAGCGCGGTTGGTCAAGCTGTTCATCTTCTTTCTTTTTATCCTCATTTTCCTTTTACGATGAAGGTGATTTTAGCCCGTTGAACACCTCACGTTTTATCCTTATATCTTTATTACCACGACGTCTTTAGATTACGTCCCCTCAGCCCCCTCCCCTCCCGCCCACCCCGGACTAACTACTGGCTTTAGGTATAGTTTTTAAAAGTTCCTCCTGTTGTCATAGGTGACTTCATATATAAGTTTCTTTACTAGCATAAGCAACCGTGTGTGGTTATTTTTAGGTTTCATCTCCTATTTAGCTCGTCTCTTGTTCTATTCATTCAATTTTTTTTATATACGTTGATCCACAGCTGGGAATATATGGGCTATTTAGCCCCGACCCATGTATAGCTTTCTCGTATTCGTATGCGCATGCGCATGCAAGCAACTTCCCTTGTCTTGCCCATGTGCATAGATAGCGGGTCAGGCTTGTAAGTGAGCGACCATTTGTAGCTGCAGTTTATGGCTGATCATGGCCCATCGAACATAGGCCGGTGTGAGGTGGAGCGTACACCATTAAGTTAAGTAGTGGTTTTGACTTTGTACATATGTACTGTGTTTTTCTTTTCTTTTTCATTTATAAATGCATGGCTATGGTGTTATTTTAAACACTGACAAATGTCTTCTTAGGCACTTGTGGCTTTCATTGTAGTCCTGAAGAAGGTGTAGTTATCTACGCCGAAACCTGGGTTAACACTTAACAACACTAGGTGTTTTTTTCGCAATCGAGGAGGGTTTTTAGTTTTTTGAGATATGAGCATACTAATTCTGATCGTGCCCCACGGCCAACCGTGCAGTTAGAACGTCCTAATGCAAACCTTTCAGTAGTCATGACAATTTTTTTTCATATAGTTTAATAATTGTCACCCTGTACGTGTACCGTGGCACCGGGCTTGCCATTGTGGATACATCGGTTCCCGTCAGATCACCGAAATAGAGCGCTGTCGGGCGTGGCCGGTACATGGATGGGTGACCATTTGGGCCGCCATGCACTGTTGCCATTTCTCGGGGTGCACTCAGCCTCGTGATGCCAATTGAGGAGCTACTCGGCCGAATAGTAGCGGCTCCGGTCAAAGAAAACCATCGTAACGACCGGGAGAACGGTGTGCTGACCACACGCCCCTCCTATCCGCACCCTCATTGAGGATGACACGGCGGTCGGATGGTCCCGATGGGTCACTTGTGCCCTGAAGACGGAGTGCCTGTACGTATACCGTCAGTTGAATTACAAGCGCCTGGTACGCTGATGAACACCTTTTGCAGTTTGACAGATTCAGCGAATGTCTCTTGATTTTTCTTAAGCCTTGCTTCCATCATGGAGGTCAAGGGTCAGAGCTTCCTCTGTAGTACCTTTAACTTTGCTAAATTCAAACTGATAGTTACCTAACAGATACTCCATACATAAATAAATGCTGTTGTTGTGGTCTTCAGTCCTGAGTCTGGTTTGATGCAGCTCTCCATGCTACTCTATCCTGTGCAAGCTCCTTCATCTCCCAGTACCTAATGCAGCCTACATCCTTCTGAATCTGCTTAGTGTATTCATCTCTTGGACTCCCTCTACGAATTTTACCCTCCACTCTGCCCTCCAGTACTATATTGGTGATTCCTTGATGCCTCAGAACATGTCCTACCAACCGATCCCTTCTTCTAGTCAAGTTGTGCCACAAACTCCTCTTCTCCCCAATTCTATTAATTACCTCCTCATTAGTTATGTGATCTACCCACCAATTCTTCAGCATTCTTCTGTAGCACGACATTTCGAAAGCTTCTATTCTCTTCTTGTCTAAACTATTTATCGTCCATGTTTCACTTCCATACATGGCTACACTCCATATAAATACTTTCAGAAACGATTTCCTGGCACTGAAATCAATACGCGATGTTAACAAATTTATCTTCTTCAGAAACGCTTTCCTTGCCATTGCTAGTCTACATTTTATATCCTCTCTACTTCGACCATCATCAGTTATTTTGATCCCCAAATAGCAAAACGTCTTTACTACTTTAAGTGTTTCGTCTCCTAATCTAATTCCCTCATCATCACCCGACTTAATTCGATTGCATTCCATTATCCTCGTTTTGCTTTTGTTGATGTTCATCTTATATCCGCCTTTCAAGACACTATCCATCCCGTTCAAATGCTCTTCCAAGTCCTTTGCTGTCTCTGACAGAATTAAAACGTTATCGGTGAACCTCAAAGATTTTATTTCTTCTCCGCGGATTTTGATACCTTCTCCGAATTTTTCTTCGGTTTACTTTACTTCTTGCTCAATATACAGATTGAATAACATCGGGGATAGGCTAAAACCCTGTCTCACTCCCTTTCCAACCACTTCTTCCCTTTCATGTCCCTCGACTCTTATAACTGCCATCTGGTTTCTGTACAAATTGTAAATAGCCTTTCGTTTCCTATATTTTACCCCTGCCACCTTTAGAATTTGAAAGAGAGTATTCCAGTCAACATTGTCAAAGGCTTTCTCTAAGTCTACAAATGCTAGAAACGAAGATTTGCCTTTTCTTAATCTTTCTTCTAAGGTAAATCGTAAGGTCAGTATTGCCTCACGTGCTCCAACATTTCTACGGAATCCAAACTGATCATCCCCGAGGTCGGCTTCTACCAGATTTTCCATTCGTCTGGAAAGAATTCGCGTTAGTATTTTGCAGCTGTGACTTATAAACTGATAGTTCGGTGATTTTCACATCTGTCAACACCTGCTTTCTTTGGGATTGGAATTATTATATTCTTCTTGAAGTCTGAGAGCATTTCGCTTGTCTCATACATCTTGCTCACCAGATGGTAGAGTTTTGTCAGGACTGGCTCTCCCAAGGCTGTCAGTAGTTCTAATGGAATGTTGTCTACTCCCGGGGCCTTGTTTCGACTTTGGTCTTTCAGTGCTCTGTCAAACTCTTCACGCAGTATCGTATCTCCCATTTCATCTTCATCTACATCCTCTTCCATTCCCATAATATTGTCCTCAAGTACATCGCCCTTGTGTAGACCCTCTATATACTCCTTCCACCTCTCTGCTTTGCCTTCTTTGCTTCGAACTGGGTTTCCATCTGAGCTCTTGATATTCATACGAGTGGTTCTCTTCTCTCCAAAGGTCTCTTTAATTTTCCTGTGGGCAGTATCTATCTTACCCCTAGTGAGATAAGCCTCTACATCCTCTACATCCTTACATTTGTCCATCCTTGCTTAACAGTTTTGCACTTCCTGTCTATCTCATTTTTGAGACGTTTGTATTCCTTTTTGCCTGCTTCATTTACTGCATTTCTATATTTTCTCCTTTCATTCAATTTTTCTTCTGTTACCCAAGGATTTCTACTAGATCTCGTCTTTTTACCTACTTGATCCTCAGCTGCCTTCACTACTTCATCCCTCAAAGCTACCCATTCTTCTTCTACTAGATTTCTTTCCCCCATTCCTGCCATTTGTTCCCTTACGCGCTCCCTGAAACTCTGTACAACCTCTGGTTTCGTCAGTTTATCCAGGTCCCATCTCCTTAAATTCCCACCTTTTTGCAGTTTCTTCAGTTTTAATTTTAATTTTAAGTAAATATCCCTGAACAGACTGTACAATCACTTTGGGAAGGAGCGCCGCGTCTTGTCTCCTGCAGCTGCGGCTGTCTCGCCGTGTCAGGTACCGCCGCATCCAATTACCCGCAGGCAGCCGCGGCGAGTACCCTCCGGGCGCCGCCAGGTGGCCCGTGCCCGCTGCGAGCGGATCGCGGCGAGTGACGGATCCGCGGAACGAGCCAGCCTAACAAGTAATCTCATTATAAGCAGCAGTCGCGGTCCGATCCCTGCCCCTCAAATTGGCAGCGGGCGGGGAGCAGCCGAGCCGCGCTGAAGGCCCGGCTAACAAGGCGAGGCGGCCGGCGTCTTCTTCTTGTCGACCGCCCTCTGCCCGTCTGCCGACGTCGGAGCGGCGCAGCGGGGCCGCCGGGATTGGCCCGCCGCCGTTTGGAAGAAGCGAACCATTCAAATTGAGTGCCACCGGAGGAGCAAGTGAAGGGCGAGGAATTTCCTTTCGCTCGGCTCCTCGCGCAGCGCAGCGCCGGGCACACGGCGCGCGGGTCTATTGGAGCAGTGAAGAGTCGAGTCATCCCCAGAAGGGGTCAGGCGGGGCGCTCCGAGCGCCTCCCTCTAGGCGGCCGCGTCACAGCCCAGACACGTCTTCGGTGCTTCCTTCTCCTGCCCCGCGCCCCGGTTCTTCTGCGCCATTCCTCCCACCCCACCCCTCTCCCACGCCGAAACCTTCACTCCCTCCCTCTGCCATGACAGCCCTCACACGCGCAACTTTTTATTCGAACAACATTTTCCGCCGCGCGATTTACATGTGATTTCTCTCTTTCCGTCTCTCTCTCTCTCTCTCTCTCTTATTTTCTTGCGGCATTTACCGCTACGAGAAGTCAACGAGACGAGAGACAGGCATTGTGCTCCGCCTCCGTATATGTATAGGAATATACATACGAGCATCAAAAGGAGGCTGTGGGGAAAAACTGCCTGCAGTCCGAGCAGCGAGCGGAAGCGAAAGGGGAGGGGCGTATAATCGGAAACTAAATAAGAATGGCAAAAGTATAAATCTGTCATTCGTATTATGATGCCGACCCGAGGCCTGTCGTGAAGGAACAAGTTTGTGTACGCCTCAGGAAGTTCGCTTCTTTCTTCCGCTGTGACTTCGTTGCTGCTCTGATGTTGATATTTCCGTGCATTTTACGGTTGGAGCGCGTTGATAGGAGATGTCTCTGTCTTTTCCCGCTCGGACTTACTTTAATGTGCCTGCATGTTTGCTGTTCTTCAGCGACTGCAATCGTTGCGCATTTGTGAGATATTTGCAAGGCTAACGACATCCGTACCTTAACGATACGCCAGTAACTATTTATTGGAAATTAAATATTATCACCTAAACTAAATTAATACTACACATTCTTTTTCATATGATATCATTCATAAGGCAGTGTATTACTTTAAAAAATTCTCAGTAGCCTAGCGTAGTTTCTTAAATTAATTGTGTTTAGAATACTCGTTATAGCCGGTAGGGGTGGCCGAGCGGTTCTAGGCGCTACAGTCTGGAACTGCGCGACCGCTACGGTCGCAGGTTCGAATCCTGCCTCGGGCATGGGTGTGTGCGATGTCCTTAGGTTAGTTAGGTTTAATTAGTTTTAAGTTCTAGGGGACTGATGACCTCAGAAGTTAAGTCCCTTAGTGCTCAGAGCCATTTGAACCGTTTGAACCATTTGAACCAATACTCGTTATCCAGAGGTGAAAACGAAAACTGAAATTTCTGCGCTTGTCAACGGTAGCCATTAAGTTTTAACTATCACCCCAAACGCATAATGTATCAATTTTTTTGCAGCTATATACACTTAATTATTATAAATATTTTTCAGCTTAGTATTATTTTGCGCAACCTATAATACAACGGCCGCCCGGTGTGGCCGAGCGGTTCTAAGCGCTTGAGTCCGGATCCGCGCTGCTGCTACGGTCGCAGGTTCGAATCCTGCCTCGGGAATGAATGTGTGTGATGTCTTTAGGTTAATTAGGTTTAAGTAGTGCTAAGTTCTAAAGGACTGATGACCTCAGATATTAAGTCCCATAGTGCTCAGAGCCATTTGAACCATTTTATAATACTACAAAAAATTTATCCGATAAAAACTTCATATAATTTCAGTCTTTGTGAAAAGTCTGGGACTACAACATACACTGATGAGCTAAAACATTATGAACACGCACTTAACAGAGTGTTTCTCCACCTTTGGAAAGCAGCAATACGACAGTAATTATGCGTGTATTCGACGAGTCCTTGGTAGTGTACACAGCACAAATGTATTATGGACAAATGTAAAAAAGTGATCAGACAGGATGCTTACTTACGTGTCACCTGTCACAGTCGTATCTAGACGCATCAGGAATCCAGTATCACTTCAACTGCACACGCCCCACACCATTATAGAGCCGCCACCAGCTTGAACCTGCTGAAATGAAAGGTCCATGGATTCATGAGGTTGTTTCCATACCTGTATACGTCTATCCGCTCGATACAATTTGAAACGAGACTCGTCCAAGCAGGCAATATGTTTCCAGTTATCAACAGTACCAATGTCTGTGCTAACGGGCCCAGGCGAGGCGTAAAGCTTTGTGTAGTGCATCCATCAAGCGTACGCGAGTGAACCTTCGGCTCCGAAAGCCCATATCGATGATGTTTCGTTGAATGCTCCGCACGCTGACACTTGTTGATGGCCGAACACTGAAATCTGCAGCAATTTGCGGAAGGGTTGCACTTCTGTCACGCTGAACGATTCTTTTCAGTCGTCGTTGGTCACGTTCGTGGAGGATCCTTTTCCGGCGTCAGCGACGTCGGAGATTTGATGTTTTACCGGATTCCTGATAGTCACGGTACACTCATCAAACGGTTGTATGGGAAAATCCCCACTTCGTCGCTACCTCAGAGATGCTGTGAACCATCGCTCGTGCGCCGTCTTTAACACCACGTTCAAACTCACTCGGATCATGAGAACCTGCCATTCTAGCAGCAGGAACCGATCTAACAAATGCGCCAGACACTTGTTGCCGATCGCAGCGCCGTATTCTGCCTGTTTACAAATGTCTATATTTGAATCTGCATGCCTATACCAGTTTCTTTGGCGCTTTAGTGTATATAGTACATTCCTATTGTGTCATCTGTCCGCAAAGATATTAGGCAGGATTCAGTCTCACAGGGGGCTGTGATCATAATGTTTTGTTTTACATTTGATGACAGTTTCAAATATTGAATTTTATTCCTGAATTTCAACTTAACCGTAATAGGTACAGATGTACTACCTTAACCAATATGAAAATACGTGCCAGATTGCAACTCGAACCCCGATCTGCTGGACGTGATAAAGGTCATATCTGGGTTCGAAACCCAGTCCAGCACAAATTTTCATATGTCACTTCAGGTAGTACATCTACACGGTGCACCAGAAATGCTGCGACAATCTACGAGGGATTGCAGAGAATGTTTGGAGAAACAAACCGCGGATAGGAAATCGTGTCCGGAAACGTCATCTAACGAGGCTGCAGAGAGTCGAAGTTACAGGCGCCTGCCACTGGGCCACCCATTCGGCTCAAAATGAGACTTTATAAGCTGACGGACTGTAGGCGGAAAGTCCCGCAGAGTTGTTTGTTATTCAGTGATCGCGTCTGATTGCCACTATCGCCAATGGAGAAGATGGAGCTGGTTGCTGTGTAGACATGCCTTGCCTCGTTATGAGTGCGATGGTCTCTTGCTTTTGTGCATGACGGTTATGGACACAGGTTACATCTGCAGTTTTGTTTTTCTCCTGTTCACAGAAAAACAATGGAGATCTTAGAAGATTCCAGGAGAAAAGTAAACTGAGGATGGAAACCTGTATCCGAAACCATCATTCACTGAGGTTCAAATGGATCTGAGCACTATGGGACTTAACTGCTACGGTCATCAGTCCCCTAGAACTTAGATCTACTTAAACCTAACTAACCTAAGGAGAGGCAGAGAAAATCCCTGACCCCACCGGGAATCGAACCCGGGAACCCGGGCGTGGGAAGCGAGAACGCTACCGCACGACCACGAGATGTGGGCTCATTCACTGAGGCAGTAAAGCATAGCGTTCATAGGAGACAAGTCATGTCTACCCACTGGCTAGCTCCATGTGCTTCACTGGCGATCGTGGCAATCAGTCGCGATCACTGAACAACAAACAACGTATCGAGACGTTCCGCCTACAGTCCGTCAGCGTACAAAGTCATATTTGGTGCTGAAGGGGTGCCTAGTGACAGGCGCCGGCGCCTATAACTTTGACGCTCTGTAGCGTCGCTGGATGACATTTCTGGACGTGGGGTCCTATCCTCGATTTGTACCTCAAGACACCCTGCACAACCCCTCGAAGTCTGTCGCGACATTTCTAGGTCATCCTGTATACCTGATACAATTAAGTTGAATCTCAGGAGCCGGCCGCGGTGGACGAGCGGTTCTAGGCGCTTCAGTCCGGAACCGCGCGACTGCTACGGTCGCAGGTTCGAATCGTGCCTCGGGCATGGATGTGTGTGATGTCCTTAGGTTAGTTAGGTTTGAGTGGTTCTAGGTTATAGGGGACTGATGACCTCAGATGTTAAGTCACTTAGTGCTCAGAGCCATTTGAACCATTTGAATCTCGGAACTAAATTTTGTAATGCTTCGACTTTATTACATATCGCTGTGTTATACCCGAAATTACACCTGTGTTCCATAAATGACATATCCCGGGTACCATTGTAAGCTCTGCACATTATGGAGTCCTCGTGCAATAGTTAATTTTCTAGATATCCTTTGCAAACATTATTCCGCAAATAACTGAACTATTCCGGTCACAAATTATTATGGAAACTAGTCCCATGGCAGATAGACAAAGTTGGATGTCCCAGTATGAGGTTTCTTTCAAATAAAATAAAATTTAGCTCAATATTTCCATTTCATGTATCCATGCCTCGGCTTTCGCGTAGGTCTGTCATTCTGTGAAAGATAATGCGTTTCAGATGGGGGAAAGAATAATTTAAGGTAAATCACAGGAACGGGTTCAAATGGTTCAAATGGCTCTTAGCACTGTGGGACTTAACATCTGAGGTCGTAAGTCCCCTAGGCTTAGAACTACTAAAACCTAACTAACCTAAGGACATCACACACATCCATCCTCGAGGCAGGATTCGAACCTGCGACCGCAGCAGCAGCGCGGTTCCTGACTGAAGCGCCTAGAACAGCTTGGCCACAACGGCCGGCGTCAGGAACGGGGAAAAAAGCTATAGGAAATAATGTACTGAGTGTATTGGAAGACACAGCAGCTTGTTTAATAATAATGTACCTCTGGTCAGAGTGATAAAAGAAAAGCAAGATCTCTATCTTCACTGTCTGAACGTATTTAAAAATGTATAGGCCTACTTTGTCACGCAGTTCGAAATAATCTGTGTAATTTATCGCTATAGAGGATTTGCGTGAGCGGAAGTTTATGATAGCTTTATCAGGTACGGCTAGGGCATTAATGCCAATAAATAATGGGACGCTCGTGATGGTGATGTAATCAGGAGAACATTATACACAAACGCAATAACGTTTGCTTTCCTTCCACGCTTCATTGAACGAGGTCATTGTACACATCTATTAACCACTTGTATGGATTCGTACTGTATCCTGTATTGTCAACGGTTTTACTAAAGGCGTATCGGAAAAAGT
The DNA here is from genome assembly GCF_023864275.1 of Schistocerca cancellata. NCBI lineage: Eukaryota > Metazoa > Arthropoda > Insecta > Orthoptera > Acrididae > Schistocerca > Schistocerca cancellata. The sequence goes on from NC_064634.1 coordinate 70,581,070, forward strand.
TTCCTTTGCTATAAATGAAAGGACATTACAGTTTTGACCGGTTCTGATCAGATAGTGCGGATTAAACACTTCAAATGGTTCTATGCAAAAAAAGAAACAATAATAATTAAATTCGCAATCGGGAAAGCTAAACAGTTCCAGCATCTTGGTCCCCATGGAACCTTAGGTATAGATCATGCCTCTCACACATGTGTCTACTGCTCTTGGATACAACACTGCTGTGGTATGAGAAGGTATGCTATCGAACCCGTCTCTTGCCTCCTGTAGAAATTATGAACGCCTATACTAGATTTAATTTCGTTTTAATCGTAGCAGGTAAACGGAATATCCAGGGACATTGGTCCACACCCAAAATGTTTTCTAAATTACGAACCACCGAATGAGGTACAGGAATTGTGAAACAGCAGATAAACTCATTCAAAGGATAAAAAGTAGTTTGTTAAAACACCTTCTATGGTATTTAAATGAAACGTTCCCGAATATGGTAAGGTTAAATAAATTAACTTGTCAGTTCACGTATACATATTGCTGATCATAATAATGTACAAAACTATGGAAAAGAAGTGGAATTCTGGCAAATAACGATCCGCTTGACTTTGGGCAAAGTAAAGGACCATAATAAAAGCGTCCTGAGAGATTCCCTCTCTGTTTCGACCAATAAAATTAATTTTGTAAGTTGCGATCGAAATATCAGAGCATGTAGCAAATGTGCAACCTAGCAGAAAATCAGCCTGAACAGTATTATACATCGCTCCATTTATCACCCTTTGACCAACGTGATCTGGCGTACGAATTAAACATTAGGAAGAAGAAATGAAAATTTTGAGGTCTGCCGAGGACATTGTAATTCTATGAGAGACAGGAAAGGTCTTGGAAGAGCTGTTGAACGGAATGGGAAGTGTCTTGAAAGGAAGATATAACACGAACATCAACAAAACAAAACAGCGATAAAGGAATGTAGCCGTATTAAATCAGCTGATGCTGGGGTAATTAGCGTAGGAAACGAGACACTTAAAGTAGTAGATGAGCTTTGCTATTTGGACAGCAAAATAACTTACGATGGCCAAAATAGAGAGGATATAAAATGTAGACTGGCAGTGAGAAGGAAAGCATTTCGGAAGAAGAGAAATTTGTTAACATCGAATATGGATACAAGTGCTAGGAAATCTTTTCTGAAGGTATATGTCTGGAATGTAGCCATGTATGGAAGCGAAACACGAACGATAAACAGTTCAGACAAAAAGAGAATACCGAGTTTCGAAATGTGGTGCCACAGAAGAATGTTCTGTTGGGTACGTCACATAACTAATGTCGAGGTACTGAATAGAGTTAGAGAGAAAAGATATTTGGGGCGTAACTTGACTAAAAGAAGGGATTGGTTGATGGGCAAATCTGAGATATCGGGAGGTGACCAGTTTAGTATTGGAGGGAAGTGTGGGGGCAAAAAATTGTAGAGGGAGACCAAGAGATGAAAACAGTACGCAGATTAAATAGGACGTAGGCTGTAGTAGTTATTTGGAGATTCAGAGGCCCATAAAGGATAGAGTAGCATGGAGAGCTGCATCAAACCAGTGTTCGGACTGAAGACCGCCACCACAACAACAAACAACATTCTATCTGAACACGGCGAACTGCCATACTACCATAGACGGGCGCCCAATTTTAGAGTCCATAAGTGTCTTAAATGTAAAAAAATAGGAAAATGAAGAGGTACTATAGTCATTGAATAGCAGTAACGAGACTGCCCAATAGGAACTTTTTAGTTTCTCATGAACGCTAATAATTTACGACGAAATAATTTAAATCGTCTCGCATTCACTGCGGTACACTGCGGCACTTCGCGAAAAGTAAAATTTAAACTCGCTTCAGAACGCATTCATCTTAAGTAAAAGCACTATCAGTCCACTAACACCTTCGACTGATGACATAAAAGGGAGACCAACATCACTCTTTTTTACACATGCCGTGGCTGACATGCGGCACTGCCTCATGGCGAATTCTCATCAGCCCATTGCTGGAACGAAGATGCTGCTGGAACGCCAGTCTGAGACCAAGGATCCGCAGCACTTGCGAATCTCAATTACATATACAGAGTGCACATTAATAAAACCGACAAACTGCAGGGACAGATTCCTGACTAGAAATGGACATGCGGCACTGCCTCATGGCGAATTCTCATCAGCCCATTGCTGGAACGAAGATGCTGCTGGAACGCCAGTCTGAGACCAAGGATCCGCAGCACTTGTGAATCTCAATTACATATACAGAGTGCACATTAATAAAACCGACAAACTGCAGGGACAGATTCCTGACTAGAAATGGAGGGAAAAAGTCCTGCCGGCCGGGGTGACCGAGCGGTTCTAGGCGCTACAATCTGGAACCGCGCGACCGCTACGGTCGCAAGTTCGAATCCTGCCTCGGGCATGGATGTGTGTGATGTCCTTAGGTTAGTTAGGTTTAAGTAGTTCTAAGTTCTAGGGGACTGATGACCAAAGAAGTTAAGTCCCATAGTGCTCAGAGCCATTTGAACGATTTTTCCCATCTAATCTTCAGCATTCTTCTGTAGCACCACATTTCGAAAGCTTCTATTCTCTTCTTGTCTAAACTATTTATTGTCCATATTTCACTTCCATACATGGCTACACTCCATACAAATTCTTTCAGAAATGACTTCCTGACACTTAAATCTATACTCGATGTTAACAAATTTCTCTTCTTCAGAAACGCTTTCCTTGCCATTGCCAGTCTACATTTTATATCCTCTTTACTTCGACCATCATCAGTAATTCTGCTCCCTAAATAGCAAAACTCCTTTACGACTTTAAGTGTCTCATTTCCTAATCTAATTCCCTCAGCATCACCAGACTTAATTCGACTACATTCCATTATCCTCGTTTTGCTTTTGTTGATGTTCATCTTATATCCTCGTTTCAAGACACTGTCCATTCCGTTCAACTGCTCTACCAAGTCCTTTGCTGTCTCTGACAGAATTACAGTGTCATCGGCAAACCTCAAAGTTTTTATTTCTTCTCCGTGGATTTTAATACCTACACCAATTTTTTCTTTTGTTTCCTTTACTGCTTGCTCAATATACAGATTGAATAACATCGGGGAGAGGCTACAACCCTGTCTCACTCCCTTCCCAACCACTGCTTCCCTTTCGTGCCCCTCGACTCTTATAACTGCCTTCTGGTTTCTGTACAAATTGTAAATAGCCTTTCGCTCCCTATATTTTACTCCTGCCACCTTCAGAATTTGAAAGAGAGTATTCCAGTCAACATTGTCAAAAGCTTTCTCTAAGTCTACACATGCTATAAACGTAGGTTTGCCTTTCCTTAATCTTTCTTCTAAGGTAAGTCGTAAGGTCAGTATTGCCTCACGTGTTCCAATATTTCTACGGAATCCAAACTGATCTTCCTCGAGGTCGGCTTCTACCGGTTTTTCCATTCGTCTGTAAAGAATTCGCGTAAGTATTTTGCAGCTGTGACTTATAAACTAATAGTTCAGTGATTTTCACATCTGTCAACACCTGCTTTCTTTGGGATTGGAATTATTATATTCTTCTTGAAGTCTGAGGGTATTTCACTTGTCTCATACATCTTGCTCACCAGATGGTAGAATTTTGTCAGGACTGGCTCTCCAAAGGCCGTCAGTAGTTCTAATGGAATGTTGTCAACTCCCGGAGCCTTGTTTCGACTCAGGTCTTTCAGTGCTCTGTCAAACTCTTCACGCAGTATCATATCTCCCATTTCATCTTCATCTACATCCTCTTCCATTTCCATAATATTGTCCTCAAGTACATCGCCCTTGTATAGACCCTCTATATACTCCTTCCACCTTTCTGCTTTCCCTTCTTTGCTTAGAACTGGGTTTCCATCTTAGCTCTTGATATTCATACGAGTGGTTCTCTTTTCTCCAAAGGTCTGTTTATTTTTCCTTAGGCAGTATCTATCTTGCTCTAGTGAGATAAGCCTCTACATCCTTACATTTGTCCTCTAGCCATCCTTGCTTAGCCATTTTGCACTTTCTGTCGATCTCTTTTTTGAGACGTTTGTATTCCTTTTTGTTTGTTTCATTTACTGCACCATACCTCTACAAAAACAGCCAATTTTCTTGTTCCCAGAATGAGATTTTCACTCTGCACCGAAGTGTGCGCTGATATGAAACTTCGTGGCAGATTAAAACTGTGTGCATGACCGAGACTCGAACTTGGGACCTTTGCCTTTCGCGGGCAAGTGCTCTCCCAACTGAGCAACCCAAGCACGCCTCACGCCCCGTCCTCTCACCTTACTTCTGCCAGTACCTAGCCTCCTATCTTCCAAACTTTACAGATGCTCTCCTTCGAACGTTGCAGTTTCAATTTTCTTGTTGTGAGTCTAATTCTACTGGTTCTTTCGTTAATTATAAATGCTATTTGTATCTTTTTACGTCGTGTTTTATGAATTAACATAAAAATAATGTAGGCAGATATTCCGATTCGTCTTTCGGCGACCTTTCACATGTGCACTTTAGAATGGCAACTCCTTCTGACCCTAAGGGCCAATCGATACCGACCGACCGCCACGTCATCCTCTGCCAATGCCCGCATCTCGTGGTCGTGCGGTAGCGTTCTCGCTTCCCACGCCCGGGTTCCCGGGTTCGATTCCCGGCGGGGTCAGGGATTTTCTCTGCCTCGTGATGGCTGGGTGTTGTGTGCTGTCCTTAGGTTAGTTAGGTTTAAGTAGTTCTAAGTTCTAGGGGACTTATGACCACAGCAGTTGAGTTCCATAGTGCTCAGAGCCATTTGAACCAGCCTCTGCCAATGGCGTGACTGGATGCGGTATGGAGGGGCGTTGGGTCAACACACCGCTATCCCGGTCTTTGTCAGTTTTTATGCCCTGAAGCCGCTGCTACTCCGTCAAGTAGCTTCTCAGTTGACATCAATAGGGTGAGTAAACTCCGTTCCAGTCCACCCACCAAGAATAAATCCCTGACAGCACAGAGAATCGAAGTGGGGTCTTAAACACAGTAGGGAGACACGCTGATCACTCAGTTAGGAAGGCGGACTGATGCTTTCAGAATACATGCACTGTATTCATGTGCCAAAAGTCAATTTGCACAATTTTATATTTGTGTTATATTACCCAATGTACAACAAAAATATGGCTCTGAGCACTATGGGGCTCAACATCTGATGTCATCTGTCCCCTAGAACTTAGAACTACTTAAACCTAACTAACCTAAGGACATCACCCACATCCATGCCCGAGGCAGGATTCGAACCTGCGACCGTAGCGGTCGCGCGGTTCCAGACTGAAGCGCCTAGAACCGCTCGGCCACCCTGGCCGGCCAATGTACGACAACCAAGTGAGTACCATAAGAGTGGAACATGAAGAACGAAGTCCTCAGAAAAGAAGGAATGTAGTCTTTTTCCACTGCTGTTCAGTCTACACGTAGACGGAAATAAAAGAAAGGTTCAATAGTGGGATTAAAGTTCAAGGAGGAGGGATATCAATGTTAAGATTCGCTGTTGACACTGTTATCTTCAGTGAAAATGAAGAAAATATACAGAATCTGTTGAATGGAATGAACAATCCAATGAGTACAGAATATGGATTGAGAGTAACTCTAAGAAAGACGAAAGTAATGAGAAGCAGCAGTAATGTTAACAGCGAGAAACTTAACATCATGCCTAGTGATCTCGAAGTAGATCAGATTAAGGAATTCTGCTACCATGGAAGCAAAATAACCCATGACGGACGGGCAAGGAGGATAAAAAGAGACTAGCACTGGAAAAAAGAACATTCCTGGCCAAGAGAAGTCTGCTAACGAACATAGGTCTTTATTTGAGAAAGAAATTTCTGAGAATGCGCGTTTGGGGCACAGCATTGTCTGAAACTGAGACCTGCACTGTGAGAAAACTGACCACAAACAACCACCATTTGCGACTTCACTGGTGTCAAAAAAAAAAAAGTTCAAATGTGTGTGAAATCTTATGGGACTTACCTGCTAATGTCATCAGTCCCTAAGCTTACACACTACTTAACCGAAATTAACCTAAGGACAAACACACACTGGTGTCAAGCGGGAGCTCATTGGAGGCCAGGGTGGAGCTCTGCTGTGTTTTATGATGAAAGCTAGTTCTGCCTTGGAGCCAGAGATGGCCATGAGTTAGTTATAAGGAGGCTAATTGAAGGCCCGCAACCAACCTGTCTGCGTGCTAGACACACTGGAACTACACCTAGAGTTCTGGCCTGTGGCGCGATTTCGTATGACAGCAGGAATACTCTCGTGGTTATCCCACACATCCTGACTGCAGATTTGTGCGTCAATCAGGCGATTCGACCTGTTGTGATGTCATTTATTGCTAGCATTCCAGGGGGTGTTTTCCAACAGAATAACGCTCTCCCAAATACAACTGTTGGAGCCCAACGTGCTCTACGGAGTGTCGACATGTTGTCTTGCCCTGCTCCATCGCCAGATCTACCTCCAGTGCAGCACATACGTGATTTCATGGAACGACAACTCCGGTGTCATCCACAAACAGCAATGAGCGACCAAGTGCAACAGGCATGGAACTCCATCCCACAGGCTGACATCTGACACCTGTACAAAACAATGCTTGCACGTTTGTTTGCTTGCATTCAACATTCTGGTTGTTATACCGGTTATTAATGTACCAGCATTTAACATTTGCAATGACTTATCTCGCGCTTCCATTAACCTGCGATCTTGCAACGTTAATTACTTCAATATGTTACCTAGACAAATATATTCCCCGAATGTCATTACGCTACATTAATTATTTTTGGTTTTGCAATTTTTTCCTACAGTGTATGTCCGGACTTTCCCTCAGAGTTATGAAGATCGTTAGGATAGCCAGCCATGAAGAAACTATTACACCTGGTATGCAGGATATATGAGACAGGCGAAATACCATAAGAAGTGAAGAAGAGTTTAAGTGGTCCAATTCAAAATAAAGCAGATGCTGATAGGTGTGAGTATTACCGAATTGTTGGTTTAATAAATCATGGCTGCCAAAAACTGATACATACTATTTAGAGAAGAATGGAAAAAACTGGTAGGAGCTGACACCGAGGAAGATCGGTTTCGGTTCTGGAGCAATGTAGGAATATTTGAGGCAATACTGACCCCTAGAAGTATCATAGTAGGTAGATTAAAGGAAGTTAAACTTCCGTTTATAGCATTTGTAGCGTAGTGATGAAAATTAGATAGATGGACCACTTAATTAATGAGGAGGTACTCAATCGAACTGAGAAGAAAAGAAATTTATGCCACAATGTGGCTAAATCAAGGGATCGATTGACAGGACATACTCTGAGACGTCGAGGATTTATCAGTTTTGTGTTAGTGGGAAGTGTGTGTGAGAACAGGGTTGGTAGGGGGGGGGTCAAGGTTCAAGTCGATGTAGGCTGCAGTATTACTTCGGAGATACGAAGAGGCTTACCCAGGATACACTTGCGTTGAGATCTGTACGAAACCAGTCTTCGGACAGAAGATCGCAACAGCAATGTGGTATACATTTTTTGAAAGATGTAACAACCATTTGACTGTGGAACATGTTTTATTCCACAATCTAGGCCTTGGAACATTATCAAGTGTTACAACTGCAACAGATTAAAGGACAGTAAAAGCACAAGTATCAGAAAAATAGCAGGGAAAACAAATTAAGGTACGGGCTTCGTGATATGCTCTGTTACTTATGCATCAAGTGAATGTGATAACCTTTTTTCTTTTGACGAAATTGGTTTATACAACAGAAGATAATTAATATTTTGACGATGACTTGTGTTCTACTCAAGTCTAATGATTTTTATACGTAAGTAAGAGACCAAACCATGCAACCCACACATTAATTTAACTGTTTGTCCTGCTATTTTTCTGATACTTGTACTTTTATTGTGTTTTTGTCTGTTACAGTTGTTAACATTTGATAATGGCCTAAGGGCGAAATCTAGATTGTGGAATGAAACAATTGTACACTTAAATTCCGGTTGTATCTTTCAAAAAGTCATTGTGGCTCCACACCAAGGTAAAATCATTAATGGTACGAGTTGCATGCCTGTATAACAGTAAGATTCATTTATGGCACTAAAGTCTTCTTTTCAGTCATAAGTATCAAAACAAATAGCAAGTACTGTCCAGTTAGGAAACGTTGGAACATATTCATAAGAGCGATCTATTTCTGTCAACATGTGGAAACTGTGGTGTGCATTGTTGCCCTTCTAAGAGTCCGAGCCGCGCAAGGCTCGTGTTCATCCCGTTAATTGTTTATCATCTTCTGTTACGATAGTGCCACCTCGTTTTCTTATTCCATCCACTGGCGTCACTAACTTCCTGCCCTAGTTGCCCACGAGTGGCAGCAGCAGCGCGTATCGATAAGCACACTGTCCTACCATCTCTGGAGTGACTGATAATATTTCCGGGTCGTCAAATCGCGGGTAGTGAGTGAGTGGGAGACGCACCAGCAAAGCAGATGCGACGGAGCAGCAGTCGCGGACCGACCAGCAGTCCAGTCGGTCGGTTGGCATGGAGCAGTAAGCAAGCCCCTGTCGTGTGGAGTCAGGCTGGAGCTGCTGGAGGCGTGCATGCGCGGTTGGAGTGTGAGGTGCTGCTTGCGTGAACTTAGGAAGTCACAAATGAACCAAATATATTGGAATCTTAAATAAAAAGGCCAAAATTATAAAAACATAAAGTATAAAGCAATAAGAAACAAAATCAACCAGTAAAGGAAAATACAAAGTATTAGAAAAATCATAAACCCTACATAAAACTAACAACAAAGGCAATCTAGCAACCAAAGTATAAAAAAATCAAATGAACACCAGCCTGCAAACGATCTTGGACATGAAAGTTCAGTCCTCACTTAACTTACTGTCTTGCCTCAACTGTTTACATTTCTTTGTTTCATCCTGGTTGTCACGTTTGGGACATTCCCACGAGCCACAACGTGAATGTACAGGGATATTACAAATGATTGAAGCGATTTCATAAATTCACTGTAGCTCCATTCATTGACATATGGTCACGACACACTACAGATACGTAGAAAAACTCATAAAGTTTTGTTCGGCTGAAGCCGCACTTCAGGTTTCTGCCGTCAGAGCGCTCGAGAGCGCAGTGAGACAAAAGGGCGACAGGAGCCGAGAAAGCGTATGTCGTGCTCGAAATGCACTCACTTCAGTCAGTCATAACAGTGCAACGACACTTCAGGACGAAGTTCAACAAAGATCCACCAACTGCTAACTCCATTCGGCGATGGTGTGCGCAGTTTAAAGCTTCTGGATGCCTCTGTAAGGGGAAATCAACGGGTCGGCCTGCAGTGAGCGAAGAAACGGTTGAACGCGTGCGGGCAAGATTCACGCGTAGCCCGCGGAAAATTGGCTCATGCCAGAACTGGAGACCGACAGCGCCGACTTCATCTTTCAACAGGATCGTGCTCCGCCGCACTTCCATCATGATGTTCGGCATTTCTTAAACAGGAGATTGGAAAACCGATGGATCGGTCGTGGTGGAGATCATGATCAGCAATTCATGTCATGGCTTCCACGCTCTCCCGACTTAAACCCATGCGATTTCTTTCTGTGGGGTTATGTGAAAGATTCAGTGTTTAAACCTCCTCTACCAAGAAACGTGCCAGAACTGCGAGCTCGCATCAGTGATGCTTTCAAACTCATAGATGGGGACATGTGGGCCGAGTGTGGGAGGAACTTGATTATCGGCTTGATGTCTGCCGAATCACTAAAAGGGCACATATCGAACATTTGTGAATGCCTAAAAAAAACTTTTTGAGCTTTTGTATATCTGCAAAGCATTGTGAAAATATCTCAAATAATAAAGTTATTGTAGAGCTGTGAAATCGCTTCAATCATTTGTAATAACCCTGTATTTAAGTCGGCTAAGATTCCAGCCATCTTCCCGTGAAATTTATATTAATTTATTACCTGTTATGGAAGTTCACCAGCCGTATCTTCTGCCTTGTGGCCGTTGACGTTCCGGTTACCTGCCCTGGTCGTTGACGTAATTTGGGAAGTGTATTTTCCTCGTCGTGTTGTTGCTGTCCAGCGTAGCTTGTAGTTCGACAGCTGAGGTCGTTGTGGGTGCCAATATTCTGTGTGCCGTGTATTGAAATCTTGTGGTCGTTTTGATGGTTGCGTGGAGTGGAACTGATTTGGTTGATTGGTCGGTCAGCTGTCTGTTGGTGGAGTTGCCTCCAGATTAAGAAGTCGTCGGACAGGCTGCCTGTCTCACCTAAATGGGTTGGTTGGTTGGTTTGGGGATTCAAGGGACCAGACTGCGACGGTCGTCGGTCCCTACCTAAATGGGCGTCCGCAGCTCGTGGTCGTGTGGTAGCGTTCTCGCTTCCCACGCCCGGGTTCCCGGGATCGATTCCCGGCGGGGTCAGGGATTTTCTCTGCCTCGTGATGACTGGGTGTTGTGTGATGTCCTTAGGTTAGTTAGGTTTAAGTAGTTCTAAGTTCTAGGGGACTGATGACCATAGATGTTAAGTCCCATAGTGCTCAGAGCCATTTGAACCATTTGAACCTAAATGGGCGGTAGTGTTAAAACCCCAGGCTGACCCTTGGAAACTTCCGTGCGCCGTTCCTTGTGCGTTATGTAGTAATTTCCCTGTTCGGATTTTAGTTATTTGGTTGAGGTGTGGCCTTCAGCTGATTATCAATATCTCTTAAATTAATGTTCTTGTCTTGTCCTTAAGGCATGAATTTGTTATATTTTTATATGGGGCCTTCAGCCGAATTTTACTGGAGAGGTTTTAAGATAAGGCCTTCTGCCTTTTAGATTGAAACTCTTTCTAGGCCTTAAGCCGTTAAACTTATTTTGTTGATATGTGGCCTTCAGCCAAGTATTAATATCTCTTAAAGTAATGTTCTTGTATTGCCCTTAAGGCATGAGATTGTTATTCTTTATTTTATATGAAATGTTTTAAGATATGGCCTTTTGCTCTTTAAACTTTAAACTCTTCTTCTAGGGCTTAAGAAGTTAAATTATTTGTTGGTGAGCAGCCTTCAGCCGAATTTTAATATCTCTTAAACTAATCTTCTTCTCTTGCCCTTAAGGAATAAAATTGTTATGCTTTTGAATGGGGCCTTCAGCCCAGTTTGCATGAAATGTTTTAAGATAAGGCCTTATGCTTTTTTATTGGAACTCCAGCCTAGATCCGTTAACATTAAATTACTAATGCCTTCAGCCGATTATATTGAAGGCTTAGAAAATATTCTTGGGTGAAACCTCCAGAAGAACTTTGTATTTCAATTTTGCTTAAGCCTTGTGTCCTGGATTTTGAAGTTTATCAAAGGAGGTCGATTAAAGTTTTGAGTGTTTTACATCCTTGTTGTAATATTGTGTGTTGTTAAGCAAAGTTTGTATGTTGAATGCAACTGACAGCAACTCATCTTGGCCCCTTTCCACAACCTAATCCGCTCTATCGTGCTAGCCCAGGCATTTCAGAGTCCTTTATAGGGGACTCCGTCTTTGTTTAATATTTATTTCAATATCGGTGGTATATAAATAATTCGTAATGGACATCACAGCACGGTTTAGAGAAAACGTTCGCCGCCAGCTTCGGCCACTGGAGACATTACGGGCTGCCCCGCGCCACGGTCTGCGTCACATTTGTTTACAAGCAGTCCACGTCTTCTTTATTAATCCGTCCTGCAGATTACACTACTTCCCCTTTTACCTTCCTTGCGAGTTCAAAGAACTAAATTACACGCACTTGGTATTCCGGAAGCTGTTGCGAGCGGCGCGGTTCCTGAGCTGATATTACAACGTCGGATCTGGGCGCAGTCGCCTTGGCTTGGCTCTACGCGACGTCGCATTATGGCGGGGGTGGGGGGTGGTTTGGGGAGGGCTGGCAATCAGGACACGGCCCGCCTCCTTGCGCCGCTACTGTGTTTCATGTTCCCTTTTTTAATTTCAAACAAAATAAGACAATTTAAGTAACTGAATTTTTGTTAATATTTTAGTCCCTTGGACGACATACACCCCCGCTCCGCCCCCCTCTCTCCTTCCGCGCTCCGGCCAAGTGGAGAAGCTTGCCCGCGTCCTTTTTCGTGTTTAAGCTCGATATGAAAGTGGAGGCAGATCTCCTTTTTTCTGTCTGTCTGTTGCCGTGGAAACGCAAAAAAGTGCGCGTAAGAATAATAATAGGAACAATTTTAATTTTACCCCGTGGCGCTCACTTCCCTTCCTCCCATTCTCATTTTTTTAATTTTTTTTCCCCCGCCCCCTGTTGTAAATGTGAGTCTTTAAGAAACACGTCACATCCGGGGGGCTTTCCCCACGCGGGGGCGGTGGGGCGCATTTCCTCTAACTCAAAGGGGTGGCTTAGTTTCCTCATTAGGCCAGGCTAAGCTTCAGAACTCATTAAGCCGCTGCCCGGCTGCGCAGTGGCCGTCCAGCACCAATGTGTGTGTGTGTGTGTGTGTGTGTGTGCCCTAGGGAGGCGTGACGATTCGAATGTTGCTCACTGCCTTCAAATTTGCACATCTGTATTTACCACAGTCTTCTTCTTGAGGAATCCGTTCTTTCTGGACAACATTATCCTGTAGTACACAACTGAGTATTGTTAGTTGCATACGAAGCCTTAGTAATTTGGAAGAGCGCTTGCAAGCGATATACATCGAAGGTGCGACTGTCATGAAGCCAGATATCGACTATGAGAATTGACGTGATGTGTAGCAAAGCGAGCGGCTTTTCGAATACGACATGAAACTAATATCTCGTATGAAGTTGTAACCTACCCACTATATTTGCTTTTTGCAACTAATTTGGAAGAGCGTTTGCAAACGATATATATCGAAAGTGCGACTGTCAGGGGGCCAGATATCGAATATGAGAGTTGGCGTAATGTGTAGCAAAGCGAGCGGCTGTTCGAATACGACATGAAACTAATATCTCGTGTAAAGTTGTAACTTCCCCACTGTATTTGTTTCTGTGGGTAATTTAGCTCAACTTTACTTCCCATTCTATAGAAGTCTACGTATTACCACAAGTACGTACTCACGAACTGTTATCCAACTTAAACTCGTATGCCAACATTGACTAAACAGAACCTAATTTGAACTGAACTGTAACTGACCTGAATGCAACTAGTCTTTATATTAACTCAAGTGAAACAATTATATGGCCCTAATCAAAATTTCTACTTGCCTCGCGTCTTGACAACGTTGTTGCAGATTGCTTGAAAGCATAACAGCAGATAGCAAGCAGACTGCGGCTGAGCTAAATTACTGTTTCTAAATACGTATTCAGACTGTTGCATCTAGTGATGCATAATTATAAACACTGAGATATGGAGAGTAACTATTCCCATGAAATGACATTCCAACACAACGATTTTAGAATGAAATATGTATTCAGAAACACAGACTAAAACTTCACTTCCACTTCACACATAACACTGGTCTGAACACTACTATGCTAAACTAGGTGAACAATGATTTAAAGAGAATTCAATGTTAAAAGCGAATTTCTATAAAAGTCAAACGGCTTAATCAATTAATACGTTAATGCTTGACTAGAGGAAGTGGGGTGGTCTTTCTCTCAGCTCTGAGCGAGTTAACTAGCTGACAATAATCATTCCTAGCTACACAGTGCTGCAGTCTTACTTCAGACTTCTTCTCTTCAAAAATAATAACATTATTCAAACTTTATATCCTTTTCGCCTTCCAGCATATACATCATATTCATCCTTGCTGTCCTTTACAATAAATCTTTCTTCATCACAAATCATCACAACACTACTGAATACTTCCTTCACCTTCCACACTACATCTAAGATTGTAACAGATTGCACAGAGGCAAGGACGGTGCTATGACAAGACCGAAGACTGTTTAACAGTAACATAGCTTGCTCTCTCTCTCTCGACATCGATGACATACCAAAAATTAAAATAACATGACCAACTTACTACGTTAATATCAGAACAGAGTAATAATTGTGTCGATTTGATATATTTAAAATAGGCGCGGCTTTTACAATGTTGTTGTTGTTGTTGTGGTCTTCAGTCCTGAGGCTGGTTTGATGCAGCTCTCCATGCTACTCTATCCTGCGCAAGCTTCTTCATCTCCCAGTACCTACTGCAACCTACATCCTTCTGAATCTGCTTGGTGTACTCATCTCTTGGTCTCCCTCTACGATTTTTACCCTCTACACTGCCCTCCAATGCTAAACTGGTGAGCCCTTGATGCCTCAGAACATGTCCTACCAACCGATCCCTTCTTCTAGTCAAGTTGTGCCACAAACTTCTCTTCTCCCCAATCCTATTCAACACCTCCTCATTAGTTATGTGATCTACCCATCTAATCTTCAGCATTCTTCTGTAGCACCACATTTCGAAAGCTTCCCTTTCATGCCCCTCAACTCTTATAACTGCCATTTGGTTTCTATACAAACTGTAAATAGCCTTTCGCTCCCTGTATTTTACCCGTGCCACCTTCAGAATTTGAAAGAGAGTATTTCAGTCAACATTGTCAAAAGCTCTCTCTAAGTCTACAAATGCTAGACACGTAGGTTTGCCTTTCCTTAATCTAGCTTCTAAGATAAGCCGTAGGGTCAGTATTGCCTCACGTGTTCCAATATTTCTACGGAATCCAAACTGATCTTCCCTGAGGTCGGCTTCTACTAGTTTTTTCATTCGTCTGTAAAGAGTTCGCGTTAGTATTTTGCAGCCGTGACTTATTAAACTGATAGTTTGGTAATTTTCACATCTGTCAACACCTGCTTCCTTTGGGATTGGAATTATTATATTCTTCTTGAAGTGTGGGGGTATTTCGCCTGTCTCATACATCTTGCTCACCAGATGGTAGAGTTTTGTCAGGACTGGCTGTCCCAAGGCCGTCAGTAGTTCTAATGGAATGTTGTCTACTCCCGGGGCCTTGTTTCGATTCAGGTCTTTCAGTGCTCTGTCAAACTCTTCACGCAGTATCATATCTCCCATTTAATCTTCATCTACATCCTCTTCCATTTCCATAATATTGTCCTCAAGTACATCGCCCTTGTATAGACCATCTATATACTCCTTCCACCTTTCTGCTTTCCCTTCTTTGCTTAGGACTGGGTTTCCATCTGAGCTCTTGATATTCATACAAGTGGTTCTCTTTTCTCCAAAGGTCTCTTTAATTTTCCTGTAGGCAGTATCTATCTTACCCCTAGTGAGATAAGCCTCTACATCCTTACATTTATCCTCTAGCCATCCCTGCTTAGCCATTTTGCACTTCCTGCCGATCTCATTTTTGAGACGTTTGTATTCCTTTTTGCCTGCTTCATTTACTGCATTTTTATATTTTCTCCTTTCCTCAATTAAATTCAATATTTCTTCTGTTACCCAAGGATTTCTACTAGCCCTCGTCTTTTTACCTACTTGATCCTCTGCTGCCTTCACTACTTCATCCCTCAAAGCTACCCATTCTTCTTCTACTATATTTGTTTCCCCCATTCCTGCCATTTGTTCCCTTACGCTCTCCCTGAAATTATGTACAACCTCTGGTTTAGTCAGTTTATCCAGGTCCCATCTCCTTAAATTCCCACCTTTTTGCAATTTCTTCAGTTTTAATCTACAATTCATAACCAATAGATTGTGGTCAGAGCCCACATCTGCCCCTGGAAATGTCTTACAATTTAAAACCTGGTTCCTAAATCTCTTTCTTACCATTATATAAGATGTCTGAAATCTGTCAGTATCTCCAGGCTTCTTCCATGTATACAACCTTCTTTTATGATTCTTGAACCAAGTGTGAGCTATGATTAAGTTGTGCTCTGTGCAAAATTCTACCAGGCGGCTTCCTCTTTCATTTCTTAGCCCCCATCCATATTCAACTACTACGTTTCCTTCACTCCCTTTTCCTACTACCGAATTCCCGTCACCCATTACTATTAAATTTTCGTCTCCCTTCATTATCTGACTAATTTCTTGTATTTCATCATACATTTGTTCAATTTCTTCATCATCTGCAGAGCTAGTTGGCATATAATCTTGTACTACTGTAGTAGGCGTGGGCCTCGTGTCTATCTTGGCCACAATAATACGTTCACTATGCTGTTTGTAGTAGCTTACCCGCATTCCTATTTTTGTATTCATTGATAAACCTACTCCTGCATTACTCCTATTTGACTTTGTATTTATAACCCTGTATTCGCCTGACCAAAAGTCTTGTTCCTCCGGCCACCGAGCATCACTAATTCCTATCCATTTCCCTTTTTAAATTTTTTAACCTACCTGCCCGATTAAGGGATCTGACATTCCACGCTCCGATCCGTAGAACGTCAGCTTTCTTTCTCCTGATAACGACGTCCTCCTCAGTAGTCCCTGCCCGGAGATCCGAATGGGGGACTATTTTACCTCCGGAATATTTTACCCAAGAGGACGCCATCATCATTAACCATACAGTAAAGCTGCATGCCCTCGGGAAAAATTACGGCTGTAGTTTTCCCTTGCTTTCAACCGTTCGCAGTACCAGCACAGCAAGGCCGTTTTGGTTAGTGTTACAAGGCCAGATCAGTCAATCATCCAGACTGTTGCCCCTGCAACTACTGAAAAGGCTGCTGCCCCTCTTCAGGAACCACGCGTTTGTCTGGCCTCTCAACCGATACCCGTCCGGTGTGGTTGCACCTACGGTACGGCTATCTGTATCGCTGACGCACGCAAGCCTCCCCACCAACGGCAAGGTCCATGATTCATGGGGGGGCTTTTACAATATTGGAAGTATTTTTTTAATTACTTCTACAAAATAGAGCGCTATAATAAATTCCGAAAAACGAGCCCACTTACGTTTGTAATAAGCTTCTATACTCTATACACCTATACACACACTGAAGACCACGCGGCTGCCGTGCCAAGCAATCTTCATTTCAAATGATCAACGTGTTGAGTGATTTATTTCTTTAGATTAAATCATGGGGCTTGGTACGTGGACGGGTGAAGGTAAGTGACTGAGGTTTTAACTATCAAAAATAATAGCACATTCGGAAGAGAAGGAAGACTGTAAGAATGATTACCGCCTGTTGCAGGCGCAGCAATTAAAACTGTACTATTACTTTTATGCCCAACCGCATCATAGAAAATCGTGACGTATTGCTGCGACTGAATCGAGCAGCGACAAAATTTACAGTCTTGCTTCTCCTCTGAATGTGTTATTACTTTTGACGGTAAAAGCTGATCCACTTACCTTCACTTATCCATCCAGCCAGTCCTATGCTTTAATTAAAAAACAAATAATTACAAAGATCGATCACTTGAATGGGAGATTGCCTGACAGGCTGTACACAAAATCCATATCGTTCATCTTTTGTCGTAGTTGTCATCGCTGTAAACAAAATTGATATCTGGCTTCATGACAGTCGCATCTTCGTTATATATCGCTTGCAAGTGTTCTTCCAAGTTACCAAAGTGTTGCAAATTTCATGGAAAAATGTACTACTACTACCTCTTCTCTGACAGTCTCCACCTTACAGAAAGCTGATCGTCAACGAGTAATGTTCCACTCGGTTTTCATCTATATTTGTCTACAAGCACAACTATAATCGCAGTAATCATACCGATATAAATAAACTACACGCTGCCACTGTTGTGAGAAAAGTACCAATACTCGCTGAATGTAGGAAATCACTCAGAAACTTGGAAGTATTGATGTTAAACAGAAATTGTTTCAATGGCATTGATACAAACGAAATGCTATCAGTGAAATAAAAAGAATAGTTACGTAAGTTCGCGCCAGTCAATAGATTTTACAGAGAAAAAAAGAAAAAAATAGATCTAAAATGAGCGCATAAAATGACCAAGTTACCTTAAAATTTAGCTATCGCTGCTTTCTATTTAATATCTCTACGAAGACAAATAAGTACTAGAACTACCGCAAAATCAGCTAAACAGAAAAATGGGAAAGAAACTTGAAGATCTGTTGGATGAAGATCAGCTTCGCTTTCTGATAGGTTAGGGCAATTGTAAGTAGGCTGTTTATGTTTTCTTATTGGTAACGCCATGTAGCGCTCTGTATGAAAATCACTGGCTGTGCTGTGTGCAGTCTGTGGCTGGTTTGCATTGTTGTTGGCTATTGTAGTGTTGGGCAGCTGGATGTTAGCGGCGCGTGGCGTTGCGCAGTTGGAGGTGAGCCTCCAGCAGTGGTAGATGTGGGGAGAGAAATGGCGGAGTATTGATATTTGTAAGAATGGATGTCATGAACTGCTATATACATATATATTATGACTATTAAGGTAAATACAATGTTTGTTCTCTATTAAAATCTTTCATTTGCCAACTATGCCGATCAGTAGTTAGTGCCTTCCGTAGTTTGAATCTTTTATTTAGCTGGCAGTAGTGACGCTCGCTGTATTGCAGTAGTTCGAGTATCGAAGATTTTTGGTGAGGTAAGTGATTTGTGAAAGGTATAGGTTAATGTTAGTCAGGGCCATTCTTTTGTAGGGGTTTTTGAAAGTAAGATTGCGTTGCACTACAAATATTGTTTGTCAGCTTAAGCACAGTCCTTTATAATTTTTCTAAGGGGACGTTTCACAATTTAGAGGCAGGTCCGACGTTGCAATTGATAATGGAAGCCAGGCTTAAGAAAAATCAAGACACGTTCATATGATCTGTTGACCTGGAAAAGCGTTCGATGAAATTGTGCTATATAATCGAAATTCTGGAAAAAGAAAATGATAGTAAACTATAGAGAAAGACGATATGTAACGGGCACTCAACTGAAAACGAGACAGATGGAGAAAGTAAGTAAACTGTTCATTATTTCTAAAATAATCGTAATAATTGTTAATACATTTATCCCGCCATGAGATGAGACGATCAAGGCCGTCATAGGAAAAATGTTTGCTGTTTCATACGGAACAATTATTGTAAGCAACGGCGCACCTCTTCGTCCGAAGCAAATCGCGTATGGGCGGGCATTATCCGGCAACATAATGACGCCGCTTGTCAACATTTCTGGGCGTTTGGACTTGACGCCAAGCTTCAGTTTTTGCAAAGTGTCCACGTACCGTTGTGCGTTAATTGTAGCGCAGTGTTCCAGAAAGTCTAAGGGCAGCGAGCTCTTGCAGTAGTAGAAAAATGTCGTCACGTCCTTCCCGAAGCTGGCTTGCCTGTTTCAACTACGGTGCAGCAATTTCGCTGGAAAGTCCTTACACATCCTCCATACAGTCCCAGTTTCTTCCCATGCAATTTCCATATTTTTTGTAGCCGCTTAAGAAGACTTTCTTGGCGGTCGATTTGCTTCGAACAAAGGAATGAACGTCTGGGTACAATAACGGTTCCGTAGACAACCGCAAATATTTTTCCTTGAAAGCCTTCTCCCCTACTGGTCAATATAGAATCAAAGAAGTAATATTCAAATAAAAGGAAGGGTCAAGAGTGGGATTAAAATTCAGTGGAAAGTATATCGATCGTAAGATTTTCTGATGACGTTGCGATCCCCAGTGAAAGTGAAGAAGAATTACAGAACATGTTTAATGGATATAGGCAGAGAGTAAAGTAATTAAAAATAATAGTAATGAGGGGTAACAACGATGAGATTTGCGATAAACTTAACACCGAGACATGGGACCACGTAGTAACCAGAATTAATGAATTCTGATATCTTGGAAGCAAAATAAAACATGAAGGATAAAACAAAGGGAACATGAAAAGCAGATTAGCACAGTCAAAGAGTAAATTCCTGGCCTAGAGAAGTCTACTAATATCAAACACTTACTTAATGTGAGGAACACGTTTGTAATAACATGTGTTTGTAGGACAGAGTTGTATGGTAGTGAATGCTGAACTGTGGGTAAACGACAAACGAAGCGTTTGAAATATGACGCTATGTTGAGCATTATATCCGTTGACAACAAAAGGAATGAGGAGATTCTCTACAGAAACGGCGAAGAATGGAACATATGGAAAACACTGACAAGAAAAATGGGCACGATGACAGGACATGTGTTACGAGATCCGGAAATAAGTTTCGAGGAATTAGAGGGAGCTGAACAGAGTAAAACTGTGGGGGGGAAAAAAGACTGGAAAATTATACACCTTTTGTTTTTGAGTCGTCACTATTCTGATAGGTTTGTTGCGGCCCGCCACGAATTTCTCTCCAGTGACCTCTTCATCTGAGAGTAGCACTTGCAGCCTACGACCTAAATTACGTGTTGGACGTAACACTTTTATCCGTTATGGATGTGCAACACTGCGACTGTAATGAATAAAAGTTTCCGAAAATTACTGCAGCCAGTCTCATTTTGTTTTATTCTTCCATTTCTATTTTCTATCACTTGTTTCGAATCAAAGAGCAGTTGACTTACGTGGAGTCACAATACCCGTTCCGTTTACCTCCGACGCCTACCGACATGGTATAAATGGTCTGACGATGGTCACATTCTTACCGAAACAGATAACCATTTATATAAATATTTTACTGCGGTCAAGACTGTTTTTAATCCGCTTTTAATTTTAACCAGCCACTGTTTTTCTCGACGAGAAATGTTCTAAGTAATTACATATTGTTTTTCTTCTTCCGAGGCAGCAGAATTCCTTAGCTTCGTCTCCTTTGTGATCGCCAACTTTGCTGTTAAGTTTCTCTCTGTTCTCATTTCTGCTACTTCTTATTACTTTTTTTCTTTTTCCAGTTTACCCTCTACACACTATTACTTCCAAATGTTCGACATGACTACGACTCTGCCTGCGAATCTAATGTAATGATGATGGAATTGTCATCGACAACGTTCTGCTTTGGCCTAGATTAGCGTGGTTTGATTCTGCTCTTTTTTTTCAGTTTAGAAGTGAAGCTGTTCGAGCTGATTAACGTGGGTGTGTATATGAAACAGTCAAATAACGTACACACTGAAACTTCCTGGCAGATCTGCCAGGAAGTTTCATATCAGCACACACTCCGCTGCAGAATGAAAATATCATTCTGGAATGTACAGACTGATCTGTAGCTTAGCCCAAGGTTTGGCGTATGTTGGAACGTAACAATTAGGTCGTGCGGTGGCGAAGCCAATAAATGTGGAAACAAAATTTCTTATGGTGTTTACAGACTGATCTCTTGGTAATTATTTTCGGATGTTACATTTTGCAGTAGTGGTACAAGTTCCCGAAAAAGTAAAAAGTAAAACTAAGAACTTCGGCGAAACTTACGAAAACAGATGGAAAACGAAAGATAGAAACGAGATGTCTTTAATGGGCCTCAAAGTAATCTCCACTGTCGAAACATAGTTCTCGTTTGGCCACGACCAATGCGAACTCAAGATGTCTCACAAGAAATAACAAGATCCTCGTCCCTCCTCACCCTTCTCCTTTCAGGGGTTGTGCTAGTCGTCATATACTCTTTTCCTTCTCAATTCTGTCGCCGCATTGGATGGCTTGTAAATTCAGATGCAAGATGAAAAGGGAAACTATCAGAGCAGCAAATAAATCTGGTGCTACTTTTACCTCTTTCTCTTGTAGGAAAAAATAGGTAACTTATTTCTATAAATGAATCCACTGCTACCAAATTTGGTGTAGGATCGTGGCAAGTGCATAGGAAAAGGCTCCTCTGGACCACAGAATTGTATAAAAGTAACAAACTGAGCTCGGGAAATACTATAAATGAGTAAGTGAGAAATATACGTTAAAAACTGTGTGGCTGGAAAAAAATATACCTCCCTTGAAGACCACTGTAATGAGATTAAAGTAATTCAGAGTTACACTGTGATGCTGTGTTTGTTTTGTAGCAGTGCACCACCCACAAATGGTACAGGAAAGATTTCAAAAGGCATATTTCGGGCCATCTATTTTCTGAATGGTTTGATGCAGCCGGCCACAACTCCCTATCCTGTGCCAACTTCATCGTCTTAAAGTGGATTTTCATCCAACGTTGTAAATTATGTGTTAAATACCAGGAGGTCAAAAAGTCAGTATAAATTTGAAAACTGAATGAATCACGGAATAATGTAGATACGGAGGTACAAATTGACACACATACTTGGAATAACTTGGGGTTTTATTAGAACAAAAAAAAATACAAAAGTTCAAAAAATGTCCGACAGATGGCGCATCATCTGATCAGAATATCAAAAATTAGCATAACAAAGTAAGACAAAGCAAAGATGATGTTCTTCACAGGAAATGCTCAATACGTCCACCATCATTCCTCAACAATAGCTGTAGTCGAGGAATAATGTTGTGAACAGCACTGTAAAGCATGGCCGGAGTTATGGTGAGGCATTGGCGTCGGATGTTGTTTTTCAGCATCCCTAGAGATGTCGGTCGATCACGATACACTTGCGACTACAGGTAACCCCAAAGCCAACAATCACACGGACTGAGGTCTGGGGATCTGGGAGGCCAAGCATGACGAAAGTGGCGGCTGAGCACACGATCACCACGAAACGACGCGCGCAAGAGATCTTTCACGCGTCTAGCAATATGGGGTGGACCGCCATCCTGCATAAACATCGTACGTTCCAGCAGATGTTTATCAGGCAGGCTGGGGACAATGCGATTCTGTGACATATCGCCGTACCTCTCACCCGTCACGGTACCAGTTAAAAAACCAGAATCACGCATTTCCTTGAAGAAAAAAATGCCCGATAACGGTAGATGTGGTAAATCCAACCCATACCGTGCTTTCTCGTCGTACAATGGAGTTTCCACGACAAGTACTAGGATTTTCGGTAGCTCAAATTCTGCAGTTGTGGACGTTGACAGACCCTCCGAGCGTGAAATGAGCTTCGTCGGTCCACAAAAAGTTACTCAACCAATCGTCATCTTCCGCCATCTTTTGAAACGCCCACACCGCAAATGCCCTCCGCTTCACTAAATTGCCAGGAACAATTCATGATGCCGATGGATTTTGTACGGATGGCATCGGAGGGTACGCCTAAGTGCCAACCAAACAGTAGTGTATGGAATGCCGGTGCGACGTGCGACTGCACGAGCGCTGACTTCCCCGTGCACAGACGCCCTCGCTACAGTCTCCATTTCTTCCTGAACTGTCTCAGCAGCATTACGCCTTGTGCTCGGTCGGCCACTACGGGGTCTATCGTCTAAACAACCCGTGGCTTCGAACTTTGAAATCATTCTCGGCACAGCTGCATTTGTCAACGGACGTTTACCCTTCCTATGGTGATAGGATCGTAACGCTGAACTAGCACATTCTCCACTCTGATAATACAACTTGACTAAAAGCGCGTCAACATGCTGCGACAGCTGACGCATCTGATTCTCCTTTTATACACGACTGTCATGCGCAGTCACTGACGTTTTGCTGTCCAGCGCCATCTGTCGGACATTTTGTGAACTTTTTTTTGTTCTAATAAAACCCCATGTCATTCCAAGCATGTGTGTCAATTTGTACCTCTCTATCTATATTATTCCGTGGTTTATTAAGTTTTCAAATTTATACTGACTTTTTGATCACCCGGTATATTGCGACAGCTGTCTTCCCCTACAATTTCTGACCACTGCAGCTTTCCACAGTATCATGGAAGTCATTCCCGGACTCTTAACACATGTTCTATCGTCCTGTCCCTGCTTATTATCAATATTTACCACATAGTTCTTTCCATGCTGATTCAGTGTAGAATATAGTCATTTCTCGTTTTATTAATGGGACTAATTTTAAACATTCTTCTGTAACATCACATCTCAAACACTCGATTCTTTTGTTGTCCTATCTCTCCACACTCTTTGAATCACTTCCATCCTATTATGTGATCTAAATATATATTCTCAGAAATATCTTCATCAAATAACGGCCTCTGATTCATAATAATGTACTCTTTTCAGCGAGTAATGGGTTTTTTGCATGTGCTAGCCTGTTTCTTATATCGTTTTTGTTTCACCTTTCATGCGTTATTTAGCCAGTATAGCAGAATTCCTTCCCTTTGTCTAATTCGTAGACCAGAACTTAGACGATAGGTTTATAACTAATCTCTTTTTGCTAATTTTCATTTGGCTTACTCTCAGTTCTGTTCTGTGCTCATTAGACGATTCATTCATTTCGGTATTTCTTGTATTTCTTCGTCGTTTTCGCTAATAGTACTAGAAACAGAAAATCTTATCGTTGTTACTCTTCACGATATCCTTTAATTTTAGTCCTGCTTCTGAAGCTCCCTTTTATTTCCTTCATTACTTCTTCGAGACTCTTGTTGGTCATTGGGAAGGAAACTGTATCTCTGCCTTTCACCCTTTTTAATCAGAAAAACACAAGGACACAAGAAAGTCAAATCTGACGCTGTGGTTGATAATGGAAGCAGTGCTAAAGAAAAATCGAGACACGCTGATATTTGTCGACCTGGAAAGAACGTTCGACATTGCAAAATGGTGCAAAAAGTTCGAAATTCTGTGAAAACTAGGGGTAAGCTTCATGAAGAGACGCGTAATACACAATATGTACAAGAGCCAAGAGGGAATAATAAGAATGGACGACCAATAACGAAGTGCTCGGATTAAAAGGACTGTAAGACAGGGAAGTAGTCTTTCTCCCCTATTGCTCAATCAGTATCTCGAAGGAGCAATGACGGAAATAAAAGAAAAGTTCAAGATTGGAATTAAAATATAAAGTGAAAGGATATCAATGATACGATTCGCTGATGAGATTGCTATTATAAGTGAAAAGTTTTGGGATGCTGCCCACTCGTTTAGCATAGGGAGCCTAGAAGCTGTTTTCTGGGATAGCTAGACAACATTAAAAAATCTTACTAATGGAGCTTATTACAGTAAATTGAATTGATGCAAATAATCGATTTCCATGCAAGCAATCACACAAGTTTATAAGTCATTGCTATAGTAGTGTGGACTGAAGAGATCATCCTTGATGACTTATTCTTCTAGGATGGGATGTAAGGATAAAAGGAAAACACTTTAGTTATTACGCATTCAGTTAGGCTTGGGCACGCAATGGGTCCTTTAGCCTGCTGTCTTTGGTGATGTCTATCTCCTGTGGAGGGTGAAATGTGTCAAGGCTGTTATGTGTGACTGCTTCCTCGTGTTATGACAGATTGCCTATGGGGGGTGAAACGTTATTGACTTCGGTACGCGATACTTGTGCCATCTTGCAGGGTTTACCGTTCCTAATGACTGTAATTGTCGAACTTCGTCCCTAAGGGCATCGATCTTGTCAAAAACTCGTAGAGCCTTGTCACGGACCTTCTCTTGTATGGTGGTCTCGTGGAGTGCGGTGCGGATGTCGACGTTTCTTGTCCACCATGGAGCTCCTGTGATCCATCGATAGCAAATGTTTTGCAGCGCTTGGAGTTTGTTGTAGTTGGAGACGCACGTAGTTCCCCACGAGGTGGAGTCATATAACATTGTGGGTTCCACCGTTGCCTTATACAATTGGAGTTTAGTCTTAGGGTTGAGATCCTTACTCTTCAGGAACGGAATCAACGACCTGGCCATCTTCTGGGCTGCCGTCTTTTTGTCGTCAATATGCTGCGTAAAGAGTAATTTTTTGTCAAGGTAGACACCGAGATACTTCACTCCCGGCGACCATGGGATAAAGTGGTCAGCTATTTGGAGTCTGTCGTTGAGAACTGGTTTCCTCCGTGTGAACAGAACGGCTGCCGTCTTCGTCGGGTTGATCGTTATCTTATTGTGCAGCGCCCAGCGTTCCATTACAGCAAGCTGCTGTTTCAAAACTGCTCGTCTTCTAGTTTTTTTTTTCCTTTATTGAATTTCAATCCCCCCCGAAGGGGGCGGGCTGGCAGCAGCTTAGGACGCCGCTCTGCAGCCTACAGATTTCCTGACAAAGAACAGGAGAATAAATAATAATAAAAAACAGGCGATAAAATCGGGGACTTAGTGAGTAACAAGGTGAAAAAACGGGGAAATTAAAACAAGCAACAGAGGGATGATGAAGCGAATAAAAATACATACGGAGCAGACAGGGAAAACAATAGACAATTAAAAAAAACACGGCGACAGTCTGGATTCTGTTCACAAAGTATATAAAATTCACACCCAGCGACAGCATGGTTTCTGTTCGCAACACAACACTGAATAGTCACTAGAACACAGCACGAAAAAGTCGGCAAAGGTGACACCACAGTCGAGAGCAGGTGGGGGGAAACTGGACAGGAGATGGGAAAACAAAACATGGGGGAAAGGAGAGTAAAAGCGAAGGGGGGGGGAACCGGGAAAGGAGCTGATGGAGGATGAGGACCCACAAGAGGGGTGGGGGGCAGACGCGACAGGGTGGGGGGGGTAGGCAGAGGAGGGGAATACAAAAGGACTGGGGGGGAGAAGGGAGGTAGGGAGAGGTGTAGTGGGGAGGAAACAGGACGGAAGGGGGGGGGGGAAGAGGGAGCCCAGGGAAAGGACAGAGGAAAGGAGGGGGAGGGAGGATCAGAGTTGATAGGAAGGATAAATGGAGGGAGAGAGGGCATCATCTGGGAGGGGGAGTTGACGGAAGCCACCTTGGGAAAGGAGATGGAGGGTGTAGAGATGGAGGGTAGGGGGGACACAACGGTGAAGACGTGGCAGGGGGCGAGGATGGGAGAGGAGAGGAGCAACCAGGGGGTGAGGGGGTTCAAGACGGCGGGAGGTGTAGAGGATGCGGATATGTTCGAGGAAGAGGAGCAGATGGGGGAAAGGAATGAGATCATAGAGGATCCGCGTGGGGGGACGGGAGGCGGATACGGAAGGCGAGGCGGAGCGTCTTCTAGTGCGACAGAGGCGCTTCCATTCTCTTCGTATAGAGGCCGCTCCTGTCGTGGTGTCGCAAGAGTCAGCGTTGTATTGGCTGACGTCGTCTCACAGCCTTCTCTGCGATTACGTTCCAAGCCGACGTGCCGGTGCTTGATGTTACGACGGAACAACAAAAGTGAAGAAGAATTACGTGATCTGCTGAATGAAAAGAACAGCCTAATGATTACAGAATGTGGACTGAGAGTAAGTCGAAGAAAGACGAAAGTAATGAGAAGTAGCAGAAATGAGAACAACGAGAAACTGCTCTTGTTGTGCCCTTCAGCCCAGAGACTGGTTTGATGCAGCTCTCCATGCTACTCTATCCTGTGCAAGCTTCTTCATCTTCCAGTACCTACTGCAACCTACATCCTTCTGAATCTGCTTAGTGTATTCATTTCTTGGTCTTCCTCTGCGATTTTTACCCTCCACGCTGCCCTCCAATACTAAATTGGTGATCCCTTGATGCCTCAGAATATGCCCTACCAACCGATCCCTTCTTCTAGTCAAGTTGTGCCACAAATTTCCTTTCTCTCCAGTTCTATTCGATACCTCGTCATTAGTTATGTGATCTACCCATCTAATCGCTACAGTCTCAGGTTCGAATTCTGCCTCGGGCATGGATGTGTGTGATGTCCTTAGGTTACTTAGGTTTAAGTAGTTCTAAGTTCTAGGGTACTGATGACCTCAGAAGTTAAGTCCTATAGTGCTCAGAGCCATTTGAACCATTTTACTCATCTAATCTTCAGTATTCTTCTGTAGCACCACATTTCGAAAGCTTCTATTCTCTTCTCGTCCCAACTATTAATCGTCCACGTTTTACTTCCATACATGGCTATACTCCATACAAATACTTTCAGAAACGACTTCCTTACACTTAAATCAATACTCGATGTTAACAAATATCTCTTCTTCAGAAACGCTTTCCTTGCCATTGCCTCTCTCCATTTTATATCCTCTCTAGTTCGACCATCATCAGTTATTTTGCTCCCCAAATAGCAAAACTCATTTACTACTTTAAGTGTCTCATTTCCTAATCTAATTCCCGCAGCATCACCCGACTTAATTCGACTACATTCCATTACCCTCGTTTCGCTTTTGTTGATGTTCATCTTATATCCTCCTTTCAAGACACTGTCCATTCCGTTCAACAGCTGTTCCAAGTCCTTTGCTGTCTCTGACAGAATTACAATGTCATCGGCGAACCTCAAAGTTTTTATTTCTTCTCCATGGATTTTAATTCCTACTCCAAATTTTTCTTTTGTTTCCTTTACTGCTTCCTCAATATACAGATTGAATAACATCTGGGATAGGCTACAACCCTGTCTCACTCCCTTCCCAACGACTGCTTCCCTTTCATGCCTCTCGACTCATAACTGCCATCTGTTTTCTATACAAATTGTAAATAGTCTTTCGCTCCCTGTATTTTACCCCTGCCACCTTCAGAAACTAAAAATCAGGATTGATGGTCACAAAGTAGATGAGATTGAGGAAATCTATTACCCAGGCAGCAAAATAACGAATAACGGCCGGAGCAAGGAGGACATCAAAAGCAGACTAGCACTGGAAAAAAGGGTGCTCCTGGAGAAGAGAAATCTACTACTATCAAACAAAGGCCTTAATTTGAGGAAGAAATTTCTAAGAACGTTTGGAGCACGGAATTGTGTGGTAGTGAAACATGGACTGTGGGAAAAGTGGAACAGCAGGAAATCGAAGTATTTGACATGAGGTGCTAGAGACGAATGTTGAAAATTAGGTGGTCTGATAAGGTAAGGGCTGAGGAGGTTCTGGGCAGAGGCGGAGAGGAAAGGAATTTGAGGAAAAGCCCGACAAAGAGAAGGGAGAAAATGATAGGACACCTGTTAAGCCATCAGGGAATGACTTCCTTGTTAGTATAGGAGCCTGTAGAGGGCAAAACCTATAGAGCAATACAGATATTGGAACACATCAAGCTAATAAGAGAGCGAGAACTTATCTCCTCTTTTTAGATCGACGAGTACCGTCAAAGTATATTGATGTTTCTTCAGTCGCGTCTTCATTGTCAAGTGCAGCACTTTCTGATATTTGCGGAGATCAAATACAAAAGTAGACGAAGTTGATGTTGCATCTATTGCTATGAAGCTGAAAATCACGGACATAAATGTGACTTGGATTAATTGTTGCACACGAAATCAGACTACTAAGAATGGAAGCCAGTAATGGTAGGGCAGATAACAAAGGCAGAAGTCCTTTCATCACGGCAGTAATGGAAGGGCGGCAGGTATAACTGTGCAGGAGAAACGGCGACGGTCGATCAGCGTCCTGGATGTCAGATGCCTCTCCGTCAGGCAAAGATTGCGAGCGAAAAACCGTTTATCGCGGCCGGAGATCGGCGACGAATAAATCGCCAGTTAGCCATCTTAATGGCGGCGCTAACCCATATTAGCAAGCGGGCGCGGCCGGCACGAGAGGCAGCCGTTAAAATGCCTTCCGCTGACAGCCGCGTCCGCCGCCCCCGCCGCCCACGCAGCGTGCCGCCAGCCACAAGTGTAGGCCCGGTTGCCGGCAGCTCTAAACGAGCCGCTTCCCGAGACCTTCAAGTCCCTCTCTGATTCGTGGATTCTTGTTGACACGTCAATCTATAAACATTTAGTTGTTGTGTTTTTTCTTTTCAGTTCCACCGAGCAAAGTTCTACGGTTGTGTTCCGTAATTAAACTGTTACATCCTATGATAGTATCCCTAGTGGACACCAAAAATTTATCGATGTTCTAACTCGGCAGCTTCCGGAAGGCGAACCACCTGTTTCAGTGACCAGTAGACTCCCGGCTAGAGGCAAATGATGAACGGGTTACGGCAGATGCAGAAGTTATTGCAGCACAGGGGAACAACCAAGTACCACAACGAGCACCCAAGTCTGCAAGCGAAGCAAAATGACATCATGGAAGCCGACATATTCCATCATACTAGTGACAAAGCGGAGTGTCGCAAGGAGGTACAATGCAATAATAAATATTCAGGTGCCGAACCAGCAGAAAAGAGGCTCTAAAGTCGGAAGTCACTAGAAAAGCTAACACCGAGGGGAGAACCAGGAAACATGATGCCATTGCCACCTCCAACTCTGCAGAGCATAGGGGACCGCCAATAAAAATACCCCACTGATCTTCATTAATGGTTAATTGCTATTGACTGCTCACTGCCCAGGGTGTAGCCTCAGCCCTTGGGTCAGTTGCAGTTATCCAGTGAGAGAGGAGGCTGTTGAGATCGACCCTCGGCATGCCTAGCTGTCTTCGATCGCCTATGGAGTCACAAATCTGGCAGGAAGGACGCTGCTGCCAGGCATCGCTGTTTGGATGTGGCGGCCACCCTCACCCTGCAGGCCCTGGAGGCTCGACCTGAGTGACTAGCACACTGTCCATCAGCCACCTCCCAGAGGGGGGGCACTGCTGCTGCTGCTCATCCTGATCCTGAGGCTGGCACAGATGCTGCTGGCACCTCTCTTCAACAGGGGCTGAGAGCCGACGTCTTAGAGTCAACGAGTACTTCAGGTCGGCCAGGGGGCGTGACTCCTGAGTGCAAATTTTAGTCATCAGCGAAAATACGTAGAGTAGGAGGCTGCCAGAACCCATAGGTCGACGACCAACCCGTGACATAACTTGAAACGTCCCCATAGAAAGATTTATAAATTACTGTGCTGGTAAACCTCGTACTTTATTTGATTTTCACACAGCTGAGCAAAACTGAACATGCTCAGCGTGACTGTTACAGTCTCAGGTTCGAATCCTGCCTCGGGCATGGATGTGTATGATGTCCTTAGGTTAGTTAGGTTTAAGTAGTTCTAAGTTCTAGGGGACTGATGACCTCAGAAGTTAAGTCCCATAGTGTTCAGAGCCATTTGAACCATTTTGAACGTGCTCAGACATTTATTCCAAGTTCGAATCCTGGCAGGGTCGCCATATGAAACGTCCCCATAGAAAAATTTATGAATTACTATGCAGGTAAACCTCTTACGTTATTTGATTTTCAAACAGCTGAGCAAAACTGAACGTGCTCAGACTTTTCTGTCTTTACTTATTCTGATCATCAATAAACTGACACGCAATATTTTTAGCATAACACAATCTGACTTTCAATAATCCCTACAAAAGAATGGCCCTTGCTAACAATAACGTATACCTTTCATGAATCACTTACCTCACTAAAATCTTCGTTACTCGAACTACTGCAATACAGCGAGCGCCAATATTGTCAGCTAAATAAAAGATTCTAACTATGGAAGGCACTAACTACTGATAGGCATAGTTAGAAAATGAAAGATTTTGGTAGAGAACAAACAATGTATTGTAAGTATGCTGTTTAGGTTTCTATGTTGGTAACACCATGTAGCGCTCTGTATGAAAATCACTGGCTGTGCTGTGTGCAGTCTGTGGCTAGTTTGCATTGTTGTCTGCCATTGTAGTGTTGGACAGCTGGATGCGAACAGCGCGTAGCGTTTGCGTAGTTGGAGGTGAGCCTCCAGCAGTGGTGGATGTGGGGAGAGAGGTGGCGGAATTTTGAGAGCGGACGATCTGCATGTGTCCATCAGAAAGAGTGAATTTGTAATATTGGATATCATGGACTGATATATATATTATCACTTTTGAACACTATTGAGGTAAATACATTGTTTGTTCTCTATCAAAATCTTTCATTGCCTAACTATGCCTATCAGTAGTTAGTGCCTTCAGTAGTTTGAATCTTTTATTTAGCTGGCAGTAGTGGCGCTTGCTGTATTGCAGTAGTTTGAGTAACGAAGATTTTTGTGAGGTAAGAGATTTGTGAAACGTATAGGTTAATGTTAGTCAGGGCAATTCTTTTGTAGGGATTTTTGAAAGTCAGATTGCGTTGCGCTAAAAATATTGTGTGTCAGTTTAAGCACAGTATGTATAATTTTTCTAAGGGGACG
Organism: Schistocerca cancellata; assembly: GCF_023864275.1. Taxonomy (NCBI): domain Eukaryota; kingdom Metazoa; phylum Arthropoda; class Insecta; order Orthoptera; family Acrididae; genus Schistocerca; species Schistocerca cancellata. The sequence goes on from NC_064634.1 coordinate 70,612,664, forward strand.
TTTCAGTATTTACCTTAATAGTGTTCAAAAGTCATTTTATCAGTTCATGACAACCAGTCTTACAAATTTCCTTTTTCTGGCGGACACACGTCCAGATCGTCCGCTCTCAAAATTCTGCCATCTCTCTCCCCACATCCACCACTGCTGGCGGCTCACCTCCAACTGAACAACGCTACACGCTGTTCACATCCAACTGCCCAATACTACAATAGCAAATATTCCAACAATGCAAATCAGCCACAGACTACACATAGCACAGTCAGTGATTTTCATACAGAGCGCTACGTGGCGCTACCAACATAAAAACCTAAACAGCCTACTTACGAACTGTCATGACACAACGCTTCACTGCACTGGTGGAACCATCGATTGAGACGTGGCGCTTTGGAAGTCAAATGCTTAGTAAACGTGTTACTGTCGATGATGTTTTCTTGGCGCTCTCGAGCGTAGCTAGGTCATCATCACATCATCCCATTCGGCTCTCTGCTGTCATCTTTAGCAGTCTGAAACTGGACACCTGTAAAGCAGTTAAAATCATCGTCAGACACCCCTTCCACCCAAATGAATTTTTTCCGTGATTTCCTTCAATCACTTAAGGAGAAAGAAGCGTGAGCTCCTTTGGAAGGGCACAACATATTTCCTTGCTCATACCTTGCCATAGAAAGAACCTGAAGCACACAGGAGGGAACGAGATGAATCATCACGATCTGAGAGTGTATGTGATGTTATTTCAGTGGCTCAGAACTGCACACATTTGTCCTTATTTTTGAGTTGATAGCTCTATGAGATCTAATCACTAAGTGGCTATGACTGGATATGACACAGACTCTCTCACTTATCCAACAGAGGCCATTGTCAAGGGTAGAAATATCGCCAAGCGGCATTTGGATCCTGTCTCCTAAGAGGGAGGTGGTGGCGGGGGGGGGGGGGGGGGGGAACAAATTTTTATGTGGTGTGCTTGCATTGCCACATGCGCGTAATATCGTGTCGGAAATGACAAGGAAGGAAGCAGGAAGGAAGACTAAGATCTAACGTACAGGTGACAACATGGTCATTAAAGGCGGAGCACAGGATCAGCTTGGATACTGGTACCGGGACGGAGTTGACGTCCGGAGTGGTCCTCCCACGTTTTATGATGGGGACTGATCTGGGGATCTTTCTGGTGACGGCAGTGCCTCAAAATCTCGCAGACAGTTCATAGAGGCACGAGGAATTTGTGGTCGAGCATTGTGTTGAAAAGTGACGGCATGATACTATCTCGTGAGAGGTAACAGATGCGGACGCAGGATGTCCGTGACGTACCACTGCGTTGTCAGACTTCCCTGAATCACTGCCAGCCGTGATCTGAAGTCATACCCACTCTTCCCAATCCCTGACGTCAGGAGAAACACAGCTGGCCCTCTGCAAAACATTTGAAGAATATGACCTCTCCCTAGGTCCTGTCGCCGTAAATGTGGATGATGGTCATCCGAGGGAGTGCAGAACAACCATTCATCGATGAACACAATGCGATACCATTAATCAGCAGTCTGATCTTCCCGGCCACGACACAACTGTAGGCGATGCCATTCCTATTGCGGTGTTAACGGTACTCCACGCATGGGATGGCAATTACCTAGTCCGGCTGCTGCCAGTCCCTGACATAGAATGTTGCATGGAGTCCATTGTGAAGGCAGGCGCAGGTGAGAAGGGACCACGCTGTGCTTGCTGCACGACGTGGCGATCCTCCTTTGTGTTGCTCAGACGTTGTCGATCGGAAGCTTGACGAACCAGACATATGGAGACCTCTTACGAGGCCCCTTACAAACTCTGTCTCATGCTGATAAAGCTGTCTCATACGAGTACGTATCATCCCCGTATCCTTCTCAGCTGACACTGTTCTCGCCTGTTACACAGGGTGTTCAGAAAATCCCGTTACAGACTTCTAAGACTTGTAGAGGGGAGTGAGTCCATAATATTTTGAGTAGGAGCCAATGTCCGGAAACGTCATCCAACGACGCTACAGTGTGTCAAAGTTACTGGCGCTGGCGCCTTTAAATATGTGTGTATACAGGGTGATTTCGTGAACGTGTTACAAACTTTCAAGGATGATGGAGACGGATAAATGTTGTAACGTTGTTGCTTTAATTTTCTATGAAAGCAGTGCTGATTGACAATAAAAGCGGGTCAAAAGCTGTGAGCTGTCTGGGGAAGTTAACCTTGCATTACTGCGCAACTGTTTGACCAGGTATCCAGTCTAGCTTACCAAATTCCCAACCAGACTAACATTACTTATAATCTTTTAATAGTCATACGACAATCGGTGATATATATATATATATATATATATATATATATATATATATATATATATATATATATATAAAAGAGAATTTAAATAAAAAGAAATAAATCAGTTTATATTTGGAAATTTCAGCATATTAAACGTGAGTCATAACTAAGCTCGTGCCTTATTTAGGATTGTGAAAATGTGAGATTGTAATCTTACGGAACACATCAAATGTGGAGCCAAGATTGGGAGACTGCATACAACACTGCATTCATAAAATAACACACGAAGAACGTTGAAACATATGCAAGAGGAAATTAACCACAACCAACCGATTCAATTTTCACCCAAAGAAGTTACGTTCGTAGCACAATCCTGTCCGTCATGTAATTACCACACACTGCTATACTAAATTCATACTAACTCCCTGTGAAATCTTCCCGAAAAGAGTAGCTGAGGACTACTTTGATGATTACACCACATGCTTCACGTGGTCAACTTGGTTTACACAAAGAGTGTAACTCCACAATAAATTTCGATAACGAAAATAAATTAGATCGAAAAGCAATTTGCAAAAGAAAAACCTCAAACTGGTTACTATCGTCTTACTATTAACCTGATGGGTTAAACAGTTGTATAAGCACGTGGTACTGATCTCACAAAGTACACCCCACGTGGGTTGAACATAAGGAAAAGTTGCTATATTGAAAAATATTGTCAAGACGAGACGTTATAATCTCACGCACATTCGCATTTAAGATTGATGACCTTAGTTAGAGTTACTGATCAACACGTGGTTCCACTTTACTCATAAAGTAGTGACAAAGCAACTACCGGAATATATTCTGAACTTCACACTCGAATTATACTGCGTTGCAATTTAAGATAACATTAGATATTTTAGAGCTAAACCTGAAATAAAGGTGATTAAATTTTCAGTTAGGCTGAACTTAAGAAATCCATTGTCCTACGAACTTAGCAGAGATGCGCTTAGCCGGAGATCTTACCACTTCAGACGCTCGCCACGGACAGACTGCCCTGGTCCTTTCCTGAGGGTGGCTCACAAATACAAACGGAAGTGGCCAGAGGGGCAGCTTCCTATACCAACATGACAAGGGATGGACAGGACCATACTAAGGATAGAAACCTCTCTGCTTTTAGACGTTGGTCCTACTGTTCTCTAGCAGACAGGCTTGTCTGCTACCTTCAAGCATGCAACTAGAAATACATTTGCTCATTCATCCTCTCACACAGAAGGGAAGGGGATGACAGTATCTTATCATATACAGTATATCAAAGAAAGCGGATGTAGGTTCCGTATGAGACTGTGTGACATGAATTACATATAAACTGTGTTTTAAAGTGTAGTAGTGTGACAGATCGTTCTTGTTTATGTGTAAAAGTAACACGTTCCACTACTCAGTCTCCTCCCAGATAGTCAGAAACGCCACAGTAATTTTAGAAGAGGAGTTTATGCCGTAAATGACAACAGATTTTAGAAATTAACATGAAAGGAATCCAACAGAGACCTTTCAATCTGTCTCTTTGAAGTATGCGTCCCAATACCGCAGCCGAACGAGTCGAAAGTTACAAGCGCAAACCTTTCTGATACTTCTGACGATGGAATACCTATACCGGGACTGTTATTGCAAGGATTGTACTGTATTATGGAGAAAAACAAGAAAAACAAGAAAAAGAAAGTCTAGTAAACATGGGCTATAAATGGCATCTCGTGAGAACTATGAGCGCTTGTTCAGTAGAGATGTGTTTCACACTAGAGAAGGTGAACAAGTGTTCATAGCTCCTCAGGTATGCATTGCAGAGCCCATGTTTACTAGACATTTTTCCTTGTTTTGATCTACACTATCACCTCTGAAAGCTGCATACCCTACCTTCTTAGCAACGACAGTACCGGTACATGCATCCCACTGTCAGAGATATCAGAATGATTATAGATTGTAACTTTCGACTCGTTCGGTTCCGGTACAGGGACCCTTACTTAAAACTGTTACATTTATCCGTCACCATTTCCCCTGTAAGTTTGTAAATTCATCATGGTGTCACCATTTATACACACATATTTGCAGGCGTCAGCAGCAATAACATTCATGCACTGTAGCTCTGGTGGAAGACGTTTCCGGACATGGATTCGTATTCAAAATATTATGTACTCACTTCGCTCTGCAAGCTCTAGCTGTCTGCAACGGATATTTCTGAACAACCTGTATAACCTACAAGGCATGGTAACAACGCTCAAACAGGAACAACAGTAATGCACTCTGGTGGCCGTTCTACCTGTAACAGAGAATTGTAACTCTAAACATTTACATACTCGTCAATGTCGTATACATATACGAAGTTACACAGACATCCGACGGTGTCTTCTGGGTGCTTCAATTTTTTTTTCAGGCAGTGTATTTCCACAGGCTGAACATGTGCTCCATCCCTAATGACCACGTTGTTGGCTGCACGTTATATCGTAGTCTTGCCCGCCCCCGGTAGCTGAATGGTCAGCGTGACGGATTGTCAGTCCTCTGGGCCCGGGTTCGATTCCCGGCTGGGTCGGAGAATTTTCCCCGCCCAGGGACTGGGTGTTGTGCTGTCCTCATCATCATCCTATCATCCTCATCGACTGCAGGTCGCCGAAGTGGCGTCAAATTGAAAGACTGGTACCCGGCGAACGGTCTGCCCTACGGGGGGCCCTAGCCATGCGATTAAATAAATGGAATCCTAGTCTTCCTTCAAACTTCCTTCCTTACCGTTTACGACAAGTTGTTATGCACATGTCGGAATGTAAGCAGAAAACACAAAAAATTTGTCACAACCCAGGAGACAGACCTCGTGGCGGTATTTCTAGACTTGATAATGGCCTCAACTGGGCCAGTGAGACAGTCTGCGAATGCCATATTCAACCACAGTCCCTCATTAGTGATTAGATGCCACAGAGCTACCAGCCTGCACTTCTGTGAACTCAGCTGTTCTCCTCTTGGAAGATGGGAGTGATCACAGCGTAATGTACAGACGGTTACGCGATGAACATAGGGGTTTTATGTAAGGGAAGCCGATGTTAGTGGGAGAGTTAAAAACGCGAGTCAGTTTTATTTTCCTCGTAAGACGGAAAGAAATTCCTATGTAAAACCTTATCTACTAAGTATAAGGTTGGTGCGTAACTTCTTCGCGTTTTTATATAAAATAATAAACACGGCACATACACATAACAGAGACTTTGATCACCAATAACATGTTATTCTTCACCATTTACAACATTCTGCCAACGCCGTGGTAACTTTTCGACTCCGCGACTGTAGAAACCACTTGATTTTGAGACGAAGAACTCGTCGAGCCATGTTGGGGGCACATTTTCATCTGGAGAGGAAGTTCCTTGAAAGTTGTTCGATAGAGAGGGGGAAGGTTAAAAATCCAATGGCGTAAGATCAGGTGACTCAGGTGGGTGCAGAATGACTTCCCAACCCAATTATTGCATAGTGTTTTTGCATGTCTAGCAGAATGCGCGCGGTCGTTATCGTTGAGTAGTCTTCCTGGTCGTTGTTCTTGGATTGCGTCTGCAAGACATTTCAGTTGTTGACAGCAAATGTCAGCAGCGATGGTTACTCCTCGGTGAAGCAATTCGTAGCACACCAAAACGTCACTGTTCGTCCGATGCATAGCGCTATGTTTTGTGGATGCACGCACGTATTTGTATTGAGAGTTGCTCGTTTGCTTGGGCTTAACCACTCTTTTCTTCTCCTTACATTAGCACAAAGACGCCATTGCTCGTCAACAGTAACGATACATTATAGGAATGGTCGGCGTTGTTCACCAGCCCATTGATTACTAGAGATACACATATGCCCGCTGATTTTTGTGATTTTGGCCGGCCGCGGTGGCCAAGCGGTTCTAGGCGCTTCAGTCCGGAACCACGCGACTGCTACGGTCGCCGGTTCGAATCCTGCCTCGGGCATGGATGAGTGTGATGTCCTAAGGTTAGTTAGGTTTAAGTAGTTCTACACTGCTGGCCATTAAAATTGCTACACCAAGAAGAAATGCAGATGATAAACGGGTATTCATTGGACAAATATATTATACTAGAACTGACATGTGATTACATTTTCACGCAATTTGGGTGCAATGATCTTGAGAAATCAGTACCCAGACAACCACCTCTGCCCGTAATAACGGCCTTGATACGCCTGGGCATTGAGTTAAACACAGGTTGGATGGCATGTACAGGCACAGCTGCCCATGCAGCTTCAACACGATACCACAGTTCATCAAGAGTAGTGACTGGCGTATTGTGACGAGCCAGTTGCTCGGCCACCATTGACCAGACGTTTTCAGTTGGTGAGAGATCTGGAGAATGTGCTGGCCAGGGCAGCAGTCGAACATTTAATGTATCCAGAAAGGCCCGTACAGGACCTGCAACATGCGGTCGTGCATTATCCTGCTGAAATGTAGCGTTTCGCAGGGATCGAATGAAGGGTAGAGCCACGGGTCGTAACACATCTGAAATGTAACGCCCACTGTTCAAAGTGCCGTCAATGCGAACATGAGGTGACCGAGACGTGTAACCAATGGCACCACATACGATCCCACCGGGTGATACGCCAGTATGGCGGCGACGAATAAATGCTTCCAATGTGCGTTCACCGCGATGTTGCCAAACACGGATGCGACCATCATGATGCTGTGAACAGAACCTGGATTCATCCGAAAAAATGACGTTTTGCCATTCGTGCACCCAGGTTCGTCGTCGAGTACACCATCGCAGGCGCTCCTGTCTGTGATGCAGCGTCAAGGGTAATCGCAACCATGGTCTCCGAGCTGATAGTCCTTGCTGCTGCAAACGTCGTCGAACTGTTCGTGCTGATGGTTGTGATCTTGCAAACGTCCCCATCTGTTGACTCAGGGAACGAAACGTGGCTGCACGATCTGTTACAGCCATGCGGACAAGATGCCTGTCATCTCGACTGCTAGTGATACGAGGCCGTTGGGATCCAGCACGGCGTTCCGTATTAACCTCCTGAACCCACCGATTCCATATTCTGCTAACAGTCATTGGATCTCGACCAACGCGAGCATCAGTGTCGCGATACGATGAACCGCAATCGCGGTAGGCTACAATCCGACATTTATCAAAGTCGGAAACGTGATGGTACGCATTTCTCCTCCTTACACGAGGCATCACAACAACGTTTCACCAGGCAACGCCGGTCAACTGCTGTTTGTGTGTGAGGAATCGGTTGGAAACTTTCCTCCTGTCAGCATGTTGTAGGTGTCGCCACCGGCGCCATCCTTGTGTGAATGCTCTGAAAAGCTAATCATTTGCATATCACAGCATGTTCTTCCTGTCGGTTAAATTTCGCGTCTGTAGCACGTCATCTTCGTGGTGTAGCAATTTTAATGGCCAGTAGTGTAAGTTGTAGGGGACTGATGATCTCAGATGTTAAGTCCCATAGTGCTCAGAGCCATCTGAACCGTTTTTTGTGATTTTGGCTTCGAGCATGCGGTACCCATATACACGATTTTTGGACGTTTCTCGTTGCTTGCAAATGTCGCACGATGGTGGAATGATCACAGTTCGTCACATTTGCCAGTTCTCGAATACAGTGACGTGGATCATTGTGGGTTAATACGTTTAGACAATCTCCATCAGACACCGAAGTGCTTCATGAACGTGGACAGTCTCTAATGTCAAAACGATCTTCCGTAGAACGAGAAAACCATTTTCTGCCGTGATCAGCCCAATGACATTATCCCCATACAGGGTGCAAATATTTCTGGCTGCCTCCGTTGCTGTCATCTCTCTACTGAACTCAAACAGAAGATAAATCGGAAATGTTGCGATTACTCCATTTGACAGTCCCTTTTCCAGCGTCCACAGCTTCACTTAGTGTTCCCAAATGACAACATGACAATATGTAGCCTCAAATGGCAACAGTGAATTACAAATAAAAAAAAAGACAATCGATAAATAAGCCTATAGCAACCGGAATACCAACATGCAAACAAAAACGCTACGATCTCATGCACCAACCTAATGCATTGCACTGTCTTTACAAATATATAACTGAAATATGAAACAGTTCCATATCGTGTTGACCAGAATAGAGGCCGCCCTTTTTTCCAAAAATACCATCGTTAGAAATTAGGGTGCGACTCATCTGTGTGGTCCTGCAAATACCTGTATGTCTCGGCATCATAGAAAGTTCACCTGTAGTGCTCGTTCCTTAGATCTAAGAGGACTGACGATGTCGCTGGTGTTAGGAAATTAATTTTTGTGTAGGGTGTAACAAAATAATCGACTTTGGCTGTTGACATTGCATTTAGGTAGAGACAATTTCGTGCTCACAGTTCAGTTATGTTATACGACAGGAGAGGCAAATTTTTTCTCTAACTGAAGAGTAAAATTTAGTCTTCATAGTTAGTGGTAACATCTAAATAACATCATCAAACTTTGGAATTATGTGCAGATATACCACAAATTTCACACTTGCATTATTCAGTACATGGAGACGACAGCTAACAGAGCAGCTGGCTAAAAGTAGGGTATGGGGAAAGTTAATTTGCGGCACAAAGTTGCGTTGTACAATAAGCTGAAAACTACCGTTTCGTCAAGGCAATAATACAGAGGGACGAGCTCGGTGAAATATTCTGTACTTGAAGTCAGGGTTATTTCGTATCAATTTAAGGAAAGACATGAACGCAGCAATCAGTTGCAATCCCATTAGTTTTGATTAATCAGCATAATCAGATTTCAGCTACATATACCCACTTTCAGTGTTAAAATACGTGGAAATTACGGAATCACAACTGATTCACATAAAAAATAAGTAAAGAACCAAGTTATGTAATAGGAATGATCCTTTGTAGTCAACATACCATTTGAATGAGTTACCATACAACAAACTTGCAACAGTACGCCGGCCGAAGCGGCCGAGCGGTTCTAGGAGCTACAGTCTGGAACCGCGCGACCGCTGCGGTCGCAGGTTCGAATCCTGCCTCCGGCATGGATGTGTGTGATGTCCATAGGTTGGTTAGGTTTAAGTAGTTCTACCTTCTAGGGGACTGATGACCTCAGAAATTAAGTCCCATAGTGCTCAGAGCCTTTTGAACCATTGCAACAGTACAATGTCACCATACGACTTTACTGAGTATAGGTAGAAAGAATCTGAGGTAGTTGCTTACAAGTACAGTAGCTTTCTGTCGTATAATATAAGTACCGCTCTCAATATTACAAAAACAACCTAGTTTCATTTTACTATTGTAGTTCAAAATCCTTTTCTTAATAAATAAAATCAGTAAGTATATTTCCATATCCATTAAAATACAAGTTATGCCTTTTACGTGTTTGTCCATGTATTAGTGGTGAAGCGATTCAACAAATATTATGCGGAAGGTCATTAATAGATTCAGACAAGTGTCCCACACAGAACTGTTTCATCACATTAAAAATGAAAGTTATAAACGTTTTGAAGATTATCTTGCAAAAATTCGTCAGAAACTAGAATCTAACTTAGTCGCTTGTATAATACTTCTCAAGTGATCTACTTAATAATTAACATAAAAGAAATATAAAAAAGTTCACACCAATTGTTTTTATCAAGAACTGTTAGCATCGTAGTAAAATACTGATCAATAATGCGAGGCTAATTCATCCAGGTGCATTTAATAAAAGCCTACAAATGTCCTCTACTGACGTAAAATTCTAATGGAGCGTATGGTGTAACTCCAATTGCGGTATGCTGCTTGCAAAGAATAATGTAACAAATTGCCTTATGTCTAGACCATAAGGCTAATAGCTGAATAATATTTTACATGCTCGATGGTAAAACCGATATACTGAATACTGCCAACAAGCTAGTGTTGTCATATTAAAGGCAGGCCAGATTTTCCGTGTTGGATATCTGACATATCAATCCCTGACGACCCTCACTTTGATTTCTCGCTCTTCCCTACCATCAACGAACGCACAAATATCGCTGTCACGCCCAGCTCCGAGCACTTCGACAATATACCTCAAACAGAGTTAAACAACCCAGTCATGGCACATGACGACGAACAAGTATTTCACTAAAAACGCAACTTCGGTATCAGTAGCCGAGCGGTTCTAGACGCTTCAGTCTGGAACCGCGTGGCCGCTACGGTCGCAGGTTCGAATCCTGCCTCGGGCATGGATGTGTGTGATGTCCTTAGGTTAGTTAGGTTTAAGTAGTTGTAAGTTCTAGGGGACTGATGACCTCAGAAGTTAAGCCCCATAGTGCTCAGAGCCATTTGAACCATTTTTTGAAAACGCAACACATCCCCTGGTCACGACCGCATCACCTCTCGACACCTTAAAGAATGCCCCCTCTCCTTTGTATCCACTCTTGTAACCCTTTATACTACTATCCTCTTCACAAGTTACTATCCTGAGCTATGGATAACTCCCAGATTCTACTTTTCCTCAAACCGCATAACCCCCCCCCCCTGCTGATTCCTCCTCCTACCGCCCCGTCTGCGTCTCAGTATTCGGCCAGGTCTTGGAATCCATCTTCTCCTCACGTACCCATCAACACCACCTCCTTCCTATTAACCAGCGTGGCCTCCCTCCCACCCTCTCCTCTGACGACCAGCTCCTGCGCCTCACCCACCTCTTATCCCTTCAGCTCAGCATCTGTAAATCCGCTGTCTCCGTCGCCCTCGAATTGGAGAAAGCCTACTGCCGTGTATGGCGTTCCGTTCTCCTCTTCAGTCTCCAGACCAACGCACTTCCAATTAATTATGTCGCCCTAATTGCGTTCTTCCTCTCTAATTACCCATCTTTTGTCACCGTAAACAACCCTAATTCCCGTACCTTCTATCCCACTGCAGGTGTTACTCCGTCCTCTCTCATCCAATGGCTCGCGAATATCAATACTTCCAAAACTCAGGCGATAATTATAGGACGCACCACCTGCACATTCCATCTCCATGACTTATGTGTCACAATTTACGACCGTCCTATCGAGTAACCTAACACACTAAAATATCGTGGACTAATCACTGACCGTCAACGAGAGTGGAAACCTTATCTACTGACCATCCAACAGAAAGCCCACAATATAATAAAACTACAAAAACTGCGCAATGGTCGAACGTGGCGATTGCACCCTTCCGCTGTCCTTCACACTTACAAAATCTTGATCTGACTCACACAATGCTATGGAAATTTTGCATGGATATCTGCTCTCCACCTCCCATCCTAAGTTCTGTAAGCGCCTCGAGATCATTGAACAACAAGCACTCCACCTCGCCTTCTCTATCCACGTACCTTCTCCCATATGGATCATTTCCTAACTTATCAAATTCTCACCTCTCCTCACTCACAACCTCCACAAAATTCAGCTCCAATAATCTTACAGTTTGCCATCTACTTTCTAGTCCCAGTACGCTGCCTCACCTCTAACAACACATGCCAGCAACCCTACTGACACACTCCACATACACTTCCAGAGGAACTTAACCATCTCCCCCTCCCAGACCGTGAACTCTGTCCTGGCATTTACCCCTCCTACCAACTTTAAACCCACCCTACCCGTCCACATTTCTTCCATCTCTCTTGCACTCTATACCATCACAACCATGTCGTCTGCAAATCTTATACACTCAACTCTCCGACACCCTATACAAAGTCCTCTCCTTCCATCAAAACTTTCACTAATAATTTCCTCCAGATATATATTGATCAGTGTTGGTAACAAACAACAACCTTGTCTTACACCTCTTCCCAGTTCAATTTCTTGACTCATCACACCTCCCATTCTTGCTCTTGCTCTCTGGTTCAAATATACCTTTCTAATTAGCCGTCTATCCCTCCATTCAACTCCATGTTTCATTAGGATTTCCATCAGTTTGTCCTGTCTGACAGTCAAAAGCCTTCTCAAGATCAATGAACACAACACGCACCCTCCTTTTTCATGTACCTCTCCTCTATCACCCTCAATAGCCTAATGGCATCTCTAGCTCCCACTCCTAGCCTGAAACCAAATTGTTCATCTCCTATTACGCAATTCAGCTTTCCATATAGCCTTCTGTTTAGCGCCCTCGGCAAGACTTTGGCTGCTTGCGCTATCAGGCTCACTGTTTTATGTTCTCACACTTTTTGCTGTTCTTTTTCTTTTCTATAGGTATTAACAAACTTTCTGTAAAGTCCTTTGGCCATTTTCCTGTCATGTGTATTTGATTACACAATTGAATCAACTTCCTTTTCCCTTCTTTCTCCAATGACTTTAACAGTTCCGCAGGAAACTCATCAATTCCCATTGCCTTTCCATTTTTCATCTCCTTCATAGATTCTTCAATCTCACTAGTTAGTATTGCATTTCCTTTGTCACCATCGGCAACTTTATCTTTTTCTTCTATCCCAAGGTCTTCTTCGCTTGGTCGGCTGTCTGCAGCGTATTGCCATTCTATATATTCTTCCCATCTTCTCATTATTTCTTGTGGTTCACTCACCAATTTATCGTCTGTTGCCTCTACTTCCTTTAGTCCACTGTTGCTTCTCTTTTCTCTGAATGTCAAATCCATTGCTTCTTTGTACACCAAATCATATTTTCCTTCTTTCTCTAATTTCTCTATCTTGTCACGCTTTTCTGTCAACCATTTGTCTTTTGCTTTTTCTGTCTCCCTTCTTAAATCATTATTTAACCTCCTGTAGTTGCGCTTCCCTTCTTCTGTGTTTACAGAAGGAAGATGATGAAAGGTTCTATTCAAACTGGATAAAGCCTTTGCCAAGATTTGTATCCATGTATTTAAAACTTCTGACTCACGAATGTGCTAGCGTCTATGATAAAATGTATTGAGGGCTGAGGCTATCCCCAAGCTGCATTGTAGACAGCCAGGGAAGGAAGAGCTGCCGGGCGGGCAGCCGCGCCTTCTGAGGCCTCTTGTCATGATCCATGCGGCTCCCCACGTCGGAGGTTCGAGCCCTCCCTCGGGCATGGGTGTATGCGTGTTGTCCTTAGCGTAAGTTATTTTAAGTTAGATTAAGTAGTGTGTAGGCTTGGGGACCGATGACCTCAGCAGTTTGCTCCCATAACCTTACCAGAAATATCCAAAAATTTCCAAGAAAGAGTTGCTGCTGCTGACGCCAACTAACCGCTGTCTGTCAAATATCTATATTAATAATGAAATTGTAAACCTGAAGATGCAAATTTAATTTGCAAAACCGGTCGTGTTCTCCAATAAAGAATTTTAATAGTCGCAGCGGCCTTTGTTTATTCAAATCATGGCATACAGGGTTATTGCTAGAGATGGGCAAAACTGTTCTTTTCAGAGATTGGATCAGAACTGTTCACTCCCTGAAATGAATTAGCTCTTTTTCATGACTCACCACTCATTTACAATAGGAAATAAATGGAAGGCACATTGCCCTTTAAACTTGGTTTATTCCAGTACTATACCTGTATTTTGATCTTATTTGATCCTATTTTGAAGTAACACAGATAATGAGTAAGAATTTTGTATTGTTTATTGAAATTTCCACGATATGACGAAGTTTTGGATTATTGATTTATTTTGCACTATCGTGGTTTTTTGGGTGATCGGAAAATGTTGTAACTTGAGATTTACATTAACAATATATTTGGCTATAATGTATTAAAATTTCATTAACCTCATACAAATACATCGCAAGCCATATATTTTTAAAGTGAACTTTTCCTTCCGAAGACGCCTAAAATCGCAATATCCATACCAGAATAAGAAAAAAATATATAAATTTGACTGTAAAACGAAAGTGCTGCATATAGCCTTACGCAGAATAAAACAAGGAAAATATTGGTGTATCACATTTTGCGATACGTTTATCGGTTCGCTCGTAATTAAAGCGTATATTCGAGTGTCCATAATAAAAATCCTATAGTAAGAGGAGTCGTCAGGAACCTAATCTAATCAGTTTAAACAAAGAAAAATAAAATAAAAACAATTGATGTATACATAACATAATAATGTAATATACAAAGCGGTATTACTACGAAGAACAATATCCAGTAGAGAAGAACTCCGATGCAGAGGCGCTGAGTCGAGCAGGTCGAGCCGCGAGCTGTATTACTGCATGAGCTGAGACCGCAGAGACCAGAGTGACACCTGAGTCGCTTTGCTCAACGCTCTGGCTAGAGTCGAGACGGTGGGGCGAGCGTTGACCGAGCGAGTTCCGAGGGTGGGGAGAGCGGTGAACTCACCCGCTCCGAGACAATTCGTCCGTTCCCTTGCGAGCAGGTTGTTGCAAGTAGTTCCTATGTTATCCGCTAGGTGGCTCTCTGTCCTGTTGCTCGCATCAACTGCCCAGAGGGCAGGACGTGCGACTGAAACGATCGCCGACAGAGTGCGATGCGAAGTTACGCTGCGCCAGACACTGCAGGCGGCAGACGACGCACAGAGACGGCACGGCATATGTGAAACACAAAATCCAATGGGGCACTGCACAATGCAGGCAGCCAAGGTAGAAGCAGGGAAGAGGCCAGCGCTGGCTGTGTTGTGTGGCGTGCACTGTGCTCTGACCAGCAGAGGCGCTGCTGATATGCTCCGTCTCTCTCTCTCTCTCTCTCTGCCGTGGGAAACGTTTGGAGCTACCGTTCTTTTTTTCTGAATCACTGATTGTTCACTCCTTTGAAAGATGCAACTCTATGCATTAGTTCAAGAGCGGATCTCCCATCTCTAGTTATTACAAATGATTGAAGCGATTTCACAGCTCTACAATAACTTTATTATTTGAGATATTTTCACAATGCTTTGCACACACATACAAAAACTCAAAAAGTTTTTTTAGGTATTCACAAATGTTCGATATGTGCCCCTTTAGTGATTCGGCAGACATCAAGCCGATAATCAAGTTCCTCCCACACTCGGCGCAGCATCAATGAGTTCGAAAGCATCGTTGATGCGAGCTCGCAGTTCTGGCACGTTTCTTGGTAGAGGAGGTTTAAACACTGAATCTTTCACATAACCCCACAGAAAGAAATCGCATGGGGTTAAGTCGGGAGAGCCTGGAGGCCATGACATGAATTGCTGTTCATGATCTCCACCACGACCGATCCATTGGTTTTCCAATCTCCTGTTTAAGAAATGCCAAACATCATGATGGAAGTGCGGTGGAGCACCATCCTGTGGTACGTTTAGCTCCCTGCTTGCTTTATTCGTCGACTTCCGCGGGCTACGCGTGAAACTTGCCCGCACGCATTCAACCGTTTCTTCGCTCACTGCAGGCCGACCCGTTGATTTCCCCTTACAGAGCTTTAAACTGCGCATACCATCGCCGAATGGAGTTAGCAGTTGGTGGATCTTTGTTGAACTTCGTCCTGAAGTGTCGTTGCACTGTTATGACTGACTGATGTGAGTGCATTTCAAGCACGACATACGCTTTCTCGGCTCCTGTCGCCATTTTGTCTCACTGCGCTCTCGAGCGCTCTGGCGGCAGAAACCTGAAGTGCGGCCTCAGCCGAACAAAACTTTATGAGTTTTTCTACGTATCTGTAGTGTGTCGTGACCATATGTCAATGAATGGAGCTACAGTGAATTTATGAAATCGCTTCAATCATTTGTAATAGCCCTGTATTTCGGCTGTGGTTGCACTACATATAAAGTAGCGTATAACGTGAGCGTAGCTCGGGGCAATACATGGGTTCTATTTCATCAAAATCGGATCACGAAATAAAAAATATCGTAACTTAAAATATATTACTGGGAAAGCGTGTTCTTCTGTTAAGTTTTCATTACTAAACCGGTAAACCAATTTCGATGGATTTTGGTACCGAGATACCTTGAATGCCGAGGAAGAACGCAGGCTGCTTTAGGAACTAGAAAAAAAAAAAAAAACAACAGAAATGTCGAAGGTTGAAGCGACGCGTCGCCAAATGTTGGGGCAATTGGAGTGGGGGCACATCGTGAGCTAAGCTTACTTTAACAGGCAGACAAGTGAGCGCAGCTGGCGTTATTGCACGTATAGCAACTTACTTACTCACAATCACTCACCATAACTAAACTATTGATGCGTGCGAGCAACCGCAGGTAACAGCTATTAATTAATAATATTTTGTCGCTCAGTGCCCGGGTGCAAGTCCTCCAATTGGATACCACATCGACGACTTACGGCTACCAGAGCTATCCAACTGGGAAAACAGAACCTGCGGTTTAACACAGACTCCTCTCATTTCTGACAGGTGAAAGCTAGATTAAAAGCAGACTGAAAATTTTCGTGTTCCCACCTAGATTCGATCCCGCGACTTCTCGGTTTCCAGGAATGCACTTTACGTATAGACCACCATGCCCGGCTTTGTATTACTTAGACATTCCACGTATCTGTCCCATCTCAATGTGACTGATTCCAATATTCTTCTAATAGGTGTATCTTTATTTATAATATACAGCTCATATTGTAAATCCTTCTGCACCTTTCTCTTTCACAGGTTGGGCCAACGATTCTTCCGAGGATCTCTCTCCCAAAAGCATCTTTTTTTATGTACATGACCAAGTTTTCGAATCATACGTAAGATCTCGTATTATTTTTAATAAATAGTTAACCTGCTGATACGAGTTAGAAACAGTTGTTATAAATCAGAATAGGCATCAGACGTAGCGACAGAAACTCTCCAGAGTGATTCTTATCACTGCGCATCTGCATTCCCTGTATGCGGTGTAAATCTTCGATAAGGTGCCTCTTGTTGAGACACCGTATTTGCCCGGATATAAGTCATACCTTTAATTCTGGGGGAGAGAAACTCAGCATATGCCATATTGCCGAATTTACAAGACACAGTTCGCCACTTTTAATTACATGTCTTTATGTTGCAATGCAGATAGTAACACTAAATGCAAGTAATCTGATGACAGTCTTGACTAAAGTCTCTGTTAACCTCACTACCCGTATTTCTTTCATCACTGGCATTGTTTTCGTCATTCTCCACTCCAAATTAGACAACAAAGGCTCAGTAATACTGAGGCCTGGTGACTATGGTGGTCAGGGGAGATTCCACGGTTCATCGTCGTGCTCAGAAAAAACCAGTCCTGAACCACACCAGCTGTGTGAGCAGGGGCACTGTCTTACTGCAACACAGCACCACCACTGGGGAACGTCCGCCACTCGTGGTCTCGCGGTAGCGTTCTCGCTTCCCGAGCACGGGGTCCCGGGTTCGATTCCCGGCGGGGTCAGGGATTTTCACCTGCTTCGAGATGACTGGGTGTTTGTGTTGTCCTCATCATTTCATCATCATCCAGGAAAGTGGCGAAATTGGACTCAGCAAAGATTGGGTAATTGTATGGGCGCTGATAACCACGCAGTTGAGCGCCCCACAAACCAAACATCATCATCATCACCACTGGGGAACAAATACTGAGCCAGGAGGTCCCCGATCAGCTAAAATGATCACATAATCATTAGAAAAAATGTCTATGAGCACTATGGGACTTAACATCTGAGGTCATCAGTCCCCTAGAACTTAGAACTACTTAAACCTAACTAACCTAAGGACATCACACACATCCATGCCCGAGGCAGGATTTGAACCTGCGACCGTAGCGGTCGCGCGGTTCCAGACTGAAGCGCCTAGAACCGCTCGGCCACCCCGGCCGGCAAATCCTTAGTAGTAAAGCGACCTTGCAGAGTAACCATTGGGCCCATACAATACTACGATATGTCTGCTCATATCATCTTCGATCCCCCGCCAGGTTTCACTCTTGGCACCAAGCAGTCTGCATCGCAGGCTAGGGCCGTCTTGTTTCTGCGCGAAGTTGGAAGTCTTTGAAACAAAACTATACAAGCAAATGGCTTTTTCCATTGCTCCACAGTCCACGTTTTATGGCTTCGGCACCACGTTTTCCTGTTCGGACACTTGCATCACTGATGACTGGTTTTGAAATTCCAGCCTGCCCTGCACTTCTACATCTACATCTACATCTACATGATCACTCTGCAATTCACATTTAAGTGCTTGGCAGAGGGTTCATCGAACCACAATCATACTATCTCTCTACCGTTCCACTCCCGAAAAGCGCGTGGGAAAAACGGACCCCTAAGCCTTTCTGTTCGAGCTCTGATTTCCCTTATTTTATTTTGATGATCATTCCTACCTATGTAGGTCGGGCTCAACAAAATATTTTCGCATTCGTAAGAGAAAGTTGGTGACTGAAATTTCCTAAATAGATCTCGCCGCGACGAAAAACGTCTTTGCTTTAATGACTTCCATCCCAACTCGCGTATCATATCTGCCACACTCTCTCCCCTATTACGTGATAATACAAAACGAGCTGCCCTGTTTTGCACCCTTTCGATGTCCTCCGTGAATCCCACCTGGTAAGGATCCCACACCGCGCAGCAATATTCTAACAGAGGACGAACGAGTGTAGTGTAAGCTGTCTCTTTAGTGGACTTGTTGCATCTTCTGAGTGTCCTGCCAATGAAAAGCAGCCTTTGGCTCGCCTTCCCCACAATATTATGTATGTGGTCTTTCCAACTAAAGTTGTTCGTAATTTTAACAGCCTTGAGAATTGTACTATTTATCGAGTAATCGAATTCGAACGGATTTCTTTTGGAATTCATGTGTATCACCTCACACTTTTCGTTATTTAGCGTCAACTGCCACCTGCCACCCCATACAGCAATCTTTTCTAAATCGCTTTGCAACTGATACTGGTCTTCGGATGACCTTACTAGACGGTAAATTACATCATCATCTGAACAAACCTAATAGAACTGCTCAGACTGCCACCCAGGTTATTTATATAGATCAGGAACAACAGAGGTCCCAGGACGCTTCCCTGGAGAACACCTGATATCACTTCAGTTTTACTCGATGATTAGCCGTCTATTACTACGAACTGCGACCTTCCTGACAGGAAATCACGAATCCAGACGATACCCCATAGGACCGCAGCTTGATTAGAAGACGCTAGTGAGGAACGGTGTCAAAAGCTTTCCGGCAAATCTAGAAATACGGAATCAACTTGAGATCCCCTGTCGATAGCTCCCTTCGTGTTGTTTAGGTGCTGAAGGTGTTCGCGAGTGGATAATCTGTTCTGCAGCGTCTTTTGCAACTGCCGTTCTCTTATTGTGCGTCATAGTCCTCTTCAATGACCGTCTCACACTATCACTCAAAACACTCTTATGTGCTCGTAGTGAGTGAGCGGAAGACGTTCTGCTGCTTTCCCTGTATGCCGTATAAATCTTCAAACGGTGCCTCTTGGAACCCCAAACACTTTGGTCACCTTGGTTCCACGATCACACACACCATACGAGCACCATCAATTTTCCCACGTCCAAATTCACATATTCCCCGTCGTTCGTGCTCAAATAGCATAGAGCAACCTGTAGGCTTGGCTAGCATCTGTTCGTATGTTCAAGCACGCATTTCTCTCTGTGTTTTCATACTTTTGTCCAACTCCTGTATGTTGTCCCAGTTACTATGCATGATGTTTGTAAACGTAGCATATCTTGCAGTGTATGTTCATAGACTCTGGTGACATTGAGCAGAAAGGGAAGAATCAATTTTGATTTCATAAGCAGTCTACCGAGCTGGGAAATTGCAACTTATTGTGAATAAAAAAAATCTAAGAATCAGTAAAGGAAACAAAAGAAAAGTTTGGAGTGGCCATTAAAATCCATGCAGAAGAAATAAAAACTTTGAGGTTCGCCGATGGCATCGTAATTCTGTCAGAGACAGCAAAGGACTTGGAACAGCAGTTGAACGGAATGGACAGTGTCTTGAAAGGAGGGTATAAGATGAATATCAAAAAAAGCAAAACGAGGATAATGGAATGTAGTCGAATTAAGTCGGGTGATGCTGAGGGAATTAGATTAGGAAATGAGACACTTAAAGTAGTAAAGGAGTTTTGCTATTTGGGGAGAAAATAACTAATGATGGTCGAAATAGAGAGGATATAAAATGTAGACTTGCAATGGAAAGGAAAGCGTTTCTGAGGAAGAGAAATTTGTTAACATCGAGTATTGATTTAAGTGTCAGGAAGTCGTTTCTCAAAGTATTTGTATGGAGTGTAGCTATGTATGGAAGTGAAACATGGACAAGAAGAGAATAGAAGCTTTCGAAATGTGGTGCTACAGAAGAATACTGTAGATTAGACTGGTAGATCACATAACTAATGAGGAGGTATTGAATAGAACTGGGGAGAAGAGGAGTTTGTGGCACAACTTGACTGGAAGAAGGGATCCGTTGGTAGGACTTGTTCTGAGGCATCAAGGGATCACAAATTTAGCATTGGAGGGCAGCGTGGAGGGTAAAAATCGTAGAGGGAGACCAAGAGATGAATACACTAAGCAGATTCAGAAGGATGTAGGCTGCAGTAGGTACTGGGAGATGAAGAAGCTTGCACAGGAGAAGCATGGAGAGCTGCATGAAACCAGTCTCAGGACTGAAGACCACAACAACAACAAAACATGAATCAAAGTTGCTGGGAACCACCGAACATATTGTATTTACCAAAGCACGTATTGTCAATGTGAATACACCAAGGTATGTACTTGTAAAATTAAACAGAAAATGTAGGAATGGAAATGCGTTAAAGCGCAAACATAAATGTGACGTGGTAATTATACGGAGTGAAATCAGAGACTTATTTATCAAAAAGAAATGATTAACTATGAGTTGTATAAGTTGTTTTTTAACTACTAACCTCTTTGACATTTGATATGTTATTTAGTGTTGTATGGGACTTTGTTAGCAGAACAGCTAACGCGACAAGGTTAAGACAAAAGAAAACTCTAGACCTTATAGGCCAACCAGAATTCGCTAATACGGGCAGCGAACAGATCATTGACTTCTATCCAAAAGTAGTTAATCTGATGAACATTGCGTTTAATGAACAGGAAAAAGCAGTGTTAGGTTTGAAGTAGAATGTGAATACAAAAACAGGAAAAGAGCTATCACGCACACACATGTGAATATAAAATATGCAACTGATACTCGAAGGGTTTTGATCCGAGTAAAATTTCTGCAGCAGTAAATAAAATCATTACGCATCAATACAAGAGGCCTACTTCCATTAAAGAAAAAACTTTTGTAGCCAACCATAACCTCAGATTTAACGGTGACGATGCTATAGTTACGAAGTCAGATAAAAGGACCTCGGTGGGGATAGTAGGCAATGTTGAAGACATCGCACAGCCTAAAAAGTTCTTCGATGAAAACAATATTGCAAGCAGAGATAGAGATCCGACATCAGAAGTACGTAAAAAACTAAATGATAAATTAAAAATATATAAAAAAAATCTTTTCGCCCAGAGAATTACTATACCTCAAACGTAATGAACCCACATACCCCAACACTTACAGCGCAGGTTTCAGTCTGTAAAGATTCTTTGTCAATCGCTGATGGTAAGAGGGCCCGTCCAATTAAGTTGTTAGGTAGTCTTTTAATTTCTCAAAGAAACATTATCACTGTAGTAGGCAATTTTCAATCAAAAATAGTTACGAATTGACCAAGAACATTAGTGGCATACAAATTGCAGGAAGTATGAAAGTGTATCTCTGAATATAGTGAACCCTCATACGTATTTAGAATATGCTGTATAATGAGGAAGTAAACGAAATTATTGATTTGTTGTCGCTAGTTTTGAAGGACTATTACTTTAAATTTAGTGGAGAAATGTGTCTTCAAAATGATGGGCTTAGCTTGGGAACCTCCACATTTGGCTTATTAGCAGACATATTCATTATCTAGCTTGAAAACAAGTTTTTTATTGAAAATCCAATTCTAGCAATAGTGTACCACTTTAGAAACGTTGACGACACTCTTCTGTTGTTTAATGGCAATGATGATGTACTCCATACATTAGTAGGTAAGTTCAGAAAACTACATAAAAAAATCAAGATCACCTGTGAAATGAAACCAAAGGTTCCGTTAATTTCTTAGACTTCAGTATCACAAAGAATAAAGGGAAATAAGAATTCGGAATTTTCAGAAAATTATATTTTTATTGACTACTATTCGGATCACTCAAATGAGCATAAGAGTTCTTTTTTCTTATTTTTCTATAAACAGTATTCTTAATCTCCTACTCTCTGTAGCTGAACGAGAAAAAGACTTAGGCACCATTCGATACGTTACTACCCCTTCCCCACCTCATTACGTAGATAAAATTTACAAAAGACTAAAAAAAAGTATCAGAGTGTAAAATAATCTGTAGGTAACAATGAAATGGAAGATACAAATGACAAAAATATTTGCTTGCCATACTTTGGCACCTTTAGCAAAAAAATAGGATCAGTTTTCTAATAACAAAACGTAAAGGTTTACTTTTCAACCACAAACAACCTTGGGCATATTTGAGCTACTGGCGTTGATAAAAGAAATGTGCACCACGAATCAGGTGTGTACAGGTTGGAATGCCCAAACTGTAATGCCTGTTACGTGAATAGGCATCACGTAGGCAGAAAAGGTCAGATCTGGTGAGTATGTAGCTTTGGACAGGTGGGATCTAGATGCGAGATCCAACTTCGTTGCCCACTTGGTTCAGAGTGGACCCACCGACCTCTTTCTGAGAACAGGTGTCGTTGCACAACGCGGAGAAGGAGAGATTCACAGGCCTGGAGGAGATGGAGAGATACTGCCATCTGAGGTCAACTTTATTGTTATTTCATCCCCCTTCTTCCATGTGGGCGGGGAGCGGGTATGTCAGCGGCACAGTCAACCCGCTCTTCAGCCAGTTGACAAGAAAATTTAAATGAGACGAAAGAATAATAAACAGAAGATGATATATTTCAACGAATTTAAAACTTTTATTAAGGTGAAAATATAATACAAGTTTTTATCTATAAGAGCCATGACTTCCTTCGCTTTTAGTTAAAAACAGTTGTAATAAAAAGGTACAAATCAGAAACATAATAAGACTGCATTTAAAAATACTGTTAAAAAACTGTGACACAGACCACTGATCTTAAAAAGGTGCACTTCACTGGCACTAAAGCCGGAAGGACCTGCCCTGTGGTAGGTAATGTGTTGTTGAAGGACAAAGTTTGGCCATTGAGAAGGGGATAAAGTAGGTGATATATGGATGGACGATTGGAGCAGATGTATCATTGCGTCAGGAGTGGCTTTTGGGATGCAAGAGGACTTTAGTAGATGTGGTATTAAAAAGGCTAAAATTTGATGAGGAAAAGGGGCTAGGCAAGGAAGGATGAAAGAGGAAGAAAATGGGGTTAGGAAAAATATTGGGGAAGGGAGGGAGAGGAAGCCCCAACGAGAGATGGAAGAAATGTTAGATGATCTAAACACAAAATTAGAAGAATATGGAATGAAGATTAACAAGAAGAAAACGAGAAGTATGGTAACTGGAGGAAAGGGGAGAAAATGCGGTGTGAAAATAGGGGGAGAGGTAATAGAGCAAGTGAATAACTTCAGTTACTTGGGAAGTGTAATAATGGGTGATGGATGATATATATTACTCAACAGAAATTAGGAAAAGAATTACAATGACAAAAAAAAGGATTCAAGAGGAAACAGAAATTACTTTGTGCACCACTAAACAAAGATCTGAGGAAAAGACTTGCCAAATGTTGCATCTGGAGCGTTGCACTATATGGTGCGGAGACCTGGACATTGAGGAAGGAAGATGAAAGAAGATTGGAGGCACTAGAGATGTGGATATGGAGAAGAATGGAAAAAGTGAAACGGGAAGACCGAGTAAGGAATGGAGAAGTATTAAGAAGAGTTGGAGAAGAAAGAAACATGCTGAAAGTCATCAGAAAGAGAAAACGGAACTGGATGGACATTGTTTGAGGAGGGACTGTTTATTGGAGGAAGGAATAGAAGGAATGGTGGAGGGAAAAAGGGGAAAAGGAAAAAGAAGATATCAAATGCTGGAATGCTGGACAATATCAAAGAGGCAAATATTCAGAAATGAAAAGACTGGCTATGGACAGACAAAAGTGGAAGAGGCTTAACCCATGACAAGACCTGCCGTAAGGCAGAATACCATTCTACTACTAATCTGAGTTGAAGCACCAGAAGCTGCAAATTTAATTTGCGAAACCGGTCGTGTTCTTCAATACGAAATTCCAGCAGTCACAGGGGCCTCGTTTATTCAAATCGTACGCTCAAGTTAACTGCGAAAACCTCATGAAGATTTGCCTAGTAGTTTTGGACATTGCTCAGATAGACAAACAGAGAGACACGACGGCCTTAGATAAAATTTTAAATTACGATATCTTTTGTTTCGTGATTCGATTTTGATGAAATAAAGCTTGTGTGTTGCCCCAAGCTACGCTGAAGTTACCTGTGGAAATCCCATGAAAATTTGTCTGGTGGTTTTGGAGATTAGCGTGTACAGACATACACAGCTACGGTTTTACATTTTTATTATTCGTATAGATTTTTCATAAGTTAGTATTTGAAGTGATATTAAATGGAAATCCAAGCATCAAAGAAAAGGGCATCGAATGAGAACCAGACAGGCAGACAGAGTCACAGAGAGCCGGCCGTTGTGGCCGAGCGGTTCTAGGCGCTTCAGTCCGGAACCGCGCTGCTGCTACGGTCGCAGATTCGAATCCTGCCTCGGGTATGAATGTGTGTGATGTCCTTAGGTTGGTTATGTTTAAGTAGTTCTAAGTGGATTGGGTTGGGGTGAATTGTTTGGGGGAAGAGTCCAACCAGCGAGGTCATCGGTCTCATAGGATTAGGGAAGGATGCGGAAGGAAGTCGGCCGTGCCCTTTCTTATTTATATAAATGATATGCCTTCTAGTATTACAGGTGATTCAAAAATATTTCTGTTTGCTGATGACACCAGCTTGGTAGTGAAGGACCTTGTGTGTAATATTGAAACATTATCAAATAATGTAGTTCATGAAATAAGTTCGTGGCCTGTGGAAAATAATTTGATGCTAAATCACAGTAAGACTCAGTTTTTACAGTTTCTAACTCACAATTCAACAAGAACTGATATTTTGATCAGACTGAATGGGCATATTATAAGGGAGACGGAACAGTTCAAGTTCCTAAGCGTTCAGATAGATAGTAAGCTGTTGTGGAAAGCCCATGTTCAAGATCTTGTTGAGAAACTAAATGCTGCTTCATTTACCATTAGAACAGTATCTGAAATAAGTGACAGTTCAACACGAAAAGTAATCTACTTCGCATATTTTCATACGCTTATGTCATATGGTATTATTTTTTGGGGCTATTCTTCTGATTCAAAAAGGGTATTTTTGGATCAAAAACGGGCTGTTCGAGCTATATGCGGTGTAAGTTCGAGAACCCCTTGTCGACCCCTATTCAATAGTCTGGGAATTCTGACATTGACCTCACAGTATATATTTTCTTTAATGTCGTATGTTGTTAGCAATATTAACTTATTCCCAAGAGTTAGCAGCTTTCACTCAGTTAATATTAGGCAGAAATCAAATCTGCATGTGGAATGCACTTCCTTGACTCTTGTGCAGAAAGGAGTGCACTATTCTGCTGCATCCATTTTCAATAAGCTACCACAAGAACTCAAAAATCTTAGCAGTAGCTCAAACGCTTTGAAGTCTAAACTGAAGAGTTTCCTCATGGCTCACTCCTTCTATTCTGTCGAGGAGCTCTTGGAAGAGCTGAAAAATTAAGCAAATTCCAGTGTTACGTTGTTGATTTTCTTTATTTAAACTTACGAATTGTCGCCTGAATACGTTTCTTGTATTTGATTTTATCTGTTTCTACTAGTGTGTTATAATTTCATGTAGTGGTTCAAATGGTTCAAATGGCTCTGAGCACTATGGGACTCAACTGCTGTGGTCACCAGTCCCCTAGAACTTAGAACTACTTAAACCTAACTAACCTAAGGACGTCACACACATCCATGCCCGAGGCAGGATTCGAACCTGCGACCGTAGCGGTCACGCGATTCCAGACTGAAGCGCCTAGAACCGCACGGCCACAACGGCCGGCCTTCATGTAGTGACTCGTTCCATGACCATGGAGACTTCTCCTTAATTTGGTCCCACGGAACAACAAATAAATAAATAAAATAAATAAAGGAACCATCCCGGCGTAGTTCTAAGTCTAGGGGACTGATGACCTCAGATGTTAAGTCCCATAGTGTTGAGAGCCATTTGCACCATTTTTGAGAGTCACGAAGAACCTGCAGAAAATGTGCTTTTGGGGGTTGGAGACTCGAGCATTAGATTGTGCAGAAAGGAGTGCACTATTCTGCTGCATCCATTTTCAATAAGCTACCACAAGAACTCAAAAATCTTAGCAGTAGCCCAAACGCTTTGAAGTCTAAACTGAAGAGTTTCCTCATGGCTCACTCCTTCTATTCTGTCGAGGAGCTACTGGAAGAGCTGAAAAATTAAGCAAATTCCAGTGTTACGTTGTTGGTTTTCTTTATTTAAACTTACGAATTGTCGCCTGAATACGTTTCTTGTATTTGATTTTATCTGTTTCTACTAGTGTGTTATAATTTCATGTAGTGGTTCAGATGGTTCAAATGGCTCTGAGCACTATGGGACTCAACTGCTGTGGTCACCAGTCCCCTAGAACTTAGAACTACTTAAACCTAACTAACCTAAGGACGTCACACACATCCATGCCCGAGGCAGGATTCGAACCTGCGACCGTAGCGGTCACGCGGTTCCAGACTGAAGCGCCTAGAACCGCACGGCCACAACGGCCGGCCTTCATGTAGTGACTCGTTCCATGACCATGGAGACTTCTCCTTAATTTGGTCCCACGGAACAACAAATAAATAAATAAAATAAATAAAGGAACCATCCCGGCGTAGTTCTAAGTCTAGGGGACTGATGACCTCAGATGTTAAGTCCCATAGTGTTGAGAGCCATTTGCACCATTTTTGAGAGTCACGAAGAACCTGCAGAAAATGTGCTTTTGGGGGTTGGAGACTCGAGCATTAGATTGTGCAGAAAGGAGTGCACTATTCTGCTGCATCCATTTTCAATAAGCTACCACAAGAACTCAAAAATCTTAGCAGTAGCCCAAACGCTTTGAAGTCTAAACTGAAGAGTTTCCTCATGGCTCACTCCTTCTATTCTGTCGAGGAGCTACTGGAAGAGCTGAAAAATTAAGCAAATTCCAGTGTTACGTTGTTGGTTTTCTTTATTTAAACTTACGAATTGTCGCCTGAATACGTTTCTTGTATTTGATTTTATCTGTTTCTACTAGTGTGTTATAATTTCATGTAGTGGTTCAGATGGTTCAAATGGCTCTGAGCACTATGGGACTCAACTGCTGTGGTCACCAGTCCCCTAGAACTTAGAACTACTTAAACCTAACTAACCTAAGGACGTCACACACATCCATGCCCGAGGCAGGATTCGAACCTGCGACCGTAGCGGTCACGCGGTTCCAGACTGAAGCGCCTAGAACCGCACGGCCACAACGGCCGGCCTTCATGTAGTGACTCGTTCCATGACCATGGAGACTTCTCCTTAATTTGGTCCCACGGAACAACAAATAAATAAATAAAATAAATAAAGGAACCATCCCGGCGTAGTTCTAAGTCTAGGGGACTGATGACCTCAGATGTTAAGTCCCATAGTGTTGAGAGCCATTTGCACCATTTTTGAGAGTCACGAAGAACCTGCAGAAAATGTGCTTTTGGGGGTTGGAGACTCGAGCATTCGATTGTGCAGAAAGGAGTGCACTATTCTGCTGCATCCATTTTCAATAAGCTACCACAAGAACTCAAAAATCTTAGCAGTAGCCCAAACGCTTTGAAGTCTAAACTGAAGAGTTTCCTCATGGCTCACTCCTTCTATTCTGTCGAGGAGCTACTGGAAGAGCTGAAAAATTAAGCAAATTCCAGTGTTACGTTGTTGGTTTTCTTTATTTAAACTTACGAATTGTCGCCTGAATACGTTTCTTGTATTTTATTTTATCTGTTTCTACTAGTGTGTTATAATTTCATGTAGTGGTTCAGATGGTTCAAATGGCTCTGAGCACTATGGGACTCAACTGCTGTGGTCACCAGTCCCCTAGAACTTAGAACTACTTAAACCTAACTAACCTAAGGACGTCACACACATCCATGCCCGAGGCAGGATTCGAACCTGCGACCGTAGCGGTCACGCGGTTCCAGACTGAAGCGCCTAGAACCGCACGGCCACAACGGCCGGCCTTCATGTAGTGACTCGTTCCATGACCATGGAGACTTCTCCTTAATTTGGTCCCACGGAACAACAAATAAATAAATAAAATAAATAAAGGAACCATCCCGGCGTAGTTCTAAGTCTAGGGGACGGATGGCCTCAGATGTTAAGTCCCATAGTGCTCAGAGCCATTTGCACCATTTTTGAGAGTCACGAAGAACCTGCAGAAAATGTGCTTTTGGGGGTTGGAGACTCGAGCATTAGATCGTGATAGTTGGTGGAGAGGTGCCGCCGAGGACAAGGTTTGCAGTGATCTCTAGAGCCACAGAAGAGGAAGAAGAAGAAGGTAGTTTGTCCTGCGGTTGTGGTGGTCCTAAATGGACGTGTGAGGACAAAGTAGTGTAGGGTGCCGTCGTCACAACGGCCGCAAGAGCAAGTCTGCCCGGTTTACACGCGCAGTAGGTGAGCGGTCCGGTACTGCGGACAGCGTCGATGGCGCGCAATCGCCGCGTACGATCGCGGCCGGAGCCGACGCACAGTAGCCAAGTTGGCCTCGGCGCCGTGGAGGAAGCGCCGGCCCCTGGCGGCGCTGATTAGCCGCGGAGGAGGCGAGGCGGTGTCGCGCGGCGGCCGAGATCAATAGCAGCAAGTGCCGGCCGCTATCTGGCCGCCAGCGCCACTCGTTTGCATACAAATCCGATTCCTCGAGCCGTCAGCGCTCCCAGCACGGCACACCGCGGGCTGCCCGTCTTATCGCCGGCTCGAGCGCGCGCCGTGCTGAGCTCCGCGCTCCGCCTGTCTTGCAACTAACCGCTGCCGCCGTGTAAGCCCGAGAGGAAGAGGTGGCTGCTACCACTGTGTAACACTGTTGCAAATCATACTTCTTTTTCTGAATGAGTGGCGCTCTACCATGTATGTAGTCCATCAACAAAGGAGGTGGCTTACAAAACACTCGTTCGACTTATACTTGAGTATTGCTCATCAGTGTGGGATCCGTACCAGGTGGGGTTGACTGAGGAGATAAAGAAGATCCAAAGAAGAGCGGCGCGTTTCCTCACAGGGTTATTTGGTAAGCGTGATAGCGTTGCGGAGATGTTTAGCAAACTCAAGTGGCAGACTCCGCAAGAGAGGCACTCTGCATCGCGGTGTAGCTTCAAAAATGGTTCAAATGGCTCTAAGCACTATGGGACTCAACTGCTGAGGTCATTAGTCCCCTAGAACTTAGAACTAGTTAAACCTAACTAACCTAAGGACATCACAAACATCCATGCCCGAGGCAGGATTCGAACCTGCGACCGTAGCGGTCTTGCGGTTCCAGACTGCAGCGCCTTTAACCGCACGGCCACTTCGGCCGGCTAGGTGTAGCTTCCTCGCCAGGTTTCGAGAGGGTGCGCTTCTGGATGAGGTGTCGAATATATTGCTTCCCCCTACTTATACCTCCCGAGGAGATCACGAATGTAAAATTAGAGAGATTCGAGCGCGCACGGAGGCTTTCCGTCAGTCGTTCTTCTCGCGAACCATACGCGACTGGAACGGGAAAGGGAGGTAATGACAGTGGCACGTAAAGTGCCCTCCGCCACACACCGTTGGGTGGCTTGCGGAGTATAAATGTAGATGTAGATGTAAATGTAGATATCCATGCATATGACAAAATGGATGTAGGTATATACATTACCAGAAAAAAAAATCACTCAAGATTTATTGTTGCAACTATGCATATGGAGTACATGAAATGAATACATTTTGTAAGGAGTCAGGCAAATCCAACACCTTCCATGAAAACCCTGACATGATAGCAAATCCGACAGTATGTCACATAGTTCTGAATAAATCCTGACATTAAATTAACTAAAGTAATCCGATCAACGAGTGACCAAATGGAATACCACAGACTAACACAAGAACCCCTAAATGCATGTCATACCTTCACACCGTGAAACAGTCGCAGTTCCGAGGGGAGAAACCAGAACAGAAGCCGAGAGCAGAGTCATGTAGACTAGGAGGCCCTACGATAAGAGACGGACACCCACGTCGCCAGCCGACCGCCAAGACAACCCCCCAACCCATGTTAAAAGATAGAGCCCTCCAGAAGAACAGTGTAGATCTTACAATAACACTAAAAGGGCCACACCAGCTGCACGTTTTAGCGTGAGACTTTTTCGCGTCTCTGTTACGTAGCAAACATTAAAAACACTGCCCCACCACTAAAAGTATAACGTTTCTCATTGGATAGACAGAATTTTTGTAGGTGGAGCTTAAGGTTAACATTGAGACCCTGATTGGTCAGTTGAAAACACAGCCAAATAGCTTTTCTTAAAACAGCTTCAGTAAATTGTAGTAAGGAGAAGTTAGAGGAGAGTTGCTTCCGAGACGGCGAGGTGTGTGGAGCTGCTCTGCCCGCCGCCCCCTGACGCTGCCTAACCAACGACAAGGTAATGAACGCACGCGATGCCGCCCGCATAAGGCTTCACTCAGAACTGCTGAAGTCTCATCTGTTACACCCCCTTTTTGCATAATACTAATGTCGATCGTCAATTAAAGCTCATGGTATTCACATTTGCTAATTGAAGTTAAAATCTGAAATGCGATGATTTTTCTGTTACATAATTATTGAGAAGCCACATCAGCCACTGTAATTTACGACAAGTTAAATAAGTAATTAAAGATAATTGAGGGTCACTGTAGACCATTTTGATAGTTTTCTCTTTTATGAAACTTAATTTAAACCTAGATTATAAATGTGATATGCCATAGGTCATCCTTCGATCCATTGTAGAACTTGGAAACCCATTCATGGAATATTCGTTCACATTTTTGTTGAACACAGTGGTTTTTATCATCCTGTATTAAAATATTTCCTTTTATCAATAGTGCAATTTATAAACAATGTTTTGTGAGTAGAATAAAATTTCCAATGGTAAACTTAACTGCTTTTTCGGCGTTGTTTTACCAGCTAACTAAAAATAGGAAAGCCTTGAACCCCTTGCACTAAATTTAGTTAGTATTAAGATTCTTTTACAGGGAGTGCAGTGGAGCTGACGCTGAAATCATTAAGTATTTGATTATATCATCGCTAGTGTCACTGAACTCTTCTGAACTCTACATGTCATGTGTGGTCTGGCGTCTCCTTACCAGCAGCAGGTCCCAGGTTCAAACTAGTCAATTCCCTAAAAAACACGCTCAGAGCGTCGTTGCGCGAAAGTGGTAGGGAGACACGACTTAGAACAAACAGCCACCACGCAGAATGTTAGAATTTGCAGATCAATAGCACAAGCGGTTCTGAGGTACCAGGTAACGACCCATGCTGAAACACCTGTATTAGTATGTGGTGTAACCTCCATATTAGTGAAGCAAAGATTCATATTAGTGAAGCAAAGATTTAAAAACCAAGTTAAGGACAGCAGATCATATCCAGGCTGTGATATGGAAAGTGACCACATACTCGTTATGATGACGACTGAACTAAAGTTCAAGAACATTAAAAGAAGAAGTACATGTAAATGGGATTTGACAAACCTGAAAAACGAAAATACACTGAAGCACTATCAACTAGAAACAGACAAGAAAACAAATACACAGGGCTGCAATGACATCCAAAGCAGCTGGGAAAAAATAAAAACTGGTATTTTAGAAGCAGCAGAAAAAGTAATAGGAAAAGAAAGGACAGAGAAAAGGAAGGAATGGATCACTAATGACCTACTAAACATGATGGAAGAAAGAAGGAAATTAAAAAATTCTGTGAAGAAGGAAGACCAAGAGAAATACAAGAGTCTGAAAAACAGAATCAACAGAGAGGCAAAACAAGCAAGAGAAAAATACCTTGTTGATCTCTGTATTTCAGTTGAGGACAACATGAGCAAGGGAAATATCGACAAGGCCTATAAATGTGTGAGACATTGCTTTGGAGACAGAAGAAACAAGTGTAGGGCTGTGATGGATGAAAATGGCAATATGTTGGATGACGATGATGAAGTTGCAAGAAGATGGAAACAATATATAGGAAAACTGTACAGCGGACCAGACCTGTCTGAAAATATCATGGAAGAAGAAACAGAAGTAGATGCACACAACATAGGTGAACCTATATTAAAGGTAGAGTTTGAACTAGCTCTGAAAAAATTGAAAAACAACAAATCGCCTGGTATAGACAATATCCCAGCCGATCTTCTGAAATCTGGAGGAACAAAACTGAATCAGGAGTTGTATAATCTTGTTTTCAACATGTACGAGCAGGGTAAAATTCCTACAGACTTTGAGAAAAACGTTATGATCCCCATTCCAAAGAAGGCAAATGCTACAAGATGTGAAAATTATAGGACACTCAGCCTAGTTACTCACGCCTCTAAAATATTAACCTCAATTATCCTAAAACGCATAGAACAAAAAGTCGAAGCTACACTCTCCGAAGACCAGTTTGGATTCCGGAAAGATAGAGGAACCAGAGAAGCAATATTTGCTCTAAAACTAATAATAGAGAAACGACTAGATAAGAACCTGAAAACATACATAGCTTTCGTAGATGTAGAGAAAGCCTTTGATAATGTTAAGTGGGATAAGATGTTTGAGGTACTCAAAAAAGTAGGACTAGACCATAAAGATAGAAAAATGATATGGAACCTGTACAAAAACGAGACAGCAGTTATCCGTGGACGGACAAAACAAGAAGAGGTGCAGATAAGGAAAGGTGTCCGACAAGGTTGCGCACTATCCCCTGTTATCTTTAACGTATACATTGAAGAGGCGCTGAAAAAAGTAAGGGAAAATTCACAGACAGGTGTAGTAATTCATGGCCAACGAATAGATATGATAAGATATGCCGATGATATAGCTGTCCTGGCTGAAAGTGAAGAAGATCTTGTAGTCCTACTGAATAGAATGGATAAAGTTATGGGTGAAGAATATAATATGAGAATTAATAAAGCAAAAACAAAAGTAATGGCATGCGACAAAGAAGATCAAGTGAAAGTCCAAGTTCATGTAGGCAATGAACTGCTTGAACAAGTTGATAAATTTACTTATCTGGGCAGTAATATTACCAGGGATGGAAGGAGCAAGGCAGAAGTGAGAAGTAGAATAGCTCAAGCAAAGGCTGCTTTTAACAAGAAGAAAAACATATTAACGTCTAAGAGCATCAGCCTTGAAACCAGGAAAAGATTTTTGATATCATATGTGTGGAGTGTGGCATGCTATGGGTGTGAAACATGGACTCTCGGGACAGAGGAACAGCAGAAGCTAAATTCTTTTGAAATGTGGTGCTATAGACGCATGCTCAAAATAAAATGGATTGACAAGGTCACCAACGAAGTGGTTCTGGAAAGAGCAGGTGAGAAGAGAAGCTTCTGGAGTTTCATTGTTAAAAGAAGAGTGCAATTTACAGGCCATCTATTACGACATAAAGGACTCCTGAACACAATCATAGAGGGATATGTCGAGGGAAAAAGACCAAGAGGAAGACCACGACTGAGGTACATGGATCAAATCGTGAAAGATGTGGGATGTGACACCTATAAAGAAATGAAGAGAAAAGCTGAAAGACGCACAGAATGGAGACAAGCTGCCATTGTAGCTGTTGCAAACCAATCCTTGGATTGACCACTACAGAAGAAGAAGAAGTAACCTCCATGGGCGGCAACGCAGGCGCTGACTATGACATGCAGCATATGGCGAATACTATCTTGGGATACGTTATGCTACGCCTGATCGACCTGTCCACGTAGATCTAGAAGGGTTGTTGGTTGACTTTCCACTTAGTTCTAGACGGGGTTATTGGTTGACGCGTCGCACGAGTCACTTCTCGTCGCATCATAACCCACACGTGCTCCATTTCAGACAAGTTCAGAGATCGTGCTGGCCAGAGAAGTTACTGCACGTCTTGCACAGAATCTTGAGTTTCACGGACAGTGCACGGGCAAGCATTAGCCTGTTGGAATAAACCATCACCTTCCCTTTGCAAGAACGGCAAAAGAGTGGGTCTAACAACATTCTGTACGTACCGAGTGCTGGTTGGCGTCCCCTCCAGAAGGTCCAAAGGTGAACGAGAGTTGTAGCTTATCGCACCCCAGACAATAAGATCTGGGATGGTGCCAGAGGGTCTTGGACGAATGCACTCAACAAGACAGCACTCATCAGGTCTATGTCGTATGCGCAGATGACCATAACTTGCATGCAGGCTGGATCTACTTTCATCGATGAAGACCGCGGCGCTCCATTCCATTTTCCAAGTGACCCTCTGACGGCACCACTCGAGCAGTACACGTCGATGCTGTGGCGTGAGAGGGAGATGGGTTAGAGGTGTGCGTGCCCGTAGTCCCACGACTAATAACCGGTTCGTGTTGACAAATCTGGGCTCAGAAGCGCTCTTATCCCTGCTGTGATAGATGTACGATATGGCACTATTGCTCTTAAAACACGATGATCCTACCGGCAGCTGTGGCCGAGCGGTTCTAGGCGCTTCAGTCTGCAACCGCGCGACCGCTACGCGTGCCTCGGGCATGGATGTGTGTGATGTCCTTAGGTTAGTTAGGTTTAAGTAGTTCTAAGTTCTAGGGGACTGATGACCTCAGATGTTAAGTACCATAGTGCTCAGAGCCATTTGAACCACAATGATCCTGGCGAGCGTCTGTGCTCCGCGGACGTCCAGAACGCCGTCTACGGGTGCGAGAATGTTCACGGGACCACTGATATCAATATCGTTGCACAACTGACGTAGCACGTCCAACTTGTGTGGCAGTTTTCCGAAAGGACCAGCCCACGACTCGAATCACCAGTGTTTGACTCCTTTGGAACTCGCTCAGTTTTCTGTAGGAAGCACGAGTGCGTCTCCGTGACGTGGTAGCCTGCATGCTTCACATGTTTGGACCACATTGAGCCTTCTGGCTGTGACCATTTCCTTTTAAAGGGTAGACACAGCAGGCACTCTGGTAGCACATAATAATTACATACGTTAAGGAAACTTCTCCTCGATGATAACCCCCCTCCCCCCATAAGGATGAAAGGAAAAAAAAATCACGTATTACTTTCATGCAGTAAAACTGCATCATCAGGCATAATGTTTTAATTTACTACTACTTTTTCACAGTGTTGTCACACACCACTGAATATACTTGCAGAACTATATCTTTTTGTCCGGCCCTTAGTTCAGGGAACATGGCTCCATATGCACTGAGATGTGTGAAAAACTGCCGCATCATGTATAACGTTTAAAATTATTACTTCTCTGTTGCTAACTGTATTGGCAACAAATTTCGCAGACACCTTCCGCACTTGCCGCTGAATATACATACAATATTTTATCATTGTACGAAACATACTTCAGAAAATATGAGACATAAACATTGAGAAGCGGAAGAAAGAGCCACATCATGTATAATGTTTTAATTTTGTTACGTCTTTACTGCTAACTCTATTCGCAACACATTTCAGAGGCATTGAAAATGTATGCTGAAAGTACCCGCAAAATTGTATCGTTGTATAAAACATTATTCACGTGATATGACATCATAGAGATTGAGTTGCCTGAAATTCAATCTGCAGGACGAAATTAGCTATAGATACAGATCAACACAAATTTGTGCGAAATGTGTTAAATATACGATGGTCACTCCAAAAAAAATGCACACTATTGTTTTTAAATCCATCTTTTACTCTACATATTTGAAAGTTTTACAGTGTGTACATACATCCTTTAGGAACAATATTTTCATTTCTCCACGTAATTTACATCCCTCTCAACTGCTTTACACCATCTTGGAACCAGTGCCTGTAAAATCATCAGTACGTAGCATCAACAGGTTAGTGTTCATCACGAACGTGGTTTTGCAGTCAGTGCAATGTTTACAAACGCGGAGTTGGCAGATGCCCATTTGATGTATGGATTAGCACGGGGGCAATAGCCGTGGTGCGGTACGTTTGTATCGAGACAGATTTCTAGAACAGAGGTGTCCCGACAGGAAGACGTTCGAAGCAATTGATCGGCGTCTTAGGGAGCACGGAACATTCCAGCCTATGACTCGCGACTGGGGAAGGCCTAGAACGACGAGGACACCTGCAATGGACGAGGCAATTCTTCGTGCAGTTGACGATAACCCTAATGTCAGCGTCAGAGAAGTTGCTGCTGTACAAGGTAACGTTGACCACGTCACTGTATGGAGAGTGCTACGGGAGAACCAGTTGTTTCCGTACCATGTACAGCGTGTGCAGGCACTATCAGCAGCTGATTGGCCTCCACGGGTACACTTCTGCGAATGGTTCATCCAACAATGTGTCAATCCTCATTTCAGTGCAAATGTTCTCTTTACGGATGAGGCTTCATTCCAACGTGATCAAATTGTAAATTTTCGCAATCAACATGTGTGGGCTGACGAGAATCCGCACGCAACTGTGCAATCACGTCATCAACACAGATTTTCTGTGAACTTTTGGGCAGGCATTGTTGGTGATGCCTTGATTGGGCCCCATGTTCTTCCACCTACGCTCAATGGAGCACGTTATCATGACTTCATACGGGATACTCTACCTGTACTGCTAGAACATGTCCCTTTACAAGTACGACACAACATGTGGTTCATGCACGATAGAGCTCCTGCACATTTCAGTCGAAGTGTTCGTACGCTTCTCAACAACAGATTCGGTGACCGATGGATTGGTAGAGGCGGACCAATTCCATGGCCTCCACGCTCTCCTGACCTCAACCCTCTTGACTTTCATTTATGGAGGCATTTGAAGGCTCTTGTCTACGCAACCCCGGTACCAAATGTAGAGACTCTTCGTGCTCGTATTGTGGACGGCTGTGATACAATACGCCATTCTCCGGGGCTGCATCAGCGCATCAGGGATTCCATGCGACGGAGGGTGGATGCATGTATCCTCGCTAACGGAGGACATTTTGAACATTTCTTGAAACAAAGTGTTTGAAGTCACGCTGGTACGTTCTGTTGCTGTGTGTTTCCATTCCATGATTAATGGCTACTCGCAAACTTCTGACGTGGATGACGCTGTGACGGCAGGCTACGTTAGCCAGGTGCCACGCTGGAACCTGCACGTCTTTCCAACGCCGTATCGTTCCTCCATACAGACAGAAGGATTTGCTCAGTATCGAACAATTTTACCAAGTTTCAGGTACCTGTTATACCACATAAATGTCACACCGGTCATCACACGCAACATTCTAATATGTCTCGATCATTGATCGAACTTTCACATTCAAACTTAATAGCTAAACCACGACTAACAACAGCATCACCTTCCAAAGTTAAGCTTTTACAGATTTCTGCCTCCACCACGAGCCTCAGAAAACCGAACTAGCACTATCCACCAGTGTTATACATCATATATCCACACACTACAAATGCTCGCCAACGACGATTTTCGGACGCGGATCCAAAACTTCTCGCACTTCCATCGCTGCAACGCATCTATTGGCGCAAGGCAGAGAAGTTTATGTCTTCTTCCAACGACCTGGAGGTCAATACTGAATACCTGTGACGTTAAAGAAGAAGGAAACGTATGTATATAAATTAAATACAGAGTATGACAGGTATAACTGTAGATATTCCTATGGGTGATTGAGGACGGTGTACTGAACAAGGTTACATCAATAGTTACGTCATTTGCAGACTAATGATAAAGAGCTATTAAAAGTCGTATGTTTTTAGGTTGGTTAGTACCTCGAAGTATGTCTCGCGAGCAAGCCATTAATGCTTATTTTCCTCTGGACAGTAGGTCAGCTGATGAAGTGTGGATTTATGGACCCAAAACGGATAATCTATACTGGCAAGCGTTGTCCACTTAGTAGTGGAGGTATGCAGAAAACATCAGGTCGTAAAGTTTGTGACGTATTTGTGGGAAGAATGTTCGATGCTGAGGAAGAGCAACCAACATACTGATGTGTGTACGTACTAAGGCAGCAAATATATTTACCCTTATACCTTCTACACTCTGTACATATAAAACAAGTCCAGTGTAAGAATACAGTCTCCTCCTGCCCTGTGAACAACAGTCAGTTGTGAGGTACCCGAATCCAAATGTCCATTATTTGCATTTGCAATTGAAAATATTCGCTTATAAACTTGTTGACATGTTCCTGTGATCGCTGACAGTAGAAATTCCCGTCAGTTTTGGAGGGGGCTGTGGGTGACAAGGCGCCATACTCATCTTCGGTCCCTCTCGATTGGGACTTTTCTGGGGCCACTGTTATAATACTCATTTACGTATCTGCGAACATTACACCATTTCTGCTAGAGACGTTGCACGGTTCGTACTGATGCACAAAAAGATCGGGAAATTTCATTAATTTTATCTTCGTTTTATTTTCATTCTGCAATTATGCACATTTTACGATCGAGCCAGCACGTAATTTCATGCGTGTAAATGCATTTGGGCTGCGCATTACAGTGTTAATTTTTAATTTCACGAAATATCGATGTATGATCGATTCTTACATTATCTCGGTGGTTACTGGATGGCGTCCTTTACACCCGCCAGCAATTACAACTTCTTTGGTCTATACAGAAATCGATGTAAAATGTTGTTTCCATAGTTACCAGGCTGGCGTCCCATCGTCTATGGCACGTGTAGAGGGCAACCGACGCTCACATGACAGGTATCATGGTTAACAAAGTTTTTATCCACATTTTAAATGTTATATATATTCGTCCTCAGTTAGCGAACTTTTATGTAATAATTGACGTTAGTGTATGTTGTTTATACACACGGTTATTATACTGGCAATGTACTCTACAATTTTATTGTATTTTAGCGCTGTGGTTATGCACATTTTATGACAGAGCCAGAATAAAATTTCATGCGTATAAACGCTTTTGGGAGCATATTGCAGTGTTATCTTTTAATTTCATAAATGATCGATGTGCGATCGATTCTTACGTCATCTCCATGGTTCCTGGATGGCGTTCTTTACACCAGCCAGCCTTCACATCTTTCGTCTATAGAGAAATCGATGTAAAATGTTGTTTCCATAGTTACTACTCTGACGTCCCATCATCTGTCTATCACCTGCAGAAGGCCGCCAAAGATCTCACTACGAAGTTTTTATCCATATTTTAACTATTGTACATCTAGTTTTAGTTTAAAATGGGAAATACAGAAGCGTCCGATCTTACCCGTCGGCTTTGACCCATGACGTCACAAATGTAGCGGAAACGACCATAAACAACAATTCCAATATGGCGGATATAAAAACATCGCATACGTATTATAAACACTGAAATACACAAGTTTCACAAAAAGCCTAATGACTCTAACGGGACAAGCGTGGGAAATTAGGGGTTTTTGGGTGGGGACAAACTAAATATACACAAATGTAGCCACCGACCGCCATACAAAACCACGCAATACAACGAAATAAATCAACATTACAAAACTGACCAAATACAAAAAAACACATTCCTATCCAGAATCGGACACTTCCCTTGACCTATATAGCTCAACAGAACCTACCGATCACATCCCCCAATACAAAACTAAAAAACCAACACTTCCCTTACACCTACATACATCTACAACAGCTCCCGATCACATAAATTACGATCGAACACTTCCGTTGACCTATGTAGCTCAACACAACCTACCGATCACATCCCCCAATACAAAACTTAAAAACCAACACTTCCCTTACACCTACATACATCTACAACAGCTCCCGATCACATAAATTACGATCGAACACTTCCATTGACCTATATAGCTCAACAGAACCTACCGATCACATCCCCCAACACCAACCTAAAAAACCAACACTTCCCTTACACCTACATACATCTACAACAGCTTGCGATCACATAAATTACGATCGAACAATTCCGTTGACCTGACCATAAACGACACAACGGTTTCACAAGAACAATCTGCTAACATTGATAGCAAACAAAGATAATAATAAACAAGTGGTACTCGAGGGCAGGCAGGGGGGGGCTGCGCCCCCCCGCCAAAAAAAAAACTCCCAACCTAACCTCGTATTCAGTGCTACGCTACAGATCAATGTGTAGGTCCCTAACGTCACGGGTCAAAGCCGACGCGTGAGATCAGATATTTCTGTTGACACAAAACATACATCAAAAACAAAAAAAAACGGAACTTACCTCAAAAAAGTTCCAGCCCCAGAAACTAGATTGGCCACCACAATCACACACAAATGCACCCTAACTAACCACTTTCGGCCTATACATTTTACCCACAGCCCTTAAAAAAACCCGAAAAATGCAATAGGCCTCTGGGACACTCTTCCGCCAACAGTACTCATCTAAATGAGACTGAAGGTTGGAAGAGCGCCTCTTCCCCCTCCCAAGAACTGACTTAACCGCCCCCCACATCCCCTCAATTGTGTTAGTGCAAGCCCCAGTATCATAATTCTTAAATTCTAGACTGTGGTTCACTACTAAATGATTAAATCCCCTGTCACCCAACCCCCTATAAGAAGAAAAAGCATCAGAAACTATTGTGGACCCGGGCTCTACATACTCCTCAATTAACCCCACTAATCCAGCCTTCGACCTCCCCTCCACAACCCTAAAAACACATTCAGTACCCCCACCCCCGTGAACAACAGCCCCCCACACCCAAAGACCAGCCACAGACTTCCCCCTCCCATACTTCCTTTTACCAAACTGCGACTCGTCCACCTCCACAAGCACCCCATGCCCACCCAACTTACCCCTGTACTTAATAAATTCCGAACACACTTCACGACAAAAGGAATACCAGTCTAAAACAGTCCTCTCACTCACACCAGTCTCAAACGCGCAAAAACTCTGTGGGCATCTATAACAAAAATAATATGTAATAAGCACAATCTCACGCATGCCCAATCTAGACTTCTCGAACCAGGTACCACGCCTTATAGAACGCCATACGCCATCTTTCCGGCAACACCACATGTATCCGTCGCTGGTCCGAGAGGCCGGAACTTTAACCAATTTCATCGCCTCAAGGCAAAGAGAACACTTAACAACTTCGGCGATTAAACCGAATAGTTGTAAGAACTTGATAAGTTCTAACGCTGTGTCGCCCATCATCGCCCTCAACCGAACACTATTAAGGCGGTCTTTCATATCCATTCCTAAACAAAAAACCACAACCAAATACACTCAATAACAAACTCACCCGACGTACAGCAATGAGCATTAAATTAAAACAAACGAAAACCATGAACACACCACCAGAGAGCACCACAAACAAAAACAAGACATCTACAAACACGCCACAATCGCAAAACAAACTCCGCGCCGTAATGACGTCACACACCACAACACGCTTACGTCACGGGTCAAAGCCGACGAGTAAGATCGAAGGTTTCTGTTGACCCCTAAAATGAATAACTATTCTCGTTATTTACTTTAGTAGACAAAATCAGTGTAATTTAGGAGAATTTTTTATTACTTTACTGGCTGGTAATGACGCCGTGCTGGGGGCAGGAGGCGGGGCTATAAGGAATTAACCATGAGCAGCTGGGCCACATTCAGCAATCGTCTACATCTCTCTAGAGCTGCCTGCTGAGCCAGTTCAGCTCCCCTCACCATAATGGTGAACTATCCGTAGTAAATATATTTTATAACTATTTCGCTTCATTTTTATAATGATTTTGTTACCTCTAAGTTGGTTTACTACTCCTTTTCCAGGGAACAAAGTCTCAAGCTGATCTAAGTACAATAGATCGAAACCAGTCGCCAGTGTAAATAAAATATTTCTGCGATCAAGACTGTTTTTAGCAAAATTTTGTTGATATACTTGAGATCGCTGTTTTCTAGAACAATGTCCTGCAAAATATTTTTTTTTTTTTCATTCGTATTGTGGTCATCGGAGACGTCCAGACACAAGAACTTTTTCCTGCCATTTTGCGTCGTCTCCATCACGACCTATTTTACGGTGGTGATTGTGTAAGGCCTATTCGTACATACGCACCATTTCACTGTCATAACTTGCGTAAGCATGGGAAGGTCCCATGAGCACCAGGTACCATTTCCATCTTCGGCTCTCCAAGGCGATCAGTGTGCTGTTTTAAAGGTGTGACGAATTATTAGTCTGGTGAGTTTATGTATATATTTATTCGCCTACTACACCCCATAGGCGACCTGTATCTTCAGTGAGACTAACCCATAACTCAACAGCCGCCGAATCATGTCAGAATGTTTGTGGAACTCTTGTTGGACAAGAGGGTAGTTATGTGGCCATCTGACCTGAGTCGTATTGACGGCATCTGGGACTAAAAGCAAGAGATGTGTGCGCCTTGTAACCAGAGCAGACCACTTTCTGAGTTGTAGGTGGCGGTTGAGAAGTTGTAGATCGTGAAGGATTCTCAAAAGCAATCGGAGTCTCGTAGGATGCATACCAAAAACCGTGTCACAAAAAAAGTAAGATTTAGTTGAGAAAGCGATGTTGATGCTAACAATGATTGTTAGAACGAGTCAGATCTTGCACCTTCGCAAACAGCGGGATCATTACACATGGTTTGTGCAGTCTGGTCACAATAATCATACAGTAGAATAATTTCCATATGTAGATGGATACTTGAGGTTTTGC